>NC_072793.1:126083918-127333918 GCF_028583425.1 Eublepharis macularius
TGCTCCTTAAAAAAGAAGGATATTAAAAAGTGTTGTAGATGCCATAAGGGCCAGGGAAAGGCTTATAGGATAGACAACCTATGACTTTAAAACACTCTGTTAAAGCCTCAGACAGTAGCCAGCATTGTAACCAACCCACTGCAAACACACACCCCACCAACCCCTTTTTGCAAATCTCCTCAGTCGCCCATAAACCTTAGCATAATCTTTAAAACAATTTTTAAAATCCTGACCAAAAATGAACATTAAGCTTATCAACAGAAAGCATTTACTTAGGGCTATAAATTATGGTTAAAAGCAACTGTAGCTTTTGACAAAACCAAAACCAAGCCATGATAATTCATTAAACATCTGCACTTGTATTGACTCATTTGGAACCTCAAATGAAATCAAACCACAATAGATGGCTACAAGTGCTTTGGAAAACTCAAGCTTGAGTGTCTAAGAAAACCTGCTGGCTAATTAACTAGATATTTTAAAGAAGCCTGCCCCTTCTCTATGCAGGGATGGCTAGACTTTTTCCCTGTAAGAAGCTTGCTAGAACCCAGCTGTAGACGTCTTTAGCAGGCACTGCAAAACAGTATTTTTTAAAGAAAGCCTTTAAGTGATTTCTTGATATAAAAGTCAGGCACCAACACTGCATTACGCTTTACAGAGGATCAGGTTTGGCATCACAAGTACTACTAAGTGCACCAAGAGATTCTCCCACATAGCTGAATGGCTACCACTGATTCACATGGGGGAAACTAAAGAGCTTGCGCTGACTGAAGGGGGAGCCAGAAAAGAGGGTTGCATAGGGGAAGAGAACCAGAGGGACTGAGATTAAAGAGATAGCCAGTACCAGAGGGGAAAATGAGCGGCCCAGAGCAATATGGTGGGAGGAGGGGGAACAGCTACAACGAAGGAGTGACATAGAAAGGACAGGCGCAGAGGGCCACATCCACATTCTTCCTGTCCCACCTGTGAAATTTCATATGCCTTTCTCTAGTGTAATATTTCTCTAGTGTAATGTTAAAATTATAACACAAGTCAGTATATCTCTGTGTTTAAAATTCTTTTGCTCCCCTGTGTACTTTTAATATGTTTTATTTAATAAAACAAGTTACAGATCCACTACAGTACACAGCTTGTAAAACTCCAGATCAAGCATAGCTCCTCTAGAGTAGGGCAGGTCCTACAGGTTGCACTGTGTGAAGCCGCATCAGCTGCTATGATCCTTCGCCGTCTTGTCAGAAACAGGGACAAGCAGGAACCAGAGAGCTCTGAAAACACTGCACAAGTCTTGACTGCGGGGTTCTTATGCTCCAAGGCAGCACTTCTAATCTTTCAGGAGCAAAATTTCTACAAATGCCCTTTTGGAGTCTGAAAAGCCTCAGAGGATAAAAGAAAGGGCAGTTACAACCAGGGCTGGCTGTTTTCTAAATGTCATGTGAAATTCTGTTACGTTCGCAACAGAATTTCATAAATCAGAGCTGCTTTTTCTGCTTTTAGTAGAGCTCAACTCAGCTGGTTAGTTTCTCCCTCTCAAATTTTCCCCAGTGCTACCCTCCACCCATATCTCATTATTTTTTCAGAGATCCTTGCAAATGTGTTCACGCGCATTGCCCTTGCTTGCATCATCATGAAGCCAAATCTATTTGACTGTGTGCCATTACGACACCATCCCATTCGCTGCTTGATCTCTGATCTCCAAGTTGCAGTGGGACACCTGACAAGCCATGAAGCTCTATAAAGCTAAATTATCAGTGGCATTGCTGCTCCACTTCTCTTAACAAATGCATTCAGTTCTCTGCAAGCATTTCTTTATTGCTAAAGGGGAAATCTGTGTTGTTTGTCAAATTGCTTTCATTTAAAGCACATTTGGAACATTAGGGCCACGTTGTTTACTCAGCAACATATGAATGTATGATTGCTCAGATGAAAGGCAGGCGGAGGGAAGGAGGAAGAGCGTAGTGAGGAGTGAAAGGAGATGTGATGGCATTTATTTTCCTGATGGTTCTTCGACAGAAACTCATTAAGGCTTACCTCTGAGCAAACCTAAACCACAACCATAATGCAATAGTAGTACAAAGAAAGATGTGGAGAGGAAAAGAGTCTGGACATTGTCCAAGTAAGGCTCTGCACTGACTGATCCACAGACTATTTACCTTGAGATATGTTGATAGTTCACCTCTACTGCATACCCCAGAGCCCTTGAATTAGAAACTTGTTGAATATTAATCATCTAAAATATTGATTTTCTTTAGCGGGCTGGCAAGTATTCCCTGCCAGAGCACAGTCATAGTAGATAAACACTGACCCAGATGAACCAATAGTTTGACTTTAGCTAGAACCATATGAACTTATTTAGCAAAGAATCTATCTCTACATTCGAGATTGGTGCGTGGTTTCTCATCTCAGGGAATGTCATTGAAAATGCCACAGTATTTTTTTGTAGTTGTCTTTGTGCACATGTAATTTCTTTCTGGGGATGATACATGTGTGTTCCTATACCACCTCTTAGGAATTGACAGGGGCCACACTCAGCCCTCCTAGAGAAGATGGTGGGGAGGTACAGGACCCAAGCTGCATTGCCTTACTTTGCTGCCACCACAGAGCCCAGTGGGAGGCACATGTGGCCAGTGCAGGATAAGCCATCCTCATTGGGTAGGCTGGCTGAAGTGAGCAAAGGTTACTCTTGCTGCTGCTACCTACCTGCCGAGGACAGGAAGTGCAGGCACAAAGAGTACTGATACTCTAGCTTTCCATTCTTCCTCTTGATGATACCATCAAGAGTGCAGCTAGAGTACTCGCCCTCCAAATGCTGTGCACAGAGGCCCTGAGGTGAGGCTGGAATGGACTGGATGTTGTTTCTGCTGCTGCAGCTGCTGTAGCCTTGCTTGCCTCAGCCCTTCCTGATTTCAACAGTCATAGCCATACGGAGCAGCAAGGCCCCAGGCAGCTCCGGCCCTGCCCTGTGCCAGTCTGCGACCTGGGCTATTGGGTGGTGCCAGTAGAGTAACGGTGGTGGAGAAAGATGGCACTTAGGCATGGCTAGCAAGAGGAAGAGAAAGAAGGATGGTGGGCAAGCAGTGGCTTCCCTTTGGCCTGCAGAAGAAAGGCAAATGGAGACTCTTCTCACCTTTTAGGCCCTCCTCAAAATCGAGTGCCCTAGGCAATCTCCCAGGTTTGCCTAGTGGTTGGGCTGGCCCTGCAGGAAGGCCCCCGTCACACCGTCTCATTTGCCATATAAGTTTATCTAGCAATAGAGGCTGCTATAAGGCTGCCTAGAGGGAGGACAGAAACTCATTAAGACTTAACTCAGAGGCAAGTTAATCCTTAATGGGTTTCTGTCCCCCTCCATAAGAATACAAGAAGGGAACCTCTTAGCAAAGTTCTGCTTTTACTGTATGTTAAACCTGTTTGGAAAATTGCCTTTAGCCTAGTGGTCCTTTAGGAAGGGATTTATTTTGGATGGTTTTCTATTCAAGACTAAATGCCTCATTAAAACCCACTCCTGCAGGCCACAGTTTTAATTAGCTTTTGGCTGGATAAGGGTGATAAATGACCACTCAGAACTTCGTCCTGATAAGAAGAATTGTAGGGCAGATTGGCCTCCCTAGGCTCCCATAGGTGGAAAGTAGCCAGGCACTACTAAATTCAGATGAGACTGTTTACTGAAGCTCTGTTATGTTGCTTGTTAGTTAATAAACATGAGGAGCAGAACCCACTTAGCCACAACTGGCTCCAATGTACTCTGAATTTAAAGCGTAAAGTATTCCTCAAACATGGGTATTCTGCTCATATAAGCAGCCAGCTTACAGTGCCTGTTCCACAACATGCAAAATCTCGTTCTGTTCCTCCTTTTCTTCTCCCCAGGCACCAATTTTTAACTTTTGGGATCAATGGTTGAACTGCACTTCCTTCTTCTACCCCCACCTCCCCTTCCACTAACCAATTTTGTAACTTGGCCGTAAGTATGCATCCATCCTTCCGAAGACACGACAACCTTTAACCTTTTTTAATTACTAGTTAAGATTAAAATAGGTAACTTTCAGCTGACTATGCACTATGCAAATAGAAACAGGAGCACTATGAATAAGTCACGCTGAAGTCATGCCGCCCCCTCCCACAGATTAACCGATCGGTTCTATTCAAGATGCTCCCGGTCTTTAATTTAAACCAACACAACTCGCTGTGATATTGTGACACTCTCCTGCGCTGCTTTGTCATGTACCATCAATCAACTGCTCCTATGTACCTGGATATCAATGTACAATGAGTATCTCTATGAATATTCATTGGCGGGGAAGAAATAGAAACAGAGCTAAGCAAAATATTGAGAAAATGTCTGCTTTGGGAACTGGACTTGCAGGAGACTCTGGTGAGTTGGCTGCTGGCTTCCCCACTCAATACCGTCTCTATCAAATATGGTTACCATTTTGCCTGAATCTGGAAGACTGGACTTTGAAGATATCAAAAGTAATAACAGCAATATTCAGCAGAGTAACGATTGAGCTGTTTTTTAGGGATCAGGTATGTGTTTAAAACAAATCTAGTTTTATTTATTCTTCTCATCCCATACAATCATGTTCATTCATGTCATAGAGGCAGGTTTGGGGTATGAACATAGGACCACTTGGGATCACTGTATCACATCTTGTGAACATGGGACCACTGTATCACATCTTGTGATACAGTCTGCCATGGGACCACTGCACTGATGCTATGGAACAGTTCTGCCACATCATTCGTACCCCAACAGGGCCATTTAGTGGAGGTCTATCAAACGCTATTACCAAAACCTCCAATGAGCTACCATCAGGGAAGATGTGCCTGAGACTGAAATTGCTTTTTTATTCAGGCTTTTAACTAAGGGGTTTTTAATCCTTTTAGCTGTTTTGCTTCGGGTATGAACCTGTTTTGTGGATATTTTAAATTGCTTTTGTCTCATCTTGTTTTTGTGATGTTTTATGATGATTTTATGATGGTATTTGTAAGCCGCAGCAAGCCGCCTCCAGCAAAACTTTGAAAAGATGACACAATGATTTCCAAAATAAATATAAATAAAATAATAAGCAGCCTCATGGCAAGGGTGAGACCTGAACAAAAGCAAGCTATTTGCACAGTACACTGGGTGGAGTTCTTGGTTGATGTGCATGCAACCATATGAAAATAGGGACTGAAAACCAGGTAAAATTCTACAGATCAGTTTATAAGCAAACAGATTTTCCCCACTTTCATGCAGCACTTAAACCCCATATGAACCGTAAGAGTTGGGTGTCCCCCCATTTTTTCCATAGTGGTTTTTTTCCTATGTAAAGGGGTTGATTTGAACAAGCTGGATGTTTTTAGAACTCTGGTACAGAGCCAGACATATGCCAACCAGTTTAATTGCCCTTTCCTAACCAAGCAGGGGGGAATCTCTCCTTTTCAGACAGTATTAAATATTGAGTTAAAAACTGTTCTGTTTTCCAGTTGAAATTTTGTCTTACAACTTCCTTAAAAGGAGTCAACCCTTAAGAAATCATTAAAAAGAGCCTCGGTGTCAAGATGCTTACTCAACATTTTTGGTAATAAAACTAAATCTGTCAACAAGCTTCACTAAAGGAAATATGGTGAGCTTACAAAAAAAAAAGAAAAACAACTTTCATCAAATGGAGTATACCCTAAAAGAAAGCTGAGAAACCCTTTCAGCACTTACATTCTAGGACGTGCTTCTTAGATTTTTTTTCCCCAGAATAAGCTTAAGATTTTTTTTAAGTGAATGCAAAAAGATCATATTAAACCATGTTTGGGAAAAATTGCAGAAAATGTGGGTGTGGGAGAGAGACACAGAAATAGGATAAGTAGAGAACATCATCAGGTGGCTGCTCCTCAAAACTGTGCTGCTAAAAGGAAGCCAAGGAAAAAGCAAAATCCCCATGTGGAAACGGCCTCTTTTGTTCTATTTCTTTTCCATACTAATGATACTAAGGAGATTTCTAATTTGCATCTTCTTTTAGAGATGTGTCCAGTTCTGTATGACAGCATGCACTCATTCATATATTTTATAGTGCCGTAACTTTCAAAGTATAAGTCAGGTATTATTCATGAGATGCAAGGGTTTTTTTCAAAAGCAAATCTTTCTTCAGCTTCTCTCTTACTGTTTGTGTCTTCATTAGATCTATCCAACTTCTTGTTATATTAAGATTCATGGAAATCTTAATTTTCACAGGAGTTTCTGTAGCGACATGGTCTTGAACTCACTTCATGAGCTGTGTGACCATGCTGCCTCCCTCTTATTTTTGTTTCTTAATCCTCAGGTTTGACATGAATGATTGCAATCAAGATTCCAATGCTGTCATCCGAAGGCTGCTATTCTTAGTCAATCATTTTTTATCATTCTCAGGTCAATTGGTTTCTCTAGAGAACTGTAGAATCCAACCACCAGAGAGTAACCCTGAAACTCAACGAGTGCTTATATTGGGATGAAAGAACAGAATCACAAATCCTGCAGTTTACCAGGGAGGATGTAAAGAAGTTAGCAGTAATACAACAACATTCGATTTATACACCGCCCTTCAGGATGACTTAACACTCACTCAGAGCGGTTATTATGTTATTATTATCCCCACAACAAAATACCCTGTGAGGTGGGTGGGGCTGAGAGAGCTCCAGAGAACTGTGACTGACCCAAGGTCACCCAGCTGGCTTCAAGCGGAGGAGTGGGGAATCAAACCCCATTCTCCAGATTAGAGTCCCGTGCTCTTAACCACTACACCAAACTGGCTTTGTGGTTCAGTAGTATGTAACAGTAATACGGAGTCTGGTACCAAGGCCTCCAACAAACCAAGATGCCAACTTTGCTCTCATATAGATTGTAGTAACACCATCACTATACCCAACAACATCAACCATACCATCTCAGGTTCATACTCCTGTTCATCCTCTAATGTGATTTATGCCATCACGTGTCAGCAATGCTCTTCCACCCTTTACATTGGACAAACTGTCCAGTCCCTTCAACAAAAAATTAATGGACATAAGTCTGACATCAGGAACCAAAACATTAAAAAAAACAGTGGGGGAACATTGTAACCTTCCAAGACATTCAGTTGCTGACATAAAAGTAGCAGTTATCCTGCAGAGGAATTTCAAAGGGAGATTAGAAAGACAACTGAAATGAAACTGATAATGAAGCTTATGACAATGCATCCACCTGGATTGAATCGAGACCTAGAATTCTTGTCTCATTACCAATGCTGATTTCTCCACACCCACCACCCCTCTGCATCCCCCCCTCTATCCAATCACACTGGCTATTGTCATTTACCTGCTATTGTCATTCAGCATCTGAAATCACTCCCTTCTCCAAGATATAAAAGACAGATGGCTCACATTCTAGCTGTAACTGAAGTGAGCTGTGACTCACGAAAGCTCATACCCTACCATAAATTTTGTTAGCCTTATAGGTGCTACTGGACTCTTACTCTTTTCTACTGCTACAGACAGACTAACACAGCTACCCACCTTGATCTGCCCCCTCCCAAAGACTGTCTCCAAAGCCCACATCACACCACAGACAGAGTGCCTCCTTAAGTTGTTAGTGAACTAAGAAGTTTTCTTCTACTTTGTGGCTCAAAAACAAACCAAAAAAATTAAGATGTTCCTCAGGAGGCGGTGCCGATGTTCACAACAAATGACTTGGCTAGTATCACTTGGCTACCATCAATGAGACAGCCCAATGGGGTTAGACTTCACTGTAATGCACTTGCCTGGGTTTGGATGCTGACCACAAAAATGAATAGAAACAGAAAAACTAGAGTAGCCTTTCTTTCCAGTTTGATATGGGAAATCCTCAGCCTCTGCCTGCTTTACTTGCTGGCTGGGGTTGGATCTGGTCTCAGTATTAAAAAGTGGCACAATATATAGTAAAAGTAGGGCCAGCCATTATCAGCAGTGCATGCTGTAATGGTACTGCAAGGGCACTAACATGCCCTACTGACATTATGCCTACGCTTTACATCACCAAGACCCAAACATACAGAACCAAATCAAATTGCCATGCTCAGTGGTCCTCCAGAATTTTGTCCTCCTAGATACTCCTTTTGGCAGGCATGGCTAACAGCAGCATACAACACTATGCCCTCCAGTGTTACTCTCATTACGATCATGTGATATAAGATATACAAAAAGAATGGCATTTATCTCTTCAAAGCCCTTAAGCAGAGATCCTCCGCTGCAGAGTTTTATGGATGAGACTAGTGATCTCAATTCTTTTCTCCATCTGGTTTTCTACATGATCTGGAACTGAGACAGCCTCGCTCACTTGTGTAGATGACATGCAGGGAACTTGATAGGCAGAGTGCATCTCTGTTGGTTCTGCTAGACCTTTCAGTGGCCTACAAATCATACCATCGACTTTGGTGTCTTCCTGGAGTGGGTAGCAGGAGCAGGACTGGGAATCGCAGGGTTTATGGTGGTTTTGATGCTTCCTGGAAATCATGTTCAGAAAATGATGCTGGTAGACTGTTTTTGTAGAGTTCCGCTGTGTCCCAACTAAGGGTGTGCAATTCGGGTATATGATACCCGAAAAACCCCCAAAACAACCTGTTTCGGGTTTTTCCAAAATGTTTCAGAAAACCTGAAATGTTTCGGGTAAACCGAAACAGCGATTTCCTAAACGTTTTGGTATTTCAGCTTGTTTTAGTAATGCATTTCAATGGGAAAGAGCCTCCCCAGGCTTCCCGGAAGCCTGGGGGAGGCATTTTCCCACCAAATCAAGCCAAAATTGGTGGAGACCTTCATCTAACTCCCCTCTAACACCCCCCAAGTTTCAGAAAGATTGGACTTTGGGGGGCCAAGTTATGTCCCCCCAAACAGGTCCCCCTATCCTCACCTAAAAGGGAAAGGTTTTTGCTTGCTGCTGCTGATCTCTTACGTTGTGGATGCTGCTGCTGATCTCCATGTTTCCTATGGGGGGGAAATGAAGAGGCAGGCTTGTCTTTCTAGGGGGGCCCTCAGGGGCCCTTCTCCTACCTTTCCTCCCACCCCCCACCAAAGCTCAGCCTGCTCCCACTTGGGGGGGCATTTCATGGCCTCCCAAAGTAGGTGCTCTTCCCCCCCCCCTTTCTACACTATTTCCAGCTGGGAAATAACAGAGGTTTGTCTTGCTAGGGGTGGCATTTTGCATGCAAAATGCCCCCAACCCTCAGGGGCCCTTCTCCTACCTTTCCTCCCACCCCCCACCAAGACTCAGCCTGCTCCCACTTGGGGGGCCTCCCAAAGTAGGTGCTCTTCCTCCCCTTTCTCCACTATTTCCAGCTGGGAAATAACAGAGGCTTGTCTTGCCAGGGGTGGCAATTTGCATGCAAAATGCCCCCAACCCTCAGGGGCCCTTCTCCTACCTTTCCTCCCATCCCCCACCAAAGCTCAGCCTGCTCCCACTTGGGGGGGGCATTTCATGGCCTCCCAAAGTAGGTGTTCTTCCCCCCCCCCCTTTCTACACTATTTCCAGCTGGGAAATAACAGAGGTTTGTCTTGCTAGGGGTGGCATTTTGCATGCAAAATGCCCCCAACCCTCAGGGGCCCTTCTCCTACCTTTCCTCCCACCCCCCACCAAGGCTCAGCCTGCTCCCACTTGGGGGGCCTCCCAAAGTAGGTGCTCTTCCTCCCCTTTCTCCACTATTTCCAGCTGGGAAATAACAGAGGCTTGTCTTGCCAGGGGTGGCATTTTGCATGCAAAATGCCTCCAACCCTCAGGGGCCCTTCTCCTACCTTTCCTCCCACCCCCCAAGGCTCAGCCTGCTCCCACTTGGGGGGGCATTTCATGGCCTCCCAAAGTAGGTGCTCTCAGCCCCCAAAGTCCACCCCCTACAGCCCCACACATACCCAATTCTCCCCCAGCTGCCACACACAGATCCAAATCCCCACAGTAGCTCCTCACAGGCCCAAATCCAGCCCCAGAAGCCCCACACAATCCCAGGAACAGGCTGGCCAGCCTTCTCCCTTTGTTTCCTATGCTGTGAACTATAACACTCTGTTTTCCAGAGCAAATGTGCACAGCCCAGGGATGCCACAATGGTGGACACACAGTGCCAGCTTGTCCCTGTGAAAGAGCACCTGAACCACAAACACCCTCCCTCAAATTCCCCCCCCCCACCTACAGAGATGGCTGGCCAGCCAGCCCCATTGTTCTCTATGATGGGAACCAACTGGACAACAAAGAATAAAACACGAACAACAAAAAGTTTTTTAAAAAACATTTCTCCCTTTCAAAGTACAAGTAGGCAAAGCATTATGATGCATTACACCAGCAGTCCCCCACACAGAAAAATAAAATGACTCACTTAAGATCAGAGAATCACAAAAACACAATTCCTGTCAAAAACACTTTATTTCTTGAACAGCTTTAGGTTACACAGCAGGGGGGCACACCAAAGGGCATGGCAGCAGTATCTTACACAAAAATAACACAACTCACTTCACATTAAAGAATCACCCCAAAAAATTGCTGTCAAAAGCACTTTATTTCTTTAACTGCTTTAGGTTACACAGTAGGAAGGCACAACAGGGCGTAAAAGCAGTCTACTACACAAAAATAACACAACTCACTTCACATCAGAGAATCACTAAAACACAATTGCTGTCAAAAAAGGTGAAGTGGGCTGTAGTGCGCTGCTTTCATGCCCTGTTGTGCCCTCCTACTGTGTAACCTAAAACAGTTAAAGAAATAAAGTGTTTTTGAAAGCAATTGTGTTTTTGAGTGATTCTTTAATGTGAAGTGAGTTGTGTTATTTTTGTGTAAGATACTTCTGGCATACCCTTTGGTGTGCCCCCCTGCTGTGTAACCTAAAGCTGTTCAAGAAATAAAGTGTTTTTGACAGGAATTGTGTTTTTGTGATTCTCTGATGTTAAGTGAGTCGTGTTAATTTTTCTGTGTGGGGGACTGCTGGTGTAATGTGTCATAATGCTTTGCCTACTTGTACTTTGAAAGGGAGAAAATGATTTTTTAAAAAATTTATTTTGTGTTGTTCGTGTTTTATTCTTTGATGTGCAGTTGGTTCCCATCACAGGAAACAGTACGGTAGGCTGGCCAGGCTTCTCTGTAGGTGGTGGGGGTGTCAGGGGGTGGTTGTCTGTGTGTCAGGTCAGGTGCTCTTTCCCAGGGACAAGTTAGCACTCAGAAGTTTGCTCACCATTGTGGCACCCCTGTGCTGTGCGGAATTGCCCTGGGAAAGAGAGTTTAGAAGTTCCCAGCATAGGGAACAAAGGGGGAGGGCTGGCCTTTGCCAGCCTGTTCCTGGGGTTATGGGTGTGGGGCTGCTGGGAGTGGATTTGGGTCTGTGAGGGGCTAATGTGGGGAATCGGGATGTGAGTCTGTGTGTGGCTGCTGGGGGGGAATTGGGTTTGTGTGGGGCTGTGGGGGGTGGACTTTGGGGGCTGAGAGCACCTACTTGGGGAGGCCATGAAATGCCCCCCCCAAGTGGGAGCAGGCTGAGCCTTGGTGGGGGGTGGGAGGAAAGGTGGGAGAAGGGCCCCAGAGGGTTGGGGGGCATTTTGCATGCAAAATGCCCCCCCTGGCAAGACAAGCCTGCCTCTTCATTTTTTCCCCATAGGAAATAATGAAAAAGATTAGTAGCAGCAAGCTAAAAATACGTTCATGTTTCCCTTTTTTAGGCGAGGATAGGGAGACCTGGTTTGGGGGCCATAACATGCCCCCCCCAAAGTCCAATTGGTCTGAAACATAGAGGGTTGTTAGAGAGCAGTTAGAGGAAGGTCTCCACCAATTTTGGCTCGATTCGGTGGGAAAATGCCTCCCTCAGGCGTCCGGGAAGACGGAGGCATTTTCCCATTGAAAAGAAACCCGAAACAACCCAAAACAATACCCGAACCACTAAACCCGAAATGGCTTGCCGTTTCAAATTTAGCTGTTGCCGAAACAGATTCTCGTTTCGAGTATACTTGAAACGAGAATCCCGAAACAGTGTGCCTTTGCACACCCCTAGTCCCAACTTCTGGCTCATGCTATTTAACGTTGACATAAAACTGCTGGGTGAGATCTGGGCTTCAATGATGCCCATGGCACAGATGTCTCAAAAACACGATCTTGCTTCTCCATCTGTTCCAGCAGTAGCTGTTATCCCGGGCCAGTGCTTGAACTCAGCAAGAGACTGGATGAGGGCTTGATGAACCTGGCGAAGACATTTTCAATCACTGTTTGTCAAACTACAAACCCCATAAAATTTTAATTTCCTCTTTCTTGAGGTGATCTGCTGGAAAAATGAAGGGCATTTGAAGTTCCTAACTTACAAAAACACATAAGGTGTGTGTGCGGTGTTTGTGTGTATAAATTTTAAAAATGCACATTCCTCAACTGTATGGATAAAAGCACAACACTGCTAAGGCAGTTGTTCTGTTATAAAGCTACCTACTTGTTCTGCTGCCAAACTATACCAAGAAACATAAAGCTCTCTTACTAATCTAAATTGCATCATTGCTCAGGTCTTTTACGCCATCTGCTGAAGCCTACAGTTCATGCAAGTAACATTTAATCTAGATCAACTGTGTAAGTGCTTGAGCCTCTAAGAATCTATAAGCCATGAAAGAAGGAAACACTGGTATACAGAGGGAGGGCCACAGCATTCCATCTCCAACTTTCTCCAAGACAGAAACCAAAGATACTTGAATATGTCTTGTGTAGAAATCCACTCCAACCTATGTTCATCTGGCAAGTGTGTCAGCACCAACACAAATATACACATTGGCCGTTTTCACACTGCTTACCTTCCCTCGCAACGACCTGGAACATCGCGCAAAAACGCGGAAGATCGCGTTTTCTTACGCGAGATTTGTGCGACATCGAGCAAATCTCGTGCGAGAAAACATGATCTTCCGCGTTTTTTGCACGATGTTCTGGGTCGTTGCGAGGGAAGGTAAGCAGTGTGAAAACAGCCATTATAAGTGGCCAATGAACTTGTGGTGCTAACCCAGAGAATCTCCCTTTCCTACAACAAAAGAGTATCTCCATAATTAGGCTGGGCAACATTTTTACAGGTCTCTTGAACAACAGACTTGTCACAGCAACTAAGCAGCCAAGGCTTTCCTCATCACTTTATATGCTGGAGGAAAAGGTTCATCTGACACGGTGCAGTAGCTTTGAACAGCGGACTTGAGACAGCAGCAGACTCTGCCACTGCCTCAACCCACCTAAGAGGTAGAGAACCTAAAGTTCCTTCCTGCCTTGTTCCCCCAGGTATCTTTATGTGGCAAGCCATCTGGACCCAATGGGGTCTAGCAAACTCTCATTAGATGCACTGTGTTTACAGGTGCCAAGGGGAACAATCTATTGTGGTTTCTGGGTGGTCTGATGGGAAGGGGATGGTAGTGGCCTCATTTGGAGCCTTGTGCTAAACTGCCACTGCAGGCCACTCACAAAATACATAGGAGCTAGATGGTAAAAGCAATTCACAACTTCCTGCAAAATCGACATTGATTTTAATTCTGCTTGGGGCAATCAAGCAGATCAAATGCAGAATATTGGTTAGGTTACCTTTCTGTTCACATGAACATTCTGTCCTTGAGGGTGATGACACTAGACCTTTCCTTCTAGAGGAGTCTTTAATTATTAACTGCAATATCATGCTATCATAGTCCTCAGACTTAGCGGCTTATTTCCAATAATGTTTTTTACCTTGCATTTCTAAAAGATATGCAAAGAAAGCAATGCTTCTCTAACAACCAAGGGATCAAATGTATGTATGAGCCCTACATGGGGTTATTTTTTTTCCTCTGGGCTTCGCATGAGGATTTTCCCAGAGTGCAGAAGGAAAACTGGGAAAAGTTTCCCTTGTCATGCATTTAGGAAAGTCACAAAATCATTGCCCTCCCTTCCTCCCTCCTTTCCTCAATAGCATCAACAATTATAGACTACCCATTTCCCAAAGGAACGTCTTCAGAATTTCTACAATTTGCAATCAGATTTCCAATGTTAGAAAGACATGCCTCTCCACTTTCAGAAACATGGTTTTCAAATGCAAGCAGGGGAAAATGTTAATGTCAATGCAAACATAATCTGTAATGAACACAGAGGATATTTTCCCCCTACAGAAACACTGGCTGAGCAAAGCAAAACTATTTCCAGCCTTTCCCGATGCTTCATAGAAGTCAACCAATCAACTCCTTCCATTTACCACCATTCAAAGCCTTTATATTCTACCATATCTGCAGCTTACACTTGGGAACAGAACAAATCACCCATACAGAGGGGGGGATTGGTAATCAAGTTACTTTTGAGTTCTTTTTTTGAAAAAATGAATGTCATTCGTGATTTCCCACTCCTTTGGCACTGGGTTCATTATTGATTTATAGGCATTATTACAGTAATGGATTTCTTTACAGCAACTCCAGATGTCCTCTCATGACAAAATGCAGGTGCCTCTTTTCCCTTTTAGTGCTGCTGATTTTCAAACCCTAAATGACTGGCACTTCCAGGGTAAAGTTCATAGTCATTCAGTAATCATTCTGTTTTTGTTAGAAGCTTTATAATCTGGCAAGCAAGACGTTCAAGAGGCTTAGAGGAGCAAAAAGCTACTGACAGCAAGGCGTGTAAAGAGTCAGTCATAAATGGCATCTTTAAAAGGCCTGTAATCAACAAGATGCACATGGAACCCGCAGTCAGATTAAACGAGCATGCTTTTCTAAAGTGATTTGAAGTGCCACAAGGAAGGCATGAAAATGAGGCAGACAAATAAAAGACCCTTTGAAAGAGGGAGGAAGGAAGAGGGGGGGGAACTTGTGGTAGGATTCAATTCAAGTTGCCCATCATGAAGGCACCCATAATAATAAAATGCTTCAGATAATCAAATTGTTAATTTCATCGGCCTTTTTGTGTTCTTTTAATCGGGTGCCTCAAAACTGACAGACTGTATATCCCTACATCAGCAAATAAGTCAGCAAAAGTCACAGGTTCCAAATCATCATCATCATCATCATCATCATCATCATCATCATCATCATCATCATCATCATCATCATCATCATTATTGAACTACATATATCTTTGTCAGTCATTTATGGCAAATTGAGAGAGGGGTGGGGGGAGGGGGGAGATCGAATCATTTTTTTTTCAAATGTACATAAGATTTCCTGCTTGGTCTTCTGAAGACAATTCTTACCTGGTCACAGGCAAACAGTCAGTTGTCAGCCTGCAAACCACCACCCTCTATTCCATACCCAAATACCATCTCCTCCGTACGTAAAATATCAGAAGTGTGATCATAATTGATAAGCGACAGTGGAGGGGAAGGTGAGGAAAGGCAGGAAATTTTGCTAGGAAGCCAAATGAAGTCTACTGGCAAATCTTTGGGAAGGACTTAGCATTTGTGCTCAGTATCTGGTCGCCCCATTTGGAATCATTATGGCAATCTCCTTTCGGTCCAGAATGGCATAAGCCATCAAGGGCTGATTTACTAGGTCTTCCAGGTAGTTTTTGAACAAAATGCCTTTAAAGTCTCCTCTGGCAAAATGTAGAATCAAAGTGACCAACAATGCACTTTGGGATATACAAAATACATAATTTTATATTTCTTTATCTTTTATTATTGTTAGATCGCCTAGTGTGTTATCCTCTCCCTTCCCTTCTTGTGAATAAACAATGGCCTACGCATTTTTAAAAGAAAAATCAGACAGCTGCTGTTATTATTCAGCATATGTTTACCACAGAGTTTCTCCTACGTTTTTAATATTAACTCATCCATACTTACTGTACCTTCCAAGCACTCAACTCACAGACAGCTCTCTCTTTGGCAGGCAAGCGCAGACAATGCTCATATTCAGCAGCATGCATGAAAGAAGAAAAGTATTTGTGACTTTCCTGCAAACAGTCCAGACGCTTTAGAAGCTGTGTGATTGCTATGCCATCATGAAGAGTGAGCTTTCCTATTACCACATAGCCATACTTATTGGTAGTGGAAAGTGCCATCAAGTCCTAGCTGATTTATGATGACCTCTGCTGGGGTTTCCAAGGCAAGAGGCTAACATACGTGATTTGCCAATGCCTGCCTCTGTATAGCCACCCTGGTCTTCCTTGGAGATCGCCCATCCAATTATTAACTACAGCCGACCCTGCTTAGCTTCTGAGATCTGACAATACTGGACTTGTCTGGACTATCTAGGTGACAGCAGCCATATTTACTATCACCTGATAAATTCTGAAGGACCAAGTGATTTCTCTGATTTGCACTGATCTGCCATGCAATGGCTTTCTCCTGTTTTCCCTGGCACTGCAGGATCAGAGCACTTGGGAAGAAGCAACCTACTTGGAAAGCCAGGAAGCTCTGTGAAATGCATGTTGCTTCCTGACTTTCCCCCTTCTCAGTGCAGCAGATTCTAAGCACTCCACGCCCAGAACGTGCCTGGGAAGAGGAAGCTTCCTCTCTTCAGGAGAAGAGCATGTGTGAGAGAGGTGATAGATAGATGAATATATGCGCAGAAGATGGATAGCTGCAGCTTGTTCAACCTGCATCTCTCTTGACATGCCGGACTTCAGATGTCCTACACTTCCTGCTTCTATAAGGAGACCATAGCTTTATGGTAGAAAACACAATTTGCATTCAGTAAGTTCTGCATTCAGTTCTTGTATCACAGGTAGCAGATTTGCGATAGAACTCTGTCACATACCTTATATATCTGCTACAAGTTGAATGGGACAATAACAGGTTTAGACAAGATTTAGTATAACGCAACGTCATTTGCAAGTGAAAAGTGCCAGGTAGCCAAGTCCCACTCAATGACACGATGCATTGCATCCCTCTTATTTTCTCTCACTGAGTTATTCACTTCTATGGGACAAACTCACGAAACTAAATGCCAGTTTGCTGTTATATTAGTGCTGCAACATTGCTACGAATATTTTACCTTTCCATTTGGCCCTTTGTATTCTAAAACATTTCTTCTTCTTTTACAATCTGACTGAAGTAGTTTGATTTTAAATCAGAGCTGTCATGGCCAACCTCATAGCAGTCGCTATGCAGTTTCAGGAGAGAACCAAAGAGAGAAATATATTGCTAAACAATTTTTGACAAGCTGCAGAGGATTAACTCAACAGCCACTCGCAGCATGTTTCAGCTGTCTGGCAAGGACCTCGCCACAGATCCTGAAGGTGACATACAGGGAGTTTCTGTGGCCAGGCCGTCCGCTTAACATGAAATTAAGTTTCAAAAGTGAGCAAGAGTCCAGGGGAAAAGAACAAAGCAGATAGGAAGTGTGGTGTCAGAGCTAACCAACCTTTTTACTTAAGAATGTCCCAAATATGGAAGCTTGGATCACGAGGTGCTACCTGTCAAATGAGCAGGGAGCCGTAACTGTGTGCTGCTCAGCCACAGATGATGAGTACCCTACTGCAGCTGCCGGAAACTTCCCCAGAACACAGAAAGTCATGGCTGTTCATTCCACCCAGACAGACACAGCAGCACTCCCTTCCAGGGGAGTGCCTATTTAATTTAACCAGCAGCTGGTGGCTGTGGCATGCTAAGGCCACCACATAAAGGGGATGTCCTTTTGCATGGCCCTTGGCATGGCTCTCATATGGCCTAGGCAGTACCAACAATCTTCAAGGCAAACAATATGACAACCTCCCTGGCAAAGTCCAGCGATGCAGGAAGTGAAGGCCTTGACAGCCGCCTTTCCTAAACTGAGCTAATCTTTGTAGTGAGTGAAACAAGCCATAATGAAGTTAAATAATCCTCTGTGTAGATGATGCAAGTGTATTTTGCTACTATTGCACAAAACTGCTGCCTCACACGGAACACTTTCTTCAGTCCATTTCACATATCACATAGCAGCAAACTCAGGCTGGCAATCTAATTAACACTCAACAGAGAGCTGCTGCTAATCCCAGCTCCCTGACAAGTGGTTGCATAGTACATTTGATATTAATCCTTTATGTTAAACACATGCTTATATTATCAATGCTCCATATTTAAAATATGTAATATCTAATATGTAAATATCTAAACTATCTCTCTGCAAGAGAACCCTGGTATCTTTGATCATTCCACAGATAGTACTTAAGGCTACTACATATGTTATATAGGAGAGGAAGATTGGAAACAGATTTATGGCTGCTGAAGGACATCTAGACTGAACTGTAGTTCCCCTTCTGTTCCAGGTATTTAGCCTGGGTGGCACCACAGTCACAAGTCAATGGGCAAGAGCCAAAAAACTCTTGGTCCTTGGCTGCTAGCCCATTGCAACTGCATATCCCTCATCGCTCTGAGTGACTGGTCAACAGATTCAGGACTAGCCTGAGATGTGCTGTATTGTACTGTTCATTTTTTCCTATTTATTTAAAGTGTAGCTTTGTATTTGTAAGCCTTCTTAACCCACCCAACTCCCAGGGAGAAAAATTGGTAAAAATACGTGAATAAAAATTATATAGGAACAAAAATGGGTATTAATCTCAATTAAAAGCACAATACATGTTAACTCTCAAAGAAATGAACTTATATGATATTTGTGGTTAACAACACCTCTTTGTTGCATTCATACTTTGTATGTGTATGCATACATCTTTAAGAAAAAGCAACATAGAAGCAGGAGAATAAGTTTTAAATGTAACATTTTGAATATAAATGGATAACAGATTCTGAGCAGAATCATCCTCTACTTTCTTATCATGAGATAGATAATTGACTTCCCTTTTGTACTTTGATATATTACGTATTTGTTAAAAGTTATAGTGGGCATGTAGAATGTGGTAAAAGTAAGTAATATTGAACATGTAGTAATGATGAAAGCAATAACATAGTTGCAAATCATTGTATTTCATAGACTTCCCTAAAAATTTAATGAAGGGGATTCGGGGGAGAAATTTTTCAATTTTCGTTATATATAATTATTTCTTATTTAGATAATTGTTATATAATCCCTTTTTTCTTTTCTGTATCCCCCCATATTATCACTTTGTTTTTTAAAATAAAATATCTATATATTTAAAAACCAAAGCAGCTTTTAACAAGTAGATAGGATAACCTCTAAACTTTTCTAGCCATGTATTCAGCAGTTAAAAGTTCCTTCTTGCACATGTGACATGAATGTTGAATTGGTACAACTTTCAAGGCCCTCCATCTAAGGTTCAGACTTCAGAATCTTTCATATTTTAACTGGAGACCACTTCAAATCCATACAGTAGAGGTAGAGATGGGCACAAAACGGGGGGGAACCCTGATTTTCGTGGTTCATCATGTTCCATGAACCACGAAACACGAACTTTCACAAAATCATCCCATTTCATGAAACAATTCATTAAGTTCGTGATTTGTCAAATCCCAGGGCCCTATAATGGCCCCCTTCATACCCAGACATGCCAAACTGACAGGGAGACTTCAAAGGCACCCTCATCCAACAACCTTCCCAGCAAGGACAAGAGCAGAAAATAAGAGTCTTTTCAGTCTCTTTTGAAGCAGCGGCAAATCCAGCCAAAAGCTCCAAAATCCACTCTCTTACTCCAAATCCCAGCAACAGCTCCTCTTTCTCCCTCTGTCTAATGGAACTAAAAGCAGGAGGCACAGAGCTGTGCCTTATATAAGAAACACTCACATAGAACAGAACAGGAGCTCTCTGGTTGGCAGACAGACCTGCCTAACAGAGTTTGGAGGGATGAGACTAGTGTTCCCATGGCTACAGAAGGCCTATCCCCCCCTGCTCATTGCTCTCATAGAACAGAATGGGAGATTTCAGGTTTGGCAGGGAGAGCTGCCTATCAAGGTTATGTGGGCTAAGATTGGGGTTTCCAGAGCAACAAAAGATCTGCAGGCATTCCGGGCCTATGTTGCCTAGGGAATTAATGGATTGGCGCCAACCTGTTTAGCATCATGAATAAGCCTCAAAAGTCGTGGATTTCGTGAAAAATGCGGCCCTGCAAAACGTGTTTTCACGATACACAAATCGGTCCGATTCGTCACGAAATTTGATTTGTATTTTGATTCGTGCCCATGTCTAATTTGAGGGCTGAAGCAACCCCATATACATTACCATATTTCTACTTGGAAGAAACTTTAAAGAACAAGGGAAACAGAATCACTTATTAACCCAAGTATAATGTCAGCCATGCCTGTTTGCATCAAAAAACATGTTCAATTGACAAAAAATGTACACTGACAGACAGGGCCTGCTGCAAAGAAGCCAGATTTAGTTCAATGGCCTTTTAAATTACCTTTTGGTTCATGAATTTTTCACACAAAATATACTTTTGCATAGCCCTTTATATCCTAAATATCAAAATATTTAATTACTTGCATATAACAAACCTCCTAGGAATAAACAACATCTTCACCTGCATTTTGACAAACAGGGGAATTGAGGTTAAGTAAGCTCAAGATCATTCCAGCATCAGAAATTGAAAGGGGAATCCAGATTTTCCAAAATTAATAATCCTCTGCCCGAGCCACCAGCTGCTTGCCAAAAGTATCTGCATATAACTTCCCTCTCATGGCCTTGTACTGACCCTACGTTGTCCCTTCACATCCCATAACACCATTCAAATTATGCCCTAAAGCAACGAAGCAAAATAGCAAATGTAAGGATTCCACTCACATAAACAAAATGTCCAATTTAATTTACAACAGCTGTATCCAGTACTGAACTCTTACGTTTTTGTCCAAAGCTTGATTCTGAACAACTGAGAAACAAAGTTCTCTTGTTTTTGTATTAAATCCATTATTTGCTATTTGGGACAGGGGATATGCAGGGCAAGGTCCTTAGAGAGTTCTCCTCAATTGTCCTCAGAACTGCTCAACTACACAGCAAGAAAGTAGTAAGAAAGAAAAATATAAACACCAGACTACTTGTTCATTATGGTGCAGTTGGTCTGAGGAGGTTATCAGTGCATCCTTGAGTGTTTTCCTAATATTACCATTCCATATCAATATCTGCAGTAATTCTATTGTTGGTCGCCTGTCAGAGCTCCCAGCCAAGGAGCTTTTTAAAATGATGATCTCTTAAGGGATGGGGCTCTCTCACATAATGTCCACATGAAGCTGCCTTAAAATGAGTCAGATCTTTGGCCTATCAAGATAAGTACCATCTATTCCGACGGGCAATTGCTTTCCAGTGTCTCAGGCAGAGACATTCACACCAACTATTACCTGATCCAGGGATAGGGGTAACTGGGTCTTTTTATTTTATGAGGTTTTAATTTGTAATTTTTTAATCCTGTAAGCCACCTGAAGCCAAGAGGAATAACAACACCAACAACAACAATAAAAACAAAATCTGGAACTGCTGAGGCCTGAAGCTGGGATCTGAATACCTCATCAGCTCTCCTTTTATACAGATACCACTCTCAAATGTACCAACATCAGATTCTAAATGCTCCTCCCTGCTTGTTCACCTGTTCAGTTGCTACTGTCACTTTCTCCTACAGACAGAAACAAAGTATCTTCCAGTTGGATGCCTTAGAAGAGAACAGACTGTATCACTTCCATCTCTGACCCTTGACTGAAGACCACTTAGTTTCCCAGCCAAAGGAAGCGGAGGCAACAATGTCTACTAAGTCGGTGAGTGGATGAGCAGTGGCAAGAATTACATATCAACTAGAGATGCAAAAGAAATTCTCATATTCAGTGACTCAGATCAGATCATGCTGTTTTAAACTGTGCCTTTTGTTTTTTTATAACCGAAGCACAAAGAAAACACAACTGAACGTACTCAATTACTACTTGAAGTTCAAGTGGGAACATGTTTCTATTGTACTATTGTCGAGTTTTTCTATTATCTGATTCTTTTTTGCCATCTGATTTTTTCAAGTGCCTTCACTGTCATTCTTTCTTTCATGACTTGGGACATCTTTATCATCGCCTGCTGAGAATATTCCCTCGGGATCTCATACCAAGCGTCCAACTGTTATTCATAACAGCATTTCTGCAAATGTTGGTTGACCAAGCCTTTGCTAGGTTAAAGGCTCAAAATGGATGACTAATATTTTGTCACAGGGCATTAGTTCTTCAGAGATAGCCCTGGGATGGTTTTGTTAAAAGTCTATTAAAGTCTGGAGGAGAAGAATCTTCAGCTGAAGAGAGGGAAAAGGCTTGTGTCTGTGTGTGCAAAGGAAGAGCAACAGAGAACAAGCTAATCAAGCTATACTGATCCTTTTAAAACTTCCTGTGCTTAAAACAGATTAATAAAAAGAAAAGATAAAAATGGCATGGAAACATTCATTCTGGGTGACTTCATTTGCAATAATATCCACCAGAATCTTGAACAGAGGAGAGGAAAGATCCTTTTAAGCCCCACTGACTTATGAAGGACAGATCAGTTTGTCAAAATCAGGGAAATCAAAACAGTACTGGATAATGCCAGCACAACCAGCATTCTGGGAAATAAAGGATTAAAAAAAAATCATGTAACAAACAAACAGGGCTGGCTCCAGCAAAGCTGGCACCTGAGGCAGCTTAAGGGCTGCCTCTGCGCACGCTGAACTGTATGATGACGTCACTGTGTGACACGTCATCACACAGGGCTGGGTGCACACACGGGGGGCCTTCCAGCCCTCCCGTTCAGTTGCTGTGCAGGCCAGGCACAGCCGGCCACCCTGGCCGCCAGCTGTGCCTGGCCTGCACAGCAACTGAACGGGAGGCTGCCCGCTCAGCTGCCCCATGCTGCCATCGCCAGAACGCGCTCCTGGCCGAGCGCAGCAGCTGTGGGCCAGGTGCAGCAGGCGGCCAGTGCCGTGCGTGGCAGCGTGCATCCTTCCAGCCCTCTAGCTCAGATGCTCTGCGTGCTGCCCCAGCCACCTGCTGCACCTGACCCGCAGCTGTGTGCTGGCGGTGGTGGCGGCAGCAGCACAGAGCAACTGGGCGGGAGGGCTGGGAGGCTGCCCGCTCAGAGGCCCCACACTGGCACCGCCAGCACGCGCTCCTGGCCAGGTGCATCAGCACGGGGTAATTGAGCTCCATGGCATGCACCCCCACCCCTGGGCCACCGCCCCCTCTGGCGCCTTAGTGCCCGAGGCAGCTGCCAGGCCGGCCTCAATGGGTGGGCCGGCCCTGCAAACAAATTTTAATCTGTTTAAAATGACTTAAACTAGATAACTACAATAAGTGACAATAAAAATAAGTGTAACAAAAATGTAATATCAATGTAAAACAATAATTTAAATTTGTACTTTTTGGAAAAGAACTCAGGAAGCTATGGAACAGGGATATTCAAACAAAAAAGAATTGAAAATGTAAATGGCCACACCTCCATTATATCAGTTTGCTAATGTGCTAGAGCTAGGTGTTAATCGAAAGAGAAAGCTGACAGCATTCATAGAACCATGAGTTCCCTATAGCCATCTGCAAATATGGCTGAAGACAGTCTCATGACTGCAGATGTTTTGATTTATGGGTTTGGAAATTTGGGGAGCTTGCAATGCTAAATAGAGGTCATTGTACAACATGCTTTTAAGCAGCCACTTTTTCCAAACTTATATTAGCGAAGGAATAAATTGCTTGTGCACTACTACATTTATGAGCTCTGGACAATGAATTAAAATTCACTTATCTAAGAAAGCAGACAATATATTGCTTGCTTTTTTAAAAGCATGTGGAGCAGAGGTAGCTTCTTATTGCATGCAATTAACATAGGCTACATTTTAAAATGTGGGGTCTTGAAAACCAGGGAACGAGGAGATGAAATGTCACTTGTTTCTGATGCTCCTCATTTGGTTATACTGGACAGTTTTTGGTCAGCATAGCCACAGGAAATGGGTTTCTGACTTAGTTTGCTCAATTCTATGAAATTAGGCATCCAGGATATTCCTGCAAAAATCTCCATGAGATAGAGATGCTAAGCATCATCTGGCTGGTGTTAAAACTGGGTCAGACCTTTGTAGGTGTCAATATAGATCAGAAACTTGCTAATGTAAAATGCAAATATTCCTCTAGGGTTCAATCACAATGGATTAAATCATCAGTCCTAAATACAGACACAGGAAACCCACACCTTGATATATTCACTCATCTATCACCTGAAGATGAATCTGAAACGAGACACATCTGTTCATTTACCCATATGGCAGATTTTTGTTATCAGAAACCACAAGGGCTGTCCCAGCTTGTTATGCAACCTATGAGGTCTGGGCTTAGTTTTGTGATACACTGTCTTTCCCTTTCAGTCATTACCTACTAATTATTGCAGAAGACAATGGAATCTACATTACAGGCAAGTATGAAAGCTCTTCTGCTCCACTGTTCAAAAGAAAAAGGTAAACTGCAATCTCGTCAGTGGCAGATTGATTCCAGAAAACCTTGGTTTAGAACAACTCAGCCATGGAGTCACCAGTTTAAGAATTCATCTAAATGCCAACATTTTTTCAGTAATCTGTTACTGATAAAGAAAGGATATAGATCCAAATTACATCTGAGTATCATTCATAGTTTACTTCCCTATGCTGCAACTTTTTCATCCATGACACAAAATCTTGTACTTATAGATATTTCTGAAATTCTCCTTGTTGAAACCTCCCTGTGGCACAAGGAGATTTCTTATGGGAACAAGAATCAAAACACTCAAAGCTGGAAAGCGAGTTCTCACTTTCAGAGTAGCAAAGCCACTACCAGCCTCTTTGGCTAACCATCAACTTGAGACCAAGAGGCAAATCTCAAGTCCTACCAAGTGATGTTAAAATCAGTTAGTCCTGCAAGAAAGACGACTTTGCACAAAACAATTACTTGAGTAGCTGTAGCAAGTAGGCCAAGATGCTGGATTCAGATTGAAGTGCTGAAACCCAAATACCACCACAAGAATATGATTAATAAAGTTTATTAAAAGAAGTGCAAGAAAATACAATTATAGAAGTGTGTGAAACAGGAGAAGAAAATACTAACAAGCTAAATAACTATCCTAATAATACTGTAAAAGACTTTCAGTCCTAAACCAGATGCTAGCTTTCAGCTAGAGCACAATTGTCCAGGAAAAACCTCAGAGTCCGGAATCCAGAGAAAAAGGTGTATGGCTACTGGCGTCCACCAGCAACCATCTCAAAAGGAAGATGTGATCCTTAGTATAGGAAGGACAAAACTAGAATGAGAGCTAAAGTTTTAAGGTCACCTGCCTGCAGGATGGCCTGACTGGCTTCACCCATCAGTGAGTGGTTCACCTTGTGATGACATCATTCTGCTGCAATCAGCACAAGGGATATGCAATCTGGGTTTGGTATTCCTTTAAAAATACCAAATTTTACTTGATTTGGAACAATTCAGCATTACCGAACTCAAAAGGGAATAGCAAATTCGATATTCCTGAACTTCAGTTTACCAAATTAATTTGAGTTAATTTGGTAACCTTCAGAAATGTAGCCAGTTTGGTGTAGTAGTTAAGAGCGCGGGACTGAAGCCAGCTGGGTGACCTTGGGCTAGTCATGGCTCTCTCGAGCTCTCTCAGTCCCACCCACTTCACAGGGTGTTTTGTTGTGGGGATAATAATGGCATACTTTGTAAACCGCTCTGAGTGGGCATTAAGTTGTCCTGAAGGGCAGTGTATAAATCGAATGTTGTTGTTGTTGTTGTTAATTTTATTTAAAAAATTAAAAAATGATAAAAAAGAAATCATGGCTGGGCTGTTCCTTTGCTTTTCCTCTACTAAGGAACAGCAAAGAAACACTGAGTCTCTCTACACAAGACCTTTTTACATGAGGATGCTCAAGTGAAGGGAGATGCAATATTAGCCGGGAAGCCAAGTTTTTAAAGACAGAAGACTCTGTCAATTTCCCCTCTCTACAGAGCCAGCAAAGATTGCTCCTCAGAGGGTTTGTTTATTTCCTCTTGGTCTCCCTGAAGGCCCTGTCAGTTTCACCTCCCCTTCTGGGAGGCGAAGAAGAAATAAACATCCCCCCCCCCCCCGCAAGGAGTGCTCTTTGCTGGCTCTGTAGAGAGGGGAAATTGACAGAGCCTTCCGATCTGTCTTTGAAAATTCAGCTTCCCAGCTCTATTGGATGCTGGAGCAGATCACCAAAAATCTGATCCAGCAAGCCAACTGTTGTGTTCTTAGGACCTACTTAAGCACTAATAAAAGGACTGAGAGAGGAGTTGTACCTTTTCTTGCTTACTGTGGTATTCTATAATCTGAATAATCATCATAGCCTATGGCAGGGCTGCCAGGTTTCCTGCTATGTTCAGGGGTGTCAGCTGTGGCTCCCTGGTCACTGCTTACCTGGCCAGTGGGGAGGAAGCACGGAGAAATGGAGGGAAGCCCTGAGCCATGTGTGCAAAGTGCACATGCACCCACTCATGTGGCCAGAAAATGATGTCATTCTGGTGCGATGCAGAAGCAATGGGTCATGTCAGGGACCAATTATCTAAAAATCAGCCTAGAATATGTTTGAGGCTGCTTTTTAGAGTATTGGCCCCTAGTGTGACCTGTCATTCCCATGTTGCACTGAAATTGTCATTTTCCAGCAATTCTGGAACACAAATGCATTGTATGCACACAGAGGTGAGTATCTACCACCCTCCTCGTAGTCCCCCAGTTTGCTCTACAAGGGACCTGGCAACTTTGCCTATGTGAGAAAGCAAATATTTTATTTATTTGAGCTATGCCACCTTCCCAACTCAAAGAATTATTCAAGGTGTAAAACTTAGAACAAGGGTTGGAATGAATCAAGGGCTTCCTAATCTCTTACACCGGTGTTGATTTTGTTACAAAATCAGTTGCTTCCTCTACGTTTTCTCTTAGATAACATTGTCTGACACTCCTGTACTATAATTAAAAACAGGCACATGAACACTTCACTTCTGAACAATGTGATAATAAAGCACTTTTAGCAGACAGAAATATTGACTCTAAAGAAGTAAAGAGGATGGTCCCATGCACACCAACCCGAGGCTCTTGGGATAAGAGTAAGATATAAATGTAATAAAATGAATGCTAGAAGAAAAGGACAACTTCAAACCATTGTTTAAGATCTATTTTTAGGGGAAAGTCCATGCCTTATAAATACATGGAATACAGTTACTGCCTTTGCCTTATGTTATAACAAGACAATGGATTGCACCCCATTGCAAGAAAAAAACAGCTGCTATACCAGCTGTGTAGATCAAAAAACAAAGAAAATCTTTAACTCCCATTGCATATCAAACACTAAGTTCTCTCAAGAGAAAACTGCTTCACAAATAAATAAAACAGCTGGAGCTGCTCAGCCATTTGATAGAATACAATCTTCTACCTTGTGTATATTTCACAAGCCCTTACCAAGTTAAGGTAGCTTAACCGCTCAAACAGATCACAAAGTGAGTGACTGACACAGTCTAATTGCCTTTCTTTTCCATGAAACAATTGTTAAACTTACCCATAAAGGTAAGTTTACCCATCTACCCATGTGGTGTGTTTTTTTCCTGGGCTGTTGGATCCCTTTTGCTATTTCTCTCATACAACAACAGTCCATCTACTGTACTCAACCATACCTATACCAGCAACACACATTGCCTCTTCTTGAATGCCTGGCTTGGGTCACAAGGCCAGGTGAGATCTATAAAGCCCTTCTCCTAAGAGCTATTTCCTGAATGCTCAGTTTGTTGACAATGGTATGCTGCTCTATTCTTTGCCCAAACCCAGTACGATGCCACATAATACCACAAGGTGAATTCCACAAGACATCACCGACAGAGTTGCCAGGGAAATTATGGTTGCTATTTTTGGTGGTAGGCTGGCAGCCAGGCCTTAATATAATACCTTGTTTGGCCCTAAATTTTGCATTCAGTTTGGCTCTAACACAGAAGTATCCTGTGCAGCTCTGCATATCTGACAGCAATGGGATATTTGCCAATCCAAGTGACTGCTGAAAGGATCAACAAAAATGTATACGACTAATTACCAGTAAATTAAAATTTTTGCAACCAATTCTGGTTTTTATTTAGGTAATAACAGCAAATTAAGCCAAAATAATGGAACGATACACAAACTTAAGATTCCCCTATTTTCAATTTTTCTGGATGTGCAACAGAATGAGTAGAATCTACCCATACAGTGGGAGGGGAAACCTACCCATCTCTTTACTATTTGCTGTTATTCTCCAAAAAATTAATGCCACAACTTTCATCTGAAAAAACAACAACAACCCAAGCCTCAACAGAATGGTGTAAAAGCAATAACCGCCAGAACAAATTCCACTACAATTTTAGTCCATTGCAGGAAACACAAAAAGGAGCCTTATAGCATCTTAAAACCCTAACAGATTTATGGTGGCATAAACTTTTGTGGATGAGAGCCCACTTCATTAGGTGGATAAAGTACATCTTCAGTTGTCAGAAACTGTTTCATAAAAGTAGTGTCACTCAAGGACTTGGACAGAAAAAGACAAAAACTAATGCTCAAAGTTGAAACGTGATCTAGTATGAACTATTAATACAAGAGGTCATTAAGTGGCATGGAGGCTCTTTATATTTTATGGTTTGATATTAACTTCATTTTGTGTTTGTTCAGATGGCCACACGTTTGAGGTGAAAAAGGTATTACAAGGTGTCTTTTTCTCTCAATAGATACATAATAAAAACCTTATGAAAGTTATCCACCTCTGAAAAAGTGCTAAGTATCAAGGGTTTTGAGAACTGTTGCCAAGTAGGCCCCCTCTCCTGCTTTAAGGCCTGCCATGAACTGTGTTAAAGTTTCCTGCATCACTATTTTACTGCTGCACCAAAGACTGCCTTGCACGTGTGTGTCCTGATACACGTGTCAGTTTCCTGCCTGCTTGTTGATTACCCTGCTGCTGCAATAGACTGTGCAGTTTACTGACTCCATGCTTGGATAACTGCACAAAGGACTCTTTTTCTGGGCAACCCTGCCCTGACCTGTATCTGGATTTCCCAGTGTATGTTTGGACTTTATTACAAGTGTGCCCCGTGCCTGCATTGCCATCTGCCACGGACCGTGCCTGTTCCCTGCCTTGGACTGTGTTTTAAAGTGTTGTTCCCCCTGCCTCCATGGAAGCCTGCCTCATATGGGCCCAAGCCGCTGCTAGCAGCCGGGCGCCTGCCGGGGAAACCTCCAGCGAGCCTGGCTAGGCGCTCCCTGGTCAGTTCCCGCCTGGAGACTCCCGCGGGCCGGTCGCCGAGCTTGCCCTCGCTACCGGGCAGCCTGCTATCCAGCCCCAGCTATGCCCAGCCGGCATCCATGTTCTCAGGCAGCCAGAAGACCCAGGGAAGAAGACTGCTTTGGGAAGCCATTTCGGCGAAGTGGGCACACCACATCCGCAGCGAGAGCACCTCGCCCCGCTCTGCATATCCTAGGAGCCGCCCAGGAGAAGGAACTAAGTGCCGACCATCCCAAGCACTTAGAGAATGCATCTCAAAGAAACCTCCGCATTCCAGAGCTGATGACATCAGGACAAGCCATGTCCGCTGGAACATCCATTCAGCCCACTTGGATTTCCCCCTCCCTCTTTTGTCCCCTCTTCCTGAGGTGTCACTTATCACAATCTGATTACCAAAGTGGCCCATCCTAGCCATTCAGTAATCCATTAGAACCTTTGTTTTAATCTGTAAGAACCACCAAGTACAGCACCAGCCCCAGGGTACGTTTTGGGGTATTTAAGCTGGTCTCCCAGACCACTTGGGGCTCAGGCCATCCTATCCAGAACCCCTTGCTGTCCGTCTGTGGTCCCAGTGCCGGCATTGGGCCACCTCGCTGTTGTGTCTCTGCTTCGCTTCAGGATAAGTGAGTATTCCCCACCATCGTTGGGAACCAGCTAATGCGAACGTCTCTGTATTTCCTACTCTGTATTTCCTAGATCTTGTGTGTGTTCTTTGTATGCTTGTGCAAGTTTAGGCTTACGCCACACTAAATACACGTGTTTGGAACCTATTTGTGGTCTGCCTCTTTTTCACTAGAGTGTCTGGAATCGGGACCTCCATAGACATAGGTTAAGATCCGCGCTAATTTTAAGTTACAGACTGCTATAGCTAATTCCCCATTATAATAAAGAGCAGTTCTGGTAACAGAACACAGGAACATATTATTACTTCATGGATTCCACAAGACCACTTTATGGCATGCAGCTCAAAAAATGGCAGGATATATTTTGTGCCTAGTCTCGGATCCACCTTGCATTTTTAACGCCAGGCTTGAGATATGAATAGGGCAGAAAGAAGAAACCAGGTACATTTAAGCAGGGTCCGGGAGCTGGGGGTGGGGGGAGCAAATGGGGTACAAACCCAAAATAATCTATAGGTATATATAATTCCAGAAATGAAACAGAAATGTTTCTTTCATCATCCATGAGATTGTTTATAAAGGATGGATTTTAAACATTTATTATTTACAGGACCCAAAGACATGATGTTTGTGCCCTGGCTCTAGGATATGTAACTGAATCATAAATAAAAATGTTTCTGAGCATGCGCAGGACGATCTCTTCTCATCAATGATAATTGTCACCTACCCACACATTTTCAGAATTACGGAGCAGGACTTCTTTCCAGGACAGTAAATGAACTATACTGCTGCATACACATAGTGCAGTCCTGGGAAAATCTTCTCGGCGGTTAGAGGCCTATTGGAATCCAGCCTACAGGATGACCAGTTTGTTTAATACTTTGTAGATAAAATCTCATGCATCTGTTCTGACTTGGACACTACAATAACAGTGACAGGATTAGATGGTGTCAGGGTACCCTCTTCTTCTGTTGTATGGGATCTTTTAGCTTATTAAAGGATATGGGGAACAAACAACAACTCCAGGGAACCAATTCACAATAGTTGTGTAATCTGTATATCATATGAAAGTGCAGAAGTGCAATAGTGCAATTATACAGTTAATAAATACACAATACAAAAATACAGTCATATTCAGTAAACCTATCATTTGAAAAATCTTTGTCGTCCATACAGTTCGTTTCATTCAGTTAAAGTGCCAAGTGTCTTATTTTGATAGAAAGCCGGAGGTGGAGATTCATAGAGAGGTGTTATGTCATTCACAGTCCAATAATTTAAATTATTCAAAAAACGCCGACGGGAATGTGCAGGCAAGTACCATTAACCCGTTTCGTGAGTGAAACTCACTTCATCCTGGGCATGAAAGAATTCAGGACTGGACACACTGTAAATATAAAATGCAATCAGCAAATACATACATAATATTACATGTAAAAATACATTTGAAACTCAAATATATATTCACTTACAATGTGTTACAATCTCCAGCTATGCTCTCCTATGGCTTGTGAAGAGGTGGTGCTAACGGACAAGTAATAGATTAGGTAATGACTGTGTATATATCTCTCATTCGGGGCCGAATCAATCAATGTTCTATCTAAACCAATTGCAGCTGGAGGAAGATCCGGGGGAATTCCACTACTTACAATGAATCACAATTCTCATAGGAAACAAGAGTAAACAATCTCTAAGTTTAATCCATGCGGTGAAAGAGTATTAAGTTGGAAAATCCATTTGGATTCCAACTGCATGAGTACTTTACCTATGTCCGAAGCGTGTGGACGGTCTAGATGTTCAATGACAGAGACTTTAAAGTCATGGTGTGAGTGTTTACACTGGTGGAAATGGCCAACCAAAGGTGCTTCTATTACCCCGTTTTTTATCCTAGATATATGCTCTTGGATTCTTGTTCTAAGTGGGCGAATGGTACTGCCTATGTATAGCAAGGGACACTGGCATTGGATGATATACACCACATTTACTGACTTACAGTTTGTAAAATCACGCCGTGCAAAGGTGCGGGTGGTCAAAATCTGATCAAGCCCCACCATGTGACTACATACATTGCATGTACCACATGCGAAATGGCCCTTAGGTATATTAGAGCGTGGGGGAGTACTAGAGAATTCAGACCTAATTAGAAGGTCTCTGATTGATTTGGTCCGTCTGTAACCAACTGCCAGTCCCGATTCACACCCACGGACGTCAGCTATGAGGTGCCAATGCTGCCTTATAATAGAGGTGATCCTAGGGGCTAGGGGGGTATATTCCAGTCCCCACTTAATTTTATCATCCAGTCTCCTCAGTCTAGGAGTCAACAAAGTCTCCCTATCAGTTACATCAGAACGTGTCCTAGCTTGTTCAATAACATGGCTCGGGTAGCCCCTTGTGGCAAAGTTCTCCCCCAACTCCTTGCGCCCAATTTTATAAAAATATGGGTTGGTGGAATTCCGTTTAATCCTCAAGAATTGGCCCACGGGGATGTTGTCCCGTAAGCTTTTTGGATGAAAGGACTGGTAGTGTAAATAGGCGCATCGGTCTGTACTTTTCTTAAAGGGGCGCACTGCAAGCTTATTGTCCGTCTCTCGATAGATGGTGACATCTAAGTAGTCTATGGTCCAGGTAAACTGGATCGAAGGGTGCCAAGTATTGAACCAATTACCCAGTTCCTCAGCGCACCCCTCTTCATTTAGCAAGACTATGACGTCATCTATGTATCGCCTGTAAAGGAGAATATGCTCTTTAAAGGGGTTTGAGTTGTCATTAAATATCCATTGGTTCTCCAAGGAAGACATAAATATATTTGCGATACTCGGGGCAGCAGCGCACCCCATGGCTACCCCTTTCAACTGGAAATAGAATTCGTCATTAAATCGAAATGCAGTTGGAATCCAAATGGATTTTCCAACTTAATACTCTTTCACCGCATGGATTAAACTTAGAGATTGTTTACTCTTGTTTCCTATGAGAATTGTGATTCATTGTAAGTAGTGGAATTCCCCCGGATCTTCCTCCAGCTGCAATTGGTTTAGATAGAACATTGATTGATTCGGCCCCGAATGAGAGATATATACACAGTCATTACCTAATCTATTACTTGTCCGTTAGCACCACCTCTTCACAAGCCATAGGAGAGCATAGCTGGAGATTGTAACACATTGTAAGTGAATATATATTTGAGTTTCAAATGTATTTTTACATGTAATATTATGTATGTATTTGCTGATTGCATTTTATATTTACAGTGTGTCCAGTCCTGAATTCTTTCATGCCCAGGATGAAGTGAGTTTCACTCACGAAACAGGTTAATGGTACTTGCCTGCACATTCCCATCGGCGTTTTTTGAATAATTTAAATTATTGGACTGTGAATGACATAACACCTCTCTATGAATCTCCACCTCCGGCTTTCTATCAAAATAAGACACTTGGCACTTTAACTGAATGAAACGAACTGTATGGACGACAAAGATTTTTCAAATGATAGGTTTACTGAATATGACTGTATTTTTGTATTGTGTATTTATTAACTGTATAATTGCACTATTGCACTTCTGCACTTTCATATGATATACAGATTACACAACTATTGTGAATTGGTTCCCTGGAGTTGTTGTTTGTTCCCTGTTATTGACGTTCCAGGGTTGCCCGTATTTTTTCCTCCTATTAAAGGATATGGGCAAGATTCTTGAAAGTCAATGGCCATATCTGTTTGAATGACCCTGCCCCTCTTGGTTGTTTAAATCTTGGGGGGGGGGATAATGGGTCTCGGAGACAATAAATGCCTCCTTGAGAGGTGATCTCTCCTGCCTTGAAACAAGCTACCTAAACATCTAAACAAGATCTGAATAAGCATCATCAAGTCTCAAATATATTATTCTTGAGCTAGGTGATTGAACGGGTGACTCCAAGGACTCCTGGATGAAGTGAATTGTTTGTTCCAGTCTGAATCTGGCCTGGCTATGGAATTAAAACAGCCTCAGTCACCCTGCTGCATGACTGCACCAAGAGTTGGGCAGAGGGAGTGTGACCCTATTGATTTTCCTGAATCTCACAGCGGCTTTCAATTTCAAATGATATTCTTCTGGATCACCTTTCAGGGTTAGGGCTGGGAGGCACTGTTCTACAGTAATTTCAGCCTTACATGGAAGGTAGGTTTCAGAGGCTGGTGCTGGCAAGGTTGCTGCAGGGATCCATTTTGTCACCCATGATCCACACCTACATGACGTTGCTAGGTCATCAGGAGATTTGGGCTGGGATGTAGCTGATACTCAGCTCTATCTTGTGCTTCCAGCAGATCCCAAGAAGGCTCTTGGAATCTTGAACTTGTGCCTGGAAGCTGTTCTGCGATGGGTGAAGACTAGTAAGCTGAAAGTTGATCCCAACAAAACAGAGGTGCTACTAGTGGGAAGGATTGAGCCATCAATTGTTCTGGAGCAAGTTTGTCCCTTGGGAGGATGCTGGACCCTGGCTTCTGTCTGGAAAAGAAGGTGATTGAAGTGGCAAGGAAATCTACACATCAAAGGATAGTACAGGAGTACAGGATAGTAAGGCGTACTGACCTCTCTATCTTTCTAACTTTCTGGTTTGTCCCCCTCTAAAACCAAAAAGGAACAGCATCTAATCCTCCTCTTCTAACACTTTGTGCGGTAGGTTAGACTGAGAGCTCACAGTCATCCAAGGACCATCATGGCTTAATAAGAATGGGAACATGGTCTCCTCAGACCTGGTCAGAGATTCTAACCACTATCCAGGCATCATACCACTCTTTTTCTCCCTGTGCCACTGTTGTCTCTAGTTAAACAATTTTGTTGTCACTAGTTAAACAATTCTGAAAAGTGTTTTGTAAACCCTGAAAAAATTGGAGATGACAGACAGATGTGTATAACACAGCAGAAACAATTATTTCACATCACCTTTGTGATGACTTATCTGCAACCTAAACTCCCTGCCAGTAAAATGAGAATAAAGCCCACTTCATGTGTTATTTGGTATATAGAAAGCAATCTTCATACTGAAACTACTTTCATGTAAGACACAGTTTATGAACAATGTGCTTAAACTGTGGCTTTTTGTCAGCAACAGGGGGTTTTCTTGCCAGAAATATCTGCAGGATATTAACAACATGGAAGAGATCCAATAAGAGGTCTCAACTCACATGTAAACGAAGAGGTCAGTTAGCCGTTGTGCTGACAAAGGTCTCAGCACCCGATTTGATTCAACATAAAGCAGTAAAATGTGATCCCAACTCAGCACTTTGTGAATCTGCAAGCAGACAACTGAAACATGAACAGCTGCACAAGAGTGCTCTGCTCATGACCCTTTTTGAGAATGAATCTCATGGCGAACCCACAGAACAGTGTCTAAACAAATTCAGATGCTTTAGAGCAATGGTCAAAAGACAACACACTATAGTTCTCAATCTTATCTGTGAAAAGAAGGATGATGTTTAGTATTATGTAATATAACAAAATGAAACAGCAGCGATGGGGGCAGGAAACATCATTCAGTGATTCAGCTCACCGAGCTCTTCAGTACAAGAGTCAAAGCAATTACTTCCATCTTTTCAGAAACCTTTCCTCCCTTCCATGGCTGTGTCAGATATTATTACTTTAATTGTATCTTATTTTGCCCTTGGAAACAGAGTGTACATTCCTTGGAAGGTAAACAATCCACTATTGTTACCTCATTTTGCTCCATTTAAGTTTGTATCAGCCCAAAATTGTTTCCTTATGAAATAGGATCTCAGAAATAACATGGTTCAGACACCCCATGCCAACAAGCCAAATGCAATATATTCAATAATGGCTTTGTCAGAAAGCCTTACAGGGGAGCCTTAATTATTGCTAAGTTAAAATAAAAAAACAAAACTAACTTTTAACCCTACAAAGTAACAACATTTAGCGAATCCCAATATTTATCAGCCTAGCCTTTATAGATGTCTTTGATGTACAGCATTGCAAAACTGAAAATTCACAAATGGTCTAAAATTTAGCAGCCTACATTTGGCAGTCAGAGAGGCTCTTTTGCCAAACTTATCTTGTTTATCAGGTACCTGAACAAACAATTGCTTAAACATGAGTGCATCCATCATGTCATAATCTTAAGAAAGGTTATATTCTTTTGGGGTACAGTCCACCCCACACTCTCCTCACCCATGCTGATTTCAACAGTAAAACAAGGTTCAACTTACCTGTGTCTGTTGTTCATCAAGTGTTTTTCTGTGCAAGCACACATGGGAACTGCGCATGAGCAGGCCAGCAGTGGCCGTTCAAAAGCTCCTAAAGGGGTAAGATGCTCGCCTAGCCTTTTCACGTGCTTTTCCCTCAGGCGCAGCTACAAAAGGTGGGGCGAGCAGCTTCCTCCCTCAGTTCTCTAAGCTACCAGTGTAAAAGGACTGTAATAAAAAGAGCATATGGTGGGGAAGGAAGGAGGGATATTCGCCTGCATCAAAGACCACTTGATGAACAACTGTTACAGGTAAGTCCAATCCTGTTTTCATCATCTTGTCTTCTTTGCAGTCCTACATGGTTGATTAACGAGCTAAGTAAGGAGGCAAGTATGAAGCTTAATAACAGAAGAGTCTCTTGAGGACAGCTTTGCCTACAGCTGTATCCCTTCTGGAGTCTACATCAATGGCATTTCTACACACAAAGATGAAAATGGGCAGAGTAGACCAGGTGGCTGCCTTGCACAAGTCCACTAGAGGGACATCCAAGTTGAAGGCAGACAAGGTGGATCGTGCTCTTATGAGCAATGGGCATGGTTGTTTAGACTGTTTTTAACAATCCTTAATGAGCCAAACTATCCAATTTGAAATAGTCTGTGCAGTGACCTTCAGACCCTTTTTGGGTCCCTTAAACAAGCAAAAGATATTAAAAGTCCTTTAGGAAAGAAACTGCCCTGTCCAAGTAGAATCACAAAATCCGTTTAACATCAAGGGTGTGCAAAAATCTCTGTGTCAGTCATAGGAGTAGAAAAAAACACCAGTAAGTCAATGTCCTGATTTAAGTGAAAAGCGGTGGAGGAGGACCTTATCTGTGAACATCTCAATGAAAGAAGGGTCATGTCTCAGGGCTAGTAATTCACTCCTCCTCCTAGCCAAGGTGATAGCCACCAGAAAGGCTATTTTAGCTGACAGAACCTTAAGGGAGCAGGAAGCTAGAAGCTCTAAAGTTTTATGCATGTGAAGCGAGAACCAAGAAGAGACTCCACTGGGGAATCGTCCTAGATGCTGGAGGATACAGGTTTGCTAAACCTCTGAGGAAGGACTTGCATTGTGGTTGGGCAAAGAGAGATTTTCCCTTTATATCACCATGGTGGGCCAAAATGACTGCTAGGTGGACCCTAATGGAGGAATTAGCCAAACGCGGTCCAGTATCTGTGGAATTTTGATCTGAGTCAGTAGAGCCTCATGTTTGAAATCAACAAGTGGAGCAAAGAACACGTCCTTCTTCAGTAGCAGCTAAAAAAGAACTGAGGGAGGGAGCCACTTGCCACGTCTGTTATAGTCACATCTGGGGGGAAAGCACATGAAACGGCTAAGCAAGCATCTTGCCCCCTTAGGACCTTCAGAACATCCACTGCACACGCACAGTTCCCATGTGAGACCGCACAGAAGACATAACGATGAAACTTGGATATGGTGCAGGAGCGCCCCCAAGGACCACTGTGGAGGGTTTCATCAGAAATGACTTGTCCTTTTAATAGAGCCTTAGTGGGATGTTATTTACCTTGATGCCCTGAAAAGCTTCAGCCAACTCTTTCCACACTTCAAATCTCTATCAAAGGGACAGAACTCTTTTCTCTAGGCCAGCTGGCAAGCCTACCAATAGGCTCAGAATAGATAACAACAGAAACTAAAAATAAATTAAGGTATTTTACCTTGAAATGTAGACAGTTGGATTAAAATTCATTACCATAATAAACTTCAAATATTAGAATCACTTGCCCGCACACTAGGGCTGCCTGTTCTGGGTTGAGAAATTCCTGGAGATTTGAGGTTGGAGTCTGGGGAAGTTTGGAAAGGGGAGAGATCTGAGCAGTTGTAATTCTGGGAGATCTCCTAGCCCCACCTGGAGGTTGGCAACCCTACCACACACACGTGTGTTATTTACATTTAATCAGTCATCAAGTGTAATAATGAACATCACCTCATAATCCAGAAACAGGCGAACTGCCAATAGAAAGCACTCTGGAACAACTGGGTTTTACAAGCTTTTTCAGAGGCTAAAACAATCGGACTTGTTACAGAGACTTTGAGCCAAGCTACAAGTGATGCCGTACACAGGTTGGATACTTGTCAGCTTCCCTCAAGTTTTGATGGGAAATGTAGGCGTCCTGTTCTTGCAGCCTGGCTCTCCATTTCAACTGTCTTTTCAACTGTCACTTGTCCAACATTCCGCCAAGCTGCCTACATTTCCCATCAAAACTTGAGGGAAGCTGACAAGTGTCCAACCTGTGTCAGGCATTACTTGTAGCTTGGCTCTTAAAAAGAGGCTGTTCCATAAGAGGGGGCTCAGCCACAGAAGAAGCCTGACTTTCATCTGAAGCCAAACAGAAATCCTATGATTAAGGGCTAGTCAGAAAAGACCAATGTGCTGAATTAAGAGCACAGCCTGTACCAGGAGAGGGGGTCCCTCAGAACTATGATTTTACCACAGAAAAGTAATTATCCTGAAAGGGCCCAGCTGAACCTTGCTTGCTTCTATGAATGCTGAACAAACAGCTGAGCTTCAGCATTCATTCACAGAGAAACACAAAAAGGGGGAAAATGAAACGGTTATGTGAGGCTTTTTTCATTCCTCCCTCCTTTTCTCAGGCAGCACATAGCATCAGCTTTTGGCCCAAGGTACATCCCACCGCTGTTCTTGAGAGCTCCCAAATTCAGTTTCTCAATGAACCCTTGCAACATGATTTATTTCATTTGGAAAGTGTCACAGATAGTGAACTAAGCCGTCTCACTGTTGCTTGGACTTTCTCCACCTCTGTGCCAAAGGGAGATTATTACTGAAGCACAGGCAAACAGGGGATTTCATATTTTGAAAAGAAATGCAGATTTACTCGGGGGTTAATAATTAACAAGCTTAGAACTAAAAAAAAGGAACAAAAAAGACTCACAATCCAGCTGAAATCTCAGTATGAAACCACAGTGCTAGATGAAAGATTTCTGCACTAAAACATCACAGCCGTAGTTGCTCTGGGACCATACGCAGACTGGGTTTGTGGCATCAATTCAATAACACTAAATTCTGCACAGTGAATTGGGTTTTTGCTGCTTTTTTAAAAGAATTATGGACTGCAGCTCTATAAAGCAAATAGGGACAGCTTTATGGCTCATCCTTTTCACACAGGCATTTTAAGGGCAGATTTTTTAAAAAACTACAGGTACATAGCTATACACACCCTCTCCACAGGCAGCAATTCTGTTTAGTGCTCAGCTGCAATAACTTTGCATATGGTCCTCCAATCATTTGCAGCAATGTATGTCTGCATGTTAGGATGCTTCCTTGGTCTCTTTTTCAGGGTTGATTTTGGGGAAGAAATTGTGATGCCCTGTAAACTTCAGGATCATGCAGACTTGCCTAAGGGACTGTATGCACACACCATAATAAACCAATCTGTTCCTCCTCTCACCATTTTAGCAGATGGTGTAGTCACTTCAAACCTGTAGACTGAATACAAACAAAATCTCTGAAATTTGGGCTCTCATCTCACTCTCTCATCACCATGTATTATAGCTATTTTCCTGACACTCTAATTTGCAATACCCCTCCCACCTTCTACCTGGATTATAAAGACACCTTTCTTTTTCCTCTTCTTGTATCTGACTCTCAAAAGCTCATGCCCTGGAAATCTAGTTGGTCTTTATGGTGCTACTGGACCCAAATCTCGCTCTTCTACTATAGACCAAAATGGCTACCCACCTGAAACTAGCTTTATAATGAGTCAGTTCCACCAGTCCGATCACTGCCAATAGCTCTTCACATCCTCTTTCCTAGTCCAGCAATGACATGGAGATGCAAGATGTTTAGGACTGAACCCAGGGACTTATGCAAAGCATAGATTTACCACTAAGCTAGGGGGCCCATTCTCATGTCTGGAGTGTATACATTCAAACACGGAAACGCAATAAAAGTGCAGCATTATTTTCTTACAAATCATATTCATTTTGGTTGTTGTGGGTATTCTGGGCTGTATTGCCATGGTCTTGGCATTGTAGTTCCTGACGTTTCGCCAGCAGCTGTGGCTGGCATCTTCAGAGGTGTAGCACCAAAAGACGGAGATCTCTCAGTGTCACAGTGTGGAAAAGATGTTGGCAGGTCATTTGTATCTACTCAGGAGGGGTGAGTAGATACAAATGACCTGCCAACATCTTTTCCACACTGTGACACTGAGAGATCTCTGTCTTTTGGTGCTACACCTCTGAAGATGCCAGCCACAGCTGCTGGCGAAACGTCAGGAACTACAATGCCAAGACCACGGCAATACAGCCCAGAAAACCCAGAACAACCATCGTTCTCCGGCCGTGAAAGCCTTCGACAATACATATTCATTTTACTGCTCTTTACAAGTATAATTATGGGTAAACCTTTTGCCTCATAATTAAAATTAAACAGCTCGATAAATGTACTTTAAGAGATGGATCTAATCCATAGTCTGCCCATTAGCCATCCCTAACTTGAAATAAAATCAGTCCTAGTGGCCAGTCTTTAACAGAAATGCAAAGTGGCAGCTTCAATTAAGCAATCTGAAACAGATCTAAACTAGAATTAGACAAAGGAAACTTCATCACAGAAATTATTCAGAAGATGAAACTTCCAGAAACACCTGACAAGCCAAGGTATTTTTCCTACCAGGACTTCTTGCACCGCCTGGCTCCACCTGAAGAGATCCCCCATCTAACTACTGGCAATGTTTGCCACCTTCTGTCTCTCTCCCTTTGCACAGATAGCCAAGTGTGGAACACGTGTCTTTGAAAGCAGCTAAGTTTGGGCCTCATCATAAGTAGCTGCTTTCTAAATGGGTATTTAATGTATTAGACAGACTCTTTCTTCCAGCCCCAGAAAAGCGAGTGAATGGCCAAGACATACTCTGGTCTCAAGAATGGCAATGATAAATCTAAACGTGATCTCAGCTGTCTAGAAAAATTAGAACATTTTAATCTGTGCCAGCAATTACTGCCTCTCTCCATAATCCCAGAGCATTTATTTCTGCAGCAGGAGTCTTCCTCCAAGACTGGATCAGAAACAACCCGGCAATTAAGATAGATGAAATAACACAAGAGTAACATGCTCTTGGTGGCCCATACCCACAAACAATCTGGCAGCTATATTCTGGACCACTTGTAGCTTCCAAATATCCTTCAAAAGCAATGCAAATTAGAGCACATAACAATGGTTCCATCATGAGGCAGAGCCCATCTATATTCAAACAGAGGTTTGAATATTCAAAGAGGTTGTCAGCTAAAGCCATCAGCACCATCTCCATCCCATAGCTTAGCCTGAAGCCAGAATGGAAAAGGTCTAGAGCAGATGAGTCATCTAGGAAGATCTGGAACTGTTCTGCAACTGCTTTATCAACTTGCTCAGAAAGGGCAAATTAGAGAGACCAGGCAATAATTAGGAAAATTATTCTTCTCTAGTGTTGGTTTTTAAAATAATGGACTGAATCACCCTGAATCAGTGACTTATTTATGATGGATACCAGATTCTTGTTGATGTGATCCTTAACTGATTTCAGCAATCAGGTTGGACAAGGATCCAGAGGAGCCAGGTTCCATCTCAAGGGTGGGAAAGGTTAACAAATGGCAACCATGTCAAAAGCTTCTAAGAACCTCTCATGCCAAAGTCCCACAGCAGTCTCCACCAACATGTCATGTGGGATTCTAAAATGCCCCAGGGCATTCCATAATCCAATTAGATTCATAAGTTTCCATAGGCAGACCATTTTAACCACCACCCACTGCTCCTGCAAAGAGTGGGTGCCACATTCATTTATGCCTTGAAGAGTGAGTGGTTTGACAATGGCATAGGCTGAACCTGGAGCCCCCAAAGCAGCCTCCCCTCCCCCCTCCCCCGTTCAGTATAAAAATTAAGTCTAAGGCATGTCCTTCGTTGTGCATAGGACCAATCTTAACCTTAGGGAGACTCACACTGGCCAAAGAGACTACACAATCCTGTGCAAGCTACAGAAATGTTCTCCTTCCTTCCACCCACATCAACACAGACAGAAGTGTAGTTTTATTCCTCACTGATCTGGTGTTGCACAATATTAGTGAATAAGCAGAGGCACTTCACTACAGCCTTCAATTGTCTTCCCTGTCATCTCCTGAAAAGGGGAATTTATAACCAATCCCAATCAACCAGCTTTAACTAGTCAAGGATAAGTAAGGTTTGTGCATATTATTGGCCTCACTTCACTAACAATCCTGTTCACAGGAAAAACCAAATTTACCTGTATATAATCTAGTACCCAATTGGCAAATTGGTTGCATTGATCTCCTGAAAAGGGCCTAGATGTAGCAGTTTTCAGACACTTAGAAAATTCCATAGGAGAGCTTTTGCAGATGGAATGGAGGAAGAGACGTACTTTTTCACAACTATTACTACCACAGAATGAGCTCCAGAATGGTTTCAGCCCATGCTTGGAGAGATACAGGCAGACAATTCTGTTGCAATCTTAGGGCACAATCCACAAGTTCTCCTGCACAGAAGAACAGAAACTGAGCAAGAGATTTATACTATGTTCCCAAAAAAGCAATGCTTTTGGGAAAGGAACGTGGCTGAGTCACCACTGTATAGCAACAATAATACCGAAGACTCTCATGGCGTCTTAAAGACTAGCAGGTTTATGCTTTACTGTGGGTGCTTTACTGTGGATTAGAGCCCACTCTGACAGATGAACGTGGGTTCTAATCCACAAAAACTTTTGCCACAATAAATCTGTTTGTCTTTATAGTGCTACTAGAGACTAATAGTCTTTTATTTAAATATTTTGACATGATTCTATATTTTCCACTGCAAACCATAGAGAGCAAACACTGCATATAAACCTAAAGCTGCCTGGCTTTCTTGCTGGAGCAAATATATTTCTTGGCTATATTATATTAGTGATTATTTCTATTTCAAAACATCAGCAGTAGTGGGCTTGTCACATGTTGAGTTAAGCCTGCAGCCAACACAATGGAATACACTTAAGGCAGCAGCAGTCAATGTTCAATGTGAATGGAAGAAGGGGAATCACTGAAAGGAACAAGGAGGAAGGGCCTTGAGACAAGCCAGAGAAAAGTCAGCAGTAGACATCCAGGTCAAACAAGAACGAGTAACGTTACTCTGTATTGTTTGTGTTCCTTGCTACTGGGCAGGCTCTAAATGCAGCCTGCAAAGGTTGGGTCCAAGTCCACAGCAAGCTCTACATCATAAGTCAATGCAAGCCAATGTTATCCCCGGGTCATCAGTTTCTGCACAGTTCACACCATGACTGACTGGCTGACTCAGCTGCTCCTGCCTCTCCTTATAATGTGCCTGAATGCAGCTGTACATTGATCCTTCCCTTATTCAGGATAAGAAAAGCCCTTCCAAACTGTCAGGCCAATGCCAATTGAAATGCAGCAAAACCGTTTCCCAAGCAGAGCTCAGCAGCCTATAAATCTGCTTCTCATAAACTTTCACTCACAACCTAATCCTAACAGTCAGTCTGGCTGTATTAACTCAATGTCACCTACTGGCCCTGTCAGAAGCTAAGGAGCACATGGTCAGTATAGTTCAACTGGCAGCCTTGAAGACAAAAGCATACCTAAGAGACATAAATTGAGCAAGATCTAGGCACTGAATCTGGCTATACATTTTAATGCTGACTCCTCTAATAAGAATAGGCAGCTTCACTCCATAATTATAGTGCAACAAAGAACAAAACACAGTGGGCTGGAACTCTCTGCCGTCCTGCCATCCAAATGAGAGTCAGATATGATTTCACCAGTAAATGAATGGAATGAAATGAGGCAGCACAATATATCTGTATCATGACTCAATCTCTTTTTGGCAGGAGATCACAGTGGCCACTGGGACCTTCTCTACCCAAGCCTCTTGTCATTGGGTTTATCAAAATTCTGCTGATCAGAATGGACAATGCATTTCTGCTTAGCAGCAAATGTAGGTCCCCATAGGCCTACTATGGTCCTCAGCCTGCCACCAGTTGGCTGTTCCCCCACTTAAGGCAGCTTGCCAGGCATCAGCCAGAGGCATCATTGCTTCTACCTTGTGGAACAGGTAAGGTGGTGGGTACCATGTTTAGGAAGTGCTGCCAAAGCTTTTTATGAGGTTCTCCTAGCTGGACAGCCTTGAGGAGGTAACAAGGAACAAGAGCATCTCGGACCAGGTGCATCTGATTAAGAGAACTAAGCATTTTGATTCCAAATGATCCCTTAGATGAAAGAGGGCTCTGTTGCATCACATCGCCTTTCTGCCCTCTTAGGGCCACCAAGGAGGCTAACAAATGAAAACAAATTAAAAATCTCATCTTAAAAATCATTACAATCTGTACACAAAGATGGCATTAAAACGTTTAAAAACCAGAGCTTAAAATGAGTACAAAAAATAAAATATCAGTTAAAACATTGGGGAAGGAGGAGGGATCACTGAGGGAATGCTAAGCAAAACAAAAGGCTTCACAAGCTTGTGGGAAGTTGGCAACAGAAAGAAACAGGCGAATCTCCCTGAGGAGAGAGTTTCAGAGTTTTGGTGCCACTCCTGAGAAGGCCCTCTCCAGAGATGCCACTCACCAACTCACAGAAGGTGGGGGCATCTGAAGAAGAGCCTCTGAAGATGACTAGAGTGGCAGGGTAGGTTCACAAGGGAGTAGATAGCCCTTCAAGTAAGTTGGCCTCAAACCATAGAGGGCATTAAAAGCACCTTGAATTGTTTCCGAAAACAAATTGGGAGACAGTGTAGAGGAGCTAGGACTGGAGTGATATGGTCCCCAGGACCAACTCCAGTCAGCATCCTGGCTGCAACATTCTGCACCACCTGAAGTTTCCAAAGGCAGCCCCACAAAGAACACATTGCAGTAATTTAATCTAGGTGTAACCAGGGTATGTACCACAGTGGCCAGATCTTTCCTGCTTAAAAATCACTAAAGCTGGCTAACCCATTGAAGCAGGTAAAAGGTACCCCTAGCCAGAGCTGCTACCTGCTTATCATCTGCATACTGGTGGTACTTGTGAAGGACGGCTTCTTTAAATCATATCCCCTCCCTTGATTTGTTTCCTGTTCCACTCACCTCAATCCCCAAACAAAATCCCTAAATAACTTCAGCCAGAGATTTCTTGAACTTGTAGAACCCTGTCACATAATTACCAGGGAGCAGGCCTAAATTCCCCCAGCATCACCACAGACAAGGAGGGAACCCTTGGAGTATGGTACCACCAACTTCCAATCCAGATAGGCATCTCAGCAGTAAACCATGATCAATAACTTGTCAAAACATTGACAGATCCAGGAGAATCCACAAGACAACACTCCCCTAGAATGATCAAGCAGTTTCACTAGCAAATCCTGGACCAAATCCAGATTGAAACGAGTCCAGCCTCATCTACAAATGCTTGGAGTTATTCCACTCCATCTTCTTAAACACATTTAAGTTTGTTTTGTTAACAAATATCTTAGTTAAATAACATCTCTTATTTCCAGCACAACCTGGAAGTGATGTCATCACATAGTTGCAATGCTTTAGCATTTGCCAAAAACTCTACAGTTTAAACAGAGTGTTAGGTGAATGCTATAGCATCACACCATATGATATCACTTCTGGGCCATGCCAAAAGTAAAAGCACTGCTTCACCATCATGGGTGATTCCCCCATTCCTTCCCCTTCTCTCACTACTAACCTACAGAGTAGAGGCCAGGAAAGAGGACTGCCAGTGGGAGGTCTTCTGCCATTCTGGGAAACCAGACAGCTCTAGTTAACATATACATTTCACATGTCACTTCAAGAATCCACCTGCAGAGTTCCAGAAGTATTTAATGCAATTCTTTTAATCCTTGTCAATTAGAATGTTTGTATTACACTCCCAGGAAATGAAATTTTCGGAGTCTTCCACTGCTAAGTTCTGATTCCAAACGAACTATCAAGTCATCTGTGTCTATGTTTCTCCTTGAAAGTGCTAGTACTTCTACAATTGATGGTTGTTGTGGGTTTTCCGGGCTGTATTGCCGTGGTCTTGGCATTGTAGTTCCTGACGTTTCGCCAGCAGCTGTGGCTGGCATCTTCAGAGGTGTAGCACCAAAAGACAGAGAGAGAGATCTCTGTCTTTTGGTGCTACACCTCTGAAGATGCCAGCCACAGCTGCTGGCGAAACGTCAGGAACTACAATGCCAAGACCACGGCAATACAGCCCGGAAAACCCACAACAACCATCGTTCTCCGGCCATGAAAGCCTTCGACAATACATCGCTTCTACAATTGTTTTATTTACGATTATTTGTTTGTTGCACCAATACAGATAAAAGCACATGACAATAATCAATACTAAGCAATACTAGGCCAAGCTCTTGTATTCTAGATGAATTTTCAGACTTTGCATGAACTGTCTGAGAGTTTTTTTCTATGTGTTAGGTAATTCTAACAGGTGTGCTTTAATCTTTTGACAGTTAATTAAAATAGTGGACTCTATCGAGATTAATGTTCCTCTATCAGAGATTCAACCAATGGTGATCTCTCAACTTAACTTTTTCTGACACTTCTCAGAGATTTATAGTTTTGTTTTGTAAGTTTAAGTATAACGTAATTTTTTACTAGTTGGAAGGTTATACAATAGAAACTATGAATATTCAGTGAAGCATCAGACCAATCATTGTTTGTTTGTGCTATCATGTGGATAGACCTTAAATATTTGCATCTGATGATGTATAAAATTGCAAACTCAGATAGAATGGCAGAGCTCTGATGGAAGAAATCTCTTGAGAGAATTTAGGTGAGAACTTATTTTTACCTATGCGTTTCATAGAAACTTTGATTATGTTAAACTTGGAATTTATGAAGAAATGTTAGCAAACTTATTTCTTATTGCCTTTCTGTGTTCTGTTTTATAGGATTTATATTCATAGCCATTTATATTTTGATTACTTGCTTCATTAAAAAACTAGGGTGTATTTTCAATAAAGTGAAATAAACTCTAGACAGGTGTCTGTGTGTTTGATAAAGAGTTGCAAAGCAATATTGAACCCTATATAAATAAATGTACTGATAAACAGGTGGTTCAAAGAACTTATCTGTTTGACAGGTCTGAGAACTAATTGCTAAAAGCTTTCCAAGAGAAAAGATACATTTTTCTTTTGGCTAGTAGAAGCTTAGCTTCAGACACGGGCAAAAGCTCGTTACATGTTCGTACTCTACTTTTCTCCACCATGGGAACCCAATATGGCTTACAATATCATTGTCTCTCTTATCTTGTTAACAAATTCCTGTTATGGGTACTTTCCTTTTTATCCCATACTGGGGCTTAAATGAGCTGGAAGGGAGTATTTCTGAGCATGGAAATAGCATGGGGAGGGGAGATAAACCCTGTCTTTCCAAGTGTCATATTGGGCCCCTCTTAAGGCCAAACTTTACACTAGAGTTTTGCTCGTGGAACTCCAGAGTTAAGTGTATGTATGTGTGTGTCTGTTTCTGGGGAGCCCTCTGGCTGGAGTGCCATGACAAAAACAACAAATCCTTAAACATTTGCAACCTCACTTCTCGCTAGACCTTTCAAAAACCTCTTTCCCCTTGTTTTTGCATTCCTTGCAACAGCATCTCCTGAGCTCTAAAGCCCACATGGATATAAACACATATATTCAGATTTGATGCTATTACAATGGCAGCGTGAAAGCTTTTATGGCATTAAACCTGCCCTGATGATCTCTTTATGGTTTTATAGACTGCATTCACTCTAATGAATGGATGCCAAGGCTACGTTATCAGGGTAATTCACATTTCCCCTCACTTTCCTGAATGCTGCATACAGGTCACAAATGCTGATGCTGTATTTCATAAGAGGTTGTTTTCATCCCTTTTAAAGTATAGGTATAACCGCAAATCTGGAACTGCTGTCTGTAGTTGACTACTTGACTGGAGTGAGGAGGAAAGGAAGATGGGACAGCAGTGGTATTCCAACAGCAAAAAATGGAAGGTCTTCCTTAGATAGATCTAATCCTGACACCTTCATCCTAAGAGAAGGAAGAGAAGAAAGAACAAAGGAACAAGGAGGGAAGTAACCTCCTTCATGTCTATTAATGAGCATCGTTACAGATTCCATCTTGTTTTCTCGTTCTTTGCAAGTTGCCCCTAGGGTAAGAAGAGGGAAGTGAAAAGAGAAAATATGTTGCAGTTACTGGGAAACTAGGAGAGAGTTAGCTGACAAAAAGTATGTGGCAACCAGCTGGTTAGAATTCCCTAAGCCTATTTTGTGGGAGAGATATACCATTTACCGTGCGCATGGTACGTGAACTGGAAGGATGGAGGAACACAGACTGCCTTAGCAAGTACAGATTTAATTCTTCTTTGAAGTATACTGGATACAAACAATGGCCAAGCAGATTTAACACTTCCAAAGGAAAATTTCCTTCCCTCCTCCCATTACTTAATCGATTTATCAATCTGCCTCTTCCTAGTTGGTGAATGGGAATTCATATTCTTGTTCAATTTAACTCTTGACGACTCTCAACTGATATATGACTGACTTCCTTGGTTTTTTCCCCCAAGGATCTTACCGCACCTTCTAAATATTAATTAATGGAACACAAAAAGAGAAGAAGGTTTTGCAATTTCACAAATGAACTAGAATTAAGGAGAGCCATGTTATACCCAAGGTCACTTCAAGGTAGTGTCATTACGGGGAAGGGATCACTTCTTTTCTCTTTCAAAAGAGGAATTTCTCTTTGATTACTCTTTGATTTTTCTTTGAAGATAAATCAGTATATCTTTTTAAAACCTTCAGACCTTGTCGTTATTTTATGTTACACCTCACAGGGTGGTGATCTAGCAGGGGGATAGGAAGGTTTGGAAAGACATTTCCTGACTCTGAGAATCTAAAGTGAAATTCTGAAATTTTGTAGAACCTCCCTTCCTGCCCTTCTTCTCTTCAAACTTCTCTTTGGTCAAAATAGAAGTGATTAGAAACTAAGTCCAAATTCCTAAAGGGAGGGGGGGGAGAGAAACGGATTGATGGATTTCAGGGAGAAATCGGGTAAAGAGGACTATAGATATTTTCTCCTAAAAATGCTACTTCAAACTTATAGGGTAAGGCTTTTTAAACAGTGCAATCCTAAGAAGAGTTACTCCAATTTAAGCTCATTGATTTCAATCTAAGTCTAAATCAGTCTAAGCCCATTGAAATCAATGAGCTAAAACGTTTTGAGTTTCAGCAAATAAAAGTAAAATTTATATTGTAAGCCAGAAACATACAAACACTTCAATGCATCATCTCAGTAACCCTTACCAGTCCTACAGCAGGTCAGCGAGTGTGTTATCCCAATAGTGCAGATGCTAAGTGGGCACAGCTCGCCTAATACCTCCAGTGAGTTCATTGCAGAGATAAGATTTGAAGCAGAGGGTTGGATGCCATGATCCTTTCTGAGAGCAGAGGCCTTTTTGCCTGGTGGAAAGAGCCTCCTGCTGAGGAAGAGAGTCTTGCACGGTGGGAAGGCTCCTTCTACTAGAGGAAAGCATCTTGATTAGTGGAAGAGATCCCCTGGGAAAAGTGCCTGGAAGAATTACTTCTCTGAATTTACAGTTAAGAGCAGGGAAAAGCTGAAGATTTTAAAAGAAGATCCATTAAATTGCAAAGTGAATTTTACATTTTCAGTGTCTATAAGCATTAGGTAACCTTACACAAGATATATGTATTATGTGACTCTAGATAAGGGTGGCAACATGTCCTAGGCTGCAGAGATAAATGAAAATGTCAATCCTTGATACAACATATTTTGCTACTGTCTGGACTCTGCCAATATATGATGCATTTCTCCATTTCTTTACCAAAAGCAATAGCATCCAGGGGCTGAGAACAATATAAAAGCAAGCTTGAATCCAGTCTAGCATTTCTACCTGTGGAGTGTACTTTCTTGCCGCTTATGGCATCCTGAAACACCCCCCAATTCCTGTTCCTGAGGACAGGAGAACCCCAGAAACAAAACTTCAGGAGGCATTTGAAGTTTAATAACAAGAACATTTGATTTATGTACTGCCCTTCAGGAAACTTAAGGCTTACTCAGAGCAATTTACAAAGTATGTTATTATTATCCCCACAACAACAATCACCCAGAGCTGAAAGAGCTCTGGAAGAGCTGTGACTGACCCAAGATCACCTAGCTGGCTTCAAGAGGAGAAGTGGGGAATCAAACCCTGTCCCACTGCTCTTAACCACTACACCAAACTCGCTTCCATAGTGGAGGAGGCAGGAAAATTACACTCTACATGTGGAAATCTTTGCACATTCAGCAACGTTAGTCTGAATCTAAGGCAGAAAGTGACATAAAGCCATAAAAGATAAAATGTCAAAAGGCAATAGAAAGAATTGTAATCCATTATAAAAACATATAATAATAAAAATATACTTTTAGAAGTCCTTACACTGCATCTCTGATAGTGAGGTGACCCAAATAATTCCCATAGGATGTAGATTCCATCATACTTTACTTAAGATGATCAACATCTTAAGTAAAGTTATGTAACAGCTGGTACCCAGACTGGCTTATTATCCTCTTCCTTAGTTATCTTTTCACCTTTTGTATCATGACTATTACAGCAGATCATGGTTTTGGACTGCAAGCTGCCATGAATGCATTAGTAGAAAGGGGATATAGAAATGCAGTCTGTATGTAAATACTTATATAAATTTTATAGGATATGAATCTTTAACCTGACGATCTCTGTCTCCCTCCCCCACAGCACCACTCCTTAGGATTAGCTGGGGGTCTAATCAGAGCAGCTGGCTCAAATACATAAAAGCATCTTCATCTGCCAATGAAAAATAGCCACTTTATTTAAAGGTCCAGACAGGCTACTGGGATCAATTTAGGCATTGCGATGCCATTCCAGCTTGATTCCTGGAAATGTGCCATTAGCAGAAGCCTGCAGTCCCATATTACACATTTCTGATTTCCATTGGGAGAGATGTTTATTTCTCACAGCCTGTTGTTCAAACAAAACTTTTATTTTCCATGTCATTTCGGTTCATTAAGCTGGGCACATTCTCAAACAGCTGATCAATACAGGAGCAGCCATACATATGGCTCAATCACTCTGCAGTCAGAGTCATCCAGCTCTGGGCAATGTTGACCCACCTGGGCAACAGAAGCGTATGAGATGGGACATGCAATGTGCAGAATATTCTCTCATGATGCTCACTAGACCAGTGAGCTCACAGAGAAGTGCCTACCTTCCTATAGAAAAAGAAAGCGACTGTATTCTCAGTTAAACCAAATGCTGTGAGAAATAAACAGATAAGGATAAGAGAGAAGCTCCCAGGACCAGATGCGTTCCAACTCCTACCCTGTCCTCCTTTTTGATCAATCTCTCTTATTTTCTCATGGTGGGGTTACAACAGACATACTTCTTGACCCTCTACTTTTTGATATAAAAATAGTATGCATTATGTCTTCTGCACACAAATATATTTCTTTCGCTTGATCCAAGTTCATCTGCATATCTAATATTTTTAATACCACAGCACTTTCTGCTGTTCAACAAGATGGAAATGGAATGCCTCTTGTTTCCACTCATACTTTTCCATCCCACCACTCTCCATCACTAGACACCCTCTTCTGTTTCTTGGGCTTGTAAAGAAACTCATTTCCCAATTAGTTTCTTTTTTTAGTATAAATATCTTGGTTGGGCTTTTGAGACTTTTTCATTTTAGGAGATTGGAGCTAGTCAATACCTTGAGTCACAGGTGCCAACCTAAAACAGGTCTCAAGGACAAAGCTTCACAGAGGCTGTACCTGCTTCCTGCCTCAGTAGCACGTAGCCTTATGGGGATGGGGTGATGAGTAGAGATGGACACAAACAGAAAAAAACCCCGAACATGATGTTCATTGTTCGTTGCCATCCACGAACAGGGACTCACGAACAACCACGAACATGGCCCTGTTCACAAACATGTTCATGGTTGGCAGTTCGTAGGGGCCAGCAGGCTGTCCTCCAGCCATCATCTAAGTTTGGTCAAGATCCCTACTGCACCACTCCCAGAAACTTGACCTGAGCAGGCACCAGGAAAGGTACCAATAATAAATAATAGCTTGTCCCCAGAGCCTGGCAGCAGCCCTGGAACCTGAGGGTGGGTAGATCCCTACCGCACCACTCCCAGAAACCCTACCTAAGCAGGCAGCAGGAAAGGTACCAATAGTAAATAACAGCTTGGCCCCAGAGCCTGGCAGCAGCCCTGGAAACTGAAGGGGTAGATCCATATCCCACCACACACAAAGAAAATTCAAGTTCCAATGCACTCTCCCTGTCTCTCTATCAAAATGCCAACAGCAACTGTCTCTCCCTCTCCACTGTCTGCAAAAACTAGCCAGAGCTGGGAGCCCCGCCCCCACACCCCATGGTCTTTGCTCTCTTGTAATAAATTGGAGCTCCACACTTAGAAGGAAGACCTGCCTATCAAGCTAAATTGGGCTTAGATTGGGGTTTCCAGGGCAACAGCTGGAGTTCAGACAGAGTTCAGACAATCCCTGCTTACCTTGCCAAGGGAATTGATTGCAGGTGCCAGGCTGTCTGGCTTGACGAACAGCAATGAATAGGCTTGCAATGACCACCTGTTCATTTAGAATGGGGCCTCACAAGCAGCTTCTTCTAAAACAGCAGATTGGGTTGTTCGTGGCTTTTTTTTGTTCGTATTGCTGTTCGTGCCCATCAAGTTCAGGGATTTCTAGTGAATGTAGCCTAGCTTAAATAGCCTGCTATTGTTTTGTGCTTCTCCACATACTTCTACATATTTGCTTTTGCAGTTCTCTTTAACAAATTACTTTTTCTTACATTGGTGTGGAGTTATTAAGAGTTGTGGCTTCAATCCAAATTCAATTCTTTGGCCAATTTGCCACATGCTATCATGTTAGTTTGTTTTTGGACTCAACCTCCCAAGTGCCTACCTCACAGGGCTGACTTCCTGTTTAAAATCTGGTAGGACTGAGAACGTGCCTCTTGATTACACAGCTGAAAGTTTAGTTAAGAGGGGTTGGTGGCAGCTTTTTACCCTGGCAATGAGGCTTCACTTGCCAGTTCTTTTGAAACTTTACTTCTGACACTACTAAAGGTAACTAGCAGTCCCATGAGGATCCATTCAGGCTTGCCAGAAATCTCTACAGGGCTAACAAACTTTGGGTAATCTTTGATCCTTTCTTTTCCAAACATCCAAATTATTCCTGGTGCTGCTGTTTCTTCCAAGACCCATCCTCTTTCTTGATATACTATCTCTCTCCTTATTCATACATCTCAGGCAGACAGTTAGAGAGTAGAGACTCTTCTTTGCTCACCTTTCCTTCTAGTGAGCCACTCCTCACTGTGTCAACTCTTTAGCTTCTGCTAAAACCCTATCTTTTACCCCAACCAACTGATAAGACCTATTAAGGCTACTTCCCAAGGGCTACGTGATTTAAAAGATAAGAGCAACATGTTAGGACTATTTACCATATTTTACTTCAAGCTTAATTGTAAGAGAAAGAAACACTGAACTGGACAGGATCAAAATCTAATATACTCCAGAGCTGAGCATTCACAGAGAAAACAAATTCTGGGTAAGACTGGCTTCTAATTAAACTCTGGTCTTGATCTAAATCCTACCAAGATAAAAGGGTTTATCTGGATCAGGCCTTGTATTAGTTTTACATCTTAGTTTTCTCTCGAGACAGATTAATGCTGGTTTTAACCATCCATAGTACATAACTGAAAGGGAACACACTTCAATAACATGGCAAGAATTCCTCTTTGATAAGACTGGAGCTTGTTTTATCTCCGTGAGTCATACTATAAATTTCCAACTACAGAGAGAGAGAGAGAGAGAGAGAGATTGAGATTCTGGGTGGCCAAGACCACCAGCCTACAAATATTAGCTTTCTAAAATACCATCTCAGCCTCAACTCTTCACAGGTTCATAACTTGAGTTTTCAAAGGCTATTAAAATGTCATGTTATTTATCTGCCCAGTTGTCCTTCTGGGTGAAATGTCTTAAAAGAGTTCACAGATCTGAAATGTCTTAGGAGTTCACAGATCTGACATACACGTGCATTCGTCATAGAATTAAATGCTGCAAATCCCTCCGCATGTGAGGAATCTGTTGCTAGGCTACTGAATTGAGAGTCCTTTGCCTGAGGGACAGAAGACTGAAAAATTAAGTTAAGGCTACTGTTAAAAATGTAAGGCCTCTGATTGCAGTTTGTCTTTTCTTCTGGGTGCTAATTAGAGTGGCTGGATGTATTGTCGAAGGCTTTCACAGCCGGAGAACGATGGTTGTTGTGGATTTTCCGAGCTGTATAGCCGTGGTCTTGGCATTGTAGTTCCTAACGTTTCGCCAGCAGCTGTGACTGGCATCTTCAGAGGTGTAGCACCAAAAGACAGAGATCTCTCAGTGTCACAGTGGCTGGATGTTTTTGTGTGAACGATGCCAGCCACAGCATGATCTGAGGTTTCCAGCAGTATAAGTTTAGAACACCTTGTAATAGCTGGAAGTGATGGATGGGGAAAAACATGTAATAATTAGAATTAGTAAGTTTCAATCAGACCAAGATAATGAATATGTAGAACAATTTTACAAGCCATGCAACAGGCCATGACAGACACAGGTAAAGCTCTTACTTTGGCTACTTTCACACACATTGAATAATGCTCTTTCAATATACTTTCAATCCACTTACAAATGGTTGTGAAAGTGCAATGAATGTGCATCATCCAATGTGTGCAAGAGCAGCTGAAGTTGTTATTCTGAATTATTTCCATACATGTTGGATGATAACAACTCAGGTGCAGGTTATGGATTATTTATTATGGTCAAAGACCAACTCAAAAGTAAATACAAAAGGAGCAACGATACATAAAATGTTACATAAATGATATTAAAATGAGCAAGTATAATCAACACATTAACATAGAACTGCGATATGATCTAGCAGCTGTACAAAATCCAGCCATCTTAACCATGATCCAAGGCTAATGGTCCAAGAGAAGAATAGCCGTGTATGATTTCTTAGATCTACCTGACATTTTTTAAAAAATAGGAGCAATAAAACCATGTCTGAGATCACATAGTAAGATATGCCCAGCAGTTTCAACTTCCCCACTTTCAGAAGGGCATGTGCATTCCTGGAACGGTACTCCACGATATCTTCCTTGCAAAAGGGTAGGAAATTCAATTGGTCCAAAGTAGAGATGGGCACGAACTGGGAAAATGGTGGTTCGTTGTGGTTCGTGGTTCATTGCGTTTCATGAACCACGAACCCCCATGAACTTGCCTGGTTTGTGAACCCGTTTGGTTCGTATGTACATCATTTCCAGGACTGCAGAAGGTCTGCAGAAAGCCCACCTCCTCCCCCCATTGCTTAGGTAACAGATTGATCGGCGCCAGGCTGTCTGCAGTGACAAACCAAAAAACAAACCAACGAACTGCTCTAAAAATCATAGCAGTTCATCATAGTTCGTCAGAAATGAGCACTGACAAACCATCAGTTCATGAACCAAAAACCAGCCAGGTTTGTGATGAAATTTGGTTCGTGACCATCTCTAGTCCAAAGCCAAAACTTTTAAAAATTTTGGAATGATGGAAGTTATGCAATAGAGCTTTCTGTTACATTCATCCACACCCTTGTTTTGTTTAAAGATTGGTAGGTAGATTCACACTCTTTTTCATTGCTACATATTCATGAAAAATATCCTCCAAAAGTGGATTTGTTGCTGTGCATGTCCTTTGTCTGAATAAATTGTTTTCCAAAAGTGTGTTCTGTGGAAGGGAAAAAAGACAGGCATGTCTCTTTAACAGTTTACAGTTGGGTAGTTTCATTGGCACTGAAGGGCTCGCTCCTCCCTATGCCCAGTGTTTCAGTCTTGATCTGCCGCTACTGACCTTTAAAATCACTGGAATGAACAAATCTGCAAGCCATAGAAATGATGAGGCTGAAAAGCCTGGCCAGCATGCCACTCTACTTCACAATATTTGTGTGTATGTGTGTGTCCCATGAAGTCACAACTGTCTTATGGTGACCTCAGCAAGGGGCTTTAAAGGCAAGTGAGAAGCAGAGGTGGTTTGCCAGTGCCTTCGTCTGTACAGTCTTCCTTGGTGGTCATCCCTGTAAGTACCGATCCTGCTTACCTTCCCAGGTCTGACAAGATTGGGCTATACCATGCCACCTTCCCTCCCACATGCTTCTTTAGCATACTCACCAATACAGAAAAAAATTCCCGAAGGTACAAAGCTTTAAAGCCACCATTGCCATGAATATAGGGCATAGTATAGTCCGTTTCTTGCAAGTGTGTCAAATTCCTGACACATCCTTAATAGATAGTCGCATATTTCCCGGGGGGGGGGGGTGGAAAGCACTTTCAATTTTCCCATGGCACAGTCATCAGCAGAGAACATTCACTAGGAGACATCAGACAAGTGCAACATATTGTCTATGCTTCTTTAAAGAATTACAGCTTTCCATGGGGAAAGCTAATGTGTCTTGCTATGCCACGATGGCGAGATTATGTTTAAGTGGCGGGTCTATATTACTAATGTGATTAGTTTTTTAAAAAAGGCATTAATATTTAAAGTGTCTCCTAGTCTTGGATGTAAGTCAGTCAGTACAGTAAAGTCCCTGAAACAAAATTCAGGAGATTTAAAACCAGGGTGGGGGACAGAAAAATGAGCTTATTTGTGTAGCACAAATTTCTGCTTTTCATTTAGTCGTGACCCAGATTCTTTGGGAGGGTTTGTAAAGCAGGGCAGGGGAGCTTCTGTCAGGACAGCTTTACAAGTATTTTTATCTCAGTTTTTGGGAAGCATTGCAATTCTGCTCTTTGCCAGTACCTTGCTTTAAGCATGCTGTCGGAAATACATACTTAGCACATTCATTCACATGTATCTATGGGAAGCTAGTGCTGAGCAGTGCCTAGCAGAGTGAGCTACACATCAAAGGAGTAAGTGAAGTTGCCTTTTACTGAGTCAGAACAGGGGTCCAGCTACACACAACATTATCTACTCTGACCATGTCTCAGGCACAGAAAGGTGTCCCCTAGAACATGCTACTTTATAGGGAATCTTCTGTGGGAATCTTCCCAGTGGGAATCTTCTGTCTATTGAACCCAGGTTGTACCTACAGAATTGTAGCCTCCATCAGGAGCTGCTGTAGCATAGTGGTTAAGTGGTTGGAATGCAAGTTAGCACTCTGCTAGTTTGAATCCCATTAGTGCCATGAGCTCAGTAGGTGACCTTGAGTAAGCCCCTCCTCTCAACTCCAGCTCCCTGGCTGTATTGTGGGGATAACAACACACTGACTTTGTTTACCAGTCAGAGTGGGGCACTAATCTGTCTAGAAGAGTGGTATATAAGAGCAGTATATAAGTGCAGTTATTATTATTAAATCTCACCTCTGGCATGAACTCACTCAGTCTCAGCCAGTCACCTAATATGGGTGACATACGATGTATGCAGAGCATTCTGACCAGTCTCAGTTTCTATACAAACTCTTAAAAACTAGCTGCATTTGATGCAGATATTATCTTGCTTCCTGATTGCCCCAGACCTGACTGGATCAACCCTGTACCGACCTTGGTTTGCAATCTGAACCAGCAATAGAGAAACGCAAGCAGAGGCACCCTACCTATGCATGATGTGAGGATCAAATACTCTGGAGCAGCATCTTGTAAGTCAGACTCTACTAAGTCCATTGAGGACAATGGGCTTAGAAGAGTGTAACTCTGGTTAGGATGGCACTGTAAAACACTCGAAATAGGGCCAGTTCTACCATTAGGTGAACCGAGGCAGCACTGACCCAACAACATTAGGGAAAAAACAATGCTGACTTACGGAGTCACAGTGCCAGCTTTACAGCCTGCTCAAAAAGGGGCTAAACTGAACAAACTAATCTAAAAAATTAGGCTCCCACTACCATAATCAAGAACCTAAATAAGTACTTAGTTTAAATGTGCTGAGTATCCAATAGTTTCCATTGACTTCAGTGATAGCAGTTGTATGCTCAGCACTTTGAAAAACTAAGCCATTTATTTTCATGCCAAGTATTGATTTAAAGACCTAAGGTCAAGCAATAGATATCTATATATTCGTCTACAGCTAATGCTATCATCATCTATCCATATAATCTATAGTGTTTTGGATTAAAGGATGCAGTCTACAAGCTTTTGCATTCACATAGGAATCAGAAGATTGCATTCATAGTGGTCATGATACATTCTGCATTTTTATGTAAACTGAAACTAAACATTCACGCTAAATTCCATCAAAACATTTAAATATACTTCAAACTGGAAACATGTCTTTCATCTGTGGCTTCCAAGAATGTAGAATATCTGAACGATCAGAAATTAATTCTTATTTGCTGCTTGTTCGAAATATTCAATGTTCTTTGTTAATGAATTGGCTGTTCAGCAATTTGTCAACCAGCCATAAACTTGTCATCCCAGCCAAACACCTGCAGATATTTGAGGAGCCTAAAATAGACCGAATTGGGCCCATCACTATTCTACTGAGAAAAACTGTAACTGGATGCCAAATCTGGTAGGTCTATCAGTTACTCTATGATTATTTGGAGCACCAAAAGTCATGTGCAATTGAAAACCCGAATTGGATTTTTTTTCAACAAACCAAGTGTTTCAGCAATATACTGAAAAGCCAGAATAGAAAGTTATACACATCTCCAGTGTGTTTTCAGCTTGGAAGTAATAAGTAGCTCTAGGCTGCCAGGAGGATTTACTTCCTGTTGTGAACTTATGATGCATCTCAGACCCCTACAATGCCTTAAATAATCAGGATTTTCAAGAGAGGGTGCTGACATCATCGTTGGTGATGTCACAGCATCCCTTTTATTTTTTGTGCATGTTTATATCGCTATATCGATATAAAGGCTGAATTTAAAAAGGTCAAAAATGAACACATGGGGAAGACTTTGCATGGGGAAGCCGTCGACCACCTGTACCTAAGCCTCCCCACCCCCCACAATCCAAACTAGACAGCCCAACTCAGGTTAACCCAGAGCCAGGGAGACCAGTATTAGTAGGTCAAACTGGCCTCTGCTGGGAACAAGTAGAGGCCAGTATGTAACATGCATATTTATCAGAAAATAAATAAATAAATAGCCTGCTATCAGCTTCAGTCTGGCTATACCAAACCTTATCCTTTTTCTATGTCCCTGAATAATCTTTCTTGTGTCTGGAACATCTCTCATACTACCCAGAATACCAGTCATATACTAAATATCTCATATTGCCCCTTTAAAACTCTTCAGCCTGAACAACAGGTAAACCTACGAATATTGCCATAGGATTGTTACAGGCTACGTCCGTATCATTTCAATTTCTAATAACCTTGTGCTTATATATCACTCCTCAGGGCAACTTAATGCCACACTCAGAGCGGTTTGCAAATTTAGTGACATTATTATCCCCATAAACAGATACCTTATGCGGTAGGTGTGGCTGACAGCGCTCTGAAAGAGCTGCAGCTGACCCACCCAGTTGGTTACAAGGAGTGAGGAGGAGTGGGGAATCAAACCCAGTTCTCCAGATTAGAACCCTACTGCTCTTAACCACTACACCAAACTGCTCTCTAAGTAACTGTGGGGTATTTTTTGTCAGTTTTTTCCCCTGTATGATCACACGCTGTGTGTAATTTCTTCTAACAAAATAGTGAGCTGTAATAGAAAGAAATAACCTTTTAATGCACAATATGCTTTATCGTGCTTCTTTAAAATGTTCCATCAGTAAACAACAACATGTGATACAACAACAACAGTGTGCTTATATACTGCTCTTCTAGACAGATTAGTGCCCCACTCAGAGTAGTGAACAAGGTCAGTGTTATTATTTTCATCCTCACAATACAGCTGGGGAGCTGGGGCTGAGAGGAGCGCATGCCTAAGGCCACCTGCTGAGCTCATGGCACTAGTAGAATTTGAACCAGAAGAGTGCTGATTTGCAACTCAGTCATTTAACGACTATGCTACAGCAGCTCATTTCACGATGGCCTGCAATTTCACCATGTCCGTTGCTGGCCACTCGATGAAATTATCCAGCACATGGAATCTATAACATCCTTTGCTAAATGGTACAAAAACTACACTGCTGAGTGTGAAACTTTAATACATCATTGCATGCTGAAAGATCTGTGGCATTACCATGACAGACAAGTCACTACTTCACTGAACACAGTTCATCCACTGTTAGCAATCAAGGCTTCCCTGGGACTATGCTCACTCTGTAAATTTGTAATGTACTAAGGAAACAAGATCAAAAGAGAACATCAAGGAAATCCAATGAACAAATGATCAATTATACATATCAAGCAAGTTTTGCGCAGTTTCTTCCCACCATTGAACCTGTATTTTCACAGAAGGCCATGCTTGATTCAGAAAACTTTGGCAAGACCAGGGAGATGCTAGTAAGGAAGGTGGGTGGGTGCAAACAGGAAGAAGCAAAATGGGACAAATTTGGAATTTGAAAGAAGACTATTTCCTGGCTGCTAGAATGTCAGAAGTTGTTCAACTTTGCACTACAATCATAATGATGGGCAGTCAATTCTCCTGAAATTTTAAGAAGTCATTTTTTCCCCCAGATCCCAGTCCCCATACATTACATACTGGCAGTGCTACTACTTCCTCTGGAACTGAGCTATTATGGCATTGCTTGTCTCTTATGTTATACCACTCTTTACCCAATTCTAAGTACTAATTTAACTAAAACCTCCTGGGATTCAGGGTTTCTTGAAGTTTTAGGACGTTATGTTTGGAAGGGCTTAGAAAGGATATTAGGTAGTCTTAGCATGAGACCACTGCATAGCAATTATCAAGAAAGCAAATGACCAACTATTGTTGCTGAATGCTGATACATTTTGGTGCATGGATATTCAAGATGATGGCTACACTGTATTTTGATAGATTGTGTTTGGATCTATGTGCCACACAGTTAAATAGGTTGTTACAATAGCTAGTCAGACCCTTCCCTCCTCCTTTTCTGTTGCCATTGAGTGAGACATTCACTTGCTCCTCATTTTTCTGTCCAGTCAACATCAGTCCATACAGCCCGGTTATTGGTTAGGCAGTGTTTCTGAGTTTGTTATAGGATTATGTGAGACTGTGACATTATCAAACTGTCTCTATTTCTAACATGGCATTTTTCTTAACATGGCAGGAAGAACAAATTTCTAACACGTGTGTAATTTATCACCGAAATCAGCCATTGTTCCAGAAGATCAGAAAGTAGCAAATGTTACACCAATTTTTCAAAAAGAGGTCTAGAGGGGAACCAGAAAATTACACGCCAGTTAACCTAATATTTGTACCAGGAAAATTAGGAGAAACTGAAATCAAAAAGAGAATTATTAAATGCATAGAAGACCAAAGCCCGTTGAGGAAAAATCAGCATGGCTTCAGCAAAGGGAAGTCCTGTCTCACCAACTTTTTGGAATTTGGTGACCTAGTAGACAGGTATAAATGGACAGTTCTCACAATGAAGTATGGTAAGCAGTGGGATCCACAAAGATCAGTATTGGCGCCAATGCTATTTAATTTGTTCATAAATGTTCTGGAACAGGGGGTGAACAGTGTAGTGGCCAAGTTTGTAGATGAGACAAAATTATTCAGAATGGATAAAACCAAGACAGACAGTGAAGAGCTTCAGGAGGATCTTCACAAACTGATGATGAGCAATTTGCAGCAATGTGAAAATGAAGTTCAGTATAGTGTAAGGAGATACAAACTGGGTGGGGGGGAATCCCAACTTACCGAGAGTGAGAGGGAAAAAGACTCTGGAGATAGCTCAATTAAAGCACTAGCTCAGTGTGCCACAGCAGTGAAAAAGACAAACTCTCTGCTGGGAATTATTAGGAAGGGAAATTTCTGGTCACACCATATCTACATTCTGGAGATGGAATAAGTACAGAAGAGGGCAACCAAGATTATTAGGAGTTTGGAGTATCTTTCCTATGAGGAAAGGCAGAAGAGTCTAGGACTTTTCAGCTTAACAAAGAGACAAGTAAAGGGGGACTTGATCAAGGTTTATAAAATTATGCATGTGATAGAGTGAGCGGACAGAGAACTTTTTCTCCTTGGGCAAATCCACACTCACTCATCTTCCGCTTATCTTGTGCTGTCATGGCAATCGCCTTCATTCCGCTGCCAGGCTGTGCATCCTCACATCCACCCTTCCAGTGCGTCTTCATGGCGCAATCAGTTCTCCACACGCCACCGAGTAAAGCGTTACCGTGGGCAGTTCCATCCTCTGCCGTCAGAATTGACGGCGCATGTCACTTCCCTTTTTTTTTAAAAAAAAGGGTCAATTATCTGGTATACCAATATCTTGACTTTTGATAACTGGCAATGTACCCTCCCCCTTATCTTTGATTGGCTCATTTTTTCTCGTCACAGAACACTTTATTACAATTGGCTGGTTTGTATCCCAGGCAAATTTGAACTGAGATTTTCACATTTAAGGAATTGCCTTAAGGAACGGCCTCCAGCCACGCTACACCACGCGATGATGCATTCTGTCTTTCACACATGGTAGAATCTCCCACCTGCTTCTGAAGCCTTCAGGAATAAATTTGTTTCCCGCACCTGCCGTTCACTGGAGACGACCGTTGTGGGAAATACAGGATTGCTCAGCTTAGCACCTTGCACCTTGCACCTTGAATTGGGGAATTCAATAGGGAAATGGTCCCTGTGTGACATGCGCATGCTCCGGTGACCGTTTCTTTTCCCGCGCAAACTGCTGCTCACTACGGTTGGTTTACCGGTATACCGACCATTATGCACTGTTAAAAAAAAAGGGAAGAAAACGGATTTCCGTGAATATCACGTGGTTTGGAGGGAAGGCGCAATAGTGGCGCGGTGATGGCGGGGAACACGCGGAATGGGAAAGTGTGTGAATATCTGCATGAATAGCGCGCCAATTGTGAAAAAGCCACGGAAACAAATAGGTAGTGTGGATTCGGCCCTTGTCTCAAAATTTTAGAACTTGAGTTCTAAAATCCAGTGAAGCTGAGGGCAGTAGATCAAGGATGGACAAAAGGACAATACTCTTTACACAAAGAATGACTAAAATGTGGAATTCTCTGCCTGATGATGAAGTGATAGTCACAGATATGGCTTTAAAAGAGGATTAGACAAATTCATGGGGAATAGGTCTGTCAGTGGCTACTAGCCATGGCGACTAAAGGGAACCTCCACATCCAGAGGGAGTAAAGCTCAGAATCCCCGTGCCAGGAGGCAACACCAGGGTAAGGCCTCAGCCTTCATGCCCTACTGCTGCCCTCCAGAGTAACTGGGTGGCCACTGTGTGAGAAAGGATGCTAGACTAGATGAACCACTGGTTTGATCCAGCTAAGCTTAAACCACAAGTACCAATTTTCCTGCTTAATGTACAGTTAGAGTAGAGTATAATGTTCAATCTGAAGAAGTGACATTAAAAAATAAACAAACAAATACAGCAAGGTGAGGCTGGAGCCCTACAGGAACAAAGGCTGCACCTCTGAACCATCTTCAGAATTCTCAGCAGTGGGTCATGTCTTCTGGGCAACTGAACCAATAGAGAGAATTCCCCGAAGGTACAAAATTTCAAAACCATTTGTTTTGGTGCCTGAGGTTTTGTAGATGTATAATAGTGCTCCTGGGGTTCAGCAAACAGAATTCTAGAGGGTGAAATGCTGTTCAAGTTCTGGAATACTGTTTAGACTTGTATATTATGGACCAAGAGACTGCATGTCACCCAGGACAAAAAGAACTTTTCACTCACAGCATTCAATCAAACAGTACTTGATCAATTTCTACACATGTCCAAGTCTTCCTTCTTCACTAAACCTTATAGCACACATTGCTATTGACAGCCCCATCATCACTCTCAATACGGCACAGAGGCAGCCATTAACTACTTGGAAATCACCATTTTTTAAAAAATCAAAAACGGAGAGGAGGAATGAAAAACCTAAAGAGAAAAATACAAAGCGGAACCTTTCTTTGATGAACAGTCTTTTAAAAGGCACTACACTAAATTGCCTCAAACAATAAAAAAACCAATAATAATTTTCATTTTAAAAAGTAAAGAAATGAAAGCAGCCATCTCATTTTATAGAGTAAATAATTGATTGAATCACTGGGAAAAGAAATTCTTTCAGAAATCCATTCCCTTCCCAGGCCACTGAGAAGAAGCCATCTTCTTTTGAGTAATATTCAAACTGCGCCCTACAGGAGTTTTACAGTTCTCCTCAGCAGTTCTTTTTTAAAAAACCAAAATAGAGTGGGCAGGTTATAAATGTGACTAAAAGAAAAGTGGGCAGGGGCAGGTTAACTCTCCCCTCCTCCTGTTCTTTACAGCCCCAAAATCACCTTCCCCAAATGGCTTTTTCATCTATGGAGGAAAAGAGATAGGGTTCTTGTAGCTTCCCCTTGTCCCTTTTCCTGCAGATGAAAAAGCAATTTAGGGAGAGTGACTTACAGCTAAAAAAGAAATGGACAAGAGAGAGTCCAGTAGCCTCTCCCTGCCTGCCCTCTTCCACTCACTGTCAGAGCCACACATATCATGAAGTATGAATTTGTCTCCTGAAGGCCAGGAAGCATATTAGACAATTCATAGTAACTAAGAAGGGAGCCTGGTTGATAGATGATTCTAAGAGAAGTACTCTACAATTAATACCAATAGTATTCTTAGATACTGACGGCTGATAAAGAATGTGGGTTGGATCAAGCAATCTACCACCAGAAGACTTTAATGATCATTGATGTTTCTGGAGTTCCCCTCCCCTCAGCAATCCCATCTAAACCCAGGAAAGGTGAACTCTTGAGTCACCAGACCTGCATAGTTTGAGGACTGAAGTGTGGAGAGGGGAGGAATGAAATTACTTTTCCTGCCAATTTCACCCCTCCCCTCCCCTCACACAGTGACCCATGTTGTTATTCATTCACATGGCTGTAAACTCAGGAATCAACCTTCTCAAAGGTCAGACAGGACCTCAGGGGGGTGGGAATGTGGGCAAGATCCTCAGTCCCTGCACCTGCTGATCACTGGATCCAGATCTGCATCTACCAAAAGTTATTAGCTCATATGCCAGGGACAGTTAAGGGCTGATGCCTCCATGCATTGAATGTAGACTTCCTGGAGGCTTGGTGACTGTTGAAAAAAAAGAATGCTGAACCAAATGCAGCTTTTGTAATAAAAATAATATGCTTATATACCACCCTTCTGAACAGATCGGTGCCACACTCAGAGCAGAGAACAAAGTCAGTATTATTATTATTCCCACATAAGCTGGGGAGCTGAGGATGAGAGGAGTTGCTTACCCAAGCCTACCTGCTGAGCTCATGGCAGTAACGGGAATCAAACCAGGAGAGTATTCATTTGCAACCCAGCCACTTAACCACAGTGCTCCAGCAGCCTTCTACCTAAATTCAGTAGTTCTTTTCCTGAGAAGATGGAAAGAGGGTTTTACAAATGATACTGATATATCCAAGCCTGAAGAGTTTTACAAACTATCATAAATCTACTTCCCATTACTTTACTTCCTCTGGAATGTGTGCCACTGCTTTGTTTGTTCGTTACTTTACTAAACTAACCAGAAAACACACTAGTTGTTTGAAAGAAGGCTGGACAGAGTGTAACACGTACCCTCTGAAACAAGCCCATGTTGCATTACCACCACCAGTAAAAATGGTAAGTTATATGGACCAGATAGTGTTATTGTGTAACAGAGTCGGGGCTATAACAGACCAATGTAAATATTTCTCAGGAATCTGTGGATGCAGCTTGTTCTGTCTATCTCTAAGCACTCTTCTGCATCTATCAGTGCCCAACACTGCATACAGCACACAGCCTGGCAGCAGCATATCCAAATGGGCTTTGATTAAACAAAAAGGGCTGTTCATATCTGAAGTTACTAGCGGTTGATCATGGCAGAGACCATACACCTACTCTTTCAACAGCTCTGGAGGAACTGAAAGCAGTGGCACGTATCTCACTACAAAGTTCCAAAGAGTGGGTGGCACTTAAGTATTCAGAAGAGGGCTTTTTTTCTGGGGAAAGAGATGGCGGAACTCAGTGGGTTGCCCTCGGGGAAAAATGGTCACATGGCTGGTGGCCCCGCCCCCTGATCTCCAGACAGAGAGGAGTTTAGATTGCACTCTGCGCTGCTCAGTGGTGCGGAGGGCAATCTAAACTCCCCTCTGTCTGGAGATCAGGAAGCAGGGCCACCAGCCATGTGACCATTTTCAAGAGGTTCTGGAACTCTGTTCTACCGCGTTCCTGCTGAAAAAATGCCCTGATTCAGAACAAGGGGCAGCAATTTTCAGTGGGACAGCCCTATCCCTGACTGGGCTCTATCATAATTACCATTTACAGTTTGGACATACTAATTCTTTCAGGGGAGCGCTCTGCACAGTCCAAACTACCAGGCTCACAATCCTGGTGAGTTACCCTTGGGCAGAAGTAATTCTTTCTGTCAAAATTATCCATTAAAATTTTAATCGCTGTTGAAATAGTCAGTATTTCCATATGTATCCCCACCCCTTGCATCTAGTATGTACATTCCAAGTGTGAGTTGGTATCATCTGTCCACTTATCTATCATATATGGCTGTAATGTCTTTTAAACCAAGTTATTTTAATTAATCTTCTCTTGGTCTTGCAGAAGTATGCGAAACGATAAACTAAATGAAGTCTCTCACATTGCCAGATTCTTATGATTATGGCTCTTACATGCTTATATATGGCCCAAGAGCAAAAGCAACACACAGTCTGACTCAGCTCTTGTTTAGCTTTTTAAAAATTATTTCTGTCCCCTGTCTCCCTGGTCTGTTCTTTCTAAGTCAGTCTTCACATGTCTAGTTTCTCCAAGTGTGGAAGTTATAGCCCATGACTAATAATTTTCTTGGCACCTTTTCTAGAAGGGAGGGGGGAGGAGAAAGCCCTGTTGGGCTTTCGAAGGCACTTACAAGGACGATTACAGCACGTAGTCGCTGCCCCCCTAATTTATGCATGATCCTAGGGTCTGGTTACACGAACACTAAACACGTGTATGACTGGGGGAAACCCCAACTCAACTTGAGTTTAATATGTGACCATACTCACCTTCAAAATGGTTTGGGGGAAAGTAAAAAGGCTGCCATGTATGCATGTGAGGAGAGGCTTCTGTCTCAGCGCTCCACCCAGCATACTTCCATTGTTAGAAGAGAGCAGTGGTGGGGGCTCTTTCTCTCTTTTCCTCAAGTTTGCCCAGGAGATGTGTTGAATGGCCAGTAAGACAAAGAACCCACCCCTCACAACTCTTTTCTATCTGTGAAAGCCAGATCACACACAAGTTTACTACACGTGCAACTAGACCCTTACGTGAAAGCAACTCCCCCATTGTGTTCCAAGGATTCATGTTTTTAGGACCGGCACCTCTACAGGCTGAGTTAAGGATATAATGCTGCAAATTCTAGATGCTAAAGGTTCTGAAGTAGGAAGATGCAATCAAAGCTGTACGGGGGGGGGGGGGGTTGCCACTAAGTAGATCTAAACATACCGACAAAACAAACAACCCCAATTTTTAAAAGCCTTTAATCAGATTCACATTTATTTAGTGAGGTAAATTTGGACAGTCTGTAAATAAAGGGTTTTTTTCTTCTTTTCAGTGAAGATAAAAAATGGAAAGAAGACAGTACAAAAATGGTTAAGTAAATCTGAATGTTGTAATAACATTGGAATGTCACAAATAAAATTTTAAAACAGTTCTGTTTGGCTATAGAGCTTCTAAAGCTCAAATTAGCTTCAAATAGCATATATACCTACATACAGCACCTTTTCATTTCTCTTACACCTCTTTGAAATTGAGCTGATCTGAACAAAAAACGGCTTTTGAGAACTGCTTGGGAAAAGGGTCACTTTTAGGGCTTGTGGAAAACTATCCTCTGAATCCAGAGGAGTTAGCCGTGTTAGTCTGTAGTAGCAAAATCAAAAAGAGTCCAGTAGCACCTTTAAGACTAACCAATTTTATTGTAGCATAAGCTTTCGAGAATCAAGTTCTCTTCGTCAGATGCCTGATCATGTGGCCAGTTTGGATCAGGCATCTGACAAAGAGAACTTGATTCTCGAAAGCTTATGCTACAATAAAATTGGTTAGTCTTAAAGGTGCTACTGGACTCTTTTAGATTATCCTCTGAATTAATCCCTTTAGTGGCTTCTGAACCCTGCACAGACAACTATAAAACATACACAGACAAATGGAATAAAAATGAACATGTTTTTCATGACCAGAAAGCAGATAAATGCATTTTTAGTCATAGGTCGTAGATCTATTAATAATAATCCTGAGCAGCATGGGAAAATCTGTGTCATTTCATACAACTGTTTACAAATATTCATTTCCTATGAGATACAACACAGTCCACGAGGAATGTATTCCAAGATCATGCAAGGTGCTAACTGTAGGAACTGGAACTTCCAACAGTGAGGGGTGACAGCGAGGGAATAAACATGGTTAATCTGACCATGGCATCTTAAAATAAGACCTCCACAATCATAAAGAGTATCTCTGATTGTATCACTGGGGCTTTGCCTCAAAACTACTGGAAGGGTTATAAAAACGTACAAAAAAGTTTCATCTAATACCACATTGAGACAGAAGAAAAGAATGTCTGCTACAAGTGATGGTGGTGCTATGATATTTCCCCAAGCTCTCTGAAAAGTTATTGTTCAAGTGGTGTCGTGGGTAACCCTAGGGTTCCTAGTGGTTTAGGGCAGTAGTCCTAAGAAGACTTTTCTGGGAGTAAGCCCCACTGAAGAAAAAGGGTACTACTTCTGTGTAGACCAGTTGAGATTTGCTCTCAAGATTACTTAAGCAAAGAGCCACTGCCAATATACAAGTGGTGGTGGTTACATTCTAGTAATTAGTGCAGGGCATCTTAGAAGCCAAACAGTCCAAGCTGGTGGCCCACTGAGAGCTAAGGTACAAGAGACGAATTACATGAGGAGGAGCACGTGAAGGAAGCCAATGTTAGCCAGCAAGCAGAGTTTTAAAAGAGATTGGAAGGCTTTGCCAATTTCCCCTCTCTACAGAGCCAGGGAAATCACTGCACAGAAGATTTATTTCCTCTTTGCCTCTTAGAAGGGGAGGTGAAACTGACAGAGCCTTTGGGAGGCAAAGAGGAAATTAACAAACCCTCTGAGCAGCTATCTCCCTGGATCTGTAGAGAGGGGAAATTAACAAGCCTTCTGACATCTTTTAAAACTCAGCTTCCCAGCTAACATTGCGACTCCCTTCATGTGCTCCTCCTCGCGTAATTCGTCTCTTGTAGCTTGGCTCTTAGTGTCTGTCCTCAAGTATACTCATGAATCTTCGGTTCTATGGTGGATATTCAGAGATCTTTGGCAAACAAGTTGAAAGTAAAAGGGGGCTCAAGATCAAGGGTTTAAAAAACTTTGCTCTAACCTCTCTGCATTTTCATTGAGAAAATAATGCCCTAAGTTAATATATAATTTTGTTTACGGCTATGGCATTCTGCTTCTTTTCCTAAAGATTATTGGTTTTTATGTCCACTCCATCCCTAAATGTCAAGCAAAGTTTCAGCTGGAAATTAAATGAGGAACTAAGCAATGTATCAAAAGTCCACCAAAAGAGTCATGGGATCATGAAATCTAATCCAGACCCTCACAAGTTCTAAGCACTGAATCCATTCCTCTTCCCAGAGGGGACACCTATAAACAAATGTGTAATCACACAATCCTGGTTCTCATTACTGAACTTTCATTTTCTTCATTTAACAAATATCCAGCAGTGGAGCACCAGCTATGCTAGATATTTAAAACTGGCAGCCTGCCTGATTGCATTTCGAACAAGACAAAAATAGAATGAAAGCTGAGGAACAATCAGCAGAAACTGCTCTATTAGAGACAGGAAAAAACCAAAACAGAGAAGACAGATTTAGGCAAATACAGAACAGAAGAGCAGTCACTGCAACACCATCAGAGAGTCATGGCGCGCGTGGGAGAGCCTTTCTTAATCAGACCTTAAGGTTCCAGTCTTTAACTCATGCCTAGCTGAGCTCATCCTATTGATTTAGGTAAAGCTCTTAGTACAACTGGTAAATCAGAGGTCTGAGAGGCCTTGCTTCAAATATCACATTCATCCAGTCTACTAAGCTGTGTTCAAATTTGAAATATAGAATAATGTTCTGAACCTGAGCACCAACTTTAGATCAATTCTTCAGAGCAGACTGCTACAAATAAAGGGGCATACAAAAAACAAAAAACAGAGGAAAAACAAGTGGGCAAGTTAAAACAAAAGCTGCACTATAATTACAAGAGTACAATCTAGCCAATATAATATCTGGTCATTCAGTTCCTGTCCCCGTGCCAATTCTGTATAGCTTGGACACAGGGCAAATTCTACATCACTGATATCACCACTGTAACTATTTCACACCCTAAAAAATAAAAACAGAAAACAGAAATAACTAGCATCTGCACACACAAAAATCTTCATCAAAAATATCTTAATGGTTGCAACTGCAAGCACCATCAGGTGCTTATCTCTGTCCTTTGATCTGTGGACAGGTACCTCAACCCTACATGCATCCTACGGAAGAGAGGAAAATCCTAAATAAATATCCATGAATTAAACCTTTCATCTTATACCTATTGCTTCAGGTGAGTGGTGAATGCAAGAGCAAGAAATGGACCAGCAGGCAGTACCCAAGATAGTTAGTAGAATGCAAAGCAAGCTAATTAATTCAAATAGCCTGGAGCAGATGGGGAGAAAGATCCAAACTGTTCTGTCAATAGGGGCACATCCCAGGTATTAGTATTTTGAGTCTTATTAGAGAAACATGCCATTTTAAGACTGTGCATTCCCTATGCCACCTACTTGCTCTCCTTATTGGATTTGCTGTCTTTCCACAAATTAACATTTGTTTATAATATCAAATAACACACAATTCTTCCTTTGGCACCTTTTACAGCAATAAAAGTAACCATTCAACGGTTATGTTCCATCTGCAAGGCCAATGGTTATCTATTTTTATCCTCTTGCATATGTTAACCAAAACATGGTCCCATTGTAAACCTGTATATATATATGTTGATGGAGGAGGCATTCTCCGACCATTTCTTAAATGGAGGTGTTAGATATCACTTCACTTACAACCAAAGGAACCCCATTCCTGACAGGATATGCCTAAACTATTGCTCAGGGTCTCAAAGTCAAGTCTGTTATCTCATACGCTTGTTGCTGTTCCGGGGCTCTGATGCCTGTTATCTTATCAATTGACACCTAGCAGGCACTTAAAAGAGCAACTACATTCTTCAAGTTAGTTTTGTTTTCCCAGCCAAGCCAAACGGAAAGGCAAAAAGGCTTAAATTAAAGGGGACTTGTGTTTACCACTGGAGCAGGGATAAACTTATACTTACTAGTTAAAGTTTCTAAATACGCTCTAGATTTTGGCTAACTCTATTTGACTGTATGGTGTTGTGTGCATTTCTCACAGGTGGGCCACAGAGGCCTATGTTTTTACATTAAAATGTAGCAGACGCTGTATGTCCCACAGATTCAACTTTATCTTTAAACATAAAAGGCAAACCATGTTGCTGACGATGCACATTTTATCCTGGTGTGCCTGTGCAGGAGTACCAGGATAAATAGTGCATCATGGTCAATATGGCCTCCAGAGGGTGCCGTGGCAGCAGGACAGCCAGGTGAGCCAGCCCGTCCCTCTGGAGGACGTTGTGGTGGCTGAACGGCCAGGCGAGCTGTCCCATCCTTGCGGAGGACACCACGGTGGCGGGAAGGCCAGATGAACTGACCTGTCTCTGAGGAGGCTAGCACAGCAGCGGGAAGGCCAGATGAGCCAGCCTGGCCCTCTGGAGGCAGGTGCGGAAGTGGGAAGGCCAGGTGAGCTCACCCGCCCCTCCAGAGGCTGGTGCAATGGTGAGATGGCCAGGCGAGCCGTCCCATCCCTCTGGAGGCCATGCTCTTTTCTAGGGCCCTTTTTTCCCCAAACGGGATCTGTTGCTAGTTGCTAAAAAATGTACCTTCCAGAGATAATTTAACTGGCAATAGCACTCTTGGGCTAGTGTAACAGGTAAACACTTTCTTCGGCCTTTGTTACTGGTTGTGTATCCAACCATCTGTGGATTTTCCAGAGCAGGGTTTTCCCACTTCCTCCCCTCATTGCAACCCACGGCCCCCCACACCAAATGTGCTACCATTACATTAGGACGCAGACAGTTGTGTGTATTGTTGGAGGAATTTATCCTATGGAAAGCAAAATCATGTCAGGAAATAATATATAAGGACTTTGATTCCATAAGACATTTGTGTATGCTAAGCAATATTGAGGAAACTCACGAAAATGCACCCACACCAGTAGCACAATTGGTCACTGGAAAGCTGGAAGTTCTCTTCAAAGGTTTGGAAGAAAAAAGAAAAAAAGATAAAACATTAAGGTACTTTGGTTAACTTCACATTTACCTTTGGGATTTTGTACAACTATTTGTATCTTTGGAATTGTGCATTATCCCTTTTAGGAATGGTGTATCCTTGTAAGAATATAATTGTATTGAACACAAATGTATGGTAGAGATTACTAAAAAATATTTGGATTTTAGTTTGAGCATGGTGGTAATTGCATTTGTACTAGCCTTAGAATACTGTGGTCCTCGTGTTTTTACTTTTCCTGGTTACCTACTGCAGGTGTAGGAAAAGCATTGGGAATCTCACCTGTTGTAATTATTCAAATACAAACAACAGTCTGTCCACCTTCTCTTTGTACACTGGTATGCAAGGACCCATTTAGGCATTTCCGTGGATGTAGAAGAAACACTATAACTTCAAATTCATTTAAAAAAACAACAACCTTAATTTGTAATGAAAGTCATTGGTTAAAAAAAAGCCGTAAAGCTGAGCAAAAAAAAAAAAAAGACTAACTACACATCAAAGGGAAGATAAGATGACCAGTAAATGCAGTCTTCTAAAACTTACCTCATTATAATGCTGAATTAAAAGCTGGACAAAATTCCCTTAAATTACCAGATTTCTGTTCCATTTTTCTGCTTTTTCCTAGCTCTTTTCATGAAGCCGTTTCATCTTTATTCAGGCCCTCCCTCTCTTTTCCCAGCTATTCCAAAAAATCTCCAATCCAAACACCATATTGAATTTTTCTTACTTTCCTACTTTCAAATGCAATATTTGAAGTCCAAATGAAAAATGCAAATTGAAATTTTACTGTATTTTCACTTCATCTAAGATCACAAGCGCTCAAGACCAGTGCTTTTTTTTTTTAATGTCAGCTAGTGTTGTCTACTGTTGGCCCCATGACTTGGGATCCAGTAATTGGTGATACCCTGTACACACAAAATTCATTTTGTGATGAATTATTTAGGAAAGGTGACCACGCTTCTTGGTTGCCAGAATAATACAGTATTTATCATGCGTCCTTCAGGCAACAGTGACATCTAGTGGGTCAAGATTAAATGAACATTTTCTAGTCTCCAGTTTCTCAGAACTAAGCTGCACACAAGCATATGAACACATTTTATTTTAACCTAAAAATAAAAATGCCCACACCCAATCTTTTACTTTCAGAATTAAAATATCTCCAAGAAAACCATTCTATTAAATAGCCACTAAATTACACTCAAGCCAACTGCAAATTGGTAGGCTGTCTACCTTCTTCAGGAAGACAAAGCAGAAAGTTCCTTCTGGAGGTTCTCTTACTCCACAATCTGTTACTCCTCTAACAGAAAACAACAAATAAACATGATCACATACGGCAACTGCCAGCCACAGTTGGCGTATCTTGCTTCATACAACACAGGAAAGCAGAGAGAGCTACTTTCAAACAGCACATGCGCTCTCTCCTTTGGGTCCTCCTGAGAGGTATTATCCAATGGATAGCATAGACCCTAGAAGGCTGATAACCCATGTGAATCAGTATGGGAGGCTCCTAGAAATGTAACACTGTGGAAGCTTCTTCATGTGAGAAGCTGTATTCTCATGTAATTTTCCCATGAGCAGCTCCCCGTGTGGGTTATACTTTTCCCTATGTGATCATATCTCATAGCCCCCCTCCAAAAGAAGAGAATTAGATCCAAGCAAGATTTGGGTTCAGATCTCCAGTCATGAAGCCCGTTGGATGGCTTGGTATATTACTGTAACTCAAACTAAAAAACTTGGAAGGATAAAATAGAATACCTTCAAGTGCTCTTCCTAAGATGCTTCAGAATATGGGTAGTATATATGAGAGAACAGACAGAGCCAAACTACAGATGACAGCAGCAGATCCTTGTTTTTAAAATTGTTTGCCAATTCATCCCTAAAACAGGGTGCAATTTACAACTCCCAGGGGGTGCCAGGGAAAGGCTACTGAGCCTCCCCTCCACCTGTGGCTCCTAAGCAGTTTATGCAGGTGCTTTTTATCCATCACCAGAGTGACTCCTCTGCATCTCCAACCAGAAGGCGGCTTGCTGGCGGGAAGAGACACCATTGGATGAAAGTTACTTCATCTCTCCACATGAATCAGCTCTCAACTATTCAGTTCCTGATCTATAAAGTGGAAATTACCCAAGGAAGATGCATGAAATAAGGATTATAAGCCCCATTTGTACTCAAACAGTCTTTCATACATTAATAAAACTGTGGATCATATATGCTTTCCTGCTAAAGTTGCACCTATATTAGTTTTACTTATAGCTGCTCCCCAAATCCTGAAGGATCCAAATTCAGGAGCTGCATCAAGCTGTCCTACAGCCTGCTACACCCAGATATAATGGGAAGATATTATTTACTTATAGCAATTTTGGTCTTGCTTCCCTTCAAGAATTGTTCATCCATACAATGGTGGTGCATGGAGATTTCCTGAAATTACAACTGATTTCCAGGCCACAGCGATCAGTTCCCCTAGAGAAAACTGCTATTTTGGAGGACAGGCTCTATGGCATTATACCCTGCTGAGCTCTTGCCCCTCCCCTAACCCTGCCCACTCCAGGCTCCACCCACAAAATCTCTAGAAATTTCCCAACCTGGAAATCTTAATCCTTGACTCTGTTATGAAAAGGCTGCCCTTGCACAAAAACTAATAATTTGTTTCTAATTTACAAAAACATTTTTTAATATAAATTCACCCATCACAGCAAGCCCCACGGCGCAGAGTGGTAAGCTGCAGTACTGCAGCCCAAGCTCTGCTTACAACCTGAGTTTGATTCCAGCAGAAGCTGGGCTCAGGAAGCCAGCTCAAGGTTGACTCAGCCGTCCATCCTTCCGAGGTCGGTAAAATGAGTACCCAGTTTTCTGGGGGTAAAGTGTAGATAACTGGGGAAGGCAATGGCAAACCACCCCGTAAAAATCTGCCAAGAAAACGTTGCAATGCGACATCCCCCCATGGGTCAGTAATGACTCGGTGCTTGTACAGGGGACTACCTTTAACTTTTTTTACCCATCGTAGTCCTCAGCACTGCTCTCCATTACATTTCATTTATGGTCAGGAAGTTCTTCAGAATCCTCAGCCTTTAATTAATTACTATCAATTAATTACTATCAAGAGTTCTCCTTTCTCTGCTTGGTCAATATATTTTCCCCATACAGTGAGCTTTATAGGAGAAAATTGCAAACAACTCTTCATGGTTTTCTAATCCTTGAGACACTACAGTGCTTGTGTTAGTTTATCTCATATTGTTTGATGAATGGGTGTGCTGGTTGCTACAAAAAAGGTAATGTAGGACCAAGCTACACATGACGAAATACACTTGAACAGCAAGTGTATTTCTCCCTGTTCACTTGCCCTCCACTCAATCCACTTGCCATTCAAGTGTCATTCGTCATGTGTAGCTTGGCCCGTAGTTGCTGAGAGGACAAATGGGAAAAGCGACTAAGAGAGTCTGAAGGTGAGAGTGAAGGGACTAAGGATAGTTCCACACTGGAGCCATTTGAATTACCTGCATGTGCTGTATCATTGTAATTGTAATTCCATACCATGAAGAATTTTCACGGTAATGAGGAATGAACTGAAGAAAAATGGATTGCCGAAGCATGAATGAATTATGGTAATTGTGCTACATTTCACAAGTGTGGAACCTTGGGTAGTTTTCATTATCAAGCTATGTGGGAAATCTTGCTAGTGAAAATGCAGAAGGATTGGCTAGAATGGCAGGATGGGTTTATTTAGACATGTCCTGGACCTTTTTTGTTATGTTTTAAAATATACGTTGCTTATTTAAAGCTTGTTTGAATGTACTTTTGGCAATATGTTCTAAGGATTTACTAGTGATTTCTCATCTGTGCATTTTCTAGTTATGTTAATTGTCAACATTTTGGGGGTTTTATTATTTTAAAAGTGGCATGTAAAAATAGACATTCTTGTATACAGAAAAAAACATTGTCCTGACTTTGAGTACAAATTTAACCTTTTGGTCCTTTCCACCATACCAGAGTCCATAACCATCAGTCTCTCTTATGCAATACAGCTTTCCTGAACATTTATAAATCTGGACTGAAGCTCTTTTTTTTGGATCCTTTCTCTTCTTAACACCAAGCCCTCTAAAAGTTTCTAACTCTGATAAAATTAATGGTTCAAGGACTTCCAGTTGGGAGCAGGGAGACCAAACCAGGTGATGGGGAGGGGTCTTGGGGGGCATATGGGGGTTATTCACCTTGCATGTACATGCTCCAGAACCTTCGTTATTATGCTGGGAATTATGTCATTCCCAGCATGACAACGGAAAGACCCCCAGGTAATTTTAAGCAAAATACCCCTGCGTGTGGCCTTATTGTCGTGCTGAGAATGACATCATTCTCAGCATGACAATGAAGGCTCTGGGGTACGCTCCAGAGCTTCTGGGCCCATTCTACACACACACACACACACACAGTCAGATAAGAGGAGGCGGGGATGCAGAGGCAGGGAACGGGGATTCCTCTCCTCTACTAGGGGACTGGAAACTGGTTGGGAGCTATTTCAACTCTTTGTAAAGCTGGGGATATGGCAGATAAAGGATTTTTTTGAAAAGTGCTTAGATCAAGAATTTCAATTTATATAGAGACTAATGTTTGAGTTGCCGAGGCAGCAAATGATTCATCTGGAAGAGATGCTGACCAACCCATTGACAAGCAAGCAAATCTGAGAAGGGAGATTGTTTGGTAAGCACATATCTCGGAAGGCCCTGAACCCTTAGCTTTTTTAGACTCAAGGCTGGTTTAAAAAATGAAAGAAACTTGTAAGCTACCAAATCAGTTACCAGATGAATGTTTCTAGAATGCTGGTGATACGAATTTTAATTAAGAAGATGACTTTTTTTTAGAGAAGCATTCCAAACATTCAGATGAAATGCTTCCAACCCCTTTTTCCAGGTCCTATTTCTGCAAACATGACTGGTATGAAAAGATCTGAGGAACTGCCTCTACTTTTTACAAAAGCTCCAAACAAGCAGCTGCGACACAAGGTTTGAGACATGTCTGGTGAATGCAGGCAGGCACCATGATGGAATGCGCTGCTGTAGCAAGTGTGCCTGTAGATTTCTTCCACATACTTCATGCGAGTCTACCAAGTGCTGCATTTAGCTTTGGGGGCATATTTATATCAGAGACCAGCTTAACAGTCATTCCCTCTTCCCAGGTTCGAACTATAGTTCTGCAAGTATGCCTTAAGAGCTTCAAGAGAGATTTCCCCATATTTTCAGTAATTCATTGAAATTGAGTTCCCCAGGCTTCCTCCCCACACACAGTAGTCTCCCACAGCTAGGGCTTGTTTCTGGAAAAGAGATGGTGGAACTCAGTGGGTTGCCCTCGGAGAAAATGGTCACATGGCTGGTGGCCCCACCCCCTGTTCTCCAGGCAGAGGGGAGTTTAGATTGCCCTCCGCGCGATCTAAACTCCCCTCTGTCTGGAGATCAGGGGGCGGGGCCACCAGCCATGTGACCATTTTCAAGAGGTTCTGGAACTCCGTTCCACCGCATTCCAGCTGAAAAAAAGCCCTGCCCACAGCATTATTAAAGGAGCTCCCCAGTGAAAACTCACTGCTACAAAATGGTTGCACGTCCCTGGGGCAGACATGAGAATCTAGTTTGGTCCTAAATATGAAGCTTTAACAGCATGGACAGAATCAGTTCACTGTTCTGCTTGGTACAGTGGTTAGCCACTAAACTTTCTGCTACAGCTGCTGAAAGTAACTGATCCTTCTCCTAATATAACAGGCTGGCAGTCAGATGCAAAGTAGCAGGTGAAAAGAATGAGGTCAGCAGGACTAATTTTCTCTGAATTAAGGAAGATTTCAAAAAATCTCATCTCTGCTGTTTTGACCCCCCAGAATTTCCATTTTGATTTTGCTTCTCCACTATGTGAATTAATCCTGTGAGTTTTCATTTTCATATTATGTCCTGTTTCTCATGCCAAACCTTTCCCCATTAAAACAAACTTTTCCAATGTGATTTGGATCATCAGTGAATCATCATTATACATTTCAGCTATTAACGGTGTTCTCTATATGCATAAATCCCATGTCACTTGCACACAGAACTGTACAACGTTCGAATACAATACAAACAAATCTACAACAGTAAAAACTAGAGAATCAGCAGCACCAATGACAAAAATATAAAAACACAAAAAGAAACCAATATAAGGAACGTTTGCTCATACTTACACTAACTCTATAGATTCTCCCAGATTCATCTGGAGATGTCATTATCTTTCAGCAGTGCTGATCTTTGTCTCTTTCTAGCATTCAGGCCCAATAAAAACTTGGACAAAGGAGCTCTGATTTCCTTGTTGCTATTAAAAACTCCTACAGGAAGCTTATATGAACATACTTTAGATTTTTCACCACTCCTCACTGAGCAATGGCTGTATTTTACCTGTGGAATTTCATAAAATGTTGACGCTCTGCTACTGGCTCACTGTTCCAGTTTTCATTGGGGCCAAGCAAGAATCGTGATGCTAAATCTTATCAAACGCCCTTGCTGCCAAGAATGCACAATATAATCCTCTGGTTCATTACAAGATAAGATCACAGGCCGTATTTCTCAAGATCCATCAGGATTTCTGTAACAGCGCCACCAGTTCCTCGGTTCTATATTTTTATCTTGCCTTCCCCATCCCCATCTCATTCCTTAGATTTCCTATCAAACCAATATATTTGGAGGATTATCCATTTCTGGCATGAGCAGAGTAGTTATGATTGAAAGGTCTTTCAAGGCTTGCTTGTATGTGTTGTGCTGAAAAATACGTAAGTGCAGTATTGGTATAGCCCCCTGAAAAAATGCAATTAGTCGTGATGCACATACCTCACTGAAAAGGGTTATAAAGTTTTACCAGAATGCATCACGATACATTCAAATAACAAACCTCAAAGCAGGAATAGAATGGCACAGATTACTAGTACACGCTAGCCAACTTTATTCATAGAATTCCAAAGTTATGGAGTTTCAAGAAAGTGGCCAAAGGTATCAGTTATCTGTTGGTCACACATCATCACTACAGAATACAGTGCCCATGGGAAAGGTCTCAGAAGAACTTATATATAGATTCTATGATGGGAACCCTTCTTACCACAACCTGCTATCATTTATTCTCTTTCTTGTTGCATTTTGGGAAAGTAATTGTGGTATATTGGCTAGAATGTTCAACTTATACTTGAGAGATCTGGGTTCAAATCTCCTATCAGCCACATAGTTCAGTTGGATAATACATTATCTAATTGGGTTCAATCTAATTGGGTTCTCAAGAGGATAAAATGGACTAATCCCCATGTATTGTTACTCTAAATTCCTTGAAGGAGGGGCATAATTGGGGATAATTTAAAAAATTATGTTAGAGTAGATTGTGCAAAACAAACCTTAATTACACAAACCACAATGACTCTCAGACTTGATACCAATCTAGAGCAGTCCCAATTAATTGACCAAGAAGCATTTGTCATTTTGAGATTCTGATTTTTCCCCTAGTGTCCTGGGAGACCATAACCACTAGAAGGAATTTTTTTAAAAGTGTGTGCGCATGTGTGTGCGCATGCACACACACATGCACTTCCATGACACAGATTATCATGGAAAACCACATCCATGAGTTGCAACATAGAAACAAAGAAGAGAGGGAATTCAATAAGCGTCCTTTGTATGCTAGAAAGCTTAACTTTTAAAAAAAGTTTTTTTAAGCATTCCAGCACACAAAGGGATAGTTTTGATGGGCTTCTATTGCATTCTTGTTGTTTCTATATTACAGAAAACGCAAATGCTATGGTAAGTGCATTCTTTCTTCAGTCCTCAGGTTTCATTAAACAAAGTTCCACATAGTTGAAAAGCATCGAGACAAAACTCCATATGAAATGCAATGAGGCTGGATCTTGAGAAATCTACTTGTCCCTAGGGATGATGCAAATGTAAGAGAAAAGAGAAAAGAGATTAGAGACGCACAATAAAGGTTTCCCAGTATATAAATTTCTGGGGGGGAAAGATAGGAACTACCTTTGCCCCCCTATTTCTCTTTGCAAACCATCCACAACATTCATGCCCTGAGTACAGCATTTCCAATCGCTTAACTTTCTTCATTTTGACAATATTCTAGGGCAAACATTACCTTCAAATAATCATTACCTTCAAATACTTCCCAGAAAGAACAACGTGAAGGGCCTTCTGGGTTAATGCCAGCTGATTTGCCTCTTTGCATTAATTTTGCTTGGCCAAGTATAAAAAGGTGGGTAGAAGGGGGCTTATAATGTACACAGTGTTTCAATCAAATCTCTACCCCTTGCAGAGAGATTTTGCAGTTGCTTACTGTACCAAGTCAGACACACAGCAGGGGAGCCTCTGGCAAAATCCAGGAAAAGCTTGCCCTGATTTCCAAATGTCATCAGCAGGAAGACTGTTTGTATTTATATTTTGGATTGCAACAAGGAAAATAGTTTTAAAAAATAAAGTAAGAAACAGGCTACTTCCTAACCATTCATAGTAAACCATAAGGAACTGGCAAACATTGTACAAGCTTGTGATCCAGTAGAGGCTGATCATTAACATATACATGTGTGCTAACTAGACATGGGCACGAGCCACATTACAAATGCAAAAAAAACACAAACCGCCGGATCGTCTGTTCGCGATCCGGCGGTTCGTGAGGGTCCATGGCCAACGAACCAGCGTTTGTTGGAAGCCTGGTTCGTTGCGTTCGCCCGTGGTTCGTGAAGGGGGATGTTCTGTAGCCAGGGGCACTCCAGTCTCATCCCTGCAAACCCTGATAGGCATTCTGACAGCCAATCACAGCCCTCCTGCATTGCTCTATGGGACCTCTGCTTATAAAAATCACTGGGCTCCCAGGCTGGCTTTCACTTTCAGCGAGCAGTGGAGTGTGACAGAGCTGTTGCTTGCTACATGCTAGCCTTTGGGGAGAGAGAGTATAATTGAGCTGGGATTTTTAGGATAGGGATCTATCTCCTCTGGTTCCAGGGCTGCTGTCTGGCTCTGGGGCCAAGCTCAGTGGGCACCTCGGCTGAGGGCTCACACACTATTATTATTGCCTGATCTGGTCAGGTCTGTGGGAGTGGTGGGCTAGGGCTCTTGACCAAACTTGGGTGCTGGCTGAAGGAGAGCCTGCTAAACACTCCCTGTGACTATGGGCTCTCTTAAGTGCAACAGGGGCCATTCCGACACCCACGAACCACGAACCAGTTCAGTAACGGGAAATGTTCATTATGGTTCATTTGTTCGGGTTCAGCAGCAGCACTGAAGCACAAACCGCAGGTTCATTATTATTTTTTTATTCGTGCCCTTGTCTAGTGCTAACCATATATTGGTATTCCTAAATATACTAGCAATTCAGAACTTTTGGCTACAAAAAGACAAAGACAGCTGTTAAGAATGGAAAACTTGCCCTGGTAAGTCCTGAAATAAGAGGGATAATTTATTATTCTGTCAAACATCTGAGAGATGTTTACAAAATAATCTGAACACCACTTTGGATCCAGAACTGAGTAGACCTCTAGGCCCTGGACGTTGAATTGGGCACATGCAGCATGGCAGCATTCAGACATACCAGGAACCATAGGAAAAGTAGTCCAGGAGCAGATGTTCAACCATGACTTACATTAACAGATTTCATTTTACTTCCTTGTTTTATTGGATTTCCTGGAAGTTTTTCAGGACATGGTTATTTATGATTTTACTGTTGACCAGATTTGCATCTGTACGGCCACAAATTTGCAACTCCGTTTTACCTAATATATGTGCTGATACACAACTGTCTCCAGCGTCATCTACTGAGGCTTTTACAAACCATCGCACAAAGTGCAATCCCCATCCTCCAATACTTGTGCTGAGTCAGGATGGGGTTAGAACTAGATGATAACAGATTGCACCTTTCCCAGTTTAAGAGATGCAGTTGCTATTGCATTTATTTTACTGAGACACTTTTTATGACACCAGACCTGCTTGAGGGGGTTCACAAACTCAAAATAGAACAACAAAATGGTAACAAGCATCAATATTAAAACAAGCAATAAAACAAACTAACAGCCAACCCGGAGCATAAAACAATATTCAGCTGCTTTTGTTTAATTCCTCTCATTTCCTACGCTGTTGCTTTTTGTGCAATCAAAGATCACTGCTGTCAATCAATGCAATCTCATGCTGGGCATGCAGCAGCATCATAGAAATGAAAGGGGTGCCCCTCCATTAAAGAGCCACCCTCCTCCTTTCAGGAGAAAATTGAACTGCTGCAATAACTCTCTGCAATAACTATCTGCCCTTACCTTCCTGTTCCTCCTCACCTCTCCCATATATCTTGTTGAATGACCATCTTTTGCACAATATGTTATACAGACCACATACAAATATGGATCCTACAGAAATTCTTAATGGGAAGGAAGCACTTCCATGTAGGAAATGGTGTAAAATCAGAGTGTAGCTAGTCACATGTGGCAACTGCACTTACACGTTATTTCTGCATGTGCACAGAGTATACACAAACTGGAAAGCCTACATAAAATCAAGGCTCCCCAGCACCTACCCAGCAGTATGCATACCGTGTGACTTCTGCAGCAATCCAGATTCCAGTCAAAAGGCCCAATTTCGTTCATACACCAGTGGATCCTAGATGTCTAGAGCTGTGCACTCTAATGTATGTAATATGTTTAACTTTATCTTAAACTCTAACAGAAGTTTCTGCAGTTCCTTCTGGGTTATCCCAGGATATCATTTTGCTACTGCTCAAAGTGATACGATTTATTTATGTAAGAGAGAAGCTCTGTTTTCTTTATTGCCATACATCAGCATTTAGAGGGGTTACTCTAGCCGGTCCCATCATAATCAATCATAGCAGTAGGCTATTTAGCACAGCCAGGAATACCAGATTGCCTCTTTAACAACAGGCACACATTTCTCTTGTTTTGCTACACTTGAAGAAGAAAGTCACTGAACTCATCTTAAGGTACAGCATGCAACCAGGGAAAGTGATTAATTAAACTGTAAACAGAAAAGGCTACAGCTGGCTTGTCAGTTGGATCAAGGGGGGGTGGGTTGGTTGGTTTCTTTGGTTTTGTTTTGTTGCAATTGCTCTGATTCATTAATCAGCCAAACAAAGCTGGAATAAAAGTGTAGGGAGATTCTCTCCGGAATGTATTCTTCCATACTTCCGTGATCTGCTCTGAAGTTTGACAAGATTACAAAGATTTCCAAGGATATTGTGCTTTAAAGGGGAATTTCAATGAGGATCAGATTTTCTGACCCCTGCAAAATAAGGTAAATGTCCCTCTTCTATCTTTGCATCTGGTCAACATACTGCATAGCCTTTATCCTTTGCTAGAGCTCCTCCAGAAAAGCATGTGTCATGGTTCAGGGTGTGTGTGTTACTGATGCCAGACCTCCCCCCCCCCTTGGAGCACCATGGTACTAGACCTAATGTTCACTAGGCTCTGTATGCCTATGGATGCAAATTATCTTTGGCAACTGCAACGTCTTAAATAAGTCAACAGCTATTTATATGATGCTGTTCCTGCTAAAAGCAGCTTACGTAACTAAACAAACAATTCAGAACAATAACATTTAACTACTGAAAGAGAATATTTAAGCAGAGCTTCCAATTTATTTTATTTTCTACAAACAGGCTGCCAAAATTAAGAGCCAAATGCCCATATTTTAGACAAGTGCTCATCAAGCTTCCTTGTGAAGAAACAATCTTAAAATTCACTGTGCCAACCTTTGAAATAAAAAAGATGCTCTTAAGAAACAGGTGAGACTTAAGAATTGCACACTCATATGAGAGAGGATCTGTATCAATCATTCTGGAACTAAGAGCAGCCAAGCAGGTTCTTAGATGACTTCTTGAAATAGCAAAATGGGACAAACAAGGGGCAGAAGAGGTGTGGGCCAGTAGTTCATAGAATTGTTGGTACATGGAAGTAAGCATTTTGCTACTATGATAAAAATGTGATGCCAGTTCCCCTAAAGGTTTGAAAATGTTCATGGATGAAAGGGATGTGTGCTTGCTACTTTAATTACTTCTTCAAATTGGCATCCATAGGGCATTTCACACTTGTGTTCTAAATCCACTTAACATGCCATTCACCAGTTGCTTGGCATCCAGAAACAGCAATATTAGTACTAGGGGGGTGATCTTAATTTATATACTTATTTAGAAAATGTTTACGCTGGCTCTCCAAAGAACCTGCCCTGGGCAGTTTACAAAATAAAACATACTAAAAACATAACATTGAAAGTTATTCATTATAATCCAAACTTAAAAAAAAAAACAGCCAGAGCATAAATACAAGTAACTGAGTATCTTAAAAAAAGTTTTCAGAATAAAGGCACATTATAAAACAGTGTTAAAAGATTAACCCCGTGATTAAAAACCTTGGTGGGCAGAGACTTTTTAATCTGGTGTCTAAAAGACAGTAACAATAGCCAGTCAAACTTCCAGGGGAAGGGTATTTCATAAGAGAGGTGTTGGCACTGAAAAGGCCCTATTTCAGGTTGCCACTAGACATGGGCACAAACCAAAAAAAATGAACCATGAGGTTCGTGGTTCATGGATTTTGACGAACCAAAAACCACGAACTGGCATGGAACTGGGGCCAGTTACAAACTAGTTCGTGGTTCGTAGTTCGCAGGGTTTAAATAACCCTTTCCGGCCGCTTAGCAGTGGCAGGGAAAGGGGCATTTAACAGTTTAAAGGTCCCTTTCCTGCCTTGCAAGCAGCAGGTCCCTTTAAACTATCAGCTGGAAGGTGGCGGGGGGGATCCCCCCCTTGCCACCTGCCAGCTGATAGTTTAAAGGGACCTGCTGGTGGCAGGGCCCTTTAAATTGCCCAAACCCCTGCTGACTACTGGGGAGAAGAATTTCCATGAGGGCAGAGGCCGCTGTGGGCATGCACAGACTGTGAATCCACCTTTAAAGCCACTTGTGAAGGAGCTGGTGATGATGGGGCTGAGTTATAGGATTGCCAGCCCTCTGAGGGGTAAGTACCCCTCTTGCATAACTCCCCCCCCCCACACACACACACAGCCACTAGTTTTGACCTCCAGAGACCTGGCCACTCTACAAGCTAACTTCCACCAGTTGTGACTGAGGGAGCAGACAGGAGGAAGAAAAACATGGTACTGGGAAACTCCTCTCCTCCAGACCCTGAGAATGTCTGAAGGCCTCCTCCCCTATCATATTATGCATTTGTGAATATGTTGTTTGTATATTATTTTATTTTTTACCTACTGACTTATTGTTAGCTAGCTTGAGTCCATGGAGAAAGGCAGGATATAAATATTTTAATTGTAAAAAGCCCACTAACTTTAAATGGCTTTCACTTCCAAGAAAGTTGTAGTTAAAATCAAAGCCTGTTCTTTTTTTTTTCCTACATAAGAAAACTTCCCTGTACAGAGTGTTAGCAAAGTCTAAATCCTACACATAAAATAAAGTTTGATTGCATTTTCAGTTCCATGTTTTCTTAATGAACACTCATGAATCAGATCAGGACAATATCAAATATTCCACATTGTCTGCAACTTTTCCTGAGTATGCAGGTCTGCCTTAAGAATAATTTGCTATTTCTAAAAGGATACACAATAAATCACAAGTATTTTTCTTGCACAATGATTTATCATGCATTAAAAGTGTTATGTCAAAACCCTTTTCCTACCACATCCTTTATCACCCATTTTTAAATACATCCACCATTTTTGGCCTGTAAGGCTTGGGCAACCAATTTTATCTTGATAAAATTGACTGAATATCATTAATTCTATTATATAGATGGCAAGATACCATTTATTGCCCAAAGTCATGTAAAAAAGACAGCAAAACAGATTTGAATCTGCACCTCCTCCCAGAAAATCCAGCACAGATACCCTTAATAGTGTGTAAGAACTGGAAAATAAGGAAGCTATATGAAATAAAAACCATACGCTCACTTTGACTTCCCAAGGTTATTTTATTCAGCAATGGATTTTGTGATTTTTTTCATTTGACCCATTTGAGGGCAGAAATGAGATGAAGGGTTATTTCCACCCAGCTATCTCCAACAGAGGAGCTTACAGTCTTTGAGACAACTGGCCTCATGACCAACTGACACCACACGTACTGAACTAGTATCTCTTAAAACATTCTGCATTTCTCTGGAAGCTTTCCTTGAGCTAAACATCATCCAATTCCAATAGAGCTTGTTATGCTTTCTCTGCTTCTTAACAAATTCCCGGAAAGGCTGCCTACTGCATGTGTGATCACATAAGCGATCTTTATGACCTGCCTAAATTTTGGAATTTGCAATGTATCCAGAGCAGCATCTGTCCTAAGTTGCACCCTTCTGTTTCTTAAGAGTCTCTCCACATGAGACAACTTACATGGGGATGCTCAAGTGCAGGAAGACACAACGTTAGCCAGGAAGTGTAGTTTTAAAAGACAGAGACAAAGGCTCTGTCAATTTTACCTCTCTACAGGAGGGTAGTTTTAAAAAAAGAAAGATCCTGAGGCAATCCCTCCTCAAAGAGTTTGTAATTTAATCTTTGCCTCCCTAAAGCCTCTGTCAATTTCACCTCCCCTTAGGAGAGGCAAAGAAAAATTAACAAACCCTCTGAGGAGTGATCTGTCTCCCAGCTCTGTCTTTTTAAACCATCCTCATGTAGAGAGGTGAAATTGACAGAGTCGTTAGCTCTGTCTTTTAAAACTATGCTTCCCGGCTAACATTGCGTCTCCCTACACTTGAGCATTTTACCTGTGTAAAATGTCTCATGAAGAGAGACTCTTAGATGTATCATTTCCTAGAACAGTTCAGCCTGTGATTTCATCAGCTGAGGCCAAAGAGCTAGATGCAGCAGCTGAATACAACCAGAGATGGAAAAAAACTAGGCAAAACTTATCTAAAGGGAAGAACTCCGGCTTCTCTAGCACTTTGAGGTTTCCTTTCATGTTACTGCCTTACCCTCTGCTGAACAGGTATCAACTGAGCACCACAGATTTAATATTCCACTAAAAGATAGGAAGTACATTATTTATTTATTTAAAATATGTATATCCTGCTTTTCTCCTGATCAATTGGACTCAAAGTGGATTAGGGTTGTGGATCCCCAGGTGGGGCCTGGAGAGCTCTCAGAATTAGAACTGATCTCCAGACAACAGAGATTAATTTCCCTGGAAGAAATGGCAGCTTTGGAGGGTGGGCTCTGTGATGTTATACTCCGTTGAGGACCCTCCCATTCATAAACCCTGCCTTCCCAAGGCTCTACCCTCAAATCTCCAGAAGTTTCCCAACCTGGAGTTGGCAACTCTGAAGTAGGTCAAAATAGACGCCATTTAACACCTGAACAATACTCGCCTTACGTGCACAGTTACTGTAGTTATTTCTTCACGTTGTCTGCAGACTAGATGCGATCTTGCCTCTAAAGCCATCCAAAACAATTTGGAGCAGCTCCTTCACAGTCATTCAGAAGACCTCTGTCAAAAACTGAAATGATAAAGATTTGGCTTGTGAAAAGCCAGATCCTGCACATTTCCCCATGATCTTGGTACAGTTTACCTTTGCTGCAATTTGGAGAAAAACTGAGTTTCATGTGCATTTTTTTTGAGGGGATGACATCATATATTTCAGAGAGTTGGAGTCTTGACAATTTGCTCATACAGCCACAGAGGAGTTCTGTGTAATTCAAAATGCATCAGCTGGGCCTTCTGAAAATTCAACTTTAAAGAATCTAAAGCAATCCGCACATATTGCTCAAGTCATTCAACATCCATTTTATCTCATCTCTTTCTATAATATGTCTCTGCAGGGAATGTCAGCTAGTCTTAACTCTGATTGTATTAAAGACTACTAAACATCTCTCAGTGTGAAAATTTGCTTGGTCACTGACCCTTTGAAAGAACCGCAGCTTCAACTGCGCATTCAAAGTCTGATCTCTCTTTGATTGTGTTCGATAGAGTGGCATGGTTGACCACGTCAAAGCTTTCATGCCTGCTGTGTGTCTGAAATCCAACCACAGAAAGACATGCAAACAGTTGTACTTGTGGTTTTTACTTGTGCTTTTACAGTGTGTACAGTCCATTCCCTCATTTCCCCTGCTATTTGAAAGGCAAAGTTTACTTAATTACAGTCTAAGTGGGGGATGGGTGAGAGGAAGACTGAAGTTCCTACTGATCTTCAAAGCCAGGAGCAGTGTGGGGTCTCAGGGCTAAGTCTCAGAAAGATTAGAGAAGCAGCAAGCTGCCTCCCCATTTCCCAAGCCTTGCCAACAGACTGGACTCTTCTGCCTTACTCCAGAATTTTATCTTGAGAAGGGAGAAGAAACTGCAGTCATCTTTCCCAGCCCCCACATCATACTAATGAAAGTTAACAGAATTATTACCATTACAATTAGTGCCTATTTTTGTGTCAATGGTGAAAAAATGGCATGAAAGAAAAAGACAAATTGAGAAAACCAGTAATGACATGAAAAGGCTCGCAAGAACATTTTTTTAAAAAAATTGAAAAGACCTATCTATACTTCCCTAATTCGTGTAACATTCAAGCAACTCTTACAGAGTTCTTCTCATCCAGGCACGAATCACTAGAGTTGCCAGGTGTCCGGTTTTCCCACTGAACAGTCTGTGTTTTATCAGACTGTCCAGGGGGGAAGCAGTTAAAATATAGGAATGGCTGGCCGCAGGCTGGCAAGAGCCAGTGGCAGTGCCAGCAGGCCTTCCTGAGCCACCTCCTCCCCTCCCCCACTTCTGGAGACACTCCCAGGGAAGCGGCTACTTGCCCACCCTACTCTCTGGGGCACCTGCATGGCAGCTCCCAGGAGTGGCTGGCTGGCCAGCTGGGTGCCTAAGCATGCTGCCCAAGAGTGGCTGGCTGGCAGCCCTCCCTGGGAGTGACGCAGCCTGATGATGTCACTCCAGTAGTGACATCATCATGCTGGAGGGTGAGAGCACGCTCTACTGTTTTTCATGAGGTGAGTCCTGCCACCTCCTCTCCTTGGGGTCTAGTATTTCTCTGTACCTCATCTAGCAACCCTACTAATCACATCCAAACATGCCTGGCCTCAACAATGCTACAGCTCTGGAATACTTTACCATTTCTAGTAGGAAGGATCAGGACCAAAAAACTTTGGGTTTGCCAAGGCAGGCCACGTCAGCTTGAAAGCAGTGGCTGCGAAAGGATACAGCAGATGGCTGAATGTTTACATGGCAGGCCAGATACACAAAGGAAGGGTGTAGCTCCAGGGAGATATGCATGTCACAAATTTTACTTTACATGTAAATGAAGTATAATGATGGGAGTTAAAATGTGAGAAAATCTGTTTGCAAAAAATGTCCAACTTTTCCATTCCTGCTTTTCTTTCCTTTTGCCATATATTTACTTTCTAAATGTTTCGTAAGGTTCAAAAGCTTCTTTCAAAACCACTGTTTCCTAATCAGTGCAGCAAAAGGAACATATGGATTCACCTTACATTCATGATCCAAGTATTTCCACTTTCCATATTACAACAGAACACATCACAGTCCTCTTTTGTTGCATGTTGTACATTAGAATTTTTAAAATACTGGCCAGTGTTAAATTTGCTCGGTTGCAACTTAAAACACATCCCCATTTGCCCTTTTCTGAAGAGGAACACGTTCAGCTGAGAAGAGGACTTCTTAAACTGCTGATGTCTTTAAAACTCTTATTACATTATTCCCCTATTCAATACACAGTTTCTTCATCATTATCTTATATAGATTAATACCCTTTGCCATTGTTAGTAAGATTTAATACAGGCTTTAAAACTGTGAGTAAACAAACTGAGCATTTGACTGGCCGGGAACAAAAAAATCATTAGCCAACTGGTGTTTGCAAATCTGCTCCATGCAACGCAGAACTAGAATTAAACAGTAATTATCTTGATCATTTCTCAGCCTGGCAGCATTCAAAGGCTGGTCTTACCAATGAATGAATGGGATTGAAGGTAAAAAACCAGCTAGTGTTAAACAAAGAGAATGCCAATCCAAGGGCACAATGAACACGATTTAAACATTTTGCAAGAATGTGCAGTGCGAGGGATCTCAGAATGTGAGATGACTTGAGACAAAAAAGAGAGAGAGAGACCAAAAGAACTCTGCTTTCAGTGGGGTTTGCCTTCAGTGAAGTCACTTTTAACAATACGCTGAGACTGAACTGTGCTTAAAAAACAACTCACATGAGAGGTCTATTCCCAAAAGCAGTATAATGCAGGAGCAGTGAACTCATACAAGCTCTCACTCCTCTTTGTAAAAACATTTCCCTCTCTTCATGGAAGATGAGCCAATGGTTTGTGTTTGCAGTCCCCATGCTATACTCCTATGGAAAGTAAACCAATTGCATGAGATGGTTTTTCCTTACGTGCAACTGCTCAGAGGATTACTACAATCTGCTCTTACTGTATTTTCTCTGCTGTCCTGGTTTAAATCTCAAATGCTCCTGCTTCCTCTAATAAAGTTAACTAGAGATCAATGCCACACCCAGAGTGTTGGATCCAGTCAGCTTTTTCACTCAGTCTTTCCTAATTTTCCTCCTTGCTGCAACCTTCACCTCACGTGGCTTTTGTCTAAGCAAGTTCCATGATCCCCAACATAACCATTTTGGTTTCTCAAAGGGGCCCCCTTCCTTCCCTTTTCACCAGTGGAAAAGTTAGTCCCAACCTCCGCTCCCCCCCACCCCACGACTTACTTGGCTGGCAGAGGGATGGTGAAAGGAATGGGCCTGGGAACTCTGAAACTCAAATTGGCCCCACACAGGGCCCTTCACTTCCTTGTCATGCCAGGAATGATGCCATTCCCAGCATGACAAGGAAGTCCTCTGGAACGCACGTGAGGTAAGTCTCCTCCTTCCCCCCCTCCCCCGACGACATCCTCACCCCCTGATTTGGGCCCCTTGCAACCTTAATTTCACAGTTTAATAACTCAGTCAATAAAGTATTTCCTTTTTATGAACCTTTCCCCCCAGTAACTTCATTGGGGAAAGCCTGAATTCTATGAGAGAAAAAACTCCCTCTATCCACTTTCTCCACTCCATACATAATTTTATAAACCTTTCTATCATGCCTCTCCTTTTCAATCTTTTTTCTGGACTGAAAAGTTTTCCCAGTCTTTCCTCATAGGAAAGCTGCCCACACTGCAATCCTATGGGATTAAACTGGAGTCATTCTGCATAGGGTTACATTTAAGAATCTGACTGTGTGCAGAGACCCTCTCCCAATGACACAAGACCCTCAGAAAGCCTTGGCCATTTTTACTCTGCCCCCAGAAATATCAGTCTCTCTAACTCCAAGGTTCTTTATATACACAAAGTTCCAATCTCACTCTGTAGACCAAATACTAACTTGTCTCATGCCTGATTTGTCCCCCATACCAAACATTTCTAATGGTACCTATACATTGGTGTTCCACAAAGTTTAGATTCACACTAGGGCTCACATTGGCTACCTTAGATGTATCAGATGCCAGTCCGTTTGCTAGAATTATGCAGGTGATCCTCAGCTTTACAGTTACAATTTCTAAATCCCAATTTCAGCCACAGATCTCCATGTATGGAGAACACATACAGTGTATGGACCAAGAACACATTTCCATGTCTAATCGATGTTGAATAATACAAGGGCAGAGTGCCCCCCCCCCGTTACTTAAGAGACAGAAGTTAACAGCAAGGGGAAGCACTTATCCAAATGAATATAAACTTGATTATATATATTTTACCAAATCAGCTTGATATATGGTGAGTCAAACTAACCAGAAAGGGTTTTTTGTTTTTGTTTTTTTAGAAAACTATGATTCATTCAAAGTCAATGGCCTTTTTCCAATTAGTTCTGCTTTTCAGTATGATGATGAGTCCCTGAACACAAAGATCTCCTTCCAAATTTTTTTTACAGGAAGCCTACAAAAAAGTCTGTATAACCTTCTAGCGTTCAAGTATAACACTGTTGCCATTTTGAGCTAACATGCTCAAGGGATAGCGAACGAACCTGCTGCTCCTCTACTGCACTTCGGATAGCAAGATCAAATAGGCATGGTGTGTCTAAAAAGATCAGGCTTAGAGTATTCAAAATACAAAAACGTTAAATATACATAAAAAGAAGAGCACACATGGTCTGTTTAAGCATCAAGCTGAGCAAGGATTCAAAGATACTGGGAAAATACACAGACCTCTTGGTTGTTATTCTAAAGGAAGTTTAACAAGGATAGCCTATTTTCAATGTTTGGTGTTTCAGCATTTAAAAGTTGATCATTACCTTAGTTATCTGTGTTGGGATGTCTCCTCTTTTTCCCTCACCACAAGTCCCTCCCTAGGCAAAGTTTTAGTCCATTATGACTTGACCCTCCCTGGCCAAAAAACCTCTTCCTGTGTCCTGATAATTTATAATATAATTTCTAATATCCTCTTGTGAGTCTGTCACCCAGTCATTCTCATCTTCCTGTCTCAAGAGGAAGAAACTACTATCTAGCCATTTAACTGTCAAAGCCTCTGTCCCTTAAGATGGGGTGTTCTAGCAGGGTGTGAGATGGTAACCCCTCTTGTTCTAATTCAGCCAGAGCCATTAGTATTTGTAAGCACTAAAGTACTGGGTGCTTGGGGGAATAGATGAATCATTCCCCGTACTCTTCCTCTCTCCAGTGACAGATGTGCAAAGGGGATCCTGATTAGACATGGGCATGAACATGAAAAAAACGAACACGCTGTTCGTGGTTCATTGCCGTCCACGAACAATGAACAAGAACACTGATGAACATGATGCTGTCACAGACATGTTCGTGGTTCATTGTTCATGGGGGCCTGCAGCCCCCACCCACCCGCACCCCCACCAACAAACCCCCCACTTAGCCCCCCTCCCCTCTAATCCACTTAACTGGCCCTTTAAAGATCCCTTTAAAATATCAGCTGGCAGGTGGTAGGGGGGGAATCCCACCTGCCGCCTGCCAGCTGATAATTTAAAAGGCCCTGTCCTGCCCCTTGCAAGTGGCAGGGCCCTTTAAACAACCCCACCGCCCTGCCCCACCCCAGCGCTGCCAGGCTGCTCCTGCCCCATGCAAGCGGGGCAGGGAGATTCTCCCTGTCCCGCTTGCACCTGGCAGGGCCGGCGCCCCGGGGCTGCTCCTGCCCCATGCAAGCAGGGCAGGGAGATTCTCCCTGTCCCAGTGCAGCCCAAAATGCCCCAGAAGCAGCATTTCAGGGGAGCATTTTGAGCTGCAGTGGGAAAGGGGTGGTGAGAAAATTGTTCTGTGGTGAGAAACTCTTCCATCCATGGCAATGCTCTGGCGGATGCAAGCCATTTGGGGCAAACTACTTGTTTGCACTTTGAAAGCTTTTCCATTACGGAACAATCATTTTCTGTGATTGTACCATATAAGCACAGAATCGGTAATTGAGTGCATCCTGAGACTGAGGCTGTCAAGATGCAAAGTGAAGCCTGCAATTTGGCAAGCAATAATGCCTAGTGGAGTTTTAGAAGTGTATGAGCGTGTGGGTGAATATGAGCGCTAGATTTTCCAACAGACAGAGGAGTAGGAACTCATTGCCCAGCAAAAGCTGTTGTTATTCCTTGTGCCTAAGCCTAAAAGAAGTGGAATACATTATGCAGATCTGCTTAATTTGCATGATTTGTGCAGGTTAACAAATTCACTTTTACTTGGCATAGAGTTAGAGCAACCTAATGTAGTGTTGATTTTATTTTTTTTCACTATCGTTTATACCTAGCTGTATACCTCGTTCGAACGGGACAGGAGCAGGCCCAGGGTGCTGGCCCTGCCGGGTGCGAGTGGGACAGGGAGAATCTCCCCGCCTCGCTCGCATGGGACAGGAGCAGCCCCGGGGCGCCAGCCCTGCCAGGTGCGAGCGGGACAGGGAGAATCTCCCTGTCCCTCTTGCGCCGGGCAGAAGAAGCCATGCGGCGCAAGCTCTCCCGGTGCTGAGATGGGTGGGGAGATTTTCCCCATTCTCGCACCAGGAGAAGGGCAGCCGGAACTCAGCCGCTCGTAGGGGAAGCCCCTAATGAGCAGCTGATTCAGGGGTTTAAATGCCCCTTTCCGTGCTGAGCAGCGGCATGGAAAGGGGCATTTAAACTCCTCTTTGATTCTGGGTTTCCAGGGCAACAGCAGGAGTTCAGACATTCCCTGCCTGAGTTGCCATGGGAATTGATTGCAGGTGCCAGACTGTCTGGCTTGATGAACAGCAACAAACAGCAACAAACAAGGCTTCCAACGACCACCTGTTCGTTTGGAATGGGGCCTCATGAACAGCCTGTTCGCGAACAGCCGAACAGGCTTTTTGCATTCATAATGCTGTTCGTGCCCATGTCTACTCCTGATTCCTGGATACAGTATAAACCCAATTATTAAAATACAAATGCAGTATCTAAGGTGGAGGGCATTTTCCACATCCTGCCAAGCAGTGATGAGAATTTTACTACATTTCTACATCTAATCAGAAATCTTGAAAAGCAGAAGGGATTGAACACATCCCTTAGAAAGGAATTCCATGCAGATACAAACCCTATCAACAAAAATGTGTCAGACACTTTGTGAATCTGCTAAACAGCTTTAAGAAGGTAGGAAATGTAGAGACAAAATGGCAGAGGGACTTTCTAACAATTGATGGAAAACTAAGGTAGAATTCTAGTAAAAAAACAGGCCACGTTCTGTTTTGCCAAAGGTGACAAAGCTAAAGTGTCACAATCACTGGATGGTTTGCCAAGGAGCAAGGGTAAAACTTGAGCTTTAACACATCTATCATAAGTAAAATTTGAGACCAGTGGCACCTGAGGGATCAACGAGATTTTCCAGGTATAAACTTTGGAGAGTCAGATCTACCTTCTTCAGATACCCAGAAGAAGGGAGTTCTGACTCTCAAAAGAGTATACCCTGAAAATCTTGTTGATCTCTAAATTGCCACTGAACTGAAATCCTGCTGTTCTACTGCAGACCAACACAGCTATCCACCTAAAACTATCCTAAGTAAGGTTGCCAACAACTTGGAAAAAATGTTCTGCCTTTTAACAGAGGCGTAATGGGTGTTATGTACCTCTACGCCATGAAAAGCTTCAGCTACCCCATTGCCAGGTATTAAGGCTCTCTTAAAGGGACGTTTTTTCTCCAGTTTGTTAGCAATCTAACTGTAAGCGAAATAGGTCTGATCTTTAAAGGGGCCTTTTTTGCTTAATTAGGCTTTAAATAAGGGGACAAATGGATTCAGAGAAACAGGAGGGGTGTGTGAAATTGCACAATTACTTGTATTAAGATGGATTAAACCTTATTTGAATATGTATTGTCGAAGGCTTTCACGGCTGGAGAACGATGGTTGTTGTGGGTTTTCCGGGCTGTATTGCCATGGTCTTGGCATTGTAGTTCCTGACGTTTCGCCAGCAGCTGTGGCTGGCATCTTCAGAGGTGTAGCACCTAAAGACAGAGATCTCTCAGTGTCACTGTGACACTGAGAGATCTCTGTCTTTTAGTGCTACACCTCTGAAGATGCCAGCCACAGCTGCTGGTGAAACGTCAGGAACTACAATGCCAAGACTACAATGCCAAGACCACGGCAATACAGCCCGGAAAACCCACAACAACCATCTTATTTGAATAATTACGCTTATGCCCATTATATTTGGGGGTTAATACCAAAAGGTTTATGAATTAGATGATTGGTAGAGTCTCTCTCCCAGAAGGGACATTCTCCAAGATGGCAATTTTTTATTTAAGCATTTATATGCCACTTTCTTCCCCAATGGGGAACCAAAACAGCTTACATACAAACGTACATTAACACAGTTTAAACAAACAGGAGAAGGGGTTACCAAGTGTGAGACAGGCCTTTCTGTCTCTCTGTGCCAGCAGATCTTCACCCAGTTCCAGGCTGTGACCCACAAGTTGACAGCTGAAGGCCCTTTAGCTAATCACATCCCTGGGTTAACTTTCCCCTCTTACTTAAAAAAAATTACCTTTCACATCCACTGACAACTTTTTGACCTAAACAACTGGAGAAGTTCATGAAATAAATGGGATCGAAATCACAGTGACCTTTGAGTCTGTAACCCAGAGGTCCCAGTCTGTAAGTATTCTCCCTGACATCAGGGCTTTTTTTCAGCAGGAACGCAGTGGAACAGAGTTCCAGAACCTCTTGAAAATGGTCACATGGCTGGTGGCCCCACCCCCTGATCTCCAGACAGAGGGGAGTTTAGATTGCCCTCCGCGCCGCACTGCGGCACAGGGGGCAATCTAAACTCCCCTCTGTCTGGAGATCAGGGGGTGGGGCCACCAGCCATGTGACCATTTTCTCCGAGGGCAACCCACTGAGTTCCACCACCCCTTTCCCCAGAAAAAAAGCCCTGCCTGACATACAGTTTTCTACTTATAGAGTTATTTAATGATGAGGAACATTCCAATCTGCCATCCTTTCCTAGTCTGAAATGGCACAGTCAAGGATCACCTTTCACTATCTCATCTGTTCTTCAGATGAGCCATATCTCCATGGGATAAATGGTAATTTGTATGCAGGCTCTGGGTGCAGTTATATTGCGTGTGACTATCTGGGAATTCCAACACATTAAAAAAATCTTTGAGAATATGTATAAGAGAGACAGAAATCAGCCAGTGTGTAGTTGCCCATAAGAGCATGAAAGAAGAACACAAAAGACTCAATTACAATTGTGAAATAGCTTTGGAGTCAGTCTGTGTATTTGACGGTTTAATTGTCTCTTCCAATTTTCATGTGTGTATATTCCTTGACAGACAGACTTCTGATGCATGACCTTTATGGTATGCAAAACCTCAGTACTCTCTTGTGGTTTGTGAATATCATCTCTTTCATGCAGCTAGTGGTTTTCAAGAGTGCAGATAAAAAAAAGATCCAGCTAAGTCAAGCATCAAAATTTTGATATTTGTATTCAGCATTAATGTCAGCTCTGTTAAAAATTTGTCCAAAAGTGGGAAACTTCTACATAAAGAAAATGAGAATTTTTTTTTATAAAAAAGGAGAGAAGCTTACTGAATAACACAAACAGAAATGCCAAAGTTTCTAAACTGAAAGAGAGAAAGCAGAAACAATCTTACAACAGAAATCTTACAGCAGAAATTACACAGTCTTGTCAACTGCATAAGAAGGATCATTTCATTTGAGAACAGAAGTACATTTCTATTCTCCACATTCGTACAGAACAGATTTAAAATGTTAAGGAAGAATCTGCTAAATGCTGGGAGGCTAGAGATATGCAGGGACCTCTAGATGGCTAGAGACAAATAACTTCTTTCTGAAAATCTTCTCCTCTGCCAAAAGCCCTATCAAGGGACCAAGAATCTCTCTCTTACTACAGTCACAGAGGGGGAGGGAAGCAATGCTCTTCCAAAAACTCCAGATTTACAATCAAATCTATGGAAATTAGATAAATGTTATGTCCATACTTTTCCCATACCATAATGGAGGGGAGGTGGAGTGGTCGCAACTTTTCCCTGATGTGATGCACATTTTTACCAGGCAGTCTTAGGAATGAAGAAAAACACATACAGAAAAATCTAATTTTGTACTGCTTTGAGGCCATGATACAGAAATTCCAAGTAACATAACCCTGATGCATGCAGATAGCATTCGTAATAAGCATAAAAGCTTCCTTAGGAAACATGGCAACTCCAAAGCACAGTGAACCAACAGAGAAAGCTTCCCATCCAGCAAATGCAGATTGCTATGAATGGAGCTGATGGCGATTGACTGAAAGGGAGGCAGCTACTCTCGCAGCCCATGAAATTGCAGACTGCCATCAAAAGCTATTTCCTCCAATTCACAGTGTTCCCTCTTAACAATAGGCCTAGAAAAAGACTGAGGCATCTGTCAAACCCAGATGGCTCGTGCTGAAAATTGCTGTATATAGACATGAATGTTTGTAAAGACAGACAGACAGAGAGTCAGAGCAGAAGGAATTTCCCCCCAAAGAACTACACATACTCGAAGCGCTGAGGAGTCAAACTGGCTCCAGCTTCGCTTGGAGAAAATAAGGTAGATTTTGCTCATTTCCAGAGATGGACAGTTGAAGTTCTACATCCACTTTTCAGTGAAACTGAGCCCCAAGAACTGAAGATGGAACATTATTCAGTGGCAGAGCATACGCTTGGTGTACTGAAGGTTCCCTGTTCAGTCCTTGGCACCTCTGGTTAAGGATCTCAAGTTGCAGCTCAAACCCTGGAGATCTGCTGCCAGTCAACAGATAAAGCTGAGCTAGATAGATCAATGGTCAGACTCAGCATAAGGCAGCTTCTAGTTAATTAATTGTATTAGGTTTTAATGCTAGCAAAGCTGGCCTTCAACACCTGCAGGAGCTCCCACAACGAGGGCATCACATAATGATGCTTTTCTCATACTTTAAATGAAGATGCCAGCTTGGATCAGAAATTTTCTGCATGTAAGCGGTGCACTCTAATACTGAGCTATGGCTTCTTTCCAAAGACTCCGCCAGGAGGACCATAGTGTTTGATCTCCGAGCTCCGAGCCACAAACCTAACAACAGCATCAGTTCTAAAATAACAGTGACACCAGAATTTGTGATTATCTGATTCTTCAGCTCAAAATGTTTGGTTACATTACAAACTGAGTGCCATTTCCCACTAAAGTCCTGAAAGCTGAAACAAGATTTTGTGTAGCAGTCAGTAAACTAGATTTCCAAAGCCAGCAAGTCTGTATGTATGTGCTCTTTAATGTGACTCTGAAAAGAAACACAGATCACACTGACTGAACTACTTAAACATGACAGGAACTCCCACACAAAAAGAGGCAGGAGGCAAATGCTGCCAGTTTCACCACAGTTCTCCATCAGTGTCCTTCAAACTTTCCAGAACTGGGATCCACTGAGCTGCAAGCACATGACAGGAAGTCTCATGGCATCACAGTCATGTGACAGGAAAAGGGAGAGCCAATATCAATATCATCAATATTAAGGCCAGGACACTGAGAAACGGATGAAAAGAGCACAAGCTAAGAGCCAGGAGGAGTACCATAGAACAAGTCAAGGGTCAGAGGCAAAAAGAAATCTTTTCCACCACTGTGAGACTTTGCCTCACGGTGCTGCTGCTCTTTGCAGCACGCTTGCAAAAACCACCCAATAATGCCCAATAATGCTGGGTGGAATTCTGTAGAAATAAAAGGACAAGTTTGGAACAACCTTAATTCAAACCATGTAACTAGCAAATCATAAGATAGAGAAATTACTAATTACAGTAAAAAAAAACCCTTTGTTGTTGGGCACTTGTGGGGAATGGGGGTTGCTGGTTAATCAAATATTACAGATACTAAAGATTATTGTTCTGCCCCACCCTTATACAGAGAAATCTACAGCAACCAAACCCTACCCCATTGGCATGGCATGGCATGGCAAACGCCTCCATGCTCCACAGGGCCTTTCCCCTTCCTCCCAAGCCACACAGCCATCCTACCAGCCAGGTAGACAAGCAGGCCACCTGCCCAGGATCTCTTCAGTAGAGATGGCTCCTTGACAGCTCAAAGCAAGACTTGACAGCTCAAGCACAAGGGGGAAGGAGGCACCCAAGGATGATATCAGCTGGCAGCACTGGTTGTCAGAAATCCAGCAACGGCCAGAGGCATCAAGCTGGCTGGCTGGAGAGGTGACAGTCAGATATGGGTGCACCCGAGAATGCAGAGTATATTGGCTGACAGGGCAAAGCCGAGTGTTAGTGCCGGATAAGAAATCTTTTACTCCATGAGCTCAGAACACTTCTGCCTTTTTGCTCCAAATGGGAAGCCCCTCTGTGATTCCAAGTTTTTAAACCCACTTTTGTATATCTGTATGGAATGTTAATTAAGCCCTACTGACACTAGACGTATGTTTTCAAGGTAGGGAAAAGTGTATTTCCCCATTTCTCTGGTCACGAAAGCAGTGTTCAGGAAATGTTTGTGCCTTTATTCAAAATTTGCAGTGCCAAATGCCCTAAAGATTGAAGAGGGGTGGCTTTTATAGCAAGAAACTTGATCACGGGGCTTGCAAGAACGGACCTCTGGACACTTACCGTGAAGGGTCCTTCTCCTCTGAGGTTAGGAGGACATCTTGGGTTGTTCCCACCATCCAATCAGGGAGGCAGGAAGTCAAATCTTCTTCCTCTTCCTTGGTAAGTGGGACCACCCCCTTAGGCTCTCAGTTCCGGTGGATCCCCACAGCAGTATCCTCTCCAAACTGTCAAACTGACCTGAAACTATAACCACAACCAGAGAACAAAGCTCAATTGGGCTGCTGAAATGTAAGAAACATACAGAGGTAAAAACAGTCTAGAATCAGCAAAGCAGACAGATAGAAGAGTCATAAGATGAAGATCTAGGGAGGGAAAGATGTCCTCCTAACATCAGAGGAGAAGGACCCTTCACGGTAAGTGTCCAAAGGCCCATTCTCCCTCTGAGGCGAAGGACATCTTGGGTGCTCCCAAAGCAGTCCCTTTATGTCCTGGGTGGGATTAGATCTTCATCCTCAACCACGTGCTGAAGGACTCTTCTTCTGAAGGCAGCGTCTGCTGATGCATACGTATGCAGGCGATAGTGTTTGATAAATGTCGACAGTGATGACCACGTGGCCCCCTTGCATATGTCTTCCACTGAAGCGTTCCTCCTTAGGGCTGCGTTCGCTGCCACGCTCCGCGATGAATGTGCCATAATGCCTGTAGGAATCTCCAGCTTGAGGCTTTTATATGCTTCCTTGATGCAGGTTTTTATACTGTACGCAATCGCTGCTGCTGACATGCGTTGGCCTGATTTTGGAGGTGCAACGTTAACAAACAGAGTCCGTCTGCCTTAACTGTTCAGTCCTAATTAAGTATATTTTGAGAGCTCTGCGCACGTCTATGGTATGCCATTCCCGCTCCTTTGCGTGTTTGGGATTCAGGCAGAAGGATGGCAAATTAATCTCCTGTGCCCTATGAAAGTTAGAATACGCCTTAGGCAAAAAGGTCGGATCAGTTCTTAACACTACTTTGTCTTTATGAAATATACACAGGTCTGAGCGAGTGGAAAGTGCCGACATCTCAGATATACGACGGGCAGATGTTATTGCAACTAGAAAGATTGTCTTTAGCTTCAACCAGCGTAGGGGTACGTCTCTCAGAGGCTCAAAAGGTGGTTTGGTAAGAGCTGACAGAACAACATTCAGACGCCACGTAGGAAAGTGGTGTATTGGGGTAGGATTCAGCAATGACGCCCCTTGCAGGAACCTGCGGATATGAGGATGTAATGCTATAGGATGCTTTCCCAGGGACAGTACTATTGTGCTGATAGCCGATATCTGTTTCTTTCAGGTCGCTGGCTTCAAGCCTCTGACGAGCCGCTCCTGTAGAAAGCCTAGGATATCTCTAAGTGAAGGATTCCTTGGGTCTACCCTTTTGTGTCTGCACCAACGGACAAAGGCCTTCCACGTAACATTGTAGATCCTTGTCGTGGACATCTTTCTGGATGCTAGAAGAGTCCTTATTATCTCCAGAGGGTAGCCCTGTTGCTGGAAAGATTCCCGTTCAATTTCCACCCTGTCAAGGACCACCAACCGGGCTCCGGATGCCATACTGGGCCTTGCTGTAGCAGGTCTGGCAACACTGGTAGACGGAGGGGAGGCTCCTCGGCCATAAGATGAATGGTCGATAACCAGGGTCTCCTGGGCCACCAGGGAGCCACCACGATTACTGTTGCTCCCTGTTCTCGTATCCTCCTCAACAGTTTGGGAATCAGCGGCAGAGGAGGAAAGGCATAAAGAAGACCCCTGGGCCACTGCGAGGTTAACGCGTCCGTGCCTTCCGCTTTCGGGTGGGAGTTGATTGTTCAGATGTGAGGCGAACAGATCCACTTTTGGTTTGCCGAAGTGAGATGATAGGAGATGGAATACGTCCCTCTTGATGGACCATTCCCCTGGGTGAAGGGATTCCCTGCTCAACCAATCTGCCTCAATGTTGAGAACTCCCTTGATGTGCTCTGCTTGTATCGACAGAAGGTTGACTTCTGCCCAGCTGATCAACTTGTTCGCTTCCATCTGTAGGCGGGACAACTTGGTTCCCCCTTGTTTGTTGATGTACACTTTGGTCGTGATGTTGTCTGTGCGGACCAGCACGTGACGTTGTGCTATGTCGCTCTTGAAATGCTTTAGTGCCAAGAAAACTGCCCTCATTTCCAGCACATTGATGGGAAGTTTTGATTCCTGAATTGTCCATTGGCCCTGAACTGGAGACCCTTCCAGGGTTGCTCCCCAGCCTGACAGACTGGCGTCTGTAAAAATTTGTACACATCAAGGAGTCAGAAAGCTCTTCCCTTGACATAGATTGGCGTCTATCGTCCACCATCTTGGACTGTCCTTGACGGGTTGGGGTACCTTTACCTTGATGGTCATCTTTTGAGCTATCTGCAGTTGAAATGGCCTCAGAAATGCCTGAAGTGGTCTGATGTGGAATCGTCCCCAATACACAGCCTCTGCATCTGCAACCAATAGCCCCAGTAGTTTGGCCAGTTCCATCAAGAGAGAGACAGGCTGTCTGATCACGGCTGAGACTAGTTGTTTGGTTTTGAGTTTCTTGTCCTTGTTGAGAAAGAAACGACATTCTTTGGTATCTATCAACAGGCCCAAGTGTTCCAAGCGTTGAGAAGGCTCCAGAGAACATTTGTCCGAACTTATCAAAAATCCGTGGTCCTGCAGGAACTGGATGATGAAAGTCGTGTCCTGTAGGGATGTCTTCCTTGAGCTGGACCTTATTAGAATATCGTCCAGATAAGGATGCAGATGAAGACCCATCTCTCGTAGGATGACCACTGGAGCAATGAGGATCTTCGCAAAGACTCTTGGGGCTGTTGCCAGCCCAAAGGGCATTGCTCGAAACTGAAGATGGAGGTCCGCTACACAGAACCTCAGGTACTGCCGATGAGTTGTGGCGATAGGTACATGCAGGTACGCTTCCGTTAGGTTGATTGATGTCAGAAACTCGCCTTGTTGTAGCACCTCTGCAATCAAACACAGTGTCTCCATCTGAAAATGTTGAATCTTGATAAAACGATTCATGTACTTGAGGTCCAGGATTGCTCGCCAGTCCCTGTTCCTCTTTGGAACCATGAAGAAAATGGAATACACGCCTTTCCCCCGCTGATTGTGGGGAACTGGTTCCACAGCTTGAATGTCTATTAGATGTTGAATGGCTTTGATCGTGATCTTGCGTCTGTGCATTTTTCTTGAGTGGAGAGATTATGAATCGCTCTGGTGGAAAGGAGGCGAATTCTATTGAATAGCCATTGGACACTACTTCTCTGACCCAGGCATCTGTCTTGTGCTTCAGCCAAACATCTTGAAAGAGAAGTAGTCTGCCTCCCCCCGGAGCCTTCAATGAGTCAGATTTTATGCCTTTTGTCTTCTGCGTCCCGTTTGCCACCACGGTTCACCTGCTGACGTGATGACCTCGCTTGAAAGGTTCCTCTGCGAGCTTGGTTGCCTTGAAAATTCCAGGATCTCTTGGTCTCAGGTCGACTTCTGGGAAGTGTGTGGTGAGTGCGGAAAGGCTGGAAACTGTAGGTTCTGCTTTCTGCTTTCTTCAAAGACTTGGGAAGCACTTTCTTTTTGTTTTTAGTTTCAACGAGGATTTTCTCCAGCTGGTCCCCAAACAGCTTTCCTCCCTGAAATGGGTAGGACATCAGAATAACTTTGGATGGAACATCTGCTGGCCAAGTTCTAAGCCACAACTGTCGTCTGGCCACTGTAGCTGAAGCCATTGCCCTAGAAGAAAAAGACAAAGCATCCAGAGTCGCATCTGCGGTGAGCATGCTGGCCTTAAGTATTCTGTTCACTGCTTCCAACAGACGTTTGTTGTTTTCTGATAGAAGCTGGATCAATCATCTAATCCACACCACGGAGGCTCTGGATACTGTCAAGGCTATTGCAGAGGCCTTAATTGCCATGGCCATGGCTTCATGAGCTCGTCTCAAGGCAACGTCTCCTTTCTTGTCAAGACTGTCTTTAATGTTTCCTTGTCCATCTTCAGACAGGAGCCCTTGAGACTGCAACGCCGCTACCGGTGCATCGATGGCTGATACCTATAAAAGCTCACTGGCAAATGCAAGTAATGCATAAAGCTTTTAAAAAGAATTTGGAAACTGTTTCCCTGCAGCCGGCATGGCCTATTCTGCCTTAAGCTGGCGCTCATAGTATTCAGGGAAAGGAAATACCTTGGGCTTATCTTCTGCCCTAGGAAAAAATTCCCTATTTCCCCTGGGTCTTGTTTTGGGGCCCCCTGACCTGGGCTCCTCCTCCTCCCCCTGACAGCCCTCCTGAAGCTCCAATGCTGCCAAAGATTTTGACAAAAGGTATTGAAAATCCTCTGGCTGGAAAAGCCTGTGGGATTGCTCAGGGGCAGGCAACTTCCTCCTCTTGTTCCTCAGGCAAGAAATCCCCTTGGTCTGAGTCCTCATTATGGGAGGAGTCATTGTCCATCCAGCCACCCACTTTGCCAGCTGTTGAGGTCTGGACTTGTTTTTTGGCTGCTTTGGTGGGCCAAGGGTTGCCTATACCTCTAGTCCCCTGAGGTACCGCTTCTGGCTGGCATAAGGACAAAATCTCTTCCCTCATTGATTGTCTTATTGCTGCCAACATTTCTGGGCTTAAGGGGTTGGAGGGAACACTTACAATGTCTCCATGAAATTCCTTGCTGGAGCTCTGGTCGCTGGAATAAAGGTACTGCCCTTTGTCTCCCGTCGGGCGATTGGCGAGCACGTTGGAGCATTTTGGCGTGAAAGGGGCAGCCGCAGTTTCTTTTCCTGCCAAAATGGAGCTCTGACTCTCGGCGCCGCTCCCAGTGTGTCTGCTGAGCTGCGCTGCTGCAACTGGCTCCCCTGTGTTCAGACGGGGCCGTTTTGAGGGCTGACTCTCTGTCGCGGCTGCTTCTCCTCTGCCAGGGAACCGAGCAAGCCTCAGAGGCATGTCGGTGCCGGCCGAGCTTGTTTCCACCGCAGGAAGGACGGCTCCTTGGGAACAGCTCGTCGCCCTCTCCGTAAAACTTTCCTCCGAGTCCAATGACTCGTTAGATGCCATGTGGCACCTTTTCCTTAATTCGAAGAAAGGAAAGAAATAAGAATAGAGAGGAAAGGAAAGGCAAGGAAAGGTACTTTTGGAGAGGAAAGCAAAAGTGAAAGTATAGTAGTGCAGATTAGGTAGCAGAGCTAGCCTAAACAGAACTGCTCTCCCCGGAGGCAGGAACAGAACTGAGAGCCTAAGGGGGTGGTCCCACTTACCAAGGAAGAGGAAGAAGATTTGACTTCCTGCCTCCCTGATTGGACGGTGGGAACAACCCAAGATGTCCTCCGCCTCAGAGGGAGAAAGGATTGCCTTCTACCAAATATACATTTACAATCTGAGCCTTGAATTCAACAACTATTTATAGGTTGGCTTCACATTTGGTGTACTTTAGGTTGGTTTTCTAAACACCTGAAAAAAGCAGAAAGGCTACATTCAGTATATCTCTTCTTCTTAGAAGCCAGTCACAACAGACTACAACCTTATCTGTAAACAAAATATAACCCTGCCTTAAAAATATAATTAAATGGAAGGAAAGCAAAAGATGGCCAACTTTATTTTGAAAAATGCAATTTCCTTGTGCTGCATATTCTTGTCTGTTATTGTCTGTTCAAGATATTAACTTCACTCTTCCTACTGAAGCATTGAAAACAATTATCATGCTGGCAATGGGGTTTTCAACCAAGATGAAAAGTGCATTAAAAGAGGAAACAAATGCTCAGATGAAACAGTTTCTAATCTCGGTAGCCCACAATATCCCATTAAACCAAAATGTCACGTTGAGATGAGAAGGCATTGTAAGGACTCTTGAGGAGTGCTGATGCGTTGCATCCCTGTGGGCTCTGCCTACCGTGCACTCCCACTCTGAAGGAATCATTCAGGTACCGGCCACCCAGGGTCAGGGAACTGAGGGCAGAACAGAACACAGTGTGGGTTGCTTTTCTGTATAGGAGAGAGCAGCAACAATTCTTATATATGGGAGAAACTGAAAGGCTGCAACTGGGAACACCTGAGAAGAAGACCTGCTCCTTACTCCCATGATCCCAGCATGGGAATGACGCCTGTTCTTTCTGCACAACCCATATTAGGGATGTTATCGCACAACAGAACGTTGTGAGCCAGCATCTATATGCAGATAACAGCGTGAGGGAGAGAAGATCACCTACAGCAAAAGTCTTATGAGGAGGCCAAATCTGTGCAGTGCAAAAACGTTAAACCAAGAAGGCAGTTTCAGCAAATTCTGCCATTGCTCCCCAGCAGTCACCCCAGAAGCAAACTCCCACAGCATGTGTGTTGCAAGGAGTCACTTTCCTCAAGTCCATTGCTAAATTGAATGAAAAGTCATCTACTGCAAGGTTATTGCAGGAGGAAAGATGAAATGTGCAAGTCTTAGAAAGTAGCGGGAATGAAGTAATCACTGATTGGTACCTATGGCTGTCCAAGGTCTTCTTGCAACCTGGCTATTCTCAGAGAAAGAGAGTTTTTAGCAATGCAAATGAAAGGAATGGAGGCTGAATTCAGCAGCCGAATTCATTCCTAATGGGCCCTCAAAAGCTTTCATGCTGTCAGGTACTCTACCAGTTTGTTTGCTATTTCACCATAAATGAAATGGAAGACGGATTTTGTAGAAAGACTATCAGGTCAACAGAAACTCAATGTGATTTGCTTTATGAAGGCTGTGGGAAGTGCTAGGATTCCTTGGAAACATCTCCGCCCCAACAAAGTCAGGTTATCTAAAGGCAACAGAGAGGACAGAGCTCCTTTGCCTTTAATAGTTGCACAGAAATAGGAACTTGGGCAGGTGCAACTTTTTCCAAGATAAGGATGAGACAAGCATATCTGCCAACATTCAAACTGCACAGATACTAGAAGGCAGCCTTGGCTTTTATGCCCTATTTGTTGATCCTCCATGGCAACTGGTTGGCCACTGGATGAATTAGGATGCTGGACTAGATGGATCACTGGTCTGATCGCGCATGGCTCTTGTTCTTGAGGTACTGGAATCTCCTCTTCTATTTCATCTGCCTTGATTTTGCCCATAGCTATTTCACCATCGATGTCAATCCACTTTTATACTGACCTCAGTCCTTTTTTAAAAAATCTAATTTAATAGTGGGAGAAAAGTGGGGAGTTCTTAATGAGAAAATTTAGCATTACCAACTTTTCCACTGGCCTGCATCCTGAAGAGCAGCCGCACATACAGAATTTAAATCAGCAAACTTTCCCCATCATTTTATCTCCATGTGAGGAAAACCATCATCCGCTTACTTTCTGTGGGTAAGATAAAGGCCCAGGAGAATAGCCAGTGAGAATGGCTTGGATTCCTAAGCAGCACGAGTGGAGTCAGAGGTAGTAAACGTCTGACCACCAGTACCAGGAAGCAACATCAGGGGAGGGCCTTGGCCTCCATGCCCTTCATTGGCCCTCCAGAATAAGTGGTAGGCCTCCGAGTGAGACACGATGCTGGACTAGATCGACCACTGGTTTGAGTCAGCAGGGCTCTTCTTTTGTTCTTATATCATGTATGTCATGCTGAGAAAGGAAATGTCCCCAATTTCCAAACTCCCTGCAGCTTTCCCAAGTCTCCCAATATTGTGCTTCTATTGGTCACTAGATAGAAATAGCATGGGGGGAGGGGGGGAAAGGAGTCACCACCAAGAGGGAAGAATGGAAATACTATTCTGTCAGAGGTAATGCTGTTGTGCCAGTAGAATGACACCATAGGATCCAAGCCAATGTTGGCAACTGTGGCAGGATTCCCTTTCAGCTTCCTATAAAAGTGACGTTTCAGGATTTAGCTAAAATTGTCCGCATCCTAGTGTTTCCTTTATAGACAGAGAGCTTTTGTGATCTCTATCGATGGGATGAGGTAACGGGCCTCCTCACAAGTGTTCTGTTCCCCCCAGGATTAACGGCTGCCATGCACAATGGATCATTAGTCAGCGCGACAAGTCCCAACAAGGTTTTGGTAGCCTGCCATCCCTGATAAATCTCTATGATGTTTCATTGTCTCCCACTGGCACAATCTGTCACTGAGCTGGTGATGAGTAGCTGGAACCTTTCGCTCCATCTTGCCATCTTCCTTGCTGATTACAGGCAGAGAGAGATCCTTTTAACTGCTTTGCTAAAACCACTGTTTCTCCTAAGGGCTGTTTCCTTGCAGTCTCAAGGTTCAGTCAACATGAAAGGTGAAGTTGCTATTAAGCCCAAAACACGCCACCAGAAGAATTCCTTTATGTACTTGCCCTTGCCAGTTTTGAGCAACAGATTCACAACAAACATAGACATATCCCAAACCTAGCTCTCACTTAGAACTTTGGTAGGTTCTATTAAGCATTTTGGGGCATAACCCCCATATGTAAAACACTGGAGTAAATATACCTTAAGGGAGTCTAAGTTCTTGAATTTCAGCTACAGTGTTTCCCATTTCTCTTACTCCTTTGACATCATGGTATCTTCTGTCTCACAAACATATGATCTCAGCAAATCAATCTGGGTAATAAAACATGATCTCTCCACCAGAAAACACTTTTACTTCCTCTCCTTAGAGTCACCAAAAAGTAAGTATGGAGCTTTACGGGAGTGTAGAAAGGTTGCAAAAATCAGCACATTTCAAAATAATCCTACTTTTAAATAGTGATCCCCCAGACAGTTCAGATACAGCAGTTATAAGCAAACTGGAGAATTCTTAGATAATCGTTCCGCACGTAAGCTTTAAATGCCTCACTCAGCCTCCAAAACATAATGTACCACATTCATGGCTTGTGACAGCAGTTAGCAAGACAGGGGAGTGGAGAGTTTCCAAATCTGATTCAGGATGATTATGGTCCAATGCATGTCTCATGTGATGAACCTCAGCCCCAAATTTGTTGGGACACGTGATCAAGCGTACACTGCAGAATCTTCTGCGTCATCACAGCAGAGGAAGGAGTAATAAACTCTTGCTTTGTGCTGAGTGCAATCACATTGGGGCAGAATATACAGTTTCCAATGTGCCCAACATCCAACAAAGTGGGAATACAAGAAAGACATGACAGTATGTGCTAATTTTAGCCTGCTTAGGCCCCATACAAAACAGAACTCTGGGGTACTATCTGTATAACCCTGCCACACACACAACCATCTGTCATCTACCCAAGCCTGAAAGCTCACAAAAACCTGGAGTCCTCATTTGTTTCCATTTACAGGCATTAAGATCCAAACGTTTGCATTTTAGCAGTGGCTGATTTTCTTCCCTTAGGCAGATGGCAGCTCGGCTTGGCTTAAATATCAGTCTGTCTGCAAGAGAAAGTTCAGTCAAGTAAACAGAATAGTTAGTGAACAGTTGAGAAGAGCAAGTTCTTATGTTGCCAGGCTTTGGGGTCACCCTTTAGGATGCAAATGGATGCCAAAGGTGGTTGTTGTGGGTTTTCCGGGCTGTATTGCCATGGTCTTGGCCAAAGGTGTTGCAAGAACTAGAAACATGGCTAAGCCAGTGGCTTTGGAATAGACATAGCAGTATAGGAGGCGACACTAATGCTAACATAAATGGCTTAGAAATAATTCAGGGATATGGAGAATTTGAAGTTAGAAGCTGTGAATCAAATTTGTTGGTGATTTTAGTTAAACCACTTCATTCTTCCTTCTATATTGGCAGCTGGTTGGTATCAGTTGTAAGGATCTGCCAAGCAACTCTTAAAAGACTTCACTGCAGGCAGGAACAAACACCTTCCTTGCACAGTTTCACATCACGGATCCGAAAGACAAGGCGAGTAACATTTGCAATTCAGTCAAAGAATAGCCTCAGCATTTAGCCATAACTGTAACATGAAGCATTAGATTACAATCATAACAACAGAAGGTTGCTGGGTATGACAGGTGATGCTAAGCACCTGACATCAGTGTGGGATCAATGTAATACCCTTGTCATGTATGTCTGCATACCGGCCATTAATGTGTTTTGCATTTTGTGCTGATCATAACTGTTTGCTAAGGTTGTATTCTGTATACTGTATAAATCATCTGAGAGTGTGTTAACTGCTTGCATGTAATGTACTGCCAGTGGGGGTTGACTGTTATCTGTTGAAAGTATTTACTTTCACTTCTGTAACAAGTGTCCTTGGATGCAAGCTGCGGGCAGCGAGCAATGTAGCTTTTCTCAGAGACTGGGATGATTTCATTCTGTACTCTGTCGAGCCTAAACTAATCACTTCCCATGTAACTCTTTGGGGTTTTCGCGCCAGAATGTTAATGGACCCAAAGGGCTGGAAGTTTCCCTATAATTAGTAGTGTGCTTTTGAATAGTCACTTCTGCCAATTGCTACCTTTGTGTGAACACCTTGAACTGTACAGATCTCTAATAAAGTTGCTTCAACTGGAACACCTGTGTGTTAACTGTGGAGTACTTGAAGGGACCTAGCTGCCAGAGACTGACAACAATTTTGCTTCAAATAACGTGATGAAGCAGAGGAGAAAGCTCAGCTACCAGGAAGGTACCTTGAAGAGTCTGGGTGGTACTCAAGATATCCCCTTTGATTGCTCCCCATCTTAATTGGGATAGAGATAGTCTTCCACTTCACTTTACTTTCAGAAGCTGTTATTTGTATAACTTGCATCCCCGGCAAAAATCCCATTTTCTTGTGAACCATTTAACATCTGGTCAGCAGACAATTTTTTTTAACAGCATGAAGAGTCCAGTCACGTCCTCCACTTACAGAGAGTGCTAGCAATTAAGAGAAAATAACTGTCAAGAATGAATCAACTATTTCTCCTGAAATAAGGTTATGTTGTGAACATATGAATCAAAGTAGCCCTTTGATTCTTTGTACAATTCTCCTAAAAACTTTTGTCAAATTTTGTAGCAGTTGACAAGTCATTAAATTCAAGCGATTTCAGATCAGGAGGGGGGGGGGGGATCCCATCTCCTAATCTAAAACTTCTCTACTTCTAATAGCTAGCTACATAGCAAGAAGAGGCTTAGCGGATGTTACCATTTCTGCTGCAGGGCTTCCAACAATGAGAGAAGATGCACTTATGAAACTTCCCCCTGCTGTATAATTGTACCAAAGGAAGTTTAAAGTAATAAATATTCATAATCATAGAGAAAAAAGCAAGATAAAGCTCTGCAAGGCAGTTTAGCATGCCACCCAAGTCCGGCACTGCTTCTGCTTTCATGCTATGTACATTACAGGAGCTCAGAAGACATCTCTACAAACGGCACAAAATAACCGTTTACTACATTATTCACAACAGGCATCAGCAGTGACGCGTTAATTCTTTTAAAATAATGATATCATAAGAACAACTCTTTAAAGAGGTTGTGTCCAAGACACATCTAGGGCTTTTGAGGCAGAATGGCCTAAAAATGGAGTGTACTAGTTCTCCTTTCTGAAACTCTCATCACTGAGTTCTTCATTGCCAAAGCAGGTTTGATAATAGATTCTTCAATTTGTTTGTAACACAGCAAGTTGGAGGCGGTTCCACAGACAACACAGACTGTTTTTTAAAAAAAATATATAGGAAAGGTAAGAACCCATATTCAGTCAGGGGCTAAGGTTCACCCAAAATGGTAGGGTTGGCAACTGAACAAAATGAAAAACTGCCTAACCAATTCTTGTACCTTTACCAGTTTGATCTGCAGAAGTAAGCAGGTAAACATGGAGAGGCCTACTACCTGCTAGTATCTGCAAATCAAGCTGTGAGAGGAACAGGAAGGAACAAGTAGGAGGGAAAATGCCATTTTTCTGAACAGGAAGGAGGTGAACTGAGGACCGTAACAAGCAGATGAGAGATAGAGAAGGTCCCATCAGATTAACACATGCCCAAGGGAAGAGAGGTGAGTGGAGAGGATCAAGGAGACCCACCATCTCAAGGAGTATACAATGGCCTCATTCCAATATTTCACTTGAGATACTTTAATACCCACAATTTAAAAGCTGAGATAGAAAACTCACTCAAATGTGCAGAATGTTCCTAAAATCATAGCGCTTGGGTCCAGGGACTTCAAACACACTGTCACTTCCCCACCAAATTAATATGCCCGGCACAGAATCCCTCTAAACGGAGATGTGAAAAATTCTATTAGCTAATCTAATTCAACTTATTCTGTCTGAATTTCATTAGCTGCAACTGCACTGGCGACTCACTAATACGCCTCGGCTGCATTGGAAACCTTGCCGGGCTTTCCAACTCAGCCTCCTAACGGGCAGCAGGCCACTGCAATTAGTCACTGCACCTGCAAATGAACTTCACCTGCACTAAAATAGCAACAGGAACTCAAACTGCCACACAACAATCTCCCTAGAGGAAACATCAATCTGGGCTCCTATGACAGGGAAACCTAAAGTTTGTGGAGCTGCTGTTCCCTTCTGCTAACACATGGATTTGAGAGGAGCCATCTGAGATGAGGGCTCTATACAACTATCTCAACCCCCCCCCCTCCATATTTAAGCACAGAATTAGCTGTTTTAAACCTTTCTTCAGGCTTTGAGCTTTACTGTGGGAGGAAAATATGCCAATCATTGCTCAAGAACGTATGTTAATTTGTTAAACATAAGTAAATTTAAAATTGTCAATTCACAAGCAAAGAATCTGAGGAAAATAATAAAAACAGAGACAGATAACTGCCAGCCCATCAGGGAGTGGGAGGCAGTGAGTAAACAACTGATGAGCAAGAAGACTGGTTTGCTTTAAACCAACTACCAACACAAACTTCCAGAAGCCAGTAACCACTGATCAAGGGTCGCTGGAGAAAAATGCCCATAGCATATGGAAGTGGGCTGCTGAAGCCACATAAGTAACAGTCCATTAAACTTCTATTTAAGGGAATGTCCATTTTTTTCTCCAGGCAGCTGGCAACCCTATGCAGATTTGTAGCTAAAAATATTTAGCTGCTGTCTGGTATCAAGGGAAAACCTCATAAAACACTTGTATCTTATTGCTAGCTTAAATGTGACATCAGTCCTGATTTATGAAATTCATGTAAGATATACAAAAATGCACAGAAATATGGGGCAAATGTACCTGACCTCACATGTGGACTAATAGAAGATATGATAAGGAGTGGATACAGCATATCTGGGCACCACCAATGCCATGTTTGCCTCATTTATAATTTATTTTTCAAATGGTGATGAAGTCTCTGAATCATATTGACTGTGCTGGAGTAACGGCACATATTTCTCTTGAAACAGGGGAGAGGAGAGGGCTCTCAGAAGTTATGTGACTGGAGGAAAGGCCAGGGTAATGCAATGCTGAGACTAGAAAAAGGGAAACCTGGGAAACCTGGGTTCCAATACTTACACAGGAGTGGATGAACTGTGTTTTTCTCATTCTATCTTAACCTATCCATAGGGTTTTTTTAAAGATAAAATGGAGGAATGGAGAACCATGAACACTATCCTGAGCTCCCTGGAGGAAGGGCAGGATAAAAATGTAATGTCTTCACAGACATGGTCGGGAGGGAAAGTGAGCAGGGATCCTTAAGTGGACATGAGCCTGAGGCAAATGGCAGCAAAATGGGTACAGACTAGGGTGTGAATTGAGGGAGTAATTAGAAAGATATGATCAGATCTCCTGACTTTTCTATGGTTAAAGAGGAACCATGGGTCTCCAGTTTGGACTGGCACTGTGTTGTTGGAAAAGAAAGATTTAACTTTACCTCTCTGGACCACTGTTCTGACAGAAATCACACACAAACACACAAGCTATCAAATGGGTGGCTGCTTCTTTCCCTCACTACTATTAATAACTGAAGGGATGTGCTACTGATAAATCCACACAATTAAGTCAACTTAACAACCCTCCATGCTGCCACTTAAAACCATACAATGGTTTAAACTGCTCTGCAGTCTGATTACCTTAGTTCAATAGCTGTTTATTGTATTTTTGGTTGTTTTAATTTGGTTGTTTTAATTTTATTGAGAGTTGTGGACAAATTGTGGAAAAATATAAATAAATTATTGAATGTGGCCACCAAAACTATTGAAGTCTAGTATAAATTTACCACAACTCCCTATGAAAATGTTGAGATGCTCAAGCAAAACATTAAAACATTATGAACTCTAGTTAGGGTTGCCAGCCCCCAGGTAGTTGCTGGAGATCTCCTGGAATTACAGCTGATCTCCAGGCCACAGAGATCAGTTCACCTGGAGAAAATGGCTACTTTGGGGGGTGGACTCTATGGAATTATGCCATGCCAAGGTCATTCCCTCCCCAAACTCCACTTTCTCCAGGTTTCTCCAGCTTTCACCCCCAAGATCTCCAGGAATTTCCCAACTTGGAGCTGGCAACCCTAACTCTAGTCCACAGAGTGACCCCATTGAGACTAGTTCCATTTCTACGTAACAGGCTAGAACATGAACAATGAATTTCAGTTCTAGGCATTGTCTTTGAGAGCTTCAAGCTTTTGTTTTTGTAGTAACTTCTGAGAGATAGACATCACTGCCAGCTAACATGGCTACCCACCTGAAACCGCCAACTAACAGGGAACAATAATCATGAGGTATATCATCATCAGTTTCCTCTTTGTCAAGAAGAGGTTCAGGTTCCTTTTGGAAGAAAGGATGGTAATTTTTGCTGAAGCCAATTTTATTTGTTTACAATATATACATAAATCCCATTTAGCTTAGCAGCAGATGGGAAAGCAATGGCAGAGCTCTGTGCAGGTAATTCCATGCAGTAATTCCATATCCTGTTACACTGGTGGAAAATAAACATTTCATTTGTCCTCTTTCTGCCATCACAAGCATGTACCCCCACAAAGGTTTTTACCCCGCTTCATAAGTTACAATTTTTAGTGTAAACATAGATGCAACTTGTGTATCTACAAACACATAAATCATACAGGTACACACATCAGGGGGTTGTGTTTGTTCCTGGCTTCCTGCCAAGTGTACATTACATGACCTCATTTGGTTTGCCACCTTGTCAACAGAAGTCTCTACCCTGTACACTCTGGATTCAGAATAAAGCTTCAGAAGTGAATAAGTATTATAATTCATTATAAATATGCATTTGCCTAAGCAATTCTGAACTATTCTCCTGACTTAATCCAGCTACTTTACAAAGAACAAAAAGGCTTCTTACTGTCCCATCATTAACCTAGGGCTACATCCCAGAGTGTTAAATGACTCACAGGAGTACTTTAACAGCTACAATGCTATAGAAGGCTCACATACTACACCACTATGCTTTCTATCCCACCCAAGACACTGACTGGCCAGAGTCAGGGCACAGTTCTTTTAACTTCCCTTATCAGCTTTCTGCCCATGGTCTCTGACTTTTTTCCAGGAAGTTGACCATGGGAGCAATTTTTGCCCATGTTGTGCTCATTCATCCCATTATCCCTCCTTTCATAGGTTTTGGAGTAGTTTCAAAACCAGCCACACCTGTTGAAAAGAGATGATATGGGAGTAAAAAAAAGTTGTCCACAAGACCCAATGGCTCAATCATCCTCCTTCTAAATCTCTGAAAAACTACTGTCTTTCTCCAGACAATAAGGAAACGTAAAAAAAGAAGAGTTTTGAACCCTGTACAAGTCTCTCTGCAGAAAGCAGTGCTCTGTAGAGCAAGTTTCTGGTTTTAAATATTTAGTCATTGCACGCAGCTGCCTGATACTGTCAGTTTTATGAAGGTCGGTATTGTCTACTTTTACTGGCAGCAGGTCTCCAGGGTCCCTATTGCTACTTGACCCTTTAAACAAGAGATGTTGAGGACTGAACTTGGAACCTTCCGCATGCAGAGCAGATACCCTACCACTCAGATACAGCACCTCCAAACTAGCCTTGATTCACTCCAAAGCATACAGGCTCAAAATTTGCTTTTCTTTTTTCAATGAAAGCTAAGTTTCTCCAGATTGTGCATGCCCCTCAAAACCACACTAGAGAACCTGAGCTTAATAGTATCATCTCAACCACAGAATTAGCTTTCGGGCAAGACAGATAGATGGGAAACTGCAGGTGATGAACCTGGGTAACACCAGAAATACAGAAATTTCCTTTACATCCATTGCAGGACCAGTCAGTTTAACTTAGCCACCTCCATTCAGTTTGGATAACAATGATTTCCCATTGCAGACAGGAGCACTTTGGAATTGTTCATATGCTGCAGCAAAGTCACATTAGTATTGATTTCAGAATTACCTTTGAATTACAAGTATCTGCAATAAAGTTAACTGCATGAATTTCAAGTGCTGTTATGCTTCTCTTGTGACTTCCATTATTGATCAAGTGCCGTGATGGAAACATTAAACTTTGAAACCACCACAACAATGATTATAATACTACTGCTGCTGTGTTCTAATCTTTGAATATTAAAACCTCTCTCATGCTGTGCATGCTGGGGGGTGTAGTTCTCAAGCCACAACTCAGAATTCAGCATGAGAACTTTACACTGGTTACAAGGTGATTTTCATAGCAACCAACAACAAACAGTGAGCTGGGAAAATACTCTTGCCCTTTCCAGGAACCTACGTGCTTAGATGGCATATCTTGGATGGTGTTTATATCATCCCCAGGAGACTTCTGAGAACATGCAGTCACAAGGGAATCTTCCTGGAGATGTAAAAAGATTCTGCAAACATTCATTGACAACCATTCCCTCCCCCTCTCAAAATCCCAACACCACTTATGTAAAATGCACCTCTACTTGTAACTATGCCTTTAAATGGAAAACATTGCAGGACAAAGCCCTCTCCTTTCTATCTTTGAATAAAAGGAAGGCATTTTAAAGCATAAGTAAGATATTGTATGTTTACATGCTACGGGAAAGGTTTTCCAAACAGCATTGTTTTCAGTATTCAAACAAGTTGGGTGTTCATGAGTAATCACAAAGGGAGTATAATTTGGAAACCCCACCCCAAAATCTTCTCTTCTGGGACGCCACAAGCTCTCAGAATGTTGAACAAGGTAATTTTCAATCCTCCCTTTTATTCTCTTCAAATGACCCTCAACTGCTCTCAGCTTTCTATTGGACAGATAGATTCCACGCCTCTTGGAGCATATTCAGTCCTCACCAGGCCACATGGGGGAAGGAGATCTTTTTTTAAAAAAATTCCAGTCACATTTTACTGAGCATGTAGAAAAGCTAGCTTGTCTGTGAGTAGCTATGTTGTGCTGTTTTCTTAACTGGTTTGCTCCTATGCCCTTTTTCACTGTTAGAGTTCAGTGAAAAGCTCAGTCATCATTTCCCCAACCCCTTTTTAAGAATGTTATAAAGCATATTTGGCCAATGCTAATACAACAAGCAAAAACGGTTCTGTTGTACTGAACACAGTGATCTGTACTGTATATTGGGTGGAGTTCCTAATAAAACTCCCAATTCCTTTCCCTGTCACAGGCTTAGTTAAATGCTAACCCACAGCCCCATCCCAGCATTTAAATTGTTGTTGTTATACTAAAGGTAGCCTCCATAGGTAGAGGCAGTAAACCTCTGGATGCCAGTGCTTAAAGGTGGGCATCTACAGAAGGCAATGGATACCAGGGCTGGTAAAGTGTAGATGGGTCCTTTACTCTGACCATTCAATACCTGGAGAGTGCTATGCCTCCAAGCAACACGTGATGGTTCATTAGGGTTGCCAACCTCCTGGTGGGGCCTGGAGACCTCCTGGAATTACAACTGATCTCCAGACTACATAGATCAGTTCCCCTGGAGGAAATGGCAGCTTTGAAGAGTGGATTCTATGGCATTATACCCCGCTGAGGTCTCTCCCCTCTCCAAACTCTGCCTTCTAATCTCCACAAATTTCCAGATATACAGTTGGCAACCCTATGATTCAGGTGTATTTCTCTCCCCTCTATTGCCACCCAGCAATGGTGGCTGAACTCTACATGCCATCCCAGTCCCATGATGTCTTCATAGAGGGACTTCTAGGGGGCTACACGGGGATAAACCAATGATGTCACTGGCCACTCCCCTCTACTTTGGGCAGGTACATTCCTGGAGATTTGGAGGCAGTGCTGCCAGGCGCCACCTGGAGGTTGTCAACTCTACCCCTACCTCAGCTCCCCAAGGTGGTAGCTGAAAGTTGCAAAGACCCCCTCAACTTTTACTGGTCGTGCATCTTTGCACAGCATCCTGTTTCTGAGTGACACCAAATATAAGCAAGGTGATAACCTTTTAAAACCTGCTTTTTCAAAAAAAATTGACACGGAGGGACAGATGATAACAGTTTCAAACACATAACCGTTGAATAATAATGCTTTACCATTTTGAGAACAGACAGTTTCCACATCTTTTTAATGACAAGTGACATTGTGCCCTTAAATAAAAGCAATATAGGTATCTAAGCTGGCACTTGTTAAATTCAGGCTTTTGGGGGAGGGGGAACTACACTCTTCTTTTGCTACGCCCTTTTAGCAAAGAGGCTAGCATTCACTACTTGTTTTCCACCTATTAAAACATCCATTAGAAAGATCCAGCAGCCTTCAGTTCTAATTCCCGATTTCCTCTCTCCCCGTAACTAATATGGTCTTTCGGAAGAAATGGGACTATTCATGTCTTACCCATTTATCATTCAGGAGCAGACTCAGACTTTCGGCAGAAAGATTTGATACCCAAAGACTTCTAGCACTTTGTGTGCACAAGTAATTATCTTAATTGGTTGTTGGGGGTTTTCCGGGCTGTATTGCCGTGGTCTTGGCCAAGACCACGGCAATACAGCCCGGAAAACCCCCAACAACCATCGTTCTCCGGCCGTGAAAGCCTTCGACAATTATCTTAATTCATTGAGAGCAAGAGGCCCACCATTGGTTCTAGATGAAACCACAAGGCTTGTTAAAGTCTCATTACATTGTATGCAAATCTTGTAAAGCTCTTCCTGGCAACCGGTCTCCCTTGGCAAAGCTGGCACAAACTAGTTAGCCTTGTTTGATCTGCCCAATGGACCTGTGCATAAGCCTCAACTGCTGTGAATAATGAATACCAGTCCCTAAAATACCTCTAGATCTAATTTAAAAGGCAGGGTGCTCCAAAGGCAGCTCTTGGGTTTCCTGCTTCAGCTAGCAACAGAAACTCAAATCAAGCAGCCTGTAATGATTACACAGCAATATACCTTTCTTTTCTGGCAGAGACTTTATAACTAACAACTGTCTGACTGGCAAGAATTCAACAGGTGTAGCTTTACCAACTACTGTATCACCAGGTCAAAGCATGCCTGCCGATTCCGAATTGCTGTCATGCTGCTGATCAAGGTACCTCTTCTTCTGGCAAACAGGAAATAGATGTAGGGTGACAGGATCTACTACCCGCACTTCAGACAAGCCATGGCATAGGGATAACCAAATCCTGAGAAAGATGCTAACTTCCTCTTTCCTGATAAGCAAACTTCAGGCCTCAGTTGGAAAAATCAGGCCATGCTAGATCACACACAACACAATCATATGCACGGGGCTTTTTTTCAGGGGGAATGCTGGGGAACGGAGTTCCGGAACCTCTTGAAAATGGTCACATGGCTGGTGGCCCCGCCCCCTGATCTCCAGACAGAGGGGAGTTTAGAGTGCCCTCCACGCCGCTCAGTGGCGCGGAGGGCAATCTAAACTCCCCTCTGTCTGGAGATCAGAGGGCGGGGCCACCGGCCATGTGACCATTTTCTCCTAAGGCAACCCACTGAGTTCCACCACCTCTTTTCCCAGAAAAAAAGCCCTGCATATGCATATATATTGTGAAGTAAGACTCACTTTTTGGAAGGGCAGGTTAAAAACAATATAATGGACTGTATTCAGTGGGGCTTACTCCCTAGTGCCTGTGCCTAGATTTGAAACATTAAGCATCTAAAAATTTTATGTTGCCATTAACTATTTGTTGCAGGAGCTTATGAAGTTAAAATATTTTTGGACATGATAGCAATGGATCAACCCCATAAATGCAAAGGGAGGAGCCCTTTCATTTATATGAATGAATCCGCCCTTGCAGCCAGAAGACATTTGATTGGCTCCGAGTCTTGCATATTCCTGGAACCCACTTTAAACATATTTGTTTTCCCAGGCACTTTGTTCATTTTTGTTTTTAAATGGACTCCATCTGTATTAAAACAGCTTTGAGATTTTTAACCAGTTTTTAAAGAGTATTATAATAAGAATGTGTGTGTTTTACCTACATGCTATTATTATGTTTATTACAACTTTTAGAGAGGTCTAAAATCTTGATCCTGAGTGAAAAAAGGTCAAAAGGCAAGGTCAAAGGTAAACAGCTGTCTGGGTTTCAGGACAGAAGTGCTACGGTTAAGTGGAAGGTCTAACGCAGGATTTTAAGGTGTCATCTGTTCTTGATGGGCTTGCACTGCTCTTGAAGGAACAGGCCCATAGGTTAAGGGTGCTCTTGGACCCAGGCCTGCTGCTGGATAAGCAGAAGGCAGCTGTGGCCAGGAATGCCTTTTACCAGTTTTAACAGACTAGCCAGCTGGGCAGGAAAGATCTGGCCATCCTGATGCATGCCTGGTTACATCTAGATTACATGGGGCTGCCCTTGAAAGGTGTTCAGAAACTTCAATTAAAACGCCACAGCCAGGATGTTGATTGGACTGGGTCATAGGGACCATATCATTTCAATCTTGGCCTATCTATACTGGCTCCCAATCTGTTTGAGGACATGATTCAAGGTGAAGAAAATGTCAGAAAAGAGGCTCAGGCACTGTCTGTGCTCCAGGAAGAACCAAAACTCAGCCAGGACCAGATTTGCTGACAGACTACCTAGACAATCATCAAGGCAGAGCTTTTGAGAGCCTGAGACATTCTGGTGTGTCCTGGTTGTCATGTATTGAGACACAGTCAGGTGGTGGCCCCTGAAGCTGGAGATTGCAACCCAGATAGCCCTGATGGGCCACACAAATTATAGATCCTTCATGACTTTTTAATATGGTAGCTAGACACACGTTGCTGCACATGTTGTAAGGTGGTGGAACTTGGTTTGTAGATGATCTCGTTTGAGTTCCACCACAAGACCCTGCCGGTTTTAAGTCTGAGGAACTGGGCGGGGGGTGGGGCATCTTATAATTGCTTTAATTTCATTTGTTGGTTTATTGTATCCACTAGTCTGAATCCAAAGAACCACAAACAGGAGCTCCATTTGCAGAAAAGAATTTTCCCATCTCCTTTTTGCTGCAGACCACCATGCCCCCAAGTGCTGCCTATGACAGAGACCACAAACAACAGTACAGAACATGGACGGAGAGAGGGATCATGAAAGAGCACATCTGCCAGTGAAAAACAAGTGTTGCATATCATTCTCAGTTTTTACCTGTAATTTGCCTTGAGAACTATATAGTGTTTGAGATCCAAATATATGGACTGAACAATAGCCCACTACTCACAAAATAATGTGCACTGAAATCAGTGTACACAGAACAGGACTGAGCATGAGCCTGCTGGTTTTGCTGGCTCATGGGCAGAGTTTATGCACATATAAGGTGTTTGTGTGTAGGCTCAGTCCTCATGAACAAGAATGGTGCTTTTTCAAACTTCCCTGTACACACTTATGCGTATATTTCTCATGCATGCAGATTCTGTGCTCACAAGCTGGCGACTGGGTGTTGGTGGGGGAGGGGCAGCACACTTACACCTGCTCTCCCTCTCTTGTGTATTGATTTTAAGGCTTGTACTGCTGTCTCTAGAGGATTTACAGAGAGCAAGAGAGAATCTAGTAATGTACAAGTTTGCTGGCTTAAGAGGAGAAAGTGTAGATATATGTGATGAAAACATGTGCGATACTTAGGTCTGTTTGGAACAGCTGAATAATTAATGTGGTACCAGCCCAAGTTTCTCACTGCAAAAAGTAGTGAAAATAGAAAGGATTTATAACAGCTGTGCCTCTCATTGCTTTGCTAAGCCCATTAACTGAATCAGTTTGTAGAAGCAAACAGACCAATTATAAGCCATAGATCTCATCTCATGAGCTGATGGTCTACAGATTCCTCGTCTTATTACACTTCCTCACAACATTCTGTATTCACACCCTGAACGTCATACAAGTCTAGTATGAGGGATAAATCCCCCAGAGAACAGCTAGTTCATCTAAGGGCTCAGGGAAGTTTTGACATTGTTTTTATAATCAAATATTAAAATAAGTTCAAAACCTATAAGCTGTCAATATCAGAAGCACAAAGCTTTATAAATGTTCCACACCACTGTAGGTAAACACAAGCCAATAGAGAGGATATGTGGTGGCCACAAAAATACCTTGCCTCACTCTCCCCCTCCTTCCAGACCAATGATTTTATTACTTTTCCAAGCTTCTTTGTCCCTGGCTCAGCTGCATTTGCCAACTGGTGTGAAGGCTCAGGAGGCCCTACTCTGCTCTGGCCATGGTCCTGGAAGGCCTGAGTCTCCAGGGAGGTGGTGGCTACCAGCCTTGCACTTCATCTTCTCTGTGCCACTTCTGCCGGGGCCCTTTGACACCACCATTCCCTCAGCAGGGAAGCGATCTGGAGGGGCTAGGGTCTGTGCCCTGCCTGGTGGGGCCCCAGTGGTGGTCTCTGAGGCAGATGGCTTGGACACACTTGCCCATGGCAAGGACTTGCTTACAGGTTTGGGTGGGGTGGTCTTGGTGCTGCTGGAGTAGGGTTGGCCAGGGTCTTGGTTGCAGGCTCCGGCAAAGTTGTCTCTGGTGAGGGGTCAGTTGGTGATTCTGCAGAAGCAAGCCCATCCTGACCTTGCTGGTCCCTAGGCCCTTCCTCTGAGTCCCCCAGGTCTGAATCACTGTCCTGGTCAGAAGGGGGTCATGACAGTGTTTGGGAGAAACATTAGAGGAATTTTAAGGGAAGCTTTTAACCCTGAGGGCTCCAGAAAGTTTTAATATATGTTTCCTGAAGTAGCATAAAAGTCAGAGATCTTGATCACAGTCTTGGTAGAGATGCTAATTTTTTTTTTAAAAAAAATTAAGTATATCAGTCCCATGGGCAAAGGTAGGACCAGGGCAGAATAGGGAAGAGGGCCAGGAACAAAGCCTAGTGGGTTATGCTGAACTTAGTGAGTCTTAGAGCTGCACCTGCTGGGTCTTTGGGTAGTTGACAGGAGAAAGTCCCTGTCAGGCCTGCTCTGAAACATACTGGGTTTGGAGTCTATGAACTGCAAGCACGCATGGAGGTAGATCTCCCCCAACTACCCTTTCTGCCAGCTCCTAGTAAGATACAGGGTACACCTCCATGGGCAAAATGCAACGTGGCACAAGGTGCTGTGGTGAAAAGGAGGAATTAGGTTTTTAAAAAATCTTCTGCTGGTAGAGGAAGCTTGTTTGATGGAAGAGAGGGACAATTTCCCTGTTCTCGTTGCAGCCCTTCCTCTCATATGGCACTTTGTTAATGAAGACATCCCATACACAAACACACACACACAGCCCAACCATTGTTTGCAGGAGCTCTTTGTGCTTGTGGTTTGTGGGATCCAACTCTTTTGGCTTTTCAAACTCCAATACCTGATATGCTCCAGGCTTAGCATTCCTAATCCTTGGCTGCTATCTTCTGATACTTAATTTATTTCCTTACAGGTTCAGTACCAACAGCTTATTCAGATCCTCTCACAAGTTACTTCTCTTGTTTCTCATGGAACTATGCCCAGTGTAGACATCTAGAGTCTCCTGATGATTATTCACTACCCATATTACAGTTGATCAAATGCAAAATACTAATTAAGGTTGAATATATAAAAGAGCATTGCTCTAATTGTGCCACTGGTCATGTAATCATACATACACACAATATAAATGGTACAAAATTATGGTTGATCAACCAATATCTTATAACTTAAATTGCTTACCCAATCATTGAAACGGGGAAGGACCAATTTAATAATCAATAACCCTAAATAAAATAAAAATATAAATGTAATTCTTTTGTAGGGAATGGCTAATTTTAGTACCTTGCCACGTTTTTACAGTCACATGGTACCAGAGTGAGAGAGACGCTAAATTTGTAAATACCCTAGTCTTCATCTAGCAATGCAGAGTTAAGGCTACAGTGCTCGTTACTGAGGACAGACCTTGCTTTGCTTTTGGTTTTCTTGCTTTGGGGCATTTAAACCATCCCATCATTCTCTGACTTAATTCTTCATTTAATAGCGTTTGCTTTGGTATTTGATATACTTTAGATTTGATTACTTTTATTACTGACTCTGATCAGTTTTATAACTTTCCCTTTAACTTCAGAACTAGCGGGTATTGTTCTGATTATATGAAATGACAGCATCTATACAATTTAGAATTCTCTGGACTCTCGTTCTTCTATAAACTAGGGTTTTAAAAGGCATAAACGTCCTTGTTCAAGCTAAGAAAATCCCTAGAAAATATGGCTCAGAACACCTCTAATGATCCAATCTTCTTCATTCCTTAGCCTTGGCCTTGACTAGACAGTGACAAGGTTCTAAAGACAGAGCGAGGGATTAAAACAAGAACACAGTGCCAGTGCTGTCCTCCCAATCCTAAGTAGCACCTTCATCTCTTCTCTCCCCTCTCTTGTCTCCCCATCACCTCCCCTCCCCAAGTAATTATGATCTCCAGGGAGGGAGCAGCAGACGCTACTTGATCAGTTCTGCAACCTCTGCGGGGAGCGAAATTAAAAACCAGAGGCATCAAGCATAATAGAGGGAAGACATCCTTCATGGCTAAGTTTCTGCCTGAAGGTTAAATGGCTGTGCTGCAAATTCTAATTTCAGTTCAGAAATGGGGAAGTCTGCAGCAAGGACTCTCAACCTTTCTGCTCCAGCCTGCCAGGCCCGTGCAAGGTACAAGATGCCCTTTAAAGCTAACAACAGAATTATTACAGCTTCTTGGCTGTAGGACATAGAACTCCACACCACATTAATCTGCACACTCTATTTTGACCTCTGCATAAATGACAAATTCATGTTTCTCCCAGGAACAGTCTAGACATAGGGCTCGGAGGGTAGAATTCCTGACAAACCTTGCTCCCCATGCAAATATAGTACTGAATGAATAAATAATAGTAATGACAACAACAAATAATAAATACACATTTACACATTGCAAGTATTCAAACTGTTTCACATCTGTTATCTCAGTAACGATCAAAAACTGACCTGTAGTGTAAGCCAGCCGGGTTATGGAATGGCAGTGTATAGCCTGATCTCATCAGATCTCAGGGTCAAACTACACAAGACAAAATACACTGGAATTACACTTGAATTACACTCAAATTACAAATACACTCAAATTACCCATGTAATCTGAGTGCATGTCTCGTGTGGTGAGACCCTCAGAAGCTAAGCAGGATTGGTAGTTGAGTAGAAACCATGAAGGAAGACTAGGGTTGCTCTGCAGAAGAAGGCAATGGCAAACTACCCCTGCTCTTCACTCGCCTTGAAAATCTCGATAGTGTTACTATAAGTTAGTTGTTGACTTGATGGTGCATACATACATAAATAAAATGGAAAAATGAAACCCTGCCCTCAAGTCATAGTTGAGTTATGGTGACCGCCCCTCCCCCACCCTTGGTGGGATTTTTATGGCAAGAGGCTAAGAGGGATTTTTATGGCAAGAGGTTTGGTATTGCCTGCCTCTGCAACCCTGATCTTCGTTGGAGGTCTCCCATCCAATTACCAACCAACACCTGTAACGGACTCTCAGTCCGCACCTTAACTAAGCTTCCGCTATCCCAGAAGAAAGATTTATCTTTTCTCGTGGATAGTTTTCAGCAATTAGTTCAAGACCTATCAAACAGAACTGCTCTTTGAACAATCTGCTTATAAGTACATTTATTTCTATAGAGTTCTTTATTGCTTTGCCCCTTCTCATCAAAAGTACAGACACACCTTTCCAGAATTTATTATTTCCTTTTATTGAAATACACCCTAGTTTCTTAAAGAAGCAAGTTATCAAAATATATATTCTTATTAGTATAAATACTGTACTTTTAATCTATATTACCTGTTTAGGTAATATACCTAAACCCTGTTTAGCTTCAGGGCACATATATAAAGTAGACCAGTATTGGTTGTTGTGGGTTTTCCGGGCTGTATTGCCGTGGTCTTGGCATTGTAGTTCCTGATGTTTCGCCAGCAGCTGTGGCTGGCATCTTCAGAGGTGTAGCACCAAAAGACAGAGATCTCTCAGTGTCTGATCTCTCAGACACTAAGAGATCTCTGTCTTTTGGTGCTACACCTCTGAAGATGCCAGCCACAGCTGCTGGCGAAACGTCAGGAACTACAATGCCAAGACCACGGCAATACAGCCCGGAAAACCCACAACAACCATCGTTCTCCGGCCGTGAAAGCCTTCGACAATACATAGACCAGTATTATTGTATATGGAAAATCTAAGTGTGATTTAAATAGGGACTTATCAGCTCACAGCTCATACTCTTAGCCAGTACACTGCATAGCAATTCTCACTGTTAAGACTGTCTGCAATTCTGCACATCCTTACAGCTTCACTCTCGTACTCTGGTATCATACTCCATATTTGCTTCATAGCTATGTGAGTACTTCCTAGTACTTCTCTATTCACTAAAGATGTGAGAGACACAAGCCCTGTTCACAAGTTACAACAAATGTATGTTCAATCTGTGCTCAGTGTACACTTGATTGTTTTTAATACATGTGTTGGGTAATTCTCATATTACATTCATTGCATATATAGTTGAATGTGTGATACAAAGCATGCATTTATCCAGGTACTGGTCCCCTTTTCAGTTGTAAAGTGAATACACATTGGCCCTTTCTTACAAACCAATGCATGTATGTTTACTGTAACATGTGAACACAGAGCTACAGTGTACACTCACTTTTTCTTTATACACGTGTTGAGTAATTCTCATGTTATGTTCAAAGTGAGTAATTTTCATGTTACAACTGAAACTCCACATTTATCCAGGTACTGGTCTCTAGGTTCATTTGTAAAATGAACAGGACTTGGCTCTTTCTTACAAACAGATGTACACACATACAGGCCGGACATATGCGCACTTACTGTAACGTGAGAACACAGCTACTGTCTGCTGAAAGCATAAATACTCTACTTCCTTTAGTCCTCCCCATCCCCTTCCAAATGCATGGATACTTCTGCAAAAAACACACTCTCCGTTTTCTCTCCTTGTCCCTTGCAACTTGGCTCTTGTATGCCTAGATGTTCAAAGAAGAAAAGGGAGTAGTACCCACTAAAGAGAACAGGTGCCTAGGCATTAGTCACCCCAGAAGGGTGGTCAGGAGAAAGGAGGGACAAAAACAATACCTTTTGCTCCTGTAAGCCCTCAGGACAGGTGGGGTCCACCTCCTGGCCATCTCCATCCTGGCTACCGTCTCCCAAGAGCTCCCCACAGGCCTCAGATATGGGAGCTCAGGTGGGGTTGCTACACCATAAGCTCATGCTGCTCCAATGGAGGGCAATCTCATGCTCATGCTCATGCTCATGCTCATGCTCATGCTCATGCTCATGCTCATGCTCTCTCCCCTTCTCTCTGGCTTCTCAGCTGCTGCTCCTCTGGCACTCCTCCCCAGCCTGTTCCTAATGCCCTTTTATTTCCTCCCTCATTCCCAGCCCCACCCCCCTACCCCTACTCCAAAGGATTGGGCCAATCCAGAGGGCAGGGACTGGATCACCCTATGGGGGAGTTCTAGGGCTGCCAGATCCTCCAGTGGGGGCAGGGGATCTTCTACCCCCAGACTCTGCCCCCCACCGCCACTCACCTGGCTGGCAGTGTGAAAACGCTGGGGAATGCACCTCCTGGTCCAGCACGCAGCAGGTACATTCCCGCAGCCTGCTTCACAAGGGCATGCATAAGATGGTGGTCAAGGTAAAATGCCAGGTCTTCCCCATCCCGTCAGGAGGGTAAGGGGGACTGGCAACCCTAGGGAATCCCCACCCATCCAGCTCCATGTGACTGGGGCTTTATGCAGTGGCTGGTCAGGGGCCAGTTGCTGCCCCAATTCATCCTGGCTTCCTAGTGTTCATCCCAGGAGCAGGGCAGCCCAGATCACAGATGCAGCTGGCATTTGGACAATTGTTGCCCCCTGTGCAAGGCTCATTGTCAGCCCGACTCCATTCTCCTGACCCCATGGAGGCCTTGTGAGCTGGCCACATGGAAGCTTTATGAGCCAGCCATGAGACTACCTTGTGACAGGGCTGCTGGCCCAGCTTGTGTTGAGGCTGGTCCTGCAAGTGGCAGAGGAGGTATGAGCATCTGTTCCTGACTGAGTAGTGCTACACTGGAGCCTGAAGGTGAGTCGGGAGTTCCAAGAGTTTCTTGTTGGCCAGGTGGTGGTCCTGTAGAGCTGGGGGGCTGATAAGTCCAGGGAGTGTGCTAGTGCTGTGCCTGGACAGCTACTAAATATAGAAGTTCCGATATTTCTCTGGGTAGGCCCACACTGGGTAGGCCCACACTACCAATCACACCTGCAAATATATACCACATGGAATACAGAAATCCTACCACAGATGTTCTGGTGAATGTCCAAGTATGGTGCATGCTATCATTCTCATATGAGCACTGACAATCCCAGATCAATATTTTGAATGTCCTGGATCTCAGAGACTGTCAGTGAATACTGACGGTCACCTAAATGTAATTGTTTGCACTTACTCATAGGTTTCTAACTTGGAAATATATATGTATTAATTCCCCAAATACTAGACATTGATAACACATACTGACTTTCCAAATTGCACAAAAATTATATGATCTGCAAAGTTGTTTGTAATGGCTTAGATCCAATGGAGGATTTCCCCAGAAGGAAAAGGAGACAATTTATGCCAATTTCCCCACTCTCATAGCAGACCTTCAACCCCTCCCCTCATGTGGTTCCTGGGGCTCTCCTGTCCCTCAGGAGCTGCACTGGGGGGGGGGTGGCATTTGGGGCAGGAGTTAGAGGGGAGCTGAGGAAGCCACGCTCTGCAGATGGAAATCCTTCCTTCTGAGGAAATTACAAGCGGATCCAAGCCAATTGTTGTCACATTCCATAATCAGAAAATGATTGTTGACCTGGTAATGCTTTTTGTCCAAAGACTAACATTTCCAGGCAGTCACGTCATATCTTTTTGAGGTGGGCATTTGGACAAAGTGAAAACTCAAGTTTGTTCTTCTAGATGTTTGGAGAAAAAGAAAGACCTGTAATCAAAGGGGGGCCTTTTCTTAGCAAGGAAATTTTTTTACTACTTACTGATCAGCAGCTGTGGCTGACATGAATGGAAAGGATTGCAGCATAAAATTATCCCAAAGGGGAAAGATACATTTAAAACAACATGATTCCAAACAAACTCCAAACTTATAATTCAACATCTATGGAAAATGTAGAGAAAGCATAATACAACGACATTTCTCTGATCATGTGCCACAGTCATTTCACCTATCCCTTCCCTAAACAAATTTCAAGTGAGTAGCTATGTTGGTCTGTAGTAGAAGAGCAGGATTTGGGTCCAGAAGCACCTTAAAGACCAACTAGATTTTCAGGGCGTGAGCTTTCAATTGTCAGAGTTCCCTTTGCCAGATACGCGGAGTAGAAAAATGAAGGGGTTCTTATGGAAGCTAGCTACAACACATGCTGTAGTTAGTCTGGGTGCAAAGTGCAGAAAATTGGCATCTGTAATGCAAGAAAAATCCTATGAATTGATTCAACCATAGGGGATCCATTGTTCTAAATTTGCAAATAAACTCAGTTTCAGCAATCTCACATGGTAGTTTTCCTTTGTTCTGCTTGAGAACTGCTACTCTTATGTCAGTGATGGAATGTCCTGGCAGATTGAAACATTCTCCTGCTGGTTTTTTAATGTTGTGATTTTTTATATTAAATGTATGTCCATTTATTCTTTTACAAAGGGACTGACCTGTTTGTCTAAGTTGAAGGGCATTGCTGATACTTGATGGCACATATAACATTGGAAGATGAACAAGTGAATGAGATGGTAGAGCTGATGCTGTTAGGTCCAGTGATTGTATTGCTGGAGTGAATACGGGGGCAGCGTTGGCATCTTGGTTTATAGCAAGCCCTGGTCCCAGAGTTCGTGTCCATGTTGGGAAGTGCATTGTTGTAAGTGAGAAGTTGTTTAAGGTTGGGACTGTCTGTGAGCAAGAAAAGATCTGCCTCCCAATGCCTGTGAGATAGCAGTATCATTGTCCAGAGTAGATTGCAGGTCATTAATGATGCACTGAACTGATCTGAGCTGGGAGCTGTATGTGACTACCAGGGGTGTTCTATTGTTGTTCCATTTGGGCTTATCTTGTAGCAGGTCATCCCTTGGTATCATTGTTTTGTTGATCTGTTTTCTCATCACTCACAACTATGCACTTCCCAACATGGACATGAACTCTTATACCCTGGAAATCTGATTGGTCTTTAAGGTGCTACTGGATCCAAACCTTGCTCTTTTCCAAACAAGTAAGGGGTTTTCAATATTATTTATTTATTTAGGAATTTCTGCGCCATTTTTCCAGAGTCCTGCTTGAGGTGACACACAAATTTAAAACAAAAACATAAAATCATGTTAACAATATAAAAATAAAACAAGCATTTAAGAACATGCCAAGAACATAAAAACAGCATAACAATATCGATAAAAAAGGTCTCATACCAGAAGCAGACCTCAGAACACCTACAAAGATAAAACAGTCTAGGTAAAAAAAAAAATGTTTTGTCGCAGCACTTAAAAGACATGATGGTAGGTATCACATAGAATACATTACAGGTCACGCTTTTCAAGGCATGGCCATAGCTGGTGTGTTATGCTACATGTCACAGAAGAGTACTGAGCCTCCAACTGTAGGCCAGGATCCAGCAGCACCCCAAGTAAGAAACCTGTTCCTGATATGTGGAGACAGGCTGAATATGATAATTATATGTGAAACCTGAGGATTCTAGAGGACACGGAATTATCCATTGCCACAGCGATTGTACAGCTCTTCAGATCAAAGCACCCAAGCTGGACAGATCACTAGCCATTTGCTTTTATTGCTCACACTAAGTTTAAACGGAAGTCTACACAATGTCATCTCAATATCACAGGGTCTAGGGAAACTGCTTTTACAGTTTGGGACCCGGAGAGTCGTAGTACACAGTTCTGATGTGAGAGACCTCTGACTGGGAGTCCCTGACAGTCTGATCTTGAGGGGCCAATGGTCTGATTCAAGAGAAGGCCGTTTCATCTATATTCAAATGTGTTCTGAGACAGACAGAACAATGGTCTGACTTTGTATAAGGCAGCCCCATATGTTCACACAAAAAATCTGAAACACTAAGGTTCGCATTCAGGCTACTGTTTTCAAATGCACAAGGATTTGCAGGCGAGTGCTAAATGGGGGGAGGAGAGTGGGGAGGGGGCACAGCGACAAGAAACACACGGACAGAGTGCTGGAGGTAAAGAGGCCACAACTTTATTGAGATTACAGCTCAGGGAGCAAAGGCGCGCATAGGACACAGATCCAAGCATCGGCTGACCCGTCTGCCAAGCCGATGAACCACACGCCCCCTCAGATCCCTGCTGAGGGGGGGAATCATGGGATGACAGTCAGTGGGATGCCAGGTGGGTGTACACCCCTGTGTGGATCATCCCGTCACCTGGGAGTGAGGCGGACTGACAGCCCCCGTCTGGGCATGCACCGGCCATTCCTCACTCCCCAGACCCCTTATGGGGATCCCCATAATAGGGAAACGGAGCCTGAGGGCCCTGTTTCCCCCCAAACGGATCAGTGCCCAATGCCCCAATCCGCAGCCTGGTCACTCCAAAGTTGTGACAAAAGGGAGGGCTGGGCGGGATGCCGCCACGGGCCAAGTGCTGAGGGGCAGGGATCAGCCATCCAACCAGGGGCCCATGCTGGATGTGCCTGAGTGGAATCACCTGGCCCCTGGACACTCCCCACCCCTCCTCAACGTGGCAGCCACCATGCCGCTTCCCCGCTCGCCTCCCCCCGCATCGCCCGTAACTCAGGCCCCCAGATGAGTCTGGGAGCCGTTATTTCCACTTGCAGGGCATTATTTTCCCTTCTCCCCTTTCCTGTGGCAGCCTAAAATGCCTCCCCAAATCCTGTTCCTGGGGGGCTTCTATAGGAAGGAAAGGCAGGAAAATTGCACTCTACTGGCAGAAATCCTTGCATTCTTGGAAATGTCTAGTATTGCACCAATGGGCGCAATGCTATGCACTCTTACCTGGGAATAAGCACCACTGAACATGGTAGGACTGAGTAGACATTATAGGATAATGCATAGGATGCTATGCACTCTTACCTGGGAATAAGCACCACTGAACATGGTAGGACTGAGTAGACATTATAGGATAGCTACATTAAAGTAGTAACATTTTTAAAATATCAATATAACACTCAGTTAATAGAACTACTTTTTAAATCAGTTGCAGCAGCCAGCCTGACCCAGTGAAATAGTGTTAGCTATAAAAGCTTATAACTATTCAAAGGCTGGGGAAACAGAGCCAGAATGCAGATTCTGGTTTTGCTACTTCTGAATGTTTCCTAAGCCTAGCTCATGGCGAAAGATCAATTCAGCGCCTACCCCCAAATCCTGTACATGTGCCAGCAGGAACCACATATACCAAGGTCAGCCAAAATTTGTGGACTCCTAGTAAAATCAGAACAGTGGAGAAAGTAACTGTGTTATAAAGAGGAGCATGGCACAGTGCTCCCTGGTAACTACTGCTACCACAAAGTTCAAACAGTATCTTGCAGCAGTTAGGAAACGACCCGACTACAGAGAAAAAACATACAAAGCTTTAAACTCAGATCTCCAAAAGAACAACAATGCATACTGCACTATCAGACATGCAAGGGAGAAAATATGTATTTATCTTCAGAAAAGAATTAAGATGTAGTCTTAAGAAGATACTATTAGAGGGAGATCAGAGCAATTTTTGTGATCAACGACAGAGCACTGTGACTAAGTACATTTCATAGTCTACCAAGCATCAAAATAGGAAAATGCCTCCTGCACAGACCTTCTACAGCAGAGGAATGTAAAGCAGAAAGACTTTACACTTAATGGAATGAAAATTGCAGCTAAAGCTCAATTGCTTTTGCATGCTTGCTTGCTCCTTGCTTGTCTGTATGTGCGAGTGTGTGTATGTGCGCGCATGTGTATCTCTACTTGTGCATACATTTGGCTGGCTGATTATCTTTTGCCCAGTTGGGATTCTTCCATGGAGCTTTACTGATCTTTGAAATATTCGCAGCCAGAGAACTCATAGCAATCCTTGAACTATCCCTACTCCTCTGCCACAGAAAGTACAAACCAAATTGTCTAGAAATCCCATTTGTCCCCAGAAGTAACAACCTCTTAACAAAAGTCAGAAGTTGAAGTTTCTCTTAAAATACATGCATTAAAAGGCCAGGGTTCAAAAAAGAATATTCCTTCTCTTGTAATACCTTTTCCTTACTAAGAAATGAAAAGCACTTAAACATTCTCATGATACACACTTCTCTGCATATCTTCACATGTTCCCGCTCTAATAATTCGGAATGGGTTTCAGGGTCAAGCTGTTGTGTGCTTCAGCACATATTATCGTGGTTAGCTAACATGTCCCAAGAGTGCCCCACACAAATCTATTACTACCATTTTATTACTATCACTATTAGTAGTAATAGTAATAATTAGCTCTATAATCTTTCTACTCAGATTTTTAAAATCCTTAAAATAGTCACCCTTAAAAGAGTCCTTTAATATTATCATTTTACAGACAAAAGCAGTTCTACTAATGAATTGGAGGATCAAACTGTATGTTCCATGGGAGATCTACAACTGGATCTCCTGATGTATTTTGTAATGTACAGCAGCTGTGGGTCTCCTCCATCTGGCTAACTTCTATGGCATGGCACAGGGAAGCAGACTAGCCCATTTTCCCAATAAAATTCCCTCCCCCTAATTGCTATTAGTCCTTGAAGAGAAACAAGCCAAGAGTCTTATGTCTTGTTTTCCTTCCACCTCTAATAGCAACATGGAGTCCCCAATTTAAATCAGGAAAACAGCATGAAAGGACTTAAACCCGTCACTCTATCACAATCCAGTCTAAATCAATCCCCCCAGCAACTGCTTTTTAACATTACAGAATACATTATCCCACCTCATAAGTAGGCCTGAGAGACAGTGTTGATTTGTCTAATCTCACACACCACATTCATTAGTCTTTGAATCCTAGATATGGACTGGATTCCAGATGAATCATCCGAACAGATTTTTCCTTCGCAGCTGACAGCTGTCCAGTTATCATGCCATTTTAAAGCCAAGGATCAGCTCTAACAATTTGTGCAAGTCTTCAACCCCCAACACCAACACTCAAGCAATACAATTCATTTTCACACCATGGCACCACCACACCATCTTATGTCATTCCTTCCCCTTCTCCTTGTTAGTCACACGCCAACCAGACCCTTCCATGATTGCCTTTTCACTCCCCATAAACCCTAAGAAAAAGTCCCTTGTCAGCCATTTCTCTGTCTTCAGCCACTGAACAGGAGCCTAGCTTGTTGAGTTGTGGGCTACTGTTCCCTCATTCCTGTCTTTCTGTGTCCCCCACTGCTTTTACTGAAATGCTTGCTTCCTTTTGATCATTTCTCTGATCCCAGCTCGTATGAAATGCAGTGGCCATCTTAAGATAACTACCAGCTTCTTGTGCATTGACATTATGCTTGCAATTACTACGAGTTACAGAGATGCAAATGATAACAGAAAGTAGCTATCAATTTAAACTGAGGCAATAACCTCTACTTCAGTGCTACTTCAGTGTGGCACTGGATGCCAGCAAGAATGAAAAGAAGGGTAAGATCACCAAATGAGGGAAAGGGAATATCACAGAAAGCACTATGTTTTGAGCTCATCAAAATGGATAGCAGTACAAGCCCTAGGATCAGTGTGGAAGGTGGAAGAAGTTCTTAACAAATTCTCAAGGTTCAGAACTGTAAAAAATCTCAGACACAATTCGTTAGCAACAGGAAGATGGGAATGGAACTAGACTAGGGACAGGCTGAGGAAAAATTTCTCTGTATCAGCAATGATATTTTATCCAACCTTTCCTCAAAGTATATCAAGGTAATACATACCCTCTTCCATTACCATTGCAACAAACCCTCTGAGGTATTTTAGAGAGAGTGAACAGCTGATGGTTAGTTAGCTAGCTTTGTGGCTGACCAAATTACACGTTACATTTGACACTGGCTGCCATGCAGTCTTACAGTTAGAGAAGCCCCTGTGGGATCTCCGTTCATGAGCTCGCAGAAACCGAATTAAGATCAGAACCAAAGCACACAGGGAGAGGGGGCTTTTGCCTTTCCTACATGTCATTTTTCTGGCCCAAAATCTTTCTGGTGGGAACTATATTTACCCTGTTGGTGGCTGTACATGTACTGATGGGCTACGTGTGTAGCTGCCAACAGGCTAAACCGCCCTCCTAGAGTCAGTCTGGGTCAAGAAAACAACATGGGGAAGAAGGCAGAAGCCATTCTGCCCATGTACCATGGTCCTTATTCACAGGGAACTTGACATCTGACTATAAATTCCTATGGTGCGCATGTGTCTAATGAATAGACCAGATTTGAATCCAGGTTTCCAAAGTATTAGTCTGATATTCTGATCACTCTTCAACAGTAATTCTCATTCCTGCTGGGGCTTGATCAGGAAGAGAAAGTGGATGAATAGCAAGCCTCCCCCCTCCCCAACCAGAGGCCTAAGGGTAAACTTTCATTTTCCCTCAGATGATATCAAGAGTCCTGGGCTGAAATATGTATACCATGCTGTGATTAGCATGCTTGTAGACACATTTCCCAGAATGTTTTAAGTACCATTTGCAGGTGTTTCTATTCCTTTCAAGCCATTCTCTACCTGGCTCGTCTAATCTTTTTTTTTTTTTAAAGCAGACATGTGCCACTGACTCCTTGGCTTTTGACAATTTGTTCAGACATCCAGGCTTTTCCTCGCAGCCGTCAAACATTTGGCTGCTGTGATCAGCTGTTCTAGCTTGACCCTAATTTTCTTCACTAACTCGATCATGCCCTAGAAAATCTGTTCTGCATCTGCCCTGCATCCTCTCAGATGAACCATGAAGCAAAGAACCTTTGATTTTGTCTTATTTTTCTCTATCCATCTATTCTGCCAAACTGCCCTCTTGAACTGTCTCTTTCAAAGGCTTTGTTTGCCTTTAAGGGATGTGCTTATTTTAGCATGGTAATGTACACTGGGAGTGACCATGTTTGTTCTCCATACAGCAGCCGTGTTAATACATGTAGATTCATTCACAGTGTATCTCTAGTGCCTGCAACTCAATATTCCAGCAGTGCCAGAAAAATTAAGCAGGATGGAGGGAGTTACTCCGCATTGCTCCAGTGGACGTGAATAACCAAATCTGGATTACAGAGATTAGAATGCAAGACTCTCCTTGACCCAATCTGAAACTACTCAGGGCTTAGCCTAAATGCCCCCTAGACTGAGCTTCCTTTCTTTGCTTTTGTACTTTTTCACTTTTACGAAGCATTTGTTTGTATCTCCAAACTGGCCCGAAATAGCTTTCAATGGAGAACCTGTTATACCACAGCAGCAACTCTCAATAGCAGTATATTATACAGCCAGCCTGAGACTAACCAGTTACAAAGCAAGGTGTGAATCATTTGGCTCCAGCCCACAAGTCTCAGGTATCATGGAGTATGTATCAGTTTCCAAACAACAGGGTAAGGCCGGGTTCAGACAGGCTTGAGGGATTTCCCACCCTTTGCTCTGACGGATCTCAACAGAGCACCTGATTGGCAGTATAGACCTACTGAGTGCCTATATATTGGTATATGTGTCTCCCTTCTTCAGTGCCCTGGGGCTCAGTCCTTCTGAAAGCTCTGAATGCAAAACACATGTAGCAGAACCAACCCACAGAATGTGGCTTTAATCTTAGTGTGTTTTTATATTCATTTATTTGGCAGCATTTTAGCAGCTTGTCTGCAGATGGCACTTTTTATCTCTGAGAAAATATTCCCATAAAAAGTGAAGGGGACTTGTTAGAAAGAATGCAAACAGAGCGTGAAACTGTCATCAGAGACTATTAATGTCTCCTTAATGCGGGAACTGAACTGGAAACGTATCATGGAAGAAGGGGGAGGGGCACTACTGCAAGCGTGCCTCTCCCTGCCCTCTTCACTGCCCCCAAGCTAATACGGCTGACGTCCAATAAACTTCCCTCCCTCCCCAATTCAACACCAGTGAGGAAGCACAATTATACTAGATGGAACACTAAAAGGCCAGTAGAAAAACAACAGTACAAAACAAAATTTCCATTTACAAATGAAGGAATCTCTGCGAGTGCATAACTAACTTCATGCGGAACTGAGGCAGATGCACTCGAGATTTGCCCCCAAATTCCAAAGTCTCAGAGCTCCTGTACATATTTGCTGCCGAGAGCTCACAGTTTTAGCACATACGCCAACATCCAGGGGCTATTGTGTTCTAGTCTTTAATACAGAGAACACTTTATGAATCCAGGGGAGTTCTTCATTCTGTATGTAGAGCATTTCCCAACACAGAAGAGACTAGGGACAGCCCTGTACATGTGGAATCCATATATGCATCAGAAGCCTGCTAAATTCTGGATCATCCTCATTTATGTTTTACTCCTTGGATTATATAAAGTGTGCCATTGAGTCACAACTGACTCACAGTGACCCTATGAAGTTCCACCTCATGGGGTTTTCAAGGTAAGCACAGGTGATTAGCCATTTTGGATTATATACTCAAAGATAAATTGTTTTGGTTACCTCTACATAACTACAACATTACCTTCCTCAGTGATTAAAAGAAATTCAGCAGAGCAGTGATCCCCAATATGGCACTCGTGGGCACGCAATATGTTTCCTGGTGCCCATCTCCTTTTCCCTCAAAACAAAGAGTCAGTGTTGGCTTTCCATTACCTCACTGGAACAGAAGTTATTTCAGAAAAGCTCAGAAGGCACTGCCTCCATCATAGAAAGACACTTGGTGTGGAATGGCCATGCCCTCATGCCAGCCATTTTGTGATGACACATACTACTTGTTATTCCAAAAGTGGTCACAGGCTCAACAACACTGGGGACCTCTGCACTATAAACAAGCAATGGCAGTATCAGTCATCAACCTGTCTCTGGCACAGAGACAATAAATCCAACCATCCATGCACAGACATTTTCTGTCGTGGCCTAGTCTGGACTCGATGAGAGCGAGGGCTCCTCCTGAGAAGAGGAGCCTCGTGTAACCAGCCAGGACTCCTCAGGAGGAGCACCGTGTAACCAGCCCTAGACCTGACTCACCAGAAGCCGGTAATCAGGAACAACAGCCGCTGGCTGATCAGAGTTCACAGCCAGCAGCGGAGGCAGAGGCACCGGCACCCTCTGGCCCCAATACCACAGGGGAAGCTCAGCCAGGAACGTCCAAAGCCACAGGTGAAGCCTAGGCAGGGGTTTCCACCACCCCCCCAGGTTCACCTGTTGCCAAGTAGGCCCCCTCTCCTGCTTTAAGGCCTGCCATGAACTGTGTTAAAGTTTCCTGCGTTGTTGTTTTACTGCTGCACCAAAGACTGCCCTGCACGTGTGTGTTCTGATACACGTGTCAGTTTCCTGCCTGCTGTTTAATTACCCTGCTGCTGCAATAGACTGTGTAGTTTACTGACTCCATGTTTGGTTAACTACACAAAGGACTCTTTTTCTGGGCAGCCCTGCCCTGACCTATATCTGGACTTCCCAGTGTGTGTTTGGACTGTGTTACAAGTGTGCCCCATGCCTGTATAGCCATCTGCCACGGACCGTGCCTGTTCCCTGCTTTGGACTGTGTTTTACGTGCTGTTCCCCCTGCCTCCATGGAAGCCTGCCTCATATGGGCCCAAGCCGCTGCTAGCAGCCGGGCGCCTGCCGGGGAAACCTCCAGCAAGCCTGGCTAGGCGCTCCCTGGTCAGTTCCCGCCTGGAGCCTCCCGCGGGTAGGTCCCCGAGCTTGCCCTCGCTACCGGGCAGCCTGCTATCCAGCCCCAGCTATGCCCAGCCGGCATCCATGTTCTCAGGCACCCAGAAGACCCAGGGAAGAAGACTGCTTTGAGAAGCCATTTCAGCGAAGCGGGCACACCACGTCCGCAGTGAGAGTACCTCGCCCTGCTCTGCATATCTTAGGAGCCGCCCAGGAGAAGGAACTAAGTGCTGACCATCCCAAGCACTTAGAGAATGCATCTCAAAGAAACCTCCACATTCCAGAGCTGATGACATCAGGACAAGCCCTGTCCGCTGGAACATCCATTCAGCCCACTCGGATTTCCCCCTCCCTCTTTTGTCCCCTCTTCCTGAGGTGTCACTTATCGCAATCTGATTACCAAAGTGGCCCATCCAAGCCATTCAGTAGCCCATTAGAGCCTTTGTTTTAAACTGTGAGAACCACCAAGTACAGCACCAGCCCCAGGGTACGTTTTGGGGTATTTAAGCTGGTCTCCCAGACCACTCGGTGCTTAGGCCATTCCTATCCAGACTTCCTTGCTGTCCGTCTGTGGTCCCAGTGCTGGCATTGGGCCACCCTCGCTGCTGTGTCTCTGCTTCGCTCCAGGATTGTGAGTATTTCCCTTATCATCGTTGGGAACCCGCTAATGCGAAAGTCTCTATATTTCCTACTCTGTGTTTCTTAGGTCTTGTATGTTCTTTGTATGCTTGTGCAAGTTTAGGCTTACGCCACACTAAATACACGTGTTTGGAACCTTATTTGTAGTCTGCCTCTTTTTCACTAGAGTGTCTGGGATCGGGACCTCCGTAGACATAGGTTAAGATCCGCGCTTATTTTAAGTTACAGACTGCTACAGCTAATTCCCCATTATAATAAAGAGCAGTTCTGGTAACACACCACGCCTGAAGAGTGCCGCAGACAACAGCAGAGATTAGAACTGAGGGACAGACAGCGCAGTGCTTGTCTTCTGGGCCGATGCCAGCTGTTTGTGGATAGCAACAAGTAGCAGGGTAGAGCCCAAGCAGCTGGCTGCAAACCAGGCCTGGCTATAAAAGCCAGTCTAGAGGAACTGCCAGGCATGGAAGCAATGTGTTGGATTCCTGCTACTGCTGTGGCTACTCCCTTGAACCTTGCCTTGCTCCTGTAGCTTTTGAACTGTGCCCTGTCTCTGCCTGGATTTAGATCTGACCTTACCAGTAATTGACCTATGGACCACCTGACTTGACTTTTGGACTTTGGACTCACCCCTGGCTTTGAACTCGTGCTCTAACTTTGGACTGGACTTCTACTACTCTGCTTGGATTGGCCCAGCCCATGACATTTTCCCATGTTCCTCGCTATTCCTGCAGCCTTCCAATCTCTTGAAAGATTGTTACTAGGGTTGTAGGTTCCACACAGAGGAGCAGCTATGTGGGTCAGTGGATTGGAATTAGAGGAGGAACAAAGGAATGAAATCATCCCTTTTCCTCAGTGGGGCTGTTAGCAGTGGTTAAAATTTCATCCCATCAAACAGACATGGGGTAAATGTCAAACTGGAAAATGCTGAATATGGACAATTTCCAAAATAAAATGTGCTTCCACTTCTGTTTCAGCTCAGGTTGCTTATAGCTTCTATTAAGAAGCCTGTCAACATCATGCTCTTTCAGCATCAATTCCAAGCTGCTTCTGGTAATCTATATAGAGATAGGCCTTAGTACCATAATAAAAACTCTACCTGTGAAGATGCTAGAACACCAGCAAGCAAATGGAGAGTGACAAACAAGGGTTGCATTTGTCCAGATCAAGCTGAACCTCAAATGCGGCTGGTGGTTGTGCAAGTCTAGGAGTTAATATTTGGCACAATTCAAATCTTCCACACCACTGGCGTCAGTGGTACTGCTAGTGCAACAGGGCTTCTTCTTGGTTTCTAGGGAGGAGAACCAGCCCTGCTTTCTGAACAACATGCACAACAGAGGCTGCCTACCCATCAATGAAATATTCCATGTAACTTTTTCTAGACAGCTACTAGGCAAAACTTTCATCCACTTTTCTGTATTGTCAATTGTCTTGCCAAGTCTGTTCCTCTCCTTCATCTTTGTCCTGCTTATTTCAGCTGGCAAGACTCCACCTTCCCAAGGACCCTGCAAAAGCCAAGTAATTGGTGCTCTGGCCAGCCCAGGCTTCCTGGGCCACTACACACCTGACACATGGTTGTATCCAAACACCTTGCTACCTGCACAGCACATGGTATAAGTCAAGTCAAGTTAGCCTTTATGGGCATATATCAGCTATTCAAGCTATTATGGAACAGATGAATTAAAAAGATACTGCATTATCTTTTTGCCCAGCCAGACCCACACAAACCATACAACTTTGTGGAGACCTGGAGGCCTATTTTAGACGCCTAAGACTGAAAGAATTCTTCAACTACTCTGCTGAGCAAAACGATGAACGAAGCACTAAACAGACACCATCACAGCAGCCCCCACCCCCCACCCCAACCCAGCAATACACAACCATTGTTACAAAGCTCCAGAAAAAAGAATTCCACATGGACACCCCCTGAGGGCCGTAATTCCTCATTGGATTTTTACATTGAATGCTTCCGTAGACGTACTCAGGCTGAGATAATTGACAAACAACAACACCTAAAGCAGAACCTCAGCCGTGGAGAAAGAGAGGCCATAAACAGCCTCCAAAATAATTCTGACATCGTAATCAAGGAAGCTGACAAAGGCGGAGCAGTGGTCATCATGGACAAACATAATTATATACAAGAAGCAGAAAGACAACTCTCCAACACAACATTCTATAAAAAACTACCTTCTGACCCCACGGAGCAATACAAAAGGGAACTCAATAAAATATTAAAAACACTTCCCGTGGACATACAAGAATGCATCCATACGGACACACCCCAGGAACCACGACCAGGAAGATTCTACCTACTACCCAAAATCCACAAACCAGGTAACACAGGACGCCCGATTGTTTCAGGAAAATGCACCATCACAGTAGGAGTCTCGGGAAACATGGACTCTATCCTCAGGCCCTATGCCACCAGCACACGCAGCTACTTACGGGACACCACTGACTTCCTCAGGAAAATACAGTCCATTGACAACCTACCAGATGACACCATCCTAGCAACCATGGATGTGGAGGCCCTGTACACCAATATCCCACATGCAGATGGACTGCAAGCCATAAGGAATATTATCCAGGACAAAACCACAGCACATCTCGCCACTGAACTTTGTCACTTCGTACTCACTCACAATTACTTCGAATTTGGTGACAACTTATATCTACAGGTGAATGGCACAGCCATGGGCACACGCATGGCACCACAATATGCTAACATATTCATGGCGGACTTGGAGCAATGCTTCCTCAGCTCCCATCCACTGGAACCACTGCTATACTTAAGATTCCTGGATGACATCTTCATCATTTGGACCCATGGGAAGGAAGCCCTTGAGAGATTTCATCAGGACTTCAATAACTTTCACCCTACTATCAACCTTAGCCTGGACGACTCTACACAACAGGTACACTTCCTGGACACCACCGTACAACTACATAATGGACGAATAAATACCACCTTATACCGGAAACCAACAGACCGATACTCATATCTACATGCCTCCAACTTCCACCCTAAACATACCACTCGGTCTATTGTCTACAGCCAAGCCTTACGTTACAACCGTATCTGCTCCAATGCTCTCGACCAAGACTCACACTTAAGAGATTTACAACAAGCATTTTTGAGACTACAGTACCCACCAAATGAAGTGAAGAAACAAATCAACAGGGCCAGACTAGTACCCAGAAACAGTCTGCTCCAGGACAAACCTAAAGGAACTAACAAAAGAACACCACTGGTTGTCACCTATAGAAGGAAGCGGCTGACTCACCAGCAAGCTGAGTTGCCACCTGGGGCCGGACGGAGTGGAGGCGGGACGAAGGACGGAGGCGGAGCATCCATCCCACGAGGAGCAGCCGCATGGTCAGCGCCATTGCTGCTCGAGCATCTGCAGGAACAACATGCACCTGGTAAGGCAGGCAGATGCTCGGGCGGGATTCCTCCGTCCCACGGCCTGGTGGGGTGGGGGTCGAGCCTAGGGGTCCCCCTTCCCCCCATTTTCCAGGAGGGGTCGGTGCCTCTCAGGGTAGGGGGGTTGGGGGGAGCGAGGGGGTGCCTGCCCCCTGTTCCCCCTTCCGCTCGGGCCCCGGGGCTCCTGTCCCGCCCCTGCCGGCCTGGGGAGGGAGGAGGGGGGGCGGCCGGGTTCCCCCCTCTTTTGCTCAAGCGGGCCGCCGCGAGCGCAGCCGGCCCGCGCTCTTGCGCCGGTCCCGGGGGTCCTCCCTCGGCGGCGGCACAGGCGGGCTGCCCGGCCGCCGCCCGAGCGGGCTGCCGCGGCCGCGGCCGACCCACAACCTTCCCTTCAGGCCCCGGGGGGCCTTCCTCAGCGGCGGCGCGGGTGGGTGCCCGGCCGCAGCTCGAGCGGGCCGCCACTGCCGCAGCCGGCCCGCACTTTTCCCTCAGGCCCTGGGGGGCCCTCCTCAGCGGCGGCGCAGGCGGGCTGCCCGGCCGCCGCCCAAGCGGACCGCCGCAGCCGCGGCCGGCCCACGCCTTTCCCTTCAGGCCCCGGGGGGCCTTCCTCAGCGGCGGCGCAGGCGTGCCCAGCCGCAGCCCGAGCGGGCCTCCGCGCCGCGGCTGGCCCGCGCCTCTCCCTTCAGGCCTCAGGGGGCCTTCCACATCGGTGGCGCGGGCGGACTGCCCGGCCGCCGCCCGAGCGGGCCACCGCGACCGCGGCTGGCCCGCGCCTTTCCCTTCAGGCTCCAGGGTGCCTTCCTCGGGGGCGACGCGGGCGGGTGCCCGGCCACAGCCTGAGCGGGCCGCCGCAGCTGCAGCCGGCCCGCGCATCTCCCTTCAGGCCTGAGGAGGCCTTCCACAGCGGCGGCGCGGGCGGGCTGCCCGGCTGCTGCCTGAGCAGGCCGCCGCGGCCACGGCCGGCCCGCGCCTTTCCTTCAGGCCCCGGGGGGCCTTCCTCGGCGGGGATCCAGCCCAGATGCCAGGCCAATGCTCCATATAGCTGTAATCAATAAAGTTGTGGCCATTTATAACCCACACAAGTGTCTGGTGTGTTTATTCAGCTGCAGCGCAGTCCGACATAGCCCTTAGGTGGCAACTCCCAGCTCAAACCCATCCAACGTATCATCAGCGAGCTACAACCCATCCTGGAAAATGATACCTCTCTCTCAGAAGCCCTGGGTGGAAGACCTTTTCTTGCCTACAGACAGCCCCCCAATCTTAAACGACTTCTCACTTACAATCATGAATCGGCCAGCAGAGTCACCAGCACAGGGACCAGGCCCTGCAACAGACCCAGATGCCAGCTCTGCCCCTATATCTACCCAGGGAATACAATTACAGGACCCAATGGCATCAACTACACTGTCTCTGGCTCTTACAGCTGCTCATCCTCCAATCTGATATATGCCCTCATGTGCCAACAATGTCCTTCTGCTCTGTACATTGGACAAACCAGCCAACCTCTACGTAAAAGAATAAATGGACACACATCTGACATTAGAAATGGAAATGTCCAGAAACCAGTGGGAGAACACTTCAATCTACCAGGACATTCCACCAAAGACTTAAAGGTCGCTGTGGTTCAACAGAAACCTTTCAAAAACAGTTGAAAGGTTGAAAGGCATCTGCCTAGTTTGGTTGAAAGAATGGATGACATTAAAGAACAAGAAACTATTAGCCCTAGAGGGATATAAAAAAATATTTGGATGGCACGCATATTTATGGCATGACAAAGTAAAGGTCAACTCGATGTTCCTGCATCACTTTGTTCGGAGAAGTCTATACATAATCTGGAAGAAGTACAGAATTTATCTACAAGAAGGAACCCCTTTGTGGGTGGTTCCATATGAGGTGATAGACCCGAGAGCTGTTGATAATGAACAACAATGTTTAACGTATAAAGAAATAACTAAAACTGAAGCATCCAAACTTAGAATAAAGACACAAGAGGAACTATCACCTAACTACGATTGGTTCCAGTATAGACAGATCAGAGACTTATATAATTCGGACTCTGTAAAGGGAGGTATACGAATAGAGAATTCGGAACTAAAGCAGACCCTTCTTAAAGAAGATAAGAAAAGAATATCCAAGGTATACCAAGTACTGTTGAAGTGGTATACCGAGGATGAGATAGTTAAACACAAATGGTGAAATGGGCTATAAACTTTAATAAAGAAATAACAATGGAGGCATGGGAATACTTGTGGAAAACTACAATGAAGACAACGACATGTATTAATATCAAAGAGAACATTTATAAAATGATCTATCGTTGGTACATGACACCAAAGAAGATTGCGCTAGGGAATTCGAATACTTCTAATAAATGCTGGAAATGTAAGAAGCATGAGGGCTCCCTCTATCATATGTGGTGGTCGTGTGAGGTAGCCAGGCAGTACTGGGGGGAAATAATAAGAGAAATGAGTGAAATTTTACAATTTCAAATTAATAAGAACCCAGAACTCCTGCTACTGAACTTGGGAATGGAGGGAATTCCAGCCCAACACAGGACGTTGATATTTTATATGACAGCAGCAGCTAGACTTTTGTATGCGCAAAAATGGAAAGTACAAGAAGTGCCAACTATTGAAGATTGGACTTACAAATTGCTGTATATGGCTGAAATGGACAAGATGACAAGAAAATTGAGAGATCTGGACTCAGGGCAGTTCAACACAGACTGGGAGAAGCTGAAACAATACCTGTAGAAGAAATGGGAGGTGGGAGGAAAACTGTGGCAGTTTGAGAACTACTGAAGTATTGAAGTAGAGGGGGGAGACTTTACCGGGGGGAGAAGAGATAAATGTGAATTAATAAGCAGTCAGATTAATAGATTGACATATATATAGATATATATAGGTTAACAAACAGAACATAGAGAAAATAATTAATTATAAGGACTAAATATAAGGAGCGATTAACTAACAATATTTTCTTTTTTTTTCTGACAAGTTTTGTACCAAACTGAATGTCTGAAGATATAGATGGGTCAAATTGATTGACTACGTGAGGAGAGATATATAGAACTATTATAAAAAGATAGAATGAGTAATATATATAGAGAATAAGTCAAATTGTTTGATATAAACGAATGTATGATCTATATGGTTTATGATATATAGAAATACCTGAAATTGAAAAATTGGGATAAATTGTTTATCTAAGATGGAAACAAAGGCTTACAGTTTGGGCATATAATGTTAAAAATAGTTAAGGATGTACTGCTTAGAATAATGGAGAATATATATTTGTTTTAGATAGAGGAAGCTAATAAAAGTAAGGGAAAGGGGACAAAGGGTTGGAAAGCTGTTGGAAGTCAACAAAAAGGGGGGGGAAAGGGAGGGGGTTAGAGATGAAAAAATTGGGGAAAATTGAATGTAAATGTGGAAATAATGGATTCTAACCCAATAAAAAATTTTCAAAAAAAAAAAAAAAAAGAAACCTTTCAAAAACAAAATCCAACGGGAGGCTGCTGAATTGGAATTCATATGCAAATTTGACTCTGTCAAGCTGGGACTGAATAGAGACTATGAATGGTTATCACATTATCACAGGTAACAGATTTCCTTTACAGAGGCGTGGTCTGGGGGAGCCCAGTGTCACCTGGTGTGGGCTTTCGGGAACCACAGTTCTCTTTGTCAGATGCATCTGGCAGGGAGAGCTGTGGTTATCGAAGGCTTATACTACATAGGAATTGGATACTTTCCAAACAAACACGGCAAACTGACTCCACACCAAAAGGAGATGTTTACATTTACTAGCAAAGGAATGTTTGGGTTGCCTCCACGCTAATTGCATCCTGTCCCCTTGTGATATATGTCCCCTTCTTTCCCTCTCTCCCCTCCTCTTCTGTATGTGGCCAGTTTGGATCAGGCATCTGATGAAGAGAACTTGATTCTCGAAAGCTTATGCTACAATAAAATTGGTTAGTCTTAAAGGTGCTACTGGACTCTTTTTGATTTTGCATTATAAATACAATCGTCGCTTATTTCTGTGATGTCCTTTGATGCGACTTCAAAGCGGCATGGAGAAACTTAGCCACCCTCTCGGTGACCTCAGGAAAGGAATCATTCAACAGTCTATAAACTTTGAGCGAGTCAGGACAATCCATCATACTAGCTAGAACAGATTTTAAATGTGTGTGACGTATATCAGCATACAAATGACAATGCAGGAGAACATGTGTAATTGACTCGACATATTTTTGTTTACATAGGCAATATCTAGTTAGGTAGGGCGTCCTATTAAATCTGCCATATAATACAGCCGAGGGCATCGTGTTACACCTGGCCAAGGAGAACGCTCTATGTTGGTGTGGAACCTGCAGGGGGGATAGATATGGAGCCGTGGTACAGTATACTTAAATATAGTGTTCAGTTTGATCTTCCAAATGCTTGACCTCCCAAATGCTGCTGGCTAGCTTCTGTGAACAGGTTCCTTGGGCAATAAGGAACTGACAAGGGAGGGTGAAGCTTTCTGGTCTTTGGGTCTTAGAGTTCATCCTGGTAGGAGAATATCAAGCAGCCTGGACCTGATTGCTATTTGCAGCACAGGGTCCTACGGCTACCACTAAGAGACGGGATCATGAAGGCAACGTTTTTGCAAAGTTCCATGACTTCTTATTCATTTCTTAGATTTCTCTTTTGAAAAATAATTGCTAAAGTGGCTCAAAGAGAACTCCTTCTGTTCCGCAGAGGAAACTGACTGAATGGGAGGAGGAAATCCTCTCCCTTAGGAGGAAGCTGTTATTGAGTTCTTGCTTTCTGTCATCTGGGAAAGGCTCTTCTCGGTCATTTCATCCTGATATTGACTGAGACTTGTCCTCTTTAACATTCAGCTCTTCCCCAGACTGCTGTGAAAAAACATCGGACTCTGCTCTTTTCATATATATATTCTGCAGTCGGACTTGTATCTTCTTTGTCGCATGCGATTAGTTTTTATCCATGGCTTTCAAAATGCCTGCCCAACAGTGCTCTCAACACAATTGACATTTCTCATTTTGATCAGCGTGCTCAGAGTATGTTCACTCTAGGTCATGATTTTAGAAAGTCATCCCCCACCACACAGCAGCATACTGACTGAAGCACAAAAAGCACCACTGATATTTTATTAGGATAATTAAAAGCATTGTGGTTTGGCGAGCATTAAATAACTTACCTCAAATTAACTCTCAGCTTTGTATGCATGTATAATTCTAATTGGGAGCTTTTAGAACTATGAAAATTTCAGTACAAAAGAGAACACACACAGTCCCCAGATAATGAACTGCAAGCTTTTCATAGGCAATTTTTGCAAGAGAATCTTGTTCCATATCTTCTACCTATAGCAGTAATTTCAGTAGAACCAACGTACAGTTTCCTGCTATACTTTGCATTTTAACTTCAGGATACATGATGGAGAAAGGAAACCTGTCTTAGAGTTTATCATCTTTCTTGCCATCTCCTTCCAACAGCAGCCCTCTGAGACTCCTGAAAAGGAACTACTGGGGCTTAGAGAACCTTCATGGGTAAAAAGGCACCAGGACTGGGAAGCTGTAGAAAGGAGTGAGTGAAATTACACACACACACAGTTTCTTCCACTTCTACCTGCACCAGCAGAAACCCCACTAGCAGAAGAGGGTAATTTTGCCTAGGAAATGGTGAATTTGCCCATTTCCTGTATTTTGTGGCATCTCCTGTACTGGCTCTTGGTCCACTGAGATCCACCAACCTCTCGAAATGTTTTTATCAGGGTCACAGGAGGTTGCTCTGGAAAGGAGAAGGCAAGTGAAGAACTGCTTCCCCAAAGCCCTGTGCTCTGGGACTGTCAGTTTCCAAAACAAAACCCTGGTCCAATGGGTTACTGTGTAGTATCTTTACTCAGTACACCAAGTTAGAAGGTCAAAAGTAGGAAATTCAAAGAAAAGACTACGCCAGCACAAATGCACAGACTAACAGTGCAATCCTATGCAGAGTTACTCCAGCCTAAGCCCACTGATTTCAATGGGCTTAGACTAGAGTAACTCTGCATAGGATTGGACTGTAAGCCATTTTTACTGCTGTCTCCTGTTTTAGAGAGTATCTTTTCTGAAGTTGCTAGGAAGGCTTCCATTTTGCTAAGATTCTGCAAGCCATGCTTAGTTGAATGATTCAGGAGGACTTTTGTAGCCACCCCTAATTACAAAAGTTGCTTAGTTTTGTGTATTTTAAATTGTATATTGCCTTTATTATCACTGTAACCTAAAGTCTGATTTCGGAGAAAGGGAGGCTAAAAATGTTACCAACCAACAAACATTACCTTCCTAAATACAGTCTAGGACGAGAAGGCAGCATGGTATAGCTCAATCTCATCAGGTCTCAGAAGCTAAGTGAGATCAGTATTTGGATGAGTACAGAGGAGACTCTGCAGAGAAAGGCAATAGAAAACTACCTTTGCTTCTTGCTTGCCTTGAAAGCCCCTTGCTAGGGAAGCCGTAAGTCAGTTGCAACTTGATGGCATGTACACACACAAACACAGCCTATCGAGATGTGACAGTTTGTAAATTTCCCATTATTTTAAACTTGAAGCAGCAGATGTGGGGTCAGTCCTTGGCTCACACAAGGGAACATAAAGTTACCATACGGGCAGCTCTCTACATTTTTTTGTCCTAGAAAGAATCAGTGGCTCCAGGGGCCAACTGAGATCACAAAAAATCAAAAGTGGGGGGGATGCCAGCCTCCCTTCTCATAAGTCAGGGGCCCCACAACTGCTTTTAAAAATAGTGGATTAAAGGATCACATCTAGTTTGGCCCTGAGAGCACCTGTGTATAGCAGCCTCAGTGCACATGTCACTACAGATGCCAACGCTACAGACACCCACACAACCATAATGACAGCCTTGCTTTTTCAAGATCTTCCACAATCTGATGGAAAAAGGAAGAAAGATAGCAGTGCAGTATCTTGATTATTCCTTCCTGCAAGAAAATACAAGATACTACCCCAAAATGTACACAATTCTCTCTCTGTTGAGAATGTGGGGCAAGGTGAGAGGTGGAAGGCAAATGTAATGGGCATGAGAAGATGTAGAGTTCTCTGGCCACAGGGTACCTCAGGTCAGTAATACTTGTTATGTTTAGTGCATTGTCCTTTTAAAATACTTTTTTTCTTTTCCAAATGCAGCTCATGGGTTTTTATCAATGAGGAGAGGGGCTTGTTAACTCTTTCATTCTCTGTTCTTTTTCTGGTGGGGGGAAAAGACAACCCTTAACTTCTTTTACTCCCACTGGGGGGGGGGGGGGAATATGGATTCACTGTAACTTTTCCCTGGTGGGAATATAAGTAGCTTGGGGATTACTTTGATCACTGAGAAAATGGCAGGAGAGGAAGGAGTAAAGAGCCTCCCTACTCACCCCCCCCCCCCCAAGTTGATCCAGCAGCTGTATTTGGAAAAGTAAAATGTTTTGGTGACAGAACTAAACATAAAAAAACAATACCATTACTGAGGGACTAATCAACCGTGGGACTACTGGAAAGGTTGGGGTAGCAGGGGACATGCTGGGTACAACTCAGAAGTGGCAATGGGTAGCTCTATGAATTACTGGATACTCTATGGTGAAAACCTAAGAAATCACATACCGGCACAGAAGCCAGCAGCATTTTTATTTTTCTCCTGCTGCCCTCCAAGCAGCAGGAACAGCAGGCAGTCAGTGGGAAGCTTCCTGCCATAGGGAGAGGCCTGGCAACCCTACTTGGAAGACCACTTGTCCCCTTATGAGAAACAAACTATGAATCTGGAAAAGAGAAGAGCCACGCCCAACTGGAACTTTAAAATAGCCAGATGTGTTTCTATATTCTCTTGGCTCCTTCTTTTGACTCCTGCAGCAAAGTATATGTGCATTTTGGCAGCAAAACAGTCATGCGACCATCACAGAGCCAATGAGCAGCTGCAAAAGTGTCGCTTTGCCAGGCTTCTCCCTGCACTAAGCCTCTAAGCCTTTTTTGTGTCATCTTGAAAACATAATTAATTGTTCCATACTTTTAAAAAATTACATAAGTTAACATTCTATCGATAACATTTATATTAGATTATCTTTGATACCTGCATTGCTCCTGGATCCTGCCCACACATGAAGCAGGTAAACCCCGCCCCTGCCGCCCCCCCCCCCCCCACTCTTGGTATATTAATACACACAATGATTTACATTCCAGGAGAGACAGAACTATAAAAGTGATCCTTATAAGGACAATCTAAAAAGCTGGCATCCCAATGGCATTACAGAGTTATAAATACACTGTGTGCAGTTCAACTGCCCGCTTAGTACTGACCCTTTTTTTGTCTTTAATTGTGATTGTCATGCTAAAATATGTTTTAGCACTCACTTCCAGTGCTCAGTGAATGAAAAATGAGATCCCTCTTGGTATTTAAAATGACACAGAGAAGAGACTCAAGTGGCCCTTGAGAGCAAACACTTTGTCCCAAGAACAGACATATTTCCCAAATCAGTATCTGAATGCTCATGCCAACAGGCACAGGCCTGCTGATCGACGACTGGTTTAGTAATACCTTTTTATTCACCACTATAAACTATGTTTACAATCCCACGTCTGCCAAGAATGAAGCCAGCTTGATTCTTCTGATCTTATGATGGCCATTATCGTTGCTAAGCTGTTATGGGTTTGCCATAAAAGATGGGGAGGGGGGAGCCTTTGTTTCTAACGAGAGCCATCTGCATCAACCAGCATCGGAGAACCTGCTAAAGGGGAATGAAATCATGATCGAGGGTAAAGTTACAAGAGCCTCGTCCCAGATTTGGGAGGAGAGGGACAAGATATGCTATGCTACTCATTCTAGGCAGCAGGCCTCATTTTTGCTGTCTTCTCTGTTTACAGCCAAGTTCGCAACACTTACATACTGCCTTCCATTAAGAGCCAGTTTGGTGTAGTGGTTGTGTGTCAGGACTCTGATCTGGAGAACCGGGTTTGATTCCCCACTCCTCCACAAAAGCCAGCTGGGTGACCTTGGGCCAGTCGCAGTTTTTTGGAGGTCTCTCAGCCCCACCCACCTCAAAGGGTGATTATTGTGAGGATAATAATTACACACTTTATAAACTGCTCTGAGTATGGTATTAAGTTGTTCTGAAGAGTGGCATATAAATTGAATGTTGTTGTTACTGTTGTTATTGCTGCTGCAAATACCTGCTTCATGGCTGCAGATCCTGTTGTGCACCTTCCTGCAAAAGTTTCACACAAGGTACATTTATGCTTTCCTCCCCCCTATAAGTTTGAACCATGAGGGCAGTCTGATGAGGTGGGAGCAGGGGCAGGGAAAGCAAGAATGTGCTAGCCATGGAAGGAAAAATGTCAATAGTGGACGTTAAATTGTGTCATGAGGCCCATCGAGGTGCTCAGTCACGGCACCTGGCCAAGATCCTTAGGCAAGAGTGGCCTGAGCATCCTTCCACCTGCACTAGGCAAGGAGTTATTAGCTAAAGTCAGCTTTCCCCTAACTCATACACATATGCTCAGGTCTCTATTATGGTTGGTATACTATTATGGTTGGTATGGGATTGTCTGGCAAAATTCAGTTTTAGTGCATGGCTCCCACCCAACTTTAATTTGCGCTAGTGAGAGAGCTATTACCAGCACAAGGTGGGACTGGAACTAGAAAGACAGAGATGATGTATTTCATTTCCAAACTCTTGGGCTCACAACTATCCCTTTTTAAATTCAAAGGGTCGGAGTGGGGGAGAAGACTAATATCTCTACATCTCTATCTTCTTTATCACTATAGTTATCTTTAAGCTCCAAACAATGTTGTGCGAAGGATAGCTTGGTTGCTAGATTTAGCAGCTCCATTCTTCATTCCTATCAATGTGATTGCAAATGGATCCTGCCCAGGAATAGTGGGAGACAACATCACTAGGCAGAGAATCAAAAATGGGCTGTTAACTGCTCCATCTGGTGTCATACATCAGTTCACAGGCTGAAAGACTAAAATGAGAGCTGATATTCTTTCCACAGGAAAGAGTCTGGTTGGAAAGGGAAGAGAGGCCCTAAAATACTGGTCAGAAATGAACTGTAAGAAGAATTCTGTTCTGTTTTTATGCAGGCTGTAGTTAACCTGAAAAATTACAAGCACGAGAATCTTGTCATTGGCTTTTCTCACTCTGAGGATCCTTCTATCATAATTGTCCAGGAAGAGTAAGAGCATTTATGAAGCGCTCACATAAGTGCCTGTTACTACAGTGTATATATATACACATAAAGGGACTGATCCATATCTTGAGTAAAACCTGCATTTATTGCACTACCCACAAAATGTATGGGTGAAATCTTGGGAGTCCCATTCTGGTCTTAAGATTGGTGGAAATGCAAAATTGCAACTCTAAGGCCAGTTTGCTCTACCATATGCTGCGTGAGGAGGTAGTAGAGCCTTGTACAGAATCAATACCACTTCAGGCTGCAGGTGTGGGGGGGGGGGAGTGCTAATATGAATGGTTCCCCACAATAAAAACCATTCCCAAACTACAAAATCAGGGGGCTTTTAGTTCTATTAATAGTAGGGAGTCTAGTTCTAGCCAGCATTTCTTCTACTGAACTAGTTTTCCTACTTGCACAGAGATTTATTTACAAGGGAACTTCAAGAATAAAATTACCGCTCCTGAAATGAAGAGTGGTATAGTTCAGTTTACCATTTCAGGACTCTGTTCCCACCTCATTCTTCAGCACTGCCAGATCCATCATAACACATGGAAGAAAACTGCAATGAAGTCTAAGGGACTTGTGTTGGGGCCTCTGTAATGTTTGCCAACCTTTTTTAGCATCATGATGAAGGCTAAAAATTCATCCCGTTTTTCAAGATGTAAACTAGCCACCTGCAGGGTTCGGGAATGAGTTTTTTATTTCTCCTGCCGTTTTACATTCCATTCCCAACTAAATTAAACTGCTGTTAGCGCTACTTGTTGTCTTCCACTGAAGGATCCATTATTTTTGCTTGCTGCAAGATGTCAGAGTAACTGGGTCCTAAATCTGATATGGCAGAATAATATTTCTGAGAGATTTCTAGGAAGTTCTCACCCTGAATGCCAGCATAAAAAGCTAGAAGGTGAACAGCCACAGACGCATTATAACACTGGGAGCAATGACTTTACATAACAGAAATGAATTGCAAAAAGTGGACATACAGTAACAGCTTCTAGGGGCAGGTCTTTGCAAAAAAAAGCCTTCCTCCTTTTCTTGTTAAGTGCTATTAAACACTTTGATATCTTTCTGTCCAGAATTGCTGGGCATAAAATGTGATCACGGAGCTTTAGCATGGTACCCTGCACCAGAACTCTACTGGGAACATTTCCAAACACTTCAGGCAAAGGTTGCCAACCCAGCCAAAAATACTACTTCCTAATATATTGTTGAAGGCTTTCATGGCCGGAGAACAATGGTTGTTGTGGATTTTCCAGGCTGTACCGCTGTGGTCTTGGCATTGTAGTTCCTGACATTTCGCCAGCAGCTGTGACTGGCATCTTCAGAGGTGTAGCACCGAGATCTCTCAATGTCAAACTACTACCTAATATTTACATAGTACTTCTAATTTGCAAATTTAGTGGTGGATCTTACAAACCACTCATGCAGAAACAGATCTTTCCCATCTTCTCCTGCCTCAGTATGCCCCTGTGACTCACAAAAATCCAATACTGGGTGTTATATTGTGGCAAGTTATGAATCTGGTGATGTTCCATTATTGAACTGTTTCCTCTTACTGAACTGTTTAGTTATTTTCCCCTGATCCCTTAGGGCCAAAAAGCCTGTGCTGTAGTTTGGTTTCACTTTCCCTTCTGGCTGTGGGGTGTTTGTTCTCTACTAAAGCAGAGGCCAGGGAAGGCTTTTGTTCAAATAAAACTTTCAATACTTCAGACATGGTAGACTTATGGAATTATTACACTGACAATGAGGAAAAAGCTACAGTGACCATGGTAATGTATAGGGTTGCCAGGTCCAGGTTAGGAAATTCCTGGAGACTTTGGAGGTGGGGCCTAAAGAGGGTGGAGTTTGGAGAGGGGAGGGGCCTCAGTGGGATATAATTCCATAGAGTTCACCCTGCAAAGCAGACATTTTCTCTAGGGGAACTGATCTCTGTTACCTGGAGATCAGTTGTAATTCCGGGAGATCTCCAGCTATCACCTGGAGGCTGGCAACCCTAGTAATGTATGGTATGGATTGGTGAAATTTGAAAACAAGCGTAGATCTGAATACAGATACAAAACAATGAAGAAACAAAACACAAGTAATTTGACATGATATATTAAACAATGTGGAAACTCCCATTATGAGCATATTTACACCAACAGAGCCCCATGGCGCAGAGTGGTAAGCTGCACTACTGCAGCCCAAGCTCTGCTCATGACCTGAGTTCAATCCTGGCGGAGGCCGGGTTCAAGTAGCCAGCTCAAGGTTGACTCAGCCTTCCATCCTTCCGAGGTCGGTAAAATGAGTACCAAGTTTCCTGGGGGTAAAGTGTAGATGACTGGGGAAGGCAATGGCAAACCACCCTGTAATAAAAAGTCTGCAAGAAAATGTTGTGATGCGATGTCCCCCTATGGATCAGTAATGACTCGGTGCTTGCACAGGGGACTACCTTTACCTTTACCTTACACCAACAGATAGTACTCAGTAGTATAGTCTACAGTCCCTGTCCCTTTATCAAGACATTTGCCTAAGCCATTTCTTATAGAACAGCCCTATCAGCTGAGTGAAAAGCCCTCCTGAGTAATATAGTTTTGCCTAGTTTGCAGAAAGTCAAGAGAGTGGGAGCTTTCCTGACATCTTCAGGCAGGCCATTACATAATTTGGGGGCACTATAAAGAATGCAGATGTTGATTTTGCTCATTTGAAAGGTGGTAACTGTAGAAGGCCCTGTTCAGATGTGCAAAGCTGCCATGGTGGAGCATAGGGAGAGAGGCAGTCCTGCAGATATGAGGGGCCAAGGCCATGAAGGGCTTTGTATGTAATAGCCAAAATCTTGAACTGAACCAAGTAATTTAGAGGCAATCAATGGAATAACTGCAAAATTGAAGTAATATGCATGCTCTGCCTAACTTGTAATAATAATTGAGCTGAAGGCATCAATTGGAGTCTCCAAATTGACTTCGGGGGAGACCTATGTAGAGTGTATTACAGTAGCCTAGTCTTGATGTTACCATGGCGTGAATTCAGATCGCCAGATCAGCTGAGTCAAGTTAGGGGACCATATTCCAGGCCATATTCCTAGTCTGAGTTGGGAAAAGACCTTTTTTGCAACAGTATTTACTTACTTCCCTAGCAGCAGTGCTGGGTCCAGTATAACCCCCAGGCTCTAAACCCAGTCAGCAAGGGTCAACTGAACCCCATCAAAACTGAAAAGCACAATGTCTTTCAAGATCACCAGCTTCCCAACCAGCATCAGTTCCACCTTGTCTGGATTCAATTTCAATTTGTTCTGTTTCAACCAATTGACCACAGCTTTCTCTGTGTGTCTTTGGCTCCATCTCTTGCGGCAGCCATTTTTATGGTTGGCTCCCCCACCTCTGACAGCCATTTTGTGGCTGCACCCTCCACTCTACATCAGAATTCTAAAGGTGCCCACAAACTCAAAAAGTTTGGGTCCCTCTGTACCATAAAAACACTTAATGTTTTTAAAGCCAATAAGATTGACAAAGATCTATGTTATTGTTAAGTACCACTGTACACAGAAAACATAAGGCTTTTAAAAATTCTGAAAGCTGGTATGTCTGCACTAACCATTCCCTGATCTGACCTGAGAGAGATCTTGAAGGAGGTACTTGCCACTGTTAGAGTGTTAATTAGCTAGCTTCTATCATGGATGAACCAAGGTCAATACTCCAATAAAGGAGTCCAAGGTCAAGAGACGGGTTGGGCATAAAGTAATAAATGGAATGTCACTCAAGACATATTTTCAATACATATATCAAATAATTCCATCAGTTATTTCAAGAAAGACCGAAACAGTCAGTTCAGCAGCATTTTAAGATATTTTGTGGGTGACAATTATTGCTGTCTTTCAATCACATCAGAATCCTGCTCTTCCATTCCACTCAGGGCCTTCTTGTGCTATATATGCAGGGTTACCCTCACTTTATTCTCATAACAGCCCTATTAGGTAAGAAAGAGAGTAAGAGAAATATTTGCTCAAGGATACCCAGGAGAATTGTCAACTCTAGCTTGAAAATGTCCTGGAGATTTCGGGGCAATGTCGAGGGAAGGCAGCATTTGAGGTGGGAGTTCAGCAGGGATGTGAAACCACAGAACCCATCCCCCCAAAGCTGCCATGGATCTCAGTAGCCTGGAGAACAGTTGTGATTCCAGGAGAACTCCAGGCCCCACCTGGAAGATGGCAACCCCACAACCCAGTAAGTTGCCTGGCTAAGAAGTGATTGGAGCACAGCTGTCTGCCAGTACAAACCCAACACTCTACTATACCTCATGAACTCATCCAGATGTCTAAGAAACAGCAAATAGTTTGCTCTAACTGGCATTACCAAAGAGACACCAGCTGGACTTTACTGTCCTTGTTATGAAACAAAACAAAACAAGCAGAATATTCTTTTTTATTTCTATCTGAATTTAAACAGAAAAAATATTTATAGCAGATTGGATCCATGCCTGATACGTGCTTTCCCTCAGAGAGGGGGATGATCTCTGTCCATTTCTTTTTCCCACTGCAGCCACGTTCCACACTGTTTTCCCCTAACCAAGGCCAGCTCGAATCTTTCTGTTGTGCCAGGCAGTGGGAGCAGCATACAGAAGAAGCTTTGACCCTCCAGTCATGCCAATGCTGCCCAGTGCTACGATGACCTCTGCCACCATCTTGGATTTCTCACAGCAGCAGCAGTGGCAGCACAGGAGGTGATGAGAGGTGCACCATACCTGTCACCTCCTCCTACATCAGCACTCTCTGCTGGTTTGATACCTGTGTCCACTTGGGTGGTGAACTGGCCCCACTCCCAACTCCGAGGAGCAGCTTGTCATGAGATGTAGGGTACTGCAGTTTGAAGGGAAAGGCAGCAAAGATGCATCCCTCTTGCAGTTCTTTGGATCCATCCTTTATATCTGGCTCATATATGGGCACCCTGTGGTCTCCTACTGGAGAAGACATATCAGGTCAAATTTGTTTAGGCTGCTCCCTAAAATGCATCCAGACCATTCACTGGTCTGCTGCTTTGATCGTAATGACATTCAAACACATATTATTTTGGGGCTTTTCAGGTTCACTTTTAATTGGGAATTGCTATAACAATAAATATAATAGCAATCAAACACTGACCTGGAACTTATCACAAAAATGGGTTTCTTGGGGCATGGGCCCACACAGTAACACTTATATGAAACTATTGGTGGTGGACAGTGCTGTCAAGTCATAGCTGACTTATAGCAACCTCTGGTAGAGTTTTCATGGCAAGAGACTAACAGGTGATTTGCCACTGCCTGGCTCTGCGAACCTAGTCTTCTTTGGAGGTTTCCCATCCAATTACTAACCAAGGCTGACCCTGCTTAGCTTCTAAGATTTGACAAGATCGAGCTTCCCTGGGCTATCCACATCAGGGCATATTACGCTATTAAAGAGTTTCTTTTAAAATGAAAATTGCAGGCCTTGAGAGCTGAAAACAGGAGGGGGTTGAAAAGCAGGCAGAATCAGATGAACTTCAGGCATACAGGTCCTTTTCCATCAAAGTAAATTGTTTGTTGGTTTTTCCATACAGCAAAATGGTGATCACATCCCTTCTTCACTGCCTTCTTCACAGCTTTAGAGCAGTTTAACCATTAGAATAAAATGTAGCAAAGGAATACTTCAGTTGTTTACTTTTCCAATTATCTCTATACATATTTAAGTTACATAAACACAATCAATATACTTGTTTCTTCTAGTTAAGAACTGGGATTTAGAATACATTTAACCAGCCAGAGTTTTCTTGTGATGGTATTTACATTGGTACTGAGTAGTGGCACCTTTTTGGGGGTTCTCTCAAGTTCTGATCCTTAAGAGTGGGCCCACTCCACTCAGCTAGAGAACGAGAGAGTGGGCCAGTAGGAGCAGCCTAGTTGGGATCTGCACAGGGACAGGGAACTGGAGGAAATTAGCCGCCCTTGTATATGAGTATTGGCACACACACCTCACCCCAAGCACTGATGTCTGCCCTTAAATCTGTTTCACATATTGCACAGCACAGCAGCAAACTCATTATTTGCCACTATGTACACTCAAGAGAGAGCCACAGCCACATCCCAGCTCTCTGATGAAGAGCTAGTATGTGTGGTAAGCTTCCTTGAGCAGGTATCTGAAGAAGTAGCATATACATTTTCCTGTATGATTCATGCAGTTTCAAACCACCTATTTGTTGCACTCCACATTTTAGGTGTATATTGCTTTGGAGTGGCTGCATTTTCATTATACATCTCCCTTATAATTCTTGATCATCATTAATATTTAGTTTTAGGGGGCCAGCCAGGTTAGTCTCCCTTCTTCAAAGGGAACTATGACTCTCACAAGATTACACTCTGAAAATTCTTGTTGGTCTTTAGGGTGCCACTGGACATTAACATTTTAGAAAACCTTTGGGCCCTTTATTGGCAAAGCCTGAATTGGCATAACTTAGGTTCTAGATAATATTATTCCAGATATTAATTTATGTAATCAGTGCATTAATTAGATGGATATGCTTTAACCCCATTTCATAGTCCTGAAAAAGGAGAGTGTGGGCAGTGAAGATTGCCATGCAACTCCAGCACTGATCCACGAGCACAGCCAGCCCAGTTTCTCTGACAACCTATTCCCCACCTTTCCTGCTGTCTCCAGTGGACTGGCACAACATCTGCTAACTCCGGCTTGGTAGATCAATAGGCAGGACCAGGATGGATCAATTTTTAAAGAGAATAACACTTCTTTCCTTGCTTCAGTAAACAGCTTCACGCACACTATTTGCATTTGCTGCCAAAATTCTAAAAGATCCATTGAGAATACACTAATCAATTTTTATTTCTAATTAAACTGATGCTCACAGCATACGGGAAGAAATATGCACAGAAGGTAACACAGCACATTAGGACTTCGGGGAACAGGGCAGAAGGAGGGAAGAGTTAGGAAATGTTATCTGTCATGGGGATGTGCCAAAACAGGACAATAAATCCAGACCAACAGATTTCACTAGTCACGGTCATTCATTTCCTCTACACGTCTTTGCCACTTGCTGGGGACACAACTTCAGCGCAACAGGCCTGATAAATGGGAGAGCACAGCCATATGCAAGGAACTACTTGGAATTTAGTTTCTTGGCTCTTTATGCCATATAATTCCATTTTAAACTGAAAGGTTACATTTATTTATGTATGTCTTTGTAACATTTTTATCCTGCTTTTCCTTCAAAAAGGTCAGAGTAGCCTGCCACACAGCAACCTTGGTAGGCTAAGATGAGAGCTGGTGATTTGTTTAAGAGCACACAGGGAACAGATGAGCAAGGATTTAAACATGGAATTTCTACATCCAAAGCCAACAGACTTACTGCTAACAACACTAGCCATTTGAAATTAAACATATGGTACATTTAAAAAACATAATGTAGAAAGCATAGAGATAAAAACTACAAAATCAGTTCAATCTTGATCACTAAATAAATGAATAAATTAAATAAATCCCAAACAAAGAATTTCAAGGGCACATTTGGGTTTTGACAAGTGCCACAGGATAGTGATCTACAATTCTCTCCTTGCCGCAAAAATCACAAGAAACAAGCTTTCTAGCTTAGTGATGCTTTCTCTCTAACCCAGTGCAATTTCTGCAGTCAGCTGATGTCTCTTGCTAAAGTGCTCCCACATATAAATTGTGAAAATACCTAGGGAGGCATTCTTGAAAGTTAATTTTGCATTGATAAATCAGTATGTTGTGTATAATATGATGTATATATAAATAGTATACATATGGTGTAAAAAGTATATGCAATACAAATAACTCTACAAAAGCAAGAGAAAAAAGCAGTAAACTGAAACCAAAGACGAAAAGTATAAATGAATGTACATTCCATTTACTGTAATGAATGAATACAACAAAGAAATGAAAGCGGGAATATTCATTAATCCTGATTCATTTTTATCCTCAAGGTACAAGTAGCGTTGCCAGGCCTCAGGGCCGGCCCACCCATTGAGGCTGGCCCAGCAGCCGCCTCAGGGCGCTAAGGCGCTGGAGGGGCATCGGCCCAGGGTCGGGGCGTGCGCCACGGAGCTGCCGCCACTGCCGCCACCAGTGGCCAGGAGCGTGTGCTGGTGGCGGCAGCATGGGACAGCTGAGCAGGCAGCCTCCCATTCAGTTGCTCTGCGGACCAGGCGCAGCCGGCGGCCAGGGTGGCTGGCTGCGCCTGGCCCGCAGAGCAACTGAATGGGACGGCTGAAGTAGGGATGTGCACAGGAAAAAAAAATTGGTTGATTTGGTTCGGTAATACCAAACAGGAAAAAAAATCAGAATTTGGGGAATACCGAATTCGTTCTTCAGTTTGGTTCAGTAATACAGAGCAAATTCAGTAAAATTTGGCCATTGTTTCCTATGGGAAACTCAATTCGACCAGGGAGGACCCACTCCTAACTACCTTCTAAGGACCCCCCCCTAAGTTTCATAAACATTGGACCCCCCTAGGAGGCCATTTTATGCCCCACCAAAGAAGGTGCCCCCAGCTACCTCCATTCTCCATTATTCCCTGTGGGGAAAACCTACAACTGTCCTATATTTAAAACACATTTTTAAAGTTCACACTTCACAAAGTCTCTTAGGATACCCAAAAAGTACACCCAAACATCACTAGGTTAAATTAACAAACTGAACCAAGCACACCAACAAACACCTGCCCCCCCAAAGAAGAACAACCAACAACTGAACACCTGACCAAATCAAACTTCTATGCCAACACAAAACAGAACCCAGCAAAAAACACCAACTAAACTTCTGTAAAGAAAACCCAACAGCAGGGGAGAACACCCCCTCCCCCGATAAGAACAAGCAGCAAAATGAACAGTAAATATAACCAACTTCAAGAGCCAGAAATCAAAGCCCCCCTACACAAAACCTCTCCCACAGCAAAAAGGCAGTTTTCAAAATACAAACTAAAAAAACCTTTTCCCTTCCCCCACCCCCTCCCTCCCAGGCCAACCCCTTCCCCACAATAAGAAAAAAAAAACCCAGTGAGTCTACTGAACCCAATGAGTATTACCGAATTCAGGTAAAATTCAGTATTTTTACCGAATACCAAACCAAACTGCACATCCCTAGTTTGAGGCCTGTAGGAGGGTACACAGCACCTCCTGCTGACAAGTATCCACCAGGCTCAAGCAAGGCCCCTACAATTATAAACTTCACTATGAAATCTGGGATAAAAGAAGGATATTTCAAGGGTAATTATAAGTCTTAAGTAGGATATGTCTGGGGCAAAATCACTGGCTGGGAATATGAAATCCAAAGAGCCTTAGAATACATTCTGGTTGAGTTTGGTTAGTCAAAAAAAATGGTATGTTTTTCTAGCTGTTTACAGTGTAATCCAGTGTAACAAAGTTTACACCAAGTCACAACCAACTTATAGTGACCCCAGTTAAAGGAAAGTGGAAAGAAGAGGTGGCTTGCCATTGCATTCCTCTGCAGCCTTCCTTGGTGGTCACTTATCCAAATACCGACCCTGCTTAGCTTCCAAGATATGACAGGATTGGGGTATACCATGCTACCTTCCCTCTCTCTAAACACAGTTACACAATTTTTAACCAACTGAAGGCAATGCCCTTAAAAAGGGTGTAACTGTTTGCACTGCTAATGTGTTTTTCTTTCTGGAAGGCAGGAAAAAAATGAAAGCAATTTTCTTTTTTACTGCTTGGTAACTAGATGAAGTTTGCATCCACAACTGCCTGGATCACAACTCTTAGCCACTAGACTATACCAGCTCTAGTTAAAAACATTTGATCTTAATATCTGAACCCTGCAATAGATACACTATTAAGGTCCCAAAGTCTACATTATAGCAGACAGGCATAAATACTAACATGGCAGCAGGCCCTGTAGTCTAGGAGGTTTGTAGTAATTTATAGTCTTGCTTGCTTTTCTGGAGAACTGGCCAATATTTAAAATACATCTCCATCCAAGCAACCCCATGTCAGGAGTTCATAAACACACTGAAAGATAACAATCATAAAATTTCTGAAAACATAAATTACAGACCCATAATGGGAGAATCTGTTCTACTTGGAACAGAAGTGAAGCTATAAATAAGCAATATGCACTCCTGAAGGCTTCCACCTTTCCAAAGTCCACTTTATAGACTTGGATTAAACAATCATTAAGACAAGAGAACTGGGCAGAACTGTTTACTTATTTCAGTGGAAAATGGATACCACAGAATGGATCTATTGGAATAAAAGATTATTTCCTAACTGGGTTTTTATAAGCTCTTATACAAGGATAGAGAAGTGGTGAGCAGAAATACCAAAACATTTCTATGGGAAATTAATAGGGGCAATTAAGCCCTGGTAGGCTCTTCTCAATTTTTTTTACACTCCAGATAAAATCCTGATCCAGTAGCTCATATATAAGGACAAAAAGAAAATAGCTAACATTGTCCGACATTTGTAACTGCAGTTAGGGGACACAACAAAATGTATGAATATTTAGTATCTCAGAAATGAAACTCCCTCTTGGATACACACCTTAACGCGGTGAAGGGGTTTGAGTGTGTCAGCGGAGCTGAGAGCAACACCATCAGAAGCACAAGCTTGGTCAAGAGTCTAAACTCCTGGAAGAGTCACTCAAGGTGGAATGGTCAAAGCTGAAACACCAGGCTAAGATGAATCAACCCCCTTCAGGTCACATCAGCAGAAGAGAATTGAATGTTCCAGTGGTGATGGGAGCAAACCAATTCTTGAAGGTCAGCTACTAGGCAACAGCAGTAGTGGAAGGTGACACTGGCGGATCTTTCACAGACAATGACAGTGTCACTCCAACTAACCCTGGTTAGTACTGCGAAACAGAAGAAGGCAATGGTAAACCATTTCTGCTAATCTCTTACCTTGAAAACTCTATGATGAGACAATCCAAAATGAAAAAAATATATAGTGCTGAAAGACAGGACCCCCAGGTCGGATGGCACTCAATTGGCTACTGGGGAAGAGCTACAACGCAAAGTCTGACCAAGTAATATTAATTAGACCTCAAGGAAAGCCTGTTAACATAACCATCATTCAAGTTTATGCCCCAACTCCTGATTATGAGGAAGAAATCAAAAACTTCTGCACAAGTGTCCAAGAAGAAATTGATCATACACCTAAACAAGATATGCTGATAATCATAGGTGACTGAAATGCAGAAGTAGGAGATGAAGTAGAATCAAACATAGTTGGAAAATTCGGAGTAGGGTCACGAAATGAAGAAGGGGAGTGACTCATAGAATGTTGTGAAGCCAACAACCTGTTCATTGCTAATACATGCTTCAGGCAACTAAAAAGACAATTGTTTACATGGAAATCACTGGTGACCGATACAGGAACCAAATAAATTACATAATTGGAAAGAGAAGATGGAGAAGCTCTATTCTCTTTGCTAAACAAGACCAGGAGCTGATTGCAATACAGATCATGAGTTGCTAATATCAAAAATTAGAATAAAGCTGAAGAGAAACACTAAAAGAATCACATTGCCAAAATACAATCTAAATAATATTCCTGAAGAATTTAAAGACCAGGTAAAAACAGATTTACAATACTAAGTTTAATTGATCATGAGCCAGAAGAACTATGGCTGAAACCAGAGATATTATCAAGGAAGAATGTGCAAAGACTATTCCTGTAGCCAAAAGAAAGGAGAAGCCTAAATGGATGACAGAGGAAACTTTTAAAATTGCTAAAGATAGATGAGAAGCAAAAGCAAAAGACGACAGAATTAGGGTCAGAATTCTAAATGCAGCTTTTCAGTGACTTGCATGCAAAGACAAAGAAATCTATTATAATAACCAGTGCAAAGAAATAGAAGACAACAACAAAAAAGGAAGAACAAGAGATCTATTCCAAAAGATCCAAGAAATCAAAGTGAAATTCAAGCCACGGTTTGGGACTCTGAAAGATCAGCATGGAAATACAGTATCTGATCAGGACAAAATAAAGGAAAGATGGAAACAATGCACTGAAGAACTATAAAAAAGAGATGGAAGGATGACAGATACTTTCAACAAAAAATCTTTTGATGAAGAACCATAAATCCTAGAAAGTGAAGTAAAAGCTGCACTCAAACCAATTGGGAGAAACAAAGCACGTGGAGTAGATGGAATACCAATAGAGCTACTTCAAGCTACAGAAATGGAGTCCATTGGAATCTTAACAAGAATCTGTCAACAAATATAGAAAACAAAACTTTTGACTGTGTAGATCATGAAAAGCTATGGAGAGCTATGGAGAGTCTTAAAAGAAATAGGGGTGCCACAACATCTGAGTGTTTTGATGTGCAACCTGTACTCTGGACAAGAGGCTACTGTCAGGACAGAATATGGGGAAATCATGGACCAATACCATGGACAGCCAATACCATGGACAGCCAAAAAGACAAATAAGTGGGTACTAGATCAAATCAAGCCTGAATTCTCCCTAGAAGCTAAAATGACAAAGCTAAGGCTGTTGTACTTTGGTCACATCATGAGAAGACAAAATTCTTTGGAAAAGTCAGTAATGCTAGGAAAAGTGGAAGGCAGTAGAAAAAGAGGAAGACCTAAACCAAGATGGCCTGACTCAATAAAAGAAGCCATGTCCTCCAATTTGCAGGGTCTGACCAAGTTTGTTAATGATAGGACATTTGGGAAGTCTTTCATTCATAGGGTTGCCATAGGTTGGAGGCAACTTGACGGCGCATAACACACACATAGTGATGAAAGGTATACTAGAAGGTCTTTGCAGAAGACCTAAAGGGGAGACTTATCAAAGGCAGAAAGTGGAACAGAAGGGATGAACTCTCATGGTAAGTCAAATAGAACTTTGCCTGAATATTTTTTTCTGCCAATACATCTTGGTAGGGCTGCCAACTTCCAGGTGGGGCCTGGAGATTACAATGAATCTCCGTACTACAGCAATCAGTTCCTCTGGAGAAAAAAGCTGCTTTGGACGATGAACTCTATGGAATTATACCCCATTGAGGTCCCTCCCTTCCCCAAACCCTGCTCTCTCCAGGCTCCACCCCCAAACTCCAGGAATTTCCTTTTAACCCCCCCCCCCAATTGAAAAAGGCTGTAGGTTTAACGGCAGAGCTCTGAAGGAAAAACTCTGCACATTTTCCTTTTCTACATTCTTGGGACAAAATGAGGGGCTTGGAACATCCTTAGGCCAGCCTTTTCAACTGAAGAAGGTTCAAAAAGGAAAACTATAACAATTAATTCCTCTGGTTTGTAGCCATTTGTATCCCACAGATATGTATGCTCTATTTAACAGCAGGAGTTTTGAACTACTGTTTTCTCAAGGACTTCCCCCTTCTATCTCATACAGTAATGAATTCAACATGCCTGTGTAACCCTTTCCCAACCTTTCAAGCCCTGCCAATAGACTTGTAGTATCACCAGATGGGATGAGACACTCCATTATGGGAAATCCTGTTTTAATATACATTAAGAAATATCAGGGTGCTACTGTTATAAAATGGCTACAACTAAAAGAGTATTTTCATGTGGTTGAAGCTCCACTGTGTAAAGTTATGACATACGCAAATAGGAACCATATGGGGTGGCCAGCAGTGTAATCCTAAGAAGAGTTATGGACTTGAAAGTATTAGGATGGCTCTGAAGATACCCAGGAGCTACTGCCACTGAAGTGGAAAGCTACTACATGACCCAGCTGCCATATGCAATGACTGCTTGCATACTTCAGATCTGTAAAGTGCTGCTCAAGTTGCTGTTTTGGCACAACCATGACACTTTTCATAGCTTCTGGATTTAGGTTACCCCAGCATCATTTCCATACATCGTTCACATTTTAGAAATTCTGCCCATAATAAGTAGAAATCAGGGTTTGTACACATATGTTAGGATGACAAAATAATGTATCAAAGCAAATGTTGATCAGTTTCACCTAATTAATATGGACTTGACGAAAAAGGTTTCAGGGGAAAGGGTTTTGGAACAGAATGGCAATAACAATACTTAACATTTATATAGCACTTTCAAATTTCAAATTTGCAAATATTATTTCAAAATTTTTTATCACAGCCCTATTACAGTGTTCTTTATTACCACAAAAAATCATTCCAGAACCTGAAACAGCAGTGCAGGATTATAAAAAACTGTGATGAAAACAGCTTTAATAAACTCCTAGACTGTTGCCGGACTGAAAGGTTTATACCTTAACCTGTAGCAGACCTAAAGAGCCAGAAATCAGGATGAAAATCAGAAAAATGATGACATTCTCTGAAAGAAGAAAACTATTCCAGAGAATGAAGTCCAATGTGGACTGCAGTAACGTGAAACCAAACAAAGACGTTCTTGCAGATAATAAGTATGTGACCAGATAATACAATAGCCTCAAGAATTCAATTAGTGCAAAGGAACCAAGGCTAAATACTAATTTACAAAAGCAATATTGGGTCTGAGTTGTTACTACTAAAAAAAAGCCTCTGAGGACATTCCAAACAGTTCACTACAAATATCAGCCTGCTGTGCTGCAACCATCAAAAATACTTCTCCTTTCCGTGAGCATTATGGCCTCCTGGCAGTGGCAAATTCGATACTGTGGTTCAGTTTAATTAACCCACCCAGAATTGGGCCAAGGTTGTAACACTAATGCTGTGTGATACACTATCTTAGTAGAAGGCTAACTGTACCCAGCATATTTCTGTGGCTGTTGTACACCATCATAAAGGCTAGCTAAAGCCCATGGCATAGAAAATCAGCTTTTCAAGCAAGCGGCTGTGGTCTGAATATACTGCATGCATGTTTGGCTTAGCCTTCCAGACACACAGTTGAGGTTTCTTCCCTTGATACTGATGACTCTCGAAGCTGCCTACTTAAATCCTAATATGTTAAATCCTAAATGTAACAGCAGCACATGGAGATTTCAGCAACAGCAGAAGCCAAGGATATTGTCCAATTCCCTTTGTTCTTGTGCCCAGGAATAAATAGTGCTAGAATCAGAACACAATTCTGAAGCCATTTATTCCCACAGAAATCAATGGATTTGAAACTATTTTACCTCTTTGTCCTCTGGGGAATCAGAGCGCCTTAATTAGCTTTTGATGGTTTCGGGCTTTTGTTTTGTTTTTGTCTAGCTCTTGAATTGGACTTGAGAAAAAATGGGCTACAGGAGAGGTTTGTACAGCTGTAGGAATTCTGGGTAGCGGCGCCTCATGAGAAAGGCCTGATGAAATGGGAAGCCACCAGCCTGCAGGGCCGGGGAAGGAGAGGGAGAAGAATCTCTGCAAACGCCACCTGGAGCAACAAACTTTTCAAGGCAGGCTCAGCCAAAGAGGGCGATGCTTCAGCATATTCTCCTGCTGTGTTCATATAACTGGCCACAGCTGCTCTCGGCAATGATGTTTATGGCAGTTAGCATCTGAGATGGCAGATGGAGTGGCAAAAAACAAAGCAAAACACAACACAGAGCAAGTTGCTCTTCGGTAAAGGGCTCCATTCCCCTCATCCCTTAATTATTTAAAAGCCATTAAAAGGCTGGTGTTTGTTGATGTTCTGTCAATGTCTGCACTACAACTGTGCAGCACATGGTCCCTGGCAAACATCACATATTCCATAAAGAAGTACAGCAGTTGGCTGCCCATCTATGATGATCTCTGTGAAGAAAGCATCAAGAACTTCAGCCATCAGGGAAGACTGAAGAGGCAAGAAACGTATTCAGAAGGTAAGAAAACAGCCATTTGCTGGCAGTCAAGGGCTTTAGCACCTGGGATGAGGCAACGAGGGGCAGGATTGGGAAGGAAGGTGGTTACAACATAATGGCATCATCAGTATCTAAAACATTTCACACATAAATAAAATAAGTTTTGCAGGATCTATAAACACACAACAAGACAACCCACATGTTCCTCATGGGGGGGTGATGGTGAAGCAGGTTTCATGAAATTGCAGAATCTTGTTACATCACACCAGGGCTTTTTTTCTGGGAGAAGAGGTGGTGGAACTCAGTGGGTTGCCCTCAGAGAAAATGGTCACATGGTTGGTGGCCCTGCCCCCTGATCTCCAGACAGAGGGGAGTTTAGATTGCCCTCCGCGCTGTGGCATGGAGGGTAATCTAAACTCCCCTCTGTCTGGAGATCAGGGGGCGGGGCCACCAGCCATGTGACCATTTTCAAGAGGTTCCGGAACTCTGTTCCACCACGTTCCAGCTGAAAAAAAGCCCTGCACCACACTGGATAACCCTGTTGCATGCTCTTAATATAAGTGACATGAAACTGACATGAGGCTCCATTATGCCTCCTAAAAAGCAAAAATTTAAGGACAACTCGCTCACTATCACCATTATGCAACTGGCAGATTGTCTGAAGATTTCATCACATGATGGTTCTCCACATGATAGTTTTCTCATTAAGGGAATTAATTAAGCATTAATGGAAAGTACACTTACATGTGATATTACCATCTGAATGGGTAAGTTAACTGGCAGGATGACATGGGGAAGTGGTTCCCTGTATAATAGTGTTTACATTCCAAACAGCTAGTAGGCATCAGGAAGAGAAGATAAGTGGCAGATGAAGTTGCAATCACAAGGACACCAAATATATGCTCCAAATCATTCTGGCTAGAACTCGACTGGCCTGGAAAACGAAGATAAGCAAACCTAATAAACAAGATCACAGAGAATGCAGATGCATTCCCAAGTTAGCATGCAGCATACCTGAGAAAGCTGTTTTTGCAGCCTTGGAGATAAAATGTGATGGGGAGGGAGCTGCTAATATTTGGAAGCAACAACATGAAAAAAGATGACCTAATTATTCTTTTTCAGCTATCAGATATCAAGATATTTCAAGACTTGTCTAAACCTTGATGGTAACCTTTCAGAATCCAAATGTGGTACAAGCAGTACAACATAGCTGGGAAGTGCGGCTAGAAACATCTCTCTGCTTGCTGAAGGAGATCTGGGCTGAGCTATCATGCCTCGTGAAGATAGTTTCAGGTGGGTAGCTGGCTACAGCACGATTCTACTGGATGTGAATCTTGCTGTTCTCCTTCAGTTACAGGTGCTAAACCTGGGCTTGGCCAGAGTTGCGAAGTGTTTGTCTTTTAGCCTGTGGTTCTGAATGAGTCAAATTACTGAAACTTAGCACTGAGTGAGGAAGTTGCAGCACTGTATTGTATATGTGCATTTGGTTGGTCTGTTTGTTTTTGTTTTTTGTATGATTGTACTTATTTTGTAAGCCCTTTTAAATCTCCCTGATATTCCCAGTGATGCCCCTACACTGCTGAAAACAGTGCCCATCTTAGGCCTGACAGGAACATCCCATAAGGTCTACAATTAAAGGCTGGGACCTCAGCAACACACAGCTCTGAAGCTCCAAGACAAGGGGGTTGGTTCAGTCCCACACTTAATATTTCATATGCATTCACACACACACACACACACACACACAACCTGAGGTTCAAGACCCCAGGAATTCAGTGTTTTACTGGAATATAATCTTGGTATTTTAGCCAAAAGCAAGATTCAGCAAGGCTTATAATTTACAAAGGATGAAAGGTCAAAATATTTGTCTTTACTCATCTTTTTCCACCAGCCGCTTGATTTTTGCATTATGGGGTTCAAACAACCATTGTCTTTCATTCTGGTTTTGTAGGGAAAGCATTTTGAATTATTCGTTTCCATCTGCTAGGATAAATATTAGCAGTAAGATGTGTTTTTTTCCCTTAGAGCCTGCTTTCAATAATTGACCTGAAATGTTATTTGAAAAGTAAACACAAAACCCTTAGGATGGAATCTGACCACCATTTTTGTGTGTTAAAAGTCAACATGCATTGACTTTTTCAGCAGATTTGTACATATACAGGCTCAGTCTTCTGAATGATTCAATCATGTGCCCATTTTTTGACTTACTGAGATCTGGATCAATTGAGCTTTTAAAGATCATTCAAACAGGGAGGATTTAATGAAATATTGTCCTTAAGAATGTTGGGGATAAATATTTAATCAGCTTTAGAGAATAAACAGCTAATATTGGTAATATTTACCAGTTAATTCTCATATTCTTGGGTAGATAATATTGATATTAATCAAGAAAGTCATTAATAAATTATTTATATTGAACTATGGCTGGTTGCAGAAATTAAGGGAAATGAGAAAAGTAGAGGACACCTGGTAGAATCCTGAATAAACAACTATGAGACCTCCCGGACCTTCCAGTTGTCCTCTTGGTTGTACAGAGCATCTGTGGAAAACTCTGATGTGTTGCATGGACTGACAGCATCACTGGAGGCTTTAATGCATGATAGGTGAAGTCTGTTAGCTATTCTAATCTATCAGTGACATCCTAAGCAGAGTTACTCTATTCTAAGCTCATTGAAATCAATGGACTTAACTCTGCTTAAGATTTCACTGTTTGTCTTAGAGTCTAAGATAGCTTCTACGAAATGTGAAAGTTCAGCGGACTCCATGTTCCAGAACACAGCTCCTGCTAAACATGTTCAAAGAAGAATAAAGTGCTTCCATCCATCTTCATTTTTCACTGTCTTGTGTGATACAACTTATTTGAGGAATGTGTTCTATGCCAAATCACTTAGTATTAATTCTCGCTTACAAACATGAAATTATAGTTCTCATGACCTTAAGACTGCATAATCTTTGCCTCAAAGATCAGATGCTATAAACATCAAGTAGAAAGCTACACATGAGGTGCAGAAACAATAATTATTGTAATAAGACACAATCACAAAAGGCACAGTGGCAATAGTTACATGCAAATCAAATATAGTCACACAAGTAAACAATGCCAGAGTGTAGCCTCACTCCGCTATAGTCAAGTATAATAAAGGAACGCCCCACAAGTCCAAACCACCTTGGTTAGGCAATAGTTAAAGCCAACTGAAGTCAGAAAGAAGTAAACGTCGTGGGTTCGTAGGACCAGGGGCTGAAGGCGCCCGTGTGGCACACCAGAGAATCCGTCCAACAAACAGGGCCGGCAAATGCTACCTGTTGTTTCATGGATTCACTTCCTCCGGGACGGTTATCTGCGGTTTCCAATAAACAAAAAAGTTTCTACAGTGAAAAAATCTCAATCACATTAGTCCAAGAGTCAACAAATGAATGAAAAAACCTTCAGTCAACAAGTTAATCAAACGGCTGCTAAGGCGTTTGATTACACGTGAGCTACCTCACGTGTAGCTTTCTACTTGATGTTTATAGTTTCTTTTTTTTTTTTTTGAAAAAATTTTTTATTGGGTTAGAATCCGTTATTTTTACATTTACATTCAGTTTTTCCCAAATTTTTCATTTCTAACCCCCTCCCTTTCCCCCCCTTTTGTTGACTTCCAACAGCTTTCCCACCCTTTGTCCCTTTTCCCTTACTTCTATTAATTTCCTCTATCTAAAACAGATATACATTCTCCATTATATTAAGCAGTACATCCTTAACTACTTTTCTTGTTATATACCCAAACTGTAAGTCTTTGTTTCCATCTTGGATAAACAATTTATCCCATTTTCCATTTTTAAATATTTCTATATATCATAAACCTATATAACATAAACCATAACAATCTTACATTTAAATCAAACAATTTGACTTATTCTCTATATATTACTCATTCTATCTTTTTATGGTAATTCTATATAGCTCATCACACAGTCAATCAATTTGACTCTTCTGTATATTCAGTTTGGTGCATTATATAGATCTTATCAAAGAAAGAAAATACTGTTGGTTACTCAATCCTTATATTTGAACCTTATCATTAATTATTTTCTATCAATGTTCTATCTATTAACCTATATATATCTATATATATATCAATCTGTTAATCTAACTGCTTATAAATTCACATTTATCTCTTCCTCCCCCGGTAAAGTCACCCCCCTCTACATTTTATTATACTTCAGTAGTTCTCAAACTGCCACAGTTTTCCTCCCACCTCCCATTTCTTCTCCAAATATTGTTTCAGCTTCTCCCAGTCTGTGTTAAACTGCCCTGAGTCCAGATTTCTCAGTTTTCTTGTCATCTTGTCCATTTCGGCCATGTACAGCAATTTGTAGATCCAATCTTCAATAGTTGGCACTTCTCGTACTTTCCATTTTTGCGCATACAAAAGTCTAGCTGCTGCTGTCATATAAAATATTAACGTCCTATGATGGGCTGGAATTCCCTCCATTCCCAAGTTTAGTAGCAGGAGTTCTGGGTTCTTATTTATTTGAAACTGTAAAATTTCACTCATTTCTCTTATTATTTCCCCCCAGTACGGCCTGGCTACCTCACATGACCACCACATATGATAGAGGGAGCCCTCATGCTTCTTACATTTCCAGCATTTATTAGAAGTGTTCAAATTCCCTAGCGCAATCTTCTTTGGTGTCATGTACCAACGATAGATCATTTTGTAAATGTTCTCTTTAATATTAGTACATGTCGTTGTCTTCATTGTAGTTTTCCACAAGTATTCCCATGCCTCCATTGTTATTTCTTTATTAAAATTTATAGCCCATTTCACCATCTGTGTTTTAACTGTCTCGTCCTCAGTATACCATTTCAACAGTACTTGGTATACCTTGGATATTCTTTTCTTATCTTCTTTAAGAAGGGTCTGCTCTAGTTCCGAGTTCTCTGTTCGTATACCCCCCTTTACAGAGTCCGAATTATATAAGTCTCTGATCTGTCTATACTGGAACCAGTCGTAATTAGGTGATAGTTCCTCTTGCGTCTTTATTCTAAGTTTAGATGCTTCAGTTTTAGTTATTTCTTTGTACGTTAAACATTGTTGTTCATTATCAACAGCTCTCGGATCTATCACCTCATATGGAACCACCCACAAGGGGGTTCCCTCTTGTAAGTAAATTCTGTACTTCTTCCAGATTATATATAGACTTCTCCGTACAAAATGGTGCAGGAACATCGAGTTGACCTTTACTTTGTCATGCCATAGGTATGCGTGCCATCCAAAAAATTTTTTATATCCCTCTAGGGCTAATAGTTTCTTGTTCTTTAGTGTCATCCACTCTTTCAACCAAACTAGGCAGATTGCATCATGGTAAAGTCTCAGATTGGGCAGTTGCATTCCGCCTCTCTCCTTTGCATCTTGTAAAACTTTTACTTTCACTCGAGGCTTCTTGCCTGCCCAAACAAAATCTGATATTTTCCTCTGCCATTTTTCAAATTGTTTAGAGTCTCTGATGATTGGTATTGTCTGTAGCAAAAACATTACTCTTGGTAACACATTCATCTTAACTGCTGCAATCCTGCCCAACCATGACAAATTCAGTCTATTCCATTTGATCAAGTCTCTCTCTATCTGAGTCCATAGTTTTTCATAGTTGTTTTTGAATAAGTCTATATTCTTTGCAGTCAGTTCAACTCCCAAATATTTCACTTTGCTTGTTACTTCACAATCCGTTGTTTCCGTTAACAATTGTTGTTTCTGCTTAGTCATATTTTTACATAATATCTTTGACTTCTTTTTGTTGATATAAAAACCTGCCAAGTCTCCAAACTCCTTGATCTTATCAATCACTTTTGGCATGTTCTCCAATGGGTCCTCTACAATTAACATTATGTCATCCGCAAATGCTCTGACCTTGTATGAATAGTCATTTTTATTCCACGAATTTCCTCATCTTGACGTATTTGTATCATCAGAATCTCCAATACTAAAATGAACAACAATGGAGATAACGGGCAACCTTGTCTTGTTCCTTTACTAATCGTCAATTTCTTGGTCAATTCATCATTCACTACAATTGCTGCAGTCTGGTCTCTGTAAATTTCCTTAATTGCTCTGATGAATCTTTCTCCCAATTGTAGCTTTTCCATAGTGGCAAACATAAAGTCCCAGTTTAAATTGTCAAACGCTTTTTCAGCGTCTACAAAGAAGAAACCAACCTCTTTGTCACAACGCTTATCATAATATTCAATAGCATTGATCACTGTCCTTAAATTGTCTCTTATTTGTCTGTCTGGCAAAAAGCCTGCTTGTTCCTCCTCTATGACTTCCGAGAGCCACCCCTTCAATCTCTCCGCCAATATCTTCGCAAAAATTTTATAGTCATTATTGAGTAGTGATATAGGTCTATAATTTTTCACGTTAGTCAGGTCTTGGCCCTCTTTTGGGATCAATGATATATTCGCTTCACTCCAAGTATCTGGAATCCTTTGATCCCTAAAAACTCCATTCATCACCTCTTTTAGGAATGGTGCCAGTTCATTGGCCATTGTCTTATAAAATTTAGCCGTAAGTCCATCTGGCCCTGGCGCCTTTCCTAGATTTGCGGATTGTATTGCCTTGCTTATTTCCTCGTCAGTTACTTCACTATTCAACTTATTTCTCCAAGCTTCCGAGATTTCTGGAAGTTTGGTTTTCTCCAGATATGATGCTATTGATTCTTTGTTTACTTCTTTTTTATTATACAGCTTAGCGTAAAATTTATAAAAGGCTCTACTAATGGTAGTCTGCTCCAAATACGTTTTGTTATCTTCACAGATTTTATTTATTATTTTCTTTTCCCTTTTCTTCTTCAATTGCCATGCCAGGTATTTCCCAGGTTTGTTAGCACCCTCAAACGCTTTTTGATTCAGTCTTTTGAGATTCCACTCCAATTCTTTATTGCTCATTGCTGTTAGCTGTTCTTGAAGTATTTTGATTTCCTGGTATACCTTCTTTTTCCCTGGTCTCTTTTTTAGCTGTATTTCTTTGGCTTTTATTTTCTCCTCAATCTCTTGTCTTTTCTCCTCTTTCTTCTTTCTTGCTCTACCATTTAAGTCCATTAGTATGCCCCTTACAACCGCCTTGTACGCATCCCAAACTTTGTTGCTTGGTACTTCTTTATTCACGTTGTATTGTATAAAAAACTTTGTCTCTCTTCTCAGTATTTCCATATTCTCTCTTTCCTGTAACAAGTCCTCATTTATTCTCCATGCTTTCCTTTTTCTCCTTTTTCCAAATTTCCACATAATTGGGTTGTGATCTGAGCCTACCATCGGCATTATTTCTACCTCCTTAGTCTATAACGCTAAGTCTTTTGAGGCCCAGATCATATCAATTCTTGATAATGTAGAATGCCTTGCAGAATAGAAAGTAAACTGTCTACTTTTAGGATATTCTCTCCTCCATACATCTTCGAGAGTCTCTTGTTGAATCAACTCAAAAAAAAGCTTTGGTAATAGTCCTCTTTTCTTTTGTGCCGTTGTAGTCTTTTTGTCTAGCTCCAAGTCTGTCACTCCATTGAAGTCTCCAGCAAGAATTATCTGGTCATATACAAGATCGTCTAAATGCTTCCTTAAATCCTCAAAGAAGCTTTCTTTTGCACCGTTAGGTGCATAAAGTCCGACTACCAACACTCTCTTTAAATTCCAAATGCATTCCACTGCTACAAATCTAGCTTCCACATCTCTCATAACAAATTTTGGCTGTAGCTCCTCTTTTATATACAACACCACTCCTCTTTTTTTCTTGTTAGAGGCCGCTACAAATTCTTTGCCCAGTTTTCCAGATTTTAAATATTTTACATCCTGTTTTCTAATATGGGTCTCTTGCAAACAAACAATATCACATTTTTGTTTTAGTAGCCAATGAAAAATATTTTTCCTCTTATTCGGTGAGTTTAGTCCATTTACATTCCAAGATAATACTTTACACTCCATACTCATAGTTTTGTTGGTAAGTCTTTTTCATTGTCCTTAATAAATCGCTCCATCTCTCGCTCAGATCTGATGCGTTTTTTTGCCCCTCCAAACTCAAAGGACACTCCTTCCGGTAGCTCCCATCTGTACCTGATTTTCATGTCCTTCAAAATCTGAATTAGCACTTTGTATTTTTTCCGGTCCAATAACACTGATCTGGGCAGTTCCTTCATTATAATGATCGTCTTGCCATCAATCTCCAATGGATCTTGAAACTGTTTTGTCACAATCCTCTCTTTCATATTTCGTGTTGTAAACTGCACGATCACATCCCTTGGTAATTTCCTCTGGGTTGCAATTCTCGAATTCACACGGTATGCCACATCTAGGATAGCCACAACTTCCTCCTCCTCCTTCCCCAGGTATTCAGCCAACACCTCAGTCATCTGTTCTTGCGCTGACTTCCCTTCCACTTCTGGCAGGCCACGAAAACGTAGCTGCTTCTCCATGTGTTTAGTTTCTGCAACTGACATTCTCCCCTTCACCAATCTCATCTCTGTTTGTTGCATGTCTGCTAAATTCTCCATCGCGTCTTCTACTGTTTTGACTCTCTGCTGTGTTCCTTGTAGTTCACTTCGTATTGTTTCCATACCTTTTTTCACTTCTGACAGCTCCGATTTTACTGTCTGTGTAACCTCTTTAACCTCTTTTATCAGCTCCAATTTCGTGTCCTTAAGTTCTTTAATCATATCTAAAAGTTTTTTATCCAAGTTTTTATCCAGGTTTTCTATTGCTGATTGCCACTCTTTTTTTGACATCGTGGGGCTTGCTTTAGCTCACTCCCACGAATCCGCTCTCTTCCTTAACTCCGTGGCGTAAAATTTAACATTTTTCTGTTTTAAATGTCCCAATCGTCTTGTAAAAATTAAATTTTAAAGAGTCCAAAATGTCGGGCGTCTTTTCTCTATGGTTTCTCTATGATTTTGTAATCCAAGATGGCCTACTTCCTCTTCCGCTGAAGCCGCGACCCTTCCCCTTTCAAAAATGGCGATTCCCTACTTCCTGTCCTCCGGCAAGGGCCGCTTCTCTCCAGCCACTCTATTGTTATTACGCACTTCCTGTCTCCCGTCTTCCCACAGCAGATCTCGCGATGGTGTCTTTTTCTCACAGCTCCAAAGCCACAGGTATTCAAAACAATAGTCCGATTTCTTTAATAACTTCTTTAAACTTAGTCTCTTTTCAAATGCAATTCCTGCCGAGTCTTCCCCTCCTTTTCACTAGTCTGTTGCAGTTTAAAAATCTACTTTTTTTCTTCTCTGTTTTTATCAATCTGTCCCGTATCAGAAGATAATGATCTTTACCTTCTCTTCACTTTTCTCGGGTTGTAATCGCTGTTTCGATTTTAAGTTCTCCTCTCAGCTTCTTCCCCCAATCGAAGCTTGGGTATGTAGGTCTTATGCCAGCCGAATTGGCCCCAAAACTGCCGCAGAGATTATAGCCGACCCGTCGCAAGGTGGGACCTCAAGGATCGGGAGGGGACCCGTTGTGTAGAGCCCCCCCTCGTCCGAGATCTAGCTCACCCTAGGGTCTTGAGCGTTCTTTGCCTGCTCCCCGCCTGAGAGCAGTCGGCCGCGGGCTATTTTCACCCCACCGGCCGGTTAAAACGGCAGTCCGGTCAGCTCCGCAAATGGAGCTGCGTTAGACCTCCATGGATCCCAAACCGGAAGTCCTGATGTTTATAGTTTCTAGTAGTGGGGGTGCCTCTGAGTTTTGTAGTCAAAGATCAGATGAGCAAAACTACAAGACTGTCCTCAGACCTCAAAATTCATCTCCCAAGGTTAAATTTCAATTCACCCAAACTCACAAATGAAGCACCACCACTGCTCCCTTTATGAATTAACACAGGAAACAGCAAAAACATAACTTAGATGCTTATTTCTGTGGGCAACTGAGCTAATGTCTAAGATGGCTAGTAACACTGCATTAGCTGAAAACCATGACAGTATCCGTAAGCCCCCTCCAAAAAGTGAGAATACCTTCTGGTGAATGTAGTCAAAAGCACACCAAGGTTAGCATACACACAGGTAAAAGGAAAGGACTAAAAACACTTTGTTTCATGACAATAAAGCAGTGTTTTGGGAAAATATATGTTATTTAACAGGACAACCCTGACCAGTATGAAGAGTGCATGAGAGAAATTGTTTTGCAGCTTGATTGAGACAGTGTGTGTTTTCCCAATATTATCACTGCTCTCTGCTAGCCAGAAGGGAGCTGTTCAACTGGCAGGGCCAGTGACATCTTCCACTTAATGCATGGATTTAATCACAGTCTGATCCATAAAAGGTCCCTTGAACTTCACAGAGTTCACCATGGCCCCCTTCTGCTTGCATCCAGTGTGGTCAGAATGCAGAATACCTGGAGCTAAAAGTGTCAGAGCAGTGTGCGCTCCACTGAATGAATTCTCTGGCGGAAGGCAACACGGTTATACTGTCATTGGAATCCATGAATTTCACTTGAACAGAAGACAGCTCTGGCTACAGATCCAAAGCTGGTAATTACGGGCTGCCAAAAATATCTAATGTTAATGAAAGAAAAAGTCAGGCAAATGGGAATCATCATAAAACCTACAATTTGAGGATGTTACATTTATCCAATTTAACCACCTTCACCTTCAGAAAAGACAAGGAGGAAGAGGAAGTTAGAGATAAGTTCAACTCCCTTTCACAAAGTAAGATGACTAGAGAAATATTATGATTTCTGAATTCTAAGAGAGAAAGCTTCATTACTCTTCCTTCTCATGGAATATGTCTGCAGAAACATCAAAAAATGATTGGATCCAATGCAAACTCTCTGAACAATCTGTTTTAGTGTAGCTTATGATTCAGCTGAATCGAGCGCTGCTGAGAAGGAAACTCATCAATCTCTACAAGGACCAGCGCATTAGTGTAAAGCACAGGCCCTTCAGGAATTTCTCATCATAACCCTCAGGCAAAATCAAAGCAAGTTCTCATCTCATACTTACTGGCACAAATCCAAAGTAACATTTCTTACTTCAGTGAAGTCCCATACCCGATTTCCATGGCCATAACTCAGATGCCGCTAGTACACTGGCTATTTTGTAAAAGGGATGGTTTCTACAGGAGTTTGTAGATAAAAACAACAACAACATTAAATTTATATACCACCCTTCAGGACAACTTAACACCCACTTAGAGCAGTTTACAAAGTATGTCATTATTATCCCCACAACCATCACCCTGTGAGGTGGGTGGGGCTGAGAGAGCTCTGGAAGACCTGTGACTGACTCAAGGTCACTCAGCTGGATTCAAGCAGAGGAATGGGGAATCAAAACTGGTTTTCCAGATTAGAGTCCCACTGCTCTTAACCAGATTAGAGTCCTGTTGCTCTTAACCACTACACCAAACTGGAACCAAACTACCTGGACGGAGTTCATCCAAGCAGCCAGGCTGCCCTTCTCCAAGTCTTGGAGTCTATAAGCAGCTGGAATGGGGGGGAGGACTTCACTTATGCCTCCCCTGCAGGATCCAGGTTCCTCTTGAAACTTGGCAGTAGCGCACATTTGAACAGAATACCTCCTGTCATGCCACCTAGCGGCAGTGGCATGGATCTAGTGAGAGGTGACAACTGGTACAAACCATGCCAGTTGCCTCCTCTCCTACCATGCCGATTCCCCATGCCCTGAGCAAATGGCTCACTTGGGCACTGAACTGGCTCGAATGAGGCTGCCTATGGCAGAAGCTTCATCGTAACAACCAGCAATTCTGAGAACTACAAAGCAAAACAGATACAACCTCTTGTGAAGAGCCTGCTTCCAACCCTCTCTTGGTGCCATTACCACGTGCTCACCTTCTTACGTTCCAGCAAAATGTGGCATGTTCTTGGACTTGGAGCAACAGGAAGAAACAAGGGTAACAGCTCTTTTGTTTGCAGGAGAGTGAGAGAGTGAGCAGCTGCAGAACAGACAGAGGGGTTCTCCATACCAGCCTGTAGAAGTAGCTGAAACTACTGGCTATGGCAGTCAGCTTGAGACTCAACATGCAGAGAATCAAACATGGGCTCCAGTGTGACTTGGACTTAAAAATGGATCCATGAACATCTGGAGCATTGTCTTAACTACTTATAAGCAAATATTAACTCCAGCTGAAGCCAAAGGATATAATGATCATCTCTAAAATATACTTTTAAAAACATTTCACATCCTTCTTTGCCTAAACATTCCTAATCATATTTTGTTCCATTTTAACCAAGTTATTCCTTGTTTATCACAACTTTGCTACCTTTCTCCAGTACATGACATACCTTTACAGTCTTCAAAAGTATTCAGAACTCCAGGAAAACAACTTTATGCCACACTGAGCAGCACTTCCATAGTTGCATTTCAAGTAAATGTGAACTGGATTCAAGCTTAAGCAACGTAATTCACTGAAATCTCATTGGGAATTTGGCTACATACCCATCAGTGCTATTCCTCAATTCTGCTGGAACTGCAGATTGAAGTAATTCACCATTTGTGGGGACAGCAATCATCTGGGTGCTCTGGCTGCCCCGTTTTAAGCACAGATAATACTATCTCTTAGGTCGCATGAATAAAATAATTTAGGTCTCAAAAAGCCTACTTTGCTCCTGTATTTCACTAAGTGAAGATCACACATAACCATTTCCCTCATAAAAATAATTCCTGTATAATGAAGTAAACTGAAGACAGGCCATGCCTTTGTTTTGCTATATTTGAAAAATCACATAGCATTTATATAATCCTTTCTGAATGCGCTGCATACACATTAGTAAATGTCAAAATAACCTTGAAGGTAGATCAGTGTAACTGTCCTCTTGCTGCCGATATGGAGTTGTGACTGAGAGATATCAGACATGAACTTCCCTGATACACAGTTCACTTTCCTAGCCACTATACTATTAAACGCTACATGTTTTTTTGAAAGATATTCGGAACAGCAACTTCCATATATGTAAGACTGGAACACAATGAACATTTGTGCATTCTTCAAACACAGTAAGTGTAATATTTTCCCCTGTACAAATATTAAATCCACATCAGGGAAATGGTATGGACAAAATGGCTTGAACAGAAGTAAAAGCTATGCACGGCTCCTCCTTTATCTACATTTTAACGGAAAGCAAAGGAGAGGGGGGAGAACACCGGGGTCTGGGTCGCTGTCTTATCAGTTTGGCAAACGCATATTTTCCTTTTAAGTATTACTGGCTGAGACTTGAAAGCCATTCTAATTCCACACCATACATTGCAGGAGTTGCTGGAGGTCAGAGCCTCGATTTTAACATTTTGTTTTAAAAGCAGTGGCCTGTATAATTAGCATTAGCAACAAACAGCAGCCCATAAATTCTAATGCTCCGTACGAATTGTGCCTTCCCAGGCAAAGCTGATGTGTGCTGTATAAAATTAAGGGTTGGAATTTAGGAAGTGATGAAAAGACATGACAGTGTATACACAGGCAGCCATAAATTCTTTCAGCAGTCAATCATGTATTGCTGGCCCTTTAGGGAACAGCAATCCATGTGGAAACAACATCTCTAATGAGAAAAGGTGCTGCTGTGGTATCATATGCAGGAAATTGGAGGCAAAGAATTCTGCAACGCAAAACTTCAGAGCACTGAGCACTAAAGACGTCACAGCCACAAACAGTTGCTATTGGTGCAATAATAAACAATTCCCCCCCCCAGTTGAAATAAAGAGGCAGACACAAGGCTTGGGTAAAAAGGGCCACTTTTATTAATGGCAACAACATGAACTTCAACCCATGAAACCTGGCAAGGGTCCTAAAGCGGTACAGGTCAAGCCCTGGGGTCACTGCCCTGGACCCCGCCTTGACCTGTCTGGGCGAGACCCGCTGCCCTGGGTGCGAGCCATCCAACTGCATGGCTTGGATCCGGCCGGCCTGGCAGATGGTTTCCCCCTTAAAGCTCCACGCACCCCCGCCACAGAGCATGAAGGCAGGACTTTTCCAGGGGCTCCCACCAGGCAACCTGCCCTCTCAACTGGCCGCCGCAAAGCATGCCAGCCGATCCTGACAGGCCCCCAATATCCCCACCAATGGGGATATGCCAAGGGTGCTCACCATCCCGCTAGAAGCTCCGTCCACTCCGAGCACGAGGAGGCGAGTGCAAAGCAGAGGGCGAGGCTGTGCAAAGCTATGCGCCAAGCCCCGCCCCCTCCCAAGAGGCCCTACGAGGCCGGAGAAGCTGCCGCTTATTCTGCCACGGCGGCAAATGCGGCCCCCGGCCTCAAGCCTTTGGCTGCCGGCCGGGAGGGGCCAAATTAGCTGCAGATTGCAGAATGACTGCAGTTCTAAACCCAGTTACATCCTTCTAAGCCCCTCGAAGTCAATGAGCTTAGAAGGTGTGAAATTCAGTGGCAAACCTGCCCTTAGCAGCTCCCTAATAGATTCCACTCTTCTATATCCTGCTTGGGCTTGCAGAGCCTCAGAACTGGCAAAGGAAAAGGGGGTTGCAGCACCGGGTTCCTCCTTCTCTCCCCTTAGTATTTCCTGTACAACAAGGGGAGGGCAACCCACCTCCTCACTGGTCTGCTTCTAAACCCCTTATATAGCTAGTTCAGCAGGCTGCACATGCTCAGTCAATTCCCTTGAAGTATCATGGGAACTAACAACCTCGTAGGACCTCAGAGGACTCTTGACGTGCACTTGCAGCCTCTTTCTGCCCTGGATGGGCTAAATTGCCAGACGCTGTTAGCAGCGATTGAAGCGGGGCCTCAAAAAGCCCAAACAGTGTTGTTGCTGATACAGTCCACTTCCTTGTTGCCGCTGTGGTCCTGGCTGCCTTGGCAGCTGTTGGCTGTGGTTGAGTTGGGCCTTAAAAGGCCCATACTGTGCTGCCGCTATTCCAGCCATTCTCCATGTCGCCACATTCCTGGTGGGCTTTTCTGCTGCTGGCATTGCAGGTTCCCAGTGGACATCCTGTGACTCCTGGGTAGTCCAGGGGCAGCTCTGGCAATGGAGCTGGGCTCACTCTCAAACAGAAGGATATAAACTCTTCTTAGGATTGCACTGTCAATCAGTTCTTTGCCTCAGCCTTCTCAGTGGAAGGAAGGAAGGCACCCACATCTGAACCGTTCTTTTCAGGGGAAGTATCTGAAGAATTACCCCAAAGAGTGGTGATAAAGAATAAAGTTTGAGACTTAATTGATACATTACAAATTAACATGTCACTAGAGTCAGATGGCAATCAGACGTAAATTCAAATGTGAAACTGCTGCTGCTGTATAACAAAAATATGCAACTTGATAAAATTCACCTTCTTTATCAGAGAACTAGAAGTTTGCTGATTTTTTAAAAAAGGAATTTAGAGGTGATTTAGGAAATTGCAGACCAGTCAGCCTAATTTCCCTCCCAAGAAAACTGGTATGATACATTAGTAAAATAAGAATTTGCAAACAAAGAAAAACAAGTCGTGCTGAAGACAAATCAGCGTGGCTTCTATAAAAGGCTGTCCTGCCTCACAAACTTTTTAGAATGCTTTGAGAGTGTCATCTAATCATAGAACATGTAGATGGGAAATTGTGAAAAAGAAAGCTCATGTTACAAAACAAATGAAAGTGGTTTGTGGCCACTATAGCTTTTAACAGAACAGAAACTAGATAAGTGATGATAAAACAAGTAAATTGGACCAACTGCATCCTTCCTTCTCAACAAGAATGACACAAATACCATGAAGGAGAGAGGCAGAAATGGAACAAAACTGATGCTCTGCACTAGCAACTCTATAGTAGCCAGTCCAAACACTTGTAAACACAACCATACACCCAGACATCCTGTGAAATTAGCAAACACTTGCTCTGCTCAGGGGAAAGCCAGCATGTGAATGTAAAACCACACATAAATTTGTACACTTGCACAAACTTGCATAACTCATCTCATGTAGTTCCCTACCTAGTGTCTCTACACAAGACATCTGACATGAGGATGCTCAAGTGACTTACTTTCCGTGTGGTCTTATATTCAAGTGTACTCTGTCTCCCTAGCAGTGCACATGTATAAGATCTTTCACTTGATCCTACTTATGTAAGCTGTCCTGTGTAGAGAGCTAGAGGAGTTAGCTGTGTTAGTCTGTAGTTGCAAAATAGTCAAGAGTCCAGTAGCACCTTTAAGACTAACCTACTTTATTGTAGCATAAGCTTTCAAGAATCATAGTTCTCTTCGTCAGATGCTGTGTAGAGAGACTCTTACTCATATAGCAAGTCAGGGAATGAGCTGCAAGGCTGCCAAGTTTTGTAGATTTTGCAGACTGTGAAGAACCCCAGAAGGATCTCTCCAAACTGACTAAATGGGCAATGAAATGGTAAATGAGATTCCAACAGTCCAATCCTATGCAAAGTTACTTTAGTTAAAGACCACTAAAATCAACAGGTTTAGAGCAGAGTAACTCAAGTATCGCACTGTAAATAAGTAAACACAAAACATTTGCCCAGTGGGGCAAATTCCCCAAACTTTAGTTATATGCTGCTGGGGTTTCAATTGGCTATGACTATACCCGGGAAAGAAGTTCCTGTGTAGAATGGCAGCAAAAAAAGGTCAATACAGTTTTGTGAATTATTAGGAAAGGGACTAAAAATAAAATGTCCAGTTATCATAACGAACACTTTTGTATAAATCAATGAAGCTATGACATTTGGAAAACTACGTACTGTTTGATCATCCCATGTCAAGAAGGTTACATGAGTATCAGAAAAGGTACAGAAAACAGCAATTAAATCGCTGTGCGCAAGTTGCGTGTGTGTCAGCTGCAGACCTGAGAGGTAAATATTTGAGGCCTCTGTTTGTTTATTAAAAAGATGTTCAAGGAAGAAAAATATTAAATATTTATAACAATTGGTGGTATAGAAAAAGCAAAGAAGAAGAAATTTTTCTCCTTACACTGTAGGTCACCCAAAGAAACAGATCAGCAGTGGGTTCAGTATGGGAACAGAGAAAGGTTTCTTCATATACCACATGACTTATGAGATTGCTATAACATGGGGAGAAGATCACTAGCTCGGATGTTTCTAGACAAATTCATAGCAGAGGACAGATCAATTAACAGCTATCAGCTCTGTGATAGCTAAACGAGGCTTCTAAGTTCAGCAGCCGCTATATCTCTGCACTTCGAATGCCAAGGCTACAGGGAGGGTTGTTCTCTTCAAGCTCTGCTTGTGAGCTTCCCAGAGGCATGTGAGCAGCCACTGTTGGTAAAAAAAGATGCTAAACCAGAAAGATCTTTGTTTTGACTGATTTACATGGTCTTACTTAAAACGTGTAGCTGGATTTGGATGAGAACCAAATGGCATTTACAGTGCAAACTTCTGCAGAGTTACTCTAACTCCACTGAAACCAACTGGGTTAGAGTGGAGCCACTCTACATTGCAATGCACTGTTACAGGAGTAATCTAAGCAGGTCTACTCAAAAGTAATACCTATTCTATTCAACGGGGTTTACTCCCAGGAAAACATTCTGAGGATCTGTGCCTACATCAACAGCTATGATACATGCTTAGATTTCTTCCACTTGAAATCAGTAGGAAAGTAAGTTAACCCATCAATTTGAAGATATTTGCCTACATCCATTAAGAATCTTTGCCATTCGTCTCTATGTTGAGAGACTAACAAAGCAATACTAGAAAGGAGTATAGGATTGTATAGGATTCTGTATAGGATTGCACTGTAGGTGTTATATTTGTACATATTTACAACTACATCAATGGTGCTGAGAAATAACCAGGTATATACATCTTTCAGCTTCTCTTTGGGTTCATCTGCTTTCTCAGATTATTAATTTCACCCCGACCGTGCATACACATATATACATTCACAGTCCAGGAACCACCACTTTGGGAAATCGTGACACAAATGTTAACTATGTGATCAAGAGAAACTAGCTATCTTTGTTAAAGGCCCTCTATATAGTCCCTATGTTGAGATATGCTACAATTTATTTTAATCAGCAAATTAATTGATTGGCTGGTTAAAAGCAAGCCTGCTAATTATCGCCTGACAGTGCTAACAGTAATGTGGTACTTTATAGCATCCAGTTGAGACTTCAGGGTAATGGCTAAAAAGATCTCATTAAAGTTCATGAATAAACTAGCAGCCCTATTAACCAAACCAGTTAAGCCAAAATGTTAGGATTTTGTCCTATTGGCTAAATGAGACTAACATAGCTTAAATTAAAATTTCCCCATTTAACAGTCAGTTGGATGTGGATTTACCTCTAATGGTTATATGGAATATTAGTAGTTTAGGTCTAATCCTGCAAATATTTGCACATCTACTTACATCTACATCTACTTAACTACAAAGGAGAATGTAGGGTTTCTTTACATTGCTACATTTTAATATTCTCCATTTCTAAAAGCTGATTGGTGCAATGTTGGATCCAAAGCGCTGACAGCAAAAGGAAGCTACCACAGTAGATCTTCTACACTTCATTTTTCCTCTTCCATCCCACGAAGAGACCTGAAATTCTGCACTGGGGGGCAACAGTGAGGGGATATTCAAGCATAGTATGGGGGACCAAAATAGAAGTCCACAGAAGGAGAAGGACGTTGGTAAAAATTGCCATACCCTCCTTCTCTAATGGAACTCCTGTTCCATTGGCATAACTGCCATTACACTCGCACGGGGGTCCCCAACACATGGACACTGCTGTGCCTGCTGACAGCTTTCTTGGCACCCATCAAGTGTTTTTTAAAAGTGGGCAGGACCAGATGGGGCTTTTTGCCCATGAGGCCTTCTAATTGGCCATTGAAGAGCTGCACAAGAATCTTCACTGAGAGTCTGAAGGTAAGTTATGTGCATGTACAGTAAAATATTTTAAAACAGTATGTTTATTTTAAAAGGCATTAAACAGTGCTTCTGTCTAGAACGTTGAAGAGTTGCTATAATTTAGCATCACTGCCTGACATTTTGTGGTTGGCTCTGCCTCCTGCAGAGGTCATTTTGTTGTTGTGCCCATCAACCTGTGTCAGCATTCCAAAGGAGCTCATAGGATCAGGACAGTTGGGGACCCCCAGTAATTCAGCACTTTGGATCTGACCCTTTACATTTATCATTCATACAGAGAGTCCTGATCATCCCCAGATACACATTTGTTTGGGCAAACATTATATACGAACCAGGCAATCAGGGATATGCTAAGCAGCACAGAAATTGTTGATTATACCCACAGACATCCAGTTCATACACTACATTTTCCCAGTAACAAACCATACAGTATAACTTGTGATTATACTTCCCAAATTAGAAATTAGAGGTAAGCAATGAGCCTAGCCCTATTTTTGGTGTAGTGGTTAAGAGCAGCAGGACTCTAATCTGGAGAACCGGGTTTGATTCCCCACTCCTCTTCTTGAAGCCAACTGGATGACCTTGGGTCAGTCACAGCTTCTCAGAGCTCTCTCTGCTCCATCCACCTCACAGGGTGATTGTCCTGAGGACAATAAAAACACACTTTGTAAACCACTCTGAGTGGGGCATTAAGTTGTCCTGAAGGGTGGTATATAAATCGAATGTTGTCGTTGTTGTTAAACATCTTCAACATCTGTAGCAAATTCTCTTGAAAAGTGTATTCTGATTTGACGATTATAGTTTCTCAACAATGAGTTAGTTTTTCTGCTGGTGAAATGAGGAGGATGGGGTCCCCTTTGACCACATGAAGGGTTTATGCTGGGGACCTGCATGGACAAAACCCATATGTGATGGGGGCTATAATAAGATTAGGTTGAGAAGAAAAACTGGGTGCACTCATCTCAGTGATTTCATTGTTCTGTTTCTTTTAATTGCAACAGATGAAACAAGTAGGAACAACATCCTCCCAAAACACTGTAGCTGGGATTATATAGCTAGCCAGGAAGTATAGTGGGCTCCATTTTATGCCTGCACAAAAATTGGACCCTCAGATGGAAAGCTTTTGTGTTTGAAATATACATGGGTTATAAGACCCTTCTTTTAAAATCCATTATTAAATTTAATTTCTTCTTAAATTCTCTGTTATTCTAATCGGACCTCTTAATGTGTGCCAAGGCTTACGCAGCTAAAAATTATGTTAATAGTATACCCTATTAAAGACTTAACAGCATCCTTTCATCTTATAAATCAAAACACATAATAAACAGTTTCCTTCTCCGGGCTTCACTTGTGCAAACCTACCAATGGAAACCTCTGCCCACAACTCTGACAGTCAGCCTAATGATACAGCCAATAAAATTCCATTGTACACTCCTACAGCTGTTTCCTAGGTAACCACCACAGAGCCATATAAACTGGATATATGCAGAGGAAAGAAAGGAACAATGCAGCACCAACCCCATCCGACAATATCTCTACTTTTGAAGAACAGCTTTAACTTGCTTCCCCATCTTTTTTCCCCCAGCTGATTCATGCAGAGAAAGTTATTCACAAAGTTGAGGTGTTGCATTCTCCTGATATAATCACTGGCAGGGAAGGGCTACGGCACATTTTTTTCAAAAGCTAGGCTTGAATGCTGCACAGCACACAAACGCACAAGCCATGTGATTGCCTTGATTTTAACTGGGAGCACAAAATTCACTGTTGTACTACATGAGGGCATCACATGTACACACATACCATTTGACGTGGGCCCTCATGTTATTCTACAGAAGCAGTGGGCCCAATTATAACACAGGCTTGGATTCTAAGCCTCGCTCCCACTTGTGAGGCACCCTTTTCCACTGCAGGGATAGTCCACCACTGCAGAGTGTGTTTCCCCCAGCACTGGTCCCCCAGACCAGTGTCTTTCAATAGCAAAAAAGTGCCTAGTGCCTGCACTGCACTGCACTGCAAAAAATTGCTCCCACAACTGACACAGTATAGGCAAAAGCAAAGCTTAGGATCTGGCATCATTCATAGGATAATATCTGGAATATTTGTTGTCCATGCATACACCTGAAAAAAATTGCATCATGATGTGTGATCTATGCAAACTGTTGGGAGCTTCAGTAGTTAAAAGGCTAAAACCACTAACCTGTCAATGAGAGCATCCCTGGTTAAAATCTTGCCTCTGTCTGGAATTCCCTAAGTGGCCTTAGAGAAGCCATTCTCCAGGCATCAGTCCCTCTCCTATTTGCAACATGGCCTATGTGACAGAGCTGTTGTAGATGCAGAGGAGTTAGCCGTGTTAGTCTGTGGTAGCAAAATCAAAAAGAGTCCAGTAGCACCTTTAAGACTAACCAATTTTATTTTAGCATAAGCTTTCGAGACATTTGAAAACACTATACAACTGCAAAGCATTGTTGTAACATTATCTTGAGAGTTGAATCACACAAGGAAACAAAGATGCAGTTTCTGGAATCTTCCCTGAACAATTTGTGTAGCTGAAGCATTTCAGTGACATATTTTCATTGGAATCAAGCCACAAGAACAGCTGGATGAAAAATATTATGGCCTTAGGCAAGTTTAAGCATAAGAATAATGACCACCCCCACCCCACCATACACACACACACACATGACTGAGGTAGGAAATAAGTAGACAGGTTGACTTATCTACCTCAGGGTTTTCTTGCTCAAGTAAATATGGACTGTGTTATAATACTACGAATTCTGTTAATATATATGTTTGGATAGTTGAACACAACGTAGAACTGAATCATTCGTTTATATTGGTTTTGAGGTAGGAGATACGCTCTTTGAGGACACTCCTGGTCCCTAATTGTCTTCTGCCTTTACCCCTTTTCCATTATGTGGTAGGCTGGTACAAAATGGCCCTTTTAGATTAGTTTTTAACTGATGCTTCTTTTAAAAATTTACTAGAAACTGATATATTTAACACATGCCAGTTTATGGCGTGGATCCTGCTGAAAATCTCCACTGAGGGAAGGATATCCACCAGCAAATCATGACTTACCTGTTTCCCTCTTCTTGCTGAATCTAAAAATGCCCCTCAAAAGCTGTTCCTTATAGATGAGAGACCCCCAGGAACAAGATGGGGGGGAGAGCTGTAGGTTTGCCATAGGAAAGGAGAACGAGCCAAAACTTTCCCCCCTGCACATGTGGAAATGATCATTGGGATCTAACACTATATAAGAGTGTGGGGAGTATCCTACAAACATAAGAAACTCAGGTTGTGCCAATCCACCTCCACTCACCAGCTAAATGCACATTTCTCTGCCCAAAAGCGGGCTTGTATGTCTTATAGCTACAGGCCACAGATGACTGAACTGAAAATGCCTGCTTTCCTTTGCAAACTGTGGCAACAGGTAGAGACAATTTGTTCAGAAGCAAAGACAACTGGAAAATAAGAGTACAGTTACAGGTGCTTTTTAAAAAAATCTGAGCAAAACTGTGCTGAGAGCTCAATATACTATTATACTAGGCAAAGATGTATAAAGTTTTTCTGGAGTCTTTTCTGGAGTTTTCTGAACCAGCACACTGCAATATCGGCAGGGGCTGTTTCTGTTCTCCCCGTAAAAGGGCATAGTCTCAGCCTGCAATATCATAATAGTATTGCTTAGTGCTCTCGTTCTCGCTCTCTCTTTTTAAGAAAAAAGATGTCATTTCAAAAGCTTAGATCCAGATTTTCCCCCAAAACATTAAGTCCATAATCTTAGATTCAGCCAATTCATTTTGCCTTCCAACTTCAGATTATTACTATGGGCCCCAAAAGCTTTGGAATCTATTGTGTTGAAAATGACTTGTCTTTAGATGCACAGTTGACCACATAATTAGTCAAACATATTTCTCTAGAACGCTCTTTGGAAAGAAGGACAATGTTATCAGGAATGGCAAAGAAGACCATGTCTCCACTCAGCAATTTTCTTTTATCTTAATGTCAGTAGTCAGGGCAGAACTACCAGCCCAATTTTCGATGACACTGCAAAAGCTCATTCTATAGCAGTATAATAATTTGATGTCCCTGGTCTAGAAATTCCTGTGCTAACTTGTGCGGCTGTGAAGTTCAGGAATCAATCGGCAATAAGTCTAAATAAGCAATATCCAGAGGAAATGTCCCACCAATAAATCTAAATAAGCAACATCCGGAATTTTATCGGGTGCTGGAAGGATGTCCCTTCCAGTTCTATAGTAGCTCTGCAGCATATCTGAGATCCAAATGAATTATTAAGGTCTTTTACTTCTGAACACATTAAGAAGCTGGGCAGTGAAACAAATACACAAACAGCAGCTACTGATGGAGCAGCTAAAGGACAATGGGATCCAATTAAGTTACTTGCCAAATTCATAAAGGAAAATGTGCTCAATAGTTGCAGAAAAGTCATGAAAAAGCAATTTGAACACAAATATGTATTGTAAAAGCAGCACTTTAATTCAGTGAATGGCCAGTGTCCTTGAACCTGCCTTCCATAGTGTTGCATCCAGACAGTAGAAACAAGTTTAATGCTGCAAAAGAGTTAAATGAAATGGCTTACATCAAACAAAAGCACTCCAACTTTGTTTTCTAAACAGTAATTCAAATCTCTGTTTAAAACATTTGTGATGTGTATGGCATCAAGTGGCTTTAAAATACACAATTACAAAGCAGCAAAACCAGGAGGGAAAGTGGTCTCCTTGAAGTTATTCATTTATTCATACAAAACATCACTCCTTCCTAACCTGATCCACACAGCACACAACAGAGAAGCTTTGGCTTTGTCCGTTGCTACCAGCCAGAAGTGGAGCAATTGTCGACAATCACTCCTATTCCTCCTTTGACATGACAGCATTTTTAGTGGCAAAAAAGGGAACATAAAACAACACATGTCTGAGCAAAACTTGAAGTCCCATCATGAAGGGGGCAGAAACAAACTGTTCTCAATACACAGAATGAAATCCACACATGGGCAGGGGAGAACTGTCCACCAAAGTCAAAAGACCTATTTCTTTCTCCCTCCCTCTCCCTATCGCTCCTAAAACACCAAACAAGATCGACTGATCAGCCAGGTGTTCAGCATCCTTGACGTTCTGCCACCTGGTGGGGCAGTTCCTCAAACTTTTACGAGCTGGAGGTCCTGCACTAATTCAACGCCCCCTTGGCAGCTCATCTTCAGTCCCTGGCTATCAAGCCAGCACCAAGTCTTGCAGGACCACAGCGCCTTTGCCCGTGAACCTTAATCCACCTCCGGAGCCGAGCCCTGCAAAGCATCATTGCCGGGGAAACGTCCAAAACGAAGCTCCCGCCGTTTCTCCTCCCGGGCGCCTGTGCTTTCAGCAACTCGGCCGCCTCCCAGGTAGGCAGCCCAGTTCGGCCCCAGACACGCACGTCAGCTCCTCGCCCACCTCAGCCCACCTCATCAACCATCTAAGGTGTGCGGTGCCTTCTTTTTTTTTTTTTAAAGCAAACGGAGAACCATCCAGACTTCCCTTCCCGATGACATCAAACCCGTTTGAAATGCAGCGGATCCAGAAGCCAACAACAGTCATCCATGCAGGGCTTCAGCCTGCATTTCCGAGCGTGCCCCCGGGGACGGAGGACCAGCCCAACGCTGACACCCCACCCCCGCTCCCCTCTTTCTTTGCTAAGCCCCGCGGCACTTTCTCAGTGCCGCCCGACGCAATGCAAGAGAGCTGCCCTCCGGCGGGCACATTTGCCCCCGCGGGCTTCGGCGGCAAGCGCCCTTACCTTCCTCCTGCATTCTCTGCAGGCACAGGGTCAGGTTCTTCCTCCAGCCCGGCATCCCGGCACAGGATCGGCCCGCTGTAGACGAGAAGCGCGGGGAGCGTTTCTCCTTTGTCGGGCTAACGGAGTCCCCCCCGCCCCGCCGAAAGCGCCGCGGCTCCAGCGAGCCCGAGCTGGCGACAGAGCGAGGAAGGCTCGGCCAGGCTAGGCATTGATGTGTGCAGCGTGCTCCATCCGTGTTTTGGACCGGTAGGAAGCCGCGGGAGGCGGGCACGGGTGGGGAGGCGGGCTGGCCGAGGCGGGCGGGGGAGGCTCGGCCAAGACGGGCTGGGCGCCGCGCGGGGATCTCCCGCTCTGTTCCGCGGGGCCACGGCTCGGCCTGGGGGAGGAAGGCGCCGCCGCCGCCGCTCCCGGGGTGTCTGCGTGCCGGGCGGCGCAGGCGGCGCCAGCCAGGGGAGGAGGAGGAGAGCCGTTCACGACCGAGCGAGAGGGGAGAAGCCGCGGGCTGCCCTGGCGCTGCGCTCGCTGCGGACTCCCCGCCGGCTTCTCGCCCTCGGAGCGCCTTTGCCTTTCATGTCCGCCAGCCAGGACGGCTCAGGAGGCGCAGGGCCCTGCTGGCACCCCTGAGCCAGGTAAGTAAGCGCAGCGCCGGCTCGGGGGCCGGTATTGTTTGGGTCTGGAGCGGAAGCTCCCCCGCCCGCTTTCCCGCAGCACGTGTGAGTGCGTGAGCCGCGTGTGCGAGCAGGGAGGCCAGAGACTCGGAGCCACATTTTGTTCCAAGGCGGAGGGACGGGGACAACGGAGAGCCCCGCATTTGGGGTGGGGTGGGGGGTCTGTTAGAAGGAAGCAACACATGGAAGATCTGTGGTGGTGGAGCCTGCAGGGAAGAGGATTTTCCCGTGACTCTTATTCTGCTTTCACTTTCAGTGCACTTTAGCAATCGCTTGCAGCTGGATCTTCCTGTCCCACGCAGGAAAATCCAGTCGCAAATCTTGCTAAAGTGCACTGAAAGTGGATTATGCAATATGTGTGAAACTGGGGGAAGTTGGGAGGATGGGGGCTAGTCACGCTTCTAGGGAAGTGTCGCGGCTGCCTCCTCTGCCACCGCGCGCCCTGGCATCTCCTGGGGGCTTTCAAGCCACCACCGCGGCTGCATGTCGTTATGCAGCCCACGCAGTGTGACTGCAAGACTGGAGACCCGTCTGACATGCAGGGGGAAAGCTCTCCCTTGGGACGCGCTGTTGTGTGCGTGTCCCCGAAAAAATAAAGGCGGGGGGGGGGAGTCGAAGTAACATCATCCATTGTTGAGCCATCTGCTTTTTGGCAAACGAGAATGCAAAAAAGAACTTGTGCAGCGCGATCAGCAGCAGAATTACCCAGAAGTAAGTCCTTCTGAGTTCTTCAGGGCTTCCTCTGGAGTCAGTGTGCTTAGGCATATCCATGGAAAGATCTGCATAATAGACAGTACTGAAAGGCATTGAACGTGCCCCACATGTTAGCACTGTGTACCATCCAGACTCCATTGGACCACAGTCTGTGCAGGTGCACTGCAGAGCTGCCAAATTACCTCTTTGTTTTGCTTCTCTTTGGGGGGGCCGGAGGGGGGATACAGATATATGTGGTCTTGTGAGTTTGTTTCCTGAAGACAAATAAGGACACCTGGCACCTGTCGTTGGTAAGTCCCTGGCCCTACTTTGTCTTTGGAGGATGCTTTTTATGAAGAATGTGGTTGGCTAGAGTTGCCATCCTTGGGGTTGCAGCCCCTTTCTTCTGTTAAAATCAAAAGCTTTATTAAAATAATCCAAAATAAACACAAGACAGTGTGCAAGTTTTCAAGTTCTCTAGAATTCTTCATCAGGGATGTTAAAAAGGGCGGGGGGGGGGAAGAAAGATGATTCCAGCCCTTAGCCACACCAGCTAAGGCAGCTACCTGCAACCTCTTTCCTTTATCAGTGACATCTGCAATCCTGTGCATACTTATTTGGAAGTAAGTCATGTACATCAGTGCTGAGGCATCATACAGAGCACAGCCTGCCGTTTCACATGCTGCAGTCTGGATTACAAGGTTCACATTGAATGGTGCGGCATATTATATAAGAAAATCAGTATACTCTTAACCAACAGAACAACATCTTTGTTTTTAAAATCATATAATCAGACCAAGGCTGTGGTTTGTTCTGAGTTGCCTGCATAACACACTGTTGCCCTTCTATCCTTGTCCACGACTGCCTAAATGTGTTAAGCAGATATTTTGTACTAAGGGCAACCAGATCAATTGTTAGACAAACCATTCTAGGAAATGTGTGCATGTGGTCTTCATTAGAAACTGTTTCAGCCACTTTTCCAGCGCATCTTTTTCCAGAAAAAAACCAATGCAAAAACAGTTTATTGCAGAGCAAAATAATACAACACTTAGCATAAGCGTGATGGTATACTGAAAAACATATCATCTGTGCATGAAGGCAGAATATTAACATGTCTTTTTACTACCTTTCTTCATCCATGATGAACAGTCATAGTATAGCCCAAGTTATACATCGAGTGGTCAAAATGAACTTACAATCATCAGTATTTCATTATTAAAATCAGCAGAAATCAATCAAGGAATAGCACCTGCAATATTTGGTCCACATGTGCAAATCAGAGTGGGGAGGGAATAGAGAGCTTGAGTGACAGGCTGCTCCCTCCTCTGATTGGTCAGTTAGAACTCTGCTGAAGGGCTGACAATTGGTTTCTGACAGGATTGTTCAGAGACAGTTTGTGAGGGAGTCTGACAGGGAAAGTCAGACAGGTTCCCTTCTGAAGCGAGGAAAGAGGAAAATTTAACTGTAACCACTGTCCTGAAGAAGAATTCTATTTGAGAATTCTTAGTATAAATGTCAGCAGAAGGTGAAGCTACTTGACATAGACACCATAGACCTGGGTTTTGGCAAGAGTGATTGGGTAGTCGGTTGGACTTTCTTTCAAGCCAAAAGAAGGAGGTTTATATCTTCTTAAGAGAAGATTAATTCCTGCCCAGTTTCTAAAGGGGGCTTGGCTCTGAAGAGGACTCTGAGTCAGTTGAGAAGGGAACACAGTTTTAAATGAACTCCAGGAAACCTGAGTTGTATGAAATTCTATGAAGAAAATTGTTACTGTAACTAAAGTATTAAAGTAAAACACCTCTCACTGCTAAAAACTAAATATATTAGAAACAAAACTTCAAGGAAACTATTTTGCTTGTTACTTGAAGTATATTCTGTACTACCAGCAAAATTTTACCTCAGCACTTTAATTCTCTGACTACATGTATTCAATCTCTGCCTGTTCAATAAAATTGTTATTTCCTTTTTGAATGTTACAGTCTCTAGTGCCATTTCCAACAAAAAGAAAGAGGGCTCCTACTTAATAACATAATAACATTCGATTTATAGACTGTCCTTCAAGACAACAGCCACTCAGAGCGGTTGACCAAGTATATATTATTATCCTCATGACAATCACCCTGTGAGGTGGGTGGGGTTGAGAGAGCTCTGGAAGAGCGGTGACTGACCCAAGGTCACCCAGCTGGCTTCAAGTGGAGGAGTGGAGAATCAAATCCAGTTCTCCAGATTAGAGTCCCACTGCTCTTAACCACTACACCAAACTGGCTTCTTCTCATCAAATTCCTGGGCTGGGCTAAAAAGCCAAAATTACATCTGATTGGCATGGTAGAACAAACAGATTTTCAAACCACAAAGATTAACACACTACTTGGGGCTGCTCAGCAAAAGCAGGGAAGCTGAATTTTGGCAGGAAAATCTACTTCATGGTGGGGGAGTGAAGGAGCGTCCATCATAATTTCACATTGGGTTTCCTTTACACTGAAATCACAGCTTTCAAGTTCACTATTCTGTCTTTAGGGTGACAAACACACATCTTTTATGTGGATACAGTTGCAGAACTGGTCTACGGCTTTATATTTTGCTTTTTTATGTAATGGCTCATAAATAGTTAAGAATTTCTGTCTACCAAAACAAAAGTATCTCAGTGATTTCATATTATTCTGCCAGAGCCTTAAAACAGGGATAACAATGAAGGCATTTATTGTGCATGCCACAATGTTCACGTTTTTAATTTCCTGGGGGCAAAATTTCTTAGCCTTGACTGGCAGGTCTTTCAGTACATTTCCATGCCTTTATTAACAAACTGGTAGGTCTCAGTATGGATCTGTTTCCATTGAAGCAATGATTGCATTGTGTGTAGTGACAGATAACCTTTGCAAGGTTGCGAACCAAACTCTTGTTCTTATGGCAGTGTAAAGAACTCAGCAGATAGTGGCCTGGTTTCATTGCAAACACCTCTCCCTCCCCTTCTTTGGATGACCAAAACATAATGGGTTATCTTACACAGCCGTTTTGAGAAGAAGGTGTAGGACACCGAAGGCACTAATTCCCCATATCCCTGAAATGCAAAGTAGCCAGTCAGATGATTCAATCCCTCTTTTCTGCATCTAGATTGGCAACCAGGGGGGAAGGAACTGTTTATTTATTTATTTAAAATATTTCTATGCGGCCTTTCCACTCAAATAGAGTCCCCAAGGTGGCAAACATCAAACGTTAAAACGTTTCAACATTAAAAATATTTTAAGTGTATTTTAGATATATATAAACATATAAAAACACATAACACCAAAATCCCAGGAGGAGTTATTGAGGGTGTGCCAAACAGAACAAAAAGTCTTCATCCACTGGCAGAAGACAACAGTAGAAGGATACAGACAAATCTCCCTTCAGAGGGAGTTCTGAAGTTTTGGCGTCATGATCAAGAAGGCTGTCTGAGTCTCTGGTTCTTCTGCCATGAAGCGCTAGTTGCTCAACACTACTCTCTCACGGATGCCCTCTTATCATCTGATTGGTAACTATCACCCAATCCTACAATTCTCTCCAATTTTCCTGCCTGCTTTTCTAGATAGCTCTGTTTGTGTGCTATGTGTTTTGTGTGCAATTGATCTTATTTTATAAATAAAAACTCCTTTGGTTGAACATCTGGCTGTTTATTGAAAGAGTTCTCTGGAGGGACAATCCATGAATATACAGATGGAAGACCTCACAGTTATCTGCCTCTTGCTGCCTCTACTTGCATACTAATCCCCCAACTCACAAGGAGACCCCCATTAGAGTAACAGTTAAGTGCTCAGCCCCTCGCTAAGTGTCAGGAGAACCTGCACTTGGGTTAAAATAACAGCGCCACGATGTCTCTGTAGAAATATAGGCATTATTCATTGTACATCGACCCAGAAAGCATTGGAAAACTTTGGTCAAGCAGGCACTAGCTACTTAATACAAAAGTAGGCCCAGGGCAGACCAAATCATTCATAGGGATGAAATGGCAGCACAGTCACAAGTGGAAATATCAGAAAACTCCTTTTTAAGGAAAATGTTGATTCTGCTTCAGGGCACACCAGCTGCCTTGCTGTGGGCTGAAGTTGGCTTGTCCTCCATTAGGGCTTGTGCTAGGGTTCCCAGGTGCTTGACAATGGTAGGCTGAGCCCCAGCAGTTTGCCTGGTGATCACCCACCACCACCAGCAGGTGTCCTGAGCAAACATGCAGTATGGGCACTTCCAGCCAGGCACAATGACATCACTTCCTGAAATGACATCATTGCGCTGGCTGTGAGAGTTGTCTCATGTTTTGCACAGGGCAGATTTTAGCCCTGTGCAAAGTGCGGGAGCACTCCCATAGCCAGTGCTATGTTGTCACTTCTGGAAGTGATGTCATCACACCTGGATGGGAACATGCATGTCAACTGCTATGTTAGCCTCGCCAACCATTATTTGCAAAAACCAGTCCCTCAGCAAGTTTGTATTTGTGGAGCTCTGGAACTGGAGGACCTCCCCTAGTACATTCTGTTTTGCCGTCTTTACTTGGCTCCCAGATCCAAGTTTCTTGCTGCAAATTTATTCAGACTAGCTTCACACTCAGTGGAAGGTAAAGGTAGTCCCCTGTGCAAGCACCGAGTCATTACTGATCCATGGGGGGACATTGCATCATGACGTTTTCTTGGCAGACTTTTTGTTATGGGGTGGTTTGCCATTGAGATAAAACTTATTTCTGATGACGATTTGCCTGCTACCTGTATGGTGTCTTTACACATACTGAAATTTTTGCTTAACATTTAATGTGCTGCAATTTATGTATGTTTTGGCTTTGGAAATGTTAACATCACTCTCAGTTTTATTTTGCTTTTATTGTTGTTTCATTTCTCACTGCCTGGACACTGTTTTTGTTATAATGGCCTTTGGCTGTATACAATAAAACTTACCAGTTACCTACTTATTTACGCTTTTCTATGGTAGAAATCACATATGCCTGTGTCTGGATTTTCCTTGACTTGCACAAATGGCTGTGTTGGTGCAGAGGGAGCACATTTTCTGTGAGAGATTATGTTGGTAGTCTGAATTGCCTACATTTTTGCTGGCCAGGCCTCTGTCCCTTTCACAGCTGCTCAACTGGCAGGTGAGACTTTTCCTGGCAGGCCTATGGTGAATGCATCCTGTGGTGAATTTTTGTTGGCATCCTTCCTCAGAGCAGCTGAAGTGCTTTAAGGAAAATTATCTCAGTGTCAGTCTTTTATCTCATCTTGCCAAAATGTTCAAGGCAATTTACCTTATTAAGAACAATAAAACAATAATGATAAGAGAATGGGAGGGGAAAATACAAACTAACTCATGGCAGTAGATAGAAATTCTTAAAAATAATTAAATACGGATCTATTCACCAATTGAAAGCTAAATAGAAGTTTTGCAAAACCTACATAGGAATGATGCTCTGGAATTCAGTATCACTTTTAATATAAATTTATTGGATTTCTAATTGTTATTGTGTGCGTTTTATATGGAAAGTGCTCCAGGAGGCCTTTGGTTGAAGTAGAAATCTTAAATAAAATTAGTACAATACTATGTGACAATTCAGAATTACCTGCTGAAAATGGTTCTAAAAAAAATGGTACTAAATCTGAAGAGTTACCTGGTTCAGATCTATGGTCTTTTGGGGACTGGATGACTTTGGAAGACCTTCGATTTCAATGATTTACAGTGCAATCCTAAGCACAGTTACTCCAGTCTAAGCCCATTGAATTCAATGGGCTTAGATTGGAGTAACTGCTTAGGATTGCACTGTCAGACACTTTATGAAAGTGGTTGTCATTAGCTTTCACATTGCTTACAGCCTTGTAGAGGAACTGGGCTGTAGTCTTGCATTGCTTTAACAATGTCATCTCTACTATTCTGGGACAATTATTTAACATTTTTTTTAAAAAAAATACTAATATATTTTTTAAAAAAGATTTTTCATTTATAGTCTGCCTTTCTCAGGGATACTCAGGGTGGATTACAGAATTTGAAAACAATGTTTAAAAGGAAAGTATATATTGATAATACTATATAACTGGAATACAAAACTAGAGCACAATGAGATAAAACAGTAATAATCCAATAAGCAACACAATTAAAAAAAGAACCTTTGTAACAACCTTTGCAAAAAAATTATAATCTGTTGCAAACAACTTAAGTAGAAAACTAAAATGAAGGTGAACCTGACTAAAGCCAGGGAAATGATTTTTAACAATAAATGGGGAAGAGGATTTCTTTCATCTTTTCCTTATTGGGCTTGTTGGCATAACAAGCCCAAATCCCCATCAATTATTTATCTCATGACCTCTTCAAAGAGAAAGAAACAATATATGTTTTGAATTCTAAAAGAAACAAAGCCTCTTGGGTCCAAAATACGGGCCTGAGTCACCCACTGGCTATCAGAAGTCAAACTCCAAACACTAGGGCTGCCCACTCCAGGTTGGGATATTTGGAGATAGACTCTGGGAAGACTGAAATTTAGAGAGGGGAGGGACCTCAGCAGGGTATAATGGCATTGAACCCACTCTCCAAAGCGATATTTTCTCTAGGGGAACTGATCTCTGAAGTCTGGAGATCCGTTGCAATTCCAGGAGCCCACCTAGCAGTTGGTATTTGAATGGAGCTGGTTCAGCATTAGAGCACAAAAACTCAGGAACCAGAAGCAAACAGTCATTGGCCACTCCATGACTGTACTGAAGAAATGGAGGAAAGTGAGCAGTGGGCCCTCAAGAATAGGTGTTGGGGCTGGTGCTATTCAATTTGTTCATAAATTGTTTGGAAATGGGGATGAACAGTGTAGCAGCCAAGTTTGCATTTGATACCATATTATTCAGGGTGGTAAAAACCAAGGCCGTCTCATTGTGGTGCCCTCTCTTAGGATTGGCCATATGGGAAAGGCTAGGTCACGGATTTGCTCTGTGCTAGATTCAGCCCTTTGGAATAGCTTACCACCTGGCTTAATTTCTGTTGCTCATTATTGGGGATCCTTGAAATAATATGTGCATCAGTTCAAATCCAAGATTTTCCTGTACGCCTTCTTGTCTGCTGTATCGTATATCTATACATTGCCGCTCGCACTAGCTGCCATTTTGGCACCAACTTACCCACTTATGCCAGTGTGACATAATGGTCAGAGAGTTGTACTAGGAGCTGGGAGGCCCAGGTTCGAGTCCCCACTCTGCCACGGAAGCTCACTGGGTGACCTTGGGCCGGTCATACACTCTCAGTCTAACCTTCTTCACAGGGCTGTCGTGAGGACAAAATGGAAAAGGGGAGAAAGATGTTAACCTCTTTAGGTCCTCATTGGGGAGAAAAGCGTGATATACATTAAATAAATAAAGGACATGGTCTCAAGACGAAACTCATTCCAGTTGAACTGCCAATATGAAAAGATAGTTGAAGTGTAATGATTTGATGATGGAGTAGCCAGCTTTCCTGAGTTACGATCTTGAATAGATTGTCTAACAGAATTTTCACACGTAGTTTAAAAATGTATACATGATGGCAATTCCTGCTGCTTCATGAAAAGTTCTGAACCAGAGCTACATTTCTCATATTGCCAAAATCTAATTTTGCTGTATTTTTATGGATCACCTAGGCATTCTGAATAATGGGGAAGGAAACATCCAGAAAAGCAAGAATGCAAAGCATTAATTGCTCCATCACTTAACAGACGTAATGGGGTACATGGCACACACACAATCTTACTACCTCTTTTGGAGGCAGCAAACACATTGGTTTCCTTCCAACAAGAGCAATTCAGACTGGTTTGAATGGGGAAAGGGAGTGACCCTTCCTATCTGCAATATACGAGGGTGATGATGCAGATGAAGACAGGACTCTTGGTTATTTAATACGTGTATAGAAAAGGAAATTTTAGCAGGCACAGTATCACACACTCCTGGGTGGCAAGTTGCACCTGTCAATCTTTTTCATCTCCATTCTCTTATAATTAGCACCTCTGTAGTCTGTGTCCAAATCCTGCACTGCTAAAATTTAGTTTTTTCCTGAAACTCTGAAATCTTCTGACAAAACTCCCACTGGGTTCAACCTACCATTGAATTTATGTAAGCAATTCTTTGGGGTACATGTAGTATATTGTTTCCATTTATAAACTTGGAAAGTCAATAACTCTAGTATTATGTTGTGAGGATATCTGTTACACTGACTGAAATTTTATGTTCCTTTAAGTGTATCTGTTTTGAAACAGCCCCATTCGAGAGAATGGCTTGTTTATATCAAGCTCCCTTCTTGCTGGTTTTTAAAACTAGCATCTATTCAGTACGTTCAAAGCACTCCATATATATTATCATATTGTAACCTTTACGAGAAAAGCCCTATCAAGTAGAGAGGTATTGTATTATTGCCATGGTGCCTCTGGCAGTGCTGAGACTGAGCAACTTGCCTAAGGCCAGCTGTTCATCTCATGGCAGAGGTGAGATTTGAACCAGGGACTTCCTGATTCATAGCTTACCATGCAATCCCAAACAGAGTCACACGTCCTAAGCCCTCTGAAGTCAATAGGCTGAGAAGGGTATCATTTGATTGCTCTGGTAGTTTCTTAACCATTACACCATGCTAGTTTCTGAATGCCACCTCTGCAAATAAAAGTTCAAAGTGAGCCCTTTCCAATTCCAACAAAGTTGATTCATGTTACATCAGCTATCTCTGGAATTGGTCCAACTAGAATAAATAAGTTCTTGTTTTCTCCCTAAAGCGCAGGTAACATTAGCCAGTGGTAATAGTCAAACAGCTGTTACTATCTGGACCACCTCTTTATTCTTCTTGTTATCACTGGCAAGTGACAGCACACTGTCAGCCAGGAGCTGGGGTATGTAACTGAAGTTAAGATGAACCACACTCCAAGCACACCACGCTCTTTCTCTAACATTCTAGTATTTCGAACAGGTTCCATTGCGGTGGCTGCATATCGATTTCTGACCTGCTGATGGAAACACCAGCTCGTAACTCAATATGCTGGAGCAACTGACCATGTTCTGTGTGATCCTGAAGAGTTTCTGATTCCGAGTCATCAGCAAAGCATTGGGAGCTGTAGTGGGTGGACACAATTGCTTCATGCCATTAACATTTGCTTGGAATTGTATAACATAGAAGACAACAGCTGTTCCTCCATTCATTCAGCCTGGATCGATTTTGAGTTCCTGTCTTGGCAGTCGGTGTCTTAGGTATTCTGCAGATGCAATAGAGTGTCTTCCCCAGCTAATTCAGCTCAGATTTATTCTGCCTCATGCAGTGAAGTCCTTTATAGGACCAGGGTTTGAATTTTACAAACAAAGATTGTGACGTATGAGATCAAATGCACAAATCTGCATGGAAACATTCTGATCCACACCACCTCTGGGGTCATTTGTCATGTGAAATTTCATATGGGTAGCAAAGCAGCAGGTGCCTTTGGTAGATGAACTGAAAGCCTAATGTTATCAATTCAAGTTTGTGTGTTGAAACATTGAATATTCAGAGCCAGTGTGGTGTTTTCCAGAGTAGAGCTGTGTTAGTTTGCAGCAGCTAAAATAACAAAGAGTCTGGTGATATCTTAAAGACTAACAAATTTATCACGGCATAAGCTTTTGTGAGCTGGAATCCACTTTGCCAGATGCACAAAGTTAATGTTAGCTCAGATACAAATCCCCATTCTGCAATGAAACAAATTGTGCTGGTCACTCTCAATTTGTCCCACTTTGCAGGGTTGTTGTGAGGAGGATAACTGTACATTGCCTTGAGCTTCCTGGAAGAAGGGTGGAAATAATTAATATATTCATTCCATATGCCATCTATTTTATGATTCTGGTAAATCTGAGGACAAAAGAAGGAGGAAACAAATCTAGATTTGTATATTCATTTTAGCTCTCAGTCCTGGTTAATTTTTTTCCCTTCTGTTTTCTTTTGGCCAAGCTGCAGCATTTTCCACACTTTGTAAGTTAGTGCATCAAATGGATGCCTAAGCAATGGTGACATTTGGGATTGATCCGTAACCTTGAAAGGTGTGTGTGGTGTGTGATATGACCAAGTTCTACCATGCCGAGCATGAGCACAGATTTGCTCTGGGGACTTCATTAAATCCAATGATGCGCATTAAACACCTTTGTACCTCGCCAAAATTGATATTGACTTATGAATGAATTGTGTGCTGCTCTATAGTTCTCAGAATCAAAAAAGCAGTTTCCTGATTGCAAGGTTCTTATTGACTATTGTTAATCAGATATTTGGCTCCAATTGTTGCAACAACACTAGCTCAAAAACCATTTTTTATAAACCTGTTCAGCATCAGCTTTTTGTACTGTGGATCCTTTGTGATGCACTAAATGTGTCTAAACATTGTATGATTCTGAGTGTCTCTACACGAGACATCTAACACATGAAGAACTCATGTCGGGAGATGCAATGTTAGCTGGGAAGGGTAGTTTAAAAAGACAGAGCCAGTGGCATGGCAAAGGCTTTGCTATACGCTGGAGCTGTGTGAAATTCCAGAAGGGAAACTTCAGCCCATTATAACCTCACCAGGTCCAAGCCTGGCTCTGGAAGGCAGCTCCAGCCCATTTCCATTCCTCACTGCTCTCTGGTTGCGATCCCACACAGGTTTAGACTGGAGAGGTGAAATTGACAGAGCCTTCCAGGAGTCGAAGATGAAATTAACAAACCTTCTGAGGAGCGATCTCCGCCAGCTCTGTCTTTTAAAACTGTGCTTCCCAGCTAACATTGTCTCTCCCTGCACTTTATGAACATGCGCCGAGGCTTCTCATGTAGAGATTCCCTGTTATGATTCTTGCTTCCCTTCTCTTGCAATAGTAACCTCTGTGGTTCACAGCTAAAGGCTCTTCAGCTGTGTAGTCACTGCTATACTTGTTCATTTACAAAAAACTGTATGAGTCTTTTTTTGTCTCAGTAGACATTCATTCCTTATTCCATAAGGAATAAGAACCAGCCACAGTGAAATGCATAAATATGAGAAAAAGAAACAAAGCATCAGTGTTATAATAGAAATAATGAAAAGACTACAGTGCCAAAACAAACAAGACCACCAAAAGCTCAAATAAACAGGACAGATTTTTTGCTTTGTTCCTAATAGATCATGCCAGACAGATATCCTCACAGCAGGGACCCTCATAAGTGGGTCACACAACCACATAAATGCCCCTTTAGCACTTCTTTAACTTCATTGGATTGGATGGATCAGCTTTCCCTCATCTGCTGAATACTGGAAATACCTTCATTCCAGGCTTAAGGCCTAGTCTGCTCAAACAGCCATTCCCTCAGGACCATACAATCTCTTCTGGCCCCTCACACTTATTTGCAGAAGCATCAGAAGCAAATATTTGCAAATCTTCTTGCCTTAGCCACTGAACTTAAACTTGTGGTTGCTCAAGTGCTCACAACCACTCAAAAGAATTATTGGCTAAACGTTAGGAAGAGTCTCCTGACACAGCCATTCCTCTGTGGATCAGGCTTCCTCCCCAGGGCTCTCCTTCTTTGGAGGTTTTTAAGAAGAGGCTAGATGGCCACCTGATAGCAATGACGATTCTATGGCTCAATATGAATGTACACAGATTGGGAGAGGAAGGTAGGGTTGCCAGGTCCCCCTACCCCTCAGGTGGGAGGTAGGAGGCCTGGCACCGACCCTATCTTCTCTGGCTGCACGCACTCCCGGCCTGCACAGGCCACAGGCCACCCTAGGAGCGCTCCCATGCTCCTCAGGGGCCCAATCTGAGCTGAATTAGGCCTGATCCATACCGAATCAGGCCCTATCTGGGCCAAATTGAAGCCGAATCGGGCCGATTCAGCCTGGATCAGGCTGCTGCAGAGTGTGGGAGCACTGCTGCACTCCATAGTGGCCCGATTTGGGCCCAGATTGGGCTGCTGTGATGCACCCTGGGAGGCGAATTCCCCCCCCCCACCAGCCAGGTAAGTGGGGGCAAAGGGTGGAGGGTGGGAGCAGGGGATCCCCCACCTCCAGTGTGGGACTGGTAACCCTAGAGGAAGGGCATGAAGGGATGAGCCAGTCCTAACCTCTTATGGCCCGTTCTTACATGCTCACAGTAATATTGATCACCACTTTGGGGTCAGGAAGGAATTTTCCTCCAGGCTAGATTAGCCAGGTATCCCTGGGGTTTTTAACTTTCCTCTGGGCATAGAGCAGCTGTCACCGGGGCGGAGCGGGCGGGAGGTAACTGTGAATTTCCTGGAATGTGCAGGGGGTAGCACTAGATGACCCTTGGAGTCCATTCCAGCTCTATGCTTATGTTTAAAGCCTACCATTATAAGACTGCATGTTTCATGTGCAAGAATCTAGGCCTGTAGTCACTTCCACATTCAATGGTTCTCCATTATTAATGCACACACTATGCTTATGGCACTCTGAAATAAAACAGTGGATCAATCTATTTCTCACAATAGCAATTTGAGAGGAGGATAGGCTACAGAAGTGGAAAATGTTCTTGTTAATAAGCTGTGTATTTTGCTAAAAGATCACAACTCCACTGAGCTGCATGAATGCTGAACGGTTTCTAATAATAGTCTTTCACTGCCCTCTACTGAAAGAATACCGTTTCCAAGTAGGAAAAGTGAATCTATATACTAGTAGGGCAAAAAAAACCCCAATGCACCTTCTGTATGCTCTTCTTCCAGGATTACCAGGAATTCTATGTGGTGTTTCATCAGTTCCAGTCCTTGCAGCCCAGGTATGCAGGCTGCCTCCACCATTACTGCCTGAGACCGGTATAGACTGCACAGGCTAATTCCCATGCTTCTGACTGTGTACTAAACACAGATAGCCAGCATTTCAGTTGCTTTGTTTGGGTGCTTTTAACAACATCTTGGAATGTAGAATTAAGATGGTAAAGCTTTTGCTACTACTTTCCAGGGTAAAGTGGGGAGTCATCTGCTTAATTCCTGCATGTTGAACTGCTGTAAAAGGCACAGGAGCAGGGTCAGTCAAAAGGTTGGCAACCCAAAGCACTTTATAGGGTGACCACCTGCCATTTGTTTTTCCTGTAGAGTAACAGCCCCTATGGTCCTCTCCTGATGTGTGATTTACTGTGCACTAAAATTTGATGCGTGGTGTGGAAAATGAAACTGTTAACACATGAACTTGCAGATAGGGGTGATATCATTGCAAAAATGGGCAGTAAATGTTCCTTGTAAAAGTAAGTTGAGGTTGCTCCTCTCACTCCCTCTTGTGATCAGATACACTTTTGAACAGGCCCTTGGTGATATTCATCCAATGCTCCATGGGGAATTTAGGATTATCATTACAAAGTCTCTTCCATCCAGTGGCAAGCAATAAGTCAGAGCCAAGCTACAAGTGACGCCTTACACAGGTTGGACACTTGTCAGCTTCCCTCAAGTTTTGATGGGAAATGTAGGCGTCCTGGTTTTACAGCTTGGCTCTCCATTACAGTTGCAAGACCAGAATGCCTACATTTCCCATCAAAACTTGAGGGAAGCTGACAAGTGTCCAACCTGTGTCAGGCATCACTTGTAGCTTGGCTCTGAGGGTTGCTAAGCAGCCATAGTTAGTTAACCCCTAGGCACATGGACAGGATTTATTCTTGAATTACACACAATATATATAAAATAAAATCTGGACCTCAATGCTTTATTATCTCCAAGATGTTATACTAGAGAATGAAATGGCGTTAAATCTATTAATTATGGCACAGTTATGTATTGCAACTTACTGGAAACACATGCACACAATCTCGGAATGGCTGTATAGAATATGGAGGACAGCATATTTTACCCAACTTACATATAAATATTCTGGAAGTAATTATTTCCACATGGATACATTTCTTGAATGATAGGCTTCCTTTATAATGTTCTAGAGTAATAAGTATAACGATGGCATTTGACCCTGTTTTCTTTGAAGCATTGTAATCCCATTGCTATACTAGCCCCTTTGTTATTAGTAACATATATAAACTAATAATGATTTTGAAATAAAACAAATCTACCTTATGCTATGTGGCTATTCAAGCCATGAGTGCCTTTTGCCTTGCTCTTCTTTCAGCTTGTGCACTTAAGTTTATTTTCTTCTTTTAGGGGTTACTGTGCTTATTGCTCTTGGTTCAGGTGTATTGAACGCATGAATCTGCCTTCAGAGTCAGCATTGTGGTCTCTGACTGGTAGCAGCTCTCTAGGGTCACAGGAGAAGGTCTTTTGCATCAGCTGCTAATCATTTCAACCAGAGAAGCAGGGAATTGAACCTGGGACCTTCTGCATATGAAGCCACAGCCCAGCCTCTGAGTTGAGCTGTATATTTCTACCCTTCCTTGTGACTCTGTGGTTCTTCTTTCCTGAGGCAGTAAGTTTAAATAAATAGTTGCAAGCTAATCCTCTACTCATGCTGAGAAAACAATGGCGCAAGACTAGAACTGCTTTAGTTGTCATTGAGCATCGGCTAATCAAGTCACACTTGGAGTCCATTGGTGGATGAATTATGCCAGTCTGCCTCCTTTTTGCTTAATCAAGAAGAACGAGACTTGAAACAAGCAGGGTGCAAATGGAATGCTTGGGTCTCTGTACAAGTTGGCATAGCTTGCCTCTGGAATACTTGATGACATGAAAAATATTTTTCGAAGCTTTTAAAGGTCTGAATGTGGGTGTGATAAACCGTTAAAGAAGCTTGCTTAAGCACTGCCTTGCTTAAAAGAACAAAAACCCTTGTAGTAATTGGATTGAGGAAGGAAGGCAGGATGGGACTGCCTAATCTTGTCAGATTTTAGAAGCTAAGATGGGTCAGTACTTGGATGGGGGACCACCAAGGAAGACTCTGCAGAGGAAGGCACTGGCAAAATACCTCTGCTGCTCACTTGCCTTGAAAGCCCTTTACTAAGGTCACCGTAAGTTAGTTTTGACTTGACAGCACGGGTACGTAATTGCCTTGAACTCACAGGGTAGAATTCATTACTTTGTGCTGAATTAGGTAACTCCCCAATGCTTCCATTTTGTTACTAGAGATAATATTAAATCTTTTCACCGACAGTTTGAAATGCCTTTTAAAAAATACAGAGAGGTAGCATGGATGATTCTGAGTTTCTTATTAGCAGCTTTCTCCTCAAAGAAGTTGCATAAAATATGACAGCACTTGGGGCTTATCAAACTGTACAAAATCATTTACACCTCAAAATTCCTTCTGAATGTCCAACAATAGGGTTGAATGCAGTGGAAGATTGCCACATATGCTAGAGTCCTTGTGCAAGTAGAAGCATAGTGGAAAGACTGCTGGCAGCTTGTGCTCCTTTAAACTTAACAATATCCCAACTTGCATTTCCCCTGGCACAAGAGAGAGTGCAAGAAATAATCACAGCCAACAGGTTTGGCCATACAGTACTATAGTATAAGCAGAACTCAGGAAAGTGTTTTTACATATCTGTTCATACAGCACTGGACCCCAACCCAAACAGCAGATTGTATGGAAGGTAGGAAGTGGTTATTGGTTACTTCTGGAATTTTATGTACATATGTATGTATTCTATCCACCTTCCCTATTAGCAGGGCTTTTTTTCAGTGGGAACGCGGTGGAACGGAGTTCCAGAACCTCTTGAAAATGGTCACATGGCTGGTGGCCCCGCCCCCTGATCTCCAGACAGAGGGGAGTTTAGCTTGCCCTCTGTGCCGCTCGGCAGCGCGGAGGGCAATCTAAACTCCCCTCTGTCTGGAGATCAGGGGGTGGGGCCACCAGCCATGTGACCATTTTCTCCGAGGGCAGCTCACTGAGTTCCACCACCTCTTTTCCCAGAAAAAAAGCCCTGCCTATTAGTGATTATCTGTATACATTGCTATAGAGTACAGGCCTGACTCTGGCCATCCCCACTCCTCCCGCATTATGAGGTAGATTTTTCCTCTAAAACCAATGAGGTTGTTTACTGGGGCTGGGAAGCCTGCGGTAACGTGTATTTGGGTGTAACTTAGAATTCCTGTTGTCCCACACTTTAAGCACGTATATGTAGTTGATTATCACCCATCCCAAGTTTAAGTAGAGGAAAAGCAGAGGCCCATGCTCCTTTTAAAGTGAAGTGGCACCAGAGGCTTAGAAAAGTTTAAAAGATAACAGCAGATTTATTCAACAGGCAGGGTTAGTATGAAGATAGATAGGGAAAGGGAAATTGAGGTAAATTTAGTTTGTTGATCAGAACACTTCACTAGAATGAGGCACAATAGTCTTCTTAAAGCTTAGTTTCAAATATTTACAGTTCTTAAATGTGAGAGGTAGGTTGATCCAGACTTAAGTTACTTAAAGCAAAGTTCCTCTAGAGATTTCACTTCACAGCTTAAGTGTACAGACTTTTACACAGTCCTTTTACTGCAGACCAAAGTTACTCTACAGAGTCAAAAAAGCCTTTCCAGACACTGGGCAGGAATTATTCTTCCACAAAAGACATAACCCTGTTCTTTTGGCTGAAGGGGAGTCTCCTTTTACTACCCACTTCCTCTGCCAACCACACACTCCCAGTTCTATCCTGTCTCAGTATTAAAATTAGTGCTGGCTTTTCCACTTTAGTTCTTCACCTAAATGCTTTTTATCAACCATGAGCTGTCACAGTGAGGGCAAACTTTTTTCCTCCTTTTCCTCACACAGAGGATTCTCAGAGCCAAGCTACAAGTGACGAATGACACTTGCCTGGCAAGTGAACAGACTCACGTGTATTCCTCCCTGTTCACTTGCCATTCACTTGCGCTCCACTTGATCAAGTGGAGAGCAAGTGAATGGCAAGTGAACAGGGAGGAATACACGTGAGTCTGTTCTCTTGCCAGGCAAGTGTCATTCGTCACTTGTAGCTTGGCTCTCAGATGACTCTAAGGAAAAGCCTACGGAACCAAGGCCAGGGAACCCGGAGGACCAGTGGGATCAGGGAGGGCCTGACACTCCAGAGGCACTGGCTGACCATGCCCCAGCAGCACCAGAAGCCACCCTGCCAGAGTCTGCAATGGTGATCCTGCCACTGGCCTCTGAGATAGCCACTAGACCTCCACCAAGCACATGCCACGAGCAAAACCAGCAGAAGACCCAGGCCAAGGTAGTGCAAAGGAAGTAAAGTGCCAGACAGGCAGCATGCAATCTTACTCTGAATTCAGTTCAGAACATGGTTCTGAAAGTAGTAGTGCTTCATGGGATCCTGGAAAAAGCACAACACATTCTCAGGAGCTTCAACACATGCCAGTTAAGTGCAGCTGAGCCTGATTATCTCCCAGCCCATTTAGGCTGAGGCACGAGAAGCCTGCATTGCTAGATCAACTAGTCCATTAAGTGCAAGTCTTTTGTGCCAGCTCCCTGCTACTAGCACCAGTGGCATCTTTTAAGTTTCACCCTGAGGCCTTATTCCTGAGGACAATGAGTGTAGGACCCCTTGCTTGAAATGCCTGGTTTTGTTTTTTTAATGAAGCTGAGCCATTTGAACTTTTAGGCCTGGTTTAAACCTGAGGCCAATAGTGACATTGCAAGGGTTCAGTCTCTTAGCAACCCATGCAAAGCAGCTGTGTGTGCTTGGAGTGTTTGCCAGAAATCTGTAGGCCTCGTTGTTATTGTGCTGGTATGCAAATGATGCACATGTATAAATTTAAATAAGGTCCTGAGCCTGTGCAAGTTGCACCCGGAAGCTCTTATGGCTCACCAGCCTCACAATTACGTTGGTCCCTTTACTACTTGTGTAAAGCACAGAGGTGGCAACCCAGTTTAAACATTGAAATCCATTGGACCATTATTCTGGCAGGCTAATTTGAACTGATATTTAAGGTGGGGGTGATCCAAACTCTCCAAACGGGCAGACTAATTATTTGATGCTTGAATGTAATGTTAGAATGACGGATTTTCGCTATAACGGTAATTTCAACAGTTTTTTTTTTTAAAAAAATCAACAGCCACCGATATTTCCAACTGTTCGGCATTCTAAAAATGACACGGAAATCGAAATGACACCACCCCTTGATGTCTCCGTGGGGATTTTGGAGCACCCCGATTAAGATTTATGGCCGGGATTGTGCAACAATGCTGGGAACGTCCCCTTTTTAAAAAAAGGGGGGGAAGGCGGGCAGGCAGGCATGCTGTGGAGAGAGTGGAAAAGCTTGATAATTGCACGGCAAAGAGGGATGGTGTTCCGGGAAGGCTGCAAACACGGAAGTGGGGTGGTTTGAAGGGGGCGGTCTCCTTGTGAAACGCTTCTATTTGTCCACGTCCACGGTGAGAACCGCGCAAGAGAAGCGTTTGAATGCATGACAAATTCGTCTGAGGCGCAACACTAAAGACGCGAGAGAATGGCGGGATTGAGGTAAGAGTATGTGAACAGCCCTCTGAGAAGCGCATAATGGGTGCGGGAAAAGCGGAAAACTTGAGACGTGTGGGTTCGGCCCAGATGCTCTGCACATGCAAAGTTCCCTGGGTGACTTCTTTTGCCTTGCTGGAATCAACTTTAAGTCAAGCCTCATTCCGGGGAGCACAGCTACAGCCTAGATTCTTGAATTGACAAAGGCTTTTTTTAGCCACAGAAATGTGCATCACAGAGAAAAGGAATGAAACCAGTGAGCTGTGGGGAGCTCATCCCTAATGGAGGAAGGGCAGCCCTAGCAAGATATGAGATTATGCACTCAGATTTCTGATCCATGTAATATATCTCCTTTCCTCTTAATAAACACTGAGTCAAGCAGCCATAAGGGACAGAAGAGAACTTCATATCTGTTAGTCACTCACTGTATTTTTATGTACTTAAAAGAATTAGGCTATCATTTTGTGCTTGGAACCAATGTGGGATTACCCATACACTGGCAAATCCACTGAGTCGCTTCTGAAGGTACCTGCACTCAAATATTAATTTTTTTAAAGTATGCCTGTCTATATGGGTATAATGGGAATTATTTTGGTATCTAGAAGCTCTATTATAAAAATACTGTAAATGGATTAAAAAAATGTAGCCTATCATCAGACAGGAAGGGGAGGAGGCAGTGGCAGATGGGGGAAGCCTTGGGGTGTAGTACAAAAATACATATGGGAAATCAGCTTTCCTTTTTTTCTTCACCATTAAGAATGTGCACAAATTGCCCAAATGCCAACAAATGGTTTGTCTCCTGCTCAGTTATGCTGCTTGCAGCTTGTGGATCAAACCATCCAGATGACTGAACATCTCGGATGGCTACTTGAAATTAAAGGTCTGCCAATATCAGAGAGAGAACAGATAGTTAAAATCACACATTTTATCTCAACAATGGATTTAACAGAAGGAAGTACAATTAGCCAAGAAATGATAAAATGTTAGAGCATGTTATCAACCTTAATGATGAGTCCCAATGGAGGAAAAAAATGCAATTCAGGGAACAGAACTTTGTAAATTGTTCAGCATTAAATTTAGTTTTCCATTACTGAATACATAATATGCAGTTCTTTTTTTCTCATTTTAGCAAATTGTAATTCAGAGCTATCCAAATTAATTTGGAAGGTGTATGTATGTATGTTTAGATCATGCAAACTGGAGGCCGTAGCTTTCTTTGTTGAGTCAAGCCATGTCATTTGGGGTCTTTTCCTATTGCCTCCCACATTTCCTGGCATTATTGACTTTTCCAGAGAATCTTGTCTTCTCATGATGTGACCAAGTATGATAGCCTCAGTTTAGTCATTTTAGCGTCAAGGGAGAATTCAGGCTTGATTTGATCTAGAACCTACTTATTAATCTTTTTGGCAATCCATGGTATCCATAAAACTTTCCTCTAGCACCGGTTAGGAACATAGCCCTGTGTGTTCAAATAGGATTTTTGTTTATAAGCAAATGGGCCTTGGACTGTAGCTTCATTTAATTCTGACATGGTCACTATATTCTAAATCATTTTTCAGCCATGAGCATCTGATGAAACATTCATCATTAATTCATCATGGGCTATGTGGCATAATGTCCACAAGGGTCCCTGCATCACAGCTGCATTCCTAATACCAGTTTCCTGAGAGTAAGCATCATTGAATAAAATGGAACCTGCATAAGATTGCTTCCACAGAAAGCTGCTTGGGGAAGATCTGCCTCCATAAAATCCTTCCACTGAAAATTTGTAGGATCTAGCCAGATTTCCACTTGCTTCAAAATATCTTAGCAGCAAATAATGCATTGGAAATAAATTCTATTTTCATTTTCAGTTTTTGTTTCAAAAACCCTAGAAGAATAATTATAGTCTAATAATTCATTACCTTTTCTAGTAATTTATTTAATGACTTCAGAGTTTGTATTCCAAGATTTATTGTATCACCAATCCTTCCAATTCTAATAAAGTTTAATCCCAACAAGATGGAGGTGCTTTTGGCAAGCGGGAAGGTCTGGCCCAGAATTTAAAGGGTAACTCATTCTGAATGGAGTTGCACTCCCTTTGAAGGAACAGGTCCATAGTTTGGGGATGCTCTTGAAATGGTGTCAAAATTTACATTCATGACCGCAAAACCTTGTGCATCCAGTGCAACCGTTCCTAGTCTTACCTCCATCTTGCATCCTCAGTCAATAAAAAGTGAAGCTGCTCTTCCAACATGACATGTTGGCCCTGGAGAGACAAAGAGCTACAAGCCTACAGTCTCCTGAAGGGGTTTGCAGATGTGCTGCTGAGACTGTAATCCACTTTGGCTTAAATGCTGGAAAGTTGTATCGGAGCCAGGCAGACAGCTCCATAAAGGCTCGCAAAGGCCCCAACCCCCCACTTTGATGAAACCTTCATAGCAAAGTATCAGTCAGGACCTAATTTTGCTGTCAAGATGGAGCAATTTTCCATGTCCCTGATAAGAAAAGATGGCTGAGAATGGAATGGAATGAGGGAAAGATGGAAGAGCAAATTTGCAAGACTGTATTGTCTCTTCAAGAACAGGCTTGCTTTTCATCCACAGAGCTGCAGAATAATAATAAAATAATACGGCTCCTGGTTATATAAAACATTATACATAATGTATGGCGCCATGCATATTTCAGAAGTCTGTTCATTTCGTACAGTTATATGGAAAATTGCAACATGATTATGGCAATTTTTACTCGTATTTTGTCACGCAAAATGAAGTAAGAAAGGACATTTGTTTCAAAACACATTAGTCATGAAAGAAAAAGTTTCTTAAGGGAAGAGTGCAGTAAGATGGTGATGGGGAGGGGGTGCTTTTTAGAAAATATGTGCCACCAGAAGCTGAGGGTGTAATTTAAATTTAAATATATAAATAAGTATGTTTCCTTGTATAGGGTTAAACTTTTGTTTCTACAACCGTATTAATCTGGGCCATAATTCTAAGTACACTTAGGCAGGGCTTTTTTTCTGGAAAAAAAATGGTGGAACTCTCAAGAGAGAAATGAGGGAGAAACACACAGAAGAAAAGTGTTGCTGCTTTTGAATGCCCCACTGCTTTTTTTCAGCTGAGGGGAAGGGGAGGAGAGGGGGTCCCTCCTCCCTCTCCCCTCAGCTGAAAAAGCTTCCTGCATTTTAAAACAGCTTTTTTGAGGGGAGGGGAGGGGAGGGGAGGGGAGGAGGTCCCCTCCCCCTCCCCCCAGCTGAAAAAAGCAAGTGGGTGTTTGAAAGCAGTGTTGCTGCTTTCAAGGCCCACAGATTTTTTTTCAGTTGATGAGGGATCCCTCTCCCATCAGCTGAAAAGCAGTAGGCTTTGAAAACACTTTCTCACCACTTGCAAGCTGCAAGAAAAGTGTTGCTCTTTGCCCGAAGCTAAAGAGCTGGGCACCTTGGATTGCGCACAGAAGGAAACAGGATCAGGGGGTGGGGCCACCGGACATGTGATTACTTTCAAGAGGTGCTGGAACACTGTTCCATGGTGTTCCAGCTGAAAAAAAGACCTGCACTTAGGCAATGTAAAAGCCATTGAAACCAATAGGACAACTTCTACTTAAAAATGCACTTAAAATATATATTGTATTATTGAAGGCTTTCACAGCCGGAGAACGATGATTGTTGTGGATTTTCCAGGCTGTATTGCAGTGGTCTTGGCATTGTAGTTCCTGACGTTTCGCCAGCAGCTGTGACTGGCATCTTCAGAGATGTAGCACCAAAAGGCAGAGATCGCTCAGTGTCACTATATATATTAGCTTCATCAGTGATTATTTCTTAAAAAGGAAAGAACAGCATCAGAATGTCTGTTTCTACTTGATGACCTTTTAAACACTACTCTGTCAAAATACTCTGCTGCATGGCATTTTTTTATAAAGGCCATTGCTTTCTAGCTGCATGAACAGCTTCATATTATATACAAAATGTGCATGTGTGTGGTTTGCAAAATGCTTTAGAGTTCTATATAAAAGCTATACTTGGGAGTAAAAATGTGACATTTATCCTTACTGAAACACTTATGTTAACCAAGTGCAATGTAACACTCTACAGAATAAGTACTTGGTAATGAAGTAGTTCCTAATAAAATGGAATCTCTTGGGGCTAAATTGTCTCATTTCAATTCTGTACTGCTCAGGTTGTGAAATGTAACATACGCCTTTTGCTTATAAAATTGGCTGCATAAGGGGCTGCAAAGAACTCCTCAAAAGACTGGCATCACCGTTGCTAATCTGGCAAATGGTTTCCTACTAATAGGTCATCAACTGGCATGGGGGAGGATATTAAAAGAGAAAGGAAGAGATCAGGCCACTTTGCCCTGATCTCCAACCCAGAGTGGCAAATTCTGTTGCACAAATGTCACTTGCTCCACCACCTTTCTTTGCTTATTTCATAATAAATGCAGAAGGTCAGGCATCACATCTCAGGAGGCTAGATCTGTCTATCACATTTTTATTCCAATATTCCTCCAAGAAGCTCCTATATGGTTCTTCCTTCCTCATTTAATCTTTGCAGTAATCCTGTGAGATAGGTTGAGTGAGAGTGTCTGACCCAAAGTCACCCAGCCTGCCATGTAGCGGAAAGTGTGGTGTAGTGATTTGACTGTCAGACTAGGATCCGAGACAACCAGGTTTGAATCCCCGCTCTGCCACTGAAGCTCACTGAGTGACCTTGGGCCGGTCTAACGCTTTCAGCCAAACCACCTCACAGAGTTGTTATGAAGATAAAATGGAGGAGAGGAGAATGCTGTAAACTGCTTTGGGTTCCCTTTGGGGAGAAAGGTGGGGTATAAATGACATCAAATGAAAATAAAAATAAGCATCAGAATGAAAAGTCAGTCAGCACCCTATACCATTGTCAGAATTTTGTGCTGCAGCTATTATGATGATGAAAGTCAGTCCATTGTTTGTTCTTTTAATCCTGAATGGGCAATGCCGGGTTAGAAATAAACTTGAAACTTACAGAGAGAGATTCAAGCTGTTCCTTTCTCCCTAAACCTCACTGCCCGCCGCCCCTGCAATCTGCAACCCTATTCTTTATGAAATAAGTCAATCATTTATTCTTCTGTAATCCTTATATAAAGGACAATATTTCATCATCTTTCAAAGGAAAAAAGAGTTCTTTACAAGCCATCCTCACCGAACTAAAAAGGAAAACTGTAAATTCTGGTTCTCTACAGTCAAGGAGAGATGGTAAGAGATTTTTACGATCCACAGAGCACAAGAATTTTTTTTCTTTTTCTTGTCTAATTCTTCCTTCACTAACCTCAGACAAAATCCCATTTTAATTGTAATAGAAGTAGTGAGGCCTTTCACAAGTGGTGCGTGCCTTTTCAATAGCCAGTGTCGATTTTTTGCTCATAAAGACCACGACTGTGTCAGCTGTAAGGCTTGGGTGCATTAGAAGTTAGGACCTGGTCAATTCAAGGGAAAGTATCCCGATAGCCTTAGGTTAAGTTTGTCCTAGCCTGGTTACACAAAGCCCTTCTTAATGGAGATGCCAGGGATTGAATTTAAGATTTCCTGTATGCAAAACAGATGCTCTAACATTTACCAAAGAAGTGGGCAATGTTGGTCCTGCCTTGAAAGTGGTATTTTAATTATACTTCCTTTTATTCTTTTCCAGCTTTCAATTCTGTTAACCTTCAGAGTTCTGTGAAACTCAGGTGATCATATCCTACTGGTGACACACTTAGTCCTTACCCAACAGAGAACAATAATTTTGCAGCTCAAATACCATTACCATTTGCTTTGCAGATAAGTTTACCCGCAGATTAGGTAATGCTTGTGTCTCATCAGAGTGTAAGCATTTGCTCTGGGTGTACAGTTCTTGCAGGAAGTGGTAGGTGGGTGAATTTTGTGAAACACTGGTAAACACACTTGAGAAGCAAGACACACAAGACGCTCGTTTAAAGAAGTTATGTATCTATCCGTAAAATGTCAGATTGGTAAGGCTTAAACATTTGCTTGTATGTTAATTCTGGGTGTAGATGTGTGTGTGCTTATGTGGTATGACAAATGTTGGAGGAGAAGGTCAAGCTTTAGGATTTTTCTTAGACATCACATAATAAGCATTATTCACAAAACGGCATGCCCACAATCTCCCAAATTACAGTTCACAAAAATCATTTTGTTAAATCCATCGAGTGACCTCTCCCCCACTCCAGTATATGTCTGTGCAGTTCCACGTATTTTGAGTAAAAGGCTCATGTCCCAAGTCCCTCTTTTCCTCTTATTAAGAAATTATACTATCACTGCAAGATAGTTATCCTGAATTTTAAAAATGCTTAACAATTTTCTTTGCTGTTTTCTAATTCTGCTTCTTTCCTGATCAGTGTTCAGACGTAGTCAGCCTCTGATTATGAGGTGCTGAGGGGAGCCCTTGTCTTTGTTCTTTTCATCTTTGTACCAGCCATCCCTGCATCCATTTACACTGGCTCATTGGCGTCTCCACACTACATAATCACAAATCAAAAATGTAATAATGGAATCTACAGAAACCAGAGGGGAAGCATTTGGTAAAAACTTTGCCATACTTCAGCAAAAAAGTTTCAAGGGGGACTCCAGCATGAAACATCCAAGTTGTAATTCCGGTGCAGATTTGACACTATCATTTTGGGGGCTATTTTGCTATAGAAAGTGATCGCCCCTCTGCAGAAGTATGCTATGCATCTTACCTTGTTAATTCATCAACAGTTGGGACGTGATTCGTACCTACTCGGTGTGGATCATTTACCCTTTCGATTGGACCTTGTATTCACTTGTGCTCCACAATTAAATGTAACACACCAATATCAGGATAATGGTCTTTTTTCATCATAATGCCCGCCTTTCCATTCCATGAGACAAAGTGGGTTCTGGTTCACAAAAGCTGATGCTACAATAAATTCATTGGTGCCACATGATTTTTTTAGTTCAGGGAAACATGCTTTAGGCCAATATCTATGTCATTCAGCAGTCCTCCCAGTTAAGGTGATTCTTAGTGCTCCAAAGAAATCGGGAATTCAACATCATAAATGGGAGGACAGATTCCCTTCCTGAGTTCAATCAGTTTCAGAAAGGCTGTCCCAGAATTTCACCCCTCTGATAGTTAAAACACTGTGATTAATTGCTTGGAACCATTACAGAGGAAAGGGATCCTTCAGTAGCAGCATCAGGACCACTCCTTCTTGAAGAAATTGTGTGTCAATTCCTAACACTGAAACCCACTGTACTTATATTCCGAGAGCATTTGAATCCCATCTGTCTCAGCACATCCTACAAAGAAGTGAATCACACACCAAGAGGAGAATGAAAACACTGAAAAGGCTGATTTCCATAGTCCCTGTTCACTTGTCAATTGCATGGGTATTCATTACCGCCTGTTAGTCTTTCTGCTATTAACTGGGGATGGGAATGCCAGCTAAAGGCTATTCTTATGGTTTGAGTCCATAAATTATGCAGTATCACAGTCTGAAATTGACTGACAGGCTACACATATTTCAGAGATGTCAAAACAAGGTGTGTGTGGTTTTTTTTTTTTACTATAAACACTTCTGTTTTTGAAAGAATGAAAGCAAATGTGGATTCCTGTCCAAAATAGAGTTTATGTTAACAGGTTAGATGGTGCTCTTACTTCAAGCATCATTTAGTTTTCAGGATGATATATGTGGTCCTTCATGGTTGAGCAGGAGCTTGAACCTATGTCTCCTCAATCCTAGTCTAATATTTTAACTGCTATGCCACACTGGGTTGGAACCAGCAATCCATCAGCAAAAGGTGCTGATGACTGCAGATCTTTCCTACTTTCCCGTCCCTGCAGCAATCTTCTAACCCCAGGACAGTTTATCACTTGGGCTGCAGGACTTAAATGGAGTAACAGCTATACAGGTCAGGAGGGGAGGAGAAAGGGAACAAAACTGCCCTTTCTGCCTCTTCTTCCACTGATTTTGCTTCCGGCCCCACTGCAGCCTCCCACCCCATGTGGCTATCACACCATCCTGCAGCCTGGGGAATAAAATGTCCTAGGGTCACAAGGCCTGCTGCGGGTAGGGGACATCCACAGATCACTGGATCCAACCCAAACGCTCTCATGTTAGACATATATTATAGAATGAGTGGCCAAGTAGAATGGCTTGCTTAAGGCTACCTAGTGACTTCATTGCCATCTAAAAAACTTTTTTTTTTAATTTTGGAAGGTCTTTTAAACATAAATTCTCATCCTGGTTTTAGAATCCATGTTAAAACATTTTTATTTTGATTACTACATTTGTATTAATTTGTGAGCCATCCTTGAACACTTGTCTACAAGTGAAAACATATAAATGACCTAAATAAAATAAACAAAATTGCAGAGATTTGAACTAGGGATGTCCTAGATCACATACTTTTAAGCCACTACCTTATACTAGCTCTATAAAAGAGAATGTTGCTCCAAATTCGCCATAAAGAAAAGCTTCTCGTGTTTTTTAAAAAGTTTGCAAAATATATCCCACTTCTGCTAGCCCCAGGCAGAAAAGAGGATCTGTCCAGGGAACTGAGCTCCCTTACTTGAGATGCTCTTCAGCTCCCTTTCTGGTTTCTTACTAGTTCCAAGATTTCAGCTGGACTCCAGCTGACCTTCAGATAGCATCCTATACGAAGCCCTATACCAGCGCAGCAGCTCACATCTGAAAATCAAATCACAACTTGATTTGGCAATCTACATAGAGCAAAGATCTACCATAAATAGGTAACTGATCCTTGCTATTGTTTCTGCCAATACTACAAAGTGGAGTTTAAGTATGCTCTGTCACAGGTTTCCTCAAGGATCAGTTATACTTTTGGTAAAGGTGCTATTAATTATGTATTAAGTATCTGCATCTAGCTCCCAGAGCAATGGTTATCAAACTTTGTTTTAAGGAGAAACCACAACAATAAAATTCAATCCAGTTTTTCATCCCTAAGTATTTTAACAACAACAACATTCGATTTATATACCGCCCTTCAGGATGACTTAACACCCACTCAAAGCGGTTTACAAAGTATGTCATTATTATCCCCACAACAAAACACCCTGTGAGGTGGGTGGGGCTGAGAGAGCTCCACAGAACTGTGACTAGCCCAAGGTCACCCAGCTGGCTTCAAGTGGAGGAGTGGGGAATCAAACCCGGCTCTCCAGATTAGAGTCCCGCGCTCTTAACCACACAAGCACACATTTCATTTTAAAGCACTTTTCTTCCTCCCACTTTTGCCTGGAGCAGAAAGAAAAAAAATGTTTTTTTATTCCTTCATATTACTCCAACAGGTTTTCAAATGCTTATAAATTTTTATAAATTCTTATAAGAAAGCAACATGGAAAGATCACTCATTCTGACATTTATTTGAATGTTCCATAACTAAAGGCTCAAATAGACAATAGCATTTGAAAACAAACAAGTAATACAAATACTATTAAATGTATTAAAAGAACTCCAGGCACCCCAATAACATTCTGTAACAGTTATATTCCAACAAGTTTAATATCCCCCATTTTCAAGCACAGCTACAATCATTGGAAAGTGAGAACGGCTGCAATTAATGTATGTATTTAATGAGGATATTTATGTATTTAATGAGAATATTTATGACCCATTGTTCTCTTTTGTTACAGTTTACAATGAATATAATTTTGCAATAAATATACAAAAATACATTAAAAATTGAGAAAAATACAATACAGTAAGAACAAATACATTATGAAGCCCACTGGTGTTCTAGGCCCAGTCTGTCTGTCTAGCCAACCTCACAGGGTTGCTGTATTTGTTTATTTAGAAAGTTTATACGCCACTTCTTCAGAGACATGCTTAACAAACAGCTAAAAACAAAACCAAAACAAGTCATGAAAAATAAGCCAGGGCATAAAACAACCACCAAATAGCCTACAACGATTATCTTCATAAAACAGTTCTAAGCCGGCTCTAAGACAAATAAAAACGATGGAGTCCCCCAACTGAAAATCTAGGTTTGGGCCTGGCACCGGAAAGTAAGGTAGTTATTAAGCTAGTCTCAAGGAAGAAGGCATTCTAAAGGCAAGGCACCACCACGGAAAAAGCCCAGCCTTTGGTTATCACACGACCCACAGAGAACAGGGTTTAAGAAAAGGACCAGCTAATTCGTGGAATAAAACGGGCGGGGAGACCTGAGCTCACTGGAGGTAGAATACGATAAAAGCCAGTAAATCAGTATTATTATTCAAAATAACAGTGCAGCCAGGAGCTTTAGAAACAAACACACCTGTGCTGGAAAAAAAGGCTTAACTTCCATTAAAACGCGATCGGCGCGCTCTACCTAAACCGTTTACACTTAGGAGACAAAATTACAGACTTCCCAGTCGCTGACCCTCGCGAACCGACTCTGCCTCCATAAGGAGCGGCGCCTTGAAACTGAATTCGCTACGCGCAAGAAGATGCCAGTTCGCACGCGGGACTCCTCGCCCGGCCTCTTCTTTCGGGGCAGTCGCACCGCGACGTTACCCAGCCGGCGCAAATGACGGCCCGCCTAATGGCCTCGAAGGAACCCGGGCACCGTCATCCGGGAGAGCCCTGCTTTCCGGCATTGTCGTAATACATTGTACTTCGGTCCCTGCAATCTTCTTCCTCCGGCGGAAAATGTTCTTTACGGTTCTGGCCGGAAGTGCTGTGGAGCGGATGTTTTTACGGCCCGGTTAGCCTCGCTCGTTCTCCGTTGCTTGACTGGAAGGCCGCCGCTGCCGCTGCCATGGATCGCAGGAAGAAGCCGCTGGATGTGACTGTTGCTTCGGTGAGGAGGGAGGAGTAATTTCACTGCTCTGCCTTGGCTTTCTCCGTATGAAATGGGGTTTCTCGTTGAATATTCATTGAGAAACGGGCTTTATCTGGTCCACGGAAAAGCTTCTGGCGGGGCCTTTAAGGCGCCTCGAGAGTTCCTTTTGCTTTTCTAAATGGGAGAAGTGACTGTCTGGAGGTCTCAGTCTTTGGTGTTGGGACGTTGTGCTTTGCTAACACGCAGAACACCTTTAAAACTGAATGTAGTAGAAGAGCCCAGTCAAGGCGACCTTTTGAAAACTAACATTTATTTATAGCACGAGTGTCCGTGAGCCAGAGCGTGCATCACGTATCAGGGCCGATTCCGGGGAACCAATTGTGCCGGCCTTTTTATTTTTCTCTCGACTTCCTCTGCTAATCCTTGAGGATCCCGACTCAGCCCCGCAACTAGGATGAGCACCAGGCATGGCACCTTTTCAGTTGTGGTGCCAAGACTGTGTAATTCCCTCCCCACGGAGGCTTGCCTAGTGCAAGCCTTACAGTCTTTTATATGCCAGACCTATACCTGTATTTTCTCAAGCGGTTAGGCAATTGATCCTTATCGTGCATGGAACCGTGAATTCTTCTTGAGCTTTTATGGTAGATCTCTAATTTTTTTTTAAGTTATTTTAATTGGCAGCTGCTTTTATTGTTTCTGCTCTCACAAAAAAATTATTGCTTTGAAGTGGTGCTGTGTTATAAGGTTGTTGTCTGTTTTTGCTCTTGTTGCTGCTTATATTGCATTTTTGTGGTTCTAGTGTTGTGTTTATTTTGTATGGAGAGGTGAGATTAGAAGTGATTTAAATAAATGCAATGCTTCATGAAGAAAGTAATGAGAATTGCAAGTTCCTTAATAAAAGTCTTGACAATCTAATTTAGTAGGTCTTTGCCCTTTAAAGGCTTTAAATTTCGTTTCTGATCATGTTTCAAAGCTTGGCTGATTAGTTTACTTAAGCTGGATGTTCTGAAGACTAAACTATAGTAAAGGTTGTTTGTTGACTTGACTATAGACATAAGCAGATACTGAGCCTACTAGTGGCATGGTACAGGAGCTGGATGTTCATATATTGGAGAGATGTATGATTTGTTTTATAGCCTTGATCCTTCCCTCTCCTACCTGTTCTGGAGAGGATCACAGTTGTTGGGTGAATTGCACATACATTATACTTACCAGTACCAAGCTTAGTCATTAATTCATGCACTGCAAGCAGGTTTCCAAGGTCTTAGCAGCTCCTTATCATGCAAAAGATTTTACACTGTCATGTTGTAGCACCCTCAGTGCTAAACACTGTTAACTTGTTTTTCTCTGAAAAAGGTACATGATCATACATGTATAAAGCAGAGAAGGTATCATTGCAATGCAACAGATTGAGGGGAAGCTCAATCTATTTATTTATTTATGTCATTTATAGTCCACCTTTCTCACTGAGACTCAAGGCAGATTACACAATATGAGATTAGTATAATCCGTATCAAGTACATTTCAATACAGTATCAAGGACCTTTTATAAACAGTGCCATAGGGTAAATAGATCTATTTACCCTATTTGCCATAGGGTAAATAGATACAAGTTTAAAATACATAGTATTAGCAAGAATCCAATACAGAGTATAAAAATACTGAAGCAGAACATAATCAATTCCAGGACTAACATTAGACCACATGGAGCACTGGTGGTACATAAGAGTACATATTTAAAGCAGCAGATAATATGTAAGGCAATATAGTGATGAAGTCTATGGTCCCTAACTCATTAGCGAAGCATCTTGCCTACAATACAGCCCTCTCATTTGAGTAAAATGTTGTAACTTGTTAACCCATCTAACTGAAGGGGTGTGTCCTGGTGAAGGAATTTTGTGAGAAGTTTCGGGGCAGGGATTAGAATGCTAGCTGGTCCCTCACCCCACCAGTCTCATGGGAAGTTGTACAACATGGCTCTGTCAGGCTGCATGCTGTGCACCTGTGAACACTAATAGATATATTTGGATTTTCTGAAGTTGCTAATGGTGCTGCTGTTAGTATCCAGCTGTGGTGGTAAACATGTAGATTTTTTTATGAGTAAAATTCTTATGTGCTGTTGACTTTTTCCCCCTTCACTGTTCCTCATCCAGCTGGTAGACTTGAAAGCTGAGCTTTTCCGAAAACAAGAAGAGTTCAAAAAAGAAAAACTTTTGAAAGATGCTGGGATCTCTGTAAAAACCAAAGCAACAAGCAAGGTAGATAAATATAAATTATTGATTTACCCAAATGTTTCGAATGTTAATAATGTTCTCTCTAACTATATAGAGACTTGAAACACTAATAGGTCTGATCTCACTATTTAAAATGAAGGAAACAACAAGGTGTCAAGTCACCTTAGACTATTTAATGATTTTTTCCCATGTATGTATGTATGTATGTATACAAGCTAAGAGAATACTTAAATGTTTGAAAGTCTCCTTCTAATTCTTTAAATACTATTTGGGTGGTGATAATTAATGTTTCTATTGCACTTTCAGATGTTTAAGTGCTTTACATACATTGTCACAGAAATGCAATACCCATGTAAGGTAGGTCAGTGTTATCCCCCTGTTGTTGATGGAGTGAGATACATTTTTATAGGTAACCTGTGATAACAACTCATTCTTACAGCAATTACTCTATACCAGCTCCAGATAAATGGAGATGTCTTCCTTTCTCGGTGTGTTTTAAGTACCTCTGGCTATCACACACACCAAACATAGAAAGAGAGATTTTAAAAGTATATCAATTTAGTAGTATCAAAATTAGTAGTATGCGTAATGAACATTTCTGGATATGTTTAAAATGCAGGCTGGACAGTATGTAGTACTATAGTATTTTTGTTAATCAACAAATTAATATAACTATTGCCAGCTGTGATTTTTCTGATCAATAACTTTTCACTTAGCTCCTGAGGAGTTAGCCGTGTTACTCTGTAGTTGCAAAATAGTAAAAAACCCAGTAGCACCTTTAAGACTAACCAACTTTATTGAAGAATAAAGCTTTCGAGAACCACAATTCTCTTCATCAGATGCATCTGATGAAGAGAGCTGTGGTTCTCGAAATCTTATGTCTCAATAAAGTTAGTTAGTCTTAAAAATGTTATTGGACTTCTTACTATTTTTCACTTAGCTACATTTTTATAAACCTCCAAATTTTTCTTATCAGCCAGCCCATTTTATGTCTGATTAAGAATGAATAACATTGTTCAATTCAGTGGACTGTAATGGAAGAATAAACTTTCCCCATAACACTTTTGAGAAATGGTGGGCTTTGTACTATATCCAGAAATCAAACGAGTTCTAGAGTTGAATAAACTGGAATTTGCTTTTTTTAATATTATGAAGTGGTATCTCATTCTTAAATCGCAATTACGTATATTATATACTAATAGAAAAGTGGTCCTTATTTGTGAATACTTAAATCTGGAGACTGGAGCCATGAATGGACAAAACAGATCTTCCTACACATCTGAAAAATGCCCCAGGTTTGCAGGAAAAATATGAAATCTAAAAAAAATACATTAGATACATTAAAAAAAACTCCAAGTGATTAAAAGGACTCCTGTAGCCTTAATCAGATGTCCTCAGGGGCTATTGCTTGGCAACCATAACAGAATATTATAGACTTGGTTTCTGTCAGGTGGAGGAGGAGGGCAGGCCCCTTTCCAGGACTGTTTTGGCATTTGTGGGAGGACTTATTGGGTCCAGGCCCAGAAACAACCAGCAGTCCTGGTGACTTGCTACCACATGACTTGCATGACTCACCCAGTCCTGGCTGTTTGCTATTGTTCAGCTGCTCCCACCGGCACCCTTCAGTGTAGCTGGGGGCTCCCAATGAGCTTCCCCTGTGGAAGCTCACTAGGAGACTCTCAGGCTAACTTACCTCTCAGGGATGTTTTGAGGATAATATGGAGGCAAGGAGAATGATGTAAGCTACTTTAGGTCCTCACGGGGGAGTATGGCAGTATATAAATGAAGCAAATTAAAAATATAGATGAAGATAGGGGGCAGAAAAACAGTAAGTTGTTTTGTGGGTTTGAAAGAGAAAAGGACATAGGGAAAGGTGAACATACGAAGGCTGCCTGGATGAGGACAAGAGGGAATAGTGTGGGGAACGGGAAAGTGAAATACCCCCAGTAAGTTCTTGCAGGTTTCCCACCATGCAACTGGGCCTGACTCAGCTGACACCACTCAAGTGGGCCATAAGGGAGAGGCTGCCAGAGGAGAGGAAGAGGGAAAGGTAAAGATGGGGACAGGCAAAAGTGGGTGAGAAGGGAGAAGGAAAAGGGGGAAAGGCTGTGGGGGGAAGGGAAAGAGGACATGGTGTGGGAGGGGAAAATGGGACCCTCCCCCACAAGTCCTTGCAGGTCCCCACTTGTTAAGCTAATTCTACAGTCTCAGAAGTGTAGTTTTTAAAGAATGATTTAGAATTCTGTTTGTGAACTTCATTCTTAATCTCACACAAATTTATGCTTAATATGTATTAAGGATAAAAAGCAATGACTTTCAGATTATTATTGCTAATTATAATTTATGTAGTGAGAATTCGAGATTTTTGTTATAGATGAAAAAGCTCTGCATAGGGGAAATCCTAGGAAGGCTTATAGGGATCATATGTTTCCTATTGCTGCTCTCATGGATCTGGCACTGACTATTTGGGATGAAATGATGATTAAATAGTCATAGAACTCATTTTTCAGGAAGCCTGTTTTACTTAAAGGTTTGTATTTTGTTTTGAAAACTGGACATTGCAGAAGCCAAGCATCTGGACTAAACAAAACAAAGGTGTTTCAGATCGAGCTGAGAAAGATGCTGAGCAGAAGATAGAAGAGCAGCAAACGCTAGATAAATCAAGGTATTTATTAATCTGCGAGAAGGGTAGGTTTGACTCTTCATTATTCAATTTGCAGTTTCCTGGTTATACAGTTTGTAAAGTATGAGCATGTGCTGCATGGTATATACTTGACTCTTTGGTTGTGTTCCAGGCTTTGAAATACACAAGACTATATTTGATGATTGTCCTGGTGCCAGATGAATAAGAATTTGTGTAGGGGGATACTTGCAGAAATACTGTGTCTGCACATATGATGGAGGCTATTTCTAATGAACTTGGTTCATTAGACTTTATACTTGAGGAGCTAGAGTTCAGATTCAGACATGGCAGGTGGCTTTGGAATAATCAATCATCTATGTTGTGTGATGCTACTAATGTGTACTTACAAGTCAGTTCTGATCTGGTCAATGACACTTGCTCCCTAACAAGTACTTAAGACTACATAAGTGTGCGAGAGAGATGACCTTCTGAAGAACACTGAGAATTATATGCCACAATATTCTTGAAGGTGTTTTTAAACTGAAGCTTATTGTTTGCTGTTCTTTCTCAGTGCAGCACCTTGAATAAGTGCCCAAATGATCATGCAAATTATTCCTAGTTAACTACAGCTTTGCTTGGTGAAGGGTCACCCCTGATGTCCTCCTTGCAAATGGAGGCTTGTATGTGTTGAGGACAGCATGGGTGGTAGTGCATGGTGAGATTTTTTTGCCTATGTATATTGGCTCCAAGAAATGAGATCTTTCTCCCAAGTCCAAAATGGTAAAATAATAATAATAATAACCTTCAATTTATATACCGCCCTTCAGGACAACTTAATGCCCACTCAGAGCAGTTTACAAAGTATGTTACTATTATCCCTGCAACAACAAGCACTCTGTGAGGAGGGTGGGGCTGAGAGAGCTTGTGGAAGCTGTGACCGACCCAATTTCACCCAGCTGGCTTCAAGGGGAGGAGTGGGGAATCAAACCCGGCTCTCCAGATTAGAGTCCTGCTCTCTTAACCACTACACCAAACTGGCTCAAACTGCCTAGCTGCTGTAGAATGGTTAATTCAGATTTGTATGACTGTATTTTGGGATTTATTTTTTAGGCAGAAACTGGAAGAGAAAGCAAAACTCTATGAGAAAATGACAAAAGGAGACTTTCCAGGTAAATAAAACTATGTGTCTGATATTATATCTTGTTAATCTAAGACTTCACAACAAAGCACTCTTGCTAGCAAGTGGTAGCCTTAGGCTTGGAGGAACTTTGAAGTAACTGTGTTTTTATTTATGTACTTTGTTTATACCCCACTTTTCTCCCCACTAGGGACCCAAAGCAGCTTACATTGTTCTCCCCTCCGCTTTATCTTTATAACAACCCTGTGAGGTAGGTTAGGCTGAGAATGTGTTACTGACCCAGGGGCACTCAGCAACCTTCCATGGCAGAGTGGGGATTCAAACCTGGGTCTCCCAGGTCCTAATCTTATGTTCTAACCACTACACCACATCTCATAATGCCTCAGGCAATGCCATGCAGTTTTATGTTGCAACTGCTCTAAACGTTTAAAATACTTTTCAAAGTCATATCTGCTTGCATTAAGTAAGATATCTTTTATTCTGAATATGGTGGGGCTTTTTCACATAGTTCCTGTTGCACTGAAAGAAAATTTTGGTTGAAAAATAATTTCTTTGACTTTCAGTTTCATTTTTGAACTTGAAATTTGGAAGCCTAAGAAAAGATTTTGATTAGCGCACAATTAATTGACTGGGGGAGGGGGGAAGCTTGTATCTATCTGTAAGCAATGTAGCTCAAAAGAAGATGTCTTCGCTCTCCCCTTAATACTTTTGCCAGTAGTAGTCCCATCCCTGTATACTGATTTTTGTAAAGCGTAGTGGCTTGTTGGTCAAGAGAACTCCCTGTGAGCAAGGATGTTCCTCAGTCAGGTCTTGAATCAGCTGTAAATTCATGGGATGGCCTTACCTTATCTCTCCTGTCTTTGATATGTGAACAACAGTTTTGTATCTTAGGAGGCTGTTATAAAGGTAATTAAGAGAACTTGTGGAGGATATTGAGCCCTTGAAGAAAAATGCTGTATACATTCTTAATATACTCTCTAAGCTACTTCATGCTTCCAAAAGTTGACGGTGCCATTTCTTATATTTTTTTTATTCTTTGTGTATGCTTAATTATGGAGACATGCCCATCCAGCTTCGTTAGTCAGTAATTCTTTTCTCACGTGGACAGTTGATTCATGTTTATTAATTTGAGTGTAGATGTGTATACAGTTTATCAAATCATTCGGGTTACTCAAATCAGTGTCGTTTCAGGTATGTAGCCGTGTTGGCCTGCAGTAGAACAGCAGGATATGCTGTGCCAGCCTAAGCAGAGTTAGTCCTTCGAAGCCCACTTAATTAAACTGAGTAGTGTAACTCTGCTTAGGGTTGGACTGTAAATCAGTGTGGTAAGGCCCTCATTGAGTAAAACCCTGTAAATTATACACCGTTTCACACAGTATTTCTGTTTTGATAAGGACTGACAGGTGCTCTCATGGGGTAAATGTCTTTGTATCCTTATGGGGGGGAAAAGAAAAACAAGCTCAAATCTATGGATAGATGAGCTGGCACATTTAAATATGCTGGTTAATGATGGTTTAACACAAGAAATCAGACTGTATTATGTTATAATAATATTCCATAGCATCGCAGGGACTTCAAAAACAGCATGTCGTCGCTTGTTAAGCCTTGAATCCTGTTTAAAATTATGCAAAAAGCCTCATTCATAAAGCTTTGACTTTACTTCAAGGCATACCAAATGTGAAAAAAGTGAACCTGAGATGTAGAAATCTGTCATAAAGTTTCTCAGTAGTCAGTCAAATATGTTGTTATTAGCTTATAGAGAGTATCCCTCCTCTTTTCTACAAATGATTGCCAGCCCTGGATATATGTGAGGTGACTGCACAAAAAAGGAGCACTAGCTCTCTCTTTCAGCCACATCTAGTATACTAAATTCTGAGTGTGATGTCAGGTGAATGAGAGTTTTCCTTCCCTGGCCCCACTTTGGTTATTTGCAAGTGCTGGGGATGCTTGCAGAATAATAGTATCATGTGTTTGGTCTTTTATTACTAGATGCTATAGTGGAAGAGACAAGGAGGAAGTGTAGGGCTGTGTTCTGCGGCACCTACACATTCCCCCAAACCTTTCATTCTGGCTTAAGAGATACCTAATTGTAGGGTTAGATTTACACATCATGGCCCATGGAAGAAAATATTCCATGAGCTCTAGGCCCCCTTCTTTGACATTCAGCACAATCCATAATTATGCTTGGCTATTGCCGAACTGAAAAAACACGCAAGGCTTGCTTGGGTGGTTTTATAATGTTCGGCCCATTGTCCTGTATTGTAGTCAAGGGCATTGTCAGCAGCAGTAATGCTGATTGCTGCAATTTCATATTGACTCCTATCTCAGCTGGGTACTTTTCAATGCCTGTTATTTAAGAATTGATTTTCTGACATAGATGAAGAAACCGAGGATTTGTACCTTGTGGATTTCACTCAAAAGATCATAGACAAACAGAAAGAAGTACAAGAGCTGTGTGCAAATGAAACTGCTAGGAAAGCAGCTGAGAAGGAGAGTGAAGACGAGAGGCTCTCTGAAATGGAGATTCCACCGCCGCAGGACCCCACTGAAGAATGGTCAGTGGTAATATTGTAGGGGTGTAGTCTTGTTCATGTGATTTTCTTGAAACCTTGCTGTTGCATCACACTGCATTCAGAAAAAGCCCCCAGATCTCTATAGAAAGCTCTTCAGGCAGTTCTTTGCAATCCGTGATAAACTTTTCTACCTATCAGGAGACCTCCTTCCATGTCATTCTCCTTGCCTTGCAGAAGAGATTCCTGTAGGTTATGAAAACAACAAAGAGTCTTAAGACATCTTAAAGATTAATGGATTTATTGGGCACAAGCATTTGTGATCCCTGGCCCTCTTTGTCAGATATACAAAGTAAACTGCAATTTTCTATTAAAGGTGAAGCTCTTCTGTAGTAATAGGGAATTGCCTTCTACTTCAATTTAGACTGCAGTTCTATCGTATTTCCCCCCCTAACGGCACTTATGAGATAGCTTCTGCATGTGCTACTAAATCAACCAGCTAAAATTTGGTTCACCAATCTCCTACTTGTTATGTACCAGGTTCCTTAGATAAGCTACCAGTTACCCTTTTTAGTAGTAACAATCCTCTGATGAACTGGGCTGTAATCAATGAAAGCTTGCTCTAGCAAAAATATGTGCCTGTCTTTTAAGGTCTCAAGGCTTCACAGGAAAAAAGAGCATACCTTTAAATGTATGTGTTCATCAGTCTTTCCTAAGATGAAATGCTTGAGTGGTCCCCAGGCCACATAATTGATATTCTCGGCTGTCATAGTCCTTTTTTACTAAATTAAATGTCTTTGGGAAGAAAATGCATGCATGTAACTACCCCATGATACTGTGGACTATTGGAAATTATTTTCTTGGCTGCTGTTGACATTAAAAGAAAATTAAATGCCATCACATTGCAACCGACTTAAAGCAACCCCTTGGGGTTTTCAAGGCAAAAGATGAATAGAGATGTTTTTCCATTGCCTTCCTCTGCCACTAACATTAGCAAGAATAAAGGTTTTGGAAAAGCTGCATGTTTCAGAAGATCTGTTTTGATAGTTGGAGAGAAAAAAATCCTTGAGAACAGATTTGTTTCTGATATTCTAACTGTGCACACATCAGAAGAAACCCCCCCGAAAGGCAACAATACATTTTCAAGAACCAAAAAGAAAGCAAACTGCCACTTCTGGCTCTTTCACATTCTTGTAACAAGCAACTTAATGAAAGAATAAATCATTAATGGTTTAATCATTAGCACTGCATGCTGGGCGCATCGACACTTGGACAGCTGTGTGTCTATGCCACTGTCAATAACCAAGGAAGAATTCAATGCTAAAGAATACTTGGCACTTCTAATGGGCAATAAGTACTGTCATTTATCTGAATCTCTAACTGTTTTCAATGGCAAAGCCTTGGGAGAAAGACAGTTTTACATTGAAAGAACTTTGACAGAAGTCCCGTTTTCCTTTTGTTTCCAGCTTTTGTTAAAATAGCTGAACAATTGCTGAAGCAATCACTGAATGAGTCTTGGCCCAATAATCGAAATCTATTGTTGCAATGTAATATTAGTGTGGAAAGTCAATGCTGGATCATTATTCTTGCCGCAGGGAGCAGATATTTTGTGCCGGTAAAGTTAGGAGTGATGTGCCATTATAACTTATTAATATTTCTCCAGCAACCTTATCTAAGCAGATAGCTCTCTCACAATGACTTCTTTTTAAAAAATGAACATGTAGACAACTGTTTTTAAGAGGTACTATCTTCAGTCTGTGGTCAGTTATGAGGATGGAGGAGACTTAGTGCTTAAGCATGGTGACATTTTCTCTAAGTCTGTATAAGTCAATGGACTTAGAAGGTATAACTTAGCTAAAGATTGCACTGTTAAGTGATCCCCATCATAATATTAACAACCACCGACTGAAGACCGTAGTCCTTAAAAGGGAAGTTGTGCTGTTACTGCCTTCTGTAAGCAATTATCTGTCCAGTGAATAAATCTCTGTGCTGTATGAATTACATTTTGCTTTCAATTTTAGGGTTGACTATGTGGACTCCTTGGGCAGATCAAGGCGTTGTATGAAGAAGGATTTGCCACATCTATTTCAAATGGATAAAGAGCTTCAGGGGAAGAGGTGATGTTGGTCCTAGTGTATATACTTATTCTTGTAGATGCTTGCGCGCGTGCGCGCGCGTGTGTGTGTAGTAATAATAATAACCACAACATTCGATTTACATACCGCCCTTCAAGACAACTTAACGCCCACTCAGAGCAGTTTACAAAGTGTGTTGTTATTATTCTCATGACAATCATTCTGTGAGGTGGGTGGGACTGAGAGAGCTTTGGGAAGCTGTGACTGACCCACGGTCACCCAGCTGGCTTCAAACGGAGGAGTGGGGAATCAAACCTGGTTCTCCAAATTAGAGTTCTGCCACTCTTAACCACTATACCAAAGAAGAATGTAGTTACTATGCTTAGCTTTGTGTCAAAATGAGTGCGAAGAATTCTGAAGAATCTTTTTTCCCTGAGCCACTATGACACCTAAGCAATCAGTAGAGCCACAGATCTGTTCAGAAGAGATAGTTCAGAACAAAATATGAAAAAATGGGAAACAAGTGAAAACATGTAGCATGATTATGATTAAATAATAATTGTGCTTATGTACTGGTTTTCTAGACAGATTAGTCCCTCACCCAGAGCGGTGAACAAGTTAGTGTTATTATCCCTACAATACGGGTGGGGAACTGGAGCTGAGAGGCATGGTTTACCCAAGGCCACCTAGTCATGGCAGTAGTGGGATATGAACCAGTAGAGAGCTGATTCGCAGCTGAACCATTTAACCACTGTGCAACAGCAGCTTTATTAATTGTGCTGTATTTAGTGCTGTGTTTAGTATGATACTCTGACCAAAGGTGCTTCTAGCTGATAACAAAAATGCCTTTTTTGTTGTCAACTACTATTCAATGGCAGTTGCATATGATGTAGTCCCCACATGTAAACAAAACTGTCAACCAGTTTTACCTTCACCTTTCTCTTTTTTCTCTCCTGTCTCCCATTCTCAGACTTTCTGTCTGGGGTCATTTTTCAGACTTGAGATTTTCATTCCCCATCACTTCAAACATTCCTTCAGGTTTGCCTCTTGTTTTTTTAATTTTTTAAAAAAATTCTAGACTCTGAGCTTCTAGACGTGGATAAGGGGAAAAGTAACTTGAGGGGAAAAGTTACTTCTTTATTTTCACTTGTCTAACTGAAATTATATATTTTATTTTATACATTTAAAAACATTTTTCTGAGAAGGGGTTCATGGCTTCACCAGAGTGCCTAAGGGGCCTATGGCACAAAAAAGGTTAAGAACCCCTGTGCCTGGCACCACCAGGTACAGAGCTTCTATTTTCATCTGCTAAGATTTCTTTCTCCCTTGCATATCTGCTGTCCTCTTGCTGCCCCCAGGTTTGCATTTCACCTTCCTGTTACTAAAACTGCTTTTGCTTGCCATGAAGAGTAGCTCATCTGGATCTTGATATTCTCCCTTTCCTCCCATGCCCACATTTGAAAGCAACGTGGCTTTCACTTTCCCCTGTGTCTTTGTGCCTTCATTCTGCATCTCTCTGTCTTTGCATGTGAGCATTACTTTAGTTCCCCTTTGTCAGAAAGAGTTCTCTCTAATCAAAGAAAACTTAAGATCGATATATTTTTTTATCCCACCTGTCTTCTAACATGGCTGACATGATTTCCCCCTCCTCCTTTTAATCTCTACAACCATTCTGTTAGGTCAGGATGAGAGAGGGTGACTGGACCTTAACTGGGGAGCTTCATGACGTACTGGGGATTTGAACCTGTGTCCCTAGGCCTAGTTTAATCATTCTGATCACTACACTGCCACTTGTGGCATTGGTTTGACATCTCAGCATTTTCTTCCCATCACAATGTAACAAAAGATCCGCCCCTTCTATACAGTTAGGAGGTGGAACGGGTGAAGCAAATAAGGGGTCATTATGTAATGGTATGTATTGTATCTTTACTTATACCCTGAAAATCTTTATGGTCTCTAAAGTGCTACAGGATTCAACTGCTGTTCTACTGCAGATAAACATAGCTGCCTACCTGAAAACATCTTAAATATATATTTCATATATTTCAGTTTATATTTCATATATTCCAGTTGCAGGACACAGGCTTTCAGGTTTTCAAGTCTTTCTCTTAAAACAAAGTTGTCCTTCTCTGGACGGTATTACTTGTAGAATGTTATGATCTCCAGTAGTGGTTTGAGTAAAATGGTTTATCTTAAATCTATGTTCACTGGAATGCCACCATTTTGTTCTAGTAGCTGAAATGGTTACTATCGTCATTTTAGTATATGTTATCAAATTGCCCTTGAGGTTTTGTTTGCCGCTTAAAGAACAAGGAAATTTGTGGAGATGGGAAGGATGTCTCAAAAAGGAACACACAGTAATGGCTACTTATGTCGAGATTTGGCATTACCACTTAAAATCCTTTGTACTTATTTGAAATTGAGATGACAATGCTGACAAAATCTGAAATGTTCTGTATAGGATAAAAAGGCTTTTAATATGTTCCTCAGACAAAGTATCTGGCAAAACTTTATCAGTGTTTTTAAAGCAATGTCCCTACTACACACTGGCATTGTAATGTGTCTCAATGAAATCTGTTGTGTGTAGGGGGGTGTTTTTCCTTCAATAAATAGAACTTGAAAATGGAGGCCCAGGTCACGGCGGTTGCCAGGTCGTCGTTCTTCCATCTCTGACAGACCAGACAGCTCACCCCCTATCTTTCGACCCACGACTTAACTACAGTGGTCTAGGCAATGGTCACCTCAAGGCTAGACTACTGTAATGTGCTCTACACGGGGTTCCCCTTGAACTTGATCCAGCTGTTACAACTGGTCCAAAATGCAGCAGCACATGTCATCACTGGAGTGCCTTCTATGGCACACATAACACCGGTACTGTGCCAGCTGCACTGGTTACCGGTGGAGTACCGGATCAGGTTCATGGTCTTGGTACAAGCCTTATGCGGGCTGGAACCAGCGTATCTGTGGGACTATGAGCCCTGGAGGATGCTTTAATCCAGTGACAAACAGCTGTTAATGGTCCCTGGTCCCAAGGAGGCCCGCCTAGCATCAACCAGAGCCAGGGCCTTTTCTGTCCTGGCTCCAACCTGGTGGGACGCTCTGTCTAAAGAGACCAGGGCCCAGCTGGATTTGCTATCCTTCTGCTGGGCCTGCAAGATGGAGCTGTTCCGTCAGGCATACGGTTGACGCTGTCTGGGCCTCCCTGCCGGCTGACTAGAGGAGAACGTGCCCCCCTACAGGAAGCATCTACTGCCCAGCCTTGTTAAATACCTTTGGGGATGGTTGGGTGGTGGCTTTTGGAGAAGTCTGCTGCTGTATGTTTTTAAAATATTTATATGGTTTTATCAGTTTTAAAGCTATTTGTTTTTAAATTAGTATACCGGTTGTAATCTGCCCTGAGCCTGCTGATGCGGGGGAGGCAGAATATAAATTGAATTAAATAAATTTAATAAAATTGAGGACCTGGTAAGTGCAGGCCACCAGTTCAGGCCATTTAGTTTAGAAGTAGCTCGGCCATACTGGGCATTGTGGGGCAATTGTTACAAAAGCATTTTTATTGTTTGAGCAGTTGGCTTATTGTTCACAATTTTGTTGCTAAAATGCACCTACAGTCCTATGCAGAGTTATTCAGTGGCTTAGACAGGAATAACTCTGCATAGGATTGCAGTGGTGGATTGCTAGTACAGCCCTTTGCAACCCTACCAGGGCGCAAGCTGCCTTCAGTCTGCAACAATAAAACAAGATAGAATTTTTTACTTAAATACAGTGACACTTCTGTATAGTGCATAGGATTGCACTGCAGGAGAAGTAAAGGATTTTGAAACATACATATGTTGAGCTAGAGGAGTGGCTCACAAATGAATGTACCTTGAACCCTCTTTTCTGTGAAGCTAATGTCTTCTCCCTCTGTCCTATTTCCATATTAAAGATGGGCTGAGAACACCCTCTTAACTAAGGCCATCTAATAAAGAGCATATAGGGCTTTTACATAGAATTCGTTAGTCTTGTTCAAGTCATTTTTTGTCACTTATTGCTTCCTAGTTCTTAAGCAGTGCCTCTGTTCTGTTTTAATTAGGCCAATAATTGAAGAGAAGACTCTGTTGTCTGAAGATATGAGAAGGGAACTTCAACGTCAGCAGTGGGAACGAGAGGAAGAAGAGGCCATGCAGAGGCCTGTGGGACCAATACATTATGAGGACATTCGTGAACATGGTGTGCCCCCTTCCTATTAGAAGTGTTTGTCTTGAGGAGAAAGGGGCCATCTTATTCCCAGTGCAACAGCAGTGCTTGGTGTAGCCCCCTGTTGAAGCCCATAAATCTGGATTCTGTCCCTTAAGTTGTTATGCGTTCAGTAAGAAAAAATAATAGCTTATGGCATGTTTACTAGACATCTTGCACTGGATTACTTGGCCTGGAATAAACTACAGTTCTCTAATAATAGTCAAAGAGCAGAGGTCTTTGGCCCTACCTATAAGTATATGCAAAGTTAAAAATCCATCTAAAATACAAAAAGATGGTTCAGGCATTAACTTAGAACTCATGGTATATTTAAAGGTATGATGGACCGACTTATCCTTTCATTTCTTTGAAAATATTGAGACCACCACCTTGGATTAGGTGACCTAGGGCATCTGTCTGTACTAAGGTTCATCTTGGAGGTATAATGTGTGTTGTTTTCTGATGTTGTGCAAAATCTTTCCTTTCAGAGGCCAGACAGCTTGGTGTTGGTTATTTCGCTTTTGCCCGTGATCAGGCTTTGAGGAAAAAACAGATGGAAACATTAGAAATGCTAAGAGATCAGGTAGGAGACGTTAAAGGTAGTATAAACATGTGTTGGGGAAAAAAATCAGGTATGGAGGCTTTCCCTGATAGGTATGTGAGAAGATGGTAGCTAATTTTTTTTTAAAGATAGTGTCTCCCCCCCCCACCCCTTTTTGCTGTACTGTGTAACCTTGCTAGCTCTGGCCTTTCAGAAAGCCATCTGAGAAATGCACTTTGGGTAATTGCATCAGCTGCAACCCTAAACAGGAATATTTAGGACCCTTTTGAGTAGAGTGGTTCTTACTCCCTAATATGTGTTTGGGATTGTAATGATAGACTTCTCAGTAGTTGCTGGGGTTCACGTTTAATAAGTGGACACATTCATGTTCAGTTATTGAGACTGAGTCAGTGTTTCAACTAAGGAAAATTATTCCATTAGTTAAATATTTTTGTTCTGTAACTGTATGAAAGATCTACTTTCCTATAGCAATGTTAGTAAGATTTGAGCTAAAATTTTAAAATGTAGGAGTATTGTGAGCAATGTAATTTTGGAATACTAGCAGAATGACAGGCTGTTGTTTTGCTTCTAAGACCACAGACCAGAGGGCAAAACGTGAGCACTTGAAGGAGAAACGCAAGGCTGTTCTGGAGGCCCGGCTATCTAAACTTCGTGCCAAAAAGCGCTTAAAAGAGGGCAATGCAATAGAAAATGGAGGTATGCTTTTAAAAAATTATTTAAATACCAAGAACGAAAAATCTATGTGTATGTTCGTTACACAGAAATGCAAAAGAAGTGGTCTTGGTTATGCTGGTCAGAAAATGGGGTGTGATTCAACATGTGAAATAACCTACAAAACTCCTTTCTTCCAAAGCTGACACGGTACTGTCCTTCCATAGTGATGTACTCTCGTGAGAGGTTACAGATAAGATGTTCCATTAGCAGCTTGTGGCTGGGGTGGGGTGGGGTGAGGGGAGGAAGTCCATTGTTAGGAAGCTTCAGAGAACTAGTGATGAAGGATACAGACTAATCCAAGCTTGGGCCAAACATACTGTATTAAATTGGGCAAGACCTTAAACAGACCGGGTGGGTGGCAAAAAGATTCCTCTGCAGCTTCTTTACTCTGTTGTGATTCCTGAAACTCTGTTCTTGGGGATCATTAGGAATGGCTTGGGTTGTAGCACTTGGTTGACATGTATGCCTGAAGAGGGAATCAGTAAATATTTGCTCCTTTCATTTCTTGAGCAAGAGGTTCTGTAGGATCCAACCATATTCCTTCCCACGCCCCAGTTTACTGATACAGGGAAGTAGGTATGCAGGCTGCGCTTAGTCTTAATTTTTCTGTCCTTGGGTTTAGTTAGACATTTGAATGCTTCCTTCTGCTTCAGGCAACTCTCTGTGTAGCTTGTGGGTACTGAGAAGAAATTGGATTCTTAAATAGCTAGCAAGAGCTGCTGAAATGGAGATACATAAAGAATGTTTATAATATAGGTTAATCAGGGTACATCAGGCCTAGATAAAGGATGCTGATAGACTTTCATTCTCGCTGTATTTCCTGTCCCTCACTTGGCAATACAGTCACTCCAGGATATGTTGGCAAGCAGTATCTTTTGAGCTGTCTTCTCATGCCCACTGATACTGTGGTTGAGTATATGATTTTTATTTTACCATTAGGCTGGTTTATTTTCAGCTTTATCAATAGTCATTTTTTGTATACAGCAGACCTCACAATTTGTGGATTCCTGACTCACAACTTTGCTTATTTGCAACTCATGCTATAGTCACATGATGCAGTCTCCAGCTTGTTTTTACTCCCAGGTCCCTGTTGTCATAATCATTTTGTTGTTAAATTTGGGTAGCTTCACTACTAGGAGGCAGCAGACCGCCTGCCTCCCAGCGTTCATGGATTTTGAAGCTTATGGGGATCTTGGGCACATATTCCCCAAATGGCAAGAAATTACTGTGTTTAGAAAAAAGTGGATATCCAGTGAGAAATATTGACTCTTAATTGGGTAATGGTTGGACACACTCACCTATGCAACAGCAAAGTGTGACTTTTGCATAACATCTGCTGTAATTATTGTTCTCTCCCAAAACAGAGGCAGAGGTCATTGAGCCAGTGGCCACTGAACCCCCCACACCAAGTGGAGTGGCAAGACCTGTTGCGGAAAGCAGGAAAGTGGAGGTGGTCGTTCAGGAGCGTAAAGATACAAAGCCTGGGGTGCCTTATGTCCGTGAATGGGATAAAGGCAAAGGTAAGAGAGAGAGCGTGAGCTGGAGACAAGACCCTCAAGTTATATAAGGCTGTCACAGTAGGATGACATTCACTAGGCGTAAGCTCTGTGGCTTGAGGGTACCCGTTTTTGGAGTGTGAACAACTTGTTTAGATGTTCCGGCACACGCAAATGCTTACATAACACAGAGAAGACTATGCTGCAGTCTAAATGCTTAGAGGTGGCAAATGGGTTTTAGACTGATTCTTCCTCCTCATAATGTAGCTCTTTATTAACATTCTTGAGGACTCTTAAAATGCAAAAGGTTGCATGAAATAAGAATTTAATAACCATAACTAGTGACTTCCAGATTGGTTTTTCTCCTCAAGCCCCCTAGGGGGCACAACAGACACTGTTATCACAGTACATAAAGCTATAATTTGGATTTTCTTCAGAGCTGCCTTTTCAGTTCTGTAACTACACACTAGAATGTGCCAAAATAAAATTTCTTCACAGAGAAAGTGTGTGTGTGGGGGGAAGACTTGGTTAAAATCTTAGTTTCCATTGCACTGCTCAATTGTAAACATTGAATTTTTCTTTGACACCCCCCTCCCTTCTCTTAATAGAATTCACTTTTGGACTTTGGTCAAAGAAGCAGTCAGATCTCAGGAATGAACGAGATCCAGAATTTGCACCTCCTTCCAGTTACTATATGGGTCAAAAGAGATCGCATGACTTTAAAAGCCAGAACTGGAACACAGCTGGATCCTCATATGAAAAAGGGGAACAAGATCCGACAGAGAGCTTGCCCTCCCCATCCGCAGAGGCTCACAGTGGCCGTTCACAGAGCAGTTGGCTCCCGCCCACGCAGGCCTACAGCAGTGACTTGCAAAACGAACAGCCTGTTTACCATAGTTTGGATGACATGCTCTCTTACTACAAACAAGTGACATGACTGTTGAAATGCTACGCATGATTCCTGGACAGCTGAAGGCGAGTCTCATATTAGAAGAGCGTCAAAAGTGAGAATCCTGAAGGCTGCAACAAAATATGACAGTAGCATAGATCTAAAATACCTTTGCCGTGAGATGGTATAAACTGTATACGTGACAACCAAGTGACTTCTGGCATTACCACGTTAACATTAAAAGCTTCTAGCATAATAATACACTCTTTTAGTGTGTTTATAACACATCTGTGGCTACTTATTGCTCTTCCAGTTTGCCTGCTCTTTCCCATAGATTAGGCAGCCATACAGTAATTACCGTGCTCAGTAGGAATTTTAACTTTAAAAAACAATGGATCACTCACCCATCCTTGCCACTATGTAGACAGTATCTCGAAAGTCCCTTGAATTCAGCTGTAGTTTGCCATTACAGTGGTGGGAGGGGCTATTCCTGCTAGAAGAACATCAGCCCACTCCTTGGGCACACAGCTGTACTTTTCTTTGAATCCCAGCATTAAAGTAGTTTGCTAGATAAGTGTGATCTTGTTTTCAAAGAAAATAGCGCTAAGCATTAACTCACAGGAAGCATGAAAGTGTTCCACTGCCATGATGGCTTAAAGGCTCCTGAAGTTAACCATCCTTCCGTGCTATCAGTTAAGTCCCCTTAAGACTAACAGGATGAGTAGCATATTCTTTTCCTGAGTCGTCTGGATTTGTGGCAGTGTTGAAGAAGCAAGCAGTTCTTGTGGGTCAGTGTTGCCAGAACCCCCTCCACGGTAATGACGGGGAGAGCTCAGATACTAGCAGTGGCTTTATCAAATGGCAGGACACTTATTGCCTGCTTGGTGTGTGTCAAATAATGTCAAAGAAAATAACTTTTTTTTCCTGAGAAAGCTAAATAGATATGCTTACAGATCTGACCAGATTCTCCAACTCCTAAATGTGCATATCTCAGCTGCACTTCTGCCTCTCCTTTTTCTCCTGCTGCCTTGAAATAGATCTGATCAAATTGAACGCTCTCCTGTAATTTAACAAAACATTTGTCCACTAGAGGGCGGCAGACTACATAAATTCATTATCCCTGAGTATACATTGGGGCAAGTAGGAATGCTGTCTGTCATGGAGATTTTCAATATCTTCGAGCAGCTTTATTAGGCGGATGGGTATTAAAATCCAGGTAAAACATCACCTATCACTTTGACTTCTAGGAACAGTGGTGGAAAAGGCATATTAATTGAAGCTGTGGTTATGCCCAGTCTTGGCTTTTTGCGAATGCAATAAAGATTGATGATGATGAGTATTTACCATATATGTGAACAGGCATTGTTTGGCTTTGATCTTGACAAATCAACTTACAGCTGTACATCATTCACTGATGCTGGGCACATCTGTCTCAACTTCAAGTTCACTTTTTAAAGAACGACACTGGTCAATTTTGGGCTCTGTACAACAGGTGAATTTGAACTATGCATCAGATGTTTAGTACCTATCTACTATTTTAATGTGCACATACATAGTTCAATGACACAGGAGAAAGTGTTCCTGTTCATGAGAATTTTTACCATATCATGTGAGCATATTACTGCACAACAGTCCTTAGTGCAAGCAATACAAAATAGGGTTTGGGAATAGATTAAATCTGGTTATTTCCATTTTGAACAAGCATAATAGAGAAACTTTTTTCAAAATTTAACACAATAGCAAACAACTTCTGCTCATCTTTTGCTCTGAAAACCCCACGAGGGGTTGCCAAAAGTCATGTGTGACTTAAGAGTAGTTAATTATGATTATTATTATTCTTTAGCATGCATGAAATAAAAAACACAGGGTTCATGGCTCAGTGGTAGACTTCATGGGCCATATCCAGAAGGTCCCGGGTTCAGTCATGATAGCTCCAGTTATAAGACTGGACACAGCCTAGTATTTCCACACGTGTAAGGACTTCTACTTGCGAAGCATGATTTTCCCACCTCACATGGGAAATTGAAACGGCCTTTGAAATCTTGTTCCTTCCCGAGGAGCAGAATTTTGATGGGATTTTTACACTGCTGCAGGAGGGAAGAAATCTGCCTGGGAGTCCTTGTAACTTTCACAGCTTGAGACTCCTGTGAGCCACTAACTGCAATAATAGACATTTGTGAACTAGATGGTTCAATTGCCTGCCCCACCATAAAACAGTTTCATTTGTTTGTATGAGGTTAAGGAATTGTTAGACAAGTAGTATTGTTCCAATTTTATCCCAGAATTATTACCTAGGGCAAGAGGGAATTGGTTGTAGAAACAGAGCCCTTCAGCTAACCCCACTACTGTATGCCTTCATATTTGTTTCAGTTTGATGCTTTCTGAGTGAGGCATTGTAGAAGTGGCAGGCAAACCTTCTAAAACTCTTTTCTTCAGTTCAGCTGTAAAAATACTTGACAGGCCTGAGTGAGTGATCAAAAGAACATAGGTCTTTACTAAAGAATCTGTTCTAAGGTTTGCCCTTATTATGACACAAGAAAGAATGGTCATGGCATAGAATGTGCTGTCTTTTCTACCTGTTAGTGCTGTGCGACTATTGAAACATCTGTCAAAAGGTAGGCAAGTCCAAGTCTTTCACCGAAGGAGTTTGTGTTGAGTTTGGATTCTCAATTTGAAAATGTTTAATCTTTTTAAAAAGGCTCTTGGTTCAACTCACCCAACACCAAAAGGGATGCAGGACTTTCCACACACACACACACACACTTCTAACCTGCGCAGTGTGGATACAAGCGACTTCCCCACATCGGATCCAGGGAGAGTGCATGTATATAGCGGTAATGCCTTCTCCTGTGTTGAGGGTGACAAATCCAGCCCCCTTTTCTCTCTGAACATGTTTTTATTTTACTGCATTTCTATCCCATCCTTCCTGCAGGAAGCTCAGGGTGATTTACATGGTTCTCCCTCCATTTTATTCTTTTAACAATCCTCTAAAGTAGGCAAGGCTGAGAAAGAATGATTGGCCCAAGGCCATCCATTGAGTGTCGTAGCAGAGGGGAGAGTTGACCCTATGGAGGGTTCATGGGGGAAATCCTGGAGATTTGAGGGCAGTGCTTGGGGAGGGGGGAGTTTGGGGAGAGATGGGAGCTCAGGAGGGAGGTGATGCTGAAGAGTCGGCTCTCTGAAACTGCTGTTTCTTCCAAGTGAGCTGATCTCTGTAATCTGGGGATTCGTTGTAATTCTGGGAGATCTCCAGGACCACCTGGAGGCTGACAACCCTAAACCTAAAGTCAGATACTAGTCCAACACCCTACAGGACTAACTACACATGACATTTCCCTCAGGGACATCCCTGAGTCAGGTGGAGAAATGGGTTCTGAAGTTCTGTATTTTCTAGACAGCGCAGACCCAATTTAGAGTAATGAGTATGAAATGGCCCTATTTGCCCCCTGTGGGAGCTGCGTACATAGTGGTGAGTTATGTGCTGCGTTTCCCCAACTGGCGTTAACTGCTGATTTTCACAGAGGGCTCTCTGCACCTGGATTGGTGCCTGTGATATGTAAATTTAAACTTTTAAAGACATTACTTTTTTTGTATAAGCCTGAGGGTAATAATAATAGGCAGTATATGATTTATGACTAATGAAAATTAAATTGAGGTGAGCTGTTCATAGACAATTTTTCACTGTGAGTCATGGTTTCTGAACCTGCATGGCAACATTCTTTATATTAACTAAATGAGGTGATACTTCTCTTTTGCGCCCCTCTTCCCATTATAACCCATTTATCTTTCAGCAAAGGGCTCTTTCTAGAACCAGGAAGTAGACTTTAAATCCTGATTCAAAGTGAGCATTCTGTCCCCTGAAAGCATCTTGTTACACGCAAAGGGAATTCTCTGGTTCTTTTTGTGTTCTATAGAAATAAACTCCAGCAAGATTTTCTCTAGAGTCAGGGCAATTGGTTGTAACAAGTGATAACTTCATGTGTCTCATCCCTGCTGTTTTGGCTTGAAATCAGAGTTAATTCTCTTCTCCGTTGTACAAAACTGACCTGTGCTTTATGCGCCATTTCAGCTTTCTCATGCTGAAATTCTCCTGTTAAATCATGCAGTTCAGTTGATGCAACTGTGTATAAATGGCATATGTGAAAGCAGCATACAACAAGGTAACAATGGTGGGAAAATGAATGAGTGACAAAAACTGGTGGAACAAAAAATTCACAATAATGACATACAAAAACAACTAGAAAAGGGCATGGCCGTACATTCCCAGTTTTAAAGAGATGTTTCAAACAGTAGGAAAAGGGAATAGGTGAGCTACCTTCATGTCACTCCTGCATGTGCATTCTTGAATTTCTTATCAAGAACTTCCTGCTCCTTGTTCTCTAGAAAATAAGCTTGCTGCCCTTGACTTCCACCTTATTACGGTTTTTGAAAAGGTCACTAACAAATACATTGCATAGAGTTGCCAGACTCCAGGTGGGGCATGGGGATCTGGAATTACAACTGATCTTCAGACTACAGTTCCCATGGAGAAAATGGCAGCTTTGGAAGGTAGACTGTATGGCATCACATCACTGCTGAGCATCCTTCCCTCCCCAGGCTACACTTCCAAATCTCCAGGAATTCCCCAAGCTAGAGTTGGCAGCCTATATCTTGCTCTCAAATATTGCCAAATCCAGAGCTAATGATTCCCCCAAAGTTGTTCTAAAAGTTGGGTGGGAGCCTATGGAGTTCTACCATGGGTGTGTTTGTGTAAGTTTTGCTGACTTCTATCTTATGCTCAGGGCTGGTGCATCCATTGAGGCGGGTCCGGCAGCCAACTTGAGCGCTGAGGCGCCGGAGGGGGTGCGGGATGCGGGGGTGCATGCTGCAGAGCTGGTGGCTGCAGCACTGGTGGCTGAGCAGAAGGGCTGGGAAGCCACCCCAGCTGCCTGCTGTGCCTGGCCCGCAGCTGCTGGCAGCAGTAGCACGGGGCAGTCTGAGCGGGAAGCCTCCCAGCTCTTTCGCTCAGTTGCCCCGTGCTGCTGCCACTGCCTGTATGCAGCTGCGGGCCAGGTACAGCAGGCGGCTGGGGCGGTGTGGGGCAACTGAGCATTAATGGAGCTGGCTTGCAGCGGCATGCTGCGTGATGTCACATGCGGCAACTGTTAGCTGAGTGCGACAACTGTTAGCTGAGTGTAAACAGCAGAGAAGTTACACTGTGCTGATTAAAGAGGCAAAAAGTTTATTTGACAAATACATACTTGAGAGTGAAGAGGAGAGATAGGAATAGAGTCCTTGCTATCTGACTACATCTTTTAGAGAGAATGAATAAAGCAGGAGACAGAAGAAGCAGGATATTGCCCTGTTTAGCCCAATAGGAGACAAGACAAGGAAATGACCCCCAGGAAACAAGAGAGATGCTGCTCTCACTGTCCTAACTAAGTGATCCTTGCTGCCCCCTGCATAGAAGGCTCATCTTCCCTTCTTGCTGCTGCAGTACACCAGATATTGCAATTTCCAACCACAACAACCCTAAAGCTGCCCCTGGCCTCAGGCACCAGAAACTCTGGCACCGGCCCTGCTTATGCTGTTCCTGTGAGTCCCCTGTCTCAGGAGCATTCCAGGGGGCATTCAACATCCTACAACAGGATGGAGGAAAGTGAAAAAGTCATGGTCCGCTAATGGAAATCTCTCTGTCAGCAGATATTTTTGGTGAGATTCAAGCTCTTGATTCACCTGAATAAGCTTTCCATAAAATGGTGAAAGAACTTCTGTACTGTTGAAGAAGTGATGCAGAAAGCATAGGTTCAAATAGCACAGAGAAGAAACTTTCCTTGGGAGTCTGAAACACACTTACTGGAGAGCAAGTCTGAATGAAGCCTGTGAGACTTACTTCAAGGCATCTCTCTGTTTAGGACTGCACTGCGAGAGAGCAAATAGAATGACAGACTTGGGTTGCAAATCCTCACTCAGCCATTAAGTTTGCATGGTGATGTTGAGCCCATCTCTGTTCTTGCGAGATTGCTGTTATAATGAAAGTCACCAGGGGCCTCATGTACGCCACCCTGAGTTCTTTGGAGGAAGGGAAGGATAAAAATATAAGGATCTGGGATTTGAGTCTTTCAGAATTGGGACAGCAGATGAGCAGCTATAAAAAATTTTTCAGAGATGTGTTTTCTTTATTCACATAATTTATATACTGCCTTTCTGCATGCTGGTTTACCATTCTGAAAAGAAAACAACAAAAGAGACAATAGCAGCAGAATCTTTATCATGTATATTAAGCCTGCAATGAGCAGAAGCTTTGCCAAGAGACAGAAAAACCTGGAATAATTTATAAAAGATGGTTAAGAAGCACTGGGTAATGACCAGGATTGCCAGTGTCTGTGAATCAAACTGCAATATTCTGAGCAAGTTCCATTTGCCCATCTGCTGCTGCCAGCACTATGCGTCAGTTGTTTTAAAAGATTTTCAGTTTCATAACGGGAAAGGTGCCAGATATGGAAATGTCTAAAACTGGCATGGTGTGTAGCAGCTCATTATGTGTTTGTGTTAAAGGACAACCATGTCAAAGGAGAGGGTTCTGAATCCAGCCACAGTCTTAGTGATTGGACTAGATTGCTTCGGAGGCCTCTTATACCATGATGTTTTGGTGTTACATAGCAAAAATGGCTGGAAGGCACCAAGACCTAAATGAATGTAAAAACAATTCTCGGAGTTGGTGGCTCCGAAGAGGAGGTGGAAATTAATTCGCCATCTCTCTCTGCAGAAGATAATCGCCTCAAGCCACCCATAGAAACCCGAACTTTTAGGAAACTTAGACTGACAGTTTATTAGTTCCAGCTGAAAGTTTACTTTGTAATTACGAAACTGCTTCACTTGCTTTTTATAATTAAATCAAAAGTAATTTATCTGTTGCCTCCTGAAATGCCTAGGACTATTTTTGGACTTTTCAACTAGTGAACGTAGAAGCAATAAAAATAAGTATGGCAGCTAATGCTGGAAAGCTTTAATGTCTACTTAATCCCATGTTTTAATTCTTAGAATCTTTTCAATTATACATTGTAATACAATTAGCTGCTTGCTTCTCAAGCCCACAGTGTCTTGCTAGCTGGTCTGCAGTAGTTAATGTGATATAAAATGTACTTTCAAAATTATCAGGCACAGTAGTAAGGAAAAGTAACACTCAAGGACTGGTTCAGTGGACGATAACAAACTTGTTGTGCAATCCAGAAAAGTTTATTAATTAAATTTCAAGAAGAAGATACATATTTAAGTTATGTGGTGGTAGAGAGTACCCTCCAGTCATAGCTTGCTTATGGCAACCCCTGGTGGGCTTTCCAAGGCAAGAGACTAACAGAGGTGGTTTGCCTTGAGACCTCGTCTTTATCGGACGTCTCCCATCCAACTATTGATCCAAGGTCAACCCTGTTTAGCTTCTAAGATCTGACAAGATCAGGCTCACCTGGGCTATCCAGGTAAGGGTATTTTACGGTGCAATCCTAAGGTCGCTTTCCTGGGAGTAAGCTCCATTGAATAAGATGGAACTTACTTCTGAGTCGACCTGCTTAGGATTGCTCCCTTAATTATGTATACAGTCAGTTTTTCTTAGATGCAAAGAATGAAGTAATATATTGGAATCTTCAGATTGCTGAATCAAATTCCAAAGGCACCATCAGTGTGTAAGTAGAAAGTGCTCTCAAGCTGCAACTGACCTACGGCAACTCTTCTTGTGTTTTTTTCAAGGCAAGAGATGTTTAGAGGTGCTTTGCCATTTCCTGCCTCTGCATAGCAACCCTAGACTTCCTTGGTGATCTCCCATCCAGATACTAAGATTCTGAGATCTGACAAGATCAGCTAACCCGGGCCATCCAGGTCAGGTGGCATTAGAAGGGACCAGAAATACCAAAACCTTTTCTGTGGCTGCTCACACTCTCTGGAGTTGTCTTATAGATGGAGTGAGGAAGGCTACCTGTCATTAAAAACCTTCCTATTTACATTACTAATAGCAGTATTTAGATGTCTGGAAAGTGACAATCTATTTTGGTTACAGTTGCTTCTGCTGGTTTGCTATAGTCTATTTGTTAATATGATTGTCCCACAAAGATTTAAAGAATGATAATATTTTGTTTATCACTCTGTAAACTTTATTGAACTGCTGGAATGGTGGTCTTGACATTTTTTTAAAAAAATCAATAAAAGTTTTTGCATTTGTTTAAACCACTGGTTGGTTCCATAAATTGACTTTCTGAAGTCAGAAATAGTACTAGTAATTTGACAATTCCCATTCGAACTTGTCAGCAGCTATTTATTTATTTACATTAGTTATAGTCTGCCTTTCTCACTAAGACTCAAGGCAGATTACACAGAATAAGTTTATATTATCAACAGGAGAGGGTATCCTATAAACAATGCAATGGAATTTGTAATATTGAAGTCTGGAACTAACCAGAAATCTGAAAACAGAACTGAAGTTAAGTATAACCTGCCATATTGAACCATGAAAAGTTACATAGTAGGAACTTACAGCAGCAAGGAGTATGAGAGCCTCGCTACAAGTGACATCTTACACGCGATGCTCTGGAGAAAGCTGACATGTCCGTGAAGTCCTTCCCCTCTCTGTTAGAACTGTTAGAATCACTGCCTGAAAAGTCAGAGAAAGCCTGCTTTTGCGAATCGTTCCTCCAGTCACAAGCCTGCTCTCAATGATCTTTGGGGGCGGGCAGCTGCAACTTTCTCAGCTTTCTCCAGAGCATCCCCCCTCCCCAAGCAAGACGATTAGCAAAGTTGCAGCTGCCCGCCCCCAAAGATCATTGAGAGCAGGACTTCACGGACATGTCAGCTTTCTCCAGAGCATCCCCCACCCCCCAGCAAGACGATTTGCAAAAGCTGGTGTTGCTGTAGGCTTTCTCTGTCTCTTCAGGCAGCCATTCTAACAGAGAGGGGAAGGAACAGAAAAGGGGTGGGGGAGAGGGACTTCGGTTCCCAGAAAGACTTGCGAAAATGATCAAGTGCTGTTCGCTTGTAAGATGTCACTTGTAGCAAGGCTCTGAGTGATACACACCTATATAATGCAAAACACAACACTGTCGTTCTGAGCCCTTCCTAGGTGCTCCCTCTCCCCATGTTTGGATATGCAAACTTAATCATACGAAGCAATATTTTTGCCTGAATGTAATGAAAGGATTGCCTGTACTACTGAAGCATAGACTTACTCTGGGAGAGAGCGAGAGAGAGCCATGCTTGGCTTTGGTTTTTGTCAATCTTATTTTAGCACAACCTTTCTTCAAAAGTGGGGTTTGAAATTGTCTGAGACATTAGCAGGAGGTTGACCCCACAGCCTTGAGAAATAATCTGAACATATTACTGATGTCAGTGTCATTTGCCCAGGAAAAAGACACCCTTTGGAAAGGTTTTACATTTCTATGAAAAGATCTTAGGAATTTTGTACGTTCAGGCTAGCTTGGTCCAAAATGAGTATCTGAAACACTTCCCTCTCAACCATGTTTTTCCCTTATTTTGAAATCCTTCTTAGGCTTCAGTTCTTCAGCAAAACCTGTCCTGATCTACTCCCCCTTTCCTTGTCTATATTTCTTCTGCCAACTGCTTCTACCTTAACATATCTTTAATTCTTACTTGGCAGTCTCTCTGCTTTCCTTTCCCGCATATTATGTTTGGCTTGTATGGATAACAACAAACCTCCTGATATAGTGCTGCATCATTCTTCCATATATGTCTTGCTAGATAGTAGTGTTCATTTATGAAATGATGCATTCCTCCAAAACTTACTGGCATGGGGGCATCTTTCCTACATTTGCTTCTTTAGGTCTTCTGATCTCAACTGCAGCTCCTCTGGAGATATGTCTTCGAACAAAAAAAATCCTGAGTATGAACTCATGAAAGCCAAGGCACCAGGCATTTTGGCTGAGATGGCACACATGCTTGTCACGTGGCGGAAAATGGGCTTCCATGTACCACGAGGGGTCAAGAATGTCTTTGAGTTTACATGGGAAGAACTCTCAGTGTCTTTGCCAAGGAAATCTTTCAGTGGTATATATTGTCCCATTGTCAAATTCTCTCGCTCTGAAGACATCTCCATTTCCTCCACTGCTCCCTCAAGAGCTCAAAGGTCTGGTGTCACAGTATTGGGGATAAAGCCAACCTATGTGACCCCATCACATGACAGTCAACAACAGATGCTCTTCAAATTCCAGCAACGGTCTGTACATTTGCTGTCTGAACTCCTGAAGATGAAGATGAAGATAATGATTGATGCAGTGGCTGGTAAGAAGTTTAGGATGTAATCTCAGGGGAGATATAATCTCAGGGGAAAATCTGTGGAGGTCTGAACTAAAATTGGGAGTGGGGAAAAGCAGCCTTTCCAGTTCAACATTTGAGGTGCAGCTCAAAAAAAAAAAGGAAAAAGAAAAGAATCATGCATGAGTAGTAGGGCTTCTTAGTCAAAAGAAATGAGGGTGTGGGACTTGGAACCACCACACTGTGTATCTGTAAGAAAAGGGAAGGCATTGCTTCGTGCTGCTTTGTTCTCCCCACATTGTCCCCTGACATTCATAATAATAGCAATGTGATAATGGAAGCCTTTCCCTTACTTCAAATTGGCTTTGTGGACTAGATGTTATTTACAATATTATACCCACAAAACACTATCTGTTTAGCTAAGATCACCCCACTAAGATGATGAAGCTGATGATGACCCTGTGAGGCATAACCTGTGAAGCAGGGTAGACTTTACCTTCTGTGTAGTTAGTCACTCATGTCATCTACATATGGTACAGCAATTTGAACAATACTGGAGAACCTCTTCAATAGTTCTGAATAGAGATATTCGAACGAGAAACCCCAACTCCTCCTTCTGGGCTCCAATCACAGCCACTCCAGACTGTTCTTTTGTGAGACTTTTCGGTCTCTGGGTTCTCCCTGAGGGTGTACCCACATGCAACTCATAAAACCAGACATAGGCGTAAACAAAACAGTTTATTGATTAAAAGAGTGTTGCTGAGTAGACATGGGCACGAACCGCATTACGAACTTCAAAAACCCACAAAATTGGCGATTGCGATCCGGCAGATCGTGATTGTCCTCAGCCAACGAACCAGCGTCCGGAAGAAGGGCCAGGCTCAGTGGGCACCTTGGCTGAGGGCTCAGTATTATTACCAGTTCCTGATCTGGTGGTCAGGCATCTTGGTGTGCTGGATTAGGGCTCTAGCCTCAGCCTCTGGTTTCAGGGCTGCTGCCAGGCCCTGGGGCCAAGCTCAGTGGGCACCGCGGTGGAGGGCACACAGAGTCATCTCCTTTCCTGTCCTCCTTAATTCTAGTTTGGTGGCTCAATGAGTCTTCCTCTTGTGTTGGCGCCAAGGGTGGTTGTGGAGTGAAGTGCAATGGCAGTCCTCCTGGTTCAGTTGTGGAAAGCAGTATTGGGTGTGGCTTGGGGGCAGCAGAGAGTCCTCCCGCTCCCCCCGATTCACCTGTGGGGGCTGTGGAGGAGGCCAAAGAGGTCTTTCTGCAGGGGGGGGGGGGAGAATATCTCTCAACATTTTGAGGAGGAGGTGGGCGATGGATCCCTGGAGGAATGGTATGTGTGTCATGAAGTATCCCTCCCACCCCCATCCCGAACTCTTGGTGGTGTCCCCGCCTGCAGTCCACCCCTCACCCCATCGTCTGTGTCCAGCCCTGCAGCGCAGCCTGTAACTGTTCATCCTCCTTCCCCTGGGACAGTTAGCGGTCCACGTTTCAACGCCTCTATATGGAGGCACTTCTGGGCCCTTCCTGATGACCCCTGTGTGGTGTGGTGCCGTGTGTGTGATGTTCTGGTGCGCAGGGGCAAAAACCTGAAGCACCTGTCTTCGACGGCCCTGACTTGGCACCTGAAGAAGCATCACCCGAGCCTGTCTCCCTCCTCACCCAGTGAAACATCCATTGGGGAGGGGAGAAAGGGGGCAACCAGCTCTTCTGAGCGGGGGTCAGTGGGAGAGTCACTTTGCCCGGAGGGTGACACTGGTGGGACCAGAGCGCTCAGGCAGGCTGCACTCATGGAGGTTGTCCCCTTGGGGTCTGGGACAGTGCCACTTAGAATCTCGAGGCTGATGGCTCAGGAGGCGGGCCTTCATGTCTGGGCAGAGACGATTGCCCTACATGGCTTGCCCTTATCCAGCGTGGACTGCATGGGCTTCCGCCGGCTACTAAAACATTTCGCCCCTTGGTTCTCCATGCCGTCGCCACGCACCCTTAACTGTCGAGTCCTGTGGGTATCTCAAATGAGGGCTGGCATGTTTGGGTCAGGTTTAGCCAGGTTCAGTCCCACTGCTAACAGGCTTCTGAGACCTTGATAGGCCTTCCTGGCACAGCCAGATCATCATGACACCTCCTTTCTGTGAAGGAAGGAAAATGGGTGATGCTGGAGGCAGCCTCTTTTGGGCACTTGCGCAGCAGCTCAGGAACTGTTTCACATATAGTTAAGCCGCATGGTGCCGCTATCCATCGCAAATGCTGAGCCCTCTGAGCAGGGGGGAATGGGTCCCTCGACTCATGTCCTTCCCGCAAAGGCAGGAAGGTGGCCGATGTCAGCTGCTGCTGCTGCTGCTGTCCTGTTTCTGTCTCCCCCTCTCAGGATCCACTCTGACCCATCCAAGCAATGTCTCCTGTCCTGCCCATCCCCTACTTTCCACAAAGGCAGGACGGTGGGTCATGTCATCCGCTGCTTCACGAGGGACTATCCTGTTACTACTCATTCCTTGGTTACGCAGCTTGGTTGCGATTGCGCAGCCAATTGTATTGTATAGGGATACAGTCAGTTGCACAGCGTGATGGCTTCCCTGTCAACGGGACTGAGTGGACCCCTGTCAGTTGGGTGGGAATGTGTCCCGCAACTCCCATCCTTTCTGGCAAGGCAGGAAGGTGGGTACTGTCAGCTGCTGCCACACCGTTCCTCAGTGGAACCCTCGGGTGAGGACCCACGGTTGCCGGGGGATCTTGCCACTCCCCCAACACATGTCGGACAGAACAAGACAGAGAGACAAATAGAAAGATGTGTTGAAAAACAAAAACAAAACCATTGGAAAAAGATGGACACACGAGTATACATATAGATGAAGATAGAGAAAGGAATGTAGAAAACAATATAGTTTTAGAAAGAGAAAAAAAAACAGCTAGAGATAGAAAGAAATAATAAAGGGCAGATATATACGTAGAAAGAGATAGATTCAGATAAATAGTGGTGGAATCACATAGGAAGAAACAGAGAGAGAGAGACAGTTGCAAATAGACAGTGAGAGGGAGATACAGAAAAATAGATAGAAAGGGGCACACAGATGTCAACCGATGTAGAACTAGAAACAGAATGCGAATGCAACAAAGAGATATAGAATTAAACAGAACACAACACATCCATGGAGAAAAGGATTGAAAATCAAAAACAGAGAAAGAGACAAACGTTTCAAAATGTATAAGTAGAATGAACAATACCATAGAATGTATGTACATTTATTAGAGAATGTCTGTTAACAGTGAGAGAGTGGTATATATTGGGAGAACTGAATGTAGAAAACGATAGAGATTGAAATAGAAAGAGAGGGGACATCACCCTCCTTCCGGCCTGCGCCGGGAATACCAATGCGCTCCATTTTGGCCTGGCGGTTGCAGGGGTATCTTCCCACTTACCCCCCACATGACAGATCCTCTCCCTCCCATCCTTTCCGGCAAGGCAGGAAGGTGGCTACTGTTGGCTGCTGCCGCACTGTTCCTCAGGATCCCCGGCTGTTGGGGGATCTTCCCACTCCCCCTCCAAATAGAAAGAAATAGGAAGGGACAGATATACATAGAAAGATATAGATTCAGATAGATAGTGGTGGAAACACATAGGAAGAAACAGAGAGAGATAGAAAGTAGCGAATAGACAGTGAGAGGGAGAAACAGAGAAACAGATAGAAAGGGGTACACAGAAGTCAACCGTTCTAGAAGTAGAAATAGAATGCAAATGCATCAAGGAGATATAGAATCGAACAGAACACCACACATCCATGGAGAAAAGGATTGAAAATCAAAAACAGAGAAAGAGACAAACATTACAGAATGTATAAGTATAATGAAAAATACACTAGAATGTATGTACATATATTAGAGAATGTATGTTAACTGTTAGAGAATGGTATATGGTTGGAGAACTGTATGTAGAAACAGAGATTGAAATAGAGAGGGGACATCACCCGCCCTCTGGCCCTTACAGGGAATAAACGCGTGCTCCTGTGAGGTGAGGCGGTTGCAGGGGGATCTTCCTCCTCCCCCTCCTCATGATGACATGTTCTCTCCCTCCCATCCTTTCCAGCAAGGCAGGAAGGTGGGTACTGTCGGCTGCTGTCGAAATTTTCCTCAGTGGGACTCTTGGGTGAGGACCCGTGGTTGCTGAGGGATCTTCCCCCTCTCCCTCCTCATGATGACATGTCCTCTCCCTTCCAACATTTCTGGCAAGGCAGGAAGGTGGGTACTGTCAGCTGCTGTCGAAATTTTCCTCCATGGGACCCTCGGGTGAGGACCCACGGTGGCTGGGGGATCAGGCCCCGTCCGAATGACATATCCTCTCCTTCCCACGCCGGGAATACCAGCGCACTCCTCTTTGGCCTGGTGGGCAGGCACATGGGGAGTGCCGCCAGCGAGCAGCCAGACCCCCCACCCCCTGAGGGGAGGTGGCTCGTTGCTGCCTCCCTGTGCCCACCAGGCCCGGCAGCCACCGGCATCAACCACGTTCCTGCCCTTGCTGGGAATACCAGTGCACTCCTCTTTTGCTTGGTGGGCGGACACATGGGGGTGCTGCTGGTGAACGGCCAGACCCCCCACCCCCTGAAGGGAGGTGGCTCGTTGCTGCCTCCCTGTGCCCACCAGGCCCGGCAGCCACCGGCATCAACCACGTTCCTGCCCTTGCTGGGAATACCAGTGCACTCCTCTTTTGCTTGGTGGGCGGACACATGGGGGGTGCTGCTGGTGAACGGCCAGATCCCCCGCCCCCTGAGGGGAGGTGGCTCATTGCTGCCTCCCCGTGCCCACCAGGCCCAGCAGCTGCCGGCAATCTTGCACTGGGAATACCAGCGTGTTCCTCTTTGGCCTGGCGGGCGGGCACATGGGGGGTGCTGCCAGCAAGCAGCCAGACCCCCTGCCCCCTAAAGGGGAGGTGTCTCATTGCTGTCTCCCCGTGGCTGCCAGGCCCAGCTGCCGCCATCATCACCCACCTTCTGTACACTGGGCCAACATCAACCGGTGGCTCTAATTGTATCGAGTAGGAGTTTCCTGTGGGCCTTGGATTGGAGAGGGTATAACTCTAAGATCCCTTTTGCAATCTTGTCCTAACTTGGGTGATGGCTGTAGGAGAGCTTGCAAAACACTCCCCAGGAATATGGGCTCTCTAAGTGCAACGGGGGCCGTTCTGCGCCCCACAAACTGCGAACCAGTTCAGCAACAGAAAATGTTTGTTGCGGTTTGTGAGCTTAGGATCATCATCGGCACCGAACCATGAACCACAGAGTTGTTACATTTTTTTGGTTCTTGCCCATGTCTATTGCTGAGCATAAAGCACTTGAATTCAGGCAACAGACAAAAAACAAATAACCTCTCTGTCATTAGCTGAAATCTAAAACTTACGAAGCTTGCTTGTATCTCTGAATAGTTCTCTTAGCTGGTTGTTTCTCACTGGTTCATTTAGCATAGGAATCCTTTTCCATGCCAGACTGCCCAAGGCATGCTGAAGTGCGAGGAGCTGGCAGCTTCTCTCTTACATGAGAGTATAAGAATGATAATTAGAGAAGAAAACTGGGTGAACTGCGAAGCTATCTTTTTAGCACCTCAGCAATCACTCTATCAACCAAGAGCCAATATGGAAGCTAGAGCTCCAGACACACTATTTGGAACAGGCTGCTGTGGATTGTGGGAGTGCTCCCATGCTTCACAGTGGCCCAATTTGGGCCCGAACTGGCCCGGAATGGGTCACTGTGGCACGCAGGAGCACTCCCACACTCCACAGCAGCCTGTTCTAAATAGTGTGTCAGGCACTCTAGCTTCCTTATTCATTTAAAACATTTGTTACCCTGCCTTTCCACCAAGAATCTCAGGGTACCATTAAATCTTCACAACAACCCTGTGAAATAGCTTAGGCTAAGAGAGAATGATTGGCCCAACATCACACAGAAAGTTTCATGAGAGAATGAGGATCTGAGCCTGCTTGCGGGGCGGGCAGGCTATAAATGTAATCAATCAATCAACCTGGCCCTCTGCAATTTCTTAGTTTTGAAGGTTGGTATGATTCTGCCTTTCAGCAAAGATTCTGGGGTGTGTATAGAATAAAATTTGAATCACATAGCACATTAAAGACTAACAGACTTTTCTGGGATCAGTTTTGTGAGTTAAAGCTCACTTCAACTGTGTATGTATATGAGAGACAGATAGATTTAGATGGGGATAGTTTAATTGGGTAGCCGTGTTGGTCTGCATTAGAACAGCAGGATTTGAGTCCAGTGGCACCTTAGAGACTAAGATTTTCAGAGTGTAAGTTTTTGAGAGTCAAAACTCCCTTCTTCAGACACAGGGAGGAATGGAAAAAGGAGTTCTGACTCTCAAAAGCTTAATGAAAGGGAATTTATTTCAAAGTACTCTGCTTTCTAATTTAATTCCCCTTTCAGCCAGCACCCTCAATTAATTAAGACACCAAACAGTGATTTATAAAGAGATATGAGCTTTATTTGCCAAGGAAACCCAGATGCATATCCTTTCTAGAATATATGCATAAAGATCAGTTACATCACAGGACCTTATATCCTCTTATTGCTAATTGTTTACAGAATAAAAGATCAAGAGGGTTAATACAAACAATTCATCAGAATTACATTTTCCAGGATACATGGCACCCAACAGCCTGATTGACAAGCCAGTAAGATCTCACTGTAATGTAAACATCTTAAATGCTTGGAGTTATGAGTAAGAGACTTCTCTAGGAAACTGTTCTTTCAAGGTTAAAACTTAGTAGTGAAGTGAAAGCAAAAGAAATTGTTTATAATTAAAAGGAATTTTCTCACCTCACTGTAAGACTGGGCTGACCTGCAATTTAATCTCTCAAATGTGAGGGAAAGAGTCTGCCTACGAAGGAAAATTTTGCCTCCTATGTGGGTGTTTAGCTTCAATAATGCTCACATAGGATTTTAGGAGAGGAGTCCTCAGAAAAATCCCTTAACACTCTGAAAATCTTGTTGGTCTCTAAGGTGCAACTAGACTCAAATCCATTTAGATGGGGAATGCCTACATCTCCATAGTAGAACGTATGCTTTGCATACAAAAAGTTCTACATTCAGTCACTGCCCCTGGTATCCTTAGTCAAAAAAAAAATTCAATGTGCAAGGTAGAAAAGAGGTCTTGGAAATCTGCTGCCAGACAAAGCACACAATTCTGCATCTGTTGGCTCAATGATCTGACTCTGTACAAGGCAGCTTTAAGTGTTCAAAGATGTTATTCAGAGCAGTGGAAAACCTTGCCTGCAGTATAGAAATTAACTTTCTTAACCTTCCTTCCTAAAAACAACAAAGTTTCTAACCCTTATGGTTATGCAATTTGTGTAACCTTAGAAACCAAAGGAAATTTCACTATTTTAAATAATTCATGCTGACAAATAACTCATAATTGACAAATATGTTCTGCCCTACTGAATATACAAATATGCTTCTTAATAGTACTGGAATTGTTCATTTCTAATCTCTCTCTCTTCCCAGGACCTAGTGCAGAAGAGATTGCAAGGCGTTTTCTGGAAGGTGGTCAACAGCTAAGCCCTAAAAACCAGGAAGAGGCTGCTGATTTCATGACCAAAGAGCCCAAGAAGAAGGGTATGGGGAGTAAGAGTATCTCTGTGTGTCTGAATTCTTGATAATAGTATCCCCCTGCTTTTTTATACGGAGGCCCACTCTCCAGATTAAACTGAGTATTGCTGCTGGAAATGCTTTCATTCCTGGAGAATGTCCATGTATTGACAAAGTGAGTGAATGTAGTACGACGAAATCCTCATTTGCTATATCCGATCAATTTGTCAGCTGCTAATATCTCCCTTCCCCCACCTTACCATCCTCTTGTCCATGCAGTGAAGATCCATAATCTGTTGTGGGTAGAACTCACATCATGAATAATTTTTGTACAGTGGCTAGGAAACAAGGAAGTATTGAAACTGCTGCTATTTAGCAGGATCAATAAATTCTTTATTGGATTCCCTGAAAAGTTAAAAACTCTATATATTTAGGAAAATAGTGATGCGGTTTCATGACTATAAGAAGTGGTCTGCTGGATCAGACTACTGGTCCATCTAATCTAGCATCCTATTGCACACAGTGGCCTGCCACTTGCCCTGAAGAGTCAGCAAAGAGGGCACCGAGGCCTTCTTCCATGTTAGAACTGGTATTGAGAGGTCCACCGCCTCTGGATATGCAGGGTCCCTTCAATCACCTTGACTAGTAGCCATTGATGACCCATTTTCCGTGAATCTGTCTAGTTCCAGTTTAAAGCCATGCTCTGTATCTATATCTGAGTTGGAGTTCCAGCAACCGCCCATGCATCACTAAGAAGATTTGAAGATTTAGTAGGCTCTTGGCTCCCTCTTCTGGCCACAACAATGTTGGTTGAAACTTTGGAATGTTTCTGCCATGCTGTTATTGGCCTACTTCCTCTGAGGAATGTTGTGGGCATATTGTTATTAAAAACAATTTTCACTGTTTGACCACAGAATACATTTAGACAGAAGCTGTGGGTTGGAGCCTGTGGAGAATTTCCAAAGATGGAAAGGGGGGGGGGTGATTTCCACAGATGCCCCCTCATGCTATTGCTGGGAATCCCTGATCCCCCAAGAACAGCACTGGGGGGAGCATTTAGGGCTGCAGCTGGAGAAGAAGGTGAAAAATTTGCACTCCATAGACAACTCACCAGTGGACTGGAACCATGGAAAGTGAAACTTCCTTCAAGCCATTTTCAACTCTCTTTAAAAGTTTTGTCTTCAGCTTCTTCGAATTATGTGTCCGATGGTTCTTCCTTCTGGCCTCAGTGATGGATGTAGCTGGGAGGTGAAGGAAGGCATCTAGGCATGATGAACCAGCCAAGGGGCCCTTTTGTGCTTTAATGGCAGTTTTGCCAGAAGCTTATTTTTCCAGTGCTAAACTAATAAAAGCTGTTAACGCCTTCTTTAACTTTAACTTTAACTTTAACTTTAACTTTAACTTTTATACCGCCCATCTCCCGAAGGACTCAGGGCGGTGTACAGCCAAAATAAAACATACAAATATAAAACAGTAAGAATATAAAATATAAACATGTTAGATAATTTAACTCAGAAAGGAACAACTCAATTAAAACACATTTAGGCCAGCCCCGCTTGTTGGAATAATAACGTCTTAAGGGCACGGCGAAAGGTGTGTAGGTCAGGGACCATACGTATCTCCGGGGGCAATTCATTCCAGAGGGCAGGTGCCCTGACAGAGAAGGCTCTCCCCCTGGGGGTCACCAGCTGACATTGTTTGACCGACGGCACCCTGAGGAGGCCCTCTCTGTGGGAGCGTACCGGCCTGTGGGAGGCTATTGGTAGCAGCAGGCAGTCTCGTAAATACCTAGGCCCTAAGCCATGGAACGCTCTAAAGATGGTAACCAGCACCTTGAAGCACACCCGGAAGACCACCGGAAGCCAGTGTAGCTCGCGCAGGAGAGGTGTTACATGGGCGCGCCGTGTCGCTCCCATAATCGCCCGCACGGCCGCATTCTGAACTAATTGTAGCCTCCGGGTGGTCCTCAAGGGGAGCCCCATGTAGAGAGCGTTACAGTAGTCCAGACGGGAGGAAACAAGGGCATGGGTGACCGTGTGCAAGGCGTCCCGATCCAGAAAGGGATGCAACTGGTGAACCAGGCGAACCTGATAAAAAGCCCCCCTGGCCATGGTCGACACATGATCTTCTAATGACAGCCGCGCATCCAGGAGGACACCCAAGTTGCAAGCCCTCTCTGGCTTTCAGGGCTTTGCAATTCACGTCACACTTTTCAAAAAACTTTGAGCAGGTGTAGTAACGATGCAATGTTGGAACCCATTCCCCCCATTTGCTGATTGGGCTGTCCCGTGCCCTCTGGAGAGGCAATTGGTGGCGGAATTCTGGGGGGAAACATGTACTTTTCCTGCTTGTTCCACTCTCATTTTTTAAAATGCCATGCCAGGAAAAGGTTAAAATGCTGCTGCTTCATCTCCCAGCAGCTTCCCTGCCACTTTGTTTTGCAAGTGATGCTACACAAGAGAGTGTGCACATACCCTTGAGGGAGGAGGGGAAAAGCAGCCATTTAACCTTTTCCTGGCTTTTAAAACCAGCAAGGAATAAGCAGCAACATTAGGAATTGTTCCTGGCTTTGAAAAAAAAATAAGAGTGTGCGTACATACCTGGGAGGAAGGAAGCCAATTGAGAAGCAGCCTTATAACCTTTACCTTGCTTTACTGATAAAGATGACAAGAAAGAATTTCAGAGAGCTGAGGAAGTTGGGAGTTGTTGCTGGTAGACAGACCAATCAGCTCCTGGGGAAAAGGAGAGGGGGCGAAGAGAAGCAGAAGGGCAGAATAGAGTTCGCACTGACATTAATCGGGCCAAATGCGACTCAGCAGTGGCTTCAAGATAACATCGTGGTATGTCTGCAGGGGGGAAAAATCGAGGATACTGCGGACAAACATCGGTAATGTGTCCCATGACTACCTTGCAAGTGGGAAACTCCAGCAAACATGGGAAGCAGAACAGATACTGAAACTCTTTAAAGTCCCAATGCAAAAAGGACCTATATCACTTTTGGGGTTTCACCTGAAGTGATGTCATGGCGCACATGACATCACACCCTATGTCTCTGCTCCCATACTTCCCTCCGGTTGCCAGGCATGGCAGAAACTCCAGGCATAGCCTGGCAACCCTAGGACTGCACTGTTAGTTCCCAGAGACCACCTTGTTTATCATCCTCTATAGCTGTGATATTGTTACATCTGGGAATGAGCAGTTTTCCTTCACATAACGTGAATACTCTCAGTGTTGGGTATTTTAACAGGGTTTCTATTTGTTCAGGCAAGAAGCAGGCAGTCTCCAAACGGTATAACACAGCAATTACCAGAAAAATAAAAGGAAAAGAAAACAATTGTAGAGGCTAGAATGTGCATCCCATAATTGTTCCGTTAGTTAACCTTTTCATGAGATTTTACTACAGATATCTATAAGGCAATTCACTTTCTGGTCCCTGTAGCCCTCATTTTAAAAGTAATTTGAATTGTAAAACAATGTTTAACTCCCAATTTCTACTTTATTGCAGGTGGGCGTGGTATGGTCCCAATAGTGCCAGCTATTCCTATTACTTCTACCACACAGTTGATCCAGCAAGCATCGTATTCCTGTCTCTGTTTCTCATTGGCGCTGAAAGAGAGCAAGCAGGGCAAGCCTCCAGGTAAATACCGTGCCTCGAAAATTATAGGACAGAAAAGACTCCCCACAAAGCTGATTACAGTTGTGGCATCTTTTCAGGGCTGGGTAGAAGGAAGAAGGGAAATATTACCACCAAGGTAAAAAAAAAAAAGAAGCACATATTTAAGGACAAATTGCAAATGGACGTTTATTTTAAGGACAATTGTTGTGATTCTTTTAAAAATACCTCTTACTAACCATAATCACTGGATTTTTAAGTGTTTAACATTATCAGACATACCTTTTTTTAAAAGTTGTTCCTTGTCCACAGATGCACCATGAAACTAGTACAGTGCAGTGGTTAGAGCATTGGACTAGGATTTGGGGGACCCAGTTTTTATTTTCTTCCAGTTCCCTCTTCCCTCTCATGTCATTCCTCACAGCCTCCTATCCTTGAGATAGAATCAGAAGTTGTGGAGATTAGTGGACTACAGCTGGGGGGTGCTACTGGAAAGTTCCATTCCACTGTGCGAAAATTCAGTCTGGATCTGAACCTTAATCTCGACCTTAATCTGTGCCCATTATCTAAATCAGTAGAACGTCTCTACGAAGGGTTTTTCTGTGTGGTAGATTATGTGCCAGGCGTGGTTCTGAGTGAACATAAGGGATGAGGGGGTGCCAAAGTGTGTAATAGGCTGTGATTAATTCTTTAGCTCTGAAATACAATTCCAGAAAAGGTCATCCCACTTTTGAATTGCAAACTGGGTCATGGATTTCCAGTATTGGGCTATAATCAAACAAGCTACAAGGCATAAAAGTACGATGAAGGTTTATGAACCGAGGCTTTGTGCTCATCCATAAAGCTACTCAAAAGGGCTATTTGAGGGTCAAGAGTTAAATTTTATTTTGTGATTCTGTTTCACTGAAGGTCTACAATTTTGTTGCAGCCCTGCATCTTATCCCTACACTTGAAAGACCTTTATATCCGTTGCTAAGTCAGGAGGTCTTTTAAATGTGATAGAGTTTTAGAGGCATGAGAAGCCACCAGAGCAATAGTTTCAAAGTATTTGCCTAATTGAAGAAGAAAGACACCACACTGCTTTCCATATCGTACCCCAGGCCTCTATAATGGAACAAGTGTTTGAATCTATGCTGTTTAATCACCATTTATCCTACCCTTCCTCCAAGGAGTGTAGAGCGGAAACAGATCCCACCCCCTTGATCGATGCAGTTTTCAGCCCCGCAGTGCCAGTTCTTTAAATACGTTGAGTGCATTCCTCATTGTTAAGTATTTGAAAAAATAAAATAAATTTGACAATACTAAAAATACATGGAAAAATCTGCAAATAAATAGCTGGTCTGCAGAATACAACGGTAATAAGAAATATATTAGATTGAACGGTGCAATGTGTTTGATTTCTATAATATGAATCTTCCCCCCCCCCCATCCCTTCTATTCTGTATTCCCTATTTCTAGTAAAAATAAAAAAAAACTTTATTAAAAAAGAAAGAAAGAAAAAAATAAATTTAGGAAAGACTGACATCTGTTATAGAAGTTAGGGTGTTGGGGTAGGATATGGGAGACTCAGGATCGAATCCCCACTCTGCCGTGGAAGCTTGTTGGCTGACCCTGGGACAGTCATGTACTCTTAGCCTCAGCTACCTCTCAGGGCTGTTGTGAGGATAAAAGAGAGAAGAATGATGTAAGCTACTTTGTATGACCACTAGTATAAATGAAATAAAATAAATCGTTACTGCTGCACTTCTACCCATCAACATTAGATTATGTAGCTTTAGGCCTCTGTACACCTACTATACCCTTGCACTTATGCTGAGCTTCTGGAGATGAGAAACTTTTTATAGGGATACTGATATCTATTTTTTTAAAATGTTGTTTGCAGAAGACAGCCCTGATGTGTGATGTGTTAAAACAAAACAAATTTGATCATTCACAGTTAATTCCTCAACCCCATACTGGATCCTTGCTAATACTACGTCTTTGTAAACTTATATTCATTTACCCCATGACATTGTTAATGGAAATGTTCTTGACACCGTATGGAAATGCCTGCCCTTGTCCTTGCCACTGATTGTACTAATCTCACACTATGTAATCCGCCTTGAGTCTCAGTGAGAAAGGCGGACTATAAATAAATAAATAAATAAATAAATAAATAAATAAATAAATAAATAAATAAATAAATAAATAAATAAATAAATAAAATTCTGACAACTTTACCCTAACTGTCCACACTATTGAGCTGCACAGGACAGTTAATATAAAAGCAAGCAATAATAGCAGCAAGAACAACATGCTCTCTCTTATTATTAGAGAGACCTTTTATCAGTCCATCATTTGAAATCGCTTTGGCCAAGGGATCAATCAAAATGGCAAGTTGAAGAATAATGGCCTTGCCATACCCCTAAATAGAGGGCACTGCATGATGGCTCTGCTGGGCTATACTGAAGAGTCTTCTGCTCATAATCTCATAGATGTCTGCTTGGGATGGACTCAGCCTGATCCTTTTAAATGCAGTTAGTGTAGGATGGAACTTATCCTGCCAGCCAAGGTTGCTGTGAGCATGACGGGGCCAGTGATGTTCTGGATGCATGGGGGTCATTGCCTGGTTTTGGCATGAAAAGTAATCTGGCTTGACTCCATGTGACTGAGATACAGACCCCTGTCCATTACACTATTAAGCAATTTTTTTAAAGATGTGAAGCTATAGTGTCCCACAAATGTTTATAAAATTCAGTAGAAAACTAATCTAATCTTGATTTATGGTTTTTAAAAACTGGGAAACAGCATGTTTAATGTTTTCCATGGGTATTTCTTGGTTCAGGAGCTGTTGAAAATCCTCTTATGGCGCTTGACCGTCCTTCTCGTCAAGGTAAGTATTGATATTATTCTCAACGGGCTGGTGGGATGTGCTTGTTCATAAAAAAGTAACAGATGGTTGATTGGCATCTTCTGTGTTCATCTTTACATGCCTAGCTAATCATTCAGAATTTTTTAATTACCAAATTCATAATAGATTTCATTTAGATAAGTCGCTGCTTCATAAATTTTGCCTCTTTCTTTACAAATCCAACCCCAGTCTTTGGCTGCATGCTTTCTGTCTTTCATAGTGCTGTTAAAGCTTGTATGCCTCTGTTCCAAATGGCTGGTTTCCTTCAACAGCTTTTCCTTGGCAGCCTCATTTTGCTGTTTTGTTCACAGAGACCACTAATCAAAATATCTCATTTGTGGCATCCCAGAGGATAGCCTGGAGCACATCAGGGCATGCTATTAGCCTACAGTATTGTTGTATCTTCAGCTATTAGTTTGTCTGAGATGGATAGATTTCTTTAGTAGAAGCTTAGGAAAAAGTCTCTAGGAGAAAGAGGAGAGTTGTGAAACAAATAGTTGTAAAGTAGCCAGGCAGGATCATGGTCACATAGACCTGGATAAACGCATCTTTTAACCCAAGACCATTGGTGACCACACTTCATAATCCATATGAAAACCAATTCCGGTGTAGGTGGTGCTGCAGGTAGTAGAATTAGTAATTTCTCACCCCTGGATGAGTCATAGTTCACCAGGCCATGTCGCCTCACCCGTTAGTTTGTCATCCTCCAGGTAGGGCCTGGAGATCTCCTGAAATTCCAACTAATCTCCAGACTAAAGAGGTTAAACTACGGAGGATGATCTCTATGGGCATTATATCCTACGGAAGTCCCTCCCCTCCCCAAACCCTGCCCTGCTTAGGCTCCACCTCCAAATTTCCAGGAATATTCCAACCCAGAGTTGGCAACCTTACTCACCAGACATGGGCCGATTCCAGATGACTAACCTTAAGTCGCTTCATGCCGCCCTCTTCCGGATCGCGACGGGGAAAATGCGAAATATCGCGTTTCCTCGCGCGAGTTTTGCGCGTCGTCGCACAAAACTCGCGCGAGGAAACGCGATATTTCGCATTTTCCCCATCGCGATCCGGAAGAGGGCGGCATGAAGCGACTTAAGGTTAGTCATCTGGAATCGGCCCTGGTAAGGTTAATGTGTCTCTTATATTCTAAAAGCCATATTTGCTAAAACTACTCTATGTACAAGAATTTTTTTATAGAGGGGTGGATGACTTTAGGTTAGGAAAGTATCAGAAATTATATTAATGTCTCCTCCCAGGGTAATTTGGGTTAGGCTGTCATTAAAAGAATTTGATTTGAGTTAAGTGAGTTATATATAAATTGTTACATTATGTTATATTTGTATTGACAGGTAGCCAACTTGTATGAGAGATGTAAATAATAATTACAGAGTGGATCCTCCCCTTCTCTTGTTCCCAAGGCTAGTCCAAGGATATTTGGTGCCTGAGGATTCAAAGCTGCTGCTTGTCCTCCTTGCCACCTCGTGTCTCAGAGCGGCAGGAACTGATCCTGCCTTTCTCTCCATCCAACACCTCAGGGTGGCAGGAAGCCATTGCCCCATACTGCAAGAAGGGAGAACAGGCTCCTAGTGGCCTGCTCACTGGCGTTAGGAGTACCTTCTAGGTCTGTTGTGAGTAGGTGGGTGGGGTGGTGACAGGGCTGGAAGGCACCCCTTCCCCTCTGGTGCCCCAGGCAATCGCCTAGGTGTGCCTAGCAGTTAGGCCAGACCTGGTGTTTCCAGTGGTTTGACAGGAAATGTCACAAGAGGCAATGGGCACCTGATCTTCTTCAAAGATTTACAGAGTTACTGGGAAAGCTGCTTTCTTTAATCTTTGTTTCCAAATATATTTTTGCAGGTAAACGTAAAATCAGTCAAGATACAAGCTTTTATGATGAAAGACTTGATCCATGTCCCCAAGCCAGGGAGAAGCTCCGAGAAATTTGTCGACGTATGTAAGCATCCCCAAAGATTTAAGAATAGAGCACATATCTTCATATCTAATGACAGGCCAATTTCAGAGGGTCTTAATACACTGAAAGTGACCAATGCTGTAAGTAAGTTTGAGGCTTATGTTGCAAGGTGAAAAGGAGAAAAAAGTCCTGCCCCTTTAATAAAGGTTAAATGGTTAGAAATGGACAGTTGAAGCTTTCTATGACATGGGGTTAAATATTGTCACCTGATAATTCTTTGCAAATCAAATTGATATTTGAGGGATATCTATAAGTTTATAAGTTGGCTACCCTATTTGTGGCTGAGATTTGAACCGGGGACTTCCCAATGCACATTCTTAGACAATCTGTATCAGTTCTCCCTTGTGAATGTACGTGTCTGATTGGTTATAAGCCCGTAAAACAATACAGACCACCCTGAGAGCACTTTCTGTAAATGGTATTAATAGTAATATATACATACCAATTGAAGCTGTGACCCTCTTCCCACATAAATATCCCTGACAGAAGATGCTATGATGTCTGTTTCTTCTAGAGAGGTGGAGAAGGCTGCTTACAAAGCAAAAGGCTATACAAGGCCCCTAATGCTGAGACACTATCCAACTCTCACCAAAACACCATCTATGTCTTCGAAAGGTTTGGTCCCAGAACCTAAGCCGCGCACAAAGGCAAAGAAGTTCCACTATTCCTTTCCTGATGGAACATCATTTATCTTGTATCCTTTGTCTTGGAAGAACAAAAAGAGTTGGATTGTTGCCAAATTTGCAGAAAACGTTGAAGCTGCTTACTGTTGGCAGAGTTTAGGGCATGTAATTAGCTAATACTCATTTGATATACTTCTGTGTGGGATCCAGCTACAAAATTCAGCAATTTAGCTCTCTGCAGACATTTATGAGTTGGATGAATCAAAATCTCAGATGGCATCAATAAGTACCTCTGGTAGTGGGATCCAGCCATATACTCTGTAGTTTGTGTGTGTGTGTGATAGTTAAAAGTCTGTGGCATGTTTTATAGAAGTTTCAGAATACAAACAACTGGGGCAGTTCCAGCTCAGATTTTACATGTGCCTGCTATGGCATAGTAGTTAAACTTGGACCTTGTAAACTTAGATTTAAATCCTCATTAACTTACCTGGGGCCATGCGCTTGCTCTCAGCTTAACCCATTGCACAGTTGTGGCTGTGGGGATAAAATGGAGGAAAGGAGAGTCGTATCTACTGCCTTTAAATGTGCGAGATGCACATTATCACTCATGAATACATGAATCTGCCTTATTCTGAATCAGAACATGGGTCCATCAAGTTCAGTATTGTCTGGCAGCAGCTCTCAGGCAGAGGTTTTCACACCACCTACCACCAGATCCTTTTAACTGGAGATGCCGGGGACTGAACCTGGGACCTTCTGCATTATCATGCACATCTCTACCACTGAGATATGGCCCCTCCCTAATAGGCTTACAATTTCCCACTTACAATTTCTGCAGATGGAAGGATTTCCATCCAGGGAAAAACTATTTCCCAGCCTCCTCCTTCTGTTGCAGCCCTAAATGACCCCACAATGCTGCTCCTGGGCGATGTAGAACCCCAGGAATAGCTTAAGACTGGATGTGGCCCATTACCCATGCGAGATTCCAGTAGATCTAATGGGATATTCCTGTTTGTTCTTAGGGTTGCCAACTCCCTGTTAGGAAATTCTTGGAGATTTGGAGGGTGTATCTTGGGGAGGGCAGGATTTGCCAACTTCAGGGGTAAGGGAGGGACTTCAGGGGGGTATAATGCCAAAGAGTCCTCCCTCCAAAGCAGCCACTTTCTCCAGGGGAACTGATCCCTGTAGTGTGGAGATCAGCTGTGATTCTGGGTGATCTCCAGGCCCTACCTGGAGGTTGGCAATCCTATTTGCACCAACATTGTTTTATTAAAACACTTCTACTTGCTTGCTTCTTTGCATCCTACCATTTCTCTGAAATATCTTACATGCATCAGCCATTGCATCAGAAATGGGAAGAATCCTGGATGTGGCCGTTTTCTTCTGAGACCTGTACAGAGGAGTCTCTGAGGTTCAGGACAGAATGTGGAGTAAAGAGTGTGGAAGCTTTCATCGTTAGGAGCAGCACAATTTAGTACAATAGTGAAATCAGACAGTGTGGGACAATAGTTAGAGCAATGGTACTCTGTGGCTTGTGGAGAGCCACATTTGCAAATACCACAAATCACAAGAGCCACATGAATATTGTATACTCCATGTGGCACTATACTGAACACACACACACAATAATATAAGATATAACCATATTAAATGTAAAATATAACTTTTAAAATTACTAGAGGACGTCTGAGCAAGGTATTGAGAACATGTCTCTCCCCTCACCACTGTGGCACCTCAGCTGGCCCTTGGGAAGGGTTTATAAGTCAGACTTAGGAGAGAAGACATTTTGCAAACTTTCAAGTTCTCCAGAACTCTTTTTTTTTTAAAGATTTTTATTTTTTTTTATTAACTACATTGACTAACAATACAAAGGGAGAGAAGGGGGGCAGGGGAAGGAAAGAAAAAAACAGCAACATATAACAACACTACACTACACATAATGCTTTCCCTTCATACTGCCATTATTAAAAAATTAAAACTTTGTATGATATTGATGGAGTGGCTGACTTTGCAAAATACAAATTACAATCCAAATTAAGTCTTCCTCCCCCCCCCCCGGGCCTCGGACGCAATTCTCTCTGAGCAACTGCAGCCGCAGTGCTCGTTCCCTCCCCCGCCTTCAGACTTCGCCTTTTCTTCTTGCTTGGTGTCTTGCTGAAATTCTTGATTTTTGTCCTCAAAATCCCTTAATTGATCTTCTGATATTATCTTGTAAGCTTGATCTTTGTAACTGAACCAAATACCTTCCGGAAATAGCCATTTATACTTTATTCCACGTTCCCTCAAAAGAGCTGCGAGCTTTTTATACTTAAATCTTCTTTTCCGAACTAAAAATGGGACGTCCTTCAGTATCTTGACTTTATTACCCAGAAAATCCAGATCCGCATTATATGAGTTGTATAGGATAGTGTCTCGGATCCTTTTAGATGAAAACTCAATTATGATCTCGCGAGGCAGCTGACGCTTCGTTGCATATTTTGAAGAAGCCCGACGGACTTCCAAAATGGCGCTTTTTACCTCTTCTTTAGTTGCCCTCACGGGTGTCACCAATAGTTCCGAGGCCAGACCCCATAAATCCTCATTTTCCTCCTCTTTCACGTTCTGGAGGCGCAAAATTGTCTGTGTTCGTTCCACTTGTAGCCCGATGAGCTGGTTCTCCACCAGCTTTAACTCTTTATTCGTTGCCCTCACGAGTGACGCATTTTCCCGGGCAGACTTCTCTTCCCCCCCCGCTGCTTCCTTGATGGTTTTCACTTCACTCTCAATTAAGCCCACCCTTTGATCTGTTTCATTCAGCTTGTCAACAAAGGGCTTTATGGCTTCGATAACCGACCTTTTCACCAAGTCTTCGAGCGACTCTCCTTTCGCCTGCAGGGCAGCCGAAATTGACTTGCCCAAAGCGGGACTCTGCTTTTTCACTGCCATTTTAGGGGGGGGGGACCACCAACCAAATTCTGAAACTCAGCGAGGAGGAAGAACGAGCCTTCTTAGCTTCAGATCCCACCACTCCTTCGCGTGCGCTTGTAATAACAGAAGGGATTCGCTTACTTACAGGCTTCCACCTAGTTCTGCTCTTTGCCGTTTTCCATGGCCCGGAAGCACTCAAGGTACCGCACACGTCTGCCGGCCTCCATAGGGACAAACGGGCAATTTACCCCCCGCATCGATTTCAGGGGGCTCTTCCCACCGCGTTCCGGACCCTGTCTCCCTCACTGGGAGTCCTGGGGGCTAATCTTCACAGATCAGCCGCCCGGTCAGGCTGCTCAGGCGCTTCCTCCCGGACCTGTGGAGAGGAACGTCTGACATGGCCGAGAAAACGAAACCGAATCAAGTTCTCCAGAACTCTTTATTTGGCTGAATGATAAAAAATAAATGCATCTCTATGTTAAAAATTCCCTTCAAACTGAACTCCAGTTCTGCAGGAGACAAGATGGTTAGAACCTCTCCTCTGCTAAGTTTTCTGCTTGCAAGAGCATTACCTTGTCCGCTTGCCTGATACATAGAACAGGTGTCACAGTGGTGCTCAGAAGAATCACAGGTGGCTTCTGAGCCACTGAGTGGGTGCCACTGGGTTAGAATATCAGATTAGGATCCAAGAGACCTATTTCAAATCCCCAGACTGCTATGAAACACACTGTGAGATCTTGGGATAGTCACTCTCTCATACTCTAACCTATCTCACAGTGGAGATAGATCAAGATGGGTAGCTGTGTTAGTCTTTCTGTAGCAGTAGAAAAGAGTAAGAGTCCGGTAGCACTTAGTCTTAGGGCCATGCTACAAGTGACGAATGACACAGGTTGGACACTTGTCAGCTTCCCTCAAGTTTTGATGGGAAATGTAGGCAGTTTGGCGGAATGTTGGACAACTGACAGTTGAAAAGTCCATTGGACAGCAGTCAGAGAGCCAAGCTGTAAGACCAGAATGCCTACATTTCCCAGCAAAACTTGAGGGAAGCTGACAGGTGTCCAACCTGTGTCATTCGTCACTTGTAGCTTGGCCCTCAGTCGAAATTTGTGGTAGGGTATGAACTTTCGTGAGTCACAGCTCGCTTCTACCTCACAGTGCTGTGGTGAGGATATAATGGAGAAGGGGAGAGAGAACACCTCCTCAGAGGAAGAGCAGGATAAAAATGTAATATTTGGTGTCCTTTCTTTATTTTATTTATATTCGATTTATATTCCGCCCTCCCCGCATGAGCAGGCTCAGGGCCTTGAACTCCAGCTTTGCAGCCTAAACCACTCCCATTGTTAACAGCATAGAACTGAACCTTCAGAATCACTTTCTCTGTTCCTCCCCCCCCCATTTCCCTTGACAACCACTTGGCTGTGGTTCATTTGGAGTTGTTTCACAGAAGCACATGCTCCGTTTGATCTTCCCACTGAACTGGGAATTAAGAATGAAAGGCTCTTAGTGCAAGATTTCCTCTTACTTTGGCAGTTCAAATGACTCCATTTATCAGTCTCTGCTTTCTAACACGGCGTGTTAAGCACAAAGACCGCCTTTCAGAGGCCTTTACATCCCCTCTTTCTAGCTCATCACTTTGGCTAATAGATTCATTTGCCGCCATGGTGCTTATAAAGTTGTCAGGGAAATGACCCCTTAGATGTGGCTGCTTCACAGACAGAGCCACCCTTCACTCCATCACACAGTCTTTATTCAGTTGCCTTGAATGAAGCTTCACTGCTAGCACTGTGGCAATGATCAGCACACAAAATGAAACTGGCGACAACAAGCAGTGGGATGATTGCAGAAGGAAGATATGTGTTTTTGCTGGTTCCTTGCATATGGAAAGCTAACATGACTTAGAGAAGGTTCGGACAACAGCTCCTTGCCTTTGTGTTAGTTTTCCAGATGCAAGAGATTTTCAAACAGCTGATCCTCTAAAACACAACTTTTTAGGTGGGTATTTGACTATAGGTAGAGTTTAATGGGCTGAGATGACTTCTTTGGATGTTGATGTTGAAACTGAAATGTTTTATTCTTGTGACTGAAGTTTATTAGATTGTAAAATTTCCTTGAGCCCCAACTTGGTGAACATGTGGTGTCTAAATGTTTAAAGAAATACAATGAACAGTGCATTATCCTAACACTGGAGTCTCTACATGCTAGTCTTCCAGGCCAGAAAATGCAGACTTCTGGAGAGGACCTAGAATGCTTGTGTCTTGCAGTTTATCCCATGTAATCATCACTCTCATGTTATGCTGACAGACTGTGACTAGCAAGAACACTTCTATATATACTAACTTCAGAGGTTTGACAGAGTGAACTTGAATTATCACTAAGTTTTGAACATCAGTAGAATTAGCTAGATGAGTGTCCTTTCTCACGTGATGTTACTTGACCCACATAAAAGTTATCCATCGGGAAATATTGCAATATACCAGTTTCCTGTGTGCTGCATAGGAAAAACAATCACCCTTTTGTACCACGATGTTCGGCGTTCTTCTCTTCTAGGTACATTTATGTCATATGGACAATCATGTGTACATTACTCGTTTAAAACCAGGTAAGTGGCACTAATGGATCCTTCCTGTTTGGGCTGGGGTAGAACGAGGTGCAACAGTTAACTACCCCTTGTAATCTAGGGATGGAGTAGTGTTGCCAGTCTTGTGTCAGCAAATGGCAGGAGATTTGGGGGGACTAGTCTAGGGAGGTGGAATTTCAGGAGTGTGACATCACATATAGCAAAGATCACAGAGACTAGGGAAATCCCTAAAGCATCATAGAGGATATGACACCACTTCTGGGTGATGCTCTAGGAATCCTTATAATGACTGTGGGCTTTATGATCAACACTGTCTCCTTCCATTTTGCTTCTTGCTCCTCAAATCATCAAAGGCTAGGGATTGAAGGTGGGGTTGAAGGATCGGCTGTTGTCAGCAGGCAAATGACAAGCTTAGAACTGAAGGTTTTCAACTGAAGTAAAGTAGTTAAAATTAGGGCTGCACTGCTTGATCAGCTAGATTAATCAAGCAGAATATTTTAATTATTTTTAAATGATTGTATAAAAACTCAGAGGTATTACATCCTGTTTGAGAGAGAAGGGGGGGGGAGGAATCATCTTCCAAGACGATGCATGCTGCTCTAAAAATAAAGCATCCTTTTCTCATTAGAGCTATTGTTTTTCCTCATATGCCAATTTCTGTCAATTTAATAGATCCATTAATTGATTAATTGACTAAGATATCTTTAATAAGATGTTAGCTCAAATTAAATTTGATTATGTAATATTATACTAATATTTGCATAAACCTATCCTCAGCCAGGCTCCATTTATGAACACTGCTTGATCGATCAGAATATAACAATGACGGACTCTCCTATGAATAGAAGATTCCAGACCTCTGAAGTAAAGCTTCACTTAGTGCTAGTAACCCCAGAACTTGGTGCTAGTAATCTCAGAACCATAACTTAACCAAAACATAGTTACACCCTTCTAAGCCCATTGATTTAATAGATTTACAAGGGAGCAACTCTGCTTAGGATTCCATTGCCAGGGTAGTTTCAGGTGGGTAGCCATGTTGATTTGCAGTAAAACGGCAAGATTTGTCCCATGGCACCTTAAAGACCAACAAGATACTTATCTGACAAAGGGAGCTGTGACTTTTGAAAGCTTATACCCTGAAAATCCTGTTGGTGCCACTGGACTTGAATCTTGATTAACATGGTATTAATCTCTGTAGAAAGAGGACTAGTAGAATTTTCCCCTTCCCGGCACTCTTAAGTATCTTATGACAGAAGTGTTAGCTGAATTTTACAGATGAATAAACTGGAAATACAGGCTAAGAGACTCTTCCAAGGTCACATAGCTAGTCAGCGACACAGATAGAAAAGCAAGGGTCATCACTCCAATCAAATCAAATGTGTTTTATCATTTTATGGCAGACTTTTAAATACTAAGTTGTCTAGATCATTTAGTCTGCCGTTACTGGCCATTTATTGTTATGATTCCCATCTATCACTCTTTTTATACGAGAGATAATTAATTATCTCAATTTTCACTCTCTGAAGCATGTGTTATGGGAAGCTGTTAATGGCAGATGTTAAAAGCTTAACCCCACTGGGTGTAACTAATGGGTGCACCACATGGTACAACTCAGGGAGAAAAAAAGGTCACTGTCATGAAAAGCAGTGTATAGAGAAAGCGAGTAAATGAGATAGCAGGATAGGATGTGGTTCTGGAGCCATCACAGGCTTAAGCCTGCACTAGACTTCTGTTTGCTTTTGCATTTCCAGAAAAGTGGTTCACTGAGCTTCCCTTTCCAGTTCTAACACATCACACTCAGCTTCCTAGCATCAGACTGTCTTGCTTATGTGCAATGTCAGAACAGTTCCATTAATGGCCTCCAGGGGCCTATACAGTGTCATTGTGACATCATGCAAGATCAGGTGCTGGCTGGGTCCCACTCATGTCCAAGGGCAATGAATCAGCAAGTTAGTTCATGTGCAGGATGTGGTCTTTTAAAAAAAAAAAAGAGAGAGAGAGAGAGAGAATATTTTCTTTTAAGATATTAATATTGCAATAATAGCCATAGTCAGAGAGCTTTTTTTCCTGCTTGTACATGCCAGTACTCAGTGCCAGCACCTCTTTTGGCCAGCAGGCTTGAGCTCCCAAGGTGGCGAACATCTTGTATACCAGCCAGCACCTCTGGCCACAGTCTTTTGAACTAGATACAATGGCTACGTCTTATGTAATTCTGCTGTCTTGTAATACATGGTTTAACTGCTTCCCCTTTTACTCAGCTGCTCATTAGCGCTCTTGATGACTCAAGAAGGAGGAACAATTAGAGACAAGAATGGCATTTTGACCCACCAATGGAGTTGGCATTCAAAACAACAAATTCTGCAGTCACTAGAATTTCAGGTACAGAACTGAGCTCTTGCTGCCTCCAGTGTTCTTGGGCCAGGGCAGCTGCTCACATTCTCTGAACGATGTTTTGTTGACTGGATCCTGTTCTGCAGAGTTCTCTAAATTATGGTTTTCTTGTTTGATCCATTGCTATGTTTTGGATAAAAATGGGACACATCTTCCAGCTTAAAAACCTGAAGCCTATAGAGGTGTTGTCACATATTGCCATAGTAGAATTTTTATGGACTGGACATAGAGACAGATATGTGTTTTCAAGGTGTGAAGAGCTAGGCACAAAGAAGCCAAACGTGGGCAAGCAAGAAAGACGGAGGAGGAGCATCCTTTCCCCACACCCCCTCCTCTAGATTGCCCGACATTTTGCAACAACAGAAAAAGGTTGATGGCTGCCTTCACATGGCAGCTGCAGAGGGAGATAAAGGAAAGAAGACCAGGTCATCCTAGCCTATACCCTCTTCTCTGCCCTAGGGTTACCAAGCTCCAGGTGAGGCCTAGAGTTCTTCCAGAATTTCAACTTCAGAGATCAGTTTCCCTGACAAAAATGACTGCCTTAGAGGGTGGACTCTATGATATTATACCCTGCTGAGATCCCCCCCTTCCCCAAATCCCATCTTTCTCAGGTTCTATCCCCAAATCTCCAGGAATTTCCCAACACAGAGTTGGCAACCCTACCCGGCCTCATCCATTAGAAGCCTGACTTGAATAAGCAAATGTCTCAGGTGTCAGTGCACGGTTGTGTTCATTTCTATTTATGGCAGAATTAATATATGCATAAGGACCTGAGACCATGCATGTCGCTAATGAGGGAGGAAGTGTTGGGTTGCTCCTTACACTTTTAACAGCTTCTTTTAATGTAGAATGATATGACACCGGGACAAAAGTAAAAATGTTCCCCTCCAGGTCCTTCCCCTCCCGCTGGAAGAGTAAGGGGACCTTGCAACCTTTGCACAGAATTTCTGACCTCAAGACAAGTGGCAATCCTGTTGGACATTAGAGGGGTTACACTGCATGACAAAGGGAACAATCCTCATGAGGAATATATGTAAATTTAAAATCCTTACCCCAAAGCCTTTTAAAGAAATTTGACTTGGGTCCAGTGGAGTGTTTCCACAAGCCAAACTGCCTCCTGAATTGCTGCTCCGTGGGATTACCTGTACCCCAGGAGCAACAAGGGGCATTTAAGGCTGCTGCAGGAGGGGGAAGGCGATAAAGCTACTGTTCAAGGAAAGAAATCATTTCGCTTACAAAAACACTTAGTTGGATCCAAGCTTTTGTGCATGTGTGCGTGTGTGTGCACGTGTGTGCTTATATGCATGCGCTCAACCAAAACAAAAACATTTATGTAATTATTCAATACAGAAAACGTATAATTCAAAACTGCAATGCTCCAGAAAAACAAAATTTCCTACTATCTTTCCTCTAAAATAAATGTCCAATCATCTAAGAAAAGTTGAGACAATTCAGGGAGCAAAATATCTTTGCTGAGGCCTGTACGACCCCCTCATGCATAAGATTTTCTTCTTTCCCAATACCTTCTTAATTCTTAGTAAGCTCCTTTTGTGGAGGCCAAATCTGATAATACACTAAGCATGCGGCCAGCAAGAAAAGCAGTGGCTGTACACATTGCTCCTTCTCTGTAATGCTTGGTAGAAATTAATCATATTCTGATGCCATGACATACTGGATTTCCCTATCCCTGCTCCACATCTTTGGCTTCCGATGGCAGGAAGAGGGTAGGTAGGGAAATGCCGAATAATATGATGTCAGGTCACAGAAGGTAATTATATTCTACTAGGGGGAGGAAATTTAAGTAATATCAGCGGCTGCACATTCAATGTAATGTCTACTTTGATCCTAAATGGTCAAGCCTGAAGTGTAATGGTGGGAAAAGGCGGAGATGAAATACTACTTCACACGGAAGGGAAAAACTGCAGAAATTCACATGCACACATTATTCTCCCCTCCTTCATTTTATCCTCATAAGCATCCTGTAAGGTAGGTTAGGCTGAGAATGTGTGACTGGTTAGACTACTGTAACTCGCTATATGCAGGGCTCCCCTTGGACTTGACCTGGAAATTACAGTGGGTCCAGAATGCTGCTGCACGTGTCTTGATGGGCATACCATACAGGGCACATATCACTCCAATTCTGCAACAGCTGCACTGGCTTCCTGTGGAGTTCCGGATCAAGTTCAAGGTTTGGGTTTTAACCTTTAAAGCTCTAAACGGACTGGGACCAGCATACCTGCAGGACCACCTCTCCCCATATGTACCCCAGAGAGCACTAAGATCGGCAAATAAGAACCTACTGGTGGTCCCTGGCCCCAGGTAGGCCCGAATGGCCTCGACCAGGGCCAGGGCTTTTTCAGTCCTGGCCCCAATCTGGTGCAACTCTCTGTTGGAGGACACACAGGCCCACTGAGACCTCATATCTTTTCAGCAGGCCTGTATGACAGAGGTGTTCCGCCAGGCATACAGTTGAGGCTAGTCTTTGATTGTATTAGGAGCCTCCCTACCAGTCTCCCACCAGGAGAGCGACGAAACCATCTGCCCCCCTACAAGTGCAGTCACAGAAATAATATTAACTGTGGCCCCCACTCCCCTCTTTTGTTTATATTTGACTGGAGAAATTGGAGGGGGCTGCCATCTGAGATGTTGCTCTATATGCATTTGGGGTTTTTTGGATTTTAAATGTATTTATCTGTTTTATTGTGTACCAAGCATTTTATTGCACACCACCCTGAGCCCATTCATGGGGAGGGAGGGCTAAAAATAGAATACACACACACATTTCACTGTAATCTCAAGTGCTCCCTTGGCCAATATTTGGATAGCACTACATTATGGTAGTGCCATGAAGCCTGACCAATGTACAATCTTCATCTGAAATGTGGGTAACACCACACAAGATTAAACCCTATGTGTGTGCCATTTTTGCTCTTGATGAGAGAATCTTTACACAAAGAAAAAAAGGCCAGTTGGGAAATGATTCAGACCTTAAATATTTTTTTTCTTCCTTAGATAAATGAACAGATAAAACTAAAGGTTCTTGGTCTACGTTCCATGACACTTAGTTTTTCTTCCCACAATGAAATCATTACTCTCTCTTTGTCAAATGCTGGATGTCCACATGAATCCAAGACTGAGAAGCGGGTAAGAAGAATGGAAATAATTTTGATCTTGGCTACACTGCAGAGCAAGTAGAATGTGATTTTCAAAAATATCTTGTCTTTCTGTAGCATAACTGTGCTGCCTTCTGCCTAGACCTTTTCCTATACCTTCAGCAATATTTATTTTGTTTGCATATTATAGCATTCCTGTTCCAAGCACGTGTATAGTTCCCAGGGCTTCCCCATTTAAGCTGGAGCAAAACCCTCAACTTCACTTTTGCCCTGGCTCAAATGGGATATGGTAGGCGGGATGTGGGCAAATATCTGTGTCGATGCTTGGCCTGTAGCCAGTTCAGAGAGAGGGGTGGAGCAGAGCTAAGCTCCACTTTTCTCTTTCAACCTAAAGGCTTTTTAAAATTCGACAGCTGAAGCTTAAAGGAGGAGAGGGGAACTGCCTGGCCACAGATTGCATAAGGTTCTCAGTGACAAAAGCCCTGTTCACGTGTTTCTGAGAATGCTCATAGAGCCTACTTGTAAGTGCATACCTCTGTTTTTAAGAACAAGCCAACTTGCATTCACTTTACAAACCAGGGATCAATACAGGGATTAAAGTGGGGGTTCGATCACACATGCTATACATGTGTTGAATGTAACATGAGAATTACCCAACACATGTCCAAAGAACAATCAAGTGTACACTACAAAGGTGATTCAGGCATTCACTGTAACTTGTGAACAGAGCTAGTGGGAAAATGGATGAGGTGATGACAGTAGTGAGTGTTAAAGGGACTGGGCCTGCAGCACATGGCATCTCTGAGACCCTCCGTCCTTCCTGCTTCCACAGTGGTAGGTGATTTTTCCCATCACTGTGCGAAAGTAAGATTACTAGCCATCTGCTGGCAACTAGCAGGAGAGGGACGGGACAGGAGGGTAAAGCCATAGAGTTTTGCCTGAATTCAAGAGAGCCCTGTTGGCGTCATGCCAACAACATGACATCTCTTCTTTAGTCACTGGAGTTGATAACATACTATCAAAGCAACACTGCTTTTTAAAACATTTTCACCTCACTGGTCCTCTCCTTATGTAGAAATAGCCTGTATTACGTTAAATGCAACTGATACCCTTTTGTCCAGTGACTTGAATCTGACTTACTAAAACTGATTTCAAGAAAATTTAACTGCAATTTTGCTATTTGGAGGGAGAAATTCTAGTTATAACTAATGGCAGAGACATGGGGATGATGGCATGATATTTAGTAGATGACCTCCATCTGAATGTACAAAAAACCCATGCTTCTTTGTTGCTTCTTCTGGATCTATCTGCAGCCTTTGACATAGACAGGTTGTGCCATCCCGTTGAGGAGTTTAGAGGTAGAAGTGGAGATGTGCCTTGGTTGGGTTTAAATCATTCCTCACGGAACAGTCTCAAAAGGTTGCTGTTGGAGACCAGCCAGCTCCAGGGTAGGAGTTATCTTGCAGGGTTCCACTAGGTGCAATTTTATCCTTCATGTTATTCACCCTTTATGGGTAGTTATGAAATTGAATGTCATCAATATGTGGATGGCAATCAGCTTTATACCTTGCTATCCAAATCCCCTGATTCGCAGTAGAGATTTTAAATCACTGCCTGTCAGTTGTGGTCAGTTGGCTGAAAACAAACAAATTGAAACTGAACCCAGACAAGATGGAAATGATGCCTGTTGCAATGGCAGAGATATTGAAGGGCATTGTACTCTTCACTTTTGATAGGGTTCAGCTGACCCTTGCAGACTCAGTTAAGAGACAAGTGTCAGTTCCCTTGGAGAAAACAGCTGCTTTGGAGGGTGGATTCTTTGGCATTATACCTTGCTGAGGTCCTTCCCCTCACCAAACTCCACTCCCCAGGCTCTGCTTCCAAACATTCAGGAATTTCCCTACCCAGACATCTCTATTGTTTACTTTTCAGACAGCTAACGATATTATAGTGACACATTCCCTGTGGGGAAAAGCAGATGTATGGAGATAAGTTCCACCACACCGTGGAATGTCCCATCACAACGGCCCAAACTGCAATATTAATCTTAGCATTGCTTTATGTTATGTAGAAGGTATTGTGGGGGTGGCATTTGCACTGAACTTAGTGGTCTGGACCAAGGCTCTTGGTTGCATAGGATCGTATTCTACAATAAAGGTATTGTATTAACCACTTTGTCTGGATTGTCTCTGACTACTTGACAGTCTATCAAAGGCCTGGTCTAGAGGATATTCAACACTCCCAATCAGATTAATGAAATAAGGGCAAGCAATAAGATTAATAGTGCAATCCTAAGTAGAGTTATAGCCCTTCTAAGTCCATTGGATTAGGATTTCACTGTAAGCCGTGTGTGTATGTGTGTGTGTATTCCAGTTGCTGAACAGAGCATTGCTTAAGCCTCATGCATTACAATAGCATGCCCTTTAGCTAATACATTGCAGTAGTCTGGTTTTATGCTTATCAGCAAAAGCAAACTCTGCTATAAAGGCTAACTGACAAACCATACCTCTATCTCTCTCTGGAAAAAAAAAAGAAGTGTTCCATCTTGCCCTGTTTTTCAGATTGCTTCCCTAGAGTTCCATTGACCTTTGAAGAGTCACCCCCAGGAACTACACTGTGAATGAAAAGGGAGCCTTTTTTTTCATTAAGAGCCTATTTCCAGGTCTTTTTCTAAATATTTATATTGTGTTTGCACTTTTGTGGAAAGACAGCCTTTCCATTAAAATGTTTTATTACTCCACAGGCTGCTTTCATAGGCTGGCTGAATGACATATTTCCCAGTCACTTGGTGTTAATTGGGCCATTCTTTAGATTAAGAATTCACCGTTGTCCCAGCTGGCCTCCCCCACACCCCTGCTGTTTCCACTTTTGCAATACAGAACACATACACCCATATAGAAATACTTTAACAATATATGTTTTAATTGTGGCGAAAGAACGTTGCTGCTATAAATATTAAGAAAATGAAAATGTCTTGAAATCCATATAGATATTGACTGAAGTTATAAGCACTGGTATATTTTTAAATGCATTGTGTGTTAAGGCAAGAGACTGTACACTTTAAAAGGAGTGTCCCTTATTCCCAAAGTTAGTATCTTGATCTTATCGAGCACAATGAGTGCCCCATATTCTCCACCACATTTCTAGCAGACATAATAGATGCCTGTTATCTTTGGATCCTGTCACTCCAAAGCATCCTTTATTTTAATTTTTTAAAAGATCATAACTACTGTATTCCTGTTGGGCCAGACAATAGACCATCTAGTCCAGTTTTCTGATTCAAACAGTGACCACTCTTTGGGAGACCCTGAGAGCTGGGCTACACTAGAAAAATGCCACCATTTTAAAGAGTTGGTTCCTTTAAACTGCACTGTGGGGCCTAATTCTAGACAGGGCCACTGTGGCATGCAGGGAGAAGGGGACCCTGCTTTTGTCCCCACATCGTTTTCCTGACCTAGAACAGCATGGGGGAAAGGCATGATCCTTTCTTCCTACCGTGTTGCAGTGTTCCTGACCAGGATCAGGTCCGCACAGCACAGTGGCCTGTATCCTACAACTCCACTAAACCAAGTTTGAAGCCTTCCTCCTGCCCAAGGAGACTTTAACTTCGACAGTTCTTCCTCCACCACAAGAGCTGCTTAAGTTGGAGGAATGATCTTTCGTAGTGCTCCTTGGTAGGATCCGTTGCCCAAGCTCCCATTTTCCACCACCACTCTGCATGGCAGCAGGTGAAAAATAAACACAACAATAGCTGTCAGCTTGACAGTGTGACATCTCTTTTGAGGAAAACATGAATATGAAATTAGTCCTCTCTAGGAATTGTCAGAAAATCTATCTCGTGCTAGTAACCCTACTCCTTATGCTGGAAGCCTGCAGTTAGGATACTGCCCAATGAATGCAATATACTTTGAAGATTCAAATGTGTCATATACAAATGTTATTATTGTTCCTGTCTTGTCTCAGCTTTTATAGTTCAATTTAAGTGCTATTACCAGCATTCCTTAAACCAAATTTCATTTATCCCTTTCCTTTCCCAAAGTTGTTTACAAAGACCAGTGAAACTGAGGATGAAGGTCAGTGGACCAGAATCTTAGCTGACAGTAAGAGGCGATTTGAAAGGATTGTGAAACAATTTGTCAATGCTGTTTTGCTGACTGCAGGTACAGTCATGAGTTTTGCTGCTCTTGTAGTGCCCACAATACATAGAATTTAATTTTTGTTGTGCAGGGTGGCTCGAACTTGTATATAAATGCAAGGAGTGAGGGCTTAGTGTTGCCAGGTACCTTTAGGGGCTGGAGATCTTCTGTCCCCAGCTCCTGTTGCCTGCCATTGCTTAGCAGGAGAAAAATAAAAAATTGTGACCAGCAGGAGAAAAATAAAGTTAAAAAGCATGTCAGTGTTACATCACTTCCTAAGAAACTCGGGAAGTGATGTCATATCTCTCTTGGAATAGCCAAAAACTCTTATTTTAAAACCATAGAGTTTTCAATGATCCTTAGAGTGGACTGATTCCACTTCTGGGTTTATCCTGTAAAAAATGTAGCAAAAATGTAGCCAATTTGGCAACTGTCACTCCCACAATCTCCCACTGAGGGTGATTGTCTGGCAGCCCTTGTGATGGTACAAACTAAAAGAATGAGAATTGTACAAATTTGACTGACTTTATTTGAAACAGCTCAGTTCAAGCATTCCAAAATGGTCTGATATCAATTGAAACCTGGGAAATGAACAGTGCCATTACCTGTCTAAGGGGCAAACTAGACATTATGTCTGCCATAAGCTGAGTTGGGATTCCCCAACCTGTTTACAGTCAGACTGGGGAGCTAACATTCCCAAGTGCTTTAGAGCCCAATTCCGCATGGAATCATGGCAGGAGGTAGGAGTTTCAGCCTCTGCTCATGCCATTTGAATGGAGCCCCATGGGGGAAAACAGGGGCCCTGCAGACATTTCAGCCTGGGAAAATGGTGGGGGGGGGGGGAGTAAGGCTGAAGCTCCTTGCCACACTCCCAGCCATGGAATAGCTTAGTAGGCATGGCCTGTAAACTGGTGGGAGCCCAGGAGGGCAGGGACATGGGGCCTATCAGGTGATGGAATGACACACCTTTCTAAGAATAACCAGAAACTCTATAGTAAAACCATAGGACTTCTGGGAATTTCTAGAGTGGACTGATATCACTTCTGGGATTCCCCCAGAAGGAATGTACATCATTGCCTGACAAGTGATTTTTTAAAGATTATTTTTCTCCTGTTGGTTGCATGAGTGGTGGTGGGAAACAAGAGTGGGGAGCAGGGGATTCCTCATTCCTGGAAGGAAAATGGCAGCCCTACTTTGGAGTGCTTGGGAACATTAGTACCACACAATCATGTTTGTCTAGAAAATGGGTTGGGGCACCCCACCTGACTCATGGCATTCATAATGTCTAGTTTGGCCCTAGGCTTGTTGGCTTCAATATCCTTAGATGGGTATAACTTAGGATGGCATTATAAGTAATGTAGCTGAATTACAAATTTAGAGGTTTTCAAAACTATGTTTTCTTTAAAATGTAACCTCTTGAAACTCAGATTTTTCACTCAAGGTCAAAACTGAACTTTTAAAAATAAAAGTGGAATGTCTAGAACTTGGAATGTGACTTCTTCGTGCTTTTGTGCATGTGTTATTCATATCTGCAGTTTTGAATTTATATTCATTTCAGTGAAGTATGAACATGTAAGGGGGCAGCAGAGACTATGAGCTAGCATTACAAGATGTTATTGTTTATTTATTTTCTTTTTTGGAAAAGGACACTGTTATGGTCAGTTTCCTAACATTTCAGCTTCAGAAACTAATGTAAGAAAGGTATTGCAGTATAAATTACCACAGCTGGAGAACAGCCCTCAGCAATGTGTAATGGGCAGGAGAATAAGGAAGTTAAAAGAAACATCCTATTTTAATCTACAGTCAGTAAGAAAACAAAGAAGTTTATTTAGATGGTAAGCATGACTTATCATTTCTTCCCATTCCAACCTGTTAACTGACACAGTTCTAGAGCTGGGAAGTGTGTATACTTAAGAGGTACAATGTTTATTCTTGCAGCAGCTTTTAACATAACATAACAGTACAGGCTGGCACATTTCACTGTTTTTATCTGGGAACAGAACCCAAACAGCACCTATCAGAATCCTTTGTGAACTCCCTGCCTAGCTCAGTATACCTCCTCTATCCCTTATCCTTCCAAACCCCAACTGTCCCTTTTTAAAAATTGCCTGCTGACAGTTAAACTGTCCATGCCCTCCCCCTTCAGAGTTCCATTTACCTTTTGAATCAGATTGGTCTGCTCTGACCAGAGAGGAGAGAGGGTGGAACCTTCTCCTGTTTATCACAATCATCTTCTTTTACATACATGTTGCAGAGATGCCCAATAATAAAAATGTTAGGTGTAACATTTGCAGGGTGAGGGTCATCTTACATTCAGGGCTGCCTTCCTTTCTAGTAAATATGGGAAGGCGGTCTTTCAGTTATGCTGGCAGACTTGGCTTCCAAACCTGTTCTGAGAAGAGATGAATGCTCCTGCCCACTATTGGGCTCTCTGTCTTGCCCTCCCACCCACATGCCTCTGCCTGCCTGTGCATCCTTCCTTTACCCACTCACAAGCTCTCCTTCCACCTGCAGTCACAGCTGCCCACGCTGCCTGCACACCTGGTCCCTGACGGTGCTGGCTGGTGGGGGCATCTAGGAGTGCCACTGCCATGGCCTCCAGCAATGCTGAGCCTTGGAGCACAACCCACAAGCCCTTCTCCAGCAGTGCTAGGCAGCATTTGCAGCTGGGAGCAGAGGTGACAAAGCACTCTCAAACAGGCAGTGGAAGAGTGTGAGTGCAGGCATCAGAGGAGATGTGTGTCAGCAGTAGTGGGCCCCACCAGAAGCCACAGGATCCGGCAGCTGCCCTACCTCGCCATGTGCTGACACCAGCCATGAATTTATTGGTTACTCAGATGAGCCTGGAGTCACTGAGTATTTGACTGAGCTTCATCTTCTGGTTTCTTGGAATGAGTGAAGGTAGTACACTGCCTGGCAGCCTTTTTAGACGGGGGTGCTAAGGTATTTTACCTGCAGCTTCCCTGTGCAGAATCTGGCCCCTACAAACAGCTCTGCGAACACTTTAAAGGCAGTTGTAGCCTTGCCCATTTGAAATACAGAAAGGAATGGCAAACAAGGAGGCATGAAAAGGGTGAATCACACACTTGGTTCCACACTTAAAACTGTGGTGAGTGAGGACCAGAATAAGAACATAAGAAGAGCCATGCTGGATCAGACCAAGAACCCATTTGGTCCAGCACTCTGTTCACACAGTTAGTGACCAACAGGATGCCTCTAGGAAGCCCACACATCCTGTTCCCCAGCAACTGATATAAAAAGGCATACTGCCTCTGGTACTGGAATGACTGGTATGTTGTGTTTGTTAATAACACTAGCAGACATTCAACAATCCAGCATTCACTTTAGGACATTATTTTTGGGCTTCTTAAGCCAATGCTCCCATGTGAATGGCAGCAGGGCAGCAAGAATGGGTGAAGAGTGCAACATCTACACAGGAGAGTGACTTAGCACAGGCCTATGTTAATGATCTGATCACAGCATTTGGAAAAGTAGATCAGATGAGAAGGAAACGTTAATATCAAAACCAAGATGCTAGAGACATGATGAACTATATCCTAGTCCAGGAAGAGGAGAAAATCAGGCTTTGAAACTAGAAAAACAAAGCCTGGAATAAGTCAAAGCCTATGCCTTTCTGAAGGAGACCTTATACAGTGGTTATGAAACTGAGCAACTGGTACACCAATTCACTGAAATAAAAGACTGATGAAAAGTTATGAGACACCCCCAAGAGGGCACTGCAGAAGAAGGCATGGTAGACATGTCACTGCAGGTCCCTGTATCTTCTCCTGGTCTCCTGTATATCTGGGTTTGTCCCTCTCCTCTTTTCCAGTTCAAGGTGGGGGGGTTTCAAGTCAATAAATGGCAGCATCCTTGTGGCTTGACACATAATTATGAAATAGCTTCATAAAGAAAACACTCAAAATACAATAGTTTTCAAGGTGACAAACATTTATCATAAACCCAACAACTATTCAACCACAGGTATAACTGAATCATAACTGTTATGAACACTGCAACATTTGCAAGGACAGGTGCCAGTTTGGTGTAGTGGTTAAGAGCAGTAGGACTCTAATCTGGAGAACAAGGTCTGATTCCCTACTCCTCCACTTGAAGCCAACTGGGAGACCTTGGGTCAGTCACAGCTCTTCCAGAGCTCTCTCAGCCCCACCTACCTCACAGAGTGTCTGTTGTGAGGATAATAATGACATTGAGTTTGTAAACCACTCTGAGTGTGGTGGTAAATTGTCCTGAACAGCAGTATATGTAAGCACAAGGTTGTTGTTATTGTTATCTTCAGTTCCCCTTCAGAAAAGGCAGTCTGAGGCAAGTCTTAACAACTGGTGTCCAGTAACGCAAAGAAAACAGCAAGTCTAAAATGCTAACTTTTATAGGGTTACCAGCTCTGGATTGGAAAATTCCTGGAAATTTGGCAAGGGGTAGTGCCTGAGAAGGGCAGGGTTTGGGGAGGTAAGGGACCTCAGTGGGGTATAATGACATACAGTCTATTCTCCAAAGTCAGCATATTCTCCATTTTCTCCAAGGGAACTGATCAGTGTCATCTGGAGATCAGCTGTAATTCTGGGGAATCTCCAGGCACAACCTGGGGATTGGCAACCCTAAGAATTGGGGGTTGCTTCTTCCCTTGTGCAGCTTCTGCCGCTGCTCTTGGTGGCTTATTCCCCTGGCTTGGGCCTGCAAAGGAACCAGCAGTTTCTAGGCCTTCTCTTGCCTGCTGCAGGCCAGACTGCCTGAGAGGATGGGGTTCTTATACAGAAGCAACTTTACTAACTGACCATGCTCTTTAAGCTGTCTCCCCCTAGGACCTAAATTCTAAACTTTTTAACAGAAATAAAACAACATGTTAAAGAGAAATTGATATGGGTTACATTAACAAAGGAAGCACCATTAATCAGTTAATCAGACTGATCAGTCAGTGAATACTTTTCAATTGTGATTAATGCCATTGCTGCTCTGATCCTCTGGATTTCTCTAATGCTTACTGGTTTGTCACTCAAAGGTCAAGAAACCTGTGTTAAAGGACATTCTCAAAGGAACTTTCTTGTGAAATAAGAACATCAAAATCTCGGTTGTTAATCATTTCTATAGCACTCCATACAACACAAAAAAACTTGACAGTGCTTTCTTTATTTGACAGGTATATGTTGCATAGATTACCCACTTGGAGAAAGTTCAAAGCAAGTGAGGTTTAAGATGAAGGAGACATCTTCACCTCAGGCCTGGGAAAGAAGGTTACGGGAAGAAAATATTGCCATTTTAGAAGCAGAAGGGAAACTGAGGGCCAAAATGCCAGTGATGCGGAGTTTGGTCAGTTACAAAGCTATCAAAGAAAAACCAATTCTTCCCTCAAGGTCAGTGGGATTATCTTTTGGAAGAGAAAAAGAACTTGTAGCAACCTATTCTGTGGCTGGTCCAGAGAAACAAAACTAATCCCTTGGTTGGAGAATTATTGCAGAAGTAATATTGAAGTAGTTCTGGTGTAAGTAGGAGACTTGAGAAGGAGGAATCTTCTAACAAGGGTGGCAAACCAAGTAGGATATTTTCTTTTGCCCATGGAGGGAGGTATTAAAGTCTAGCAGGACTGGCGTCAAGGTGAAGCGTTTGTGATTCAGTGTACAGGTCTGAGATTGAAAAAGACCTCCACAACTATCAGTCTCATTTTTTATCCCACTGTTCATCCGAAGCGTTCAGAATAGTGCATATGGTTATTCTCTACCTCATGTTTACAACAACCCTGGTAGGGAGCCATCTTCTACTCCCCTTTCTGGAGATATTTTGCCTTGTAAAGTTTTCATTAGTTTCCACTGACACAAGAGGCTCCATTGATGAGGAAATGGGAACAATGCCTCTTGACTCTCCATTTTTCCCATGAGGCTCTCATGGATCCTATTAACAGCTTTATGAAGGTCATGGGGAAGAAAGCCATTGTGCTTGTAGTTTGTAGGGTACATCCTATCAAATACTTAAAGCCACACAGCTTATATTTATTTGGGTTTCTGTTTTCTCTCCCCCCCCCCTCAAAATGGTGGCACATGCTTTACAGAGACAAAGCAGAAGCAGATGGAGAAACGCAGCTTGTCAGTACCTGGGCAATGTCTCCTGCAGATTGTCCAATTGTGCTACGCAAAATAATAGCCAAAGAGTATGATGGTGTAAGTTGCAAGTGTGTTGTGAAAATCCCATCAATTACAGACTTGGAATTTGAAAAGTTTGTTGCTGCACTGAGAGAGCCTCATCAGATCCTTGTGATATGTGTGCTATCATCCCAAAACCAGTCCTATTCTCCGTTCTTCGAGTGGTCTTTAGAAAAGATGTATATCGAGAAGCAGCATGGCCGTCCCTCCCCTTGTGTTCAGGTAAGCTTAATTTGGCATTCAGGAGTGCAAAATAGGGGCGGGATCCATGGTAGAGCAACTGCTTTGCATGCGACAGGTGCTAGCTTTGATCCCCAACGTCTCCAGTAAAAAGGATCAGGTAACAGATAATGTGAAACATGCATATCCAAGAACCTGGAGAGCTACTGCCAGTCAGAGTAGACAATGCTGACTTTGATAGACCAATGGCCTGACTCAGTATAAAGCTGCTGCATGCATGAATGGCATATTTTCCCCCCTCAGAGTCCGCATATCCTTGACTGGTTGATAATATTTCTTACTCTATGTGATAGCATAGGTGTTGTGTTATGTATTGGGCTAGCTTCAAGTAAAGCGGGGCTCCTCAGGTCTGCAATCCTATTGGGTAACAGGATTAGCAACAGCCAATCGATCCTCCTGGATGAGGACCAATTGCCGTTTGTAAATACGTTACATTGTATCTAGTGCATGCAAATGAAGGATCCTAGTTGCATGTGTTCTTATTGGGAGGTTACTGAAAAGGAGCGTCGTTTGGGTGCATATATGTGGCTCTCCCGGTAGCGAGTTACTTAGTTGTATTTGGCAATAGATGTTCTTATGAGCTGAAATCACTGTCTGGCTGAAATCGCTATGGGACAAGTCCTAGAGCTTTTTTTTTTTTTGAAAATTTTTTTTATTGGGTTAGAACATTTTTATTTTTACATTACAGTCAATTTTCCCCTAATTTTTCGTTTCTAACCCCCTCCCTTCCCCCCCCTTTTGTTGACTTCCAACAGCTTTCCCACCCTCTGTCCCTTTTCCCTTACTTCTATTAAATTCCTCTGTCTAAAACAGATATACATTCTCCATTATATTAAGCAGTACATCTTTAACTCCTTTACTTATTATACACCCAAACTATACGTCTTTAGATAAACAATTTATCCCATTTTCCAGTTTTGAATATTTCTATATAAACCTATATATCATAAACCATAAAAATTTCCCACATTTAAATCAAACAATTTGATTTGTTCTCTATATATTACTCATTTCAACTTTTTATGGTAATTCTATATAACTCCTCGCATAATCAATCAATTTAACTCTTCTGTACATTCAGTTTGGTGCATATAAATCTTATCAAAGAAAGAAAATATTGTTATTTACTCAATCCTCATGTTTAAACCTTATCATTAATTATTCTCTATCAATGTTCTATCAGTTAACCTATACATATCTATATATATCTCAATCAATTAATCTAACTGCTTATAAATTCACATTTCTCTTCCTCCCCCGGTAAAGTCACCCCTCTCTTTTATACTTTTATTATACTTCAGTAGTTCTCAAACTGCCACAGTTTTCCTCCCACCTCCCATTTCTTCTCCAGATATTGTTTCAGCTTCTCCCAGTCTGTGTTAAACTGCCCTGAGTCCAGATCTCTCAGTTTTCTTGTCATCTTGTCCATTTCAGCCATATACAGCAATTTGTAAATCCAATCTTCACTTCTTGTACTTTCCATTTCTGCGCGTACAAAAGTCTAGCTGCTGCAGTCATATAAAAAATCAACGTCCTATGATGGGCTGGAATTCCCTCCATTCCCAAGTTTAGCAGCAGGAGTTCTGGGTTCTTATTTATTTGAAACTGTAAAATTTCACTCATTTCTCTTATTATTTCCCCCCAGAACTGCCTAGCTACCTCACACGACCACCACATATGATAGAGGGAGCCCTCATGTTTCTTACATTTCCAGCATTTATTAGAAGTATTCAAGTTCCCTAGCGCAATCTTCTTTGGTGTCATGTACCAACGATAGATAATTTTGAAAATGTTCTCTTTAATATTAATGCATGTCGTTGTCTTCATTGTAGTTTTCCACAAGTATTCCCATGCCTCCATTGTTATTTCTTTATTGAAATTTATAGCCCATTTCACCATCTGTGTTTTAACTATCTCATCCTCAGTATACCATTTCAACAGTACTTGGTATACCTTGGATATTCTTTTCTTGTCTTCTTTAAGAAGGGTCTGCTCTAGTTCCGAGTTCTCTGTTCGTATGCCCCCTTTTGCAAAGTCCGAGTTGTATAAGTCTCTAATCTGTCTATACTGGAACCAATCATAGTTAGGTGATAGTTCCTCTTGCGTCTTTATTCTAAGTTTAGATACTTCAATCTTAGTTATTTCTTTGTACGTTAAACATTGTTGTTCATTATCCACAGCTCTCGGATCTATCACCTCATATGGAACCACCCACAAGGGGGTTCCTTCTTGTAGGTAAGTTCTGTACTTCTTCCAGATTGTATATAGACTTCTCCTTACAAAATGATGCAGGAACATCGAGTTGACCTTTACTTTGTCATGCCATAGGTATGCGTGCCATCCAAAAATTTTTTTATATCCCTCTAGGGCTAATAGTTTCTTATTCTTTAATGTCATCCACTCTTTTAGCCAAACTAGGCAGATTGCATCATGGTAAAGTCTCAGATTGGGCAGTTGCATTCCGCCTCTCTCCTTTGCATCTTGTAGAACTTTTACTTTCACTCGAGGCTTCTTGCCTGCCCAAACAAAATCTGATATTTTCCTCTGCCATTTTTCAAATTGTTTAGAGTCTCTGATGATTGGTATTGTCTGTAACAAAAACATTACTCTTGGTAACACATTCATCTTAACTGCTGCAATCCTGCCCAACCATGACAAATTCAGTCTATTCCATTTGATCAAGTCTCTCTCTATCTGAGTCCATAATTTTTCATAATTATTCTTGAACAAATCTATATTTTTTGCAGTCAGCTCAACTCCCAAATATTTCACCTTACTAGTTACTTCACAGTCCGTTGTTTCCATTAACAATTGTTGTTTCTGCTTAGTCATGTTTTTACATAGTATCTTTGACTTCTTTTTATTAATGAAGAAACCTGCCAAGTCACCAAACTCCTTAATCTTATCTATCACTTTTGGCATGTTCTCCAATGGATCTTCTACAATTAACATTATGTCATCTGCAAATGCTCTAACCTTGTATGAATAGTCCTTTATTTTTATTCCTCGTATTTCCTCGTCTTGTCGTATTTGTATCATCAGAATCTCCAATACTAATATGAACAACAATGGAGATAACGGGCAACCTTGTCTTGTTCCTTTACTAATCGTCAATTTCTTGGTCAGTTCATCATTCACTACAATTGCTGCAGTCTGGTCCCTATATATTTCTTTAATTGCTCTGATGAATCTTTCTCCCAGTTGTAGCTTTTCCATAGTGGCAAACATAAAGTCCCAGTTTAAATTGTCAAACGCCTTTTCAGCATCAACAAAGAAGAAACCAACCTCCTTGTCACAACGCTTGTCATAATATTCAATAGCATTGATCACTGTCCTTAAATTGTCTCTTATTTGTCTGTCCGGCAAAAAACCTGCTTGTTCTTCCTCTATAACTTCCGAGAGCCACCCCTTCAGTCTCTCCGCCAATATCTTTGCAAAAATTTTATAATCATTGTTAAGTAATGATATAGGCCTGTAATTTTTCACGCTAGTCAGATCTTGGCCCTCTTTTGGGATCAATGATATATTCGCTTCACTCCAAGTGTCTGGAATTCTTTGATCCCTAAAAACTCCGTTCATCACCTCTTTTAGGAATGGTGCCAGTTCGTTGGCCATTGTCTTATAAAATTTAGCCGTAAGTCCATCTGGCCCTGGCGCCTTTCCTAGATTTGCGGATTGTATTGCCATACTTATTTCCTCGTCAGTTACTTCACTGTTCAACTTATTTCTCCAAGCTTCCGAGATCTCTGGAAGTTTGGTTTTCTCCAAATATGATGCTATTGATTCTTTGTTTACTTCTTTTTTATTATACAGCTTAGCGTAAAATTTATAAAAGGCTCTGCTAATGGTAGTCTGCTCCAAATACGTTTTGTTTTCTTCACAAATTTTATTTATTATTTTCTTTTCTCTTTTCTTCTTTAATTGCCATGCCAAATATTTCCCAGGTTTATTAGCACCCTCAAAAGCTTTTTGATTCAGTCTTTTAAGGTTCCACTCCAATTCTTTATTACTCATTGCTGTTAACTGTTCTTGAAGAATTTTGATTTCCTGATGTATTTTCTTTTTCCCTGGTCTCTTTTTTAACTGTACTTCTTTGGCCTTTATTTTCTCCTCAATCTCTTGTCTTTTCTCCTCTTTCTTTTTCCTTGTTCTACCATTTAAGTCCATTAGTATGCCCCTTACAACCGCCTTATACGCGTCCCAAACTTTACTGGTTGGTACTTCTTTATTCACGTTGTATTGTATAAAAAACTTAGTCTCTCTTCTCAATGTTTCCATATTCTCACTTTCCTGTAACAAGTCCTCATTTATTCTCCAGGCTTTCCTTTTTCTCCTTTTTCCAAATTTCCACATAATTGGGTTGTGATCTGAGCCTACCATCGGCATTATTTCTACCTCCTTAGTCCATAACGCTAAGTCCTTTGAGGCCCAGATCATATCAATTCTTGATAATGTAAAATGCCTTGCAGAATAAAAAGTAAACTGTCTGGTTTTAGGATATTCTCTCCTCCATACGTCTTCGAGAGTCTCTTGTTGAATCAACTCAAAAAAAAGCTTTGGCAATAGTCCTCTTTTCTTTTGTGCTTTTGTAGTCTTTTTGTCTAGTTCCAAATCTGTCACTCCATTGAAATCTCCAGCAAGAATTATCTGGTCATATACAAGATCGTCTAAGTGCTTCCTTAAGTCCTCAAAGAAGCTTTCCTTTGCACCGTTAGGTGCATAAAGTCCGACTACCAACACTCTCTTTAAGTTCCAATTACATTCCACTGCTACAAATCTAGCTTCCACATCTCTCATAACAAATTTTGGCTGCAGCTCCTCTTTTATATACAACACCACTCCTCTTTTTTTCTTGTTGGAAGCCGCTACAAATTCTTTGCCCAATTTTCCAGATTTTAAATATTTTACATCCTGTTTTCTAATATGGGTCTCCTGCAAACAAACAATATCACATTTTTGTTTTAGTAGCCAATGAAAAATATTTTTTCTCTTATTCGGTGAGTTTAGTCCATTTACATTCCAAGATAATACTTTACACTCCATATTCATGGTTTTGTTGGTAAGTCTTTTTCATTGTCCTTAATAAATCTCTCCATCTCCCGCTCAGATCTGATACGCTTTTTTGCCCCTCCAAACTCAAAGGACACTCCTTCCGGTAACTCCCATCTGTACCTAATGTTCATGTCCTTCAAAGTCTGAATTAACACTCTATATTTTTTCCTGTCCAGTAACACTGATCTGGGCAATTCCTTCATTATAATAATCGTCTTGCCATCAATCTCCAATGGATCTTGAAATTGTTTTGTCACAATCCTCTCTTTCATATTTCTAGTTGTAAACTGCACGATCACATCCCTTGGTAGTTTCCTCTGGGTTGCAATTCTCGAGTTCACACGATACGCCACATCTAGGATAGCCACAATTTCCTCCTCCTCCTTCCCCAGGTATTCAGCCAACACCTCAGTCATCTGTTCTTGCGCTGACTTCCCTTCCACTTCTGGCAGGCCACGAAAACGAAGCTGCTTCTCCATGTGTTTAGTTTCTGCAACTGACATCCTCCCCTTTACCAATCTCATCTCTGTTTGTTGCGTTTCTATTAAATTCTCCATCGCGTCTTCTACTGTTTTGACTCTCTGTTTCGTTCCTTGTAATTCACTGCTAATCATTTCCACGCCTTTTTTCACTTCTGACAGCTCCGACTTTACTGTCTGTGTAACTTCTTTGACCTCTTTAATAAGCTCCAATTTCGTATCCTTAAGTTCTTTCATCATGTCTATAAGTTTTTTGTCCAAATTTTCTATTGCCGATTGCCACTCTTTTTTCGACATCGTGGGGCTTGCTTTAGCTCGCTCCCACGAATCTGCTCTCTTCCTCAGCTCCGTGGCGTATAATTAAACGTTTTCCTTTTTTTCAAATGTCCCAATCTTTGCCAAAATTAATTTTTTATATCCAAAATGTCGGGCGTCTTTTCTCTATGGTTTCTCTATGTTATTATAATCCAAGATGGCCTACTTCCTCTTCCGCTGAAGCCACGACCCTTCCACTTTCAAAAATGGCGATTCCCCACTTCCTGTCCCTTGGCAAGGGCCGCTTCCCTCCAGCCACTCTATTGTTGTTACGCACTTCCTGTCTCCCGTCTTCCCACAGCAGGTCTCGCGATGGTGTCTTTTTCCCACAGCTCCAAAACCACAGGTATTCAAAACAATAGTCCGATTTTTGTAATAACTTCTTTAAACTTAGTCTCTTTTAAAATACAACTCCTGCCGAGTCTTCACCTCCTTTTCACTAGTCTGTTGCAGTTTAAAAATCTACTTTCTTTCCTCTCTGTTTTTGTCAATCTGTCCCGTTTCAAGAGATAGCGATCTTTACCTTCTCTTCAACTTTCTCGGGTTGTAATCGCTGTTTCGATCTTAAATTCTCCTCTCGACTTCCCTCCCCCGATCGAAGCTTGGGTATGTAGGTCTTATGCCAGCCGAATTGGCCCCAAAATTGCCGCAGAGATTATAGCCGACCCGTCGCAGGGTGGGACCTCAAGGATCGGGGGGGAGACTCCTTGTGTAGAGCCCCCCCTCGTCCGAGATCTAGCTCACCCTAGGGTCTTGAGCGTTCTTTGCCTGCTCCCCGCCTGAGAGCAGTCGGCCGCGGGTTATTTTCACCCCTCCGGCCGGTTAAAACGGCAATCCGGTCAGCTCCGCAAATGGAGCTGCGTTAGACCTCCATGAATCCCAAACCGGAAGTCGGACAAGTCCTAGAGCTTAATACGTTGTATTTGCTATTCACAAACCATGTTCAATAAGATCAGAGCCGCATGCCTATGCATCTATGGACGGGCTGTGTGAGTAGAAGTGCTTTTCTCTGGTGCAAAAAGTCTCGCCCAATGCAAGACTGTCTTCCAAGCGTCTTGCACCAGGGGAAGGCTCCTTCAGCCAGAGGAAAACACCTGCATTTGTGGATGGAATCTGCAATCCAACCCCATGTTTGTGTTGCATAGGGTTGCATTTTTGATATCTGATGAACAGTTCAGGATGCTGTCAGCGTCCTTCATTAAACAAAAATTGTTTCCAAATCATATGGGTACTAAGTATGAGATAAGCTTCAAAGCATATGAAAAGAAGTGGGAGAGGGGGAGGAAGAATGGAAAGATGGGTAAAGCCTGTTCCCCAGCTATCATTTATTTGGAGTGCAGAAATGGTATTTTCCAGTTGCAGAAGTGCAACAGCCAAGGCCTGGCCTTTTCCAACATGGCTAGCAACAGCTATGGTTTAGGGTTCTGCAATGTGGGAAGAACCTCCACATTTGCAGAAGAGTCTGACCAAAAACCTATTTGGGTGTCAATCCCTCCTGACCAAGCTGGTTACTATACATGCAGACTTAACAAAATGGGAAAGAGCCAGAATTCAGTCATAGCAACCCAAAATGGTGCATGAACATAAGGAGGTGAGGGAGCGGAGCCGGTGGGAATGGAACAGCAGTAGACGGGGAAAGGAGAGCTGGGGGAGGGGGAAGGAAGCCTCTGGCAAAAGGAAGAGGGAAGCGGGAGTCAGTGGTGAGGGGGAAGAGGCGTTTCCCCTCACCCACAAGTTGTTGTGAATCTCCTGCCCTCTTGCTAAATTCTACTTAGTTATCACAGTTAACAGGCATTTACAGGCCTATTATTCATGAAATTGCCTAATCCTTTAAAAAATGATAGTTATGAGTGACACCATGTTTTTATAGCAGATACAGGGAATCCTGTCCCACCTTTTAAGCTTCACATAGCATCCCATACCTCCCCCACTTCTGGCAGCTGCCACCTTTTCATACAACTTTAGTGCAAAGCAATGCATGTCAAATGTCTCCTACCTGCCACTTGACTTCCTTTGGGAGCTAGGAACCAAGCTACAAGTGACGCCTGACACAGCTTAGACACTTGTCACCTTCCCTCAAGTTTTGATGGGAAATGTAGGCATCCTGGTCTTGCAGCTGTAATGGAGAGCCAAGCTGTAAAACCAAGATGCCTACATTTCCCATCAAAACTTGAGGGAAGCTGACAAGTGTCCAACCTGTGTCAGGCGTCACTTGTAGCTTGGCTCTTAATTCCATGGAGAAGCCAGGCATTTCTGTCTTTCCTATCCTCTCACAGGCTCTGTACATTCACTGTATTACAGGACCAGCAAGCATAAAACCAGAAGCATAACCTTCCTCTTTTCTCATTTCTTAGGTTTTTCCTTTCTCTTCTTTCCAACAAAAGCATTGGTTGCTGTTCCCCCACCTTCCATTATCATCTAGTGTTTTAAGTGTGGTTGGAAAAGAAATAAAAACACATTAAACTCAGCTGAAGAGAAAGCAAAGGGGCCCTGAGTTGAGCTTTCCTCAGCTGAAGAGGAAGGAGATGGAAAAGTCCTCTGTCAATCGCCAGTTCATCTGTCTGCCTGCCAGAGCTGTAGCCTGGTTCTTGCTAGCATCCAAGCTATCATGTATATTTGGCTGGGGCGCAAACCTCATGACCTTAACGTTGAATGTTTTGTTTCCTTGTTAGTGCAAGCATGATCCATACCGCTTCCTGAGATATGACCTAGACAGCCCGATGAATAAGCAGCCTCCTCTTCTCATCCAGAAGCATGGTGTCATTCCAGGAATGGTGGTGGTATGTGTTTGATAATTTTTCTTCTTGCATGGCCCTTTCAGTTCAGTGCTTTGATGGAAACTTTATGACATGTATTAGGTGCTGGAGGAAAGAGCCTTGATCTGCAAACAGACCCTCAGAAGCTCAGCCGAAGAGATGGAGGCTGGCTGATACTTTTTGTTTTTTTCTGGGCAGAGCTGTACGCGCTGGAACACAGGTGCAGTTCTTGCCTGCCCATCCTCCTGTCTCATGATCTTGCCTAGGGATCTTAGCACACTGGAAATGGGGTTGTTCATCTTCGTTCTTCTGTGCCTCCACACATGGGACTGCGCAGGCGCAGGCCAGCCGCCGGAGAATTTTCTATAGCTTCTATGGCTCCGAAGGGGCCGTTCGTCGCGCGCCTCAGCGACCGTTTCCCGCCCAAACGGTCACATGCTCCTCCAGCGACCAACGGCCCCTTCCCTCAGTTCTCTTCTTGCCGCCGCTTGGAGAGAACGTGAACTTCGTTGCTCTGTGCTTGTGCTTTATGCTTTGATTCTGGATTGATCTTTTGGCTTTTGACTTTGGACTTTGGACTTCGGACTTCGCTTCTTGGATTCTGATTTGGACGGTATTTAAAAAAAACGGTATTTTACGACTCGGACTGGTTGACCTCTCTTAATAGCGTGCCCCTGAAGATGGCCTCTAAGGCTCTCTTCAAGCGTTGCTTAAAGTGCCACACTAAAATGGCACAGACCGATGGCCACGAGATGTGCCTTTTTTGTCTGGGGGAGACCCACAATGTGACGGCCTGCAAAATCTGCCAAGGGTTCACAAACAAGGCCCGACAGGATCGGCAGGCCCGGCTGAATTCTTCCCTTTGGAAGGCGGTCATGTCGACGGCAACACCGATGCCTTCACCCAAGACTGGCCCGAGCCTCTCTGCTGGAAAACGCTCCAGAGCGGGTTCTGTGGCCTCTTTGAGGTCGGCGCACCCCACAAGTGCCGCGGCGTCGAGAGTGACCTCCCCAGCGCAGGGTTCGGCGCGGCTGCCCCAAGGCACTTCTCCCACCGCATCGGATCCGAGGGCTACCGCCTCGGCGCCGAAGATCGTGGTTCCGAGTCCCCGGTCGGAACCGACGACCGGGTCGATTCCAGTGGCTAAACCGCGTTCGGCAAGAGGTGTGTCGGTACCGAGATCGTCTTCTTCGGAACCAAGGCCGTCTTCGGAACCGGCGGCTAAGAAGAAAAAGACCAAACACCGTCATCGTTCTCCGCGCTCGGTTCCGACGGAGGTGGTCATCATCCCTCGCATGCCATCTCCTCATCTTGGCTCTCCGGTTCCGGAGGATGTGCTGGACCCAGGCGCGTTCGAGGTCGTACCGGCTGAGCTTTCCCCTGTGGCGGATCCGGGCCTGCCTCCGAGTCACCGGGATCGGTCGCCTTCTGATCGTCGTTCCCCGGCCGCTGCTTCGTCCCGCGAGCGTCGTCGGTCCGAAGAGGGTAGTGTCGGATCCGTTCACTCTTTGGCTTCTCGTCATCGCCAAGCTTCGGATCTGCCTCCCGCCTTCCGCTGCCACTGGGAAGGAGCTCCTGGTTTCGCCTATTCGGAACCGAGGCCCTCGACATCGAGGCAGCCGTGGTTCCCTCTGCCGGTCCGGGGAGAGGAATCACACAGTTCCGAGGGAGAGGACGTCGGAAGCGTCGGAGATTACCGTTCCGAGTCCTGTTCCGAGCCTTCGCCGGACGACAACGTGGCGCCGAGCAGTAGTTCTCCGTATGAAGATTTGAGAATCTACGTGGATCAGATGGCTCGGATGGCTCAAGCCTTAGAGATAGACATCTCCTCAGCCGTCCCCCAGACCAAGGACAAGCTGCTCAAGAGAATCTATGCAGACAATCCAGCAACCATCGGCTTCCCCATGCTTGAGGGAATAGAGGAGATTGTGGAGAAGGTGTGGAAGGTGCCCTGTGACCAACCAGCCACCTCTAGGAGGATTGAGCAGCTTTACAAAATTAAGCAGGGCACCTGGCCGGCGTTGTTGAAGCACCCTCCGCCTTCGTCTCTGGTCACAGAGGAGTTCCAGCCTTGCCGCTCTGGACCACCCTCGGCGCCACCTGACAAGGAGGAATGGAAGCTGGACGCCCTTGGTAGACGGCAGTATTCCATCGCATCCCTGGGGCTTAGGATTGCCAACTACCAGACAATCATGGCTGGATACCAGCTCTACCTCTGGGAGAAGTTGGCATCCTATGTTGGCAACCTTCCCCCTGAGCAGAAGGTGGTGGTGTCGTTTCTGCAGACCGAGGCTATCCGCCTGTCAAAACAACAGATGAATGCGGGGAGCCATGCGGCCGACACTGCGGCTCGTGGGATGACTTCTGCCATCGTCCTCCGGCGCCACTCCTGGTTGCGGTCTACTGCCCTTTCCCAGGAGGTGAGATCTCGAGTGGAAGGCCTGCCTTTCGAAGGGGAATCGCTGTTCTCCACGTCAACTGATGAGGCCTTAAAGAAAAAGAAGGAGGACAGGCAGACTGCACGTTCCTTGGGGCTGGCTCCCACTGACAAACCCGCCTACAAGCCACGGTACACTCCCAGGTACGGCCCTTACCACTACCAGGGCAGGTACCAGCACCAGCGGCCGAGTTACCAACAGTTTCCAGCTTATCAGCAGCGGCACTACCCTCCTCCGCAGCAGCCCAGGAGACGTAGGCCTTTCAAGCCCCGTTCATCGCAGCCTCCGGCCCAGCAGAAGGAGCAGCAGGGCCCTGGGAGGCAGTATTGACGGGTCAACCCAGCCGTAACCCCGAACTTCTCAGATAGACTGAGGCCATTCCACTCTGAGTGGGAGTCGATAACATCTGACTCATGGGTCTTAACTATTGTTGAAAAGGGATACGGGCTGGAGTTCGTTGAGCTGCCTAGATGCAGTTCACCCCTGACAGCTGTCAATAACACTATGGCCGAGCTGGATGCGGAAATCGTGTCGCTCTTGGCCAAGGGGGCTGTGGAAGAATTGGCCTATGAAGACTCTGTGACGGGGTTCTTCTCTAGGTTCTTCCTGGTTCCCAAGAAGGATGGAGGTTTACGTCCCATTTTAGATTTGAGGGGCCTTAATGCCTTCCTCAAGGTGACAAAATTCAAGATGGTTACATTGGCGGTGGTGATCGCCTTGCTGAAACAGGGGGATTGGTTTGCGGTCCTTGATTTGAAGGACGCATATTTTCACGTGGGAATACGGGAGGAGCACAGGAAATACCTGAGCTTCGTTTACCGGCAAAGGGTTTTCCGGTATAAGGTGCTTCCCTTTGGCCTATCCACTGCCCCACGAGTGTTCACGAAATGTGTGGCCCCTGTGGTCTCATTCCTTCGGGAAGAAGGCTGTACCATCTTTCCATACCTCGATGACTGGCTCATCGTGGCTGAATCGGAGTCTAGGCTGGTGCAGGACATTGGCTTAGTACTTAGCATTTGTCAACGCCTGGGGCTCTTGGTGAACTTTGAGAAGTCCAAGCTGGTGCCCAACTGCAAGGTTTCCTACATTGGTGCACTGTTAGACTCCATGGAGGGTAAGGCTGTGCTCCCCTCGGAGAGAGCTAGGTCCCTAAGGGGTCTTGTGTCCATGTTTAAAAGGAACCGCTTCCAGTCCATGCGCACTATCCAGTGCTTATTAGGTCATATGGCAGCGGCCACCTCTGTGGTGCCCTTCGCTAGGCTGCATATGCGCCCTCTCCAGAATTGGTTCGTGCGGAGGTACGATGCTCAGCAGCACCCTCCGTCCCTCAAATTCTCTATCCCAAGGGTCATCCTATCCTCCTTGGACTGGTGGCTGGCTGATGGCCATTTGTTTAAAGGGACCCCTTTTGGCTATCAGCATCCTGACGTCACGGTTACCACTGATGCCTCTCTGTTGGGATGGGGGGCTTATTGTGGTGATGTGTGTGTGCAAGATGTCTGGTCTGAGAGGGAGAAGACTCTCCATATTAATGTGCTTGAACTAAGAGCCATTCGTTTCGCACTTGTGTCCCTTACAGCACTCTTGAAAAATCGCCAGGTGTTGGTACAGACGGACAACACGACTGCCATGTACTACATAAATCAACAGGGGGGCACAGTGTCCATGGCGCTCTGCAGGGAAGCCACGCTCACTTGGCAGTGGGCAATCAGGAATGGCGTGACACTTCGTGCTATACACGTGGCAGGGTCAGACAATGCCCGGGCGGATGCCCTGAGCAGGGTACTTATGCTGGACCACGAGTGGGAACTGAACGTAGAGTGCGTTGGGCCGATCTTTCAGATGTGGGGTCGTCCAGATATAGATGTATTCGCAACAGCGGCGAATACCAAGGCCCAAATGTTCTGTTCCAGGGTAGGGAGCGACCCCCTCTCTATTGGGGATGCCTTCCAGTGTACGTGGACTCAGGGCTTGCATTATATGTTTCCTCCGTTCCCTTTGATTCCCAGGGTCCTGTGCAAAATAGAGGAGGACAGGACGGACTGCATCCTGGTGGCCCCCTTTTGGCCAAGGCAGGGTTTCCAAAGCTCCTGCGGATGTCCCAACGGACATATGCCAGTCTACCCCCTCGGCAAGACCTCCTCCTGAACGGGAGCTTAGTCCATCACGACCCCAGGAAGCTGCACTTGACGGCTTGGCGGATCGTTCCTCCCCTATAGGTTTTTCAGAGGAGGTACAGAGGGTCCTCCTGAATGCTCGCAGACCATCCACTAGGCGCTCTTTTGCGGCCAAGTGGCGCAGGTTCGAAATATGGGCACTTGCTAAAGGAGTGGTACCTGCCAGCAGCCCCTTAGGGGTTATATTCGATTACTTGTGCCACCTGAGGGACCTGGGCTTGAAGGTTTCCTCTCTCAAGGTCCACCTTGCAGCTATCTCTGCAGCTCACACCCGAGTTGAGGGTGGTACAGTTTTTTCTCACCCAAAATCCCGTCAGTTCCTTAAGGGCATGTTCAACCTTTACCCACCTGTGTCTGCACCGGTGCCTCAATGGTCGCTGTCCCTGGTGCTTTTGCGTCTTATGTTGCCTCCATTCGAACCGCTGGCAACCTGCCCCTTGGACATATTATCGTACAAGGTGGCATTCTTGGTGGCAGTGACTTCTGCTAGGAGGGTCAGTGAGCTGTCTGCGTTGCGATCTGACCCCCCCTTCCTGGTATTTCATCCAAACAAGGTGGTCCTGCGTCCCTGCCTAGGTTTCTTGCCTAAGGTGGTGTCCGCTTTCCACCTCTCGCAGGATATTGCATTGCCTGTGTTTTTCCCTCACCCTTCCTCGAAGGGGGAGAGGGCCCTCCATTCCCTAGACTTGAAGAGGGCCATAGCCTATTATCTGGATAGGACAAAGGGTTTCCGATCAAGTCCTCACCTGTTTGTGTGCTTTGGGGCCAAGGACAAGGGTAACAGGGCTTCTTCACAGACCCTGTCTAGGTGGATTGTGACGGCCATTAGCAAGGCCTATTCCTTAGCTGGGGTGACTTGTCCACTTCATGTCAGGGCCCATTCTACGCGGTCCCAGGCATCCTCCTCAGCGCTCCTCAGGGGTGTGCCCCTGGCTAACATTTGCAAAGCGGCCACATGGTCCTCTGCAGACACCTTTGTAAGGCATTATGCCATAGATGTCAATGCGGAGCAGGATGTTTCGGTGGCCAAGGCTGTTCTACACTCCCTTTTTTCCTGAGGGAGTCTTGGAAAAAGTTTCTTGGCGTACCTGCTAGGTACCCTTGAGTGACAAAGTGTATATATGTATATTTATCTGTATATATATGTAAATATTGAGTACTTATGTATCACTACACGGTTTGTATAGATGTATGTATGTATATCTATAGTGTTGTTCTTGTTCTTTAATAAAATTGTGTTGGATTTCACCCCACCTTCCTTATTGTGTGAAGCTTGGTACACTCCCATGCGTGGAGGCACAGAAGAACGAAGATGAAAACAGGGTTAACATACCTGTAACTTATGTTCATCAAGTTCTTCTGTGCTGACACACAACCCTCCCTCCTACCCCGCTGTGAATTCCAATGCACGACAATGTGATGGCTGTAACGGGAATTGGTGTTTTTTAAGGTGTTATGGCTAAGTGTATTGGTCAAGCGGCGGCAAGGAGAACTGAGGGAAGGGGCCGTTGGTCGCTGGAGGAGCATGTGACCGTTTGGGCGGGAAACGGTCGCTGAGGCGCGCGACGAACGGCCCCTTCAGAGCCATAGAAGCTATAGAAAATTCTCCGGCGGCTGGCCTGCGCCTGCGCAGTCACATGTGTCAGCACAGAAGAACTCGATGAACATAAGTTACAGGTATGTTAACCCTGTTTTATTATTTGTTTTTGCTATACTTCTTTATAGTTGTGTATACTTATTCACATCATCCAAAGATGAGCTCTGGATGTGTTTAACATGGGTCTAACAAGCTGTCGGCCTATTTAATTGCAAAATGATCTAGCAATGCTGGGCAAGCTACATTGCTTTGTATAAGAATGAGACGTTTTTAAACTTAAATTTATTTATGTCATTTATAGTCCGCCTTTCTCACTGAGACTCAAGGCAGAATACACAGTGTGAGATTAGTATACTCAGTATCAAAGACATTTCCATAAACACAATTTTACAAAGACATAACATTAGCAAGAATCCAATACAGAGTTGAAGAAATGCTAAAACAGAACATAAGCAATTCTAGGGCTGACATTAGACCACATGTCAGTTCCTGGCAGGTAGATCCCTCAGTCCTTCTCCAGTGAACACACATTGGTTCCAATAGAAAAGGCTTTATTCAGGATTTTACAGTTCAGGTCTGAATTCCATCACGAAGCTTGATAGAAGTGACAATTCAAAACAAAAGGTCAATGTTATACTTGAGTTTTCCCGTGTTCCAGAAACAGTTACGTTTTGGCACACAGGGTTCCACTGGTTCTGTGAGAACCCATTATAGTTATGGCTAAACAGTGGGTACACAATACTAGATTCCCTGCATCTGAGCAAAATAACAAATGCAGGTGCCTGGATTCTCCAAGGTTGTCTCTAGCTCGGAGAGGCATAGTTCTGTGAGATAACAGGGGGCCCAGCCTGTCTGGAGGAATAACAGTAATAATATGGAAAGAACATGGCTAAGGAGAGAATACAATAACAATAAGTTAGCATTAGACATTCAATATACTGTGGCATCAGTGACATAACAATCATGGCAGGGCTGTACACAGTCATGACACCACATGAAGCGCAAGTAGCTCATAGGAGCACACATTTAAGACAACAGGTAGTATGTAAGGCAACATAGTGGTGAAATCTATGGTCCTTAACTCATTTGCAAGCATCTGAGAGCCCCTCCCTACAATACAAAAGCCTTTTTGAATAATTTGGTTTTGCATTGTTTGTGGAAAGCTAGGAGAGTGGCAGGCCTCAGGCAGGCTGTTCCACAGAGTAGGGGACACCACAGAGAAAGCCAGTGTACAGGCCGCTGTTGATTTCACCCATGTGCAGGGTGGCACCTGCAGGAGACCCTGTTCAGATGAGCGAAGCTGCCATGGAGGAACATAGGGAGGAAGGCAGTCCCTGGGCACAGTAGCTGATAGGTAGCCAATGGAGTGACTGCAGAATGGGGGTGATGTTTGTGCTCCTGCTCGCTTTTGCTAACAGTCATGCCACAGCATTTCGCACCAATTGGAGTCTCCTAGTTAATTTGGATGGGAGACCTATGTATAGTGCATTACAAACAATAGTCAAGTCTTGATGTTACCATAGCATGGGTCCAAGTGGCCAGGTCGGCCACATCGAGGTAAGAAGCCTTCTTCCAGACTAGAGTGAGGTTGTAAAAGCCATTTTTTTTTGCAGCTGCCTTAACTTGTTGTTCTAGTAGTAGCACTGGATCCAATATAACCCCTAGGCTCTTAACCATGTCTGCAAGGGTCAGACAAACTCCATCGAAAGTGGGGAGTACAATGTCCATCCAATATCAATTCCATCTTATTGATTTTTATTTAGAAAATGTATATGCCACCCCTCCAGAGGCCTGCTCATGTTCTTATTTCCCGTGTAAGGAGAGAGGGTGGTTTCGGTTGAAAAATGGGAGGCATGAACAAGTTTCTGACTCCCCACAATGGACTGGCATGGTGTATGTGTGCAGGGAGAGGGAAGATGAGGTTGTTTTATGTTCTCTGGAGATGCATCCACAAGTTGGCTTTGTGTGACTGCACTGAGTCCATCAACTGTTATGTTGGATTAATATGTAGGAATCTCAGTTTGTTGAGGTTTGTAAGTATTAAAATAGCAGGCAGATGGTCATAGTTCTAGGCTTATATAGTTGTCATATTGCCTTCAAAAATAAAGAAGGCTCTGAGAGTGATAGCTATACCTGCTTCTTCTCTTTAAATAGAGTCTCTGCTGCTATGTTATCAAGCATGGGAACTGCTGCCTTAAGTCAACACAAGATGAGAAATTAAGAAATCCTAAATGAAACTGGCAAATGCCCTTGCAAATTTCACAAGCTCCTTGCTATGTTCCAGTAATAATTAACATTTAGTCAAGCACATAGTGTCTGTGTACTAAAGATAGTCATTGCAATTTCTATAAAGGAGAAAAGGTTAATCTTTAAAGCTGCTAATTAACCATTCTAGTTAATTATGTTCAGTGAAAGCACAAAGCTTAAAGATGGTCTGTGGGGCCATCTCTCACTCTATATTCCCAGGGGGCTGCTTCAGTCAAACAGCTGCTGGTGATCCCTGGCCCCAGGGAGGCTTACCTTGCCTCAGCCAGGGCCAGGGCTTTTTTGGTTCTGGCACCTTCCTGGTGGTAGGTGCCTCTGTGGAGGCCCGGTCTCAGCAAGAGCTGTTATTTTGCCAGGCCTGTACGATGGAGATGTTCTTCCAGGCTTATGGTGGTTGAGGCAGACGAATCACCCAACCAACCCCTCTCCACGGGAGGGGGCGGGGGGAGAGATACGCCCCAACTTATATCTAGTAAACCCTAGCCACCTTGCTCCATGTACCTTGAGGATGTTTTAAGATGTGGGATGCGATGTGAATGCCTTAGATGTTTTAGCAAAGTATTTTAGTGCTGTTTTATATGATTACTACCAACATTTTATTATGTTTTTATTATATGAGTCTGCTCTGAGCCTGCTTGCAGGGAGAGCAGACTATATATTAAATAAAAGAAAAAGAAAATAAATAAAACACACCTGATGTAGCTCAAACAGGAAGGAATAAATCTTAGGTAGTGATTACAGGAGAGGAGAAACAAGAAAAGCAAAAGGCTTCTTGCTCCTTTTTGTGGCTTCCTTACAATGAATTTGGTAATACCGAATTTAAGTTTACTGAGTTTATTTATTTATTAAGTTTACCGAATTTACTAAGGAACAGCAAAGAAACAGTTTCCCACCTTTTTACCAGATGGGAGGGGGAGAAGGGAAGAGGAGTGAGTCAGAGGCAGAAAGGGGAAGGGGGGGAGTGTGAGTGGCCAATCCTTGCAGCAGCTCTCCTTCTCTGGCCAATGGGATTCTCAAGGAGAGTGCCTTTTTAAAATTGCTGCAAAGAGTTAAATTAGGAGGCTTGGTTCAGTTATCCTCCATTTTGCTCTGGCCTGGAGACTGAGAGGCACTGCCTGCTTGCTGCTGGCTGTTGGCTTTCTCTTCTGGCCTGCGACTGGATCCTGCTGCCCAGTGAATGGAGTGGATTCCTGGCTGGTTTGAAAGTCATAGACTCATTGTTTTTTTTCTCTCTTTGTGGGGAGGAGGTTGGCCTGTTGTCTGGGAGGGACAGAGGTGGGGGGAAAGGGGAAAGTTTTTTTTAGTTTGCATTTTAAAAATTGCTTTTTTGCTGTGTTTGAGGGGGCTTTGGTTGGGCTTTTGTGTAGGAGGGGCTTTGATTCTGGCTTTTGAAGTTGGTTATATTTACTGTTCATTTTGCTGTTTGTTCTTTCAGGGCGAGTGTTTTATCCTGTTTTGGGGCTTTCTTGGTTGGTATTTTTTTGCTGAGTTCTGTTTTCTGTTGGCATAGAAGTTTGGTTTGGTCAGGTGTTCAATTGTTGTTCTTCTGGAGCTGAGTTCAGCCATTTTTACCAAAATCCTGGCTTTGGGCTGACAATTTCCTTACAGGGATGTGATAGCAAGACTTATCACAAAATACCCAATGTCCAAGCAAGTACATTTTTGCACATGTGTAAGGCTGAGATAATGGGCATGCATACTTGGAGGTAAGCCCTATAGAACTCAGTGGGATTTACTCCACAGTAAACATGCCTAGGATTGGCATGTAAATGAAAGGACCTGCCAGTTGAATCTCAATAACTTCACTGCAAGTATCCAAGACTTCATGAGTTAAAGATTTATTGATGAGCCCCAGTTCAGCATCCCAAAATGCTCTTTGTTAGGAATAAAACCTGATCCTCTCTTTTTTAAAAATATATTTTTGTTGGTTTTTATTCCAACTTAGACTAATAACAGATTACTCAAGCTTTACATACGATACATGTAAATACTATACATTTCAGTCCATCTCTTCTATACAATCATAATTATATACTCCTTTCACTGCTATCCTCCTATTATTACTGTAGGTCTACTTTATTTAGTTCTAATACTCATTTTCATTCTCATTCTATCAGTTTGTGTCCTGCTAAGTCATACTTGAGTTCTTGTTTTGTATTTTCGTTCCATCCATCTATAGAGCAGAATCCATCTTCCTTTCCAGTTATGTCTGTTTTATTTTTCCCTTTTATTTGTTCTGTTAGTGTATCCAGTTCTGTCAATATATTTTGTTAATTTTAATTCCAGCTTAATCCAGTACCTGGTCGATCAAACCTTACATAGTTAACACATATTTATTACTTTTAGTTCCAGCTAGCCTCTGATCGATCAGATTTTACAAATTAATACGTATTTCTGCAGTATATTTCCATCCATCTCTACCATTCAATCACCTTTCATTACTATCAACCAGAGTGGTAAGATGCAGTACTGCAGTCCAAGCTCTGCTCACAACCTGAGTTCAATCCCAGCGGAAGCTGGGTTCAGGTAGCAGACTCAGCCTTCCATCCTTCCGAGATCAGTAAAATGAGTACCCAGTTTCCTGGGGGTAAAGTGTAGATGACTGGGGAAGGCAATAGTAAACCATCCCGTAACAAAAAGTCTGCCAAGAAAACGTCATGATGTGATATCCCCCCATGGGTCAGTAATGACTTGGTGCTTACCTTTACCTTTATTATTACTATAAGCCTACTTTGTTTAATTCTAGTACTTCTTTCCTTTTCCATCTGTCATGTGGTGTGGGGTCCACCTTCATTTCCAATTGTGTCTATTTTTTCTTTTTAAGTAATTGCATCGTCGTTCAATAATGAGGAGAGGAAGTAATATTCTCTTCTGCCTCATACTCCAAGGTATCTCTTTGAATATCTTCACCTCATTCCCTTTTGTATTTGCAAATTTCTCTCTCATTTCCCTCGATGTTATTTCTCTTATCCTTCTCTTTGTAAATCTCATATGTACCCCTCTTGGCAATTTAATCTTCCTTTTAGAATTTGGGTTCAGTCTATAGGGAATGTCTGTTTTTTTCCGGAAATTTCTTCATTTCCCCTTTTTCAATATTGGTGTGGTCACCTTAAATGATATGCCCCTCAGTACTTCCTCTTTATTTCCAGTTATATTTTGTTTCATTATGACTTCTTCTAAAGTTCTCTGTCTAATCTCCACCTTTTCCATCTTTTGATTTATTGTATCCATTCCTTCATCTACTTTGGGGATTAAACATGCCAAACTGGGCTTGTTTTGTTTGAGGAATAAGACCTGATTCTCAATACCCAACATATGTAGACATTTAAGTACAACCCTGTTCCCCCCTCCCAGTCCCCTCATCTATCTACAGTGAATATGGGAAGGGATTTAGCTATAGATAACTACTGGAATGCAAGATTATGGCAATGGTTCTTTTCTTGGTAAAAGTTCAACATAGTTCCTCTGCCTGCTTGCAGAGAAGAAACATTGTCAGCTAACAGGAATTTGTACACACAGGATTTTACACAGCATGTCAATGAATAACAAACCCCAACAATAAGACTGAAGCATGGCAGGGGCTGACCATGACACTTGGCTTACGGCAGGGGCCATGACCCTGACAGTAAATGACTTTACTACATCCCATGTCTTCACTATTTGCTTCAATGAAAAGATTGCTTAAGAAACTGCAGAAGCCACACGCTCTGTAGTTGATGTACCTCATGCAGTCCTGTAGAGGATCATGTGTTTTACAATTTACATATATTTAGAAGGCTACATATGTAAGGAACAAGCAGACATGATCAATAATGAAATATTCCAATTACTTCTTTGCCTAAAGGCTTTTCCAGGCTACCAGCTTTTAGCATCATGAAAGTATAGTTGCTGCCTATATGTTGGAGGGACTCCAGATGTCTTTCTTCAAGGTTGTGCTTCTCTAGTGGGGGGGATGCCATATTTCCCAAGCACTCTCACAACATACTTTGTACTTGGGGTGGTGGTGGTGGAAGAGCAGTTCTCACAGTGCATCTGTGACCATTGCAATTGTTGTGTTTCACAGGATCTATTAGACATGGCCTCCAATGGTAACAAGTGATGCAGTTCCCACTCATCATAGGGTTGCCAGCCTCCAGGTGGTGGCTGGAGAGCTCCTGGAATGACAACTGATCTCCAGGACACAGAAATCAGTTTACCTGGAGAAAATGGCTACTTTGGAGGGTGGACTCCATGGAATTATACCATGCTGAGGTCTTTTTGCTCCTCAAACCCCACCATCTCCAGGTTTCACCCCCCAAATCTCCAGGAATTTCTCAACTTGGAGATGGCAACCCTAACTCATCATGACACTTTGTGTTCTTCAGTTATTTGCCAGCTGACCACTTCCCAGGATATAACCCCAATGCAGGAATGATCATGCAGACAAAAAAGCTAAGCATGAGCAAGATTGCACCATCACCCTGTTGTGATGTCCTGTTGCTTCATGAATCTTTTGCTTTTAAGAAAGGCTATGTTCTGATTGAGCTGCTTGGTACTGGAGAGCTCAACTGATTTGTTTTTTTCCTTTGAGAGATAGAGGAAAAGAGTATGTCTATACTGTACACAGCAATATGTTTATTCTGCTCTCCCACTGGCCATTATCTGTGGCTTGCATTTTGTGCCTTGACCTTTGAATTGGGGGTGTGTGAACTGGCTAAAAGGCAGTTGGAATCCAAATTCACTGGATAGACCCACAGTCACCACTGGAATTAACATCCATGGGGATTAAATTAAGTACAAATATTAGGATTAGATATCAAATATTAATGCAGGATTTCTACATTATTTATAAATCAGTGGAGCAACATTTTCTGCATCAGTTATTCCTAAATCACTTGAAGATTATGAATTGCTCTCCTTCTCCATACTAAATCAGTGTGCAACACCTGCCACCTCTCTTTTAATAGCCCTTCTAAAGAAAGATGAAAAAGCACTATGTCTCCTTGATCTGCTTTACCACCCAGGTTGTGAAAATAGTATGATGATCTTAGTTTTAAAGGACAAGAAAATGGAGACAACAACAGAAGAATGCCTTGTCCAGAATGTAATTCACTGCCCCAGATCTCACTTGTTGCAGAAAATATACTGCTTGATTGAATGGCTGGGAACTGAACCTCTTCTAGTTATGCCTGGAAAGATAAAGCTCCTTTTTTAGGAGCTTTGGCACATAAGGACAAATGTTTTTATTGGGTTTGTTGACAGAGGCGCCTAGTCAGATAAGAAAGACAGAGGTTTCTAATGAAAGCCCTTCTGTGTTCTAAAGCTGTTATTTTAGATGCTTGTAAATCCCCTCATTGCAGAGATGTTACACTTCAGTCTCATTGGGTGGACAAGTTCAGAGTTTTGTAGGGTTCCAACACTGTTATTCATTCTCTCCAGCATGCCAGAATCTATTGGTTGACCTTCTTCCTGGTACATGTCATTATATTGTTAACGTACGTCCTTGGTATACAAACGCATCTGCCAGAAGTCCTGGAACAGAGGTCATGACAAAAGTCTTTGCTGGTCATGGAATGGGGGGACTGATAAAGGGTGAGGGTCGTCTGAGGATTTTGATTAATCTCAGAAAGAGGGTAACACCCCAATTTTTCCATGTGTGGAAAATTAAGGTGATGAAATGATGGAAATGTAAAGAAGAAAAAAAATCCTTTCCCCCCAAAATATCACATTTAGCACTGGCGTGATAATCTATTTCTAGAGCTGCTTTCTTTGAGGTGACAACTCCTTTGTATCCTCAATTGAATTCAAGTATCTCTGAGGTTACTAGAAGTGTGGATTTCTTAAGGCACACATTTCAGCAACTAAGAGCCCCTTAAGAGGCCAATCCCCTCTCTCTTTTTTTGGAAAGAAATGGAAAATGTTTCCAAGTAAATATATATAGAATTGCATCCATAGCATTGTATAAGACAAGTGCAAACAATCTTCACATCACAAAGATGAATATAGTGGATGTACACCACATATTTATTATTTATTTAAGAAATGTCCTGCTCAGGGTGGCTTAAAAGTAAAAACAATACCATAAAATCATAAAACACAATAAATTAACAATATAAAAATAAAGCAAGTAATTAAAATCATTAAAAACAAGCCATTAACATGCGAGAGTTACTGTAGCATAGTCAGTAAGTGGTTGGGAAGCGAGTCAGCACTATTGCCATGAGCTTGGGAGACAGCTTTGGGTAAGCCCAGGGCTTTTTTTCAGCAGGAACGCGGTGGAACGGAGTTCTGGAACCTCTTGAAAATGGTTTAGATTGCCCTCTGCTTGGCGGCGCAGAGGGCAATCTAAACTCCCCTCTGTCTGGAGATCAGGGGGCGGGGCCACCAGCCATGTGACCATTTTCTCCGAGGGCAACCCACTAAGTTCCACCACCTCTTTTCCCAGAAAAAAAGGCCTGGGTAAGCCACTCTTCTCACCCCTGCTTCCCAGGGCTGAGAAGAGTGGCTGTACTGTAGGGATAATAGCGCTTTGTTCACTGCTCTGAGTGGGCAACAATCTGTCTAGAAGAGCAGTCTATAAGCATAGTTGTTGTTGTTATAGAACCATGTGGTGAACATTTTCCTTGAGGGCATCTATGGCTATTGTCTGAAAACCTTTTTTCATTGCTCCAAACATCTAAAGAGGTTCTTGTACTCTTGCAAGCATGTCTTCATGTGAAGACTAACGTACAGAATGCTTAGATGGCATCTCACTATTCTGTGCCATGGGTGAAAACAGAACCATCATGTGCTCGAGAAGGTAGCTTTGAAAAGATTGCCTTGTGATTAACATTAACTGGAAAATTCTCACCATTTTGAGATGGGTTATGCACTTAAATCTGTACCTAGGACTCAAAAGAACAGGAAAGGTATTTGTTAAGTGAAACATTTGGCAGTCATCAGTGTATTCATGGGGCTCCAATGTTAGCTATAACACAGAGAGTAAATTAATGAATGCACAGGGGCCATTCCTCTTCTGTAGACAGAACAGGGCAAGCCCAGGTGTATATGAGGCTGCCTTACTGATGACCTACATTCAGGGGATTAATAAATCAGGAAAGACTATACATAAGGACTTCAGTGTGGTCAAAGCTGCAAGGAGTTGTCTGCTTTATAAACAAAACTCCAATGCCAGAATTTCAAGTAGCAGAAACAGAACCAAGTTAGCTGGAAAACAAAGCCCATTAGCAATAAAGGTTGATTTTGTAAGATCTAAAGCCCTCTCCTATTGATTTTACCCAATGAATGTTTGATCCACACATAGACTAATGGGCTAGGCCAATGAAATACACTGCAAATGCATTACACAACAAGTACTCTGGATGGTCCAGGCTAGCCCAGTCTTGTCAGATCTCAGCTGCTAAGCAGGGTCAGCCTATTAGTACTTGAATGGGAGACCATTGAGGAAGTCCAGAGTCACTAGGCAGAGACAGGCAATGGCAAACCAACTCTGTTCTTTCCTTGCCTTGAAAACCCTACAGGCTTAGTTTGTCTGTGACTTGATGGCACCTCTGTCTGTCTGTCTGTCTGTCTCTCGTGATTAGAACATCTCTTGTTGCCCAGTCTTACTTAGAAATACCCATTGTATTCAACAAAGCTTTCTCCCAAGCAAGTGTTCATCCTTAGGCTGATGTTGTGTCTCTTAAGAATGGTACTTAATTTTCTCCACCAAAAATTTATACTCCATATTTCTCTCTTCTGCAGGGCACCCAGAGCAATTAAGAATGCCCTCCCAATACTGTAAAGTGAAAATTATAGAAATAACCCTCTTAAAAACACTCCTATATCAAATCAGGAGGAGGACGAATAAAGCATGTTAGTAACTATGCAAAACATGTCTGTTCCCTGAAAGTATACCCTGATGAAAACACTATACTCTTCCAGAATAAGTTTCAGATGGGTAGCTGCATCGGTTTGCAAAAGAAGAGCTCCACTGTCCAATGAAATCTGTTGAGTCTATTGTTTTATGATTTTAACTGTTATTTACTGTATTTTAAACAGGGGTTTTATGATGTTGTGATCTGCCCTGAGTCCACTTGCAGGGCGGGCAGGCTATAAATCCAGCAAATCAAATAAAAAATAATTAATATAATGATTTCGGTGCTATTGGACCCAAATCTTGCTCTTCTTTTCAGATTTCAGCGTTGGGGTGCAGAAATTGAGCAAGGTCACCAACTTTAGGCTTCCATTATGGAGAACGCAAGAGTGGTCCTTCATAAGGACACATTAGTAAAGATATACAGCAGGGACCCTTGCTCAGCATTTATAAAGGGGTAGTAAACACTTACCAAAGTGTTCATTTCTGCCTGTGACAAGGTGTTTTTATACTTGAAAAAACACTAGACTTTCTTAAAATGAGACACTAATTTTTAAAAATCTCTCTCATCCCCTATGAATCGTAGAAGGGTTGGTTTCATATGCTATGCCAAGCTTAATCAGCTCCGAATAATTTTTGCATCAATAGCCCACTAGAGGGAGCTGCTGATGCTCTACATCATCACAGCCCTTAAGCGAGAAGACTGTCAGTGATGAGAAAGTTGTAGAGCTTCAGCTTTGTAATGAGCTGTTTGGGGGTTTTTTGCACAGAAACCGCACTTAAACCCCGTGGCCGTCCATACAGTTTCCCCCCACCCCATTGACTCTGTTCTCATACCCTCCCTACACCCTCCACCCCCACACTTTGCTCCCTCTAGGCCCCACTTTGTTTTCCTAGCTGCGTCTCCACTTGCTTCCTCCCCGCACTGGTCTGTATGACTGCTTGTCTCACCCCACCCTTTGCCCTGTTTCTGCCTTGACTGCCTTCACCTCTGGTTGGCTCTTCCAACATCTTCTCTCTTCTTCTGACTTCACATCTCCCTGAGGCCTCACAGGCATAAGAGGCAAAGATAGCTGGATTCACACATTTTCCCCATTCACTGCAACCACCCACATTACATGGCTTTTTGTCCATGCAGCACGTACACCAAACCCCTGGCACCACCTTTTGGCATTCATGGGGAAGCTAGGAGAAGGGAAAGGCAGGAATGCCTCTGGCTGTTCACAGAATCCAGTCCTCGTAGTGTTGCAGATAAGCTTGGAAATATTTGAGCATTGCCTCTCAGACAGGAGCAGTGTAAAGTGTCCAGAATTTGGGGCTGTTGCTCAGTGTTGGAAAACACCCTGCATGTCAGCTTCACTCCTTAGCATCTCAGGTTGATCTGGGGTTGTGGTGGTGGAAAAGATCTTTCTTTGCTTGAAACATTGGGGAGCTGCTGCCAGTCGCAGTAGCCATTCCTCGTGGCCTGATTTGGTGTAAGACAGCTTCTAATGGCTGGCTGTAGGACCTGTGCCCTTTCTGCTTCCCTGTAGGGAATGGCATGATATTCAGCACTGGTAGTGTTCAATGATGTGTGGGAAGAGAATGTGTGTGTAACTGTCACAGTCCCTCAGGTTTTGGTGAAAACATTTAAGAGTCCTGTGCAAAACAGGAAAAGGAAACTGCTTGGCTCAAGCTCTCAGACTTACTTTTTTTTTTAACTGCAAAACATTTTTGTACTCCTCCTTCCTGCCTGTTTGTCAACAGATGTACTCTGAAGGGAAGCCACTCTTTGGGGGCTGTGTTTTCAACGGATACAGCTACAACAAGAAGGACTTTCTGAAGCAGATCAACCAAGCTCGCCTTGACTGCAAGATGGGCCACTTCCTGCCTCAGAGTTTCAAATTTAGGTAAACCAGGAAGTGCAGGGGAAGGGAAGGAGGAGAAAGGGGAGCAGGACAGAGGGAGCTCTTACGAAGGGAATGGGATGCTTATTGTTAGCGGTTCTAAGTTATCAACAAGGAAATGAGAGAAATGTTTTTTGAAAAAACAAGGCTGAATAGCATTCTTCATGATAGTGTTTCAGGACCCTAAAGATCAGGGTTGTCAACTGACTGAAAATTTAATCTGGCTTCTAATCAGCCAATTGATTACATTTACAACCCCCCCCCTGCATATTATGAAAAACTCAGTGTAGTTGCATTTTGAGTCTATTAAAAGTCCTTGTAAGTCTGAGATAAATTATACTTTAATTAAACAAACACTCATTGCTAGAAGCTAACACCATCTTTAATTTCTTTTCCTTTTTATCAGTTTACGGTTATAGAATATTTCCAATTACAGCTAATGCATCAGACATGTTCAAATCCTACTAGTATTTTAGAAGGTCTGGATTTGATAAATATCTTAACACTGATTTCAACAGAACAGTCAGTTACTCTTGCATTTTCATTCTGGAGAATGAAATATCTGCTACTTTGCAATACAGACTATAAGAAAAAGCTATTTTGAAGTTTCTTTTGCACAGATTTGACAGAGGAAGGAGTGAGCTTGTACTGTGATGTCTTAGCTCCCCTGCTAAAATGACAGAATTTGAGTTTTGCAACCCCAACCGGAATGAAGAGGCAGACACAGGCTTGGATTAAAGGGCCGTTTATTAACAAGACCATAACTTAACAAGGCAAGGGCCAACTAAGTGGTACAGGTCAAGCCCTGGGGTCAACACCTGGACCTCCGCCTTGACCTGCCTGGGCGAGCCCCATCGCCCCGGGTATAGGCCATTCCATGAATGGCTGCCACCCGGCCAGCCAGGCAATGGATCCCCCCAGCAAGCACTTAATGCCGTAGCCGTACGGCATGAGGGAAGGCCTTGTGTTTGGGGATCCCCGCAGGATTCTGCCAGTGGTACGGTAGCCGTCAACAAGCATACCGCAATAAATGGCAGACCCTGTTCCCCACACTTGGGGAAACGCCACTGGGAGCTCACCATCCCGCACCCTATTCCCAAAATCTCCTGCCAACGCAAGGGCCAAGCCTCGGCTTAGACCCTCGCACCCCACAGGTGGCCTAAAGCCAACCAGAGCCCTTGCCGCAGGTCGTCTATGAATAATTCATTGCCCTCCGGCGACATATGTACGCCATCTCCTCTGTAGAGGTGGGCAAATTCGGCCCTAATCTTGGGGTGTGGCAGGTAAATGCCCAAGCCTTGCCCCAAAGACCTCTTAACGGTGTGGTTAGCCTTACGTCGGGCCCTCTCTATCGCCCTGGGATCTAAGGCTTCCCGCCAAACCCGTCTCTGTAGCGTCTCTGACCACATTATAAGCACGCCCGGCCATCGGCTGCTTATAAATTTCAGGTCCTCAGCTACCTGCAACGACAGGGCTTTGCCCTGCATCAAACAAGGTCATTCCCACCCAGGTGAATGACTACAATGTGCGGTGGAGGACCCTTTCGGTCCTGGAACAAGAGGGGCAGCAGGCCGGGCCATCTGAGGCCCCGTCGGCCCTGCCACTCCACTGTGGCCACAGCGCTCAAACCAAGCTGGGATCCATGGGGCGTTCTCCTGGCCTGGTAAGCTGCCCAGAACACCATGCTGGGGCCACAAATCAATATCCTCTTCCTCGCATGGCCCGACACGGCACCTGAGGAAAGAGCAATTAGTCCGCCATTTAAAACTGATGCAGGGGCCGGATATAGGACCGAAACGCCCTTGACCGCCACCTGCCCACTCTCTGGATCGCCTGCTGAGGGTATGCCAAAGCAGCTGCTGTGGAGGCCGCCCCAATCTGGAAGGAGTGGGTTCCGAATTTGACCCCTGACAAGCCCATCTTCTTAAGAGCCCTCTCAGTCACAGCCCAAAATTGATATTTAGTCAAAGGGGCTTGATCTTCGTGGTGGAATAAGACCCCTTGGGCATCCCCACGAAGCATGACATATTCCCTGAGGGCCTTAACAGGGCATAGCTCCTTCTCAGCGCAGGGGCCTAAAACCAAGGTGGTCCCCCGCTGCCGCTGGTCTGTTTTGGTCCTTCTAATTCCAATGCTAACTTTGGCCCCGACAAATTTAATGTCCTGGGTGCTCAAGGCCCGGCCAGATGCATCAGCTCGCGATGACACCACCAGCTCACTGACACGCAGGGCCCCAAAAAACGCCGTCAATGCAGCAGCATGAAAAAGCTTCTGCTCAAAAACGGATGCACAGACTGCCGCCCATGCGATTCCCAGCCCCTTCAGCATTGATGGGGAGATGGGCTGCCTCGGGTCACTTGGTGTCTTTATCTCCCTAGCCCATCCTTCCAGCATCTTCTTAATCCTGAAATCACCTGTGAATTCAGGAAAGCCATGTGCTGTGCTGGCAAAGGCTAAAGCTGCCAGCTGTCCTCTGATGGACTTCACGGCAAGGCCCCGGCCCCGCAGCACAAGGCAAAAGTGCAGCAGGTGCCCAGGTGGGATGGGCCACGACTGCTGAAGGCCCGCTGACGCCTTGAACTGGTAAAGCTGCCCTACCGCACGGTCGTAGGCCCGACGTGTACTGGGGGCAATGGACAGCTGGATTGCTCTATTTACTTCCTCCGTCCAAGCTCCCACAGCTCCTGGGGCATCCTCGCTGGCTGCCTGTTGGCCCAGGGGGCAAGCTGCCAGAATCGTTCCATCTGTTGGCGAGACAAAGCGTCTGCCACCCCGTTGTTAACCCCAGGAACGTGTCTGGCCCTAAACAAAATGTTCATCTGCAAACATTTCAATGTAAAGGCTCTAACCAGCCTCATCACCCTGGGGGACCTAGATGCCATGGTGCTGACCACGTGCACTACAGCCAAATTGTCACACCAAAAGTGGACAGCTTGGTTCGCCAATTGGGATCCCCACAGCCACACAGCCACTAGCAAGGGAAAGAACTCCAAAAACGTAAGGTCCTTGGACAATCCCCGGGCTTCCCCATCTGCGGGCCATTGGTCAGCACACCAATGCCCCCTAAAAAAGACTCCAAAGCCTGTGGACCTGGAGGCATCAGAGGTGACCTGGAGTTCTGCTTCTAACAGCAAATCCTCCCTCCAGAAGGTCACCCCATTAAAGGTGGCAAGGAATTCCTTCCACACTAATAAATCCTCCCGCATCCCTCTGTTAATTCGCAAGCGATGATGGGGCAACCGCAAGTTCCCCATAGCATCGCACAGCCGCCTGAGGAACGCCCTCCCAGGCACCACTGCCTTACAGGCAAAGTTTAAATGGCCAACCAATTGCTGCAACTCAAGTAGAGATACCTTGTCTCTACTGAAGCAGTCTTCCAACCTATCTCTAAGGTCTACCACTTTCTCCAGTGGCAACCTCAAGGTCTGTTGAACTGTGTCCAGTTCGATGCCCAAAAACGTCAGGACAACAGCTGGTCCCTCAGTTTTCTCATGAGCTAAGGGGACCCCTAGTTCCTCCGCGAGCTCCATGAACCGTGCCAGTAGCCTGGCACACTGCCCAGTGCCAGCAGGCCCAGATACCATAAAGTCATCTAAATAATAAATGGTGTCTGGGCAGGCACAGCGATGACGCAACTCCCATTCCAGAAAGGAACTGAAGCACTCAAAAGCAAAGCAAGATATGGAACACCCCATAGGAAGGGCCCTGTCCATATAAAACTTGCCCTCAAATGCAAAACCCAGAAGATCAAAGTCTTCTGGGTGAACAGGGAGCAGGCGAAAGGCAGACTTAATATCACACTTTGCCATCTCAGCTCCCACCCCACACCGGCACACAACCTTGACCGCTTGGTCAAAAGAAGTGTAGTGCACCGAGCAGAGTTCATCGGGGATGCCATCATTCACCGATCTCCCTTTGGGGAAAGACAAGTGGTGAATGAGGCGAAACTCCCCCGGCGCCTTCTTCGGCACCACCCCCAACGGAGAGACCCTCAGTGATGGGACAGGTGGGGCATCAAAAGGCCCTAATACCCTGCCCTCAGCACACTCCTTCAAAATTTTATGGCGGACTACATCTTCCATGCCAGCCACTGACCTAAGGTTGGCTGCCATGAAAGTTGTCCTAGGGCCCTGAAAAGGGATTCGAAAACCAAACATAAAACCTAAAAGTAAATAGTCAGCGTCCCTACGCCTTGGGTATACTTGCAGCAACCACTCAAGTACCCTCAGCCTTACCGGGCTGGGCCCCTTTTCCAGGCCCCTGCTGACCGCCGCCACCCCCAAAACGCTTTCCATCTGGGGCAAGCTGTATGTGCGTGGGGTCCAGCGCACACTGGGCATTCGTGCCTAAACTTACAAAACTTCCTATTGCACACCCCTTTGGACGCAAAGTCCCAGCAGAGCAGCCGTGATTGAACCTGCTGCCCCGCAGAGGTGCGGGAACCAAAACCTGGGGCGGGCCGAATAATCATGTGACCGCTATCGGTCCTATCCCTGGCAGAGGACTTGGCGGGACCCATGACCTGCACCCAAAGCTGAATTAAGATCTGATCCCAGGGAAGGCTCGGGGTCAAGGCCGCACGCATGCGGAACTCCTCATCATAGCGCAGCCAGACGACCCCCTCAAAATCTGTATACCCCCTGTATATGATATTCATATACTGGAATAGGGGGAGAGCCCTATGTGGTTGGGCCCTGGCCAAAACCCCAGTGTAGACCAGGAAACCGGGCAGCCAGTGAGCCCAGGACCTATCAATCCGCTGCCTACAGATTTTTTCCTTATCCCTGTCTTCAAGATCATCCTTATCCTTCTTCTCCAGTTCCCTGAAGAGAAGGGTAAAGACGTCCACATATTCGCCATGGATAATTTTCTCTCGGGTAGCTTGCGTCAAATGGTCCCCCAAGGGCAATGCCATATCTCCCGGGGGCAAGGCACTATATGGAACAGTGCCATAAGCTGGACCAGTGCCATACACCGGTGGAAAAGGCCCCAACTGGGAGCCATACCCATATGGCCAGCCCGCAGCCGCAAGCGGCAATCCACCCCCAAACGCGGGGGGGGGGGCCCTGCTGCCGCGTGCAGGCCGGCAATACCGATGGGCCCGATACAGGCCAACCCGCTGAGATGGAAGGATAAGAAGGCCAGCCCTGCCCCACAGAGGGATAAACTGGCGGTTGGACGGCAACACCCGAGGCTTCCTGGTGGCCAATAGGCCCCCATGGCCAAGAACCTTCCTGTTGGTGCGTGGGGGACTTACTGTCATCAAAAGGTGGCTCCCCCGCTATGGCCACCTGAGCATCCTCCGCTGTGCCCTCTGGCTCGCCTCCCACGTCAGTCATAGACATAACAGGTTGCCCACCGCCACCAACAGAACCTGGCACGTCCTGAGATGATCCCTCGAGGGCAGACAAACGAGACAAGGACTCGTTATAAAAGACCTCCCTAGGCACCTTCTTGGCCACCCGGCCCGGGCGTGCCTGGGCTGCTACTGAACTGGGCCCCCGTTCCCTCTCTAACACTGCTATGCGCTCCATGAGCTCCCTTCTGGTAGGACCGCTGCCCTCATCATCTGAAGACGAAATCACTGGGGTTGGCCTCTTAGGTGCACGCCGTTTAGCTGGCTGTTTCCCTTTAGATGGGCTGCCACCCTTCATAGTGGGCCTCTTAACCCACTATGTTATAACATCCGAGGACTGGATGCAAAGCTTAGACTGCAGTACTGCAGCTTACCACTCTGCACCGCAGGGCACTGCTGTAGCAGTCCCGGCTAGCTCCTGCAGCGACCCAAGCAAGTCACCAGATGGCGCTTATAATCTAATAAACCCTGCAAAGCCACAGAGCCTCCACTAGATGGCGCAAATACGAAAAGTGGCCTCACGAAAGCCAATCTAAAATGGCCACCTAGAGGAGGCCAAGCAGGGCCCTATCTGGCAGTTTAAGCGCTTTGGGACTTATAGGGGGAAGATGAAAGTAACCCCTTGAGTATCCCACTCTACACCCCCCTGTCCCACTCTGCACCCCGCCTAAGGAGAATAATGGCCGCTGCCAACTGGCCAGGGGCTACCTGGAGGGGGGGGAAGGGGGAGAAGCAAAAGAGGGGGGGAAACCGTGGCCCACCAACCCTCTAGATACCCCTGCCCCTCACCTCCCCCAATATCGTGTGTGTGTGTCTTATTTAACAACTGCGCCTCTACCAAAGGCGCAGTGGAAAAGCAGCCGCCAACCCAGACGACTGCTTTAAGAGCGGCCCTCCAAAGTGGCCGCTCCAGCGCCAAGCGGCGGCCTTCCCAAACGGCCGCGGGGCTGCGGCCGTCTTAAAAAACAGCCGCCGAAGTCGGAGGCGGCCAGAAGACGCGGCTCCAGGAAAGCGTGGCAGCAAGCAGACCGCTGTCGCCGAGCCCCGCTGCTCAAAGCAGTGCTACCGCCGAGCCCCGCTGCACAAAGCAGCACGCTGCTGGGCCCGACCAGAAGACGCGGGGAGGAGTAGAGCAGTAAAAACGCTGCTGCTGCCTCCCAGAACGCATCCCAACTGCGGCCGGGGAAAAGCGGAGCCGCCAGAAAACAGCTCCTGGCTCCGCCCCCCCGGCCAAAGCCCCATATGCCCGGGAGGAGGGGAGCCTGCCTCCTTCCTCCGGCAGGGCTGCAAAGAATGACTCCCTGCTCAAGCTGCAAGCAGCCGCAGGGTGAGTCATATAGTGGCACATTAGAGACCAACAAGATTTTCAGGGTATAAGCTTTTGAGAGTCAGAGCTCCCTTCTTCAGACACCTGCAGTCCCCTGGAAAATGTGAAAGTACACACAAAACAGTTGTTGTTCAGTTGGCAGATGCACAGATAAGAATGAGGGAACACAATTCAAGTCTGAGCAACTTCTCTGGGCAGTGTAAGCCATTTTTACTTGAGTTGGCTTTTAGTGAACAGGGATAGAGAGGAATGCAGATGGTTCTAATGGGCTTTATTCTAATGGGCTTTCTTGTATACCTGCCTTGTATACCTTTCTTGTATACCTTTCTTGTTACCTGCCTTGAGCCTTTGGAATGAGGAAGATGGTAAAACCATCGTAATCCTCCTAAGTGTTTTAGGGCCACATAAACAAATCAGAATCTACAGAGCTAAATTACTTTATAATCCAAACACTTTGATGTAAATGGTCATGGATCAGGCTTCCAAGTAGTTTATGAGCTGGTAAGTTCTTTTGATATTTTAGTCTACAGGAACCACAACATACTAGGGCTTTAGTCAGTTTGAGTGCTACTGGCATGAATCTTAAATTCAAGAGCAGGGGCTTAACTGTTTTTTGGATCACAGCCCAAGGCTCTGATTCTTCAACGACTCTGGCCATTTATTTTTTGATGGGGAAGGTGTTGTGTTGTATAAGTAACATGGTTTTGTGGGCTGTGCTGGTTGAAGCCCATCTTCTGTCAGGGAAAGAAACAGTGGTCTTGATTCACTCCAGTAATTTGCTTAGGCACTTTTGCACGATTAGCTTTAGACTTATAGGTAAACAAGTATTTACCTGGAAATTGTTTTTTTTATATGTTTGTGTGTTCTTTTCTCTATCTATAGCTCTGCAGGTGTGTTGCATGGGAGCACCGAAAAAGTGCAAGCTATACTCTCCATACCAAGTACTGATCCTTCTGCAGAGCAGAGGTAAGATTCCCTTGGAAGAAGTAGGAGAAATATAATTAGTAAGTTTAATATAATATGAATTTGTCTTGGTGTCTTTAAAACTGTTTCTGATCAAAATGTAAGTCACATTGAGAAACCGTAGGATGCCATTCCTGGCTGGCGTTTGAGTACAGGATGCAAATAGGGTCTCAGATTGGGAAAAATTCATTCAGTTCATTCCCAAATCTTCTACCTCTGCTTGGTCTGGAATACTTTCTGTGTATCTGTCTGTGCAAAGTTTATTTTCAGGTTGCTGTCTTTCAGAAATGTAATGGCTAACTTTGATAGACTCTGGTTTAGTAATATTTTGGATCTCCTAGATTATTTGTTCGTATCGCCATTGGACTTCTGGTTTGTAATGTCAGAATCTTGCAATGTATTCTGTTCTTCTTAGAACGTAGAGTCCTCTGGACAAATCTAGTGTTGCCAGATTTGCCAGTGGGCCCAGTTTCAGACAACAGAACCAAAATTCCACAACTGGTTCTCCCTTCCTGCACCTCTGCAGTTTGTTTTTGATTTCTGGGTTTCCTGGAAACCAGACAATCTTGTATTTAAGATGAATGAGTAACATGTGACATTTACTGAAAGGTTCTAGGGTGAAATTTACTGGCATTGTGTCACTGAACCGATATAAATGAGTATCTTGGGGATAAGAAGGGATAGACATCCAAATAAAATAAATGAACACAGTATAGATGTCTCGCATAGTTTAAACATCTCCAAAGTAGAAATACAGATATTCATCTTGAGTTGCTGTGGTGGCTGATTCTTTTGAATAAGCCAGCTGTTTTTTCTTAAATGCTGATCTAACTAATGAAGGGAGGTTTGACTCACAAAAGCTTATACTCTGGAAATTTAGTTGTTCATTAAGGAGCTACTGGACTTCAGTCTTGCTCTTCTACTGGAGACCAACATGGCTACCTGAAACTAACTGCAGTGGAAAGCTGGAGAGACAACTCCTGAAAATACAATATGGAGATCCATTCCTATAAAAATAGGCAGGGCAAGTTAGTGTTTCAGCTAGTAGGAGCTTACAGTTCAATCTTATGTAGAGCTATTCCAGTCCAAGCCCACTGAAATCAACGGACTTTTGACTGAAGTAACTTTGGATTGGAGTAACTCTGCACAGAATAATTCTTTTAAGCTGTGAGGCATGACATGGTTGATGGCAGGCCTCCACTCTCCCCAGCAAATCCATATATGAGGTTGATTTCTTGCTTTGGCTCAAGTTACTAAGGATCCTACATTAAGCTATATGTAAGGATGCAGGTTTTGAGTCCAAGAGATGTTGGGACATTCCATGCTGTAGTACTAAAGAAGACAAAGCCTAGCACTGAACAATCAAGCTGAAGAATGACATGCTGGGCTATTTTGCTGAGCATACAAAGCCAGTTCTCTGCCAAAACACTGAGGTGAGCCTCTGAGGTATTAGCACTGCCACCAAGAATCATGGCATGGGAAAAGGTGACAAGCATGGCTTATGCCTGCCTTTGCATCCTGGACCTATGCAGCTGCCAGCCAGGCTCAAGAGTATCTCCTGAGTAGAAATTTGAGGGTGGGTACCGGTCAATAGTATCACTCCAACATGTGTTATATGCTGTCAAGTCGTCTCTGACCTATGGTGACTCTATTGTTACTGGAATTGGTCTCCTTGCAAGTAAAAGAATTTGTGTGTGTGTGTGGGGGGGGGGAATTACCAAGCAAGGAAAACAGGTATGCGAGAGGCTGGTAACCCCAGGGATATATCACCAATTTTTACGGGGTCCCTTCTGTTGTAACAAACGAGGCTGGTGCTTAAAGTCAAACAACAACTTTTATTAAAGAACAAGACTTCATGCACATACACACACAGAATTATGGGGTAAAATCGTTACACATACACACACCATCCTAGGAAGCTTAGCTAGAAGTTGGGAATAGAGAGAGGGAATAAATATATTTACCTATCCAAAGAATAGTCCAGTCAGTGGGAGAAGACAGTAGCTTCAAACGCCAGCATTCTCGGCCAGGAGTGCAAGAGCTTAGGGCAAACCTCAAGGAAACAGTGCTTTGGATCCAGTAAGCATGTACAAAGAGAGAGGCTTAGGGAAGCGACCCTAAGGGAACATCCAGGAAGCATGCACAATTTGAATGGGGCCAGGGCTCTACCTTTGTAGGTAAAATGTACCCTGAGGTGGGAAAATTCACCTAGCCGTTAGAACAAAGACTCCAACAGTCAGTTCCTGGGTTTGACAAAGGGTTTGATTACCTTGATTAGTAGTGGCTGGGACGTGTGAGAGGAAATGCAAAATTTGTTCTAGTGCTGCCCAAAAGGGATAATTGGTTAGTAAAGTCCACCAGAGCTAAGTTGATGAATTAGGTTTCCCAGGAACAACTGTACAAATTTATGAATGTCATTTGATTAGCTCCTCAGTCAAGGACAGGAGATCTCATCACGGAAGGAGGGAAAGGAATGTGTTAAGTGGGGATGACTCTGCGAGACCTTTGTTGCACTGGATTCCTCAGGGGCTGGAGAGACTGCAAATCCAATCACCTCTAATCCCTCCACATTCCTCTGCAGCATTCCATACACGCCAGGGTCTCCCGGGCGGAACTCAGCAACTGTTGGATGTCCTCTGGTTGCAATACAAACTGCCATTTTAAATCCAGAGGCCTGGTGCCATTTAATATCACTGGCAGCCATGTTAAAATGGCTATTAAAGATGGTGGAGGCTGGGCCGACTGCTTACACTATGTATAAAAGACCTCAAAAACATCCTATCATTTACAGACATACTCAGATCTTGTAAACTGGAGGAAGTGGCTTCTTTTATTGAGTGAAGCCATCTTATTTTAGGTGTTTCTTTTTTCGTATTGCCTTCTACTTTTCCTAGAATTATTGACTTTTCCAGAGAAACTTGTCTCCTCGTGGTGTAACCAAAGTACAATAGCATCAGTTTTGTCATTGTAGCTTCTAAGGAGAATTCAGGCTTGATTTGATCTAGAATCCACTTATTTGTCTTTTTGGCCATCCATGGTATCCACAAAACTCTTCTCCAGCACCACTTTTCAAATGAATTGATTTTCTACCTGTCAGCTTTCGTCGTTGTCCAACTTTCACATCCGTATGTAGTAATGGGGCATACCATAGTTTGGATTATCTTGATCTTGGTTCTCAAAGAGTCATCTTTATCTTTAAGGATCTTTTCTAGTTCCCTCATAGTTGCTCTTCCAAGTCTCCATCTTCTTCTGATTTCTTCATTGCAGTCTCCTTTTTGGTTGATGATTGAGCCAAGGAATAGAAAATCTTGAACAATTTCAGTTTCCTCATTCTCAACTTTAAAACTGAGTAGTTCCTCAGTAGTCATTACTTTTGTCTTTTTGATACTCAGCTGTAATCCTGCTTTGGCACTTTCTCCTTTAATCTTCATCAGTAGTCATTTCAAGTCTTCACTATTTTCTGCCAGTAATAAGGTGTCATCTGCATATCTCAAGTTGTTAATGTTTCTTCCACCAATTTTCACTCCACCTTCTTCTTATGATATGCTCTGCATAGAGGTTGAACAGGTGGGGAGATAATATGCATCCTTGTCTGACACCTTTGCCAACTAGAAACCCCCATGTTCCCCCATATTCTGTTCTGACAGTACCTCTTGTCCAGAGTAGAGATTGTGCATCAAAACAATCAGATTTCGTGGCAAACTCATTTCTTTTAACATTTTCCATAGCTTTTCATGATCCACACAGTCAAAAGCTTTGCTGTAATCTATAAAACATAGGCTGATTTTCTTCTGAAATTCCCTAGTATGTTCCATTCGCCATCGTAAATTTGCAATGTGATCTCTAGTGCCTCTTCCTTTTCTGAATCCAGCTTAACGAACTGGCATTTCATGTTTCATATATGGTAAGAGTCTTTGCTGTAAAATTTTGAGCATCAGTTTGCTTGCATGGGAAATTAACGCAATAGTCCAATAGTTGCTGCACACTTTGACATTCTGTTTTTTGGAACTGAAATGTAGTCTGAGTGTTTTCAGTCTGTGGGGCATAGTTTTGTTTTCTATATTTATTGACACGTTCTTCTTAAGATTTTGATGGACTCATTTTCTGTAGCTTGAAATAGCTCTGTTGGTATTTCATCTACTCCAGGTGCTTTGTTTCTCCCAATTGCTTTGAGTGCAGCTTTTACTTCACTTCTAAGATTTCTGGTTCATCATCAAGTTATTCTTCTTCAAAGGTATCTGTCATCCTTCCATCTCCTCTGTATAGTTCTTCAGTGTATTGTTTCCACCTTTCCTTTATTTTGTCTTGATCAGATACTGTATTTCCATGTTGATCTTTCAGCATCCCAAGCGGTGGCTTGAATTTCCCTTTGATTTCCTGGATCCTATGGAATAGAACTCTTGTTCTTCCTTTTTTGCCTCCCCCCGCAGTTGAAATAAAAGGCAGACACAAAGCTTGGGTATAATATTGGGCCACTTTATTAATTTAAACATAAACTGTCAATATGACAAGGGATCTAACTAACTAGCAGTACAGGTCAAGCCCTGGGATCACACATGACCTCTGCCTTGACCTGTCTGGGTGAGCCCCCACTGCCGCGAGGGTGAGCCATACAATGCATGGCTGGGACCTGACTGGCCAGGCAAATGGTTCCCCCTCCAAGCCTGCAGCACCTTGCTGTACATAAGAAGGGCCTTACTTGTACAGGGGAGCCACGTGGCAGTCTGCCCTCGCAACTGGCTGCCGTGGAGCCCACCAGTCACTCTTGACAGACCCCAATTCCCCACCAATGGGGATGTGCCAAGGGGGTCACCATCCCACTCATTTTCCCATCCTAACCAGCCATCGCTAGGGCCAAGCCTCTGCTTAGGCCCTTGCACCCCACAGGTGGCTTATGGCCAACCTGAGCCCTTGCCGTAAATCATCCAGGAATATGTCACAGCCAGCAACCAATAGGTAGACCCCATCACCTCTGTAGAGGATGGTGAATTCAGTAAGCTCGGGAGCAACTAATAATGCCTCAGCCCTTCCCAAAAGCCAAGCCAAAGTCATTACCGTCCAGGTGAATGACTAAAATAGGAGGTGGAGGACTGCACCTCCCCTAGAACTATCAGGCCACTACTTGCCTGGGTGCTGCAAGCCTGTGTGAGCCTGTAAGAAAAGGGCTGTGCCCTGTAATTCAAGGTCAACACCCTCCAGGCAAATGACCAGTACGTGAGGCGGAAGTCCGCACCTCCCCTCAAAGCATTGGGCCACTACTTGCCTGGGCGATGCAAGCCTGTGCGAGCCTGTAAGGAAAGGGCCATGCCCTGTGAGGCAAGGTCATCATCCCCCGGGTGAATGTCCGGGATGTGAGGCAAGGAAAGGGCCATGCCCTGTGAGCCAAGGTCATCACCCTCCTGGTGAATGACTGGGATGTGAGGCAATGGTCTGCACCTCCCCCGGAACATCAGGCCACTACTTGCCTGGACGATGCAAGCCTCTGTGAGCCTGTAAGGAAAGTGAGCCAAGGTCATCACCTCCAAGGTGAATGACCAGGATGTGAGATGAAGGTCCACACCTACTCTCAAGGCATCAGGGTGATAACCACACCTCTGTAGTTGCCCTAATAAAAGATGGCCACCACCCCACACTACCAGTTCTAGCCTCCCTCAAGTAACAAGGCCTGCTAAGGCTGAAAGGCCTGCCATCTTATCTACATGAGCCTACCTCAAGCCCCCAAAGTGTAAATGGGGGTGGGGGAGGGAAAAGCCCAGACAGGGAGGGGGGCACCAGCATCCACCCTGTTAAGCCCGTGGCAATAGTATATGAAGCAATCCGCCCCTCAGATGGCTGCAATTCACCCCTGTGGCATACAGGAAAGGCTATTGCTGCTGCTACTGGAAGAACTCCCTACCAACAGAGTGAAAAAAGGAGGGGAGAGATGCCTAGTAGGCCAGAGGCCTACAGGGGCTGGGCCTCACCCTGCTTTAGCCCTCCTGACTGATAGACAACAAGCCCCAAATGAAAATGGGGGAGGAATCTCTGCCAAACCACTGAGCCTGGTGCTGGGCCCTGGCTCTCATCCTAGAGTTTGAAGGTAGCAAGCTGGAGTTGAAGGTAGCAAGCAGGGGAATAGCACAGCTTCTCCAAGGCAGTTACTGCTGCCTAGCCCTGAGGGCCTTCAATAAAACCAGCCTCAGAGGAGCTCAGCTTGAAGTGTGCTCTGCTCAGGCCGAGCAACAAAGACAACTGTGTGCTAGGGAAGGGTGGAGCAGGCAAATATGCCTTTAGCTCTGCCCATCCAGCAAAGCCCTCGGGATGCCTAGGAAATGCCCAATAGCCTTTCCTTCTTCCAGGGCTGCAAACGTGGCCCCCGTCCAAGCTGCGGTGCTGCTGACCAGGTGGGCTGAATTGTTGTTGTCTTCTATTTCTTAGCACTGCTTATTTTAATAGATTTCTTTGTCTCTACGGGCAAGTTGCTGAAAAGCTGCATTTAGAATTCTGACTCTATTTCTGTCACCTTTTCCTTCTTGTCTGTCTTTAACAATTTAACAGTTTCTTCAGCCATCCATTTAGGCTTCTCCTTTCTTTGGGCTAGATCACCCTTTCTGAGGCTCAGGTATCTCATTTTCTCCCTTCCCATCTTAGCAGGGTAGCCAGTATAGAAGAAGCTAATAGGGTGTAGTGGATAGAGTACTTGGAGACCCGGGTTCAAATCAGTCATGAAGCTCATTGGGTGACCTTGCAGCAGTCAATTTTTCATTCTACCTCACAGGATTGTTGTGAAGATATAGAAGAGGAAGGCCGAACTGTGTATATGCTGCCCTGAGCACATAGGAGGAAGGACAAGATAAAAATGTGATAGAGGTTCTCTCCACAAGTGTCCCTGCAGATTCATTCCTGTAGAGGCAGGAATACTTATGTCTGTTCTTTTCTTTATTGCCTTTTTCCATCTCTTCTCCCCTTCACTTTACTTTTCCCCCTTTCTGATACTAGAGAGAGGCTACAAAAATTTCTAAGGGAGAAACTTAAGAGAGGGGCAGAAAGTAATCTCTAATTGAGGACCGCGGGGAGGATATAGCATATGTGTGTGTGGATTTTTCACTATAGTTCTGCAGTACGGTGGTTTCCCTGAAGAACTGAAGTGTAATTTTTTTATAGATACAGTTCTTAAATTTTAAGCAGAAGCCACTCATTTGCCTCCGTATTTGTTGTTGGGACGTTTCGACTGCTAATTAATCCCTAAAGGAATTTCACTAAGTTGTGCTGGCAGCCTTGTAGATATATTTGGATGTCCAGTGGAATTGGCAGAAAGCGATAGTAGCACTGCCACGAGCCCACTGGTGTGAATCTTACTACTCCACTCAGAAAAGTTTAATAACAACAATAATAATAACAACTATGCTTATATACCACTCTTCTAGACAGATCAGTGCCCTACTCAGAGCAGTGAACAAAGTCAGTGTTATTATTATCCCTGCAATACAACTGGGGAGCTGGGACTGAGAGGAGTGGTTTACCCAAGGCCACCTGCTGAGCTCATTGCAGTAGTGGGATTAGAGATGGGCACGAACAGCAACACGAACAAGAAAAAGCCACAAACAGCCCAATCTGCTGTTTGTGAGCAAGCTGTTTGTGAGGCCCTGTTCCCCACAAACATGTGTTCGTTCCAAGCCCTGTTCATGGCGTTTGTCAGCCGTTCGTAAAGCCAGACAGTCTGGCACCTTCAATCAATTCCCTTGGCATCGTAGGCAGCAACTGTCTCAATTCTGTCTGAATTCCTTCTATTGCCCTGGAAACCCCAGTCTAAGTCCAACTTACCTTGATAGGCAGGTCTCCCTTCCGAGCGTGGAGCTGCCATTTTATTACATGGGAGCAAAGAGCAGGGGGGAGGGGGGGGGTCTTCTGTAGCCATGGGAACACCAATCTCATCCCTCCAAACTGTTAGGCAGTTCTGACCGCCAATCACAGACCTCCTGTATTTCTCTATGGGACCTCTGGTTATAAAAGGCGCTGTGCTCCCAGCTCTGGCTTTCAGTTTCAGCAGACAGGGGAGTGGGAGAGAGCTGTTACTGGCATTTGAGAGAGAGAGAGGGAGAGTGCATTGGAGCTTGAATTTTTTCTGTGTGTGGTGGGGTGGGGCTCTATTCCCTCAGGTTCCAGGGCTGCTGCCAGGCTCTGGGACCAAGCTATTCTTGATTATTATTACCTTTCCTGCTGCCTGCTCTGTATTGCAATCTTGACCAAACTTGGATGATGGCTGGAGGAGAGCCTTCTGAACACTCCCCGTGAATATGGGCTCTCTAAGTCCAAGGGGGGCGTTCTGGCCCCAATGAACATCCAACCACGAACTTGTTCGTGAACAGATCATGTTCGTTGATGTTCGTGAATCACTGTTTGTGGATGGCAATGAACAACGAACATCGTGTTCATTTTTTTCCTGTTCGTACCCTTCTCTACGTGGGATTCAAACCAGCAGAGTGCTGATTTGCACCCCATACACTTAACCACTATGATACAGGAGACTTTCACCAACTTAAGAGGCCTTCTTCCAACTTTTTTGCCTCTTAGTTTGGAGGAAGATTCCTGAGCCTGCAGGAAAACTTCAGGCTTTGCTCTGTGGAGTCATAGGAAAATGCTATTAATCTACCTTATGAGATTGTTGCAAGGTTTGCTGGGATAATGTATGTGAAATAATATGAACAGTGAAAGTGCTGCATGCATTTAGTATTCACATTATTTATACTCATTAGAATTTACCAGGTACATGTTGCCATATTTCTAAGTAGGGCTTCAAAGGATGGAAAACTCAAGAAAATTTTTCACAGCCAATAGAACATCTACAACCCTCATAGCAAGTTTCTCTTGTTCTTTATTTTAGAGGCTATTAATTTGTTAGCCTCAAAAATATACAATATGAATAAAAACAGTTATTTTAAAATTGAAGATTTCACCTGTTGATGATGAATGCCTAAATAAATAATAGCCTTAATAGGAAACCATACCTTATTTATTAATAACAAACAAAAACTTCCATAATAATCCTGACTTTTGTTTATGGGCTAGCTCCAAGTTGGGAAATTCCTGGAGATCTGGGGGGTGAAACCTGGAGAAAATGGAGTTTGGGGAGGGAAAGGACCTTGGCATGGCATAATTCCATAGAGTCCACCGCAAAAGTAGCCATTTTCTCCAGGTGAACTGATCTCTGTGGCCTGGAGACCAGTTGTAATTCTGAGAGATCTCCAGCCACTACCTGGAGGCTGGCAACCCTATGGGCCCCACCATACTGGCTAATGTAGGATAGCTAAAGTGATCTTGAAAAAGTCAACTGGGAGAATATTGAGTGGACAGTAGAGAAAGTCAGAGGAATAGGGTTTGAGAGATGACTACTTTTCTGGGCACAAGCTGCTACTTAACCCCCCACCTCCTGGAATTTTTCTGTTTGCGCTTTTTTTACTAGAAAAGTTTCAATTTTTTTTAAAAAAATAAATTTTCACTTTGAGTTCTGCAGGTAGGCCTAGCACAAGTAACAATAAAAAAATGCAAGAATCATTTTAAAGATATAGGAAGGCTAAAACAGGGGAAGAAGAAAGCTACCAACAAGGAGCATATCTGAAAGATTTTGAAATCCTTGAGTTAAATTTAGAATTTCTTTCCCTCTAACTATTGTTTTTTTTCCTTTTTCTTTTTTTTACAAATCAGTCATCTAAAAAACTGGGACAAGACAGAAGGAAAACAGACAAAATCAATTCAGCCCACAAACTGGGGGGGGAACAAACCCTTAGATTAATTAAAAGCTTGGCAGAATAAAATTGTATTTTCCTGGCTTCTTAACCTTAACAAACTAGGCTCCTGCATCTGAAGGCATGCTCTAATCCCCAAAATTTGGTACCATGTTGATAGAAAAACTTGTTAAGATTCCCCTAAAAGTCCTGTTTGTTTTTGCTGCCACAGACTAACATGGTGACTCCTCTGGAATTAGGTGTCAGGGGATTTCTGTGGGGAGGAAAGTCCACTGAATAAGCCCCATCCCTGGAGCTAACCCAGTTCATCTTGGAGAGTATGGGGCCTATAGGGACAAGTATCTGATGTCTGCTGATAGATTCATAAAGAAAAAGGCTTTCAAATATCCTGTCCAAGGTAATTTAAGACTACTGGTTACAATCAGCACATTGAATTATGACCAGAAACATACGGACATGGCAGCTAGTGTGGGTCTTTGAAGACTGGCAAGATACCTTTCCTATAGGTCATGCTAGCAAGCAACCTTGCCACAGAGCTTTGTACCAGTTGAAGCTTCTGCCCTTGCTTCAGAAGGAGCCCCACACAGAGTACATTTCAGTATCTAATCTGGATCACAGCATGGAGAACCAGGACCCAGTCATGCTCTTGAGGAAGGGCTGCATCTGGCAACCCAGCCAAAGCTGATCAAAAGTGAGGAGAACTTCACATCTGCTTGCAGGGATCTAAAAGTGCCACCTGTCTGTAAACTTTCTCTTTGGGGGGCAGGAGGGGGGAGGGCAGCTCCATCCAAAGCAGGCAGACTCTTCAATCCCTGGCCTGCTGCATTACTGACAAACCATGTCTCAAATGCTAAGTATTATCATAAATATTACTGTTTAATGGCCAGAGGCTTTCCCAGTAGGCATAATGAGTCATTTTTCTTTTAGGGGTTTTATTCAAAAGTTTTAAAACAAACAAAAGCCAGGCAAAATCTCTTGCATTTTTAGGTCTTCTCTGTATTGAACCTCTATCATCCCTTTTGTAAAATTCTGTTTCATAAAGGTGTGGTAAATTCTGCTGTCCATTTTGTGACACTGGAGACAATTTGCTTTAGGGAAAACACAGCAATGGCCTTCAGACATGGCTTTGGGAAAATCAGATGTGTGTTATACTGTTTATCTCCTGATTTGTTTTTAATTGTCTGTTTTAATAGCTCAGTTTGTATTTTAATGGTTTTAATTTTTTAATTGTAAACAGTTTCAAGCAGGTTTACAGAGAAGCAGCATGTACATTTTCAAAATAAAATAATACGTATATTTATATAGTCGAAGGCTTTCACAGCCGGAGAACGACGGTTGTTGTGGATTTTCCAGGCTGTATAGCCGTGCTCTTGGCATTGTAGTTCCTGACGTTTCGCCTGCAGCTGTGGCTGGCATCTTCAGAGGTGTAGCACCAAAAGACAGAGATCTCTCAGTGTCACAGTGTGGAGAAGATGTTGGCAGGTAATTTATATCTGCTCAGGAAAGTGGGTTTGGGCTGAGTCATCCTGTAGGAGTTTCCCAGGGTGTGGAATGCTAATGGAGGGAGGCGTCACTGTATCCTGGAGGCGTCACAGGATACAGTGACGCCTCCCTCCATTAGCATTCCACACCCTGGGAAACTCCTACAGGATGACTCAGCTCAACCCCACCCCTCCTGAGTAGATATAAATGACCTGCCAACACCTTTTCCACACTGTGACACTGAGAGATCTCTGTCTTTTGGTGCTACACCTCTGAAGATGCCAGCCACAGCTGCTGGCGACACGTCAGGAACTACAATGCCAAGACCACGGCAATACAGCCCGGAAAACCCACAACCACCAATACGTATAGTCATCAAAAGTACCTCTATACCAGCTGCCTCTGCATACTTGTGGTACTTTATAGCTTCCTTATCCATTATCCCACTCTACATCGTAGGTTCATTTGGCCGAAACTGTGCAAATGAAAAAGAATTGACAACAGAATGGCTTTGCTGGGAACTTACTCTAAAGAAATACAGTTCGAGACTCAATTTCCCTTCAGCAAGGAGGCAGCCTCTCCTGCCATCCTATACTTAAAGTCCCATAGAATTTTGTGTCCCGTGGGCCCCATTAACAGGAAGCCCAACACTGAAAAGATTTACAGCCTCTTGTTAGGACATTTGTAGTTTGGAAGAGGAAAGCCCAATCAAAATGTGGATTTGGTAGATACAGCATCCTCTCTGCTAAACCAATTGCCACGAGTGACTAGTTCATTCCTTTGGTATTCTCTGCTCTCACATTCAGGAGGGATAAAGCCCTTAAGTATCTGGAAACAGCACTGCTTCATTCTGTCTGCCCTTCATAAAGTAACCAGTGTTGGATTTAGAAGAACTGCAGCAGAGTATTAGATTGATTTAGCCATAGGTGTGGAATCCTTCATTGCTAAAAAAATGATTGCATTGTTGTGTAAGCATTTTAAGGGTGAGATATTTCATTCCTTAAGTATATGGCACACCACAGCTGTGATCCTGAGAAAGTAATGAACATTATACCACATTGCACAGTATACAGTGGTTTGTACCGAATATGGGGAAATTGACAAGCATCCAAGACTCTCTAAACACAGAGTGCACAATCTGGCAAAAGTTATTTGGGCAAGTCCCATTGAAATAAATGGGTTTCACTAGTCTTAAGAAAGTCCCATTGCTTTCCATAGGGACTCAAGAACTTTTTTTTTGTGCCCATGGACTTTAAGAATTAATCAGCACTAAACTAATAACAAGATGTCTCTTTGTGAGACTGAGGGGCCAGGAAGCACTTTGTGTGTCACTGGGGCTTGTGTGTGATCTCATCAATGTTCATTGTGAGAGAAACTAGAGATAAAGAGAAGTCAGGGAGCATTTTGGACCCTGTTTGTAGCATATATTCTCTCTGAAACTCTGCAATGTAATCTGAATGCAGAAGAAGAGGAAGTGGGGTTTGATGCTTTTACAGTAGCATTTTTCAGGGTCACAATAATAACATTTGGTTTATATACCGCTCTTCAGGATGACTTAACACCCACTCAGAGCAGTTTAAAAAATATATTATCATTATCCCCACAACAACAATCACCCTGTGAGGTGGGTGGGGCTAAGAGCTCCTAGAAGCTGTGACTGACCCAAGGTGGCCCAGCTGGCTTCAAGTGGAGGAGTGGGGAATCATACCTGGTTCTCCAGATTAGAGTCCCGTGCTCTTAACCACTACACCACACTGGCTCTGAAATAAAATCTCTTATGGTTTCTGCCATAAGATTTTGTGGGGTCCATATCCTATCTGCTTTCCAAAAACCGTATGTTGTGTCCTGCCTGATCCTATTTTTAGAAACAATAGGTTGGATCTTACCACCCTACACCACTAAGTGTACAGCCTTCTGTGGCAATCAACCCTGTTCCACCTGTCTTCAAGGCTCTGAACCAATCCTGGAGACCACCTTCCCTGGCTCACCATAGGCAGGCTGGCCGCTGCCTCTCCCACCATGCCCAGGCTTGGGAGGGCTGGGCTCAGCCTCTTGTCAAAGGATTCACCTAGCCTAGGTGAGGAAAAGGGCATTGGAATGCCCACCGGTGAGGTAAATCAGGCTGAGAATGTGTAACTGGTCCAAGGTCACCCAGTGGGTTTTCATGACACAATGTGGACTTGAGAGCCTAGTCTGAAACTCTCACCACTGTACCACTGTGACTTTTGTGGGGTGGCTGCTGTTGAACAGGAGCAAGCAGCTATGCCTAGGTGAGTCATACAAGTCAGGTGATACCAAGTTACCTGGTGGTTGCTGCCAGGCCTGGCTATGTTGAGTTCTCTATCAAAGGTTGAAACAGTCCTGGAAAGGGCCTTGTTCCCTCCCCCTTCTTTTTTCTTATAGAAGCCAAGCCTGCAAAGCTGGCAAAACTGTTATGGTTGCCTAGTAACTGCCACTGAGGTTATCCATTTCTTAAAGCTACAAACACTTATTTTTGTTTTTTTAACCACCAACAGCCCCAATGTATTACTTTTTTATCTTTCAGATTTTTCTGCAAGCCTGGGGCGTTTTTCATATTTGTAGAAAAATCTGTCTTGTCTGTTCATGGCTCTAGTTTTTGGATGAAAGTATCCTTAGAAGTGGTTGGGCTGGGAATTAGATACATTGATGATACATATATAAAAACCTGCTGTCAACATTTCACCATTCTTTGTAATGACAAAGTTCTTGTCTTTGTCTTATCTCCTACAATCCAACTTGTTGCAACAAGAAGCATATTGATTATTCACTATGAGCATGTGATCTCAGCACAGGACAGGATATGAAATGTCATTGTTTTATTTTTGAAATGTCCTCCTCAGCAGCAGCTTGGCTACCTTCACCTTTTCCTGACTCCCAATGCCACAGATTTGTGTTGCTGACCTTTGAACAGACAGATTTTCCTTTCTGCCATTTTCTAGCATTCCTTTGCTATGTCGAATACATCCTATTAGAGAGGCAATCAGCCTGTTTTCCTGCTCCCTATCCCAAGAAGTTCACAAGGGTGAGCACAGAGAGAAACACAGCTGCTGTGTTTTCATACCCCTGAGTCACTGGTTGGACTCAGACTCTTTCTTTCTCCCTGTTGTAATTTTATCGTTACAAACAGCAACAATTCCATGGGATTTGCAAGACATCAACCATATTCCACACTCTGTGTCCGGATATGATCCTCTGTCTGTTTTAAAGAACATGCTATCCTTCTCTTTGACTGATCTCACATCTGCAGTCATTCTCACTCCAGGAACGCAACAGAAGTGCCAAAAGAAGTTTGGCGTGACTAAAAGTTCAGTCCTGCTCACCCTCATGTGTCCTTGCTCTTTTACCTCCAGTGTATCCACATCTTTATGCTGATAAACACAAAGGAAGTGCAGGTGGCCATGGCTTACCCCATGTTCACACATTTTCTCAAATGGCTGCCAGTTCTTAGCAAATGGGTCTTTATTTTTCTTGTTAATACTTATGGTTCTCCATCTCAACTGTTTTCTCTTGGCTGTTCTTTCACAAACCTCTCTGCTTTCTCTGTTATTAGTTCTCCATTATTCTCCCAAGGGTTCAGCTTTGGTGGGTTTAGTGGCACAGATCAGAGGGAACAATCTTAACATTCATTTTTTCATATCTGGTATCAGGATGTCAACAGAAGGAAAGATGGAAATCCATGAAACAGAAAGCTATTATCTGTGGTACTTTTCTATAGGGTTGCCAACTTCAGGTTGGGAAATTCCAATTCCCTTAGAGGAAATGGAAACTTTGGAGGGGGAATTCTATGACATTATACCCCACTGCATTCCCTCTGCTCCCCAAACCCTGTCCTCTTCAAGCTCCACCCCCAAAATCTCCAGGGATTTTACAACCCAGAGTTGGCAACCGTACATGCAACACTCACAAAATCTAACTATTTAATGTTTACATGTGTCATTGATGTAGTCTCCAAAACACTGCTGTGTATTAAAGTGTACAGCAATGAATACTACACATGTGGCACTCTCCCTTCTTATGTTAGAAAACCAGAGGGGAAGGGATAGCTTGAGAACTGTTGGTAGCAGCAAACATAGTGGCAAGTGGAACAGGAGTATTACTCTGTATTATCCAGTATTATTATATATGGCATAGTGGGATAGACTTCAATATTTAATCGCATACAGAATGTCTCAGTGATGGACGTGGCATGTGAACCTTCTGATGCATCTCTAAAACACTCTTTCTGTAGGACTAGGCTATCATGGTGGCAGTTCTTACAGTGTACATTTTATGATATGCCTTCTGCTTTTTTGTTCTCATTTTCAAACTTTTTTTAAAAAGAAGGCAATTGGAAAGCTGTTTGAAACAAACTCTAAGGGTTGTGGACTTTGAGCAAACGTCTGCATCAGTCGTAATAGAGACTGAATGCGCCTCATGGGTCTGATAATACCCACCCCTGTTTTATGTCGGCATACTCCAACAGGAAGAAATGTAATGAGTTTAGTTCTCTTAAGTGTCCTGGACAGCAGACTAGTAGGAATGAAACTACCATACTTTCAACTAATAAGGCCTTAAATCCCAAAGAGGCTAAAGAACTGGGGTATCCAGGGTCTGTTTCAGGTAGTGATGGATTATGGATTGCACATTTATTGTAAGTAAGTCCCCGACTTTCTCCTGGTCTGCATGATCAGCTGTAATAAATTATCAGGCAGCCAATGGCCCCCAGCCTTAAATTGCATTAATGCTCGTGCAGTCGGTCAACGTCGCTGTCCATTGCTGTGAATAATTGAGTGCACTGACACACAGTGGAACTTTGCTAATAGTTAAAATGCTTTTTGAATTAAAGCAAGTAATGGGAGGAAATAAGGAAACTGCCTGTAAATCATGCCTCAATCCCAGGACATTTGGGGCTTTGTAGCCGCCTGCTAAAAGTTTGGAAAATAGCCCTGTAGCTAATACCATTTTTGCAGAAATCCCCTTGCATAACCTCTCTGTCCTTTTCAAAACAAAGAGCAGTGCTTGAGGTTTATACTATGAATTGCTATATTGAAGAGTTGGCATATGGGTGTTGGCACCAGAGTGAAGGTAGAATTTATCCCATGGCACCAGAAAATCCAACCCCTTCCCTTCAGCCTTGAGCAGCAACCTCCTTTGGTGCTGTTGTAGTGATGCATCCATCTCAGTCAATTGGCAGCCCTTTAGGAGGAACTGGACTCTTCCTATTCCCAGTGCAGCCAGTGATGATGTACTGTAAGGGTGGCATAGGGTTCCAAGCTTGGGATCAGTTGCCTGACTCATTCTTTGTACCACTGCAGCTTAAGCAAACTTGTATGATTCTGACAGTAGGCTTCCAAAAGTGCTTTTAGTAACTCAGAGGGAACTAATTGGGGGCATTCTGGTGTTTTCCTTATGGTGCTCATTTGCTAGTTGCATTATAGTAGGGCTATTCTTCCAATCTTAGATCATAATAATAAACATTCATTCATTACAGTAGGGCTGTTGTTGTGCTGTAGCAATCATTCACAGCTGAACGTTCCTGTGTGGACAAGACAATCCAGTAACAAATGACTACTATAGGATATGTCCAGAGATGACTCCAGCATGGCTCTTGACCTTGCCTACAATGCTTCAGCGCAGCTGAGAGGTGGGACCATGCCCCCAGCGAGCAAGACAGACTGGCAGGAGCTCAGAAAGGGCACCAAAGAACACAGAGAGCTACATCTACAGCCATCTGGGCTTGGCAATGCAGCTAAGCACTTTTGTGCTTGATGCCATGGCAACAAGATCTCTCTGGGACTGAGAAGCTGTACTGGAAGTAGGGGTGGGGGTGGGGGAGAGTAGAATGCAAGAGATTCCAGGATCCAGATCTGGCAGCCAAAAGCTGGGGAGATGTTCCTGGGTGGCTCCTCTCCCTGAGAGAGACAGCAGGGCAGTCAACAGAGCAGCCCAGAGAAAGGAGGAGGAGGATCTGGGTACTGTGTAGTCTCCCCCCTTCCAACTTGAAGCTTCCTGTGAGGAGGTAAAACCAGATGTGATGCACTGCAAATTGACGGCAGAGGCAAGCCCTACCTCCTGGACCTGCCTCCCCACCCTGTGATAGTGCAGTATCCAATGAGGTGTGGAGGCAACCATAATCTGCCCAGCTGGACTTCCAAACCATCATCTCTGTCAATCTTATATAAAACTAGCAACAGAGCTCATTGTAAAAATAAATATAACGGGCTCTAGCAGTGGGACCTTGGGAGGGCTGTGCCGGTGTGGCCTCCCAAGGCCCTGCAGCCACTGTAGAGGTGGCTGGAACGCCACGTGGGGGGCGGGGTAGCACTGCTCCCCTGTGCTGCACCTCCCTGCTGGCTCCATGGCCCCTCTGAAGTCATGGCCCAGAGGCCCGGCGTGGAGCTCCCAAGTTGTTATCCACCCTGAGCCTGCTTGCGGGGAGGGCAGAATATAAATACAATACAATAAATAAATAAATAAGGCCCTGCAGGGCCATGGGAAACCCCACCACCCCTGCATGGCCTTCCTGCAACCTCCACTGCAGCTGCAGGGCCGTGCTGCGCCTCCCCACTGGCTCCACAGGCAGGCCTCTGAGGGGCTGTGGAGATGGTGGGAGGGGCAGCGTGGCCTCTCAGCTGCCACAGAGGCAGCAGGAAGTCCATGGGGGGGGAGCTTTCCCACACTGTGCCTCCCCATCAACTCCACAGGCGGGTCTCTGAGGGGCCATGGATCTGGTGGAGAGGCACAGCATGGTCCCGCAGCTGCAGCGGAGGTGGGGGGCTCCCCCACGCTCAGTACCGGATCCAGGCGCATGGATGCCCGGGGCAAACCTTGCCTGGCCACTCCGCGCGCTCCCAGCATTGTGTAATGATGTCACTTTTGTGATGTCACCACGCGGGGTGGGAGCCATGCGCGGCAACCTGGCCGCTCCAGCGTCTGGTGAGCCATGGAACTGGCAGCGGCGTGGGCGTGTGCTGGGGCGGCTGGCTGGCTTGCCGTGCGCGCCGGACCTCCCAGCCTTGCGCTCAGCCACCCCGCACGGCAAGCCAGCTGCCCCAGCGCACACTCTCGCTGCCAACAGCTCTGCGGCTCACCAGGTGCTGGGGTGGCCGGCTTGCCACGTGGCCAGCTAAGCGCAGGGCTAGGAGGCCTTCTGCACAGTTAGTGTGTCCCGCTGCCCTGTGTGGCAAGCCGGCCACCCCAGCACATGGTGAGCTGCGGAGCTGGCGGTGGCAAGGGCGTGCTCTGGGGCAGCTGTCTTGCTACACTGGTGGCTGAGCGCAGGGCTGGGAGGTCCTGCACGCGTGGCAAGCCAGCCAGCCGCCCCATCGGCGGGGCTGGCGAGGGTCTCCCAACCCTGCGCTCAGCCTCCCGGGTGGCTGGCAGCCGTGCCCGGTGCCCCCTCTTTGGCAGCGCCAGAGGCAGGCTACCCCCTGCCCCCCTCGATCCGGCCCTGCCCACGCTGTGCCTTTCCACCAGCTCCATGGCCCCTCAGAAGCCAGCCATCGACAACCCTTTTTATCCTGTCACAGGTGCACCGTAGGACCCTCAGTGAGCCTGCGCCAGGATGAAAAGTGAGTCGTCCCCAATATGGCTCAGCTTTTATATATAGGATGTTGTAATGACTGGGCAAGTTGCAATTGTCTCTGATGTCCCTTGAGCAGGACGTTGACAAGCCTGGAGACAGAACAGCATCAATATTTCTGGTCAGGCCCTTGCTCTGGGCCCAAGTTCAGAGGCAGAACCATGCTATCTTTCCTTCATTCTCCAGGCCCCCATTGAATCTGCCAGACTGGAGAAAGGACCTTCATTTTTTAACTCTCCTCCAATTGACTCATCATCAGAGCTTTCTTGGTGGCTCATAGAACTATATTAATCTGTTTAGGGTTGTGGCTGCCAACTTTGGATGTTTCCACTGCTTATTAACAGTTTGTCATACTTACTTTTACAACTGCTAGCTTCTGGGTTTGGGAAGCAGCCAGCTTTACAGTTTAACTGTCCTTTATTCCCAAATATCTGAGAAAGTAAGGGAATGTGACTGACACAAGAGAATTACAAGCGAGCGTTCAGCCTTAACAAGAGCTCTGGGCCCAGGTGGGCTTCATAATGGGCTCTGTTGATCACTTCATTACGCAAACCCATCATCCCAGTTTGCTATAATGAAGTTTTCCCTCTTCACTTCACCCTTTCAAAATTAGTTTCTTGTAAAGCTGTGCTGCTTTGTCTTGAGGCAAATAACAGCCTAAAGAGCCATAAAAAGGCGCTTAACAGAAAAAAAAAGCTGCTAAGGTTCATAAGCCCCAGATCTTGAGCTTGTTTCTGTTGCCTGTTTGTTCTCACAAACCTTTGATTTTTTAAAAATGTACTTTTCCATTAACTTTCTTCTACCTTGGAAAAATCTCCTTTTCCACTGCAGAGAATGCATCATGTAGACAATCATTAAATAGAAGCCTTATAGCAGGTCATTAGTCATTGGCTGATTCCATATTATGAGTCTGGAATCTGGTTCCTATTGTCATACATAGTATGTCCATTAGAATAAATGGAAAGCTAGGTTTGTATTTTAGTCAAGTCGAATTTTCCAAATTAATAGGTCAGATAATCCAAACTATCAGCATACTTTCTTCTGTTCAGGGCAAACTTTGAAATAACTGGGATTCCAAGTTTTTATCTAACCCAATTGTAAACGAAGTCTTCCTTAGACTTGTGCAAGGGATAAGAGCAAAGAAATTAATGGTGTCTCTTTAGATCAAGATGCAATCCTTCTTCCTTCGTCCTGGAGACAGCTTGCTACTCCGAGACCACCTGTTCAAATGAAAATGAGAGCCACACTTGCAATCTTTCTGCTTTTAAGAGTAAGGGTGTGGATACAGTTGTGTGCAAAGATTATGCAGTGCTTGTCCAAAATATGAGGGAAGCTTTCTACATGGGTACAAAGGGTTGCCCAGAGAGCCACTGAGATCTTGGATGAGCCAGCAATTCCAGAGTAAAGCCAGGACAAGACTTCTATAAAATTCAGTTACTTTGAAAGGGAAAATTTCAGCTAGTGGATCTTCTGTCATATTTACTGTACCTTGTACTTTCTGTGCAACTCTTAATGATTCAGGATATCCTTTACAGAAATTGGCAGTCCTTATTCATGACCACTCCTAGGTTAGCTTTGGTGTAAGTCTTGTGTGAGCAGTTAAGCAGAACACTGATGATTAGAGCTACGGCTTTGGAAACAGGAGGCAAGCCTTCCTTGGAAATCTTGAGATGTTGCAAAAGGATTTGCAAGCTTCTGCCTCCTCCCAGACCTATTTGTAAGTTACCTGAGGATGCAGGGACCACCTGGCCCTATTCATTGTCAACTAGTCGCTGCTGCATGTGTATCTATGGAGTTAGTTTGTTTCCTTAATTACATGGATTAGAAAAAAAGAATTTAGATCAAGCGGGTGAGTTCAAAAGCTATTTTGTTGTGACATCCGTGGAATAAAGATAAAAGACTTTTCCTACAAGGTCAGAGCATTTGCAGATGATATAATGTTAATTGTGGAAGATCCAATTGAAAACATGCCTAAGGTAATAGAAAAAATTAAAGAATTTGGAGACTTGGCAGGTTTTTATGTAAACAAAAAGAAATCAAAGATATTATGCAAAAATATGACCAAGTTAAAACAGCAGCAATTGATGGAACTAATAGACTGTGAAGTAACAAATAAGGTGAAATATCTGGGAGTTGAACTGACTGCAAAAAATATAGATCTATTCAAGAATAATTATGAGAAATTATGGACTCAAATAGAGCAGGATTTGATTAAATGGAATAGATTGAACTTGTCATGGTTGGGAAGAATTGCAGTAGTTAAGATGAATGTGTTGCCAAGAGTGATGTTTCTGTTACAGACAATACCAATCATTAGGGACTCTAAGCAGTTTGACAAATGGCAGAGGAAAATATTGGAGTTTGTGTGGGCAGGCAGGAAGCCTCGAGTGAAAATGAAAGTATTACAGGATGCAAAGGAAAGAGGTGGAATGCAATTGCCCAATTTGAGACTTTATTATGATGCAATTTGTTTGGTATGGTTGAAAGATTGGATGAAGCTGAAAAATCGCAAACTGCTGGCCTTAGAGGGATATAAAAAATTATTTGGATGGCATGCATACTTATGGTACGATAAAGTAAAAGCAGATTCTATGTTTTTGCACCATTACATTCGGAGAAGCCTCTTCTCAACCTGGAAGAAGTACAAAGACTACCTGCAAGAAGGAATCCCCTCCTGGGTGGTTCCATATGAAGTAATAGATCCGAGAACGGTTGATAATGAACAACAGTGCTTAACGTACAAGGAGATAACGCGAATAGAACTTTCTAAAATAAGAATAAGGACGCAACAAGAGTTGTCTCCAAATTATGACTGGTTTCAATATAGACAAGTTAGAGATCTTTATTACTCGGACTGTGTGAAGGGAGGGATAAGAATGGAGAACTCAGATTTAGAGAAAGCAATTCTACAAGAAGAAAAAAAGGAAATCTCTAAGATATACAAAGTACTGTTAAAATGGTATACGGAAGATGAAGTAGTTAAAGTGCAAATGGTGAAGTGGGCTATAAATTTTAATAAAGAAATAAGAATGGAGGCGTGGGAATATTTGTGGAAAAATACATTGAAGATTACGACATGCACCAGTATCAAAGAGAATCTCTACAAAATGATTTATCGTTGGTATCTGACACCAAAGAAAATTGCACTAGGGAACTTGAATACATCTAATAAATGCTGGAAATGTAAAAAGCATGAGGGATCTCTGTATCACATGTGGTGGACTTGTGAGGTAGTTAGGCAGTACTGGGGGGAAATAATAAGAGTAATGAGTGAGATTTTACAATTTCAAGTTAATAAGAACCCAGAACTCCTGCTACTGAACTTGGGAATGGAAGATATTCCAGCACAACACAGGACATTGTTATTCTACATGACAGCAGCAGCTAGACTTTTGTATGCGCAGAAATGGAAAGTACAAGAAGTGCCAACTATTGAGGACTGGACTTACAAATTGCTGTACATGGCGGAGATGGATAAAATGACAAGAAAATTGAGAGACCTTGACCCGGGACAGTTTAACACGGACTGGGAGAGGCTGAAACGATATTTGGTGAAAAAATGGGAGGTGGAAGGACTGTGGCAGTTTGATAATTACTGAAATATAACAAAAGGAGAGGGGAGTGACTATACCGGGGGGAGAGAGTAAAGTGAAAAAATTCTAAGCAATTATTTTATTTGATTAGTGTGAATAGTTGGGTATCAATAGTGTTACTATCATAAGGATTATAAGGATAGAATTTAATTATTTTTTTTTATGTCAGCAGATAACTGTACAATGGAGAATAAATATACATTAGCATACATAATATAGGTCTAATTGATAGACTTTTGCTGAATGTGTACATGAATTGTTTGTTGGATAGTTTTATAATGGAGAAATTAGTTAATCAAAAAGGACAAGACATGTAAAAGAAAGTAAAGAGTATCATATAGAGTATAAGTCAAATTGATTGATTTATAATAAATGTATGCAATGTTTATAGAAGTATTTGAAGTTATGCATAAAGTTTGAAGTACTTAGAAAGAGTAAGATAGAGTACAGAATACCAAAATGATTATTATTATTAATATTGAAAAAGATAAGTTAAGATTGTCATATTTTTACCCATTTGGGAAGAAAATAGAGATAGCACTATGTTACTATAGATAAGCTTAGAAGAGTTTGAAAGTATATTATAATAAGTACAATAAGTTTGAAATGAGTAGAGGGAGAATAGACAAGGGGTTGGAAAACTGTTGGAAGTCAACAAAAGGGGGGGGAAGGGAGGGGGTTAGAATTGGAAAATTTAAGGGAATGATTGTAATAAATTCTATATGTGTCTAATCCAATAAAAAAATTTATTAAAAAAAAAAGCTATTTTGTTGTTATGAAGATGAAAATAAGAAGAGCCCTTCTGGATCAAACCAGTGATCTAACTATGGCTGCTGCAATTGCCTTAGCAGGTAATAGGGAATGCACATATAGACTCTGTCTCTGCTTTCTTGCCTTTCGAAATGACTTGTTCCACTTTGAAAAATCAAATGAATGTTTTGATTGTGACTCCGTGGCTTTATCTCAGTCAAATTCATGAGATATATGTTTGCAAAAATGCAGTCATTTTCCAAACATGAGACCCCTCTTGACTTTTACTCAACTCCATGTCCTGTAAGTGACAGAAGAGAGCTCTTTTGAGTGGAATAGTTTTGGCTGAGACAGCAGAATTGCATTTATTTCTAAACTCTGACTATAGCTAGCAATAGTATCAGGAGCAGCAATTACTAACCCAGATTATTAACCCAATTTTTATCTGCTTAATGTTTATCTTACCCTTTCTCCATGGAGCTCATACATTTTATTTTCACAGCAAGGTTGGCTGTTAAAGTCACACAGTAAAGCGCCGAGCTAGACGTGCAGGTTTTTAAAGAGTTAGGTTTGGGTTTCCCAGACCTGAATGAGTTCCCTGCAGCTACACAGCAGCTTTGGGGAGTAGCTGTTAAAAATAAAGGAGACTTTAAATGGCCTCAGAATGCCTCTGCTGGGGGAGGAGGGGTTGCTCCCTCCCCCTCAAGCTGTTTCTCGTGTCAAAGTAGCAGGGGAGGGAGTTTTTCCCCATTTTTTTCTGCTCCACATGGACTATTCTGTGCACATGGAGCAGTAAAAACGGTGTGGGGGGGGAATCCTCCTGGGTGTTGTGACATGGAGAAATGGCTTGAAGGGGGAGGGAGGAGCCCCTCCGACAGAGGCATTCTTAGGCCATTTGGGCTCTCTTCTACTTTTTAACAGCCATTTACTTTTTAACTGCTCTGCGACTGCGGACCCAGTTATTTAAAAACCTGCATGTCTAGTGTGGCTCAGAGTTTCATGGCTGAGCTGGGATTTAAATATGGATTTCCAGATCTTAGTCCAATGTGAACCATTCTATCATACCAGCTCTTGGTACTCATCAAACTGGATGAAACTTATCAGCCATGCATTGTGACTTGCCCAGTGCTTGTACATTCCCAAGATGGCAGCCACAACAGAGGGCTTATATTTTTTTTTTTTTGAAAATTTTTTATTGGGTTAGAATCCATTATTTCCACATTTACATTCAATTTTCCCCAATTTTTTCATCTCTAACCCCCTCCCTTTCCCCCCCCCTTTTTGTTGACTTCCAACAGCTTTCCAACCCTTTGTCCCCTTTCCCTTACTTTTATTAGCTTCCTCTATCTAAAACAAATATATATTCTCCATTATTCTAAGCAGTACATCCTTAACTATTTTTAACATTATATGCCCAAACTGTAAGCCTTTGTTTCTATCTTAGATAAACAATTTATCCCAATTTTTCAATTTCAGGTATTTCTATATATCATAAACCATATAGATCATACATTCGTTTATATCAAACAATTTGACTTATTCTCTATATATATTACTCATTCTATCTTTTTATAATAGTTCTATATATCTCTCCTCACGTAGTCAATCAATTTGACCCATCTATATCTTCAGACATTCAGTTTGGTACAAAACTTGTCAGAAAAAAAAGAAAATATTGTTAGTTAATCGCTCCTTATATTTAGTCCTTATAATTAATTATTTTCTCTATGTTCTGTTTGTTAACCTATATATATCTATATATATGTCAATCTATTAATCTGACTGCTTATTAATTCACATTTATCTCTTCTCCCCCCGGTAAAGTCTCCCCCCTCTACTTCAATACTTCAGTAGTTCTCAAACTGCCACAGTTTTCCTCCCACCTCCCATTTCTTCTCCAGGTATTGTTTCAGCTTCTCCCAATCTGTGTTGAACTGCCCTGAGTCCAGATCTCGCAATTTTCTTGTCATCTTGTCCATTTCAGCCATATACAGCAATTTGTAAGTCCAATCTTCAATAGTTGGCACTTCTTGTACTTTCCATTTTTGCGCATACAAAAGTCTAGCTGCTGCTGTCATATAAAATATCAACGTCCTGTGTTGGGCTGGAATTCCCTCCATTCCCAAGTTCAGTAGCAGGAGTTCTGGGTTCTTATTAATTTGAAATTGTAAAATTTCACTCATTTCTCTTATTATTTCCCCCCAGTACTGCCTGGCTACCTCACACGACCACCACATATGATAGAGGGAGCCCTCATGCTTCTTACATTTCCAGCATTTATTAGAAGTATTCAAATTCCCTAGCGCAATCTTCTTTGGTGTCATGTACCAACGATAGATCATTTTATGAATGTTCTCTTTGATATTAATACATGTCGTTGTCTTCATTGTAGTTTTCCACAAGTATTCCCATGCCTCCATTGTTATTTCTTTATTAAAGTTTATAGCCCATTTCACCATTTGTGTTTTAACTATCTCATCCTCGGTATACCACTTCAACAGTACTTGGTATACCTTGGATATTCTTTTCTTATCTTCTTTAAGAAGGGTCTGCTCTAGTTCCGAATTCTCTATTCGTATACCTCCCTTTACAGAGTCCGAATTATATAAGTCTCTGATCTGTCTATACTGGAACCAATCGTAGTTAGGTGATAGTTCCTCTTGTGTCTTTATTCTAAGTTTGGATGCTTCAGTTTTAGTTATTTCTTTATACGTTAAACATTGTTGTTCATTATCAACAGCTCTCGGGTCTATCACCTCATATGGAACCACCCACAAAGGGGTTCCTTCTTGTAGATAAATTCTGTACTTCTTCCAGATTATGTATAGACTTCTCCGAACAAAGTGATGCAGGAACATCGAGTTGACCTTTACTTTGTCATGCCATAAATATGCGTGCCATCCAAATATTTTTTTATATCCCTCTAGGGCTAATAATTTCTTGTTCTTTAATGTCATCCATTCTTTCAACCAAACTAGGCAGATTGCATCATGATAAAGTCTCAGATTGGGCAGTTGCATTCCGCCTCTTTCCTTTGCATCTTGTAAAACTTTCACTTTCACTCGAGGCTTCTTGCCTGCCCAAACAAAATCTGATATTTTCCTCTGCCATTTTTCAAATTGTTTGGAGTCTCTGATGATTGGTATTGTCTGTAGCAAAAACATTACTCTTGGTAACACATTCATCTTAACTGCTGCAATCCTACCCAACCATGACAAATTCAATCTATTCCATTTAATCAAGTCTCTCTCTATCTGAGTCCATAGTTTTTCATAATTGTTTTTGAATAGATCTATGTTCTTTGCAGTTAATTCGACTCCCAAATATTTCACTTTACTTGTTACTTCACAATCCGTTGTTTCCATTAACAATTGTTGTTTCTGCTTAGTCATATTTTTGCATAATATCTTTGACTTCTTTTTGTTAATGAAGAAACCTGCCAAGTCTCCAAACTCCTTGATCTTATCTATCACTCTTGGCATGTTCTCCAATGGGTCCTCTACAATTAACATTATGTCATCCGCAAATGCTCTGACCTTGTATGAATAATCCTTTATTTTTATTCCACGAATTTCATCATCTTGACGTATTTGTATCATCAGAATCTCCAATACTAAAATGAACAACAATGGAGATAACGGGCAACCTTGTCTTGTTCCTTTACTTATCGTCAATTTCTTGGTCAATTCATAATTCACCACAATTGCTGCAGTCTGGTCTCTATAAATTTCCTTAATTGCTCTGATGAATCTTTCTCCCAATTGTAGCTTTTCCATAGTGGCAAACATAAAGTCCCAGTTTAAATTGTCAAACGCTTTTTCAGCGTCAACAAAGAAGAAACCAACCTCTTTGTCACAACGCTTGTCATAATATTCAATAGCATTGATCACTGTCCTTAAGTTGTCTCTTATTTGTCTGTCTGGCAAAAAGCCTGCTTGTTCCTCCTCTATGACTTCCGAGAGCCACCCCTTCAATCTCTCCGCCAATATCTTCGCAAAAATTTTGTAGTCATTGTTGAGTAGCGATATAGGTCTATAATTTTTCACATTAGTCAGGTCTTGGCCCTCTTTTGGGATCAATGATATATTCGCTTCACTCCAAGTTTCTGGAATCCTTTGATCCCTTAAAACCCCATTCATCACCTCTTTTAGGAATGGTGCCAGTTCATTAGCCATTGTCTTATAGAATTTAGCCGTAAGTCCATCTGGCCCTGGCGCCTTTCCTAGATTTGCAGATCGTATTGCCTTACTTATTTCCTCGTCAGTTACTTCACTATTCAACTTATTTCTCCAAGCTTCCGAGATTTCTGGAAGTTTGGTTTTCTCCAAATATGACGCTATTGATTCTTTGTTTACTTCTTTTTTATTATACAGCTTAGCGTAAAATTTATAAAAGGCTCTACTAATGGTAGCCTGCTCCAAATACGTTTTGTTATCTTCGCAAATTTTATTTATTATCTTCTTTTCCCTTTTCTTCTTCAATTGCCATGCCAGGTACTTCCCAGGTTTATTAGCACCCTCAAACGCTTTTTGATTCAGTCTTTTGAGATTCCACTCCAATTCTTTATTGCTCATTGCTGTTAGCTGTTCTTGAAGTATTTTAATTTCCTGGTATACCTTCTTTTTCCCTGGTCTCTTTTTTAGCTGTGTTTCTTTGGCTTTTATTTTCTCCTCAATCTCTTGTCTTTTCTCCTCTTTCTTCTTTCTTGCTCTACCATTTAAGTCCATTAGTATGCCCCTTACAACCGCCTTGTAAGCATCCCAAACTTTATTGGTTGGTACTTCTTTATTCACGTTGTATTGTATAAAAAACTTTGTCTCTCTTCTCAGTATTTCCATATTCTCTCTTTCCTGTAACAAGTCCTCATTTATTCTCCATGCTTTCCTTTTTCTCTTTTTTCCAAATTTCCACATAATTGGGTTGTGATCTGAGCCTACCATAGGCATTATTTCTACCTCCTTAGTCCATAATGCTAAGTCTTTTGAGGCCCAGATCATATCAATTCTTGATAATGTAGAATGCCTTGCAGAATAAAAAGTAAACTGTCTGCTTTTAGGATATTCTCTCCTCCATACATCTTCAAGAGTCTCTTGTTGAATCAACTCAAAAAAAAGCTTTGGTAATAGTCCTCTTTTCTTTTGTGCCGTTGTAGTCTTTTTGTCTAGTTCCAAGTCTGTCACTCCATTGAAGTCTCCAGCAAGAATTATCTGGTCGTATGCAAGATCGTCTAAATGCTTCCTTAAATCCTCAAAGAAGCTTTCTTTTGCACCGTTAGGTGCATAAAGTCCGACTACCAACACTCTCTTTAAATTCCAAATACATTCCACTGCTACAAATCTAGCTTCCACATCTCTCATAACAAATTTTGGCTGTAGCTCCTCTTTTATGTACAACACCACTCCTCTTTTTTTCTTGTTGGAGGCCGCTACATATTCTTTGCCCAATTTTCCAGATTTTAAATATTTTACATCCTGCTTTCTGATATGGGTCTCTTGCAAACAAACAATGTCACATTTTTGTTTTAGTAGCCAGTGAAAAGTATTTTTCCTCTTATTCGGTGAGTTTAGTCCATTTACATTCCAAGATAATACTTTACACTCCATACTCATGATCTTGTTGGTAAGTCTTTTTCATTGTCCTTAATAAATCGCTCCATCTCTCGCTCAGATCTAATGCGTTTTTTGGCCCCTCCAAACTCAAAGGACACTCCTTCCGGTAACTCCCATCTGTACCTGATTTTCATGTCCTTCAAAATCTGAATTAGCACTTTATATTTTTTCCGGTCCAGTAACACTGATCTGGGCAGTTCCTTCATTATAATAATCGTCTTGCCATCAATCTCCAATGGATCTTGAAACTGTTTTGTCACAATCCTCTCTTTCATATTTCGTGTTGTAAACTGCACAATCACATCTCTTGGTAGTTTCCTCTGGGTTGCTATTCTCGAATTCACACGGTATGCCACATCTAGGATAGCCACAACTTCCTCCTCCTCCTTCCCCAGGTACTCAGCCAACACCTCAGTCATCTGTTCTTGCGCTGACTTTCCTTCCACTTCTGGCAAGCCACGAAAACGTAGCTGCTTCTCCATATGTTTAGTTTCTGCAACTGACATTCTCCCCTTCACCAATCTCATCTCTGTTTGTTGCGTGTCTGCTAAATTCTCCATCGCGTCTTCTACTGTTTTAACTCTCTGCTGCGTTCCTTGTAATTCACTTCGTATTGTTTCCATACCTTTTTTCACTTCTGACAGCTCCGATTTTACTGTCTGTGTAACCTCTTTAACCTCTTTTATCAGCTCCAATTTCGTGTCCTTAAGTTCTTTAATCATATCTAAAAGTTTTTTGTCCAGGTTTTTATCCAGGTTTTCTATTGCCGATTGCCACTCTTTTTTTGACATCGTGGGGCTTGCTTTAGCTCGCTCCCACGAATCCGCTCTCTTCCTTAACTCCGTGGCGTAAAATTTAACGTTTTTCTATTTTAAATGTCCCGGTCTTCTTATAGAAATTAAGTTTTAAAGAGTCCAAAATGTCGGGCGTCTTTTCTCTATGGTTTCTCTATGATTTTGTAATCCAAGATGGCCTACTTCCTCTTCCGCTGAAGCCGCGACCCTTCCCCTTTCAAAAATGGCGATTCCCTACTTCCTGCCCTCCAGCAAGGGCCGCTTCTCTCCAGCCACTCTATTGTTATTACGCACTTCCTGTCTCCCGTCTTCCCACAGCAGATCTCGCGATGGTGTCTTTTTCTCACAGCTCCAAAGCCACAGGTATTCAAAACAATAGTCCCATTTCTTTAATAACTTCTTTAAACTTAGTCTCTTTTTAAATTCGATTCCTGCCGAGTCTTCCCCTCCTTTTCACTAGTCTGTTGCAGTTTAAAAATCTACTTTTTTTCCTCTCTGTTTTTATCAATCTGTCCCGTCTCAGAAGATAATGATCTTTACCTTCTCTTCACTTTTCTCGGGTTGTAATCGCTGTTTCGATTTTAAGTTCTCCTCTCAGCTTCTTCCCCCAATCGATGCTTGGGTATGTAGGTCTTATGCCAGCCGAATTGGCCCCAAAACTGCCGCAGAGATTATAGCCGACCCGTCGCAAGGTGGGACCTCAAGGATCGGGGGGAGACTCGCTGTGTAGAGCCCCCCCTCGTCCGAGATCTAGCTCACCCTAGGGTCTTGAGCGTTCTTTGCCTGCTCCCCGCCTGAGAGCAGTCGGCCGCGGGCTATTTTCACCCCGCCGGCCGGTTAAAACGGCAGTCCGGTCAGCTCCGCAAGTGGAGCTGCGTTAGACCTCCATGGATCCCAAACAGGAAGTCCCCACAACAACAGAGGGCTTATAGATCACTAATTGGTAAGAGGGCTGCATTCATCTTGGTGAATCACCACTTGTACAGGACTGCACTTAAAGAAATGGAGCCTGCAAGAAAGAAATATTCTTGTGACATGGTAGCGAGCGAGGCCTTCTGTGGGCCCTCCCTAAAACTGGGCAAGATTGACAACTGCCTGCGCACATACACATGCGTTCTCCAATTTATGGAGTGTATGCCTGAGGTAATCAGGAAGGCACCCATGTTTCTATCGCTCTGCAAGTGATGTAAAATGACATTATCCAGGAGGGCATTTTTTTAAAAAGAAATATAGTTATATTAAAATGGAATGATTCAAGAAAGTGCTTTTATAAAAGGAATGGGACTGTGACCTATATCACTGTGTATATTCACTGTCCGTCTTCTGTGCAGCCCCACATGGGACTGCGCCTGCGCGGGCCTGCCGACCGGATTTTTCTTTTCTAGCAAACGTCCACTAGGGGGCGCACGTCCGACCCAATGCGCATGCGCGGCCGTTTCCCGCCCGAGCGACATTGGGCGACGTCGCCCCCTTTCCCCTCAGTTTCTTCTTTGCCGCCGACCGGTAAAGACCTAGCTGTCCGCTTTTCTGAGGAAACTTTTTTCTGAGGAAACTTTTTCTAGTGAAGATGTCTGAGAAGTCGCTTTTTAAGCGTTGTTCCACCTGTGCCACGAAGATGACGAGGACGGACGGTCACTCCGTGTGCCTCGAGTGCCTGGGAGAAGGGCACATCGTCGGTAAATGTGAGCACTGCCAACGGTTCACCCCGAAGGCGAGGGCTGAGAGGGCGAATAGGCTGAACGCCCGGTTGTGGAGAAGGGCGATGCGGGCGTCGGGGGCTCCGGGTACCCCGGGGGGACCTCCACCGGCTGGTGGGACGGTTGACACCCCCCCTGAGACGGAATCTGTCCGAAGGGCCGCTTCCACTTCGCGTTCCCGCTCGCCGGATCGCCACCAAGCCCAACACCCGACCCCGGATCCGAAGGAGGCTGCGAGTTCTGCGTCGGGTCGCAAGCATTCCATGACCCCGGATCCGAAGGAGGCTGCGAGTTCCGCGTCGGGTCGCAAGCGCTCCACTCCGCAGTCGGATCCGACTCGGAGGCGGCACCGTTCCAGGTCCCCGTCGAGGTCGGAACCGACCGCCACATCGGCTCCGAAGGTGCCGAGGACTTCATCGGATCCGAACATCCCGGCTGGGTCGGTTCCCAAACCGTCGGATCCGACTCCAACTCCGACGGCGTCGACTCCGAAGCCCACTGAATTGGCTCGCGCTGGTCTTGGTTCGAGGACGAGCTCTCGATCGGAACCGAAGGCTTCGGATCCGTTACCCAAGTCACCAACCCCGGTTGACCGGAACCGAAGCTCCGATCCGACTTCAGCCTCCAAGGGCGAAAAGAAGTCGAAAAAGAGATCTAAACACCAACAGTCGACGTCGGTCCAGACGGATGAGGTCCTCTGGGAGAAGCCCTCGACCCCGTCACCGCACCTGTCCTCTCCGCTGCACCACTCCACTGGTGATGATGGTGGTCTGCCCGACGCTCCACCTAGGGCTGCCGAGACGTGGCATGCCGATGACTATATGGGAAGGGAGGATCGGCCTTATTGCCTTCCTCGGAGTGGCTATGATAGAGAGGGCTCCCTGTATGCCAGTTCTCCTTCGTTTGGCAGGGAGTATTGGGGTGATGCTCGCAGTGAGTTCTCCCACTATGATTCCCCCAGGCATGTCTCGCCTTATCACCGTGTGGAACCTTCTCAGGGCCCGAGTCCCAGCCCACCATCTGACCCGTCGCCAGATGACATCATCATTGGGACTGGTCGTGTGTCACCCTCGGAGGACTACAGGCTCTATTCTGAGCAGATGGTCAGAATGGCCCGTTCTCTCGACATCGAGATATCTGCTGTGGATCCTAAGCCAAAGGACAAGATTTTACAATATGTCCAGTCCAGGAATCCTCCAACTATTGCTTTCCCGTTCACCGAGGGCCTGGTGGAGATCGTTCACGACATCTGCAAGAAGCCGGCCTCTGTGTATCCAACATCCCGCAAACTGGAGGCCGTGTACAAGACACGGGATGACGGTTGTGCATACCTCTTTGCACACCCACCTCCTTCTTCCCTCATTACGGAGGAAATGCAGACCTGTCAACGCCAGGGGTCTTATGTGGTGCCCATTGACAAGGAAAGCAGGAAGCTCGATTCATTGGGCAAGAAATTGTACTCCTCTGCTGCCTTGATGCTGAAGATCTCCAACTATTCAGCCATCATGGGAGCATATCAAATTTTCCTTTGGAACCGCATGGCGGCCTTTATGGAAAAGCTCCCTGCAGACCAGAGGGTGTTGGCAAAGGTGGTTCTTGATGAAGCCTTGCGCCTTTCTCGTCAACAGATAAATGCTGGCTGTGACACCGTTGACACCTCTGCCAGAACATTGGCCTCTTCCATCGTCCTCCGCAGGCATTCGTGGCTCCGCACGACTGCTCTACCCATCGAGACGCGGAATAAGGTGGAGAATATGCCCTTTGAGGGTCCATCCCTGTTCTCATTCAAGACAGATGACTACCTCTCCCAGAAACGCAAAGATCGGCTGACAGCCCGTTCCTACGGCATCCTCCCAGCCAGACCATCTACCGAAAATTGGTTCCAGTATCGCCCTTCACAGGGCTATCGTGGTCGGCAACAGCGATACCAGCCGTATCCCCGTTATGGGTCCTACAGGCAATTCCAGCAGCCTGCAAGTTCCTTTCAGCGCCGGAGGCCTAGCTACCGCCCTCGTCACGGTCAACAAGCCCACGATGCCAAAGAGTCAGCAACTCAGCCAAAGCAGTTCTGACTAGAATTCGAACAGTCTGTTGTGTTTGGAAACAGATTGGTTCAGTTTGCCTCTGCATGGGCAGAAATTACATCTGATAGTTGGGTTCTTAATATCGTTAAAGTTGGCTATAAAATTCAGTTTGATGTTTACCCAGTGTTGTCTCTTCCTGACCTCTCAGTGCAATCCTCTTCTGATAACTTACAGGCTGAGGTTGTGGCACTACTAGAGAAGGGGGCTGTGCGGGAGGTGTTCCCTCAGGACCCCCTCTTAGGTTTTTACTCCAGGATGTTCCTGGTGGACAAAAAGGATGGAGGAGTGAGACCCGTTTTAGACCTTCGGGAACTGAATAAATTCGTTCTCCTCAAGCGGTTCAGAATGCTTACCCTGAACACAGTCCTCCAGTTAATGCCCGAGGACATGTGGTTCGCTGTCCTGGACCTCAAGGATGCATACTTTCATATTGCCATCCATCCTGATCATTGGAAGTACCTTAGGTTTCTTTGTAACAATAAGGCCTACCATTACCAAGTGCTTCCCTTTGGTCTCTCAACAGCCCCACGAGTTTTTTCTAAGTGTATGGCTGTGGTAGTGGCTTATTTGAGGGAACGGGGTTGTACCATCTATCCCTACCTTGACGATTGGCTCCTAGCAGCACCCTCTGCTAATGCACTCCTGGCCCAGATCCATACGGTTATGCTCACCTGCTCCAGATTAGGACTTTTGGTTAATTTACAAAAGTCTAACCTTACCCCGTCCAGACGGATACTGTTTATCGGTATGGAACTGGACGGTGGCGTGAACAGAGGTTTTCTGCCCAGAGAGCGTGCTTTAAAGATTAGCAGGATGGTGAACCTTTTTTCTAAGTGCAGGTTCCAATCCGTGACTGCGATCCAGAGGCTCCTGGGCCTCATGGCCTCCTCTACAGCTGTCACCCCTATGGCCCGGTTGCACATGCAACCTCTCCAGGTTCCTGTCGGTTCATGATTTTGAACACGAGTCCCAGAGTAAACGATATTCCATCCCCAGAGGGATTATCCGGGCCTTACGATGGTGGATTGATGAGACTAACCTCCTTGGGGGTGTTGCGTTTGGGTCCATCCAGACCGAGATCACAATCTCGACTGATGCCTCCACAGTAGGATGGGGGGCCCAGTGTGGTGCCCTGAGGGCACATGGGATTTGGTCGGAGCAGGAAAGGAGAGATCATATTAACCTGCTAGAATTGAGAGCGGTCCGTTATGCCCTTATCGCATTCGCAGACACGCTGCAGCAGAAAGCGGTTCAGGTGCTCACAGACAATTGCACCACGATGTTCTACCTGAACAAGCAAGGGGGCACTACATCCAAGGCCCTCTGCGACGAGGCCGTTCGGATCTGGAACTGGGCCGTGGACAGAGGCGTGTTCCTTCAGGCGGTCCATATTCCCGGTACCACCAATGTCATCGCAGACAAACTGAGTCGGATGCGATTCGACAGCTACGAATGGACCGTAGCAGACAATTACCTGAGCTCCATCTTTTCGGACTGGGGGTTCCCAGACGTAGACCTTTTTGCGACGGAGGCCAACAAAAAGGCCCCGCAATTCTGCTCCAGGGGAGGGCTAGGTCACCGCTCCCTGGGGGACGCGTTCCAGATACGCTGGACAGGGCACCTGTTTTATGCCTTCCCTCCGTTCCCACTGCTGTCTCGGGTCGTCAGCAAAATCCAGAGGGATGGGCCGCACTTAATTCTGGTGGCCCCCTTCTGCCCCAGACAAGCATGGTTCCAACATGTCATGCAGCTTTCGCAGGGGTCATATTATCGGTTCGCACTGAACCCGGACCTTCTGTCCGACAAAGGGGGTTGGTATCACGACCTACCCAAACTCAACCTTACTGCTTGGCACATTCGGGCATGGAGGGGATGTCTGACAGGGTAGCTGAAATTTTGCTGAATGCCCGTAGGGACACCACTCGCAGGTCATACGCAGCTAAATGGAAGCGTTTTGAGGCCTGGGCTGCTGACACCGCAGTTAATGTTTGGGATTGCCAGTTGTCTTTTATTTTTGAGTTCCTCCTGTCCCTAAAGGATGGGGGACTCTCTAATTCCTCTATTAAAGTTTATTTGGCTGCCATTTCAGCCTTCCACCCTAAAATAGATGGGAAGACGGTGTTCTCCCACAGTTTGTCGAAGTCTTTTTTGAAGGGGTTGTATAATATGTTTCCACAAGTCAAGGAAATTGTTCCCCAATGGTCACTGCAGGTAGTGCTGACGGGACTTATGAAATCACCCTTCGAACCACTGGCTACCTGTGATTTAAAATGGTTATCCTGTAAAGTGGCCTTCCTGGTTGCCATTACATCTGCTCGCAGAGTTAGCGAGCTTGCTGCCCTGAGGTGGGATGCTCCCTTTTTGAAGGTCCATCAAAATAAGGTGGTGCTGAGACCTGACCTTCGTTTTAGACCCAAAGTGTCCACTCAATTTCACACCTCACAAGACATTGTCCTACCTATCTTTTTTCCTGACCCTTCTGATAACTCTGAAAGGGCTTTACATTCCTTGGATGTGAGAAGGGCTATTTTATTTTACCTCCAACGTACATCACAGTTTAGGAGTGCCAAACAACTGTTTGTGTGCTATTATGGGCCCAGGAAGGGAAAGGCTGCTACAGCCCAGTCAATTTCCCGTTGGGTCACTCAAACGGTTAGAGCCTGCTACTCGCATGCTCAGTTACCTTGCCCTTTGGAAGTAAAAGCTCATTCCACCAGAGCGCAAGCTGCCTCTGCGGCCTTCCTTAGGGGCGTGCCCTTGCATGACATCTGCAGGGCTGCAACGTGGTCGTCTTCGGACACGTTCGCTAATCATTACGCACTAGATGTGTGGGAAAGGAAAGAGGCTGCTGTTGGTCAAGCAGTGCTTCAGTCTCTTTTTCAGTGAGAACACATGCCCGCCTCCTGGTTAAGTGGCTTGTGAGTCTCCCATGTGGGGCTGCACAGAAGACGGACAGTGAAAACAGAGTTGCGCTTACCGTAACTACTGTTCATTGACGTCTTCTGTGCAGACACACAACCCTCCCTCCTACCCCGCTGTGTTCTTCCAGATAATGTGAAGGCATTCGGCGGCAAAGGAGAAACTGAGGGGAAAGGGGGTGACGTCGCCCAATGTCGCTCGGGCGGGAAACGGCCGCGCATGCGCATTGGGTCGGACGTGCGCCCCCTAGTGGACGTTTGCTAGAAAAGAAAAATCCGGTCGGCAGGCCTGCGCAGGCGCAGTCCCATGTGTGTCTGCACAGAAGACGTCAATGAACAGTAGTTACGGTAAGCGCAACTCTGTTGTATGTATTATCTATTTGCTATATGTATTATCCTACTCTTATTGCATTGTCTTTTACTTATGCCATACCATTTTCTGTATTGTTTAACAGATATCTAATACTTATGCTTTTAGATTGCTTTAATCTTAGCACTATTACATTGCTTACTAGATTCTCATCCTATTGACTGCACTGAATTACATGTAATCTGCCTTTATTCTCAGTGAGAAAAGCAGAATATAAGTAATGTAAATAAACTTATTTGGTAACATGGTTTTGTCTTTTACACCAAAGATAATATACATTCTAAAATTGTTTAACTCAGATAAGAACTAGCAGTTTATTAGTCCTCAAAAATCATTCCCTTCCCAGACTTTCGCTCTATGAACCCATGCACTGGATGGTTTCCAATTACTGAGAGGCCCTGTTGAGTCTGCCATCTTTGAGGTTGATATCTGCTTGTTGTGGGTTTTTAACTTCATTGTAAATTGCTTTTTGGTTTACTGTGATATAATTTGCCTGATCTTGGGGCTTCCTTTCAGTGAGGAAAGGAGGGATTCATATATTTTAATAAATGAAGATGTGTGTTATGGGCCCTAAGCAACCTGAGCAGTGGCGTGGGCAAAGTGTTTGCTCAGGAGAGATTTCTACTTATTTTAGATAGTTTATGATAAAATAGATGGTGGCTTTAGACAAAATAGAAATTATAATGATTCATTAATATATACATAAAATCATAAAATCACCTAGATGTGTTCACTAAAACATATTTTATCCATTTCTTCCCTCCAGTTCCACTATTGGAAGTAAGAAGGGATCTTCTCTCTTAGTTACAGACAGCAGGTTAGTAATCTTAAAGAGTGGGACTTGGAGACAGAAGAATTTTAAAAATTGATAGCAAGGGGATGAAGTACTTTCCCTGCTTCTCCGAGAGCAATATGGTAACAGTATCTAGACATTTGTTTACATGTAATGAATGGCACTAGGAGCTATAAAGGGGACCATACCACGTGGCTTGTGAAATAAACATAGAAAGTTCATGCTTTTTCCTCAAGGAAGAGCAGCAGTGACAGGATGTTGGCTGGAATCTCTACCATGAGGCATCAGGACTGTGTTTGCACCCTGTTCATAATGGGAAAGAGAAAGACAAAAAGACCTGAAGGGCTCTGGGGAGGCTTGCTTTACTCTTGTTTAAAATTATGCTTGCTGGGTATTCCTAGAGTTAGTAATGTCCAGAGGAGCCCTGGAGTTCTCCTGGAATTAGAACTGATCTCCAAACTACAGAAATGATTTCCCCTGGAGCAACTGGCAGCTTCAAAGGGTGGACTTTGATAGCACATTTCTGCTTTCCTTCCACAAACAAGACCCGAAATCTCTAGGAATTTCCTAAGCTGGAGTTGGCAACCCTACAGATATAAGCTTTGCTGAGGGGTACAAAGTCATCTTTGCTGTGGCCCTTGTGCACAAGTATTACTTTCACCTAATTAATTAAAACATTGACAACTTTCCCTTTCCATGTTAAGTGTGCCCTTTCTTTCCTTCTCTGCCTGGAGGTTAGATAACATGCAATTGTCATCGAATTGGCCTAGTGCTTATATAGCCTGAACAACAAAATAAAGCTCATCTATTGCTGTTTGGGAGTGCCTGAGCCCCCAGGGTAATAATCTGAAAAGGGCTTAATGTATGCTCAAATTATAGGGGGACACCCTCCCCCCATCCTCTGTATCGTGTGATGGCTCTTTAGCTATTGTATTAGGAGGTTCCACTGCAAGGTTCTCTATGACTTCCTTGCCTGGATCTCTCTGCCATGTCTCTCCATGGGCGAGGATGACAGTCTGGTCTCCAAGTTTTATACTACTCTGATCTTCTGATCTGATCTTATGACCTCAAGACTGACCTCTCTTTAGTCAGCTGTTCACCTGCCTTCGTCTCTCACCCCCACACACTTGGTTTGATGTGGATATTTTGTCCTGTAAAACAGTCTCTTACCATGTTCCAAGGGTCTCTGATGGCTTAGAGTCTACCACATATGCTGGCTAAGGGAACTTCAAACTGTGCCTCACTAAAATTTCCCTTCTGTATAGGGTGATGTTAGAATTAGAGATGGGCATGAACGGCAATATGAACAAAAAAAAGCAACGAACAGCACAATCTGCTGTTCACGAACAAGCTGTATTGATCTATAAAGGCCCTGTGTGGACTGGGGCCAGCGTACCTGAGGGACTGTCTCTCCCCGTATATTCCCCAGAGGACCCTCCAATCGGGAGGAAAGAAATTGTTATCAGTCCCTGGCTCCAAGGAGGCCTGCCTGGCCTCGACTAGAGCTAGAGCTTTCTCAGTCCTGGCTCCTACCTGGTGGAACGCTCTGTCTACCGAGACCAGGGTCCGGCAGGATCTACTATCTTTACACTGGGCCTGTAAGACAGAGTTGTTCTGCCAGGCTTATGGCTGAGGCTGGGCCTCCGCTGGCTGGAGGATACAATATCTACCCCCCTCCCTATGAGAGCGACCCACCACTGTTCTTAAGGTGCTGCTATGTTCAATTGTACTGTTGCATTATTTGTTATTAACTGTATTGCCACCATCAGGAAAAAGAGTGCTGCTATTTTTTATATTTTTGTATGATGCTTTTAAATGTTTTATATGGAATGTTTTAAATGTTCTTAATGCTGTTATCCACCCTGAGCCTACTCGCAGGGAGGGCGGAATACAAATACGATAAAATAAATAAATAAATAAATAAATAAATAAATAAAGAGAAGGAAAATAAGGCAGCCATTTAAAAAAAAATTGGAATTTTTAAAATGAATTTTGGTCTCTTGTTGACTGGTATAACTGTACAATATTTTTATAGTTTTTTAAAATTCCTTAAAATATTTTTGTTGACAGGTAATAGTTCAGAGTTGTCAGGATAATCATGCATATTGACTTTTTCCTGCAGTAACTGGTTTGCATATTATAAGTTAAATTTTAAAAAATATATTAATAAGAATAGTATGGGGGGGCCTAAAGTAGCTTTCAATATCTGTTCCATTTTCCCTCCCAGCAAGTTAGGCTGAGAGAGAGAATGCCTGGCCCAAGGTCACCCAGGAGAATTTCAGGGCAGATTTGGGGATTCAAACCTTGGTTTCCCAGATCCTAGTCTGACATTCTAATCACTACGTCATGCTGGTTCTCCTTCTCAGTTCTCATGTACAACTCTTACAGCCCTCAAATAGTATTGGTTGCTTCCAATATTTGTGGTAATTTATTTGGGCAAAATAAATCTAACATAAAGCCCGCTACATTCATTTTTCTCTGCATTTGATTTATATACTAGGATAACGGAGCCTTTGGGTAGTGAAATTTTTTTGGCTGGTGAGGTGAAAGAAGAGGAGAAGAGAAAGCGTGCCACAAGTGGAAGAAAGAAAGCAAAGAAATGACGACGAGACTAGAAGAGTCTTTTTGGCAATATATGTACACATTTAATGCTCACAGAGATGTAGATACAGATGTGTTTTTTTTTAACTATAAAAGGACCCCCAAAGTTTCTAGACAGTTTTGATTTCTTTTCCTAGAGAAGGCTGCATAAATATCTATATAACATGTCATTAGGAAACTACTTCACCAATAGCAAAACCACTGAGAATTTGCATGCCTGAAGTGGTTGGTTCAACAGTGGCCAAGACCTTGAGATGGAAGTGAGCTATGTGACCAATCGCACAAGTGAAATAAGCAAGGAGAAATAGAAAGAGGACAAGTTACTTGAGATAGTAGGACTGAGCAGGAGGAAGGGAAAAATGGAAATGAAGGGGTGTATCAAAACAAAGAAGGTGATTAGCTACAAGGGAGTCATGCAAGTGGGAAGCAGAATGAAGTACAGAATGTACTGAGGATGCATGATGGGAAGTCAGGAATATGTAGCGATTTGAGGACTTGCATTAAGGCTGTGGGAAGTTTATCTGTTCAGCCGAATCCAGTGAAAAGGTTTTCTCTGATTGTCCCACTTTAAACTACTAGAGATGGGGGGAGGGGGATTAACATGACTGAAGACTTGCTGAAATAATGAAACATGCATGATCAAACATTCCCTGAAGTAATAGAGAAGGCTAACAGAAAGAAAATTGATTCATTTGAAATGTGATGGCGGAGGAAAGTTTTATGGATACCGTGGACTGCCAAAAAAGACAAGTAAGTCAGTTCTAGATCAAATCAAGCCTGAATTCTCCCAAGTAGCTAAAATGATGAAATTGAGGCTATGGTATTTTGGTCAAATCATGACAAGATAAGACTCACTGGAAAAGATGCTAGGAAAAGTTGAAGGGAGTAGGAAAGGAGGAAGACGCAGAATGAGACGACTTAACTCAATAAAGGAGGCCACAGCCCTCAGTTTGCAAGATCTGAGCAGGCCTGTTAATGATGGGGCATTTTGGAGGTTGTTAATTCACAGGGACACCATAAGTCAGAAGTGACTTGATAGCACCTAAAATACACACACTTCCTGGTCTAAAAAAGTTCCCAGCATTTATAAAATTTTTATCGTGCTAGAGAGAATGCTTTACCTATAGAAGTCTCCTTGTATGCTCCTTGTATTTTGTATGTAGGCAGGAGAGATTTTTTTAATGGGGGAGCATTTGAACATGCACACACATGCTCTCACACATCTTTAAAATGGTGTTCAGGAAAAATTTTTGTCACTCAGGTTGTATACATAAAATAGCCCTGAGATGCTGCACAGTGAGATGACCCCCCCCCCTCAGCCCTGTATTCCTGTGTGATGACTCCAGGAACAGTTCTGGTTGCCTCAGATTCTCATTACTCTCAAAACTATGCAGTGGAGACTCCGAGCTTTCTCAAATAAGCTATAGTAAATTCATAATGCTTCAAATTCAGGAGATCTGTCACTACCTTATATCTCTCTTCAGGCTCGGTAAATACAAGTTGCTAGAAACACAAGAGTAAGTTATAAATTTTTGCAGGGCTATGAACAACTTATTTTTTGAAAACTCAGATGGTTTTCCAAAGCTACTATATACCTCTCTTCTGTATTGTATTAATAGTGATTGCTCTCAAGTGACTGGAGCCTTTTTTGAAATGAAACCATGATTTGCCTTGCCATTGTTCATTCCCATCCTGGTTTGACAAGTACTGTTTCCATTTCCATTACCTTTATTCTCTCCTTTTTGTTAACTGCAGAAACTTGGCTGGTATTCCATCCAGACTGCATTTCAATGAAGCAAACCTAGGATTAAGCCAGGATGGCCATGTTTCTATGCAATGTGAAATCACAGTGAAGATGTAACTGTGGTTAATAAACCAACATCAAACCGTGCTTCTAAATTTTGGTTTGACAGGCAGATAGTGGAATGGCCTGTGTTCAGATGTTCACACTAACCATTAGCTTAATGAAATCAACAGCAAGAAAAGTTTGTCTACAACAGTAGTTGCTCCTTGATTCAGTGGTGTGCACCTAACCATCCTCAGATTTTGTGGACAGTACTTTCACCACCCCCTCTTCCACAAAAGGAAATGCTGTTCCATCAGAGCAACTGTGTGGTTGGTCGACATTTTATATTCCAAGAAACACTTTTTGTAGTGTTTGTCCAGGGTATGTGAAGAAACAACACAAGAGTTCACTTCTTTCCTGGAACTGAAACATGCCTTCTGAAAAATACCTAGTCAACCTTTGAATGTCTCACAAAAGAACTTCAGTTTGGCTGGAGTACTGTGGTATTGTGAATTGATGCTTAACACCTAAGATTCAAAGTTCAGTCTTGTTTTATTTTTCTGTCATTTTCTAGTAATAATGATCCCCTCCTCCTTCCCTCTGTCTTTATCCAGTAGGCAAAGGGGAGTCGGTGTGTGTATGTGTGAGAGAGAGAGCTTGCCCCCTTTCCTTCTCCCTCTCTTGCCATCACCCAAGGTCTGCCCTTTAGTTCCCTGCCTGTGGCTTGAGGTACAGATAGGGGCTAATGTGTGTGCTGATGGATGAGCAGTCAGGTGCCCGGTTGAGATTTTTGACCTTAGTCTGAGATCTTTAAAAGGAAGAAATCTTTATTTACCAAATTACAATCTCAATTCACTAGAACTCAAGGGAACTGAAAAAACATATCAAAGCACTACAGGGTATTGCAGAACTAATAAAAAGAAATAAAATACATGAGGCTATCTTGAGTTGTATGATCACTGGTGTTACCTTGGCATTCCCTTCTCCAGAAGGGATGCAAGCTTCCTGGAATATTGAAAAGTACAAGCTGGTCAAGACAGACTTCACTTAACAGTTCCCTGGACCTTGGCTTGTATGCTTCTAGATCTTTTAACTCTTCCTGTCACATTTTGCCCTGTCGTGAAATTTGGAGTCCCACATGCATTTCTTTGCACCCTTTCTCCAATCAAATAAGGTACATGTCGTAAAACTTTTACGGCCCAACTCACAATATTCAAACAGCCATCTATCTTGCCCCTTCCTAGCAGGTAGGCAAACGGTCATCTCCAACCCTCCTGTTTATTTTCATAATGCCCGCCCGCCCCCCCCCCGTGAAGGGGGGGGGGTTAAACCATCACCCCTATGCAAACACAGAAGCTTATATGAACCACTATGCAGCATGAATTGTTATATTTAATGTTTTTAAATGGTTTTTAAATGTATTATTTAATGTTTTTAAATGTTTTTAAACATGTTTGTATTTGTTATCCGCCCTGAGCCTGCGAAAGCGGGGAGGGCGGAATATAAATATAATAAATTAAATTAAATTAAATCTTCATCTACTCTCAGACTGACTTCTGAGAATTTTTACAGTTCTGTTCCCAGAAAAAAAATAGTTCCTTAAGATTAGGGCCTCCTTGACTAGTAAAGTATCCTGCAGTTTGGTGCCAGTTTGCCAGTTTGGTACCAGAGCTAGTTTGGTGTAGTGGTTAAGAGCACGGGACTCTAATCTGGAGAGCCAGGTTTGATTCCCCACTCCTCCACTTGAAGCCAGCTGGGTGACCTTGGGCGAGTCACAGTTCTTTGGAGCTCTCTCAGCCCCACCCACCTCACAGGGTGATTGTTGTGGGGTAATAATAGCATACTTTGTAAACCGCTCTGAGTGGGCATTAAGTTGTCCTGAAGGGCGGTATATAAATCAAATGTTGTTGTTGTCGTTGTTGTTATTATTATTACTCTCACAACAGTGAAAATGGTTCACAGTTCTTTTCTCATGTTTATCTCCTAATATTTTCTGAAATATGCTAGTTATTCCAGTATTACCTCTGTCTCCATTTAGTTCCTGACATGAGTCCAGAGAAAACTCTTGGTGTCCCAGCTTGCTTAATCAGAACTACTATGGGCTGTTTTTTTAAAAGACTGTTGAACAAGACTAGGCCAAACATCTTTTAGGATGGGGCCTAATTCATGCAGCTGCCATAATTCCCCCCCCCCCCCACACCATTAGAGTCATATAGGTTCTTGATAATCCAGCAATCATGAGTTTAAAGTAGCTTTATGCTCAGAATTCCTATGTACACCAGGTGGCTCCCCAACCCGCTTTCTATCTTCTCAAGAGTAAGATTTCTGGGAAAAGTTATTAGGCTTTGTAGTTTGTCAAGATCTTTGAAAAACCCAGTAACAAACAAAGAATCTAGTAATTAAAAGCAGATTTAGGAAACAACAAAAATGCAGGCATGGCAGAAAGAGATATAAGCTAGTATTTAACATGCCTTGATTTAGATGGTAAATGCTATTGATAGGTACAAGCAGGAAACCTGCAAGGACTTGAGGGGGTTACTTCATTTCCCCCTGTATCCCCCTTCCTCACACTATTTCCTCTTTCTCTCCTCGTGGCAGCCCCCATATCTTTTCCCCTTTCCCAGCTTTCTTCTCTCCTTCCCACTCACTAACAAACTTTTTAAAAAATCCGTCTCCTCCAGGTTTCAGCTTTATTACTTATTTATTTACTTCATTGATACACCACTGTTCTCCCCAATGAGGGCTTAAAACAGCTAACATTTTCTTATCCTTCACTTTATCTCACAATAACCCTGTCAGATAGATTAAGCTGAGAGTGATTGACCCAAGGTCAACCAGCAAGCTTCCATGGCAGAACGTGGATTTGAAGCTTGGTCTCCCAATTCCTAGTCGGATGCTCTAACCACTATACTGCAACGAGTCTCAGCTTTCCATCCTTCCCTCCAACTGACATCCTGACCCTGGGAAAAGTCTGGGCAGATTACAAAAGACATGCAATAGCAAGTTGCTTAGGTAACTTGTGTGGTGGCCACTGTTTGGGCTGGACAAATCATGCACATTTGGTGGAGGCTGCTGCTGGACCCAGGTGAGTTATGTGGCATCAAGTAATCTGGTAGCCACCACTACACCTGTGTGACTTGTGCAAATTGTGTGGTAGCAAGTTACCCAGTGGTAGCTGCTTGGTGTGGATCCAATGAGTCCTCTCTTCAGGTCAGGAGGGAGGGGAACAAGGATGCACTGGGAGGGAAAGGAGCTGCCTGTCCCTCTGCCTTTTATTGGCAGAAACCAAGGTTTGAAGGCTGGCAATATTTTTGTGGTTGCCTAGCAACCCTCAGACTGTCCACTGAGATTTCAGAGGACATCATTTTCTTAAAGGGATAGGAACCACTTCTATTAGGTTGTGGGGGAGGGGGATTAAACATACACAAAGTTTTAGATCTTTCTGCAAACCTGGGGCTTCTCTGAGGTTTGTAGAAAGATCGTCTTGTCTTTTCGTGCTTCCATTTTCTGGACTTATTTATCCACAGATAGGCTATGTTGAGAATCAGATATATTGATATAATACTAAAGTATGTGATAATTATAATAATTCTTCAGTCAGTTATGGTTTAAGTTGAGTTGTAATGAAATAGGTGACATGTTGGAGTTGGACCAGGAAGGTATGGCCTTTAGATTCTTACTCTGCTATAATGTTCACTGGAAGACCTTGCACTGTTTAACAATCTCAACATCAGGGTTGCTATGATGATAAATAGGGTTACACTTCATCTGTTGCCTGAGCTCATGGAGAAAGAACAGGAGGCAAATATGATAGAATGGGTGCTTTCATATAAAAATACAGAATAAAAATTGTCTAAAATAAAGAATACAAATGTAAAGCCTACAGTACCTACGAAGTACATTTCATTTCTCTTCCATATCTCACATTAACAATATTTACACGTAGCACATCATACTCATGGGTGCAGTTAAACCATGAGTGGAAATGACCTAAAAGAGAACCTATTGGTCTTTATCTAAATCCTCTCTGAGAACAAAGTTCATTTCCCATTTCTCAGCCAGAAGACACGTAATATGTATGTCTCAAGCTGGTCAATTAAGCAGGCAAAGCTAACAGACCACCGTTACAAAAACGAACCCGTTATCAAGAGAATATGTTCTTTGAGTTAGAGTCAGTCATGACCTCATTTTGATGGATTGGGTTTGTTTTTTAAAAAAACCTGATTGTAGTTCCAGCTCTAATAATGAACTTATTTAGTATGAGGCTTAAACAACACAATTGCTAGAAAGAGAAAGATCAGATTTGGAATGTTATTAACACAGTTAGCAAATATTGCCAAAGAAACTGATTCAGATCTCTGATAGGAAAAGCTCCAGTTTGATTCAGCGGGTACATAATATGTGATCATTGTTTCAATATACATTTAGAACAAAGAACAGCACAATCCTTTTAGACAATCTTCTGATCATAAATAAACTTTGCTACCAAGCTGGTTATGTTCACAGTCAATATGGTTGCAAAATTAACATACAGCAAAGGCATGCTTCTATTGCTGGTATATTCCTTTACATGTCTTATGTCACAATAGACAGTAAATTACTCAAGCTGTAAAAAAAAAAAAGCTCTAAGATTCCTCTGCCACCACTGGGATTTTTTATTTTTTGGTTATCACCTTTCAATAAAGCAAGCCAGTGCTGGATGCAATAGCTTTGCAACAAAGTGTCCCCTAGAGGGTGTAATAAATTAATATGGTCTGAAAATTGCCATCATTAAAGAGACATTTTATTAGACTTGCTGTCTACCTCTTTGCCATGCAGACTTATTCTCATTATCTATAAGATGCTGCGTGGTTTTGACATAATGCCTATATGAATTCTGTACAAAAATAAAGCAATCAGAAATATTAGATGACTATATATAAGATCATTGGGGAATAGGGATTATTGTTTTTGTTTTCCCTTCCTCTTAAGACTCTGCCATCACGAGGCCTGTCAAAGGCTCCACAGTAAACTATGGAGATATGCTTGGTTTTAGACTAAGACCTGTCTTGCTGAATGGAACATATAGCCAATCTAATTGTCTCCTGTTGCAACAAGTGGGCCACTGTGGTTATTTCTTTGGCCAGAAATATCCCTATGGGAATGTGAAAATTTCTGTAGCTGAGTCATGAGTGATTGTCCAGCATTTCTGAATGAGCAAATCCTGGCTGTGTCCATACATGGTTGGATATTGCACTATTATTGTGCTATTGCAAACGTTTGCGACTGGATTGTCTTATCCACACAGGAGAATTTAGTAGCAAATTATTTGTACAGCACAATAGTGCAATATCCAACCATGTGTTGTAGCCTCTATGCTTTCACCCCGCTTTTGTTATCAAAACTACCCGTTTATAAGAGAGGTTTCCACGTGAGCTTTTGCTCCACTTTGGAGCTCCCAATTGCAGCAGATTATTTCTAAGCTTCCATATAGCTTCATTGCCCATCCATTTTCCTTCCACTGTTTCCCTATTCTTTCTCTGTTTTGGGGATGAACAGCTAACTAGAGGGTCTATCCAGAGAAACCAACAAACTGGGAATAGAGATGAGCAAGAACCAAAAGACCGAACTGTGCAGTTTGTGATTCGTCGCATTTCATGATCCACAAACTTTCACTAACCTGCCCAGGTTCACAAACCGGTTTTTTTGGTTCATGAAAACGTCACATCCAGGGCAGCAAATTGTCACTTCCGGGCCAGCAGAAGGCCACTTCTGGGTCAGCAGAAGGTCTGCAGGAAGTCCATCCCATTGCCTAGGAAACTGATTGATTGGCGCCAGGCTGTCTGCAGTGACGAACCAAAAAACGAACCAAATGAACCAGCCTAAAGTTCGTGGCGGTTCATCAGAAATGGGCTCTGATGAACCGCTGGTTTGCGCACCACGTACCAGCCCGGTTCATCACAAACTTTGGTTTGTATTTTGGTTCATGCCAATCTCTAACTGGGAATGTTTCTCAGTCACCTCAGCAGGGGAGTTCCTATGGTGATCCAATAAAGCCCTGCCAGTTCAGAGGCAAGACACCAATTGTCCAATCACGGCAAACTTGAAAGGTAGCATGTCAGTACCACCCAGCAAAGAATGCAACATCACATATAAGGTAAAGAATGCTACAAGAATGCTTCAGGAATGAGGAAAGAGTGAAATAAGGGACACTATGAAAGCTCTGAATACTGGTAGAAGAGTGTCACCATGTGGAAGTCCCAAAATGTACTTATTGATTATACTTGCAACCTGCTGTTTTCACAAAATCTAATGGTGGCCCAAATGTTTCAAATGTTTTTAAGAATAATTTTTCTTCTTTATAATCTATGCTTTGGATATTTTAAGTATAACAGGGCTTAAGATGTTCAGTCATTAAATAAATGAATGCTGTTTTTCTTTGGGGGCTCTGCCACATTAGGTGAGGCAAAAACCCCCAAAATAGTGCATCCCCTTGTCTCATTTTCCCATTCAACTTTGCAGGGGATTTAGGCCTTACTCTCAAGTGTGGGGAGCTGTCCATGGTAGAATATCCTGAAGAGACTAAACTTGCCTGCTACATTTGGCAGAAAACATCTTTTTGAATTGTGCAGCTTTAGAAGCTGCCTACTCTGCTTCTATAATTGAGTGGAAGTATTATATTACAGTGGAAGTATTCAAAGTTCCTATTTTTTAAAAACCATCCTTAAAAATGTTTTGAAGTGAACAGAAAGGCATTCATGAATCCAGTAGCCTGAATCAATACCGTGATGGTGAGGGAAGCACTCAGATTTTCCACATGCCATGTGGCTGGGAATAAAACACATCAACCATGCCACATCATCTCTCCCAATCAAGGACACCTGCAATCTTGTCTAGCCAGTAAGGTGATTCTTGTAAATAGGACCTAATTTTGGCTTAAATAATGTAACTTATTGCCTCCACAGCTCAAATCCATGCTGATTTCTTCAAGGCTCTATATTTGCCTCAAAGAGAGGATTATTTATCCTTGGGGGTAAAAATCATTGGTGAATAATTTCAGATCCCATTTATGACAGCAGGGAAAGCATCTCAGATATGCTTACCAAGTTTCTATAGGAGTATTGAAGTAATTATGGGATTGTGCTAGTGTCATGGTGGGGACTTGTTTACAAATCTGAGCCCAAGCATTTCACAAGCAGGATTTGGTGGTTTGTTTCATTCCTTCCAGCTATTTACTACTATACTTAGTTACGCTGTTCACAGCTCTATACCAAATCTATATCAAATACCTGGGAATACCATCACATTGTACCTCTTTTATTGACTAGATTCTATTTTCATGCATTAGTACTAGATCACCTGCTTCCCTCTCATTTGCTGAATGCTGAATTATTAAAAAATAGCATTTAGAATAAAATTCTATGATTACACTTATGTAGAGTTATGCTTTCCAAGTCTAAAAGTATACATTTTCTAGAACTTAAGAAAATGTACTTTTCAAATATTCTAAGCAGAAATGTATGACATATTATTTATATTGGCTGGAGAGGCCGTGGTTCAGAGATGGAACACCTGCTTTGCCTGTAGAAAGTCCAGACTCATTGCTGGTATCTCTTGCCAAAGGATCTCAGCTGCAGATGGTGGAAAGGAACTTTCTCTGCCTGACAGCCTGGAGTCAAACTAAATTGCCCCAAAGTCTGATTTGTTATAAGGAAGTTTTGTAAATTCAATTCACTTATCTCCATGTTTCTGGCTTACTCACACAGTCTTTAACTACTACAAAGAGTTATCTTCTCATGTGAAAATCCAAAATTACCTATTTTTTGGAATGTGTGTTTGGATATTATACAAATTGTAAGAACTGATGTTTGAATACTCAGATGGTTGACCCAGAAGCTGGATTGAATATTCTCCAATTTTGCTCTTCAGTTTGAAACTAGCAATTTTGGCAAGGTAAAAAAGTTTCTTGAGTATTAAAATATTCACTTTTCACCATTCTATTTGGCACCGTGGTTTCCATAAGCTACTGCTGCTGTTTTTACTGGAATGGATTAGTCAACTGGGTGATCCCACCCAGTTTGGGATCCTCTGGTGAACAGAAGAATTCACAAATATTTACAGCCAACCAGATGTGACTAGAATCTCTCAATGGATGCCAAGTTCAGGCAACAAAAATGAAAAGTGAGTATTTTAGCAAGAACTATCAGCCTAAAAGGGAGGCACAGCAGGGAATGATGGAAAACTGAACAACTGTAGTTTATGAATGCAGATACAGTTTTGACTATAATTGGGAGTATGAAGTGTCCCTGGGAAAGGTACTTTTTTGCTATGCTATCTTTTCAGGGAACCAGAAGCATATCCTAGCAACAGCAGTTCTTTTCCTGCATACTCTTAAGCACTTTTTAAAGCACCACCCTATGCGGATCTAAGTTTTCAACTAGAATGTTTTCACAACTGTCATATTCAGAATGATCTTACTTTGAACAAACATCAGATTTTGCAATTGCAACTGCCTCAGTTCTGAAGGCCTAATCACACTTTATGTAACAGGTATGTTGTTTGTGTGTATTCCCAAGGCTTCCCAAGGATCATGGTAGAGTGTGAAAGGGAAACCAATCTTAACATGGCTGGTGCATAAAGATAACATGCACCACTTATTGATCTGCAGCCAACTTTAACTTCCCTAGGTCTGCCCATCCTGCATCTCTGTGTGTTTACATCACAGTTTATAGTTTGTACAGATGCTTGCTGTATACATCAGGGGATACCAATATAAAGTTTTGCTATCAAAAATACCCTCCCAACCGCAAATCAGGCAAAATTCTGAATCTGAAGTTTAAATGCATGCAAATTCAAATTTATATTTCATATTTGTTTCAGTTTTGAGTCATATATCTGAACATTCATTATATGTTAACATTTTGTCAACTTGTGATATGACTGGAACAAATCCCTAAGGCAAAGCCCTGTATACATATTGCATCAAGCATTCTATAGTGGGACATGAGGGCTCTGTCCTCCTTGACAGCCATTGTGAACCTGTACCTTGAAGAGAACAGGTCAAAGCTATTTATTCATACAAATTAGAAGGGGAAAAAAAAACAAAGCAAATGCATGGTTCAAGGGCAATAATGCCCAGGTGATGAATGATCCCGGTGAGGCTGGAAACATTAACCCAATAGAAAAAGAACTGGCGAACAATGACTCCTCATCTGTGAATATGGAATCATGCAACCAGAAGATTTTAATTTTTTTTTCCAAAAAAGATTTACTAGATGCAATAAGACTGAACTGAGATGGGGGAAACCCCCCAAAAGCCATAGAGATTTACTGGCTGTAATAAGGCTGAAAAAGAAATAGTAGTGTACAGTTTTAAAAAGATGCATTAATCACAAGCACATGGTTCTTGTAAGCAGCTGTGAAGGAAGCTATCTATTAGGATTTATAGATTACAATGTCACTCCAAGAGGCAGCAGAGTCACAGCTGCAGCTGCCAATGCATGTCTACTCCTGGATGTCACAGCCAGGAGCCAAAGGCAGAGGGCACAGCTGGCCCACACATACATGTTAAGCAGAGAGACCACAAGCTACCCTTCTCACTACAGGCCAATTTGCATTTTGTGAAAATGGATGAGGGTTGCCAGCCAACTAGCCAGGACTTTGGCTTGGATCCAGACTGGCATTTCCACTGGCACAAGGATTTCTGCCAGCAAAATGTGACCTTCTCTCTTCCCCTCTCCTGTGACAGCCAGAAGTGCTCCCTGAAATCCTGTTCCTGGGGAGAATGGACTCACAGGAACAGAACTGGGGGCATTTCAGGCTGCCATGGGAGGGAGAGCCAGGAAAGTACACTTTGCAGGCAGAAGTTCTTGCATCTGCAGAAATGTTAGTTTGGATCCAAGCCTTTGCTCCATAAAATCTTACCTCTTGATGTCTTAGTCTTCCCCCTCCCGAAGCACATGAAATATTTTTTCCTTAATCTTCACTCCCTTTGTGCTTTGCCATATGTTGAAATTTAGAATAAAAGTACTTTGCAGATAAGGTTAGTCCAGGTAGCCTTCCTCTGGGAACAAGCCTTACCAGAAACTGGCCAGAGGGGTCTGCTGGTGGGAACTTGGAGGATAGCTTTTTTTGATGTATCCCTCCCTGACTTTGGGACTCTTCCAGCATCCTTGTGGCTGCCATGAAGATGCTGCCACCATTTAAAAATACTGTGAGGGCCCAAACCTGATTGTGCCCCCAGCACAGTGAGCTGAGGTACTCTTGTGTCTTGCCCCGCACGCATATCTTATCAAGTGCTGGAACAGCCACACCCCTCCCCCATGACTGTTTTGGCACTTGAAAAAGTGTGATGGGAGTAGAATAAAGGATATAATATATATAAGATTTAGAAGAATATAGTTAAAAGCAATTTAAATAATAAGATGGGTTAAGGGTTGGAAAGCTGTTGGAAGTCTATAAGGAGGGGGGGAAGGGGGGTTGATATAATCTAGGTAATATGGGGAATTTGTGTAAAATTTATATACTCACCAATAACAATTTTTCAAAAAAGAAAAAGAAAGAAAAAGTGTGATGTGGGGAATGAGTGCTGTGCTAAGGGCCTGATCAGAATTGGACCCTCACAGCATTTTAAAATGGGGCAGTGCCCTCATGGCAGCCACAAGGATGCTGTCATAGCCAGTTTGGGCCTAATTGCATAAAGCAGAAGAAAATCTAGTTCTGGCTTCTTTCTGTGGCTAATGTGCATGTATGATTTTTTTTTACTGGAAACAAATTATTTGGGGCTTTACCTGGGTCTGATCTGAAGCCTCACTTGAATCACCATCCATTACTTCCCCCTTGCAGAGCAGGGCACATGTACAAACTGTATGTGCTATGCACAGGAGTGAATAAAAAGGGTAATTAATGTTTTACTGCACTGTCACTGTGCAAAAGTGGCTAATACCTTTTTGCAGATTGCATTAACTGAGACTGCTCTATGATGGTCTCCTATGCACTGCTCCAGATTTTAATGTTTTCAATAATTATGTATATAATAAATAAATGGTAGAAGTCCAATAATTCATATCCATTCAATGATTGTAAAAGGCGTTCATCAGCAAATAATGAATATCCATATATATTGTGCAAATAAACTGTAACTGAGATAATTATACTAAAATATAACTTATTTTTCTCTGTTAAGGAAAAATCTTTGTCATTTGTTCTTCCAAGAAGCCAAATGATGGGAAACTCCTTTCCTAGCTATAAATGAATTTATAAAGGATGGCTGTTGGCCTTTAAAGCTCTAGATGGCTTCAGATCAAGATATCCTGATCCAAGAGAGTCAGAGGGGTATAGCGCTTGTCATGTCAGGGCCAAGCTACAAGTGATGAATAACACTTGAATGTCAAGTGGATTGAGTGGAGGGCAAGTGAACAGGGAGAAATACACTTGCCATTCAAGTGTCATTTGTCACTTGTAGCTTGGCCCTCAGACGAGGATGTGGGAGACCCAGGTTCAGATCCTCATTATGCCATGGAAACTTGCTGGGTGACTTTGGGCACATCACACCCTCTCAACCTAATCTACTTCACAGGGTTGTTGGGAGGGTGAAATGGAGGGGAGGAGAATGATGTAAGCCACTCGGAGTCAGCATTGGGGAGAATGGCAGATTATAAAGTAAATAAAATAAATATCTGAAGGACAACTTTTACCTATATGAAATTGTCCGTAGCCTAAAAATCAGCACTTTTCCATAAGCCTGCCTTGAGGTGAGGCTGGTGGACATGTAGGAGAGGCCATTCACAGCTCTCACTTTCAAGCCTTGGAATTCCCGGCTCCACAAGGCCTGATTTCCAGGATTGGTTAAGACATTCAGCTGCCTGAAACAGACTGTATCGCAAGCCACCCCAGTGAGATGCAGGCCGGGATGGTAAGAGACTTCCAGGTGCACCCCTCCCTCCAGTTTTTTGGGATCCAATTTAATTTTGAAATGTAGCCATTTGGGTATTGGTTCCTGGGGAGAGTGACAACGGGTGGAAGTGGTGACCTCCAGGCCCTTCTTATGGACCTGGGAACATTTGGTTAGCCCTGTGGGAAGCAGGATGCTGGACTAGATGGACCATTGACCTGATCCAGGAGGGCTCGCCTAATGTTCTAGCTACTACAGGTGCCCTCCTGTAAGTTACTTTTTGAGCTGAATATTCAATGTTTTCTAGTCCATTCCTCTCACCTCTCTCTCACTGAGATACATTTCAGACTTGTAGGGCTGTCAGAGGCTCCATTCAAAGGAGTTTCTATTTCCTTTATTTCTATGGTGGGGAAGAAACTCTACATATTCAATCCCATTTCCCACAACTTGGTTATTTCCATTGGGCTTGGACTGCAAAATGGTGGATCTTTCAAACAGCCACTAAATTCAAGAAGATGCTCTTGCATTAGTTTAATCAAACAGACTAGGTCTATTCCAGTCTACCCAGATGCTAATACTGAGAGCTAGTTCTGATGTAACCTGTTTCAATCTGTATTCATCTGCAGGCTTTTCCGAAAGATAAAGAAAGAATTGATCATGATTGCCCTATGAGATAAATAGCCAGAAGTAAAAATGGCATTCAAGTGTCCAATTTCCTTTGAAAAAATCAATTGGGATTTAGGTTTCTAAATGCTAACATGGCCACTAGAAATCTGCTCCACCTCTCTATTGATAAACAGCATCCATTGTCGTCTAGTCCAGCAGAAACAGACTCCCATATATTTAATCATAGTGTCAACAACATTCATAAATGAAATTGAATGTGTTTTGAGCAAGTCTTAAAGATACATGCAAGATATGTGGAACATGTCATATTCTACTCTAGAGTCCCATCACATCTGTCTACTAATGTTGCTGACAAGGTAAAGCATCAGAAATTCCAGTTTAATTGGCATGTTAACCCCAGTTTATGATTGTACTGCATCATTGTAAGAGCACAAAAGAGCCATCGCCCTATAATGAATCTAACCCCGAATCTTTCAATACCTTTTAATGCCTCTGTTCATTTGGTTTTATATGTTTGGGTCTCCAGCTTTCTTGGTTTGATTTGTTTCCACCAGCTCAGTGATCCCTTAGAGAATACTCAGCAGCTTAAAATGAATACTGGGATTTCAAACATTCCCATGGCCATTAGATATCGAAAGTTTATTTGTGAGTTTCTTTGCAGCCTGATCTTCTCTGTTTGTTGACTCAGAAATTGCTCACTGAGGACAATGGAACTTACTTTTGGGTAAGTGCTCCTAAGGTTGCATCCTTGCCAAACAACATATTATATACAATTGTGTGTAACTTTCCTATAATTTTTTGGGGGAAAGGAACAAAAAGCTACAGATGTAGCAAAACACCATCAAGGTCCTTCTTGTTTAACCCTTTCTCAGTCTCCATGGTCTGTTTGTACGCTCAGTATGGAGGGGAATAGAGAATGGGATACATTTGCATATCCTAGAACTGATTTTAAGCAGACAGTATTTTTGAGCCTATAGACAATATGGAACAGGCAATTAGGCCTCAGCTGTACAATTAAACTAACAAATAATGGGGGATTGTGACAATGAGGGACCAAGTTTGCAGCAGTCTAGGGATATTCTTAGTGCTGATTCTTTCTGGGTCCAATTAAAAATGCTGGTATACTGACTGAAACTCTAAGTGACTTAGGACCAGAGAATCTGAGGGCCGCCTCTATCCCCATAAGCTTGCCTGTGACTGGAGATACATTGCCAGTCTTCACACCACCTATCCCACCCTTGCAGCAGCAGCAGCAGCAGCAGTGACAGGTGGCCTCACCAGGCCCTGTGCTGGCAAAACCCCACTTGCAGCAGCCATGGGACCTGGTTTTGCCTTACCTCCTCTTGAGGAGAGTTACAAGCATGGCCCAGGAACAGCCTGGCCAACAGGAGCCCTCCAATAGCCTGAACCTGGAGACAGGAACCCTCAGGGCAGCAGGCAAGCCAGGGGTGGGACCTACGTGGGCTAGACCAGGGAGTGGGTGGACAAACAGCTCTGGATGAACTGGGAGGGGAGGAACCAAGAGGGCTAAAAGGCAGAGGCAGCCCTTCCTGCCAATAGGCTAAGGAGAACACCACACAAACAAGCCAGGACAGGATTGGAAGAACCCAAGAGTGGGATAAAGAAACCATGTAAAACAAGTTCCTGGGAAGGCCAAGGTAGGCTGTCATTCTCAAGGGAGGAGGAGGAACCAGGTAATACAACCCCTTCCAGCCCATCTGAGGGCTGAGGACACCTGCCCGTGGCAACTAGCAGGATTGCAGATGGCTGGATGGGGACACTGATGAGGGAGGAGCCTCACACCAGTATAGCATCAAGATTAGACTACTGTGGGGGTGTGGCATTGGCGCTGTACAGGATGGACACTTAAAAGTAAGCTCCCTCTCTCCCTGACCCGAAAACCACAAATAAAATCATCATAACTTTCAAAATTGATCCAAAACAATCAGGATATGAGAAAACAAGACACAAGGAGCAAAAAAATGAACTTAAAAGCAGTCAAGAATTTTTTCCTCAGCTCAGAAGTCAGCACTTCAAATGGAGAGCAGAAAAGATACACTTAAAATGGCTGCTGAGGGAAGCCGGGTGAGTTTGCCATTGACTTCCCCCCCAATACTGCTCTAGCAGCTCTGTTGGCTTCCATGGAGCAAAACATTCTTGAAAAAATGTCCCTACTTATTAAACCACTAACAGATCAATTTGCTGATCTTAAAATAAGCATAAACTATGCCACACAGAAAGCAGACTGTGCCTTAGAAAGGAGTGAGACAATACAGGAGGAAGTCTGGGAACTTCAAAAGGTTAAGAGGTAAATGCGAGAGAAAATATTGTACTTAGAACAATCAAAACAGTCAAACCTGAAATTTAGGGGTTTGAGGAACATCTGACTGCCTCAGAGGACCTACCTTCCTTTCTGGCAAATTGGCTAGCTAATATTTTAAACTTAGAAGATGGTATTGCCTCCGTAATAACAAGAGCTTACACAATTGGCCCTCAGAATCACCTGACCAGAAAAGGCCCCAGGGATATCGCGGCAGTCTTTTCTGACAGGAGAACAATGGGAAAAAATACTTGACATTGCCAGAATTCAATCTACCAGAATTCAATCTGCAGTTAAAGGTAATCCAGTTTTGGTTTTCACTGATCATCCAAGTAAAATACTAAATAAAAGGAAAGAACTTAAAACAACAACAGAAGCATTGAGAGGAGCTCATATCAGATACAAATGGGTAAATTACACAAAATTACAAATGAGTCACAAAGATAAACTTCTCTGTGCCACAGACTATGATTCAGGTCTAATGGTTTTACAAGATGTAAATCTGGCTGCACCTATGGATCTTGATAAAACATGCCAAAAAAAGGAACATAAGAACATAAGAACATAAGCAAAGCCATGTTGGATCAGGCCAGTGGCCCATCCAGTCCAACATTCTGTCACACACAGTGGCTAGAAATCCAGTGCCATCTAAAGGACTGTCAGTGAGGCCAGGACACCAGATGCCCTCCCACTGCCTTCCTTCCAGCACCAAGACAACAGAGCACCACCTCCCCACAAAGAGAATACCATCTATCTCCTGTGGCTAATAGCCACTGATGGACCTCTGCTCCAAATATTTGTCCAGTCCCCTCTTGAAGCTGGCAATGCTTGTAGCTGCCACCACCTCCTGTGGCAACGAATTCCATGTGTTTATCACCCTTTGTGTAAAGTAGTATTTTCTTCTATCTGTTCTAACCCGACTGCTCAATAATTTCATAGAGTGCCCACGAGTTCTTGTATTGTGAGAAAGGGAGAAAAACACATCTTTCTCTACCTTCTCTAACCCGTGCATTATCTTGTAAACCTCTATCATGTCTCCCCTCAGTCGTCTTTTCTCCAGGCTAAAGAGCCCCAAGCGCCTCAATCTTTCCTCATAGGGAAAGTGTTCCAACCCTTTAATCATTTTAGTTGCCCTTCTCTGTACTTTTTCCAGTGCTATGATATCTTTTTTAAGGTGTGGCGACCAGAACTGTACACAGTACTCCAAATGAGGCCTCACCATCGATTTATACAGAGGCATTATGATACCGGCTGATTTGTTTTCAATCCCTTTCCTAATAACCCCTAGCATAGCATTAGCTTTTTTTATGGCAGTCGCACACTGTGCTGACGTTTTTAGTGAGTTATCTATCATGACTCCAAGATCTCTCTCTTGGTCAGTCTCCGCCAGTTCAGACCCCATCAACTTGTATTTATATTTTGGATTTTTGGTTCCAATGTGCATTACTTTGCACTTGGCTACATTGAACCTCATTTGCCACATGGATGCCCACTCTTCTAGCCTCGACAGATCCCTTTGGAGTGCCTCACAATCCTCTCTGGCTTTCACCACCCTGAACAATTTCGTGTCATCTGCAAATTTAGCCACTTCACTGCTTAATCCCAATTCCAAATCATTAATAAACAAGTTAAAAAGCATTGGACCCAATACCGACCCCTGTGGCACCCCACTGCTCACCACCCTCCACTGTGAGAAGTGCCCGTTTATACTCACTCTCTGTTTCCTATTAATTAGCCAGTTTTCGATCCACAAGAGGACTTGGCCCTTTATCCCATAGCTACTGAGCTTACTTAGGAGCCTTTGATGAGGAACTTTGTCAAAAGCTTTCTGGAAGTCAAGATAAACAATATCTATCGGGTCTCCCTTGTCCACTTGTTTGTTCACTCCCTCAAAGAACTCTAACAGATTGGTGAGACAAGATCTTCCCTTACAGAACCCATGCTGAGTTTTCCTCATCAGCTTTTGGTCATCAATGTGCCCACTAATTTTATTTTTGATAATAGTTTCCACCAACTTACCCGGTATTGACGTCAGGCTGACTGGCCTGTAATTTCCCGGATCTCCCCTGGAACCTTTTTTAAAGATGGGGACAACATTAGCTACCTTCCAGTCCTCAGGAACAGATGCAGAGTTTAATGACAGATTACATATTTTTGTGCGGAGATCTACAAGTTCACACTTGAGTTCTTTCAGAACTCTTGGATGTATGCCATCTGGGCCCGGTGATTTATCAGTTTTTAAATTATCTAGCAGTCGCATAACCTCCTCTCTCGTCACCTCAATGTGACTCAGGTCTTTCAAAACCCCTCCCAAAGTCAGTGCTTCCGGAGTGGGCATGCACTTCTTATCTTCCACAGTGAAGACAGAAGCAAAGAACGCATTCAGCTTCTCGGCCATTTCCCTATCACCCTTTAGTAATCCTTTTACGCCTTGGTCATCCAAGGGCCCCACTGCCTCCCTAGCTGGTTTCCTACTTCTAATATATTTAAAGAATTGTTTATTGTTTTTCTTTATGTTCTTTGCAATATGCTCCTCATATTCCCTTTTTGCCTGTCTGATCACAGACTTGCACTTTTTTTGCCACAGCTTATGCTCCTTTTTATCAACCTCACTCCGACTAGTTTTCCACTGCCTAAAAGAATCCTTTTTACCTTTTACAGCTTCTATTACATTGCTTGTTAACCATGCTGGCCTTTTCCTAAACCTATTTGTGCCTTTCCTAACCAGCGGTATATATTTAATTTGAGCTTCCAGGATTGTAGTTTTAAATAGTCTCCAAGATTCCCCAAGTGTTTTGACCTTTTTTACTTTCCCTTTCAGTTTCTTCTTCACGTACCCCCTCATCTCAGAAAAGTTACCCCTTTTGAAGTTAAACATGGCTGTGTTGGTCTTATTTGGCAATTTCCTATTTATACATATGTTGTACTCAATAACATTATGGTCACTGTTCCCAAGTGGTGCAATCACATTTACATCTCTCACCAGGTCTTCAGCATTACTGAGGACCAAATCCAGGATCACCTCTCCCCTAGTAGGTTCTGTAACCATCTGTTCCATAGCACAGTCATTGAGACAGTCTAGAAACTCACTTTCTCTCCCCCGATTCGAACACCCATTGGCCCAGTCAATGTGTGGGTAGTTAAAATCACCCATTACAACACAGTTTTTTTGTTTAGCAGCCGTCTTTAATCCTGTCATCATTTTATAATCCTCCTCTATTTTCTGATCTGGAGGGCGATAACAAACTCCCACAGTTAAGTTTCCATTTGGGCCCGTAATTTCAACCCATAGCATTTCCAGAAGCGAATCTAATTCAGTTACCTTCTCAATCTTACTGGAATGTATACCTTCTCTGACATATAGAGCCACCCCACCACCAACCCTTCCCTCCCTATCCTTCCGATATAATTTATATCCAGGAATCACCGTGTCCCACTGATTTTCCTCATCCCACCAAGTTTCTGATATGCCCACAATGTCTATGGATTCGCCCAACACTAAACATTCCAGCTCCCCAATTTTACCTCGGACACTTCTAGCATTTGTATATAAACACCTGTAACTTCCCCGGCACACTTTGCCTCGAGACGTAGTTAGGTCATCTGCACTGTTTGTCTCCATCTCAGTTGACAACTCTAATCTATCTCCCTGTAGAAGTGTTATACCTAGCCCTTCATCTCTCTGAGATGAACCATCCTGAACCAGAGACACTTTATCTCTTGTCGGCTTTCCCCTAGCATTTAGTTTAAAAACTGCTCTGCCACCTTTTTGATTTTAAGTGCCAGCAGCTGGGTTCCTTCTCGGGACAAGTGGAGACCGTCTCTCTTGTACAGCTCCCGCTTGTCCCAAAAAGAATCCCAGTGCCTAACAAACTTGAACCCTTCCTCCCTACACCATCGTCTCATCCACGCATTGAGACTCCTGATCTGCGTTTGTCTCTCTGGCCCTGCGCGTGGAACAGGTAGCACTTCTGAGAAGGCTACCTTGGAGGTCCTGGCCTTGAGTCTCCTGCCTAACAGCCTAAATTTTTGTTCCAAGACCTCACGACTGCATTTCCCAACATCATTGGTTCCAACATGGACCACGACCGCTGACTCTTCCCCAGCACTATCTACCAGCCTATCTATAACACGCGTAATGTCCGCTACCTTCGCACCAGGCAGGCAAGTCACCATACGGTCAGAACGCGGTTGTGCCACCCAGCTATCTACTTGTCTAAGGATCGAATCACCAACTACCAAGAGCCTCCCTCCCGCCCCACCCAGGGATGGTTCCTTGATACGAAAGGAAACCTGCTCACCAACTGAAGAAGAGGTCCCTTCTGAGGGCATGTTCCCCTTATCCTCAGTACGGTGCCCTGATTCCACAAGATCCTCATTCTCCTTGACAACAAGAACGCTGCCATTTTTAGAGTGGGACACATCTATCCTGTCCCTGAGAATCTTGTCCTCGTGCCTATCTAACTGTCTCCACTTCTCCAAGTCAGCCACCTTGGCCTCAAGGGTACGTACTCGTTCCCTGAGAACCAGGAGCTCCTTGCAGCGAGCACACATCCAGGACTTCTGACCAGAAGGCAGATAGTCATACATGTGACACTCAGTGCAATACACTGGAAAGCCCCCAACCCCCTGCTGGCATTCTGACTTCATTATTCTGTTTTAGGAACAACACACTAAGAGGAAAGAAAACGGCTATGATCCCCCGGCTAAGAGCCACAGGCCAAGAGCCCTTTAGCTCTCGCCCTTCGGCTCGCGCCAAAGGCTCGCGCCCCTGCCCAGCAGTTGCCTTTTCAATGCAAAAGGTCACTTCCTGCTAAGCACAGGAGGTGAGCACAAAGGGGGTGTGTGGCTTGTACTCCAGCAACCCCCAGCAGCCTTACAAACACACTCACCCTCAAACACAATCAAGCCCAAACACACTTAGCCTCAAAACTACACTCAAATCAACACAAAACTGCACACAAAAAGCCCCAAAGCTAGAGAGGACCACCCTTAGCTTCTCAGCTTAACCCACCACAGCCAAGAAGGCAAAAAGCCCTTACCTCCTCTAGCAGCTGCAGAAACTATCACAAACATTCACTCCTCACAAGGAAAGTAAAATGTCTGTTCAACAGAACTAATGGAAAATGCAGATGGATTCTAAATACAAAACATTTATCAATTTATTATTATTGCATAATACCATAAAATACTGTGGAAAGTTATGACTGTAGTTTTATAATTAAATATAAAAAAGCTTTATGTGGTCTGGGGGAGGGGAGGGTTCTGTGTTTATTTAAGTAGCTCACAACTTTTTTATTTTTTATTTGTAGCCCTTCTGATTGGTGATTACACCAATAACCAGAGTGGGAAGTTATTCTCACCTGTTTATAGAGAAAGCCTTCTCCCTGCCCAGCTGAGTGGCGGGCAGAAGGACAGGCTCTGCCGTGGCCCCCCACCTGCAGATGAGCTGGGCAGGGAGAAAGCCTTCTCCTTGCCCAGATGAGCAGTAGGCAGGCAGGTGGGCTCCGTCGCTGCCCCCCCTTGCCTGTGTACCAGCTGGGCAGGGAGAAAGCTTTCTCCATGACCAGCTGAGTGGCAGGCAAGCTAGGGGGCTCGGCCGCTGCCCCTCCTCACCCATGGATCAGCTGGGTAGAGAGAAAGCCTTCCCCTGCCCACTCCACCCACCCCTTTGCCCGCAGATCAGTTGGGCAGGGAGAAAGTGGAGTTTTCCACCTTCTCTTTGCCCAGCTGTGAAGCCCCAAGGCAATGGAATCTGTGGAAGGGAGGGGAAGAAATGTTTGATTCAGCTAATTAATTCTCTTACCTAATTATTGATTAGTAAGTCTTTTTAATGTTATTGTAAAAATAATTGATATCTACTTAATTGTTTAGAAGTTAATAATTACTACATATTGCTTATTCAATATACATACTGTTATGGAAATTTCTTTTAAAAGTACTCTGCTTTAATTTTATTTTCCATGACAGCCATTATCCTCCATTAATCAAGACACCAAACTGTGATTAATGAAGAAATATGAGTTTTCTTAATAATAAAGCTCAGATGCTATGCCTTGTTAGAACATAAGCATAAAGATCAGCCATAGCAGAGAATCTTATATACTTTCAAAGCTAATTGTTTTCAGAATAAAAGATTAAATTGTTATACAAAACTAGATACAAACAATACTTAAGAATCAAATTCTTCAGGAGACATGGCACCAAAACAGGCCTGATTGACAAAACAGTAAACTCTCTCTGTAATATAAACATGCTACATGTCTGGTGCCACACTGGAATAAGTGGGTGTCTTCCTGAGAGGGTGCTTATCCAAGGTAAATCCTTGAGTACAAAGACAAAACAAGAGAGATAATCTCTTGTACTGTTCAGTGTTTTAAACTGTCAGAATCTGCTTATAAAGAAAATCTGCTTATAAAGAAAAGCTTTTGCCTTCTGTATTAGAGGGTAGCTCCAATAAATGCTCATACATAGGTCTTTAAGCTAGAGGTCCTAAAAAATTCCTTATCACATACTTAAACAAATATTTAGAATTAACAATTGGATATTGATAAGTAATTATTGTGTATTAAGTTACTGTTGATTATTTTTCACGCTTGATACTGGATTGCTGTATATCTTATCTATTGTAGTTCAAAACAAAGTGTGTAATATTAGTGGTTGTTATTCTGCATCAAGTTATATAACCAAGCTGCTGTCAAGGTGAATTCTTAAAGTTTTGTAATAATGCATTTGAACCTTAACTTCTCTTATTGTGTGAGGTCTTAATGATTCAATCAAAAGAAAACAAATCTTAATTAATTTGGCTAAGCTAAAGCCAGAATTTACACTTCTTCAGGAAACTCACTTACACTCAACAAATAGCAACAAACTGAAAGCTAATTAGATTCAGTTTCAATACCATGCCAAAGTGTCTTCAAAAGCCTGTGGTGTATCAGTTCTAATCTTAAAACAAGTATGTTTTCAGCACAAAGCAACATTAAAGGATCCACAAGGCAGATTTCTTTTCATAAAAGGATCAATAGAAGACCAAATTTTAATGTTTTCTGCAATATACACTCCTAATAACAATCAGCTCAAATTTATAGAGGAGACTCTTCAAACACTGACAAAATTCCAAGAAGGAAAAGTGATCATAGGAGGCAACTTTAACTTCATACTTCATATTGAATCAAGTCAATGACCATACGTATTTCAACAAGCCAAAAGGGAAAGGGAAAAATCAATTCATTCATTTAGCTGAAATAATTACCAACCATCAACTGGTGGACATATACCTCTGAAAAAAATTACACCTATTTTTCAGCAAGGCATAACATTTACATCAGAATTGACTTCATTCTAATCTCTGACTCATTGACAAACCAATTCCTAACTTTGGATATTGGAAATATATGATCTGACCATGTTTGGGTCAGTTGCACTCTAGAATTAGGTCCTAAAACATCGACTGAAAAGAGATGGACTTTAGATAGAGCACTTCTATTTACTGAAAAGAATACTAAAGAAATAGAACAAGCTATCAAACAATATCTTAATGACAACATGAGAAAAGATACCTTACCGCATATAATATGGGATGCCCTGAAAGTGGTATTAAGAGATCAATTAATTTCAATGCCCATACACTTGAATAAAAGTAAGAGAGCCACTAGACAGGCATTAATGGATCCAATCAAGACACTTGAAACCCTCACAAAGCAAGAGGAAGCAAAAAGATATACCGTCAACTCCTTGCTGATTGTAAACTATTAGATTCTCTGGAAACTAATTGTGTACAAAAAGATCTTATATACCTGAAACAAAAGCATTGGTTCGACACTCAGAAATCATTTTGGCTTCTATCATGGAGAACAAAAAACACACAGATGTCCAGAACAGTTAAAGTAATCCAAGATACTGAAGGTCACTGTTACTCAGGGGTTAAACACTGAATAAACTAACTAAACTAAACTCAAAGTCTAAAGATGTAACTCAAATTTTCAGTGACTTCTACAAGCAGCTGTATTCAACAATGAACCCAAAGCCTCAACCTATCTCTGAATATCTTCTGCGGCATATGAAAATAAAAAAACTAGAAGAATCTCACAGTTTACTATTAGAAGAACCTATCAATATACAGGAAATTACAGATGCCACAAAAAACTTGAAAAATACTAAGGCAGCAGGCCCTGATGGCTATCCATTGGAGTTTTACAAGATATATGCCTGTGTTTTCACTCATCCACTAATGGAAACTTGTAATAATATTCTTAAAACAGAAAATCTTCCCCCATTATGGTCCTTGGCATCAATAATAGTCATACCCAAACAAGGCAAGAACTTTCTAAATCCAGCTTCATATAGACAAATCTCCCTGTTAAACGTAGATTACAAAATTTTTACCTCCGTTATAGCCAAACGTATCAATACAGAATATATTCACTGAGATCAGCCAGGCTTTATCCCAGGGAGAGATCTAACAAACAATATATATGAAACTTTGTGCATACTTAAATTGCATAATTGCAGCAAATCAGAAGCTCTTTTTCTAACGCTGGATATTGAAAAAGCATTTGTCTCCTTGGAAACCCCATATCTATACACCTTGCTGCAACATACGGGCTTTGGAGATAACTTCCTTAGAACCATCAAGTCAATCTATTCTTTCTCTTGGAAAGAGGGACCAGACAAGGCTGTCCTCTCTTGCCAACTCTATTTGAACTTGCTTTAGAACCTCTTGTGGAAGCAATCTGAGATAATGATCAGATACAAGGAATAACAATTGTATCCAAGTTAAGCACGTTTGCTGATGACATGTTACTATACACCCAAAATCCTGTAAACTCTCTTCCCCAACTTTAAGAAATGCTCTCAACATTTGGATATATAGTAGGACTGAAATTAATCAAACCAAATCTGGATTACTTCCTATTAATCTATCACCTGAAACAACTAAATTAATTCATCAACACTTTAAATTTCAGTCCCTTGTCTAGGGATCTTGATCCCTTCTACCTTAAACAACTTGATTAAGGTCAATCATATTCCAAAATTCAATTATATAAAGCAAGATTTATTCAAATGGAATCAACAACAACTATCTTGGTATGAGTGTTACCATGTCATCAAGTCCTTTGTACTCCCAAAATTTAACTTCCTGTTTTGAACTTTACCCATTGAATTATCTACAACCTTATTGAAAAATTGGCAGACTACCCTCAATAATTTCCTGTGGCAACATAAACATCCACGGATTGCGTTTTCCACTCTAAAGCAAAAAAAGATACATGGAGGCTTCAACTATCCAGATGTTGATATTTATGCCAAATCAATAAATATAGCAAACATAGTGCTGATGCTGCAGATGGGTGATCATCTGGATTGGATCAAAACACTATGGCCACTCCATTGCCCTCTATCCATAGAAGAGCTGATCTGGAGCAAAGCGAATTTATTATCAGGAGCTAGGCACAATAGGCATATTACTCCTATTTTATAGTCACTCTGTTGGCTTCTCTTCAGTTACTGGGGTCAAGTCAAGGTTTTGACTATCAAATACAAAGCCCTTCATGGCCTTGGTCCCTCATACCTGCAAGACTACTTCTCTCCCTAAGATCTGCCATGGCAGCTTTGCTCATGTGGCAGGGCCGTCTGAAGGTACCACCCTATAAATGGGCAAAATCAACAACTTGCCTGTACACGTGCATTCTGTTGTGGTCCCCACCTTATGGAATGACCTGCCTGATGAAGTTAGGGGGCTCCCACTCTCCTGGTTGTTTTCGAACTAGGCAAAACTGAATTGTTCAGGAGGGTTTTTTCCCCACACAGGTAGAAGGGCTGTACTATAAAGAATTGGTTCAGAAAGATGCTTTGGTCAGGGATAGGGACCAAATTATGCTACTGTGTAATGTCTGTTGCTGTAACTGTGCTTCTGCTAGGTAATTCTTGTATTGATTAACACATCAGGTTTAATTGCTTGTGCTTTGTTTCAGCTCTGTGTCAGATTTATGCATGTTTTCAAATTTCTGTAGTCCAAACCCTATTGTACTGTTTATTGGATATCCCAGCCGTTGATTGTATTGACTTACACTAATCTGCCTTGAGCCTTGGTTAGAAAGAGAGTCTATAAATAATGTAAATAATAAATAAAGAATAAAGAACCATTGATCCAAGACGATTTTCTTACATTTTCCATTTCACTGGTGAGGTGTTCTCGTGCCTAGTTTCCTTTGGATGAGAGAGCTCTCGAGCAATTTTATAGTATTTGCTTTATTTATAAATATGCATTCTTATATGGCAGCAGATCTACTACCTTGCATCAAATTCCTAGAGGGAGACACCACACCCTAAAGTGCATCACCTTCACCTTGTCTTTCTGCCAGTCTTCCAAACTTCTAAGCTGTTGCTCCTCCACCTTCTCCTCCCCCCACCTCTCTCACACACAGAGCTCTCTCTCCATTAGTAGAGTGTGTCACCTGCTCGAAGTTCTGACTGGTAAATAGAAAGATAGAGATCTTTGATATAGATCATCTACCAATCAAAAAGTAATCCCCTTAACTATTAGCTCTCATTGATGAAACTGTTCTGACCTACAAGCCTACCATTGTTTTCTCAAGATGGATAGCTGTGTTAGTCTGTCTATAGCAGTAGGCCAGTATCGCCTATAAGACTAACAAAATTTATTATAGTGTGTGAGCCTTCGTGACACACAGCTCACTTCTTCTGTTGGATGCAGTATCTGAAGAAGTGAGCTGTGTCTCATGAAAGCTCATACACTACAATATTTTTTTTAGTCTTATAGGTGCTACTGATTTCTTGCTTGTTTCTATTGTTTTCTCAGACAGCCATTCTTGAATACTCTATTCTGCAATGTCAGATCCTTATAGTTGGAGACATTATTCTTGGGACCTTTTACATACAAAGCATACACTCTGTAACCAAGCTACGAGAAGTGCTCTCTGTTATGATCAGAAATACAAGTCATATGACACAGCCTGCCAAGAGAGCAGTTTAAATATTATGTTTTCCAGTGGGCCAATTTATTTGAATAGGTCAAGCTCTCTCAAAATCCCCTGAATAGACAGCAATATACCTGCTCATTTTTAAAGATTATGGGTGAGACATTTTGGGAGATTAGCCTAAGTCATTCACATTAATAGGGCTCACTAATGGAGACTACCTCATCTAACAGTCCATGTTGTGCAGCCTTTGAAGACAGCTTAGATGCCCTGTCTAACAGCTACCTTATCTGTCACTGGCCTGTGCTGCCAAAAGATGTATGATCAGATACAGTGGTATATATCCTGCCACTCTATGGAGTAAAGTCTTCCTCCAATGGAAGATTTACTCATACTGGAAGAATTTCTTCCAGCGATGCCACAAAGAAGATTGAGATTTCTCTCATCTACTCTGCTACAGGGTGGTCAACTTCTCCTTACAGCTCCTTCCCCCAGTTTATAATTCACAATGCTGGAGGACTTAACTATTAGAATGTAGGGTTTAGTCCAGCCTTGGCTGTACACTGGAGACGTTCTCCATGAAACTGTCTCTCAGGAGCTATGGGGACATGTGCTTAGCTGATGACATTTCTACAAATTGAACTGGTTCCTCATTTCATGAAGAAGTATAGCTAGTGAATAATGTAAATCATGTGTCTTGGTCAGGCAAAATGATTGGCCATAAAATGTAGTCCTTGGACCATCTAGATGATCACACTAGACTAGACTGTCTCTACTGAGCAACAGCTGACCTACCTGCAGGCTGAAATACCTGGTAATCCATGGAACAGAAATCTCCACCATAGAATACACACTATATGGAAGCTACCTCAGACTTAATAGGGACCAATGAAATATGAACAGTTAGCTGACATCCCAGCCTTCTGAGCCAGACCATGCAGTTGTCGTCACTCAGTCCACCTTTGTGCTCCTTAAAAGGAGGGTAGACCCTTTTACAGAAGGACGTTTGCATCAACACAATTCCATTATAGGTGGAAGTCAGGTTCATGAGGGGAGGGAACAAGCATGGGTACATTAAAGGCATCTACCTTTCCCACAGTCCTTTAGGCTTGGATGAAAAATTATGGCTTAGGTATCATTGATAGTTCTGACATGTATGGCCCAGGATAGCTTGATCTCAGCTACCCTAGAAACAAAGCAGGGTCACTCTGATTAGTACTTGCATGAGAGACCACCAAGAAAGTACAGGGTTGCTTCACAAAGACATGCAATAGCAAACCACTTCTGTTAGTCTCTTTCCTTGAAAACCCTATGGAGTAGCCATAGGTCAGCTGCAACTTGATGGCACTTTACACACACATGAATGGATAATAAAGGGACAAATATCCATAGACTTACTCTTTTTAGAGAACCCTCGTGCTGGTGTCTTCTGCTCATATTGAATCACCAAAGGCAAATTCAGATTCAGCCATGACTTGATCATCCAAAAGAAGAAGATAGACAAGATGAGAAGACTGCAGTTGAGTAATTTCTTGTTAGTTTCAAAATGGATGTCAGAATGTGAGTTATGTGCATTTTGGATGCTTGGCAAAATACTAGAAGACTTAGGCACAAGTGAATGCCTACTTCATGATTTTTAAAAACAGTTTTGCAATTTATAACATATGGATTTGCAAAATTAAAGACTCATTTTTAAAAAATTGTATCACTTCAAATGGATGTTGTTGCTTTCTGACCTCCTTTGATCTGTCATGATTAGATTAATTTGCCTGTATCCGAGCTAACTTGAATTGCGTGGTGTTAAAAACGTAATGAATAGCTCTAAATAGGAGCCATGACCTGAATACTGTAGATGAAAGGACTGGTCCTGCATCCTCTAGATCAGCAACACCGGTCTTGTTGAGCACAGTGGGTGTCAGATCCATTGCTTTAAAAGTGCACAAGATGATTACAAAGACGAGTGTGTCATTGCACAGACCCAGCTGTTTAGATAATAAACCAAATAAATAACATATTAAATTCACCTCCGCCTGAAAACATCCGCTCTGTGCAAATAGACCAAATTAAAAAAAAAAAAAGAGTCAACGCCATTTCCTTCTTTGTGTGTGCAATAGACCCTAAACGTTCAATAATCTGCCATTTGAGAAATAGGATCGTCAATATCCTGGGCATATTTTTTTATTGGGATTCACTTTAATTCTACATTATTTATTTCAGACATAGTCGAATCAAAGCACTGTGAAGTGAGCCAATATCTTTGGTTTTGACTTCAGGCTTTGGCAGCGGATACAGGAGTAAATATCTCTCCACTCCCTCCCTCCTCTTTGCATCTAATGGAAGTTTTATGACTGTTGCAAGAACGGTGACTGTCTGATGTGGTAACTCCAATAATCTTCTCTCTCTTGAGCCTTGGGGACACCGGGGAAAGGCTAATAAATCTTGATTTTTATTATAGGCCTCAATTCATCCACACACAGATGAGAGAAAGGCAACATTTAAGAAAACATTGTGCAACTCTGGGGAGGAGGGCAATGTTAGTGTTGCTGGCAAACAGGAAAACAGAGTAATAGATTATATATTCTATTACCAATACTCACAAAACTTAATAGCCCAGCTAGCATTGCCAGCCCAACATTTTCAAAAAGGAAAGAGATCCTAAGGAGCGTTAGCATTTTTTTAATGGGAATTGTTCACTGCCCAACCATCAGTTCTCTGGGCCTAGTGAGGGTTGCCACTAATGAATTACAGCCCACTAGCTGAAGAACTGCTTCAACAATGTAGTCAGCATGCCTTGTGGCCCATGTGAGGGCAGGAAGTCTGGATATAATTTTTGTAAAATAAATAAAAATAAAGTGCTCAAATGCCCTCTCTGTGCTTCTCCCAACATCAAAGTGCAATGCCAATTGTACACCTATTGTTCAGATCACAGTAGTATGACTTGAGGAGCTGCCTTATTAGTAAACACTAAGGTCCATCTAGGGTAGCACATTATCTCAAACAGGACCCTGCCAGAGGTCTAGGAAAGTTCCAAGCAGATCATGCTGGAGGCACTCCTCTTTGACTTGTCTCTAGCATCTAGCATTCAGGAGATATATTGGCTTTGACTATAAACATGCCATTTTTAGCTATCTTCCTTAACAGCTGCAGATCTCAAACTATCCAACACGAATTTTGCCAATCCTTTGTTAAGAACATTTTTGCTGGTGGTCAGCATAGAAGCCTGTGGCAGTGAATTCTAAATACATACTGTTAGTTGATCCAGCCACTAAGGCCAATCAGTTTCTTTGGGCAATTCCAATTGTCTGAGAGAGAAAGAAATCTCTCTTTGTTCACCATCTCAATACCCTTTAAAAATGGTAACACGCTATCATATTCTCTTTTAGGACAGAACTAGATGTATTGATGGTAGCCCCTGTGCTCAGATGTGGATTGATACCAAACAGCTACATGGAAGGCAGGATTTCCAGAGGACAAGTACTAGGTAGGATGGTTGTGTGCTAAACCTTTCCCTCTGCTTACCTCTCCAATCTCCACCCCCAGCTCCTGTTCTCTTAGCTGGGATTTGAAAAACCTGAAATAAGGCATGCCTGAGAAAAGATGGCAAGGAGGAAGTGGCAGGCAGAGGAAGCTATCTCATGTCACCCACTGCTTCTCCACAAAAATCTCCCCGTTTTATTTATAGCTGTTCAACAGCAACCTTCATTTGAAAACATGTGGCTGACACCATCATATCTAGCTCAGCCTGTCATTATCTTTTGTTGAAATGGAAATCCTCAGCTACAAAATCTGTGTTCATGATAAGCTGTTCAGGCCACCATATGAGTCTCCAGCTGAGAAAAATAGAGCACCCAAATGCACAAAGATTGGATGTGTAAGCTTATCCCAAGTTTATTAGGGTATGAAAGTGGAACTGTAACCCTGGCATTCAGATCTTGATCCTGACAGAATAACACAAAATTAAATAGCTGCACAGTGTGACAAAAGAGAGCCTCTGCTTGGATTCCAGGCTGCACATTTCAGTGTTCAGCTTCCTCTTTGCATCATTTATTTCTAGGATGTGAAAAAGTAGGATTAAGAATATTTCACCTCACCAAACAGCAGTGAGATTGAACAGAAAATCAGGCTCATTATGTGCCCAATCTGGATCAGGAATGCTGTGCATGGGGAGAATGGGCTTAAGCGGGGCTTTTTTCCAGCTGGAATGTGGTGGAACGGAGTTCTGGAACCTCTTGAAAATGGTCACATGGCTGGTGGCCCCGCCCCCTGATCTCCAGACAGTTTAGATTACCCTCCGTGCTGCTCCAGCGGCATGGAGGGCAATCTAAACTCCCCTCTGTCTGGAGATCAGGGGGCGGGGTCACCAGCCATGTGACCATTTTCAAGAGGGCAACCCACTGAGTTCCACCACCTCTTTTCCCAGAAAAAAAGCCCTGGGCTTAAGCCATTAACCCATTCCATTTTCCTAACCAGAAATGCCCCAGGGAGCCACTGTTTGCCCCATTGGGGAAATTTATACATAGAAAATAGTATTTGTAAGTTCTCCCAGCTGAGCAAATAGCTGCTTCCTGGGGCTATTTTATGTCAGAAGAGGTCTTAAGCACCCTCCTGGCACACTCCATGTTCTGAATTGGACTCATGGGCCTCTGAGAGGCACAGAACTCCAGAACAATTTTTGGATTGTGTGAATCAACCTTCTGCGTGAAACAAGCCGGGTGAGGGAAGTCCAGTGCAATAACAAAGTTAAAGTCTAAATTTGGCAATCTGCAGCTAATTTAGAGCACAGTTACGAAAGGTGTGATGATCAAGGAGGAAATATTTGATTCCAGTATGCTCATGCAACCATCTTCTCGTCTCCTTGCTTAGAAGGCTGGGTTTCCTGTTTCCAGCTTGCTAGAAAATCACAGCAATGAATTTGATACTAATGGTTGGGGAGGGCGGTTGCTGTTACCAATGGGATTAGATTAAGTGCTTACAAGGTGTTGAGGTCTGCAGGATTCAGCCGGCTGCTTAGAAGATTCAGCAACAAACTGCTGGCTTTCCATTCCCTTATCTATATTTGTAGCAGCATGTAAGGCTAATGAGAATAAAGGAGAAGAGGAAGGAGGGGTTGCATCCATATACTTTCTGTCTACTTTGCAAAAATAAAAAGGCCCTGTGAATCCAACTGGCTGATGGTGATCAGGCAGAATTCTATGTGATCCTGGGCAAGAATAAAACATTTCTTATTAAAGCTGGTATAGTCTCAGTATTTCCGAGCATTGGTGTTCACAGAGATTCAAAAGTTCTTAAGCCTGGGAATTGCAGTAGCAGTAACATAAGTGACATCTGGTCCAATAACATAAGTAGCTATATCTATAACTGGAAAAGGCTCTCAGTTCTAATATGTCCAGAGTCATTTGTTTATGATTTTCTCCTCTCATCTCTTCTCACTTCTTTATGATTTCTCCTCTTCTGAATTTAGTGCCTGGATGTACTTTACTATTTTAAGCTGCCTCTGCAGTGACCTGCTCGAGTCAGTTCCCAAAGTCAAAACAATACAGTGAAATCTTAAAAGCAACAACATATTTTATTTAGAACATTTATTCGCCACCTTTCCACCCAAAATAGGGTCCCTAAGGTAGTGAACAACAAATATTAAAACATTCAAAACATTAAATTAACATTTAAAATGTACATATAAATACAATAAAAATATATAACCAAACACAGAGACACATACTGTGGGCCTGGACTCTTGCTTGGACTTATGAGAACAAAATGCCTACTCAGAGATTGTTCTTGGATGACTCTGCAAATTGGGATGTCCTTAGGGTTGCCAAGTCCCTATGCCCTCTCAGCAGGAGTGGGCGTCCCGGCACTTACCTTGAGGTTGTTTCTTGTGTATGCGTAAAGTGCAGTGTGCTCCTGGCGCTGGCAGTGGGTTTGCTCCTGTGCTTTGCATGAGGCCAATTCAGATCGCTGAGGGGGGCGGTAAATTGGCCCCCATGAGGTGTGGGAGCATGTCCACTGCTGGGCATGATGACATCACTTCCGGGAAGTGATGTCATTGTGCCTGCCAAGAGCAGTGTGCAACAATTAGGGCCTTAGACAAATATTGCAGTACCTTTTCTTGAGGTAGATTCTAATTGACAGCATTTTTTGTAGAGGAATGAAGAGTGAAGGAATCCTAGTCTAAAAGTTTACCTTCCCTATAGGCACTGACAGCTTGTCCACCACTGTGCTTGCATGGCAGTATGTGGCCAAATCTCCATGGCAGGAGACAAATAAAGACACGTCCTCCAACTTTGGAGACAATGAAGAAAGAGAGAGAAACTCTCACAAGGGACACAGGAAGAGGAGGAGTGATCAGAGAGGTGTTCCCTCCTTAGACAAAGAGCCAAGCCACAAGTGATGCCTGACACAGGTTGGACACTTGTCAGCTTCCCTCAAGTTTTGATGGGAAATGTAGGCATCCTGGTCTTGCAGCTGTAATGGAGAGCCAAGCTGTAAAACCAGGACGCCTACATTTCCCATCAAAACTTGAGGGAAGCTGACAAGTGTCCAACCTGTGTCAGGCATCACTTGTGGCTTGGCTCAAAGAGAAGCAACTTGCTAATTGGGGAAATAATACATACACTTAGAAAGCCATGCAGCATACCCCAATGGTCAAGGCATACAGAGTTGCCTATTCCAACAGCTGTAAACTTTCAAGCTCTTCTAATTTTTTGCTAATTGGACTTCCTCTGCTGATATTAGAATTTTTAAAGGGGAAAATTACTGTCTTAAAAAAACCCATAAAATGTGAATCACAAATGCAGGAAGCCAGTTTTGATTAGTGAAACCAAAGGGTGGTTAAAGAGTTAATTAAACCCCTTCTTTCCTTCCTGTGTGGCCCCAATCTCAATTACAGAATGTGAAATCCATCAATTGCAGATGGGTGAAATCCATGATCTTCATTATGTCCATTTCGTCCTATATTAGGCTGGATTTAAACATGATGCTGGTGAAGCACCCTTACTGCGTTGCCCTCACACAGCATCTCATTAGCCTGCCTGGGCTGCTACATTAGCTTGATTAGAATACTAGGGGTCAGGAGCTCAGGCTTCTTCAAATCAGGCCTTCATCAACTTCAACTGGAGAAAGTCAGAGGGTGGCAAGAATGTTTTCAGGCAAGAATGTTTTCAGATTAAATCTAGAGTGCCCAACTCTGGGTTGGGAAATTCTGGAGATTTGGGGATGGAGCTTGTGGAAAGAAGGCAGCTCAGCAATGATGAGATGTCACAGACAGCGTGCTCTGGAGCTGCCATTTTCTGCAGGGGAACTAACCTCTATAGTCTGAAGATCATTTCAAGAGAATGCTGGGCACCTGGAGGTTGGCAACCCTAGTTGGCAACCTAAGGTAAATCAGTCCCTGTCTGTCAATGAGTGTTCAAGTAGTAAATGGAAGAGCAAGCATTACATATTTGACTAATATTTTATTTATTATTATATTTATATTCCGCTGTCTCTGCAAAGCAGGCTAAGAGTAGATTACATCAACATGTAAAAACAGGTAGATAAACAGCTAATAAAATCAGGTTCAGTTTATAAAATCCAGCAGCACTCACATTTTCCTTCCCTCACCAAAAACCAGTGGGGCAGGTGGCGAACTGACAGATGTTACACAATCTGGGGGCAATATCCCCCACCTGGCAGGTCAAAGAAGGGGGGGTCCTCCCACCTGAAGCACCGTATGCCTGGCAGAACATCTCTGTCTTGCAGGCCTGACAAAAAGATAGTAAATCTTGCCAGGCCCATGTTTCCACAGACAGAGAGTTCCACCAGGTTGGTGTCAGGGCTGAGAAGGCCCTAGCCCTGATCAGCCAGACCCCCTTCGGGCCAGGAACTACCAGCAGATGTTGATTTGCTGAACAAAGGGCCCTCCAGGGAACATATGGTAAGAGGCGGTCCCATAAGTATGCCAGTCTCAGTCCACTAAGGGCTTTAAAGGTCAAAACCCAAAGTGTGAATATATTTACACAGCCCTTACATTTCCTTTAATGGGACATCAGTAAAGGAATTTTCAATGAAAGGACAGCTTGTCCAAATTTATTAATTGGGGGGGGGAGTAAGCCAATCACAAAGAGCTATGGTTGTCCCCTCTCCCTTTGGTCAGGAGGAAGGAGGCCTGGCACTCACCTTTCTAGATGTCTTCATGCATGTGCAGAGTGCGTGCAAGCTCCCAGCCTGCGCAATGATGTCACTTCCGTGCAGAGCCTCATGTCGCCCTGGGAGCACTCCTGCACTTTGCAACGGGCTGATTTTGGCCCATTTGAGGCCTAAATTGGCCCACTGTGGCACTCCAGGGCCCTCGCAGCAGTGCTCCTGCACTCCACAGTGGGTTGAATTGGGCCCATTTGGAGCTGAATCAGGCCTATTTGGGGCCAAAATCAGCCTGCTGTGGAATGAGGTAGTGCTACTGGGGTGGTGCAATAGGCTATGGAATGCTCTTGTGCTTTGCAGTGGGCCAGTGGAGCGCAGGAATGCTGCTGGGAGGGCTCTGGAGAGCTCCTGTGCTTCACCGCAGGCCAATTTAGGCCCCAAATCGGGCCACTGGGGTCCAAATCGGGCCACTGAGGAGCGCAGGAGTGTGCCACACCAGCTGGGAGCACTCCCCAGGAGGCACATTCCCCCACCTTTCCCCCACCGGCCAGGTAAGTGTGGGCAGGGGTGGAGGGTGGGAGCGGGGGATCTGGCAAGTTGAGTACCACCACAGTTTTCTTTTCTAAATTGCAAGTATTTCAGAGTACCTTATTCTTTTTTCTATTCTTTGGATCAGATAAAATTAGATTAGATAAAACTGAAGCTGCTAATCACATCTAAAAGTTAAAGTGCTAATCTTAACTGTTTTAGACTGAATGATCATTTTCAGTAACCGGCACTTCAAAACTAATCCTCCTACACATTGGAAGGATATGGTTAAACTTTAAGCCAGCTAGTGACATGCTAAAAGGAAGCCTAGGCTTGTGGTCTCGGCTTCTGCAGGTGGATCAGAACAGACTCAATTCATGAGCACATTCAGTTTCTCATTCATTTGCCTTGCCAAAGTCTTCACACTTGCTCCGTTCTGCGCAAGCCCCGAATCCTAGAATAGGGGCCCATTAATAATTTTTAACAATGATCACTCAGTGGGTAGAACCAGTGAGCTGGCCAGAAACAGAGGTGCTCTTGAAGAATCATCATGTTTCTTTCTCCCTGAAACATGAAGTGGGGGGGGGGATGTCCTACCACCCTCTCTGGAGATCAGTCCTCCTGAATCCATTTTGAACACTAGTGGTTCAGAGTTTATAGAATAAAAGCCTGTAATCTAAAAGAGATGTGAAAAAGCTAAATTATTTCTTGCTTGTTCTAGCAATCCTGTGTTACAGCAGTGTTTATGTCTGATATTTCAGATTGTATCCATCTTTAAATATATGAATGATGGGTGGCATTTTTTTTATTAGTTGAGTCCCTAGTTTGCTTTATTGATTTTGTGACCGCAAGACGTAATAATATTTTTAAAGATTATTTATTTATTTAAAGCTTTTATGTGCCACCTTTTCACCCTTCAAGTATGCTGGCTGCAAGCCATATAGGGCTTTAAAGGTCAATACCAGCACCTTGAATTGCACCCAAAATCAAACTGGGAACCAGCATAGATGGAACATGACTAGAGTGATATGGTCCCTATGACCCACTTCAGTCAACACTCTGACTGCAGCATTTGATACCAGTTGTAGCTTCTGGACAGTCATCAAGGGCAGCCCCACACATAGAGCATATCAGGAATCTAATCTGGATGTTACCAGAGCATGCACTACAGTGGCAAGATAAATTCTGCCCAGGAAGGACCACAGCTGGCTCACCAACTGGAGCTGGTGAAAGGCACCCCTGGCCACAGCTGCCACTTGCTTTTCTAGCAAGAGGCCCAGGTCCAGCAGCACGTCCAAGCTATGGTGTAATTCCATCCAGAACAGGAGAGATCCCCATTCTTCGACCAAAGCTTCCCCCTACCAGTAGCACCTGCATTTTGATGAGGTTAAGTTTCAGTTTGTTAACCCTCATCCATCCGAAAATTGCCACCAGGCAACTGTTCACAGTTTCCACAGCCTCCCTAGGTTCTGCTAGAAGTGTAAGATAAAGCAGAGTGTCATCCGCATATTGGTGACAACTCAGCCCAAATCTCTGGATGACTTCTCCCAGTGGCTTTAAATACATGTTGAAAACATGGGGAATAAGATAGATCCTTATGGCACCCTTTAGGCAAGAGGCCAAGGGGCAGAGCAGCATTCCCCAGTATTACACTCAGAGACCTACCTTGAAGGTTAGACTAAAACTGCTGCAAAATTGTGCACTGCAGTCCCAACCCTGAAAGGTGGTCCAGAAGGATACTTGATTGATGGTATCAAAAGCTGCTGAGAGGTCCAGGAGAACTAACAGGGTTTTACTCCACCTGTCTATCTCCTGGTGCAGGGTGTCTCCAGGGTAACCAAGTCTATTTTAATCCCATATCAGGCCTGAAATCATATTGGAATGGATTCAAATCACCAGCTTCATTCAGAAATCCCTGAAGTTGCCCAGCTGCCTCATGTTCAATCACCTTGCCGAGAAATGATACATTTGAGACTGGATGATAGTTATTCAACTATCTTGAGTCCAGAGTAGGTTTCTTTAGGAGTGGATGCACCACTTCCTGCTTCCAGGCAGGAGCGACCACCATCTCTCTTAGGAAGGCCTTTATTGTCTCTTGGACATAGTCCAACAGCTCCCCCCCCCCATATAAGCAGTCAGGAGGTGCAAGGGTAAGGTTTGCAGGTGTTGGGAGGTTTGGGATCTGGCACGTACCTTCTGCTGGACCCTTTTGATTTCTCATGCATGCGTGCTCCAGTGGTGACATGATGACATCACTTCCATGAGTGTCGTTGAGCACTTCTGTATTTCACCTGAAGCTGATTCTGCCAGTTTGGGGCCGAAATGGCCCCAAACTTCCATGGGCAGCGCAATGACATCACTTACAGAAGTGACATCGCCATGTGGAAGGGAGCACATGCCTGCTGGTGGCGGGCAAGCTCTGGGAGCTTGCCACCTCCTGCTGATTGCCCAGTGATTGGTGGATGAGGGAGCAAATCCCTGGGAGTTTGCCCACTACTGGCAGGCACCTGGAAACCCTATGCAAAGGTCGTATAAGCAGGTGGTAGATCTCAGTCTTCCAAGAACTCTGTCCACTTTCTCAGACTGGACAAGATAGCTTGGCACCCTGGAACCATCCAGTCCTGTCACTGCTAAAGTAGAGTTGAAGATGGAAAGGATGTGAGAGTTTCCCCCCGCAAAGTGTTTGGAAAAATGATCATAGCGGGCTGCAGAGTAGTCCCCCTCCTCCTTTAGTCAGTAGGCCCCTAGCCACCTGGAAGTGTTGCACAGGTCTACACCATGTGGATGCAATGGTGATGGAGAAATATTGTTTCCTTGCCTCCATCACCACCACAGAGTAGGCTTTAAATTGAGCTCTAGCCTATGCTTTATAGGATTCATCCTGAGTCCTTCGCCACTGTCTCTCTAGTTGTCTCCCCTGTCTATTCATCATCCATAGCCCCTCAGTAAACCAAGGAGCTGCCTGGGCTCTTAGACAGGAGAGAGGTCGCCTAGAAGCAATCATGTTAATTGCCTATACCATGAGGTAATGTCCTTATTCCAGAGGTCAACCAAGGTATCAACAGGACCACCAAACATATTAATAGGAAAATCCCCTACTGCTGCCTGAAAACCAGTCAGATCCATCAGGTTATGTGGGTAAACCATCTAAATCAATCCCCCACCCTTGAGGAGTTTTAGTACCCCATAATTCTAAACTCCAGTAAGTAGTGATCTGTTCATGACAAGGGAACATCTTTCATCTGCCCCCATCTTCAGATCACTTTCTTCCTGCTCAGAACAGAATACCAGATCAAGATAGAGACTTGCACAGTGTTATTAACTGAGATAGGCCCATGATTGTCATGGAGGCCATGAAAACCAGTTTACTCACCCTTGTTTGTCCAACAATCAATTGACTTCAGTTCATTAAGCTTGTACTTCATTCAAAAGTTTCTTGTAACTCTTTATAGCAGCAAATCAATGGAATCCGCATTACAATGCATTGTCTTGCTGCTTTCTATAACAACAAGAGAAGGGAAACTTTAAGCACAAAATACTGTTTTATTTGTAGAGCCTGAGTTTCATGAACGCCTCAGTGACAATTAAGTAATCTGTAATGCCAGAAACTTAATCATCGATGACCCCCGCAGACAGCAGTTTCCACAGCATGTTTTACCAGATATCTGCACCTGTGGTGCAATTTTTTAGTACTTTGTAGGATGACTCAGGGTTCCATACAGATAACCAAACTACCTAAAGGTGAGCTCATTCACTCAGTAGTAGCTTGATCCCCTGTTATAATTTTGCCAACTGAGGAGAATTTTGCCACGCTTCAGATGCAGATGTGTAGTAAAATGTGTAATAGCATGTGTCATAAAACAATAAATCATTATCACCGAAATGACCAAGCTACTCCAGGATGAGAGAGTTCTTATGTTTAGACAAATTCTTCGAGGAGGAATTCATCAACGGCTATTAGCCACAATGATGAAATGGAATGTCCATGTTCAGATCCTGTCACCACTGAATACCAGTGGTGGGGGATGGCATAAGGAGAAGGCCTTGGCCTCTATGCTTTGCTTGTAGTAGACCATCTGGGGGCCACAGGTTGGCCATTGCATGAAACAGAATGCTGGACTAGAAGGACCACTGATCTTATCCAACACAGCTGCTATTTTCTTATACTAATGTAATGAGTTCTTTGTGTATTCAACACACAAAGAACATGTATTATATGAACGAGATGAAGCATTCTAGCTGACCTTGGACCCATCACACCCTCTGGGGAGGGGCCATGGCTCAATGGTAGAGCATCTGCTTTGCAAAAGGTCCCAGGTTCAATCCTTGGCCTCTCCATTTTTAAAAAACAATGTAGCAGGTGATGTGAAAAACCTCCGTCTGAGATCTAGGAAAGCTGCTACCAGTACAAGTAGGCAGTATTGACCTTGGTAGACCAGTGGTCTGACTCAGAATAAGGTCGCTTCATGTGTATATCATGAGTGTACTTCATAGGGTTGTTGCTTCACAGGAAAGGAGAACCGTATCCATGTAGTGCTTAAAACCAATTTAGTTACATTTGATAGGTCCTTTGGGTGGTCTGAGTAGTTTAGATAGAATTTTGAGCTCCCTTCATCTTTATACATCTAAATACTAGGAGTAACCCCCCCCCCACTGCTCTGTCTTTAGAAGTAGCCATAGTTATCTAATACAAACAGGATTTTTCAACACAATACATTTTTATTGTTTTTAGTATCTATTAATAGCAGAGTTGATTTTGAAGGAAATATTTTACATTTTACATATCTTGGGAGCAAGTAGCAAACAATGACATCATACATCAACATTCCAATTAATTATATGTTGCCTCTAATGGCAAAGAATCCAATAAAATAAATGAAACAGAAAAGTGATGTAGCATCTTCGAGACTAAACTAATTAACATAGGCATGACTCTCCATAGACTCTAGCCGACTTTATCACATTGTGCAGAGTGAATTGAGAATAAAGAATCAAATCTTAATAAAGGGAATGATTTCACCACATTTCCTCAAGTGGAAGGAAGTTCCAGGGCTGCCTCTATACAAGATTTGTTTCCCTGTAGTGGAAAAGTAAGAGTACATATAAAGAAGACATAGAGTATAATATTTGTTTATTCAAAATTTACAAGCAGAGGAAATTAGAAGCAAAGCAGACTCCTAAAGCAGGCAAGGACACATATCCAAAATGCGCTAGTCAAGATGAGTCAGAGATGTCTTATCCTAAACTTCCCAATAGTACTTCCCAATCCAGACCCTCTGAGGAGCCACCACCATCTCCACATGGAGCTTCACAGTATCAAGCCCACAGATGAATGTGCATTTAGTTCGAACTTATCAAACAGTGGCAAAGTACTAGGTGTAGGAAAGGCAACGTAGGCTCTCTCACTCTCAGGGAAGGGGATACGGAGCAAAAGTAGAGATAATGTAGCTCCTGGGATCTTGCTTTGGGATCTTATGGGGTAAGTTGCCTGCACTCAGGGAGCTGACCACAGTGTTGCAAATCTGACTTAATTCTTGCTGGGTCAGCCCAGTCCTATTTATTTATTTATTTATTTATTTTCTGCCTTTCTTATTGAGACTCAAGGCGGATTACACAGTGTGAATCAGTACAGTCAATATCAGAGACATTTCAATAAAGATGTAATGGGTATAACCATGCAAATTTGCAAAGATTTAAAAACCAACAGAAATCCAATACAGAGCTGAAGAAGTGCTGAAACAGAGCATAACCAATTCTACGACTTATATATTAAACAACAAAGGATCTACCCTGTAAGATCATACTTAACAATAGTAGCAAAGTCTGTGGACCCTCCTTATCCTTTTACTGGTGGATTTATGACACCACTTCCTTACAGTACAGCCCTCCTATCTGAGGAAAAAGCCCTCTTGAATAATTCAGGTTTGCATAGTTTATGGAAGGCCTGGAGAGTGGGAGCTTTCCTAACCTCCTCAGGTAGACCATTCCATGAGGTGGGGCCACCACAGAGAATAGTGGCCCTACCTAATGGGTTGCTATTGATTTTACCTGAGTGCAAGGTGGCACCTGCAGAAGGCCCTATTCAGGTGAGCAAAGCTGCTGTGGTAGAATATAGGGAGAAACAGCCGATATGATGGACCAAGACCTTGAAGAGCTTTGTAGGTGATTTGGGCTTGAATTGGGCTTGGTAACTGCTAGGTAGCCAATGGAGTGACTGTAGAATGGGAGTAAATTTCATGGTTCTTCTAGCTCCCAATAATAGCTGAGCAGCATTGTTCTGCACCAACTGGAGTCTCCAAGTTAACTTAGAGGGGAAACCTATGTATTGTGCATTACAGTAGTCAAGTCTTCATGTTACCATGGCATGGATCCAGGTGTTCAGATTGGCCATGTTGAGGTAAGGGGCCATCTTCCAGGCTAGTCTGAGTTTGTGGAAAGCATTTTTTGCAGCTTCCTTAATTTGCTTTTCTAGTAGTAGTGCTGAATCCAGTAGGCTCTTAACTGAGTCCGCAAGAGTCAGATGAACTCCACTGAAAGTGGGGGTACAATGTCCTTCAAGATATCTGCCTTCCAACCAGCATCACTTCCATCTTTCCTGAGTTCAGTTTCAATTTGTTTGCTTTCAGCCATTTGACCGCAGCTGTCAGTTAGCGACCTAAGATCACTACTGCATCCCACTGTGATTTGCATAGTGTGATACAGAGCTGGGTGTTATTTGCATATTCCATAGCTATGAATGAGTTCTTCTGAAGGCTTTACATAGAGGTTGAAGAATATGGGGGATAAGATTGCGCTCCGTGGAACCCTTGCAGGGTTCCCATTCTGCAGATGATGATTCCCATTCTGCAGATGGCTGGTCTGCAACAGCTACCCTTTAAGTCCGTTCCATGAGAACTATTTAAACCAATCTGAGGCACATCCTTTGATATCCACTTCTGCTGCCAAATACCTCAACAAAATGGCATGGTATACTTATCAAAGGTTGCAGACAGATCCAGGAGGAGTAACAAAGAAGCATGGCTTTTGTCACTTGCCATGGTGGAGCAAGAGTGCACACGAGGAACTTTGTGAAATCCAGGGTGTGCTTCGCACTCATGTATGGGAGGTGAGCCATGTCCAAAATGTCTAACAACTACCACCCAAGTTCCCTTGCAGGTTATCCATCTCCTGAGTCCCAGCTTGGGGAGGGGCGAGGGTACACTGACAGGTAAGAAGGAAGCTGCCCCAGCTTGCTCATTCACACTAGCTTCTCCTCTCCCCTCACCCGTGCCCCCCCCCAATGCTGGCCTCTGTGGTTGAGGCTTGTTGGGGGGGCACGGCACCTGCCCATTAACCAGCACAGCCCATGCCTGCCATGGAGGCAGTTGTCCAGGGAGCCATGTTCAAGACAGCTCATTCGGGGGGTAGAGCCCCAAACAGCCCATGCCAGGGCTCTACTCAGCCCCTCTTGTTCCTCCAACAATTTCTGCAGTTAGAGAAGTATGGCATATAATATCACGACAATTTCAATTCAACCCGTTCTCACATGCTTAAACTAACATTATGGTCAAATTCACACTTAAAAACTGGGTAGAAATCTTTTTTATGGAAGATGAGGAAATTTTACTTTAGATCAATTGATAGGTAAGAATGAGGAGTTCTTGTCATGTTTTCAACTGAGGTCTAAATATGATTTCCAGTTTCTCCTGAATGACTATATTTACAATTGTAACATTTGCTGGTGTCCAAATATGATCCAACTGCTTTGAGTGCTCCTGTATCTCCCCCACTTTTGGAGATTCTTATTGAGTCAATACAGAAAGTGAAATCTACAATATTTGTATATAAATATTTGAGGTTGGTTAATAAATATGGTACACGGGGCCTTAGAGATGAATGGAAGCATCCAGTTTTGCTAAAGCAAGGATACAAGGCTTTAAGTCATGTTTCTGTTGCTACTATGAATCTTAAGTTGTGTCTTATTCAGCACAAAATTATGTTTAGGGTATATTGGACACCACAGCATCTTTTTACTAAAGGCTTAAGCACAGTGTCTAACTGTTGGCACAAAATGCATCTCTTAAGCATATGCTCTGGACATATTTAGTCATTCAGCCCTTTGGAGAGGAAATTAGTTATATTAATTTTGTGTTAAAAACTCATTTATTTTTGAGGATGTTAATGTACTGTTAAACTACTTGCCTGTCTCTTGGAATCTAACCAAAGGTCAACGGAAATGGACCCTCTGTGCTCTTACAGTTGCTAAAAGACTTATACTTCAACACTGGGAAGATTAAAACCCACTTCCTGTAAATTACTGGATTGAAGACCTTAGTATCAACATTTGAACCTATCATATATAGAAGGCAATTGCATAAGGACTTATTTTTAGATTATTTGGAAATCTTTTATAGATATCTAAGTATAGATTTGCCCAAAGTGTTTTTATAGCCAGCACTGTTTTCTTTCTTTTTTCTTTTCTTTGCCTTTTTATTTTTTCTGTTTCACACTAATAAAATAATATTTTTTTAAAAAAAATTAAAAAAATATTTTTTTGGTCAGCTCATATTTGGATTTTCTGCAACTTGTGGTAACACTAAAATATGGCAGGGCCAACTAACTATGCATATGGGACATGGGAGTATCCCCAACATATGCGATGTAGGAGATGATCCCATCACAGAGGATAATTAACAGTCAGAAACACCTTCAAAGAGGTCCCATATATCAGGAGTGGTAAGTGAGCCAGAGCCCCAGGAGAATAAGGGTCAACTGCAACCACAGGGCAACTCTGAAATAACTGGTCTCCAGAGATCTGGAAGATTAAGAAAAACCACCAAATAGATTGACTCTGTATGCTGGATGTTAAAAGAGGAGGGGAATTATTGCAATTTCTTGTAATGAGCTCTCACTACAGGCTGCACTAATGAAAATATTGTTATTTAAATTGTGGCTGATCTTATGATGATGATTATACATTATTTAATATTATTGCACTGTTATGAACAATATATACCAAAATCTACAAGGAAAACTGCCATAAACATAGTGAGGTTATTTAATTTTGAGGCAGTGCTGCTAGATGAAACAATTAATTACTCTGGCCCTCTAATGATAATCTGCAATATTTTTTTCCTGACTACAGGTGCCACAATGACAAGGGATCTTCCTGAGAGTCAGAAATACTTTATTCTTTGTGACATCTTATAGCAATTGTCAAACATTCAGACATTATGAAACTGTAAAGAGGGAAATCAATCAACCACGTGTCTTTGGTTTATGAGCTGCTTCAGTTCCTTGGATTGTACAGGGAATGTGAAGCTGAGGTGGCATAGCTCAGATCTGAGAAAAAGGGTGGTTAATATTCATAACCATCTGGGCCAAAGACGCAATATCTGATTGCTCTGCAGGAAATAATTTCCTCACTTAAATCTTTTGATCTGCAATTGGAGCATCTTTTCCTTCTCCTCCTCCCTCAGCAAATGTTTTGATGATACCTTCTGAAGGAAATGGAGGCTGCAGCGAATCTTCATATGAGAGAATAAAGGCTGATATCATCTTTGGGCTCCAACTCCCCTTCTTCCTTTGCTCTGTCAGGCTGAATATGTTATCCTCAGGATGCTATCACATATAGAGAGGGGACAATGGCATTCTACCAGATTTCTTTTTAGCAGTTAAGCAGGAATCACAACATCCCAAAATTTGTAAAAATTTGGTCTCCCATTCCCTGTTACTTCTCATTATTCCCCATTGCATTTTTAAAATTTGGTCTCCCACTCCTTCAACCATCTCTCTTTGTAGCGATGGAAACTAATGGTCTACTCTTCATTCCCAATTGCGCCTCCAATTCCTTTAATGTCTTTATTCTTGCTCTGAAAAGCAGAGTGGAAAATTAGCCTGTGGCAGCTCTAGATTCCCACTCAATGCCTCAGTTCGTTGTTTTTGCCTTGCAGTTGGCAGCTACCAATTCATTCCTGCCGTGATGTTTTCATCTGGTATATAAAGCTGACTGATTCACTCAAGAACTAAGGAGGAAGCCTAAAAGTATCGTGTCTCTTTGTTGAGTTGCTAAAAAAAATACCCGGAGCTGTCACTGTAACCTTCTGTATCAACATACAAATGTTGTGGCATCTGAGTCAGCTTCTGAAATGCTATTATGCCAAATGTCTTGGGGACTCAACACTGTCTTCTAAGTCTAAGCAGTCCTGTAGTTTTGCTGACCAGGGGCTAATTATAGAATGTATGGAGGTAATCTGACATACTGATTTTGATGATGATTGTGTGGTAAAAACCTGAATGATTGAATTTACTTATGTTGCGCAAACCTTTAAACATTACAGCAGGCCTACTGGATAAACCCATGGAAAACCCATCTGCTGCTGTAAGAACTGGAGAGCCAACATAGGATAGTGTAGTACTGTAGTGTAGTGTAGTAGTGTAGGATAGTATAGGACTAAGTTTTGGGGATCAGAGTTCAAACTACTACTCTGCTGTGGAGGTTGCTGGGTGACCTTGGGCCAATTACTGCTTCCAAGAGTAATCCAAGCAGGTTGTTATAAGAATAAAATAGGGGTGGGAGAACCACACCCTGAGCTCCATGGAGACAGGGAGAGCCAAAACTCACTAGAAAGAAAAAGGGCATTATTGTGTGAGCAGTACAGTTGGCATAATCTAACCAAAGCTCGAGGTCATATATCCAAAGATGCTGTCCAACTCATGGCAGAATTATTTTTCCATTGAAAGAATTACATTGGGGTTAAACAAAAAACCTCACTGAAAACTTGTATCTATCTAGTGTGTGGGGGGAGGTGGGGGTGGGGGAAATCAATATCATGGTTGAAGAACAGCAGAACACACTCAGGTTCTGTTATGCAGTTGGAAGGGTTCAGTCCTAAATTCTGAAACTCAGGTTACCTGACCATTAATGAGTCACCATTGAATGTGTGATCAGCTTTGAGCACTGAAAGATGTTGTTTGGGATAAAGGAAGTAATAAGTAAATCATTACTGATTTAAATTTAATGACGTAGTAGCAAAAGTTCTCTAAAAAGGTCCAAGACAAATCCTGTAGAGTTAAATGACACAGATTTTATATGGCTTTCTTGTCTTTCTCATGTTGACCTTTAACCTGTCTCAGATTTGAACTATCTCCAACTTCTGTCTGATAGGTTAATGCGGCGGCGGGGGGGGGGCAGCTTTTTAAAATTATGTATGGTATGTCTGGCGAAACGGGGCCTTTCCTCCCACTGGTAGACCCTGCTCTGCCTACCCCTCCTTTTTCACCTCTGGCCAGGCACCTGAAGGGGCTGTCTCCCTTTCCTGTCTCCAGGTATTTGCTGCCACCCCGTCCCTGTATGGGGTCCTGGTTAGGCGGGACAGCCTCCTAACCTCCCTCCTCTGCTAGTGGGCCCAAGCGGTTGGGGGACTATGTGGAACAGAAGAGCTTTCTTCCTTCATAAATTCCAAAAACTCATTTATTTAACTTCTAACTATACACAGGCAAATATACAGTGAATGGAAGGAATAATAAAACAGAAACAGAAACCCCTGCTCTATCTCCCTCATGCCTAATTGCATGTTGCGTAGGGCAGGCCCAATCCTTTGATACCTGGGGTTACATTAGATCTACATCTCCCCTCAGAGCCATCTCTCCCTCAACTCTCTAGCCACCAACTGTCAACTTCCAACTCCCACTGACTCGCTCTCCCTCCAATCACATTCTACTCCAGAACTGGCCCCTCCCCTCTGCAGCCCATAGAAAGTTAACACCACAAACAGAATGCTGTTTCTCCACACCTCCCCCACCTTAGATTCTGAGCTGGAGGGGTATTCTCATTCAGAGAGAACCGCGTAGCAGAATCCAACTAGCCTGGGAGAAACTCATTAACAAAACATAACATGTGTAACAATCAGGAAGTTTCCCCAACCCACAAGGTCTGATACCCTAAGTGTCCATGTTCATTCTGGACATATAGTCTGCAATCACATTATGCCATCCAGCAACGTGCTCAATTTTGAAGGTGTATTCCTGGATCCTCCAGGACCACCTCTGCAACTTAGAATTGGTGTTTTTCTTTTTATATATATATATCAAGTTTTATTGGGTTTTTAGTAGACGGGAGGGTTACAACAAGACACCAACATTTAGCAGATTCATATACAAGACACATATCCATCAATCCAAATACAAAAAGCCACTAAATAAGTAATTAACACCCCATATACCTTCAAGTTTCTCTTTTATTTTCTATAGTCCTTATTTAATTTCTATGCTTTTTAATCCACTTGCTCTATTCCTTATGTCATTTCTAATAATCTTTTCTTTTGTGTATATTATAGATAGATCACATTTCCCATCTTTTGCATTTTAGCCAGAGATATTAATAATATAATCATAGAATCATAGAATCATAGAGTTGGAAGGGGCCATACAGACCATCTAGTCCAACCCCCTGCCCAGTGCAGGATCAGCCTAAAGCATCTCTGCCAAGTATTCCTTCAGACTCTTCTTGAAAACTGCCAGTGAAGGGGAGCTCACCACCTCCCTAGGCAGCTGGTTCCACTTTTGAACTACTCTGACTGTGAAAAAGTTTTTTCTAATATCCAGCTGGTACCTTTGTGCATGTAGTTTTAGCCCATTGCTTCGCGTCCTACCCTCTGCTGCCAACTGGAACAGCTCTTTGCCCTCCTCCAAATGACAGCCTTTCAAATATTTAAAGAGAGCAATCATGTCCCCCCTCAACCTCCTCTTCTCCAAACTAAACATTCCCAAGGCCCTCAGCCTTTCCTCGTAGGGCTCAGTCTCCAGACCCCTGATCATTCTTGTCGCTCTCCTCTGCACCCTCTCGATTTTGTCCACATCCTTTTTGAAGTGAGGCCTCCAGAACTGCACACAATACTCCAGGTGTGGCCTGACCAAGGCAGTATAGAGAGGGGCTATGACCTCCTGCGATTTCGATGCTATGGCCCCTTTGATACAACCCAGGATTGAATTTGCCTTTTTTGCCTTTTTTGCCACTGCATCACACTGACTGCTCATATTCAGTTTACAGTCCACTCTTACCCCAAGATCCCTTTCACATATACTACTGCCCAGAAGTGTATCCCCTATCCAGTATTTGTGCTTCCCATTTTTGTGGCCCAGATGTAACACTGTGCACTTGTCTTTGTTGAATTGCATCCTATTCACAGCTGCCCACTTCTCCAGAGTATTCAGGTCTTGTTGAATTTTAATTCTATCTTCCTGGGTGTTTGCTACCGCTCCCAATTTGGTATCATCAGCAAATTTAATGAGCAGCCCTTCCACTCCTTCATCCAGATCATTGATATTGAAAAGTACCGGGCCCAAAACCGAGCCCTGCGGCACCCCACTGGACACCTCCCTCCAATCTGATGAAACGCCGTTGACCACCACTCTTTGAGTGCAGTCCTCCAACCAGTTCCCTATCCACCGAACTGTCCTATAGTCTACTCCACAGTCTTCCAGTTTGCCCATCAGATTGTCATGGGGGACCTTATTAAAAGCTTTACTGAAATCCAGATAAATCACGTCAACAGAGTTCCCCTGATCCAGTAAGCTGGTCACTCGATCAAAGAAGGAAACCAGGTTGGTCTGGCAAGATCTGTTAGGAACAAAACCATGCTGACTTCCCCAGATCACTGAGTGGTCCCTCAGATGCTTACAGATTGATCCCTTTGAAATCTGTTCTAATATCTTCCCAGCAACAGAAGTCAGACTGACCGGCCTGTAGTTTCCCGGGTCATCCTTCCTCCCTTTCTTAAAGATTGGGATAACATAATCCCTTAGTCATTCCAGGAGTAGGAGATGGAAATGGTAGAACAAAAGATATCAGCAAAACAATGGTATACATCAATATATAAAGGGAGCATTTTTGTGCTAATTTTCCCTCTTTCTTACATCTGTTCTGGCCAAGCCTTCCAAACTTGTATACTTGGGTTTTCATAGTAATAAGGGTGGGGAGGCCAAATCAATATTTGGTTTAAAGACCATTTTATATTCTATAGGAAATATCTCTTTCCTCTATTTTGTTCCAGCCAAACTTATTTGCTTGTGTTTTCATATTGATGAGGCTGGAATGGCCACATAACTATATGGGTAAAGCACAGTTGTACATTTTAGAAAAAGTTGCTCCTTCATCTGTTTTATCTTAACCATCTGCACTTGTTTACTTGGATTCTCATAATCGTGAGGTTGAGAAGAGCAGATAGTCGTTTAGCTTAACCACTCATTTATATTCTGGAGAGAAGGGCTATAATTTAAGAATAGTTAACAAGCTCCAAGGGCCCAGTTATCACATTATCACTATCCCTTTGACAGTAGATATTCAAAATCTATTATAATATAGAGCCTCTAAAACTTTCGTTAAATCTGTATTGCATATCATTAAACATATAGAGGAAATCTAGGTCATAATCCACGTTTCTCCTTCGTTCTTTCTTTCTTTCAAAATAAGAAGGAAAAAAGAGGACAGTAGTGAAAGCAAAAAACTCTATAACTCCATCAGCCCCCCCCTCTCTTGTCTCTTCAGAACACATACAGAATATATGGTGTTATAAAAGAAAAAAAAGGAAGGAGCCATAGAGATAAGGGGTTAGGTCGGCATTATTAAATCCTAAACTGAGTCTTATCCTTGTTTTTTCTTCTTTCTTCCTGTAAAATGGTACATCCAGTCCTTATTCCATCTGTGCCACCGAAGGTGGATTTCCTTATCTTCCAGCCATTTCTGATGAGGGTCGATAAAAATGTTGTTACTTCTCTGTTTGTTTCTGCGTTAAAATCCACTGCACTCTTTTTTCCCCTTTCAGTAGTAGAATGCTAGGTTCTCTCTTTGCAGGTCTGCTTTGTGGCTCCGCCCCTTTCTTGCTCCTGCCTTGTATCTTCAAGAAGACATACTGGTACAACCGTCCATTTTGTAGATTATATTTTTTCTCATTTCGCTCTATTTTTCTTTCAGTTAGATCTGTCTCTTTAGAGATTTCTTCTGTATTGTCATTTTTGTCTTACTTTTATCCATTTCCACTCCAAATGTCCCGTCTGCTTTAATTAATAGATCAGTCATTAATTTAGAAATTTCTTGCAATTTAGAAAGTACTTCTTCTTCCCAGGAAGCCATTTCAAATTACTTATAGGTGTTATGTCCAAACTCACTGAAGTGGTAAAAAGCTTTGTTTTGGTAATTATGTTTAGAATTGGTGTTTTTCATGGTCTGTAACCATTGCAAAAATCCACCATAGATACCACCCTGACGGAACCTAGTGTATCTAGCACAGCATCTATCCTGGGCATAGGATAAGCATCCGGCTTTGTGATACTGTTTAACTTTCGATAGTCCACACGAAACCTAATTGAGCCATCCAGTTTGGCCACTAGCACAGCAGGAGCTGCCCAGGGACTTACTGAGGGTTTTATAACTCCCATCCTCAGCATTTCTTGTACTTCCCTACAAATATCTGCCAATACCTTACCGTTGACTCTGTAAGGGGGGCACCTGCTCGGTCCATGAGAGCCAGTGTCAATTCCATGCTTTGCCAAGTCTGTTCTCCCTGGTTCTTTCTTGAAAATGTATGTAACACCGAAAGGATATTTTCCTTGTCATGCCTGGACATTCCCATAGACTACACTAGTTCTTCCCATTGTGCAGGCTCTGAGAAGTATGCCAGAATGTCTAAGGGGTCATTGTCCAGCATCTCATTTTCTCCTTCCTTTCTAGTTACATGCAACACCATGGGCCTCTCGAGGAAAGGTTTCAGCATATTCACATGTACCACTTTAGTTTTGTGTCCAGACCTCCATAGCCACTGCATATGTAATATCGTCCAGTTTGACCACAATTACATGGGGTCCCTCCCATGCAGCTTTCAACTTATTTGTGCGAAGGGGTATCTATCTCAAAAGTTCGAGACCTCGCTGTTTTGTCAAACCAACTGCTCTGCTTACTTTGAGCTTTGGCCAAGTTCTCTTTAACAACCTGCGTCATCCCCTTCAATTGTTCTCTGAGGGATAGTACATAGTCCACCACTGATTTCTTTGCCTGTGGGATTTTCTTCTCTCCATCTTTCCTTGACCAGATCTGCCAAACCCTGACCTTCCCCCTGACCTTTCCTCTGACCTTTCTGCGGAACATAAGTTCAAAAGGGGAAAACCCTGTAGATTCCCGGGGTACCTCCCTATATGCAAATAACAATTGCAGTAGTTTTTCATCCCAGTCTTGGGGATGAGTGTCCACATAAGCTCTTAGCATTCCCTTCAATGTCCCATTAAACTTCTCAGTCAATCCATTGGATTGAGAATGGTAAGCTGTAGTTTTCAGGTGTTTCACCCCACAGCATTTCCACAAACATTCCATCAGTTCAGACAAAAAAGTTGTGCCCCCTATCTGTCAGAATTTCTGCGGGAAATCCCAGTTGACAAAATACCTTGATCAGGCCTTCAGCTACCACTGATGCCTCAAGGGAAGCTAGAGGCACTGCTTCTGGGTACCTTGTTGCATGGTCCACTAAAGTAAAAATAAACCATTTGCCCCTCTGAGTAGGCTTTGGGAACAGGCCCTATATGTCGATCCCTACCCATTGGAATGCTTCTCCCATGATAGGAAGGGACTGTAAAGGAGCCCGGGCTTTACACCCACTCTTGCCCACCTTTTGACATATTGGACATGACTTGCCGTAGTCCCTCACATCCTGAGCCAGCTTTGGCCAGTCTTCGCCTGGTCTTGTTAACTCCTAAGTGCCCTGCACAGGGTATGTCATCATGAGCCAACTCTACGAGCTTGGTCCTGTATTTCCCTGGAACCACAAGCTGTCGTACTACTTCCCCATACCCTTGTCTATTAGGTAGTAGCCAGAGTTGATATAACTGACCCTGCTTCCATACAACTTGCTCGGTAAGAGCATCTAAAAACTCCACTTCCTGGTTCCTTGCCCCATTGCGCAGTGGTTCCAGACTAGGGTCTCCTTGAACCTCCGACAGAAATGTTTCTGGATCCCCCAGACTTTCTACCATCTGTTCCTCTAGACCACCCCTACTCCCACTGTTTCCAGGACCCTCGGCAAAGATTTGGTTGGTGTCCTCAGTTTCCTCAGTTGGGTTTTTAGCATTTTTCAACTGACTTCCTTCCAGTCTGTTTTTTATCTGTATTTTATCTAGTTTTTTAATCTGTATTTTATCTGTTTTTATCTGTATTTTATCTGTTTTTATAATTGATTTTAAGCTGTATTTTAATCAATGTTGTACCTCGCCCTGAGCCCGCTTGCAGGGAGGGTGGGTTAAAAATTAATTAAATAAATAAATAAGGCTCCACTGTTTCCAGCTGCTCTTGGGTGGAATGGCACCCTTCTTCCCCTTTGAAACACTCTCCCTCAGGGCTGGAGATCGGCTGGTTCTCCCCCTCTTGGGAGACTATCCTCTCCTCAACCTCAGTAACCCGGGGCAACCCCTCCTCCTGGGTTGGGGGAGATTTGGCTTTCGTGAAGTTGCCTTCCTCCTCCCACCTCCCTCTGAGGGTTTGGCTGTGGGTTACTGCATTAATGGTGTACTGGCCAGCCAACAAATGCCGGCCCAATAACACTGGAACCACCTGTTTCTTTATTGCTCCTACCTCCATGAGACCTACTGACTCTCATCATTCCACTGGTATCACAATCACATTCTACTCCAGAACTGGCCCCTCTCCTCTGCAGCCCATAGAAAGTTAACTCCACAAACAGAATGGTGTTTCTCCACAGTATGAAAAAAGTGGGTGAACAAACCTTTTTGTCCTTTTAGTATATTAATACTAAAACTCAAGGGCACCCAATTAAGTTTATGACAGTAGATTCAGAACAGAGAAAAAGAAATTCTTCTTCACCCAATGCATAATTAACCTATGGAACTCGCCAATGTTAGAAAAAGAATGTAGTACCACTTGGACACTTACTATAATCCTGCAGAGCTTTTCTGATGCTTTTATATTCTTATGAGGAAGTGATGCAGACCAGCAAAACTGCAGTAAATTACTACAACTGAAATGAAATGTTTTGCCATAGTGCAAAAGGATTGCTGCAACAAGCAGCAATACAAAACCATCAGTTTTACTTCCAACAGATGCAATGTTAAAACTTTTTCCTCAGTCCACCCCCAACTTCCTCACGCCCACCCCCAACTTTTTCCGCTTTATGCAAAATCTGGGATAATTCCTTTAACAGGCCAGCATTCTTCAAGAAATATGAAGGACATTCCCTCTAGTATACAACAGATAACTGTCCTTGTGCGGTCATTACTGCTTACTAATTAAATTGGCAAGTTCAGAGTTAATGTAGCATGTTGCATCCTTCCAGAGCCATAAAATATATTTATTTGTTTGCCCTCTACCCTATAAATAAGCAGTGCACCAAACCCACACAAACAGTGCAATTCTAAGCAGAGTTACTCCACTCTAAGCCCACTGAAATCAGTGGACTTAGACTGGCGTAACTCTGTTTAGGATTGCGCTGAAAGTGAATACCACAGGCTAGAATGGCTCCCTATTTGTATGACTAGAAAGCTTTCTGTTTTACAAATCACTGCATTCTAATTTGATGTGTTGGAGAATAGCCAGAAGTCACACTGCCAACAAGCTACCTAATTTATACAGGAGGAAATGGCTTGTAGGATGATGGTGAAAAATTACCTTTGGAATGACCTCGCTTCAGTTTGAGGTCACCATAATGCAGTCTACTAAAGGCTCTTCGGTTTCAGCAGTTCTGTGCACACAAACTTCCACGTGCCACTTGGAATCAGCTGCAGCTCTTTACTGAGGATGAGCTGACACATATATGTTCATCATGTGGCGATCAAGTAATGATGTGTCTCTGTCTATGAGACAACCACAGACAGAAGTACTGCATCACCTCCCTTGCTTCAAACTATGTTTTAAAAAAACAAAAACAATGTTGATCTCTTGTGCAGAGATGAATAATTGTTTCTTATGGAACTCTGGTTACAGAATTAGAGACTGAACACTTCCAACTACAGGTAGAGAGGTTACTTTTTTAAATGATACCTTATGCAAAGGATTTTGGTGTTTTAAAAACTCACTTAGCAAAAAGCTTAGCATAGCCCTTTCCATAATTTACTACATGCAGAGAAGCATCCAAACATGCAAGATTTCACTCCAGTTTGCAGTGATACTGTACAGAACTCACTAGGTGGCCTTGAGCTTGTCACTTACTGAGTATCATCTACCTGGGAGAATTATGGTGAGACAATAGAGCATTTCACAAGGGTTTGCCCTTGAAGTCAACTCAGACACTTCAGTTGGCGCGGAATACCGCAGCTCAGTTATTATCAGGAACTAGGCAGAGTGTGCATATTGCACCCATTCTGCAGTCACTTCATTGGCTGCCCATTAGTTACTGGGTCCAATTCAAGATACTGGCCATCACATACAAAGACCTTTATGTCTGGAGGGCAGCCTCTCCTCCGATGTTCTGCCACAACAGCTTTGTCCATCTGAGCAGGGCCTTCTGCAGGTGCCACCCTGCAAATGGGCAAGATCAACAACAGCCTGTAACATACTTTCTCTGTTGTGGCCCCCATCTTGAAGAGGTCAGGAGGGCTCCTACGCTTCAGCAATCTATTTAAAACAGAGGTATTCAGGAGGACATTTCTATAAAATTAATAGAGCAAAACTATAACAGAATGTATTGTCGAAGGCTTTCACGGCCGGAGAACGATGGTTGTTGGGGGTTTTCCGGGCTGTATAGCCGTGGTCTTGGCATTGCAGTTCCTGACGTTTCGCCAGCAGCTGTGGCTGGCATCTTCAGAGGTGTAGCACCGAAAGACAGAGATCTCTCAGTGTCACAGTCTGTGATATGTTTAACTTTGAAAATATTTGCAGCAAAACTGGCAGCATCCCCCTAGTCTAGATGCACCTGTGGATCAGCCTCAACTCTGCTTTTGCACCCCACATGATGATTATTTGCTCCTTCTTCATGGCCTCCACTTGTGCTTTGCTACTCAAATCCCTTCCTTTCACTCATTCCCCAGGCTTTCTCAATTGTCCCCAACAGTTTGTTTGGTTTAGAATAAATGTCTAAATTTGGACCAAATTGTAAAGAACCAGGAAGGTGAACAAAGGAGTGGAATTAAGGCTGCAATCATAAACATAGCCTTGTAATAGGCATGGACAACTTCTGAGCAAATATGTTTTTGGATCAAACTGTAGCAGCTCCCCTACTGCCTTCTCCCTATTTCTTGTCTGATAAAATAGGCCTGCTTCTCAAGCTCAGCCTCCTACCTGTAAAATTAGGGGTGGCCTGTCCACTACACAGCCCTAGGCAATTGTCTTGAGCACCAGTTGTGGAGGGGTAAAATCCAGCCTGGCTGCCCCCACTTGGCTGTACATCTGCAGCTGGAATGAGGAGAGTGGACAGTGGCTTCTCACCTCCTTGCAGCCAGCTCAGGATAAGAAGGCACCATCTTTCTAAATCAGGGGCAGCTTGGGCACCCCATCCTAGGGTGCCTAAAGTGCTGTGGCAGGCACTGCGTAAAATGTGAATAATAGTAGCTTACTGTGCAGACCTATTGTGTGATCAAAATGAAATGAAGCAGCAAAACTGTAGATAGATTTGATTTCCTCACTTGCTGACAGGCCTCATTACTGTGTGGTCAATTTGTGTTCAGAAATGGAATTGTCTTCTTTTGGAGATGTACATCAAGATCTGATGTGCCTGACAGATTTTTCCGCTCTCTTTTTTAACTTGCTCATAATGCTAATGCTGAAAACAGCGTTGTGATTCAAGGTGAATTCATTCCCTGCTGTTTGTTTCTACCTCATGCTTATAGAGACAGCATTATTTGGCATCTTTCAAAGTCATTCGAGTAACTACCATCCACCACCCCACCTTCCTTTTGTGCTATTTTCTCTCATGAATAAACTCCTGATTATTGTTGGACTCACAGGCAGCATTTAATGGCTTCTTCTCAGAAGCTGTCCAACAATCCCACATAGGAAAGGAACAGATGAGAGACATCAGAGATCAAAAAAGACTATTAGATCATGGTAACTGTCCTCAGCTGCCAACGAGGGAGGATAAGTTCTTCATTCAATATTCAAGGTGGGCTTTTTTTTAAAAAAGAAAGAAGAGTGACCTATTAATCACAGATTGATGCACTGTGAGGTTTCCTGTGGGTAGATTCAGAAAACTAATTTTCTCACTTCACAGTGACCCTTTGCAGTCGCTGAACAGCTGGATCCAGGTGACGTTTGGTGGTCAGAACTGCCAGTCTGCTTAAAAATAATCACTGGGTTGACAATATTAAAATCACAGGGCCCTTTTTGATTCTAACAACGATGTTTTGGGTGAGAGTGATAGAAATCTCTCATTTCCTCTCATTTCCTTTGTAATAATGGGGGTGGACTATGATTCCCCCTCTTCCCCCCACTGTATTTCAGAATATCATAGAACTGTGGAGGCCCAAACAAAATGGATCCTGTTTGTACAGAGTGGCAGGAGAGGTGGCAGGAGAGTTTTTTAAAAATTGGGTTGGACTGGTTCACTACCTGCTGAGCAAGTGGACATGGACACTGTCATATATGACTGGGTTACATATTGTAACATATGTCCTCAAGACATCAGTCATTTTCAAGAATCGACATGATTTGGACCACTAAGGATAGAAGTTTATTGACCAAGAAAATAGAAGTGATGCCAAAGGTGAGTTCTGACCATAATCCAATGATGTGGAAAGCTTCGGCGGGTCCTAGAAAATTTAGATGGAGATTGAATGAAGATTTATTTCAGAGACAAGAGAATGTGGAATATATTCAAAAGGAAACAAATTATTTTTTTCAATATAACATTGGGAAAGAGGTGCCATTACATATGGTTTGGGACACTTATAAAGCAGTGATCAGGGGAAACCTGATCACTTTGAACAGCAAAGAAAGGAAAAATAGAGAAAAGAAATTCCAGGAGATCCAGGAGAAGATCAATAAGAAAGAACAAGAATTAAAGAAAAGACCAGGGAAGAAGAAAATAATCCAAGAAATTAGGATACTACAGGAACAGTTGAGGGCTTTTGCGAATAAAGAATTGGAATGGAACTTAAAGAGTTTACAGCAAAAAAACTTTTGAAGGGGCAAATAAGCCAGGAAGGAACTTAGCCTGGCAATTGAAGAGAAAAAGGGAGAAAAAAACAATTAGTAAAATAATGGAAGATGGAAAAGAGGTAGTGGAACATCAAGGAATAAAGAGTATATTTTATAAGTATTATGCCAAATTATTTCAAAAAAAGACAATTAATATAGAAGAAATAGATCGATATTTGGATAAGGCGAAACTACCTAAGATTTCAGTTGCTATGAAGATAACTTTAAATGCCCCAATTACTGAAGAAGAAATTTCAAAAGCTATAGATTCAATGAAAATAGGTAAAGCTCCGGGCCCAGATGGAATTTCAGCTAATTTTTTTAAAATACTGAAAAAAGATTTGGTGCAAATTTTGCAAAATTTGATGAATGAGATCAAAAACATGGAATGAAGCCATATTTCACTGATTCCAAAGGAGATATAGGACTTGACAGATGTTAAAAATTACAGGCCTATATCTCTGTTAAATAATGACTATAAGATTTTTGCGAGAGTCTTAGCGGAAAGACTGAAGATATTTTTAATGGATTTTGTTGGAGAAGAACAAGCTGAGTTTTTACCTAATCGACAAATAAGAGATAACTTGAGAGTTGTTATAGATGCCATAGAATACTATGACAAACATCCTGAAAAAGAGGTGGGCTTTCTCTTTGCAGACACGGAGAAGGCCTTTGACAACTTAAATTTGGATTTTATGTTTTCAACAATGGAAAAGATGGGACTGGGGCAAGACTTTATGGAAGCCATAAAAGCTATTTACCAAGACCAACAAGTGACATTGTGTATAAATAATGATTTAACAGAAAAATTCGAAGTAAGAAAAGGTACGCGACAAGGATGTCCACTTTCACCTTTGTTGTTCGTTATGGTTTTGGAAATATTGTTAAGACAGATAAGAGAAGATTACAGCATTAAGGGTATAAGACTTAAAGGTTTCTCTTATAAATTCAGAGCATTTGCAGACGATGTGATGTTCATCACTGAAGAACCGGTCCGGACACTACCGTTGTTACTAAATAAGATTAAGGAATTTGGAGATCTGGCAGGTTTTTATATTAACAAATCAAAATCTAAATTGCTCTGTAAAAATATGACGAAAGAGAAACAGGTTGAGCGAATGAACTGTATAGAATGTGAAGTAGTCCAAAAAACAAAATATTTGGGAATAGAACTAACAATGAAAAATATAGACTTATTTAAGAACAACTACGAAAAACTGTGGTCGCAGTTAGAAAAAGATTTGATAAAGTGGAATAGGTTGAACTTGTTGCTGATGGGATGAATATCAGTCGTAAAAATGAATGTATTATCAAGAGTGATGTTTTTGTTACAAACAATCCCAATGGTAAAAGAGAAAAAGCATTTTGACAAATGGCAAAGGAAAATTTCAGATTTTGTGTGGGCGGGGAAAAACCAAGAGTTAAGATGAAAGTGTTATGCAATGCAAAAGAGAGAGGTGGATTACAATTACCAAATTTGAGAGTGTATCATGAAGCGATTTGTTTAACGTAGTTAAGAGATTGGGTAAATTTATCTAACCGCAAGATGTTAACACTAGAGGGCCATAATAATCTCTTTGGTTGGCATGCATATTTATGGTATGACAAATACAAAATGGATGGTATGTTTCAACATCATTATATAAGGAAAAATATTTTCTTGGTTTAGCAAAAATATAAAAAATATGTAGGAGAGAAAAGACCGTTATGGATTGTTCAGGCAGAAGTGATAAAACCATATACAGATTACCAAGGAGAAGATTGGTTAACATACAAGGAAATATTGTTGATAGAAAAGGACAATATTAGAATGAAGAAAGGAGAAGATTTATCTTTTAACTATGGATGGCTACAATATAGACAAATTAAAGACTTATTTGAATTAGATAAAAGAAAAATAGGTTTTAGAAGCAGAAATTCTGAACTAGAAGATCTTTTACTTGGAGAGGGAACAAAGATAATATCTAAGTTTTATAAACTGCTACTGAAATGGTATACAGAAGATGAAGTGGTTAAGACACAAATGGTGAAATGGGCATTAAATTTTAATAAAGAGATTACAATGGAGGCTTGGGAATATTTGTGGAAAAATACTATGAAAATATCTACATGTGTTAATTTAAAAGAGAATGATGGTTGTTGTGGGTTTTCCGGGTTGTATTGCCGTGGTCTTGGCAACCTCACTACATCCCGACACGCACAGAAAACTATGCAAGACTGAAGCACAGCCACCTAGACTATATGGACTCCCCAAAATACATAAGGATTCAGTCCCACTCCAACCCATTGTGAGTGCCATTGGTTCACCGACATATGAATTAGCTAGACATCTGGCAGATCTCCTGCAGAACCACATCGGGAAAACCTCGTCTTACATCAAAGATTCAGCAGATTTCATCAACAAAATCAGTTCTCTGAAACTCAATCCACAAGACATACTTGTCAGTTTTGATGTTGTATCCCTGTTTACCAAGGTTCCAGTAAAAGACACTATTGCGCTTATTAATCAGATTTTCCCAGAGGATGTAACAGCCTTATTCCACCATTGTCTGACAACCAGTTACTTCCAATGGGACAACGAATTCTATGAACAGATGGATGGGGTGGCCATGGGGAGCCCACTCAGCCCAGTTATAGCAAACTTCTACATGGAACATTTTGAAAAAACAGCTCTAGAATCAGCACCCCACAAACCTAGTGTATGGTTCCGGTTTGTGGATGATACATTTATCATTTGGAGCCATGGGAAGAATTGATGAGGTTTTTGAATCATCTCAACAACATCCACCTGAACATACAATTCACAATGGAGAAAGAAATCGAGGGGAAACTCCCATTCCTGGATACCTTGGTCATCTGCAAAGCAAACTTTCAGTTAGGTCACAAGGTCTACAGGAAACCAACTCACACTGATTGGTACTTACACAAAAACTCCAATCACCACCCCCGAAAGAAAAGAGGCATAATGAAAACATTAGTGGATCGTGCAAGACGGATATGTGAGCCGCACTTTCTCAATGAGGAAATTAATCATCTAAACCATGCACTTCAGGCAAATGGCTACTCCAGAAATGAAATCCGAAGAGCAATCAAACCCAGGATGAATCAAACAACCAAGGAAAAACAGTCTCCTACAGGAAAAGTGTTTTTGCCATATATCAAAGGAATTACTGATCAGATGGGAAAGCTTATGAAAAAGCATAACCTTCAAGCAGTATTCAGACCCACCTGAAAAATACAACAGATGCTACGATCAGCAAAAGACAGTAGAGACCCCCTCACCTCTGCAGGAGTATACCGTATACCCTGCAGCTGTGGACAAGTTTACATCGGGACCACAAAGCGTAGCATCCAGACAAGACTAAAAGAACATGAAAGACACTGAAGACTTGGACAACCTGAAAAATCAGCAGTGGCTGAACATAGCCTAACTCAAACAGGGCACAGTATCTTATTCCAGGACACCAAAATACTGGACAACACTTCCAACTACTTTTTCAGACTGCACAGGGAAGCCATTGAAATTCACAAGCATAAGCAAAACTTCAACAGGAAAGAAGAAACCTTAAGAATGAACAGAGCATGGTTTCCAGTTCTGAAAAACACCAGGCTAACAAAACATTCTATCCCCGACAATAGCCCTGCAGAGAAGATTAGCACATCAAGTACCAATCCATATGCAAAAGAACCTCCTCAGGATACAGTGAAGCCTCCCGCCATTAGCATTCCACACCCTGGGAAACTCTTACAGGATGACTCAGCTCAACCCCACCCCTCCTGAGTAGATACAAATGACCTACATCTTTTCCACACTGTGACACTGAGAGATCTCTGTCTTTTGGTGCTACACCTCTGAAGATGCCAGCCACAGCTGCTGGCGAAACATCAGGAACTACAATGCCAAGACCACGGCAATACAACCCGGAAAACCCACAACAACCATCGTTCTCCGGCCGTGAAAGCCTTCGACAATACATAAAAGAGAATGGTTATAAAATGATGTACAGATGGTATTTAACACCGAAAAAATTAGCAAATATGAGTAATGCTATGTCAAATAAGTGTTGGAAATGTAAACAACATGAAGGCTCTTTTTATCATATGTGGTGGACTTGTGATAAGGCAAAGCAATTTTGGTCTAAGATATATGCAGAAATGTTGATAATTATAAAAGGCAATTTGCCAAAAAACCCTGAATTGTTTTTGCTTGGACTTAACATGGAAAAAATTAATGTAATGGATAAAACACTATTATGGTACACGACGGTAGCAGCAAGACTACTTTATGCGCAATACTGGAAGCAAGAGGAGGTACCAGAAATTGAAGAATGGATACGAAAGCTGTTGTACATGATGGAGATGGACAAGCTGACCAGAAAATTAAGGGAATAAAGCTCAAATGAATTTTTAAAAGATTGGGAAAAATTTAAAGAATATCTGGAAAATAAGTGGAATGTAAAAGGACAGTTATGGTCTATAGATAATTACTGATGTGTATATGATAATGGAACTAGAATATATGTAAGAACTTTACCGTTGAAAACTGGTAGAAGTGATAGAATAGAAAGAATTTGTTAAGAGATAAAAAGGTTTTAGTGCTGTTGGGGGTCTAAGGAGGGAGGGGGAGAGAGGGTGGGAAGTGCTTATATCAAGTGATAATTGTAAGACAATTAGTATGTAGAAGATAAAAGGAAATGGATGATATATGTAATTTGTAATACTTATTTTAACCTACCCAATAAAAATAATAATAAAAAAGATACTGTGCTTGGTTATTCACTCACCAGGTGCAGGATATTTCACCTTCTTTATATATATATATATATATATATATATATATATATATATATATATATATATATATATATATATATATATATATATATATATATATATATATATATATATATATATATATATATATATATATATATATATATATATATATATATATATATATATATATATATATATATATATATATATATATACATATACATATATACATATACATATACATATACATATACATATACATATACATATACATATATACATATACACACACACACACACACACATACATATACATATACATATACATATATACATATACATACATATACAAATACACACACACACACATATACATATACATATACATATACATATACATATACATATATACATATATATATGTATGTATGTATGTGTGTGTGTGTGTGTGTGTGTGTGTGTGTGTGTGTGTATATATATCAAAGCAAACAGTAAACTATGACAGAAAACTTGTTCATGACTTGTACATTAGATAGACAGTTACAGTAACAGACCTTTTTTAACTGACACAAAAAGAATGTTCATTCACAGCAGGGAGGGGCCAGTTCAATAGCAACAGAATTGATACTATACAAAGTATCAAGGCCCCTTTCCATCTGCAAGTACTCTTCACTAGAGGTGGGCACAAATTGTAATACAAATAAAAAAAATGCACGAACCGGGCCGGTTCGTGGTTTGTGAAAACACGGTTTGCGGGGCCACATTTTCCACAAACTCCATGACTTTTTTGCCTGGTTCATGAGAGTCATGAGCAGTTTATGAAACCAGACAGGCTGGCACTGCCTATCCATTAATTCCCACACAGGGTGTGTGAAACTGACGCAGCAGGAGAACGGGGCTGTCTGTTTCAAACACCCCACACTTGGTTCAGCTAATTGGCTGAAGGCAATGTGGGGTGTGTAAAACTGACAGACCCATTCTCCTGCCACCTGCAAGTGGCAGGAGAAAGGGGCTATCTGTTTCAAACATCCCGTGCTGAGTTCAATTGGCTGAAGGTGGCGCAGGGTGTGTAAAACTGACATCCCTGTTCTCCTGCCGCCCGCAAGTGGCAGGAGAAGAGGGATGTCTGTTTCAAACGCCCTGCGCTGGGTTCAGCTGATCGGCTGAACCCAGCACAGGGTGTGTGAAACTGACAGCCCTGTTCTCCTGCCGCCTGCAAGTGGCAGGAGAAGGGGGCTGTCTGTTTCAAAAGCCCTGCGCCAACTTCACCCAATCAGAAGAAGCCTGTGCAGGGTGTTTTGAAACTGACAGCCTTCTCTTGCCAGTTGCAAGCAACAGGGGAAGGCTGTGACTTTCAAACACCCCACGCTGGCTTCACCCGATTGGATGAAGCCGGTGTGGGGTGTTTTGAAACTGACAGCCTTCTCCTGCTGCTTCTGGGCAACAGGAGAAGGGGGATGTCAGTTTCAAACACCCTGCGCTGGCTTCAGCAGTCGGCACAGGGCGTTTGAAATGCCCTGTGTTTGTGGTTCAGGGTTTTTTTCGATTTGTGCCCATGTCTACTCTTCACTCTTTCTATTCAAATTAGGCTACAGGGATGTATTCCAACAGCAAAGCCCCTCCAAGTCTTGGAAAGGAAATAGCCCCCTTATAAATACTAGGATAACCATGCCATGAAGCCATTGATCTCATGGAAAAGCTGGCTTCAACCGCTGTCTCAAGGTATTTATTGGAACCCACCCCAGTAGTTGCCAATACCCACCTCTGTATTGCTCAGGGGTTGTTTTCCCTTGAAATCTTGCCTCCGTATGCAAGGGTTAAAATGCCGGCTGGGGTTGCATTTCATTGCATACAGCAGCATTCAAAACAAGCAAGGTGTCAGCATGTTTCTGTATCTGTTGATAATCACTGCATCTCCCAGTAGATCAAGCAGTAGGAAATGAAAGAGTCTCAAGCAGAGCAGAATACATGTATATATATAATCATGACAGAGGCATTCTGAAATTGCCTCTGAGGTGCCTGTGAATTTTAATGTAGTGAATTTCACTACACAGTGGCCACATTTCTTGTCCTAGACTTTTGTAAAGTAAGTAGCCATAACAGACAAGCCACATGCGATCTGAATGGGCGAGGGGATTGCCCTCTCCCCTATTTATCTGAAAGAATGAATGCATTTATTTCTTTAGACCATAAACCATAATGAAGTCATAACGTAAAAATACAGCAAATGAGGCTTATAAAACAATAAAATATACAATCGCTTATTAAAAGTCTACCGCATTACACAGTCAAACAAATTAAAAGCAGTCTTGTCGCCACAAATATAAGAAGTAATCATTTTGTTATATTGCTATCCTTGATGGTGAGGAAAAAATTCATGGTTTAAAAACTGGTTAGACCAATCATGAAATATCAAACAAACAGATATTTATATCTAATCTCCTTGTTAAGTAGAATATTGCAGCAAATGATGAGAAATACCCTTTGTGGAATCCTTACTAAATCTGATCAGAATATCTTCAAACCCCCATAAAACATCTAATTGCGTAAGCTCTAAATTCTAGTAGATGAGGTTAGAAGGGCTCCCACACTCCTGGCCATCCACAAAATTATGTAAAACTGAATTATTGAGGAGGGCATTTTTATACAGATAGGAGGACAGTACTGTGAGGAAATGGTTCAAAGAGGAAATGGTTCAAAATGGTTCATTGGCAAAGGGACAGGGACTGTAAACTATACTACTGTGTACTGTCTCTTGTTGTAAATATGTTCCTATCCACTAGTTCTGCATTGTTTAATATGTCATGTTTAATTGCTTATGTTTGTTTCAGCATTGTTTTTCGCTCAGTATTGGATTTCTGTTTGTTTCCAATTCTGCAAATGTGTATTTGCATACCCTAGGGCATTGTTTATTGAATGTCCCAGCAGCCGATGGTATTGACTTACACTGTATAATCTACCTTGAGTCCCAGTGAGGAAGGCAGATTATAAATAATATAAATAAATAAATAAAAATGATATTCATAATTATGTTATACCTTTTCACATCAATTAATGTACATCCTCCATTCTCTTATTAAATATCACTTTACCCACCCCAGACTTTATAACAGAGAAATATGCTGGAGAATACCCATATGACCTACTAGACATTTGTTCTTGTGTTGCTAATTAGCCCCGTACAATGAGCTGTTAAAAAATTGTTATAAAGTCTTCTGATCAGACATGTCTCATAAATTCTGTTCTCAGAGCTCAGCTTTCAAGCATGTGCAGGCCCAATTCAATCAAGACCACTGTTTGCGGGGAGAAGAAGCTTAAGCCTTTCTGCTCTGTTCTCTGAAATGGCCCAGGAGAGCCTCTATTTGTCCCAGTGAAGAAACCTATGTGCAGCCATCAGTACATGTAATAGTCACTCAGTTCCCAGGGCAATTGCTGGTTGGGAAAACAATATATAGGAGGAAGGCTTAAGCCCATTTTCCATGTGCACTGTGTTCCCAATCCAAAATGGGCCCCTGTATGCCTGAGAAAGGAGATCTGAGCATGAAACTTGCAAGGCATGTCTGATTCATAGCAGTCTCATGAAGGACTCAGGGAGCGCACAAGAGAAATATAATCTATAGGTAGACTCCAAGTTCTCATAATACATCTGAGTTTAATGAGCATGAAAGAGCTCCATTTTGAGCTACAAAGTAGTAAAGTTTAGTAACTTCTCTAGTATCCATGATCAATATTCAGATGGCACCCAGCTCTATATTTCATTATATAAGACTCCAGAAGCATCCATCTTCGTTCTGAACCAGTGCTTTGAGACTGTGGTCAGGTCGATATGGCAGAACAACCTGAAGATGAATCCTGACCAGAAAGAGGTAATGCTGGTTGGGAAGGCTCATGTTTTTGGGATTGGATCTACTTGTCCTAAATGTAGTGGAATGTGATTTTGCAGAGCATGTCAGGAGCTTGGGGTAGACATGGGCACGAACCGCATTACGAACCAAAAAAACCCACAAACCACCCAATCTTCTGCTCATGATCTGGCGGTTCGTGAGTGTCCATAGCCAATGAATCAGTGTTCATTAGAGGCGCAGTTTGGTGCATTCTTCCTTGGAAACGGAGCCGGGGGAATGCCTGAACTCTGTCTGCCCTCCTTCTGTCGTCCTGGAAACCCGAATGGAAGCCCAGCTTACCTTGATCGGCAGGTCTTCCTTCCAACCATGGAGCTGCAAAGTGGTTACAACATGGGAGAAGACACCCGGGGGAGGGAGGGGGAGGGGGTGTTCTGTAGCCATGGGCACTCCAATCTCATCCCTGCAAACCCTGATAGGCAGCTCTGATGGCCAACCACAGACCTCCTGTGTTGCTCAATAGGACCTCAGCTTATAAAAAGCACTGGGCTCCCAGGCTGGGTTTCACTTTCAGCGAGCAGTGGAGTGTGACAGAGCTGTTGCTTGCTACTTGCTACCCTTTGGGGAGAGAGACAGAGAGAGTTTAATTGAGCTTGGATTTTGGGGATAGGCATCTATCTCCTCTGGTTCCAGGGCTGCTGCCTGGCTCTGGGGCCAAGCTCAGTGGGCACCTTGGCTGAGGGCCCACATTAATTATTATTTATCAGTGCCTGATCGGGTCAGGTCTGTGGGAGTGATCGGCACCTTGGCTGAGGGCCCACATTAATTATTATTTATCAGTGCCTGATTGGGTCAGGTCTGTGGGAGTGGTGGGCTAGGGCTCTAGTCCCTCCCTCCCTCTGGTGCCAGGGCTGCTGCCAGGCCCTGGGGCCAAGCTGAGTGGGCACCTTGGCTGAGGGCCCACATTAATTATTATTTATCAGTGCCTGATCGGGTCAGGTCTGTGGGAGTGGTGGGCACCTTGGCTGAGGGCCCACATTAATTATTATTTATCAGTGCCTGATTGGGTCAGGTCTGTGGGAGTGGTGGGCTAGGGCTCTAGTCCCTCCCTCCCTCTGGTGCCAGGGCTGCTGCCAGGCCCTGGGGCCAAGCTGAGTGGGCACCTTGGCTGAGGTCTCACATTGATTATTATTTATCAGTGCCTGATCGGGTCAGGTCTGTGGGAGTGGTGGGCTAGGGCTCTAGTCCCTCCCTCCCTCTGGTGCCAGGGCTGCTGCCAGGCCCTGGGGCCAAGCTCAGTGGGCACCTCGGCTGAGAGCTCACAGTGTCATCTCCTTTTCTCTCCTCCATTCTTGTTTGCTGGCACTATGAGGCTTCATGTGGTGGACAAGAGTGGTCATGGGAGGAATTGCAGAGATTGTCCCAGTTGCACCACGGGAAGCAGTGCTGTGCAGGGCTCTGGAGCAGCAGAGACTCCCACTCCCCAAAAATCACCAGTTGTGGCTGTGGAGGAGGCCGAAGAGCTCTTGCCGCCAGCAGAAGAAGAATTCTTGAAAATGTTTGAGGAGAAGGAGGCCGAGGGATCCTTGGAGGAATGGTTGGGGTTCGAGGAAACATCCAGCCCGTCCCCATCCCAAACTACTGGTGGTGCTGTCCCTGCCCGCAGTCCACCCATCACTCCGTCTTCTTCAGGCCCAGGGGTGGTTCTTCTTCAGGCCCGGGGGATGGATGAGGTCCACAACGGGAAGAACATCGCCGCCACCGTAAAGGCAGCTCTGAGTGAGTGGACATCCAGGGTGGAAGGGTTTGTCCGTGGCTTCATGGTGACAGACACGGGAGCCAGCATGTTGGCAGCCCAGAAAGAGACATCCCTCCCGGGCCTGGTGTGCATGGCGCACAAGCTGCACCTCATGATGAGGGACATGCTCTGGCTGGGGAGCAAGCCGAGGGACAGCTGGGACGAGGGAACCTTGTGGACGTACAATCTGCTGGACAGCAGCTGTCGCATCGCTTCCCACTTCTCCCGCAGCATAAACTCTTCCCGCGAGCTGTTCCAGAGGCAGGGGGAGGGAGGGGACCCCGAGCACCAACTCTCCCAGGACCTGCCCACCCGCTGGACCTCCACCTACGACATTATATGCCATGTGGTGGAGCAGAAGGGCCTATTGCAAGACATCCTGTCATCTTCGGATGTGCTGAGGAGGGAAGAGGAGTTGAGACTCAGCTCCATGGACTGGAGAGTCCTTGCCCAGATGTCCCGGATCCTGAAACCCTTCAAAGATGCCACTGAGCTCTTGCACTCCTACCAGGCCATCCTGGGTCAGGTCATCCCTTTGATCCACAGCCTCGACCGGTTTCAGGCCCAGGAGCTCCAGCACGAGCAAGAGCTGCTCCCCAGGGTCCAGAACTTTGTCCAGAGGATCCAGGCCTGAGTGGCTGAGTGCTTGCTTCCTCTATGCCACGAGGCGCCATACCAACTGGCCTCCTTCTGTGACCCCGCATCAAGGGCAGCATCATCACGCAGGTGAGTCAGATGCAGCGCTGAAAAAAGGAGCTCCACACAGCGGTACTCCGTTTCCAGAAAGAGAAGGCAGGACAAAAAGAACTGGGCAGGGGTGAGGGGCAGGCAGTGGAGGAGGAGGGGGAGGGGGGGAGGGGGAGGAGGAGGAGGTGGGAAGAGAGCCACGCCAGGGAAGACCCACCTCAACAGCCCCATTCAATCTCTGGGCCTTGTCGGTGGGCTGCGTGGTTGGCCGCTGCACGGTGGGCGTGTCCCTCTCATTGGAGGACTCGGCAGGGGCCATGGTGTGTGAGTACCTTGTGGAGCCCACCGAGTCCCCCCATGCCAACCCATTGGAGTACCTGTCCATCGTGGCAACAAACATCCTGTCCTGCCCTCCCACCAGCGTGCAGAGTGAGTGGGTGTTCTCCCACCTGGGAGACCTCCTCTGTCCCGGCTGGGCACATCTGCACCCGGACCTGGTGGGCATGTTGACCTTCATAAAGGTCAACCTCAACCTACTGGGGCACCCTCCCATGGACCTGGACCTACCCGGGCTCTGAGCCACCCTGGGGTTGTAGGCCCAGCTCTTCCACAGTGGGCTCAAGCCTCCCTCAGTTCTTGGGGCTGCTTCCATGGCTGGTGACCCTTTGCCCTCCTCTCCCAGACAAGTGCCCGTTCCCTCTTTCAACCTCTCCCTCTCCAGATGGTGCCCAAATGTCCCCTCCCCACAACTTGTCCTGCCCATCCTGTCCTTTCTGTGAAAGCAGGAAGGTGGGTGTTTTTTGACGCTCTGTTTTTTCGGCACGTAGGGCAGCTCCGAAGCTGTGGCACATATGGTTGCACAGCACGGAGCCCACTATCCTAGGCTCCTGCTGTCCCCTCTGAGCATGGTGGGAATGGGTCCCTCAACTCATCTCCAGTCCATGAAGGTGGGAAGGTGAGTGATGTTGGTGACAGCCTACACTGCGACACAGGAGGGGCGGACAAGCCTCTGCCATAGCAGCCTGCACAATCAAACATGGTGGGTGGGTGGGGCCTCTTGGTCCTCCTTTCCCTGTCAAGCTCCCAGTCCCTCTTCACACCTCACCCTCTCTGGGACCACTCCAATCCCTCCCAATGACCTCCCTGGTCCTGTCCATTCCCATCCTTTCCACGAGGGCAGGAAGGTGGGTGATGTTGGCTACCGCCATAGGGTACCTCAGTGGGATCTTCGGAGGAGGCCTCGCAAGTGTTGGGATCTTCCAACTTCACAGTCCCTTTTTGCACCTCGCCCTCTCTGGGACCGCTCTGACCCCTCCCAATGACCTCCCCGGTCCTGTCCATTCCCGTCCCTTCCGCGAGGGCAGGAAGGTGAGTGATGTCATTGCACACAGCTGCCCCGCAACTCAGTGGCTTTCTTGGCTCATGGCTCGCTGACTAAGGGGTCTTCCCGGTCATGCTCCGTGATGCAGCCGGCAGTAACCCTTTGTCCCTGTCTCCCTGACATTTCCCCGATGGTCCCTCTTTCAACCTCTCCCTCTCTGGATCTGCTCAGATGCCTCCCAACCTCTCCTGACTGCAAAGGCAGGAAGGTGTGGTGCTGCCACCTGATGCTGCTTTTGGCCATGAGGAACAGCTCTGCTGCTGTTGCTGATGTTAGAGTGGCACGGCACGGTACCCCCCCCTTCCATGGCACCTGGTGTCCTCTCTGAGCAGGGGGGATGGGTCCCTCCCACCCTTTCCATGAGGGCAGGAAGGTGGGTGCTGTCTGCTGCCACCGCTTTGGACCCTGAGGGGCAGCTCAGATGCTTTTGCTGAGCTGACAGGTTTGAGCTGCACGGTGCACCCCTATCCATGTGCACCTGCTGCCCTCTCTGTGCATGGGCAGAATGGGTCCCACAACCAGTCACTTCCTTTCCGCGAAGGCAGGAAGACGGGTGATGTCTGCCAGTGGTGGTTTTGGCCATGAGAGGCAGCTCTGCTGCTGTTGCACAAAATTGTACAGCACGGCATCCCCTTTCAACAGCAGTGGCTGTCCCCTCCAGGCAGGGGTGAATGTGTAATGCCATGACCAGTCACATCCTTTCCACGAAGGCAGGAAGGTGAGTGTTGTTGGCGACAGCCTCCACTGTGACACAGGGGGAGTGGACAAGCCTTTGCCACAGCAGTCTGTGCACTCTTTCAGGGTGGATGTCCCTCAATGGGACCCTCAGATGAGGCCCCGTGGTTGCTGGGGGATCTTCCCACTTCCAAGACCCCCTGCCTCTCCATGCCCACCAGGCCTAGCAACCGCCGTCATCACCCACCTTCCGGCCTGCTCCGGGAATAAGAGAGCGCTCCTCTGAGGCCCTGCAGGCGAGCACATGGGGGGTGCCGCCAGCAAGCGGCCAGACCCCCCACCTCCTAGAGGGGAGGTGGCCTGCCTTCGAGTACACCCCTTGTACACTGGTGGCTCTAATTGTAGCGAGTGGGACTTTCCAGGGGGCCTTGGATTGGAGAGGGTATAACTCCAAGATCCCTCTTGAAATCTTGACCAAACTTGGGTGCTGGCTGGAGGAGAGCTTGCTAAACACTCCCCATGAATATGGACTCTCTAAGTCCAACGGGGGCCATTCTGACCTCCACGAACCTCGAACCGGTTCCTCAGCAGGAAGAGTTCATTGTGGTTCGCTAGTTTGGGTTCGTCGGCGGCACCGAACCACTGGTTCGTTAATTTTTTTTGGTTCGTGACCATGTCTAGCTTGGGGTACTCATGGCCCCAGCCCTACCCTTTGAAATGTAGACTGGTGCAGTGACCAAGAATGCCTTCTACCAGCGACAAGTCATTCTCCAATGAACTCCTTTCTTACACTCAGCCGATCTGAGCAATCCATGCTTTTGTAACTTTGTAGTTGGATTAATGCAATGTGCCCTACGCTGGGCTGCCCTTGAAAACCACCTGGAAACTACAGCTGGTTCAAAATGTGGCAGCCCGATTATTTTCAAGAGCTAGCTAGCCAGTGACATTTAAAACTCTTGAAAGTCCCCAGGATCAATGCACCCAGGAACAATGTATTCTGCAGTTAGGCCCTGAGTTTCTAAAGTTAGTGATGACTGAGTCCCAGTGAAAACAGTTTTAAATACATGACTAACTTGTTCCATTGTTTTCAATGGTTGTTAATCACAATTAACTTTAACTGGATTGGAGCCAGAACTGTTATTACCACAAACAATTAAATGGACCTAGTCTCTAGATATGCCTCTGTTTCTAGATATCCCAAAACCCTGAATCCCTCTGCAGATAAATGGGCTGAGTACTTCTGTACTGCCAACTTGATTACAACTTTATTATTGTTGTGAACTCAACACAAGGGTTCTAGAATGTAACCATAATTTAATCAGGCCACTAAACCTTGCTTTTGAAATCTAAAGATACCCTGGTATTCAACATTGTATTTTAAAGGAGTCTTCCTTGACTTTCTCTGTTGGATTATATATATATATATATAGAGAGAGAGAGAGAGAGAGAGAGAGACATACATACATACATACATACATACATACATACATACATACATACATACATACATACATACGTGTAATGTGTCTATGTATGTATATATATCAGTACCAGTTATTTTCCTTGTTCATGCCTCCTCTCCTCCAATATCACCTTTGCATGTTCTCAGTGCAATTCATTCTCCCTTAACAAACACTGGTATTGTATTAGCCTGTTCATAAATATCAGATCAGAAAAGAAAGGCTCCACATTTGGAAGCTGCCTGAAGTTACTGGGGCGGGTGGGGGGGCGCAGGGGTTGCAGCTGAGACTGCCCTCGTTTACAATGCATGCTGAACACATAACACAACTGAGCAGTGAGTGAAATATTCAAGGTATTGCACTCAGTGAAGACAAGAAATTCCTTTAACTTGAACTTCAGTGTGACTTCTGTTGTGTCCTTTAATACTCATGAATGATCTCAGAGGCATTTGGAGGGATCAAGGTGCCCCTGAATGTTATCTAACATTAGTATGACATGGCTTCTTTCTCAAACCAGGATTAATTTGTCCCCTTCCTCTCTGCAGCCTCCAGCCTATATTGTTACATAACACCAGAAATAAACTTTCCTGAGACTGGAAAGAACTGCTGGGAACAGGAGGAAGTGGGGGAGATCTGGGACTACCAGAGCCTTTTGCTGACAGGTCTGTGGATCCATCTTTATGACTGCTGCTCAATCATTCTTTTGCTCCATTCCTCCACAGATGGAATTGAAACAGTGGTCCCCCATAAAAATCCAGCTCCCTATGATATGTCTTCTTAGCAGTAAATCCTTCTCAGAAGGGGTCCTCCTGAATCTCCATGCAATTTCCCTTTTGTTCCTTTATTTTCTGGCTAATTAATCGCTTCCTGTTTTCTCTGGAGATTTTCTTCTCTCTCCTGGCACTCATGAATAAATATTTGACTAGGAAGGGAGCAGTATTATTATTATTATTATGTACATGCAGCAAGCCAAAGTCATTATCAAAATTTTAATTGCATTGGTTATTATTGGTGTGACTGTTTCAAAATAGCTACCAGAAAAATAATGAAAAAGCTTGCTGCAAAGCCAAAACAAAATGAACCATGCTTAAGCCCCCCTTCCTCTCAACAAGAGCTGATAATCAAGTAAGATAACTGCCAAGAAAACAAGAAGCAATAAGCTTGATTTCTGGGGGCAATTGTTTTCCCACTATCCAGATTTCAGCATTCCTCACAAGATTTTAGAGGTGCCTCATCCACTTGCCAAAGATCCTTTACAGTCACTATGTGGGTCTCACTCGCTGCCTAGACTGGAGGGCATCTTCTAAGCCAGGTTCAGAATTTAAACCAGCAGTTTCCCAGTTAAAGAAAGGAGTAGTTAGAGCCATTGGATCTTGCATAGCTTAAAAGATATACACGTCGCAAAACCCAAGTTCATAATAACTGCAGAATCAAAACATTCAAGAAAAATAGTCAAATATTTTCTATAAACATGAGCCTTCTCTTGGACAATGTATGTGTTCAACTGTAGACCATGCACTCTTGTTGAGGCATTTGGAAGCAAAAGTGGGTATCAAGGGATTAGCCTTGAACTGGTTAAAATAGTTTCTTATGGAACAGACTCAAAGGGTCGCTGTTGGAGATCGGGTATCTCCAGAGTGAGGATTATCTTGTGGGGTCCCACAGGGCACAATCTTATCTCCCATGTTATTCAACATCTATGTAAAGCCTTTAGGAGAACTCATTCTCTATGGTGTAACCCAGTTTATGGAATAACCTAACTGAAGAGGTCAGGAAAGCTCCCATTCTCCTGGCTTTCCACAAATAATGCAAAACTGAATTATTCAACAGGGCTTTCTTACTGAGATAAAGGAGCAGTACTGTAAAGAACTGGTCTCAAAGAGATCCATCATTACAGAGCTAGGGACCATAGACTTTACTACTACGTGTCTCTATGTACTATCTGCTGTTTTAAGTGTGATTCTACTGGGTAGTTCTAGGTTGTTTAAATGTCAGAATTGCTTTTTCTCTATTTCAGCAGTCCTTCAACTCTGTATTGGATTTCTTCTGGTTTTAAATCTGCAAATTTGCACTTATATACCCTATCATGTAGTCTATTGAAATGTTCTTGAAATTGACTGTAGTAACTCGCACTGTGTCATCTGCCTTGAGGTTCAGTGAGAAAGGCAGACTATAAATGATATAAATAAACAAATAAATAGAAATATAGTTCCCAACATCTCAGAGTCTAACAAAGTGAACTTTGACTCACTAAAATTTGTACATTGACAATTTTTGCTTGTCTTTAAGATGCTACTGGACTCATGTTCAGCACCTCAGAAGATACCCACCATAATTCCAAAGCTCTCTTTCAGCTTAATGGGAGGCCAGTCTTCTGACCCATTTCATAATATACTTTATGTTAATAAAATCAAATGTCAGATACCAGGCGTTGAGTATCCAAAGGAAGTGGTCATGTGTCTCATGTGTAAAGAAATAGGCCTGCTTGGCCGGAGTCTCTATGCATTGTGGGTATTTGACGCCATTGTGTGAGTGAATCCACAAATGTGTTTTGCAGCACAGGTGTTGTTGCTGAGAGCCTCCAAGGTCTGAAGCAAGGCCAAGATTTCTAACAAGTTAAGTTTATCTGCCCCAGCTGTGGCTCCCAGGGAAGGATGGGACATCATCATGGCAATGCTGTGTGGGCTTGGTGTAACTTTATAACATCAACCTGACATGTTATTGCGGGGCACTAATTAGTTAGGGAAATCTCCCCAGGTTGCTAGACAATCAGGCATAAATGGAAAAAGTCAATTATGGCTATTGCCCTTGGCCTGCCTTTGTTATGGAGGCTTGCACACCCTGGGATTACAACTTTAATTTGATGTCTTGGGCTCAGAACCAAGATGGCTGTGTTACACCTACAACTTACCATCATGGCTTAGACTAGCAAGAGATTCTCTCTTATAAGGACAGTTTTAGGCTCAGTTAGATCTTTATTGTTTTATCTATAATTTTACACGTTCCAAAATATAACCTTTTAATGCATATTTTAATAAAGAAAATATTCTTCATAACTGCATGGTGTTTCCTTGATCCTTGGCTTCCATCTAAAGCAGTGCTCAGGCCAGACTGGCCTAGTTACCTTTACCACTTTTGTGAAGATTCAGTAGTGCTGACTCTCAGGTAACATCCAGTAAGGCTAGAGGCTTGTTTCCCCCAGTCTCTGAGCTAGAGTTTGTTGGGGGAAATGATGGCAGTACTATCAATGCTGTGTTCAGGGGTGCTCTTTTAGGATTGGGATTGTAACCCCCAATTCTACTGACTCCTTCTGAACCAGCAGCCTTTGTTTTCTTTACATAATGTATGAACAGATCATAGGAATGTTTCCTTACCTAAAATCAATGAATTAGAATCAACTTGGAGGAAATGAAAAGATGTTAAAGAAGCAGCAGCTCTCATCACCATTTAGATGTTCCTGTCAGGAAGGAGAGGAACCACAAAATGGGCAAAGTTCTTCTGTGTACACACACTAATGAAATGAATGGTAGGAGTTCTACAAGGGCATTTATGTAAGTACTCCAGAGTAAGAGTATAGAACTGTGTCCTGTATCCTACCACCCTACTAAGCCTTCCTGCAGCTTAAGGTGGAGAAGGTCTCCATAGGCTGGAAAAACTTTCTCCAACCCAAGGCAGGATACAGCTCAGATCACCCCAAATATCTTGATTTTTTTATACTGATGGAAATGGAACTTTATCTTCTCTCCACACACTAGATCTTCGCACCACTAGAGCAAAGTTACACCAACCCCCCCCCCCCTTTTTATGTCTTGTTACTCACATTGGGAGCTTAGTATAATTGCAGCTACCTTATTCATCAGCAATTTTCTTTTGCATTTTTCCATATTTATCTCCTGTAGTTCAGGACAGAGATTAGAAACATATTGATCTGCAATCCCTTTCTTTTTGAAAGATGAATACCTGTAGCCCAGAAACAGGTCAAGCCAGGGTGAAGAGGGCAAGTAAATTGCACTTTTGACATATGCCATTTAAAAAACCAACAACCAGCTTTTCAAGAAGTGGTCCTAACCATATTATTATTCAGCTCATGTATTAATCTCAACTACATTATAATGCCAAGTCCTCAAAGGCCAACTCCCTTGATCTCACTTTGGTGACCGGCTCTGAAGGCATTCTTCTGTGTGGAATACATGAGCATGGCCAAGCATATTTATCAGCTTGAAACGGCAGCTTTAAGTAGTTCATCAGTAGTGTGATCCTAAGTAAAGTTACACCATTTTAAGCTCATTGACTTTAATGGACTTTGAAACGTATTACTCTGCTTAGCATTGAACTAAAGCTCTTCTGCTTTTGACTGCCCAGTTTTGTTTCTTAACTTTTCCTCCATTCTTGCTCTTTGAGTTTATTTGTAGATTTTTCTGGCTGCTGACTGAGCTCACTGGAACAACTGATGGAAAGTTTCATGATGATACCCAGCAAAAAGCTTTGTTTTACAAAACAAAAATATGTAACAATGCTTTTAATTGTGTCAATTACATTTTTAACAGTACAAGTTGCAAGCTTGTAAATTATCTGGTGCTTTTCTTCCGTTAGATGATCAAAAAGTGGGAAAATGTGGGGAAAATATATTTCTATTATTTTTATTCACAATGGGGAGCAAAAGTGGCTCCTGCTCTTCATTTTATCCCCATAACAATGCTGTGAGATAGGTTAGGCTAAGAGTGTGTGATTGGCCCAAGGTCTCCTGGCAAGCTCCTATGACAGTGTGGAGATTTGAATGTGTGTTTTCCACATCCTAGTCCAATGCTCTATAACGCTACAGCGCACTGGCTCTCAAGGGTATTTCTACTTTGATATCCCATATTAGGAACACTAAATTATGGGGGAGGGGGAGGGGAAGAAGTATTCAAGTCAAAAAAGAAGCAAGGATGCAGAAAGATAAATTGTTCAGTTTACAAATTTACAGTTGCTGCCTATGCTAAGGTGGGGAGGGAGGTGCGCGGAATGAAGAGACCAGAACCGGTGCTGGGTGAAAACAGGCCACAACTTTATTAGCATAACAATGGGAGCATTGGCGCAGCATGAGGGGCAGATCCCAGAAAGCATCGGCTGGCCCGCCTGCCAGCCGGAACCCACCCCCCTCAGCCATGCTGAGGGGGGGACCCAAGGAGTGGCATATGGGGGGGTCACCTGGGTGTACACCCCTGAGTGGCCTCCCCTGCCACCTGGGGGTGAGCTTTCCTGGCCGCCCCCGAGCTGGGCGGGCCCTTCCATCGCTCATCCCCAAGATCCCTTATGGGAATCCCCTTAGAGGGCCTGGGCGCGCAGGCCCTGGCCCCCCCGAATGAGATCTGCCCCGATGCCCACCGCAAACGAAGTTGTGACAATAGCATAAAACAAGCCAAAGAAACAGGGAGAGGAGGGTGGGTGATCGTCCTCTGCCGGCGACTGAAGAGGAACGCGGCCGGCAGCAGAGATAAATAGGGTGGAGCCGGACCTGAGGGAAGACTGCAAACCTGCAGTCCGTTTCCCAGGCCCCGCCCCCCCGGACACCCCGGCCGCCCTGATTGGGCGGCCGCGGTTTAAACCGATTGGCCGGGCTCGCCCCTGGCCGGACGGGCGAGCCCCGCAACATCGACGCCGCCGCCTCCCTCCCTCCCGACGCGCCGGCAGCAACCCGGGCCCAGGTGAGTCCGGGCCCATCGATTGCTGCCTATGCTAAGGTGGGGAGGGAGGTGCGCGGAATGAAGAGACCAGAACCGGTGCTGGGTGAAAACAGGCCACAACTTTATTAGCATAACAATGGGAGCATTGGCGCAGCATGAGGGGCAGATCCCAGAAAGCATCGGCTGGCCCACCTGCCAGCCGGAACCCACCCCCCTCAGCCATGCTGAGGGGGGGACCCAAGGAGTGGCATATGGGGGGGTCACCTGGGTGTACACCCCTGAGTGGCCTCCCCTGCCACCTGGGGGTGAGCTTTCCTGGCCGCCCCCGAGCCGGGCGGGCCCTTCCATCGCTCACCCCCAAGATCCCTTATGGGAATCCCCTTAGAGGGCCTGGGCGCGCAGGCCCTGGCCCCCCCGAATGAGATCTGCCCCAATGCCCACCGCCACAGGAGCCCCAACGGGGCTCCCCGCCAACGCTCCTATCTTGAAGCCAAGACAGCAAGGCATCCCTGATGTCCTGTAACCAGATATCATGACCCCAGCTGGAGAGATGGACCCCGTCGGGCCGGAAAAGGGGCTCCAAGCGATGTGAAATGTCCGGGTGACCAACAAAGAAGGCCCCCCGTTCCTTGATGAACTGCTCCACGGCCCGGGCAAGCCTCTGCCTGATGCCATCCACCTTCCTGGGGCAGCGCGCCCCCCGCCAAACGCGTCTCTGCAGAAGGTCTGACCAGAGGAAGTCCGTACGCAGGAAGAGCTGTAACAGATGGTCCAGGTCGGCGCACAGCGACCGCTTCAGCTCCGGGCAATCCCGCTTGCCGATGTCGTTCTCGCCGAGCTGTATCACGATGGCATCTGGCAGGCCGTGGCGCTGGGCCTGGTGCGTCAGCATGGGAACGAGGGCGTCCCACAGCATGCCCCGAACCCCCATCCAGCTGATCTGAAGCTGGCCATCCAGACCAAGATGTTGACCCCAACCGGAGGCCGCCGCATATTGGCCAGCCCAGTGGACGATGCTGTGGCCGCACACCCACACGATCTTCCCCCTGCCTGAAACAACAGCAACACAGACCATTAGTAAGGAGCCTCCCCAAGGGGGCGGATATAGGAGCGAAATGCGCTGGAACGCCAGCGGCCAATGGACTGGATGGCAGGGGTGGGGAGCCCCAATCCGGCGGCAACGGTGGCAGCCCCGATGCGGAAGGAGTGAGTGCCGAACCGCATGGGGGGGAAACCTGCATGGCGCAGACATGCCCTCAAGACCGAGGCAAACTGGTATCGGGTAAGGGGCAACTTATCCTCATGCGCGAAGAGGGGGCCAGGGAAGGGCGGGCGTAGGGCCAGGTATGCCCTGATGGCCCGCACCGGGCACAGGAGCCGGCCCGCGGCCGCCTGCAGCGTGACGGAGGCCCCCCGGCCGCGCTGGTCGGTCTTCGACCGCCGCAGGCGGATGGTCGCCCGGCGGGGGGAGCAGGTGATGTCGGAGACAGCCAGGGCCCTGCCCGACGTGTCGGACCGGGAGCCCGAGGCCACCTCGCTAACGCGGAAGGCACCAAAAAAGGTGATCAGGAAAGCGGCCCGGAAAAGCTGTACCTCGAAAGCGGACCAGCACAGGTTGGGAAGTGCCTGAAGGACCCGCTCCAAAATGGGAATGGTGATGGGGCGCCGGGGGTCAGGGGGTGGGGGGGCCAGCCTGGCCCAGCCCTCGAGGGCCCGGTGAGCTAGGAAGCAGTTGCAAGGATCGGGAAGTCCCTGCGCCTTGCTGAAAAATGAAATGGCTGCCAAATCCCTCCTCATAGTCCGGGGAGAAAGCCCCAGGCCCCTGAGGTGTGCCCGGTACTGCAGAACCAAGTCCTGTGACACGGGCCAGGATCCCTGGCCGCCCGCCCCCGTGGCGAAGGCCTGAAAACGGGCGGCGGCCGCTGAGTAAGCCCGGAGGGTGGAAGGGGCCACTGAGCATAATACTCCCTGCATCACGGAGTCCCTCCAATCGCCCACAGGTCTTCCGGGAAAGGGTCGGGCGTGCGACAAGCCTCTGGAGCCAGCGTGAAGAACCTCTCCATCTGGAAGCGAGATAGTGCGTCGGCCAACCCGTTCTCCACACCTGCAACGTGGCGGGCTGAGAAAGTAACGTTAGCAGCGAGACAAGTTAACACGAAACGGCGGACAAGATGCATGACCCGCTCAGAGCGAGAGGACTGCCGGTTGATGACCTTCACCGTGGCTAGGTTGTCACACCAAAAGGTGACTCGCTTGTCCCGAAGCACAGACCCCCAGATAACGACCGCTACCACGATGGGAAAAAATTCTAAGAACGTGAGGTCCCTGAGAATCCCGGAACCTTCCCATGAGGGCGGCCAACGCTGAGCGCACCAGCGCCCATTAAAATACACCCCGAACCCCAGGCTCCCTGCTGCATCAGAGTGGACCTGCAAGCCCGCGCCCAAGTCCAGGGGGGCCTGCCAAAGGGAGACCCCGTTAAACCTTGACAAAAATTCCAACCAGACCCGCAGGTCAGCTTTGATGCCCTTATTAAGCCGAATGCGGTGATGGGGGGCGGAGACCCCCCGGCATTCCCTGGACAGCCGAGAACAGAAAGCCCGCCCTGGGGAGACCACCCTGCATGCGAAATTGAGGTGGCCAATGATGGATTGAAGCTCCCGGAGTGTGCATTTTTCCCTGAGGAGTGCGGCAGCGATGAGGGCCTGAAGCTGGGCCAGCTTGTCTGCCGGGAGCCTGGATCTGCCCGCCACTGAGTCCAGCTCAATGCCCAGGTACGTGATGCAGGAAGAGGGGCCCTCCGTCTTTTCCTGTGCGAGAGGCACCCCTAGCTTGTTGGCCAAAGCCTGGAAGGAGCTGAGGCGGTCGGCGCAAACCGAACCGCCGGGGGGGGCCATAATCAGGAAATCATCTAAATAATGACAGATGAAAGGGGACCCCATGCGATCCTTGGCTGCCCACTCGAGGAAGGTGCTAAAAGTTTCGAAGGCGGCGCAGGCCACCGAACATCCCATGGGCATAGACTTGTCGACGTACCACTTATCCTGGAACTTAAAGCCAAGCAAGCAGTGGTCGAGCGGGTGAACAGGGAGCAAGCGGAAGGCTGACTGAACATCGCATTTGGCCATGAGGGCATCCTGCCCACATGCCCTGACTAGGCGGACGGCCTGATCAAATGACGCATACCGGACTGAGCAGAGCTCGGGTGGGATCAAGTCGTTCACCAACGAGCCCCTGGGATAGGATAGATGGTGTATCAAGCGAAATTCGCCGGGGGTCTTCTTTGGAACGACACCCAGGGGGGAAACCCTGAGGTTGGGGAAAGGGGGGTGCTCGAACGGGCCTGCTATCCGACCAGCCGACACTTCCTTAGCCAGCTTGGCCGCGACCACCTCTGGGAAGTCCCTGGCAGACTTTAAGTTGCCAGCTGTGGTGGCCACCCGCGGGCCGGTGAAGGGGATCCTAAAGCCCACTGAGAAACCATCCCGCAGGTATTTGGCGGCCTGCCTATCGGGGTAGCGCGCAAGGAGGGGCAGGAGGGCCGCCAGGCGGACGGGGGTTCTGGCGAGGCCCAACGCTGCAGTGTGAGGCTTAGCTGCCGCCAGCGGCGGCCTGGGACCCAGAGGAGGCCGATCCTCCATCCTTTCGGGCAGCTGTAGCGGAGGACCGGCCCCCACGAAAGGGCTGGGATGGGGCGGAGCCCCGGGGGCACGCGGGGCGAGCATGAGGACCCCCGCAGGAGTCACAGTTGTGGTCAAAGCGGCATTTTGGACGGAAGCACCTGCCCTGATTATATTCCCAGCAGGGGCCCCTGGGCCTGTCGCGGCGAAAAGACCAGCGCGTGCCGCGGGACCCATCCCCCTTTCCCCTCATGTGGGGCCCCACCAACCACAGCCACAGCTTCTGATTAATAAGGTCCCATCGGGCCCGGGGGTTGTGCGAGGCCCTCTTCCGAAAGGCCTCGTCGTAGTCCATGGCCGCCTGCTCCCCGGCCAGGGCGCGGGCCCGAAGGACGTTGCTGAGGTGGTTGGAAAGGTGCCATCCCCTTTTAGGGTACGCCACCTGCACCACCCCCATGTAAACGGAAAAGCCCTCCAACCAGTTAGCAAAGCTCCGCTCGGCTGCGGGCTTCCTATCGGCCTTTTTGTCCCTCTTGGAAGAGGGAGCCGACCTGCCATCCTCTGCCTCTGGTTTCAGCAGGGAAAAAATATCCATGTAATACCCATTGAGGATACGTTCCCGCACTCTGCGGGACAGGTGGAGACCAGGGGGGTCCTCGTCATCCAAGATTGATGAGCCCTGGGCGGGGGCCTCCCCAGAATCCCAGACCTCCCTGGGGGCACCCTCTCCCCCCTGGTCCCCTGCCCGCCGCCGCGCTGCCCAAGCTGGTAAGCCCGGGACCCCCGAAGCCGCCTCCCAATAATCCCCCCAGGTGGACCCGTCCTCGGAGGATGAGGACTCACCTGAGCTCTCCTCGCTGTCTGATTCCTGGCGCCGATGCCGGCTTCTCTTCTTGCGTGGCTTCCTTCCCCTCTTCGTTGGTCTCCGACCTTCCTTGCTGCTGGAGTCCGAACTGGGAGAAGAGGCCCGAGGCGCGTCCCCTCTTAGGGCAGGCCGCTCCCTCCCTCGCTTGCTGGCCCTGCTGCGTTGGGGGACCTCGACAGGCCCAGGAGCAGGCTGGCCCGCCCCGAGCCCAGAGTTCCCCAGCTGCTCGACCCGTGCGGTCAGAAGCTCCAGAGCCCGGCTGATGCCGCTTAAAGACTCTGGCACTGAATCGCAATTGGGGGGAGCCTGCGCTGTAGCCCGGGGGGCTGGCCCCTGCCCTCTCTGCCTCCCTCCTTCTGCCCGAGAGGCCGTTGCCGACCTGCGGGGCTTGGGCGCCTCCTTCCCTGAACCCTGAGCCCCCGTGCTGCGGCCCCGTCTCCTAGTGCCCGAGGGGGGAGGAGGCTGCTGCCTCGCTCCCCCAGTCTGCTGAGGAGCGGGAAGTGCGCCCCCTGTTTGGGAGCGGCCAGCAGTAGCCAACCTACTGGCCCTTCCTGTGGGGGCAGAGCCCCGACCCCCCCCCTGCTGGTGGAGGGGTGCTTGCCCTTATTTGCTGTGGAGGAGCCGTTCCCAGCCCGCCCGGCAGGAGCCTGGGCCGGCCGCTTGCCTTTCCCCCCCGCCCTGGCCGCCGAAGGGGCCATGCCTTCCTCCCTTGATGCTTCGCCCAGCCGCCCGCACAGACGACCCCTCTGCTCTGCCGCGCCGCTTCCTGGCCGCTAGGCACGAGGCTCAGCCCCGACCTCGTGCCCTCGTGTTCTTCGGGCGCTCCTTGCCGCGGGGTCTTCCACCGAGCCTGGGCCGTCGGTACTCCGTCGATCGGGACGAGGCGCGAGGTTCAGCTCCAACCTCCGACTCTCCCGGGCCCACTCGGTCTTCTGCCGCCCGCTCGCTGCTGCCGATGATCCTCTCCAATCGTCCTCTGCCGGCGACTGAAGAGGAACGCGGCCGGCAGCAGAGATAAATAGGGTGGAGCCGGACCTGAGGGAAGACTGCAAACCTGCAGTCCGTTTCCCAGGCCCCGCCCCCCCCGGACACCCCGGCCGCCCTGATTGGGCGGTCGCGGTTTAAACCGATTGGCCGGGCTCGCCCCTGGCCGGACGGGCGAGCCCCGCAACATGGACGCCGCCGCCTCCCTCCCGACGCGCCGGCAGCAACCCGGGCCCAGGTGAGTCTGGGCCCATCGATAATAATTAAATCCAAAAATAATTAAAACCCAAAACTCTGAACCCGAAATACCCACTCATAGGTGGAAATTTGCTTTGTCTTTGCAAAAGGTGCTGCCCTGACCTTTCCAATTAGCCTGTATTAGCCTGAACAAATGAAGAAACATTTCTTCTGCTGCCTCTCACTACTAATTGCTGTCTTCATGTGGGTAGCCATGTTGGTCTGTAGTAGAAGAGCAAGATTCAGGCCCAGTAGCACCTTAAAGGCCAACTAGATTTCCAGGTATTAGCTAGGGAGCTCTGACTCTTGAAAATTCATACCCTGGAAATCTAGTTGGTCTTTAAGGTGCTACTGGACCTGAATCTTACTAATTCCTGGTCACTTATGTTTTACACTTGACTTTAAAGGAATATGTAAAATTTGGGCAATGACCAACAAAGGAACAGTTTGGTGGCTAGGTAAAGGGACAGATTTGCTTTTCTCTGCTGCTGTTAATCTTTCCCTGTTGATACGATAAAATTATGTAGAATTATGCCCAATCCTGCCCCTTCTTTGCTGGCTCTCAGCCTTTGCATTGCATATGGTTCAAAGCTTATTTTCTGGGCCTCAGGTGGCTGGCATAGAGGAACTGGTCTCCATCACCAAGCTAGGTAGGGGGAGAGAAGAACCAACAAAATGGATGCTTGATGGCAACACTCTATATGAGACATGACTACAAGTTTGCCTCCTTTAGTGACATACAGAAACAGATAGTCAACTTATGCCTATTTATTTATTTTTGCAATATTTGTTATCTGTTTCTTCAAAATATGCCCAAAGGGGCTTACAAAAAAAGAGTCAATATGTTATAAAACATATTATATATGCAGTACATTCTAAAACATTAAACAAAATACATTAGCGAAAACAGTGGCACAAAAGCACATTGACAGCAATTCAATAAAATTAATTAGAACAAACTAGCAGCAACCTGAGGTACGCAGCAATTGGCACAATTCTGCAGAACGCCCACGTCCATAAAATAAAGAGAAATTTAAAACACAAGACACTGCATTATCAACAAAGATTTCTCCTATCTTCTAAAAGTAAACCATCTTGCATATAAGAATGAAGAGTACCTCCAGTTTTAATTCAGATAAGTTGCTGCTCAGACATCCACAGTTTGCAGAAGGATTACTGGCTGGTACTTCTTTGGAGATGGACAACATGATATTGATACAACAACAAAACACTCACAAATGAGCTACTTGGACACCTAACCCCCCTCCATCTCAAGTAATTTGTGACTTTAAACAAGCAACAGTCTCTCTGCCCTCCAAGGCTGATTTACATTTTACACAGCAGGTGTGTTTGCCTTGTGCACACCTCCGTTTGCCATGATGAACAACATAGAGTGATGGAGTTCTCCAATTATGAAACATACCAGCCTCTTCCTCTTAAACTGCATCTGCTGGAAAGAGATACATTTATCATGTTTATTTCTTCCTTCTCCTCCTCCTCCTCCTCTTCCCAGTGATCCATGCTCATTAAAATTTCATCGGAAACTTTATGTGCTCTGGCTGAAAACAGCATCCGGTCAATGTGGTGTTAGAGATGGGGAGGGAGGAGAGCCGGTGTCAAACTGGCAGATCTGGAGCAGTAAGCATTTATGCAATGAATGACCTTTATGGGGACAGCTCAGAAGGGAGTTAACTATTCCACCTTTGAATTTTTTATGCTTTGCGACAGCCTGCATGGAAGAAAGTTATAATAAAAGTGACAACACCATACGATGCAAAATGTGTGGGACCATCACCTGGACTCTTCCATCAGGTTCAGCTGCTTCTCCTCTTCCATCTATGCAGCCCCAAATATACCCTGCCCCCAGTGGCCTGCAAAAAGCATCCTTCCCACTCCCTTTCTGGAAATACATGGGCCAAGTCAATATTTAATGATGAATTAAATGCTGTTTGCCCAAGGTGACTGTTCACACAATTTCCTGTCCATGTAAACAACTTGCTCAGGCTAATTAAGTCAGTTTTAGCCTATCATTGTCTGAAGATGCCACTTAAAATGCAAACAAACTTAACTTCAGGAATATCATAAATCCTCCTAGACAGAGAGGAAAGGCTGGGGAGAAATGGCTTTGGTGATGCATGAAATATCACCTGCAAATGAGCTACTGGAGCTCTTAATGTCAGTGTCAGATTTCACTATGCAACAGAATCAGAGAAAAGTTAGTCATGCTTGTCCCACTCTGAGACAGGTTCTGCAATCACTGATAGCTTTAACAAAATGGATTGGTAAGGTTCAGTTTCAAAGGCTAATGACCAATTTTGGAGGAAGAGATTGTTTTCTTTGGTCTCTTCCACATACACCAATGCAGTTATTACCAACCAACCAACCAACCAACAACTGTTTTTCCCTTTTCTAAATGCTGTGAAATTTTGCTAAAAATCCTTGTAATTAGATTACTATCCTTCACTATTTTGTTTTTTAAAATGATGGCAACTCAGTGACCATAGGGACACATATATAACTCCCACAGAAATAGGGCTTGTAGAATTTGATATTTAGTAAACAGTTTGCATCCCAATATGGCTACAGTTAGCCACTGAAGAATGTAAAGAATGTACATTAATATGACCACTTGCTCCATGGAGCTTGATCATAACTAGACATGGGCACGAACCGTGTTACGAACCAAAAAAACCCCACGAACCGCCTGATCGTCTGTTCGCGATCCGGCGGTTTGTGAGGGTCCATGGCCAATGAACCAGTGTTCATTGGAAGCCCAGTTCATTGCGTTCACCTGCAGTTCATGAAGCCAGACAGTCAGGCACCATCAATCAATTCCCTTGGAAACGGAGCTGGGGGAATGCCTGAACTGTGTCTGCACTCCTTCTGTCGCCCTGGAAACCCGATTGGAAGCCCAGCTTACCTTGATCGGCAGGTCTTCCTTCCAACCATGGAGCTGCAAATTGATTACAATTGGTTACATGGGAGAAGACACCTGGGGGGAGGGAGGGGGAAGGGGGTGTTCTGTAGCCATGGGCATTCCAATCTCATCCCTGCAAACCCTGATAGGCAGTTCTGATGGCCAACCCCTTGTACACTGGGCCAATGTCAACTGGTGGCTCTAACTGTATTGAGTGGGAGTTTCCTGGGGACCTCGGATTGGAGAGGGTATAACTCCAAGATCCCTATTGCAATCTTGACCAAACTTGGGTGCTGGCTGGAGAAGAGCCTGCTAAACACTCCCTGTGAATATGGGCTCTCTAAGTGCAACGGAGGCTGTTCCGATGCCCACGAACCATGAACCACAAACCAGTTCAGTAACGGGAAATGTTCGTTACAGTTCGTTTGTTCGGGTTCGTCGGTGGCACTGAACCACAAACCACAGGTTCGTTAATTATTTTTGGTTCATGCCCATGTCTAATCATGACTAGAGGTACTCTAACACCCCCTGGTTCAGCTTGCATCCTGTTTGCCAATTATCAACAGGGACCTGATTTGTTTTGATGATTGATTCAGCAGTTTGTCAATCTGTGGGTTTTGGCATTCCTTCTTAACTGCAGTATAGTACAACTGGCTTTTTGCACATAGGTGTTCTCACACAGCCCAAATGGAGTTTTACTACACCTCCATCCTTGCTGCATAACTGCTTCTTTCTGCTGGCAATTTCTTTTTGTTAGCTTTCTTCATTGTCCAACTTTCAAATCCATACATAGTACTGAGGAATACTATAGTTTGGATTATCTTGATCTTGGTCCCCAGCAACACATCCTTATCCTTAAAGATCTTTTCTAGTTTCTTCATGGCTGCCCTTTCAGTCTCAGTCTCCTGATTTCTTGGTTGCAGTCTCCCTTTTGGTTGATGATTGAGCCAAGACAGAAAATCTTGAACAATTTCAATTTCTTCATTGTCAACTTTAAAATTGTGTAAGTCAGTAGTCATTGCTTTTGTCTCCTTGATGTTCAGCTGTAACCTGCTTTGGTGCTTTCTACTATAACCTTCATCAGTAGCTGTTTCAACAGTCTTCATTGTTTTCTGCCAGGTTCTGTGGCCTGGACTATTGGATTCCAGATTGCCTCAGGATAGGATTTTTTCTTGTTCTCTCTTCTTACATATTTAAATTTTATTTCTCATTTTATATCTAAATGTATTTTTTATTTTTTTGTAAGTGTTGGATCCCATTAGGAAGAAAAGCAACCAATAAACATACTAACTAGGGTTCTCCCAAAGTCTTACTAATTCTGAACTTACTACATGGGAACCAGGAGGGTGACAATGAGAACAAAGGAGGCAGCTATAATTCTGCGTTCAGACCACCATAGTACTGTGAGAGATAAATTCAATGGTTCTGCTTCCTCCCATGCTGGAACCTGGTGATTATAGGAGCCGCAGGAGGGTTTACGAAAAAAGCTACACCCTTACATTGCTTTCTACGCGCACAAAAATGATCTGTTAGAATGGCTGGCTTTCTTCTAAAAAATCAACCCATCCCATTTTTCACTTCCAGGATCATATATTCCTGTGTAATTCTATTATTGCACTCAAGGTTGTATCTCAGCAATGTATGTGTGTCACTTCTAGCTGAAATAAAAATGAGTGCTGCTTTTACTTGCCTTTGCTAGTTTGCTTCCAAGCTTCCTCCCACACAAACTGTCAAATATTTATACATTTTGTATCTTGTTCTTAATGTACCAGCTTATGAGCAAGATGAGTTGTTTACAACCTAAGGGCACTATCCACCAGGAAGTCGTCTTCTATAAGCCCTTCCATAAGAGTTGATTGTAAAATGTGAAAAAGCACACAAATCTGCATATTCATATAATTATTGTTATAGATTGTTATAGGTACAGTGGGCAACAATGCACATTCTAGCGATAAATGCTATACCTTCCATACAATCAGTTTTCACTCAAAGCAACTGGGAAAGTAAACAAGAACTGGCATATCCATGGTGCAGATGGAAGCTTCCATCACTGAGTTTAAACTTCTGAAATAACATTATGAGTGAGGAGAAAGAAATCTTACATTGTTACTTGTATGTGCGAGTAAGAAATTCAAGTAGGGTTTTGTGACATATTGTCGAAGGCTTTCACGGCCGGAGGATGATGGTTGTTGTGGGTTTTCCGGGCTGTATTGCCGTGGTCTTGGCATTGTAGTTCCCGACGTTTCGCCAGCAGCTGTGGCTGGCATCTTCAGAGGTGTAGCACCAAAAGACAGAGATCTCTTGGTGACACTGAGAGATCTCTGTCTTTTGGTGCTACACCTCTGAAGATGCCAGCCACAGCTGCTGGCGAAACGTCGGGAACTACAATGCCAAGACCACGGCAATACAGCCCGGAAAACCCACAACAACCAGGGTTTTGTGACGTTTCCCGCTGTCCGGGCAGGCGCCTGACGGATCCATTGCGGCCTGGGCGGCGATTCCTGGCGTTCGATGGGTCTTGGGAGCGGGGTCCCTCCAAGGCCGTGCCCGCAGCCCGTGCGCTGGCGGGAGCTCCTGGCTTCCTTGGGTTGGCCTCAGATGGCCAGAGGCTGCTAGGGCGGTTGCAGGAGCCCAGTCTCACTGCACTCTGCCACAGGAAGCTGCCCTTATGTCAGGGCCAGCCTCCCTGTTCTCCTCTCCAGCCTGGAAGCCTCGAGCTCCTTTTATCTCCACCCTCTAGGGGAAGCCCCGCCCCACTCCCCAATTGCCAGCCCCCAAGGTGATCCCAATTACCTGGGCTAATGCTGGCCCTAGCACCTGGCCCCACCCCCGCCCGGGCTGAAGCCCATGTGCCTCACTACACCTGCCCCCCCGTGTCTCCTGCCCCCTTGTTCCCCACTGGGCCTTCCCTGAAGGCTGGCCCAGTTGGCAGGCCCATGAGCCTACTGCGGGTCAGCATTTTGACCGGCCTCAACCCCTCCCACAACTGGGCACGTTGGGCTCCGCCAGGCCTCACAGGCTGGTAGGCCAAGGCCTCATGGCTGTGGTGCCGCTTCCACCTGGCCTGGATGGCCCTGCCTGCTTGCCGCCACGCTGCCAGGTGCTCCGTCCTCAGGGCTTCCTCCTTCGCCCCGCTGCAGTGGGTGGGCTCTGGCCATAGCTTGGCAGCGGCGGCAGTGGTGGCGGCAGTGGCCAGGACTCCCGGCGGCGCAGCCTGGGCTGCGCCTGTTTCCCCGCCGGCGCTGCTTTGCCCCCGGCTCTCCCCGGCCTCCTGGTAAGTTGGGGGGCAGGGGGTGCTCCGGCTGAGGGAGGGGAGGCCCATCCCCGGACAGGTTTCTACAAACTAGGGACCAATTCTTTTGCAACTCATCTATGCACTGAAGTGCATAAATCACACACACACACTATAATTCTATTTTTTCTCCATAACTGTTTTTTTATTAATGTTCTGTTTCAAACATTCTTCAATAGCTAACTTATAGTATCAATATGAATTGTCCCCGTAATGCCAAAACTAGGGGTGTGCAAGCCAAAAATTTTCGGCTATAGCCGAAAGTAGAAAGCCGAAAGAAGATTCTCTGTCGTTAAAGCCGAAAGCCGAAACAAGAATCTCTTTCGGCTTTCGGGATTCTTTCGGGATTCTTTCGGCATTCTTTCGGCTTTTTTCTATGGGAAAATGCCTCCGTCTTCCAGGACGCCTGGAGGAGGCATTTTCCCACCGAATAAGCCCAAAATTGGTGGGGACCTTCCTCTAACCCTTCTCTAACAACCACCCAAGTTTCAGACAGATTAAACTTTGGGGGGCCATGTTATGGCCCCCCAAAGCAGGTCCCCCCATCCTCCCATAAGAAAGCGAAGGAGCAGCATATTGTTAGCATGCTGCTGCTCATCTTTCTTCATTATTTCCTATGGGGAAAAATGAAGAGGCAGGCTTCCTTTGCCAGGGGTGGCATTTTGCATGCAAAATGCCCCCTTACCCTCAGGGGCCCTTCTCCCACCCCTCCTCCCACCCCCCACCAAGGCTCAGCCTGCTCCCACTTGGGGGGGCCATTTCATGGCCTCCCCAAGTAGGTGCTCTAATCTCTACCACTGACAGCTGGGGGAGGCTTGTGTTGCCAGGGGTGGCATTTTGCATGCAAAATGCCCCCCAACCCTCTGGGGCCCTTCTCCCACCCCTCCTCCCACCCCCCACCAAGGCTCAGACTGCTCCCACTTGGGGGGGCATTTCATGGCCTCCCCAAGTAGGTGCTCTGCTCTCATCTCTACCACTGACAGCTGGGGGATGCTTGTCTTGCCAGGGGTGGCATTTTGCATGCAAAATGCCCCCCAGCCCTCTGGGGCCCTTCTCCCACCCTTCCTCCCACCCCCCACCAAGGCTCAGACTGCTCCCACTTGGGGGGGGGCATTTCATGGCCTCCCCAAGTAGGTCCTCTCAGCCCCTAAAGTCCACCCCTTACAGCCCCACACAAACCCAATTCCCCCCCAGCTGCCACACACAGACCCAAATCCCCACATTAGCCCCTCACAGACCCAAATCCACCCCCACCTGCCCCACACCCATAACCCCAGGAACAGGCTGGCAAAGGCCAGCCCTCTCCCTTTGTTCCCTATGCTGGGAACTTCTAAACTCTCTTTCCCTGGGCAATTCTGCACAGCCCAGGGGTGCCACAATGGTGGGCACACTTCTGAGTGCCAGCTGGTCCCTGTGAAAGAGCACCTGAACCACAGACACCCTCCCTCAAATTCCCCCACCACCTACAGAGATGGCTGGCCAGCCAGCCCCATTGTTCCCTATGATGGGAACCAACTGCACAACAAATAATAAAACAAGAACAACACAAAATAAAGTTTTAAAAAAATTATTTTCTCCCTTCCAAAGTACAAGTAGGCAAAACATTATGACACATTATACCAGCAGTCCCCCACACAGAAAAATTAAAACAAAACTCACTTAACATCAGAGAATCACAAAAGCACAATTCCTGTCAAAAACACTTTATTTCTTGAACAGCTTTAGGCTACACAGCAGGGGGGGGGGACACCAAAGGGCATGGAAGCAGTATCTTACACAAAAATAACACAACTCACTTCACATTAAAGAATCACCCCAAAAAATTGCTGTCAAAAGCACTTTATTTCTGTAACTGCTTTAGGTTACACAGTAGGAAGGCAGCACAGAGCAGGAAAGCAATGTACTACGCAAAAATAACACAACTCACTTCACATCAGAGAATCACACAAACACAATTGCTGTCAAAAACGGTGAAGTGGGTTGTATTATTTTTTGTAGTACATTGCTATCATGCCCTGTTGTGCCCTCCTACTGTGTAACCTAAAGCTGTTCAAGAAATAAAGTGTTTTTGCCAGGAATTGTGTTTTTGTGATTCTCTGATGTTAAGTGAGTTGTGTTATTTTTGTGTAAGATAGTGCTGCCATGCCCTTTGGTGTTCCCCCCTGCTGTGTAACCTAAAGCTGTTCAAGAAATAAAGTGTTTTTGACAGGAATCATGCTTTGTGATTCTCTGATGTTAAGTGAGTTGTGTTATTTTTGTGTAAGATAGTGCTGCCATGCCCTTTGGTGTTCCCCCCTGCTGTGTAACCTAAAGCTGTTCAAGAAATAAAGTGTTTTTGACAGGAATCATGCTTTGTGATTCTCTGATGTTAAGTGAGTTGTGTTATTTTTCTGTGTGGGGGACTGCTGGTGTAATGTGTCATAATGCTTTGCCTACTTGTACTTTGGAAGGGATAAAATAATTTTTTTTAAACTTTATTTTGTGTTGTTCTTGTTTTATTATTTGTTGTGCAGTTGGTTCCCATCATAGGGTTGCCAGGGGTGGCATTTTGCATGCAAAATGCCCCCCAACCCTCTGGGGCCCTTCTCCCACCCCTCCTCCCACCCCCCACCAAGGCTCAGACTGCTCCCACTTGGGGGGGCATTTCATGGCCTCCCCAAGTAGGTGCTCTGCTCTCATCTCTACCACTGACAGCTGGGGGATGCTTGTCTTGCCAGGGGTGGCATTTTGCATGCAAAATGCCCCCCAGCCCTCTGGGGCCCTTCTCCCACCCTTCCTCCCACCCCCCACCAAGGCTCAGACTGCTCCCACTTGGGGGGGCATTTCATGGCCTCCCCAAGTAGGTCCTCTCAGCCCCTAAAGTCCACCCCTTACAGCCCCACACAAACCCAATTCCCCCCCAGCTGCCACACACAGACCCAAATCCCCACATTAGCCCCTCACAGACCCAAATCCACCCCCACCTGCCCCACACCCATAACCCCAGGAACAGGCTGGCAAAGGCCAGCCCTCTCCCTTTGTTCCCTATGCTGGGAACTTCTAAACTCTCTTTCCCTGGGCAATTCTGCACAGCCCAGGGGTGCCACAATGGTGGGCACACTTCTGAGTGCCAGCTGGTCCCTGTGAAAGAGCACCTGAACCACAGACACCCTCCCTCAAATTCCCCCACCACCTACAGAGATGGCTGGCCAGCCAGCCCCATTGTTCCCTATGATGGGAACCAACTGCACAACAAATAATAAAACAAGAACAACACAAAATAAAGTTTTAAAAAAATTATTTTCTCCCTTCCAAAGTACAAGTAGGCAAAACATTATGACACATTATACCAGCAGTCCCCCACACAGAAAAATTAAAACAAAACTCACTTAACATCAGAGAATCACAAAAGCACAATTCCTGTCAAAAACACTTTATTTCTTGAACAGCTTTAGGCTACACAGCAGGGGGGGGGACACCAAAGGGCATGGAAGCAGTATCTTACACAAAAATAACACAACTCACTTCACATTAAAGAATCACCCCAAAAAATTGCTGTCAAAAGCACTTTATTTCTGTAACTGCTTTAGGTTACACAGTAGGAAGGCAGCACAGAGCAGGAAAGCAATGTACTACGCAAAAATAACACAACTCACTTCACATCAGAGAATCACACAAACACAATTGCTGTCAAAAACGGTGAAGTGGGTTGTATTATTTTTTGTAGTACATTGCTATCATGCCCTGTTGTGCCCTCCTACTGTGTAACCTAAAGCTGTTCAAGAAATAAAGTGTTTTTGCCAGGAATTGTGTTTTTGTGATTCTCTGATGTTAAGTGAGTTGTGTTATTTTTGTGTAAGATAGTGCTGCCATGCCCTTTGGTGTTCCCCCCTGCTGTGTAACCTAAAGCTGTTCAAGAAATAAAGTGTTTTTGACAGGAATCATGCTTTGTGATTCTCTGATGTTAAGTGAGTTGTGTTATTTTTGTGTAAGATAGTGCTGCCATGCCCTTTGGTGTTCCCCCCTGCTGTGTAACCTAAAGCTGTTCAAGAAATAAAGTGTTTTTGACAGGAATCATGCTTTGTGATTCTCTGATGTTAAGTGAGTTGTGTTATTTTTCTGTGTGGGGGACTGCTGGTGTAATGTGTCATAATGCTTTGCCTACTTGTACTTTGGAAGGGATAAAATAATTTTTTTTAAACTTTATTTTGTGTTGTTCTTGTTTTATTATTTGTTGTGCAGTTGGTTCCCATCATAGGGAACAATGGGGCTGGCTGGCCAGCCATCTCTGTAGGTGGTGGGGGAATTTGAGGGAGGGTGTCTGTGGTTCAGGTGCTCTTTCACAGGGACCAGCTGGCACTCAGAAGTGTGCCCACCATTGTGGCACCCCTGGGCTGTGCAGAATTGCCCAGGGAAAGAGAGTTTAGAAGTTCCCAGCATAGGGAACAAAGGGAGAGGGCTGGCCTTTGCCAGCCTGTTCCTGGGGTTATGGGTGTGGGGTAGGTGGGGGTGGATTTGGGTCTGTGAGGGGCTAATGTGGGGATTTGGGTCTGTGTGTGGCAGCTGGGGGGGAATTGGGTTTGTGTGGGGCTGTAAGGGCTGGACTTTAGGGGCTGAGAGGACCTACTTGGGGAGGCCATGAAATGGCCCCCCCAAGTGGGAGCAGTCTGAGCCTTGGTGGGGGGTGGGAGGAAGGGTGGGAGAAGGGCCCCAGAGGGCTGGGGGGCATTTTGCATGCAAAATGCCACCCCTGGCAAGACAAGCCTTCTCCAGCTGTCAGTGGTAGAGAAAAGAGCACCTACTTGGGGAGGCCATGAAATGCCCCCCCCCAAGTGGGAGCAGTCTGAGCCTTGGTGGGGGGTGGGAGGAAGGGTGGGAGAAGGGCCCCAGAGGGCTGGGGGGCATTTTGCATGCAAAATGCCACCCCTGGCAAGACAAGCCTTCTCCAGCTGTCAGTGGTAGAGAAAAGAGCACCTACTTGGGGAGGCCATGAAATGGCCCCCCCAAGTGGGAGCAGTCTGAGCCTTGGTGGGGGGTGGGAGGAAGGGTGGGAGAAGGGCCCCAGAGGGCTGGGGGGCATTTTGCATGCAAAATGCCACCCCTGGCAACACAAGCCTCCCCCAGCTGTCAGTGGTAGAGATTAGAGCACCTACTTGGGGAGGCCATGAAATGGCCCCCCCAAGTGGGAGCAGGCTGAGCCTTGGTGGGGGGTGGGAGGAGGGGTGGGAGAAGGGCCCCTGAGGGTGAGGGGGCATTTTGCATGCAAAATGCCACCCCTGGCAAAGGAAGCCTGCTTCTTCATTTTTTCCCCATAGGAAATAATGAAGAAAGATGAGCAGCAGCATGCTAACAATATGCTGCTCCTTCGCTTTCTTATGGGAGGATGGGGGGACCTGCTTTGGGGAGCCATAACATGGCCCCCCAAAGTCCAATCTGTCTGAAACTTGGGTGGTTGTTAGAGAAGGGTTAGAGGAAGGTTCCCACCAATTTTGGGCTTATTCGGTGGGAAAATGCCTCCTCCAGACGTCCTGGAAGACGGAGGCATTTTCCCATTGAAAAGCCGAAAGAAAGCCGAAAGAATCCCGAAACGTTTCGGCTTTTTTCTTTCGGTTACCCGAAACGTTTCGGCATTCCCCGAAACGTTTCGGCATTCCCCGAAAGAAGCCGAAACACTTTTGTTTCGGCATTCTTTCGGCATTCTGAATGCCGAAACGCACATCCCTAGCCAAAACTAATACCATTTCCCAAAGGACAATCAACATCTGTCACAGTCATTATCAATCCTTCTTATCCCACCTCCATAATAATTTCTTCTTCTTCTTCCATATGAACATCATCATCATCCAGGATCGAAACCTAAGGTGTAATATCATTAGCAGATGCAAATTTTGTTTTAGTCTTAAGAGAGGGGAGGAAATCCACTACAGAAGGTCTCTGTGTATACAAATGAGGTCAATGTGTAATTATGCAATGTAATTGTCATTCCTAAGTGTGAGATCTGCATAGCCATTATACAGTCCACATTCTGGGAGGGCTTGGTAAATAAATATCAATTACAGACACCTACCATATCAAGCTAATTTCTAAAGCAAGAGGAATTCATTTACCCTGCTATGCAAAATGATAGGAGGATTTATGCTACTGTCTCATTCCCTAACAGCCTTCCCAGTCTATGAAAAGCAACATTTGTAGCCTGAATTATAGCTAATTTTATTGAAGATACATTGCATAGCAGATGCTCCTTTGCAAAGTGTCTTTATTAAATGACCCTTTTGAAGATCTTGAGATTGGATGAGGAATAGCTCTGAGTTTTTGTACTATTACCTGCTAAGATTTTAGGAAGACACCCAGAGAGCAAGTTTATGCTTTGTATTTTCAACGTTCTTGCCACTGAATCTGCCAGCACATCATTGTGTTCCGTGGTGCTGCACAGGTGTAGGTCAAACACAGTGAGTTGATAGTTTAGAGGGAGGAGTGTGTTCTGTACAATTTTGGTGCCATTGAAGTGCAAAAACAGCTTCTCCAAAGAGCCTGGAAGCCCTCATTCAAAGAATAGGGCTAAAACTCACAGTAACGGGGAAAAACCAAATGGATTAGATCTAAGCCAGTATTGCCCCTCCTGGAAAAAAACTAATAATCGAACAGAGTTAAAAGACTATGGGGCTCTGGGTAAAAAGGTTACAGACCTGAGTGCACAGGTTGTGTTTTCATCAGTTCTTCCTGTCATAGACTATGGTTTAGAAAGGGAAAGAAGAATGCTGCAGATAAATGACTAGCTACGTAGATGGTGTCATCAGGAGCAGTTTGGTTTTTTGGACCATGGCTTATGCTTTTGAGATGAAGCTCTTCTATTGAGAGATGGTTTGCACCTCACAAGGGTAGGGAAAATGTGTTTGGTAAGAGCCTTGCAAACCTGATAAGGAGGACTTTAAACTAAATCCTATGGGGGAGAGAGACAAAAATTCAGAGCCTATAACAGAAGGGAACACTGAAGACCTGCAGGGAGTGGAACATATGCTAGGAAACATTAACTCTCAGGTAAGCACAGAAACAAAAGCCTCAGGGCATATAACTCATGGCTTCTGATGTCTCTACACTAACACACAGAGTATGGGAAACAAGCAGAAGGAACTTGAAGTCCTAATACAGGAAGGGGACTATGACATAATAGGCATTACTGAAACTTAGTGGAATGAAACTCACAATTGGAATACTAGGATTGAGGGATACAACCTGTTCAAAAGAGATAGACAAGTAAGGAAGGGGGAGGAGTAGCATTATATGTTAAGGATGTATATACTTGTGAGGAAATACATGTATCTGAGCATGGAAATTCAGTTGAGAGTCTCTGGGTAAAAATAAAAGGAATAAGAAATAATAGTGATACTATGGTGGGGATCTGCTATAGACCACCAAGCCAAGCAGATGAGAAACTCCTAGAACAAATTACAAAGTTCACAAAGAGATGGCACACAGTGGTCATGGGAGATTTTAATTACCCAGATATCTATTGGATAACTGTGCTAAAAATGAAAGGTCAAATAAATTCCTGTCTGGTCTTGCTGACAACTTCATTTTTCAGAAAGTAGAGAGGGAAACCAGCAGTTCTGCTATCTTGGACTTGATTCTCACCAACAGGGAAGAACTGTTTGACATGGTGAAAGTAGTGGGCACCCTGGGTAGCAGTGGCCATGTAATTTTGGAATTTACAGTCTTGGGGAAGGGAAAAGCTGTACGTAGTCAGACATATAGGTGGGACTTCAGGAAAGCAAATTTTAACAAACTGAAAGCTATGCTGGGTAGAATCACATGGTCAGAAATACTTAAGGAGAAGGGTGGGAGTTTCTTAAAAGTGAAATATTGAAAGCACAATCACAAATAATTCCTGTAAGAAGGAAAAATGGGAGGAGCTTAAAGAAGCCATGGTGGCTTCATTGCTTTCTAATGAATTGAGAAATAAAAAAAAGACTCATTCAGGAAATGGAAGGAGGGCCTTATAACCAAGGATGAATATAAACAAATAATCAATGTTTGTAGGGAGAATGTTAGAAAAGCTAAACCTTAAGCTTAAGCTAGCTTAAGCTAGCAAGAGATGAGCTTAAGCTAGCAAGAGATGCTAAAAACAACAAAAAGGTTCTTTGCTTATGTTCAAAGTAAGAAAAAGAGCAAGGACATGGTAGGCCCATTGCAGGGACAGGGAAGTGAAATTGTAACAGGTGATGAAGAGAGGGCAGGACTGCTCAATTTCTACTTTTCCTCAGTCTTCTCCTGCGAAGGAAATGGTGCTCAACATGGCAATAACAAAGCACATGATGGGGGAAGGGAGTTACACCCTAGGATCAGTATAAAGGCAGTACATAAACATCTAGTTTCTTTAAATGGGACTAAGTCCTCAGGGCCTGATGAATTGCACCCAAGGGTACTAAAAGAACTTTCAAATGTAATTTCTGAGCTTCTGTCCATTATTTTTGAGAAATCTTGGAGTTCGGGTAGGTGCAAGAAGATTGGAGGCGGGCAAATGTTGTCCTCATCTTTAAGAAGGGGAAAAAGGAGGATCCAGGTAACTACCGACCAGTCAGTTTGACATCTATACCTGGAAAAGTCTTAGAACAAATCATCAAACAGTCAGTCCTTGAGCATTTAGTAAGGATGGCTGTGATTACTAAGAGCCAGCATGGGTTTCTCAAGAACAAGTCATGTCAGACTAACCTTTTTTGAGAAAGTTACTACCTTGCTGGATTAGGGGAATGCTGTAGACATAGTTTATCTCGATTTCAGTAAGACTTTTAATAAGGTTCCACATAACATTCTTGTCGACAAGTTGGTAAAATGTGGTTTGGATCCTATTACTATTAGGAGGATCTGTAACTGGTTGACAGATTGCACACAAAGAGTGATAGTTAATGGTTCCTTATCCTCTTAGAGAAGAGTGACAAATGGAGTTCCTCAGGGATCAGTTCTGGGACCTGTTCTGTTCAACATTTTTATAAATGATTTGGATGAAGGAATAAAGGGAATGCTTATTAAATTTGCAGATGATACTAAATTGGGAGGGGTAGCAAATACGGTCAAAGACAGAGTAAGGATACAAGATGATCTTGACAGGTTGGAAAACTGGGCTAAAACAAATAAAATGAATGTCAACAGAGATAAATGCAAAGTTCTGCATTTAGGAAGGAAAAATCAAATGCATAACTATAGGATGGGGGGGGGGAGAGACTTGTCCTGGCAGTAGTATGTGTGAAAAGGATCTAGGGGTCTTAGTAGACTATACACTGAACATGAGTCAGCGGTGTGATATGGTAGTTACAAAGGCAAAGGCAATTTGGGGCTGTACCAACAGAAGCATAGTGTCCAGATCACGAGAAGTCATGGTATCGTTCTACCCTGCTCTGGTTAGACCTCACCTAGAGTATTGTGTTCAGTTTGGGGCACCACAGTTTAAGAAGGATATTCAAGTCGGAACATGTCCAGAGGAGGGCAATAAAAATGGTGAGGGATCTGGAGACCAAGTCCTATGAGGAAAGGTTGAAGGAGCTCAAAATGTTTAGCCTGGAGAGGAGACGATTGAGAGGTGATGGTCGGACCAGAACCAATGGCTTGAAATTAAATCAAAAGAGCTTTCAGCTAAACATTAGGAAGAACTTCCTGACAGAGTGGTCCCTCAGTGAAACAGGCTTCCTTGGGAAGTGGTGGGGCTCTCCTTTGGAGGTTTTTAAGCAGAGGCTAGAAGGCCCTCTGACAGCAATGCTGATTCTATGAACCTGAGAAGATCAAGGAGGAGGAAGGCAGAATGGGTTATATCAGTACTTAGTTCTCGTGGCCCTTCTTACTTGCCCAGAGTAATGCTGATCGCCACCTTGGGGGTCAGGTAGCAATTTTCTACAGGTCAGTTTGGCTAGGGATCTTGGAGGTATTTCGCCATCTTCTGGGCATGGAGCAGGGTCACTGGGGCAGTCAGTTGTGAATTTCCTGCATTGCACAGGGGGTTGGACTACATGACCCTAGAGGTCCCTTCCAACCCTATGATTCTATGAGTCTATTCTATGAGAGTTTGTTCAGAAAGCTTGGATTTGAGACTGAAATGGATTTTTTTTTCTGCACACACCCCTACTTTTAGATGCTGGTAGTTTCAGTAGCTGGACCCTAAGGCATTCCTACCCAATGATAAAGTCTTTTACACTTGCAAACATAAGTGGATGTTACTTACAGTCACTGAGTAATGAATATGCATGTGTGATGTGACGTCTACTTTAGTTGTGGCATCCTAGCTTCAGAGAGATCGGATCTCTTTGAGGGGAACCAGGGCTATGTGCCCCAGTTCCCTGGAAGGGGATTCCCATAAGGAATCTTGGAGTGAGTGATGGAGGTGCATGCCCAGCTCGGGAGCTGCCAGGGCATACTCACTTCCAGCTGGCAGGGGAATCATTCAGGGGTGTACACCCACATGATCTCCCCCTTTAATTCCACTCCTTGGTTCCCCCCCTCAGCTGGGGTCTGAGGGGGGTGGGGTCATCGGCTGGCAGGCGGGTCAGCCGATGCTTTTGGGGGATCCGATCCACATGACTGCCACGCTCCTACTTGCTGTTTTTCCCAATAAAGTTGTGGCCTTCTTTCCTCCTCCTCCGTCCCCGCCTTCAGCAGTAGGCTGCAAAAGGCACACGTTGGAGGAAGGCTGGTTGGTTCCATGCCATAGTTCTTGCCTTTGCTGAGCCTAAGACAAAAAACCCACAAAAAACACAAGATGAGCTAAGGACCTGATTAAATGAAAATGGAAGGCGGGGGGCGGGGGAGAAAAAATGAGTCATACTTATAATGTTCCAGGTGGTACAGTGGTAGAAGAAAAAGAGTTTCCATGAAAGAAATACATTATATGACAATATAACCTTGACCAAGTAGCAAGCCATGGAATTCAATAAGGCTGAGGATGGAATTGTTGTTGGCATTATGGCTTTTCCTATTTGTCATGCTTAGGCTACCTGCTCCACCTGTATCATCCAATGAAGCCCTCTGTGGTTAAGCATAAAATACAAGGCACATTGCAGCTTGCCCAAGCATTGCCATTACTCACTTTTTCCAATGTATACACTGTCAACACAGCTAGTGCAATAGTAGCTTGGGATTGTTAAAAGTTATTACTGTGCGTATTAAGATATTGTCGCTGCATAAATAAGAATGCTAAGTCAAGGGAGCTAAGAGTTTGTCCCTACCTTGCTGTAATTTATTATCCTATTATCACTCCTTGCAAACCGCCTGCGCTCAGCATTTCCTCCTTACAGCTGGCTCTGAAATACTGCAGCACTTTTGCAAAGCTTAGCCATTGGCAATAAACTGCTGCGTGCACTAAGGTGGAATTAAAACCTTTATTTGGGGTGATTTATGTTAGCCGCCCATGTGACATAGGAGGCAATAAAAATCACAGTCATCTTGATTTTATTTTCCTCTCCTTTGGTAACTCTTGTAATGATTAGTTGGCATATTAAATAGGGGGCTTTATGATTTGGGGTTCACAAATAAACACCGACAACCTCATAAAACTGATAAACCAGAGAGTGACTGTCAACATTATTACAACCAGCGTTTAAGTCAACATTGGGATTAATTGGCCAGATGCTTGTCTTTGCTTTACACCTTGTGTAATGAAGAAATAGGTGTTCTGCAACATGTTACTAGCAAGAGAACGAAAAAAGAGAAGGGATGCGATCCCCAATGAAAATGACTAACACGTGGAAATTGGAGCCATCTCAACCTTTTGAGAATTTCACTTTGATGTTCACAATTTCAGTGTAGTAAGTGATTGGTAATAATGATAAATTGGTTGGATAATGTGAAAAATAGAATAGAGTCTGTGCAGATTGCTACAAGGAGAATGACTTTGAAATGCAATTTCGGTTGTACATGAAAATAGTTTCAGGTGGGTGGCCATGTTTGTCTGCAGTAGAACAAGATTCAGCAAAGGGTATCTGTGATAGAACAGCAAGGTATCTGACAAAGGGAGCTTTGTCTCTTGAAAGCTTATACTCTGAAAAGTTTCTTGGTCTCTAAAGTGCCACTGGAATCAAATCTTGAAGTTGGGTACTCCTTCTGGCAGTCATGTTTAACATCAGCCACAAAGGATGTAAACACTGAGCAATTGCCTTTGTTCCCTCTCAAATAATAATATTCCAGACAGCCCTCCGGCTTGAACCCAGCTGGAATCCCTATACTGGTATTCCACATGTATCCTGGAATTAGCATGTGCTGCAGTAACCATCTTGCTGATCTCTACTGGTTCTGCTACCTTTGCAAACTGCTGGATCAGACCAGGGCAACTGATTGGCCACTGTGTGAAACAGGATGCTAGATGGATGCTAGACTAGATGAACCACTGGCATGATCTACAGGGCTCTTCTTATGTTCTTATAATAGGGATCCCATTCTTCCAGTGGGGGTGGGGGATTCCCAGCTTTCAGCCTCTGCCCCCCCACTCACCTGGCTGGCAAGGGGGTAAGGCATGGAAACGTGCCTCCCTGGCACTCTCACAGGGTGGTGCGACAACGAAACTTGTGGAAGTTACATCATTGTGCTGCCCCGAGAGCACTCCCACACTTCACAATGGACCCCCACACCTGCATGATAATGTCACTTCCCAGAAGTGACATCATTGTGCAGGCATGGGGCACACACACATGAGGACCATGCTAGGAATGAAGAACAGATAAGTACTGGGTCCCCCTCTCTTTGCCAGGAGGGTAAAGGGACCTGGCAACCTTATAACCAATGGATCTTGTTTCAATATCCAACCGGGTGCTCCTTAAAAGTCTAAAGGTAGGTTATGGAGACCAACTTCTTCCCCTGTTGCTGTCCCTCCCCAAGCAACTGGTACTCAAAGGTATTTTGACTCTAAAAATGGAGGATCAACAATTCTTCATTAGGAATATTGTAAGATGCAACTATCCTACTGATCCTCTCAGTTGTCTTCAGTTTTATCTGTTTTAAAGATTTAGATTGTTTTTTTCCAGTTTATCATAGACACCATCCTGCATATGTTCCAATGCCAATACATAATTTACAAGGGGCTATGTTGTGTGTGTGTGTGTGGGGGGTGTTAATTAAACTGCATCTCTCATTCAGAATTGAGGCAATTGTGTTTAACAGGCAGGCAGGAGGGGGGAATGCATTACAATGGATCAATAACGAAAGTGTGCTCATTTGCTGCCAAGTTTGCTGCTTTTATATTTCCTGTTTGAACTTGTCACTCTGTCCTCCTCACCGCCCCAGCCTTGGGATACAGTATGAAAGACTTGTGAATTTTTTACTTATCTCTGCTGAGAGGCAACAGAGGGAATGGTAGATTGGACAGCTAACTGACAGTTAGGAAACCTGTTTTGCCTGAGAACATCTGCATCTCCCTCAGAAGAGGCTTATACCTGAAGGCCTGGATGAAGCAAGGCCTGTTTTCTTTTCTTTTTGCAATGATAACAATTACTGCATCATTCATTTCAGTTATGTCTGGACATACATTCTAGCTGGTTGCTGGGAGAATGAAAACCTCTGGCTGAAACCTGAGAACTGGCAATCAGATTTCAAAATAAATGGCATCACCTAGAGAATCTGAGGGGTGGAGAGACAATTTCTGTGATGCCTAGAAATAGCCAGCAAATTACAGATGGCATTTGACTGGAAGTTCATTCAATGATTTGGAGCTGGACATGAGTAGCATAGTGGCCAAGTTTACAGATGATACCAAACTATTCCGGATGGTGGAAACCAAAGAGGTTGTGAAGAACTACTTGGGGCCTATCTAAATTGAGATCCAAGCTACAAGTGATGCCTAACACTAGTTGGACACTTGTCAGCTTCCCTCAAGTTTTGATGGGAAATGTAGGCATCCTGGTCTCGCAGCTTGGCTCTCCGACTGCTGTCCAATGGACTTTTCAACTGTCACTTGTCCAACATTCCGCCAAGCTGCCTACATTTCCCATCAAAACTTGAGGGAAGCTGACAAGTGTCCAACCTGTGTCAGGCGTTACTTGTAGTTTGGCTCTGAGTGAGTGAGCAGCAATGTGACAAGCGAAGTTCAGTATTTATAAGTGTAAGGTGATTCAAACTTGACCAAACAATCCTAACTTTAAATATATACTGATTGGTTCTAAACTGGCTGAGACGCAAACTGAAAGAGTTCTTGGGATTACAGTGAACAGCTTGAGGAAAATGTCAACCAAGTGTGTGGCAGCAGTGAAAAAGCAAACTCCACATTATTATTAGATTATTAGAAAAGGGATTGAGAATAAAACAACAAATATTGTAATATCCTTGTATGGAGCCATAGCATGGCCTTATTTAGAATATTGCAGATAGTTCTGATCACTGTATCTCACAAATGATATTGCAGAGCAAAAAAAAGTACAGAGGTGGGATACCAAAGTAATCAAGGGACTAGAGCATCTTTCCCATCACGAAAGGCTAGAGAGTCTGAGGCTTTGTAGATTAGACAAAAAGATAGCTATGACAGATGTTTATAAAATCGTACATGGGATGGAGAAAGTAAACAGGATTTTTTTCCTCCCACAATACTACATCACTGGGGCACCAAGTGAAGTTGATGGGTAGTAGGTAAAAGGCAGACAAAAAGAGATACTTCTTTACAAAACAAATACTTAAATTGTGGAATTCACTGTCGGTGGAGGTAGTGATGGCCAGAAGCATAGATGGTTTTAAAAGGGGATTAGACAGATTTATGGATGATATGTCCATTAATGGCTACTAGCCATGGGGATTAGAGGAAACCTTCATATTAAGAGGCAGTAAACCTCTGGAACCAAGTGCTAGGAGGGAACATAAGGGGAAGGCCTTGGCCACTATGCTGTTTGTTGGCCCTGCTATGCAACTGATTGATAACTGCGTGAAACAGGATGGAAAAGATGGAAAACTGGCCTGATCCATCCGAGTTCTTCTTATGTTCTTATATGGATCCATTTACGCAACTACCTGTGGCAGCTATGGTTTTTAGTCATCCATTGAGGAATTTTAGCCATACTGCCATGGACTGACAGTTGTGTGACTGTCAACTGGAATGCAAAGAAATCTACGGGCCAAGCTACAAGTGATGAATGACACAGGTTGGACACTTGTCAGCTTCCCTCAAGTTTTGATGGGAAATGTAGGCATCCTGGTCTTGCAGCTTGGCTCTCCGACTGCTGTCCAATGGACTTTTCAACTGTCACTTGTCCAACATTACGCCAAGCTGCCTACATTTCCCATCAAAACCTGAGGGAAGCTGACAAGTGTCCAACCTGTGTCATTTGTCACTTGTAGCTTGGCCCTTAATTGAATGAGCATTAGCACTTGATCATCATAACTGCTTGGGAAGTTTTGATTGCTGTTAGTGGTCATATAACCACCAGTAACTTAGCTAAACAGTCAACATAAGCTTACTTAGTAGTTATTACTGCCAATGCTTAGGTGATTATTTATTTACATATTTAATAATATCCCACCTTTCCACAGGGTTCATTGATGGAATTGATGGACCCCAAAGAAATTGATTAAATTGATATGGGCAGGACTTGTAAACTGGGCTTGCATTTATACAAAACAGTGGTTTAGAGGGATGCTATTTTGGATTAAACAGCAGGATTTGAGTCCCGTGGCACCTTAGAGATCAGTAAGATTTTCAGGGTATAAGCTTTTGAGAGTCAAAGCATTCTTCTGCAGAATTTTTTTTCTTGAAAACTTATCAGGGGGTGCCTCAATACAAAGATTAGTTATGGTGGACTAGTTTCCCTGAAAGACAACTTTCTTACCGCTCCCAATTTTCCTCTGCAATGTGCAGCCATGGCCACAGGTTGAGTGTGTTCTAAAGCGTATTCTTCATTCATTTGTGACAACAGGGAAGTCAAATAAGCTTGTCCAGCTCTCCATATGAGAAGACTATACAGTAAGCAGTGGGTTTCGGTTGCAGTTTCCTGGAGTACAACATTTGAAAACTACTGATGTCATTCACTGGAAATACACTCAGTTGGATCCAGTATAGCATTTTGTAAGAGCATGGCCTTCTTGGCTCTGCCCTACTGTGGGAGCCCCAAATGCCCCCTGAAATCCTGTTCCAAGGAGAGAGGGAATCCTCAGGAATAGGGTTTCAGAGGGCCTTTCAGGCTGCCATGGTAGAGGAGAAGCCAAGAAAATCACACTCCATAGGCAGAAGTCTTTTACCTATTGGAATGCTGTGCTGGGTCTAACCCTTTGAGTTTTAATATTGCATAGTAAAATCACAAACCCATAGTAATGTAATCTCTCAACAGGGTCTTTGTGAGAATAACCATAAGGGTAAGACTGATTGCCACCTTGGGGTCAGGTAGCAATTCCCCCCAGGTCAGTTTGGCTAGGGATCCTGATGGTGTTTTGCCAACTTCTGGGCATGGAGTAAGGGTCACTGAATGTGTGTGTGTGTGGAGGGGTGGTATTTGTGAATTTTCTGAATTGTGAAGGGGGTTGGACTAGATGACCCTAGAAGTCCCTTCCAACCCTATGATTCCATGATTCTGTGACAGTAAAATGAAATCTTTGGGAACATGGTAGCCTAAGACAATCTAAATGTGCATTATTTTCTACAATCCAAAACCTTGACTTTAAAGGAAGATCTAAAGCATTTATTCAAGGAAAAGGAAACCAAACCAGTGAGTGCAAGTCTACATTTTTGAACGAATGTAAAGCAGGAAAAGAGAAAATGAAGGTCTTTGAGGTATTCAAGAAAATGAGTTGCGAACTTGTGAACCTTCAAGATGATGGCACATTTTTAAAACTTCTGTAAAATTTAAATTTGGCTGGATTTACAGATAAACTGTCAGTGTTATGATTGTCAGGTTTTATGACAGAACACTAAAATGCCTAAACTATACAGCATTTTCTGCATCTGTGTAATATTATGCTGAGGCTGTACAAAAACACACCCCTGCTCACCATGTCTGCACTTAGAGAGTTAAAGGAACTCAGATGACTGCATATTTTCAATACGGGGAGCACAATGACAACATAGCAAGCAGGTATCAATTTCTGACTTATTTCCACTACGCATGGATCCCTTTTGTAGCTTTTAAGCGCTGGTAAATTATCTGTGACTAATTTACTGAGAGATGACAGCAGCCACTATTTCTGAAGCATGCTGCCTGCGGATTTCTAGCAGTTATCGCTATTATTCAAATATGCATAAATATTTCAAAAATAATATGTGTGGCAAGATACGGAGAATGGGGGGTGTCCCAGAAGAAGATTAGAAAGAAACCAATTGTAGGAAAGTGTGCTGCAGTATTTTTTGTTAGGGGCTAACACAAAAGGAATGTCTGCTGATGCTTCAGGTGTGAGACAGAGTTTCCTACCTCTCAGTGCTGTGAAGATAGAATGGAGGGGGAGGCCTATGTATGCTGTTCTGAGATGCTTGGATAAATGATGAGATAAAAATGGATAGAGTGATGGAGTAAGAAGCAGTGCAAGGGATCGATATAGAATATATTTGGATTGATAACAAGATATCAGAATTGCACTTAGGTTTTTGGATTTCAAAATTAAGACTTCTTTAATATAAAGGGTGAAAGTGAAGACTTAAATAAGAATCCCCCCCTCCCATTTATTTCAGCTCCACTTGTAGTTTGGAACTTCTAAATAGTTGTCTCCAAGATACAGATCAACAAAGGAAGAGCCCGAAAACAAAGTCAGTTTTCTAGGCATAGGACCACACTCTGAGTGTAGAGTTAGAACATGTCCGGGATGGAGGCGATATTGAAGGGAACTAAAATATTTGATCTAGGTGATGATAATCCTACTTGACAAGACAAGAGGAACAACAATTTCTTGGAATCCCTTTGAGAGTCCTAACAAAGAAGCAATTAAAAAAGAATCTTACCACACCTCTTTGTAGCTAAAATGTTTCATTTTCATTTGCTTCTATTATGTGACAGTGATGAAAAGGACAGTATAACTAACAATTACTCAGGATGGAACATTGTTTTTACTTCAGGAATTCTTCTTTGTCCATACATATAAAGAAAAAAATGAGGCAACCCTATTAGTGGCTCAGTCTTCCACATTTTTCTCTTTTCCCCAGGAGCTTCTAAGATTTGGGACTTCCTGAAGTAGTTTTGCAATCTGAATATGTTAGGCAAGCTAAATCTATTAGAACTTCCCAAACTGTGCATCAAACATGCCGTCAACTGTAGTCATTCCACATGAAGAATACTAAAACTGTGTTACAAACATGAATTCATTTACTTATTTGCTAATCAAAGATTAAAACTAAAGACTTTTAAGCAGATTTTAAATTGGTACTCTTCCCAGAAAGATGTTCATCACATCACTGGGAATAGTTTTATATATGCAATTCTGTTATTTCAAAAAAATTAATTTTCTGAACTGTTGCTGTATTAAGTCTTTAAACGGGTGCTTTACATTACTTAATGAGTTTTTTTTTTGAGTAATTGGCTAGTGGCTGAATTATACCAAGAAATTAGCATTTTAAAATGACACCTTATGACGGACCTCCCTTCACTCCCTCATTCTAAGGCAGATTTTCCCGCCAAAATCCAAGTTTGCCCACTTTGGCTGAGCACTCCAAGTAGCGTGTCCTTATTTGTGGTTTGAAAGTTCTTTTGTGTCTCACCCTGATAAGCACTTATAAGTTTGGCTTTTTGGCCCAGCTCAGAAACTTGATGGGGAAATAGCAGCAGCCTTCTTCCTCTGTGTTTGAAATGACACTGGAGACTGTATAACGTTCATAAGAAACAACAACTTTATTAAACAGGCAGGGCTGGAATAAGGGCAGTCAAGGAATAAAAGAGTTGAGGTACAATTTGTTAGTAGAACAGAATACTCTAAGTCACAGACACAGGCAGAATAGTTTTCTTGAAGCTTAGTTTCGATGTTCTTAATCTTCAACAGTAAGAGATGTTTTGTTTAATACTTTGGTTATGGCAACAATGTTTCTTCACAGAGTTCCCTTTTACAACTCAGGTTTTCTGATGTTAGTTCAAAACTGTTTTCCCTATACAACAGACCCAGGGTCCTCTTCAGAGCCACCCCCCCCTTTAGACACTGGGCAGGAATTAATCTTCTTCTCCTAAAAATAATTAACCCTTCTTTACTTGGCTTGAATGGGAGTCACCTCTTACTACCCACTCATGCTTGCCAAAAACACACCCCAGCTCTATCGTGGCTGTGTAAATGGGTTTCAGCTTGTGTTGACTTTTATACGTGGAATTCTTAATTAGAAGTCCTCCTCAAGACAATGATGTTACAGTTAGGGCAAAAGATTTCTTTTTCTTCACCCCAGAGGGAAACCTGACTTCCCCTGTCAGATTCGCACACTCTATGGGACTCAAAAACTTGTCAACAACCAACTCTCATCTTGAAAGCTGGTTCTGACTGGCCAATTGGAGAAAAGGGATCAGCCTCTCAATCAAACTCTCATTCCAGGCAATTGTTAATGCCTTCCCTTCCAGCTCTCTGATTGCTGCACTTGGGAAACCTTTAAAGTGCATTCCGTCACACACCTCAACAACAAAGTAGAATACTTCTGTTTTAAAAAAATTGTTCCAAAAAGAGGTGAAGGAATGTTTTTTAAAAAAAATCTTTGGAGAATACGAAAAACAAATCAATCCACTTTAATGTTAAAATAAAACCCCAATGTCTACATATTAATCAGACATTAACCAACTCAATCAGACATTAATCAACTCAATTTTTTTATTTGGAGGGAGGGGCCGGGGGTTGCTGTCATAGAGCTTCTGCTTTGTATGGAGAATGTCCCAAGTTCACTTCCTGGCACTTAAATTTAAAACGAACAGAGGGTAGGTACAGTGAAAGAACTGCCTGAGACCTGGACAGCTGCTTCCAGTCAGAGCAGATAATACCCATCATCTTGACTCAGTATAAGGCAGCTTATGTGAAATCTTGCTCTAGAAGAGAAATCTTCCTCCTCCAGAACAAGACTCTTTGCTTAATGGAAGTAATCATTGAATACAATGCTTTGTCACTAATGGTAATGTTGGTAAGGTAGATATTGGAAGCAGAATCAGAACCAACTTCTCCTAGGATATTAAGACCTGTGAGATGCCCAGCAAAACATTCTCATCCCCTCCCCATTGATAAACTTCATTAATTAGCTCATAAAGTCATGATTTATACTTTAATCTCTTCAGGTCACCACACTCGTGTGTATCTCTTAAAGCCCTTGTATCTGTGGCACTAAACAAATAAAGCAGTGATAATGGTGATGGTGATGATGTTATAATAGTCACTTCCTAAGACTCTGCATTGACCTGAAGCATGCACTCACGCCCCTTTGTTAGACCTCCAGGGATGGCAAGCGAGTTTCAAGGTGCCATTAATATTCATCTGCCTTTGATACAATTTGCTCTCAGAGGTTCCATGGGAACCAGGAAGATTAGAATAATAAAATAATAGTAAATTGCCCAAGGCAGAATTTGTATATCAAGTCTGTCTAATGCATTCAGTCCTTGGACAGCAATGTGTGAATGATAACTGAATTATACTTTTAACATGATTTTGACGATTGATGGAACAGCTATGGCCTTGCAAACAAAGTCTGCCCTCCTCCCCCACCCCAGCAATGCCTGAAGAATGACATCCAGACCATCCCCTCTATGAATGAATCATTGTATTTATGTATTTCCTCTCTCATAATCCCCATTTGCTAGGGAAAGGCCTGGCCCAGCTTATTTTGTCTCCACATTATTAAAATCACTATTACCATTGCAAATGCTTCCAGGGGAGATAGTATTAATAACAGTCTGCTCCATCAGATCCTGTCAGTTCCCAAGGTGATTAATATTCCTGTCGGTAAGAAGCATTATATCGTTTAGAGAGAGCATATTGCCTGGCTGGTAGGCTATTCGTCATCAGCTGTGATAAGTGCATTGTGATCTGCCATTATTGCATTACTGTTTACACAGCTTGAGATGCCTCATAAAGCAGTTAGGGATGTGACCAAATGCAGATTGATTCAGATCTTGGAAATGAGAAAGTCACCACAGTTATTGTTGCTGGGGTCTTAAGCTGCATGGTTTCCTTCTGCCCTCGTATTTTTGTGCACGCTGTGGTGGGTGCTGTGTTGATTATTCAAAAAAGGGGGCAGTGAAGGAATTAAACAAAAAAAGATGTTGTGGCGAATGGCTAGATGTTAGTATGGGGTGTTTCACAAGGAAATCTGCAGCTTTTTGGAAAACTAGCCCTAACTTGGAAGGCTGTTACAGCAATGTCCCTAATTGGAATTAACCTAGCAGGTCACAAACATTTACCATGGTCGATGGAGGCGTGTAATAATGGTTTGGTATAGTCAGTTTGATCTATTGAGTCCCTCTCACTGGCTTTGAAATAACATCAATGGAGACCACATTTAGACAACACAAAAAACTGGTTTGTTCAAACTGTTTGTGCCATGAACTACGGTTAGTCTACCAAATGTAAGAAACAAATCCCAGTTTCTATATAAACACCAATTGGTGTGTTTCTTGATTCTCTCCATCATCTCAGCAAGGAGGACATCCATTCTCTGCAGCCATCTCTGTGCCCATGCAGTTGCAAGGAGAAATGCAATTCAACAAACTGTGGTTTGTGAATTTAGACATTACAACAAAGCACAATTAGCACGAACTATGGCTAAAAACTCAGCTACAAAGCCCTAGACTAAAATTCTAGTTTGGTGCTGTAGCTAACATCCTCAAAAGTCCTGCCTCCAGGGTTCTAAATGAATCTTTGTAATTTTGGTCTATTGCAAATCCAAGTAATTGTTAGCCAATCAAAACCCATGGTTCCTCTGAACAGGGAAGGCTGTGAGCCAGCCTCAGTTAAGAAGGGGGAAGAGAAAGTTTTTTTCTCAGACAGGGAATTTGTGGTTCTGGATAAGAATGTCAGTTTAGCCAGGCTTTTATTTGGCTTTTTAGGGTAGGATTTGGTGCAAAAGAAGCTTGTTGTGGCGAGATAAATAAGCATCCTGTTTAGGGCCCAACATACCAGTCATGTGTAGTGAAGAACCAGTTGTACATTCTGTACTGAAGTATTCCACATAAAATCTTTACTCTATTAAACACCTTATTTTCTGTTAAATAGTTTTTTAAAAAATCTCTGAGTCTTGTCTGTCCAGTCAAGTTTCTGTGAAAAAGCGATTTATATTTACCTCATAAATAAATACAATCTTATCCAAGTAGGTTTCCAAATAAGATAACTTTAGGGAATGCTTTGGACAATGAAAAAAACTGACAGGAAGAAAGTTGATTCATATGAAATGTGGTGCTAGAGGAGAATTTTACAGATGCCATGGAAAGCCAAAAAGACAAATAAATGGATTATAGACCCAATCAAGTCTGAATTCTCCCTAGAACCTAAAATGATGAAACTGAGGCTATTGTACTTCGGTCACATCATGAGAAGACAAGACTCAGTGGAAAAGACTGTAATGGTAAGAAAAGTGGAGGGCAGCAGGAAAAGAGGAAGGCCCAAAATGAGATGGCTTAACTCAATAAAGGAAGCCATGGCTTCCAGTTTGCAAGATCTAAGCAAGGCTGTTAACAACAGAACGTTTTGGAGGTCATTAATTCATAGGACCATCATAAGTTGGTAGCAACTTGATGGCACATAACCCAACACACACAGGGAGTGGGTTTTAGTTAAGGCATGTTAACGAAAACTGCACGCAGAAAGTTCTCATCCAAGTTAGAGAACTAATAACTGTTTATTTAGCTAAAGAAATATATTTACATAAGTTTAGTGGAGAGAAAGAACTAGTAACTGAACTAACTAGCTAGGATGACTTTAGATTGAAAGTAGGTCAACTCTCTCAGGAGCAGACACCATGCTGCCTCTCACGGTGCATGCAGGGAAGAAGGGTGGGGGGAGAGAGAAGGAAAGAAAGGTAGCTCCCCTGGCGGGAAGGAGACTGATACCAGCCTATCTCTAGCTGACTATATGGTAGTTGCCTTCCTTCTTCTCTGCTGGCAGTCCTAAAGGCCTGAGCAAGAGACATCGCCAGTCCCTTCTTCTAACATCCCCTCTCAATGGATCTTGGCTCAGTGTACCAGGCCCATCTTCATTTGGAAAGCTTCAAAACATTCTTTCTGAAGAGGCTTAGTTAAAATATCAGCAATCATTTTGTTTCTAGGACAGTAGACTAATTTAATAATCCCATCTTTGTACAGATGCTTAACTATGTGGTACTTCAGGTCAATGTGCTTCGAAGATGTACTGACATCTTCAGTTTGTGACATACGAATGCATGGTTCATTATCTTCATATATGATGACAGGTGTAGGTATATTTAGGCCTAGATCTTCAGTTATTTTGAGTAGCCACTGAATTTCTCTGCATCCTAATGCTGCTGAAACAAATTCAGCTTCAGCAGTAGATCCAGCAGTGATGGTCTGTTTCTTACTTGCCCAGTTTATGGCTCCATCTCCATAGAAGATTGTTGCCTCTTGTGGACTTCCTGTCAGATTTGTCCCCAGCGTGATCTTCATCCATGTAAAGTGTCAATTTAGGCATGTTGTCTGCTGGTAGCCTGAGTTTAAGGCTTGCCGTTTGCTTTAAATATCTTACTAAAGTCATTAGGGCTTTCCAGTCTTTCTTTGTGGGTTTGGTAAACTTTCTGCGCCAATAGTCCTACTGCTGAACTAATGTCTGGTCATGTCAGGATTGAAATGTATAAGATCTTACCCAAGATTTCATGATACTTGTTCTCTTTGGGTAGCTCTTCATATGCTTCATTTTGTTTGTTATAGTTAGGCTCTATTGGAATGTATTTGGGAGCACTGTCTTCCAATTTCAGGTCTTTCAATAAAACTCTGATCTTTTGTTCTTGGCTGAGAAGGAAGCTTCCATTAGCTTCTCTCAGTATTTGAATGCCTAAATAGTTAGTCACGTTCCCAAACTGTTTGATTGTGACTTCCTTACTCAGATGATCTACAACTTCAACAACGTAAACTAGAATGTAAGTCCATTGTTCATTTTTACATTGTGTGCATAGGCATGGGTCAGACTCACTTCTTTGGAAGCCTGCCTTCAGAAGGATATCATTTAGTTTGTCATTCCAGCATTTTGCACTCTGTTTTAGGCCGTAGATTGGTTTCTGAAGCTTGCATATGAGATCTTCCTTGCCTTTTTTGATGAAACCTGGTGGTTGCTTCATGTAGACTTCTTCTGTTAGGTCACCATGTAAGAAAGCAGTCTTGACGTCTGGGTGCTCTACTTGCATCCTCTTGCATGCTGCAACACTAAGGAGTGTTTTTATTGTAGTGCGTTTCACTATAGGTACAAATGTCTTGTCGTAATCCTCACAAAACCTTTGTGTGGCCTTGGGCAACAAGTCTGGCTTTGTAACATTGGATTTTACCTTCATTGTCTCATTTTAGTTTAAAATCCACTTGCTCCCCACAGCTTTCTTATATCTAGGGAGTTCAGTGAGCGCCCATGTGTTGTTCTGGTACATGGCATTTAACTCTGTTCTTGCAGCTTGCTTCCATTCCTCTGTTTGAGCGGGTGGCAAGCTTGAGATGTCTGTCCAGGATCTGGGCTCCAGTTCTTCCTCAGCCCTAATAATCAGGTTTAACTTTTGGGCTGTGATACCATTGTTGGAGTGTTCTGACCGTCTCAGCATCTGCTGTGTGGCTTTTGTGAGTTCCCTCAGCTCTTCAGGTACTGTTTGTACATTTGGTACAATGTTTCCCCCTCTGGTTCAGGCACTGCTTGATGGGCAACTTCATCAGTCAGGATTGCATCTGGATTACCTGTGTCTTGGATGGCAGGATATTGGCTCTGCGTTTTGGCTTCTGAACCGGTAGGTTCTGCATTCTCTTTGAAATGAACTGATCTGCTTACTATCACTTCCTTGGTCTGAAGATTCAGGATTTTGTAACCCTTGCAGCTGGCAGCGTAACCTATGAGGTATACCCATGTTAAAGATCAGGGGTGTGGTTGTGGTACTGAAGACTCCTAATGCTGCCAGTTTGGCCTCCCTTCGGATGAAGTTGGAGGATGCCTGCCATCATCACACTAGTTGCCAACTGCATTAAGCACCTCATTTTATAATGTGCTCCAAAGAAACTCCATGGGAACATTAATCTTTGAAACACTAAAGGCATCTGACAGCTTGTATACACTTAATGCTTAGATTGCAGATTATGTAGATGGATTCCCCCTGGGAACTGTTGGTTGCACAGATCTTTATGGAGCAAGTCAAAGCCTGTTATCATTGCATGGTCAGAGTCAGACAAGACAGATTATATGGTATCTGAAAAGCTGGCTAGACTGTTTTTGTACCACTGGCAGAGTAAGAAAATGGGAAAGGGATACAAAACTCAAAGTTTAAGTTACTTGTAGGCTACTTTTCCAGAGCTTAATGATCCCATTGCTCTTTATTCTTTGGATCATAACATGATGATTGAAGCAATGTACAGCCCAGACACTGGTAATTTTAAGGACACCACGAGGCAGTTACCAGATAACCTCTGATCAGATGTTTATTTATTTAAATGTGGTTTTAAAATGTATAAGCCTACTTTCTCCCAAATTACTGTGACACAAGGTGGGCAACAACAATAAAACAGTACAAAAAAGTAATTCTAAAGAATCAAAAAACTTTAAAATCTGGGGGGGGGGGGGATTTTTAAATTAAAGGCAATCATCACGAGGATCCAAGGTCTCCTCTGGAGAGTGCTGCTCTTACCACAATGCCATGAGGATCTAAATAAGCACAGCCACCATTCATGTCCAGATTGTTACCAGAATGGGACTCCTTGCAAGTAAGAGGAGGAATTAGCAGCAAGAAGGAGGCTATACAAGAGGGGCAACAAGCAGGATACTCCACCAATGATTTTGGAGTCCCCTCCCCAAGGAAATTGATGAGACTGGTGGTATTGAATTAAAAAGTAATTTTATAAAAGGGGAAAATACACACAAGAAGTAACTCACAAGCATACAAGATTCCTAGGAAAAGCAGTGGTGAAAGTGGAATATATTTGAGGGATTTCGGGCAATAATTACCTATCCAGGTAGAGCAATCCATGAAGGAAGAGGGCTTCAAACGGCCAGTGTTCTCAACCAGGAGAGTCTTAGAAAAGGAGACCCTAAGGGTACAGCACTTGGGTCAAGGAAAGTTTGCATGATTTGAATGGGGCAAAGCCCTGGTTCTTATAGGGTAAATCATGTTCTGAGACTGGGGAGCCCCCTCAGCTGTTGGAACAAAGACTGTAAAGGTCAGCTCCTGGGAAGGACAAAGGTTTGATTACCTTTGATTGGTGCAACCAAGGTGTGACAAATGAGTTGAATTTGTTCTCTTGGTGCTGCATGAAGAAAGGCTGCTTAATTAATGTCTTTGGAGCTGGGCTAATGAATTTAGATCTTGATTGAGTGTTCTCAGGAGTATAAACTTATCAGAGCTGATTGATGGCCCTTCGAACTTAGGGTGGGATTTCATCATGGACAGAAAGGGGAACCGAATGTTGGGTGGTGATGCAGCGAGTACCTTTCTTGTCAAGATTGCACATCCACAGCGTGGAGGGGCAGGGACTAATCACACCCGATCACTTGGCATTTGCATTTACATTCCATTCATCACTCACTTTCCCAGGCAGGACTCGGTAACACTTTGCTCAGCAGCTGTTTCATTCATGCAAATCAAGGCACATTAATTCAAGGATCCTGTGCTGCTATTAAAGATGGTAGAAGTCAGGGCCGACTGCTTACAAGACCAGGCTGTTGTCCCATCACAGGACACCGAGCCTGGATTTGGTAATGGATTGGACACTACGTAGGGTGACGAGGCAAAGAAGGAAGCTGCCATCATGGAAGGTTTGTCTCTATATCCAGCCTCCACAACACGCTGTACAACAATCCTGGTCCTAGATTTCTTCCAGTTTCAAATCCTTCCCCTCAATTTCACTTTTAACCTTAGAATCAAATAGGCATGATGGACTGTTGATCTTTTAAATGTAAATTATAATTCAGATTGTCACGAAGCAAGGAGGGGTAGGGCCCTTTACCCTTCCATCACGCCTCATGGTTTTGCTAATAAAAACTCCTCATCCCCTGCTGCTATCAGCTGTTAAAGGGGAAAAGGCAGGAACCCATCTTTTGCTAACTGCATGTAGAGACTAATTCTGATCCGCAAAACTATCAGAGATGGAAGGGTTAAACCCCTTTGCCTCTCCCCATAAGGCCCAAGTCTGAATCAGGGCTGTGTACTGCCATAATTAAGCTTTAAAAGACACTGGGAAAATTCATTCACATACCTCTCAATGGTACTTTTCGCACTCGGTTTTTAGAGCGCGTTCGTACCTGTTCCACATCCCATGTTTGCAAGGTTTTCACACTTAAAAGCAGTCATGGGATGCAGTCCCGCTTTTTGTCCGCTGTATCCCCGATTTTTCCCCCTGCGGACATACCCCGATGTTTTTTTAAGTTTGCTGCTGACTGGCAGCTGGCCCGCATTTTGCTAATGTGAACACTTTTGCCCCCTTTTTTGCTTCTCTCCCCCCCTCTCCTTTTCCCTGGGAGCTGATTGGTTTGTGCAGAATTAACCACTCTCACCCTCCTCAGCTCTCTGAACTCCTTGTCCACCATTTTTTTTAGTAAAGCGAGGTGATGGTTATAAGGCTGCTTCTTCGTTGGTTTCCTTCCTCCCGGTATGCATGCTCTTTTATTTTTTTTCAAAAGCCAGGAATGATTCCTAAGCTTGCTGCTAATTCCCTGCTAGCGTTAAAAGCAGGGAAAGTGTTAAATAGCTTCTTTCTCCTTCCTCCCTTAGGGTATGCACACACATTCTTTTTTTTGTTTAAAGACAAGAATGGGTTGCAACGTTGTAATGTCACTGCACTTTCTTCCTGGCTTTAAAAGCCAGGAAAGGATTAAATGGCTGCTTTTCCCTCCCTCTCAGGCATGTTTCAGACTTTGCCAAAGAGGGGGAAAAAACCCAAGCATTTTGCGCAGCCCTTTGGAAACAAGCCTCTGCTTCCTGGGAGGAGATGAATCAGCAGCATTTTAACCCTTTCCTGGCTTGATTTAAAAAAATGAGAGTGGTACATGTTTCCCCCCAGAACTCTGCCACCAATTGCCTCTCCAGTGGGCAGGGGACAGCTCAATCAGCAAAAAGGGGGGAAGGGTTCCAGCACTGCAACGTTACTACACATGCTCAATTTTTTTTAAAAAAGTGTGACGTGAATTGCAAGGCCCCGAAAGCCCGAAATTGCACCATTTTGAAATGAAGCACAGACACCAAATCGAAGTTGCTGTGGACAGTGTGAAATGAACAGGTGCAATGCCGAAGCCACTGCGATTGGGGCAAATAAATGGCGGTTTAAACTGTAAGTGCGAAAAGGGCCATAATGTCATCTTTCTTACTTAGATTTTCCATACAGCTTAATCCTATCTACAGTTACAAAGTATCATTGATTTCAAGTACTTACAGGATTGCAGCCATGCAGCTCCAGTGTATTTTTACTTGGAAGCTGAATCCAAGTAAGGATGAATGGGATTGCAACCTTTGCCTAGTTCCAAAATACTCTTAAATTGGCAATCTAATACCTGGCGGGTGTTGCCAATAATTGCCCCCTCTTGTTCACAAATATGGGGAGAACCACCACAAACAAGGTATGAGGAACCTAAATGAGTATAAAAGTAAAGATTATGCTGTGCCACAGGGAGGCTTGGGGCTTGTGCTGCAGCAAGGCTCTGAGTGGGAGCAAGCTGATTGGGTTTCCTCAGCTGAGGGCTTACTCTTCTGTTTAATATTTTTAAAATTTCAATTCATATTTGATTTTGAGGTGGTGGACTAGCCTAGGGCTCTGCCCCAACCCAGTCTCAGGACTGCAGTCTTGCTCTGGGACCAAGCTTTTTGGGCTCCTTGAGGGTTCACTCTTCTGTTCCATTTTTTCCTTTCAATTCTTATTTGATTGTGGGGTATTGGGCTAGCCTAGGGCTCTGCCAATTGCTGCAAGCCAATTCAAGTCAATTGGCATTTGCGGCTCCTATTCTATCTATTGGAAGTTTCCTGGGAGTGGTCACTTTTGGGGTCTGAAACGTGGACCTCCAAAATGCATTCTTGGCCAAACTTGGAGGGTGGCTAGAGGAGAGCCTGCTGAAGACTCGCTGTGAGTTTGGCATCTCTGAGTGTGAAGGGGGTGGTTCTAGGGCCCCCAGAAGTGATGGACCACGGACTGATGAACCGGTCGATGAACTGGGGCGGGTCTGTGAAAAGTTTATGGTCTGTGAAATGTGACAGACCATGGTCCAATGGTCCATGGTTTTTTCCTGGTCTGTGCCCGTCTCTAGGAAAATGTCATTGGCCACAGATGACCCCAGATATTTCTAGATTGCCAGAGGGACTATGATGTGTTCAGATGGCACAGGACAGTGAGATGACTGTAATCAATGCTATGCTCAAGAACCGTGAGGTCAAAGACCCCATCTTTCTCATGTTTCCCCATCTTTAGTCCAGGAAGGCCTAAAATACTCTGGTTTTGTGTGCATTTATGTAATACCATTAGCTGTTTGCCTTTTCAACTATGTAAACAAATAGACATCTCATATGCCTGCCGTTCTGTACCTGTAATGAAATTAAGAGAGAAATGAGGGTGTACCACCCTCTGAGCATATTGGGATGGATGGCTCTTCCCAAATGTGGCCATTGCCTCCTATCTCTGAATCATGTCCTGATGAATAACTCTATAATTTTAAGAGAGAGATGAGCTATCTAGTACATTCTTGAGGAATGAAACTGGTGTGTATATTCCAAACCTCAAAGGAATATAGAAGATTCATGACTCATGAAGATGGCAAGTAACAAAGAACTAAAGGACAACTGAGAAGAAAGCTGAATGAATGACCAAGCTGTGTATGATAAAACTCATTTTGCAGTTTCAGTGCACTCAGTAAAGGCAATGAATGAGGATCTACATCTCAGTTCATTAAGCACTGAAGAAAAACATAGCCTCTGGCCTTCCTGCCTTATTTATGTTCTGCCTTTCAAGGACAACCAAGGTGACTTTCCAAAACACATTTGCAGTTCTTCCATTGTCTGTAACTAACTACATATTCCAAGTTTGAGTCTGAATCACATTTTTACAACTAAATTCTAAACACCCGGAAACATTGTTTATAAATGGAATTACTGAATGATTCTTAAACCTAAGGAAATGCCTCTAGAAGATTCCATAAAGGTTAGGAATTATACCTCTTAACTCAATAGAACCTGGTTTGGGATCTCATGAAATGGACATAGTTTCATCCAGGTAGCTGTGTTAGTCTGCAGTAGAACAATAGAATTTGAGTCCAGGGGCACCTTAGAGACCAACAAGATTTTTCAACGGTATAAGCTTTCAAGAGTCAAAGCTTCCCTCTTCAGATATCTTCTTCAGCTTATACCATGAAAAATCATGTTGGTCTCCAAGGTGCCATTGGACTCAAAAGCTCATGAAATAGACCTTACCACTTTGCAGCTGACAAGGATGCAATAATTAAAGGCACGTATATCTCTGTACCTAATGATACAGAATGAACAGATGTGACCAGAGGGTATCTTCTACCATTTAGTGAACAAAAATCTGCTTTTAGGTGGACCCATGGTAGTTATATGGGTTAAACCCAGAGTCTCAAGGCAGTATCTTAGGACAAGGCAGTATTTTAGGTTCTGGCCTCATACAGTTTCAATTTATCCCCTGAGATCTGCACACTTGATCAAAATACCTCAGTTCAGACTTCAAATTGCTTCCCATATGCTATCGAGTTCTGCATAACAACAATAAACATTCGATTTATATACCACCCTTCAGGACAACTTAATGCCCACTCAGAGTGGTTTATGAAGTATGTTATTATTATCCCCACAACAACAATCACCCTGTGAGGTGGGTGGGGCTGAGAGAGCTCCTAGAAGCTGTGACTGAACCAGGGTCACCCAACTGGCTTCAGAGGGAGGAGTGGGGAATCAAACCTGATTCTCCAGATTAGAGTCCGGCTCTCTTAACCACTACACCAAACTGGCATGGTGAAAGGCTGCATCTACTGCAGAATTGTATCCCCCACCCACCCCCGCCCCTGGGTTTTCTGCAGTTTTTCTCCCTGCACACATACCCAAATTGTTTTAATAACAAAGTTAAAAGACCGTTTTTTTGAAGTGCAGAATGTTTTCTCCAGTGTCAGCCCTGGCCCTGCTTTTCGCCCTCCCTTTTGTCTCCCTGCGTCCTGATTGGTTGAACAGCAATGTGTAACCACACCTTTCCCCCCTTTTTTCTCCCACCACACTTGGCCCTTATACTTAAAAATAAAATGCCATCATTTTTTGTTGTATTGTGTGTGCAGACTAACCTCAGCAATATGAACTAAATTGTCTTTCTCACCAGTGCATGCAATTTAGGATGACATTTTGTGAAGGAATGTGTTTTCTGTTTTTTGAATCTATTTCTTCTCTAGAATTTAAAAAAAAATTAAAGAACATTGTAACATTATTTTCTTTTTTTAATAAAAAATATCTACTTAGTATTTTAAAGTTTCCCTCCAGAATGCCTCAGCCAATCAACACAGAAATCTTGTTAAATCTTGTTAAATAACATGATTCAATTATTGACAGACAAGAATAAGGTGAGGTAAAGGTTAACCACAACCTCCTTTAATGTCTAAACATTACAACATTGTAAGTCATGTGCAAAAAAACCACAACCTGATAAAACTGCTTCGAGAAATCCTGCAGCAAAAACAGGCATTTTTTGAAGTGCAGAAATAAAAAACAGGCACTACTTTGATTTGACTCTCTCAAGTGCAGAATTACAGAAGCCCAGAGCGGATCTGATCCTTGCGGGCTGAATACCCAGGAAACCTGCTGTCAGTGAGCTAGCAGAAAAGCCTTACTGTGGCAGAATCTTTCACGAACTACAGCCTACTTTACTCATCTACGTATGACATTATATACATTGAAATTAATGTGTGTAGAGATGAGGCAGGCATGAATGCACTGGTCCAGCTCCTACTGATACATGATCTAGGGTGGTCAGTCCCCTGGTAGGAGTGGAGGATCCCCCACTCCCAGCCTCTGCCCCCTGCCATCACTCACCTGGCTGGTTAGGGGAAAAGGTGTGGGAAACGGGCCCAGGAGGCAAAATACCTCCCAGGCAAGCCTGCAGTGGGTACACTCCCAGTGGGGAGAGACAATGTCACTTCCAGGAGTGATGTTACCCCACTGGACACAGGAATGTTCCAGTGCTTTGCTTGGGGCTGATTTGGGTCCGAAATGGGCTGATTCTTTAAGCATTCCTGCACCCAGTGTGATGACATCACTCCCATAAGTGACAACATCAAACCACCACCGGGAGCACACGCACGAAGATCTTAAACAAGGTGAGTGCTGGGTCCCCACCTCCTGCCAGGAGGGTAAGGGGACCTGGCAACCCTAACGCACTCTGAGGCCAATGAGCACAGAACATAGGAAGAGTACACATGCAAGCTCCCTCTCCATTAGGAACACTGCTTTTTCAAACATTCCCAATGGGGTGGGGGAAGGGCGCTATGTGTATTCTATGTTTACCAACCTTCAGGTGGGGTTTAAAGTTCTCCTGGAATCACAACAACTCTCTCAATTACACAGACCAGTCCCTAGAAGGAAATGGCAGCCCAGGAGGGCAGACTCTATGGCATCACATTGTTGCTCCTCAGGCATCACCTCCAAATCTCCAGGAATTTCCTGAGCCAGAGTTTGCAACCCTAGTGTATACACTTCCTTTGTGCATAGGCTTTGTGCTCACAAGCTGCCTGTTATACATTGGTGTATGGCAGAGCCAGCATGCTGATGCCCACTCCCCCTCCATACACATTGATTTCAACATGAGTAGTGTGAGATGTAGAGGTTTTTGGTTATATATACCTGATACAAGGAATTTCCGTTTTTGTCAACAATAGGAGGGAAAGACCAAGAAATGAAGAGTCTGGGCCATCACCTCTGAAATCTATCGTAGAGCTAATTTATATGACAATGTGCTCTTTTGATAACTTCTAAATATTCTGCTTGATATCTAAGTTAAAGTACATTGATTCACACTTGAAAACCATTGAAAACAACAGCAACAACATTCAGGACAACTTAATGCCACACTCAGAATTGTTTACAAAGTGTGTTATTATTACCCTCACAACAATAATCACCCTGTGAAACGAGTGGGGCTGAGAGAGCTCTGAGAGAGCTGTGACTGACCCCAGGTCACCTAGCTTGCTTCAATCAGAGGAGTGGGGAAACAAACCCGGTTCTCCAGATTAGAGTCCTGCCATTCTTAGCCACTATACCAAACTGGCTCTAAAAGTGAATGCAAGCAGCAACTAATAATTCAGAACACAATAAGAATGAGAGAGAATTACTCACGTTATTTATTCTATTTAGTAATATGTATATATGATATTTATTGACTGTAATTGTAGCACTTTAGCATAACGGCACTTTTGCACTTTATGAAATAAGCTTGTTCAAATCTGACATTGTTGTTCATTGGATACCACGAGGGGATTCCCTTTTCTTTTTGATGCCAGGAATAAAACCTGGGACTTTCTACTTTCAAATCAGATGTTCTGCCACTGAGCCACAGTCCCATTCCACTTACTTCAACCCTTTCTTAGATGCTCATGCAAAGGACTCCCTTTAATAGCACACCTATGAACCCAAACAGTCCTGTCGCTGAAATGTCTATACTTACAAGTTGCTGTACAATAATTATGAAGTCTAAAATTATGAAGTCTGTGATCTTTAATATTCCTTTAGAACTGTCCAATTTTTCTAGTTGCTTCACTGTGTGGTGATTAGTTTCATGATTACTGATTTCAAATGTTCCCTAGGGAAGCATACAGATCTGGCCAGCCCACATGGAAAGCCAGTTCCAGATGTTACTGCAGCTGCATGAATGCTGAAGCCCCAGCTATGTCGAAAGAATTTTCAAAGCAATACCGCTGCTGTTGTCATACTTAAATTCCTCGTGAGTGGCTGAATCTGTATTTTGGCAATGTAGAATGCACAGGGGAAATAGTTGTTCCCCCATGCACATTAACAAGTTGTTCCTCCACACACATTAACAAACAGATTGTGCTGCTGAAATATTTTTTTATAAAATTCAATGGGTATTAATTGTCAGACTGTGGCTAAATAAGGCACTCACTACAGGGTTCCCTTTAGAAGCAAACACAAGTCCATTGTTTGGAAAAGGAAACTTTACTGCAGAAAAGGTCCATTATAGTCCACTGTCCTGAATAGGAGAATCAGGATGGTACATGATCATTGTTACCAATGAAGAGCCAGCATAAGATACAGAGTAACAATACCCATCTGGATCAGCCTCCCCCCACAGTTCTCAAAACAACATCTCTCAGTCCTGGGAAGCTGCTCTCCTTCAAGGCCAATGCTTGGTGGAACGGTGTTAGACAAAACAGTCTCCTCCGGTGGGAATGCTGCCTGGGAACTGGTGCACCTGGGAAGAAAACACTCAAACACTAGAAGCATTAGAAAATGGAGTCAGTACAGTTTAGATATACACTGGACCTGACATTAATACTATAGTGTCACATACTACTAGTGTCAAAAGGTGGTGGCCAAAAGAAAAGCTTATAATGAAAGCTAATCCATTAGTCACAGTACAGTTCTAAGATGGCTAAATGGTGTTGGTTGTCTAGATACATAAAGACGATAGCGCAGAATACAATAAAGTACTTCCACCACAAAAATTACATTGTAGTTTATAAAATTAGGATAAATTATGTAATCCTATTTAAAGAGTCCTTGAGCTTTGTAAAGTGCAAAAATACACACACAAACACATGTGCTCTGGGTGGGTGAGCCCTCATTCATACATTTAGCACTGAACCATATGTCCCAATTCTGAGAGTATCTCTACACGAGACATCTGACACATGAAGACACATGTCAGGAGATGCAATGCTAGCCAGGAAGGGTAGTTTTAAAAGACAAAGCTGGCGTCAGGGCAAAGGCCTTCCTGTACACTGTAGATGTATGAAGGGAGCTGTGAAATGCCAGAAGGGAACCTTCAGCCCATTATAAACTCTCCAGGTCCAAGCCTGGCTCTGGAAGGCAGCTCCAGCGCATTTCCATTCCTTGTTGCCTTCTGGTTGCGATCCCACACAGTTTTAGACTGGTGAGGTGAAATTGACAGAGTCTTCGGGAAGGTGAAAATGGAATTAACAAACTCTCTAAGGAGTGACCTCCGCAGGCTCTGTCTTTTTAAACAGAGGTGAAATTGACAGAGCCTTCAGGGAGGCAAAGATGAAATTAACAAACTTTCTGAGGAGCGATCTCCACTGGCTCCGCCATTTTAAACTATGATTCCCAGCTAGCATTGCATCTCCCTACACTTGATGAACATGTGCCCTGGAATCTCATGTAGAGAGACTCTGAGAGTTAAACTACACGAGATGAATTACACAAGGATGCTCCTTCTGGGCAAGGTGATTGAACAGGCAGTGGTGGAACAGCTGCTGGAATTCCTGGATGATTCCTCAATCCTGGATCCATTCTAGTCCAGTTTCCACCCCGGCCATGGGACAGAGATGGCATTGGTCACCCTCACAGATGATCTCTGCAGACATCTGGATCAAGGTGGGTCAGCACTGCTGGTTTTATTGGATACCGCAGCATTCAACATGGTCAGTTATGAGCTCTTGACCCACTGTCTCGCCGTCTTGGTGATGTGGGAATTTGTGGGACAGCCTTACAGTGGTTAGTCTTTTTTCTCCATGGTCAGGGACAGAGGGTGGTAGTAGGGGAGCAGTTGTTATCACGTCATCCACTGGTGTGTATCTGGGTCATGGGCTGTTGGGTGCGGAGATCCATCCCTTGATGTGGCACCTCTTGCACCTGCTTTATTGGTAAAGAGCCTGAGTGTGGTCTTGGATGCCTCCTTGGTGAAGAGCAGATCACAAATCGATGATGATGATCATGATGTTACCCAGGAAACATAGTTTGAATTTCACCACTTTCTACAGAGCTGGCAAAGTTCACTTCTCAGAAGGTTTGTTAATTTCACCTAAGTACAGAGCTGGCAAAGATGGCTCCTTAGAGGGTTTGTTAATTTCCAATTTGCCTCAATGAAGGCTCTGTCATTTATTAACAAACCCTCTGAGAAGCAATCTTTGCTGGCTCTATAGAGAGCGGTGAAATTCAAACCATGTTTCCTGGCTAACATTGCATCTCCCTTCACTTGACCATCCTCATGTAATTTGTCTTGTGTAGTTTAGCTCTGAGAGACAGACCTTTTATACAGCATTCTTGAGTTAAGAAATTGATGAAAAGATCTCTTGAAACTCCCAGTATTGTATTTTCAAACTTGAAGCAGGCTCCCTTATGTTGTTGGTGTAGTTAGGAAAATGAATAAGACATAAATTGGTAGAAACTAAAGAAGCTAACTAAACTTCCAAATGATAGTGTAAAGTGTCTTTCATAAGGTACCAGCAAGAAGACAACCTGTCCCCAGTGGCTCAAAATTTCTCCAGATTTTATGAGAGTCCATCTCTAGTTCCTATTTACTTGTTCTTTTTCACATTGAGAAGCCCATTTTCACTCTGCCTCCTTGTCTTACTAACTTTTAACAAGGACAGCTACTGTTTTTCTAATTCACTGATAGAGTAATTCATTACTTGAACTGTCAGCTCAAGAGACAGAAGACCTCTTTAAATTCAGAATCCGCTTGCCTGCAAAGAGTCTGAATGGAAATTTACCTCAGCAACAGGGCTACTACAACACAACAAAATTATAAGCGTGGTAGGAAGGAGATGGCAATCGTTAAATGAACAGAATGATGGCGTGGGATCCAGCCTCGGCACCCTGGCATAGTACTCTCCACTAAGGTCGGAATACTCTGCTTGTATTAAGCAGGCGGCTCAGTGGTTTCAAAGGCTCATTGATTTCAAAGGCTCGGTATGTCCTTAAAACTCATTCACATGGGGTGATACTGTAGTATAGTTAATTTCCATTTTTCAAAGACTGAAGCCAAGTATGCTGAATGTATGTACAGCCCATTCAGTTACACTGAATGCATGTATAGACCATGATTTTTCTTTGCACATGCCTTGAGTAATTCTTACGTTACACATAAGTACAACTGAACATGCAAATTAAACCTCATGTTTACCCAGGAACTGGTTCTTTGTTTTATTTTGAAGTGAACACATTGAATTGGCTCTTTCTTTTGAAGAGATATGCATATATACTTGCAGGATGGACATATGCTCACTGTAACTATATAAGTAGGACAGCATGATTTGAGTCCAGTGGCATCTTAGAGACAAAATAGATTTTCAGGGTATAAGATTTGGAGTGTTAAAGCTCCCTTCTTCAGATACTAAGGAGCTTTCACTCTCAAATGCTTATACCTTGAAAATCTTTTTGGTCTTGAAGGTGCCACTGGACTCAAATTCTACTGGAGACCAACACTACTATATACCTAAAACTATACAGCTAGGGAGACTGCATAATCTTGTTCAGGATTTGGTGATGGAAAATCTTAGGTTCAAAATAAAATGCAAGAGGACCAAATCAAAGCAATCAAATTTAGATTGTGTGGCTCATTATCAATATTACATTTTCAGATTAACAAAATGAGTGATTTTCTTATGGATAAAGACTGGAGGCATGGAGAAATTTCATCTTCTCTGTAGTTAATCTTTTTAAAAAAGAAACCTGAAGAATTATCAAAAAATCTAACTCAGCAGAACTACCAACACATTTTAAGCCTCCTGTTAATTTCTACATACTATCCTAATATATCAAACTGAAGAGCCAGTTTGGTGTAGTTGTTAAGAGCGACAGGACTCTAATTTGAAGAACTGGGTTTGATTCCCCACTCCTCCACTTGAAGCCAGCTGGGTGACCTTGGGTCAGTCACAACTCTCTCAGAGCTCTCTCAGCCCCACCCACCTCACAGGGTGATTGTTGTGGGGATAATAACAACAGACTTTGTAAACCTCTCTGAGTGAGCATTAAGTTGTCCTGAATGGCAGTATATAAATTGAATATTGTTGTTGTTATTGTTATTAAATTCCAGCATTGCGGAAGCTAGAGATCTCTGAAGAGACAGGGTGTCACTTATTGGTTACAGCAGCAAACTTAGTAGAAATGAAAGAATATGGAATTATAGCTAAACTCTCACAGAGCCACAAATCTAAAGTGGCAATGACTGGATACAAAGTTTTTATCTAGACAAGAGGAGCAGCATCTTTGGAACAGGAGCTGAACTGAGGTGCCATATTATTCAGAGATAAATAGGCAGATTATCATCAGGGTGACCCTCTTCCTTCAAGACAAAGAGAAAATTTATTTCCCTCGTCTCAGAAAGAAAAGGCAAAATGTCAAATTAACTGCAGTAGATATGAAATATTGAGAGCATGCAGGGGCATCATTTGTTATTTTTAAGATGATGAAGTATCCAGGATCAATGAATATGTATTAGCTTATAGAACCTTGTCGTATCTAGGCTGCTTTGCTTGGTGTTGAAGACAGTTGTTCTTTTGAGCTTTGCTACAATGGTAACAGTAATGGCTCTGGCAATGTGATAGAAGTAGAACATCTGATTGGCTCAGGAGTAGATCTGCTTGGCATGCAGAAGGTTCCAGGTTCAATAACTGGCCTCTCCAGTTAAAAGAATCAGGCTGTAGGTGATGTGAAAGGCCTTGGCCTGAAAGCTGGCAGAGCTGCTGCCACTCAGAGTAAACATTACTGACCTTGATGGGTCAATGGCCTGATTCACTATAAGGCAGCTTCATGTGCTTATGTGTGTGTTTAGAAGCACAAGGAAGATCCTTTCATCAAGAATATTGTGTTCAAATGAACTAGCCACTTTGAATTTTCTCTCTGTAGGAGGAAATCTGGCAGAAGAAGTGGACAGATACCAGGCTCTTCCTCCAGTGATGCATTTTATCATTGGCCGTCGTCACATGGCCATAAATTTAGCACCAAACTAGTGCTATCTCCCGCTGAATGCTCACCTTATTCTGGCTCTCTTGCGATTTCGCCATTCTCCCCAATTCACGCTTTGTGACTATGTCGTCTTTATCCACTTCCATGTGAATGCCCTGGATCGACTATGAACGCTTTGCAACACCAAAACGCTCACTCTCCCCGATCATCTGTTTCACCTAACACTGATTCTCCTGCTCTACACTCCCACAAGCCCCAGCGTGACCCGCCATTAAGCCTCAAAGTAATTGTTTTTTAAAAACCGTCAGCCTTATAGCGCTATAGCGCTATTCTGACATGGGCGGGAAATCTCTGCTATCTCTCACAGTTGTCTTTTGGGTTGGCCCAGCACAATATTGGTATAATAGAAGAGTGAAATAGCACAAATATGCGGAAAAAAAATTTTTTTAAAGGGGGCTGGATTTTTAGGGCCCTGTTTCCAGAGGCACTTTGACTGACTGTCGAATTGCACTTTCCCCTTTTAATGTAACTGACTGGAAGTGCAAGCAGTCGTCAAAAGATGGGAGAATCCGTTCTAATAACAATAACAGAAGAAACTATTTTTAGTGCAAAACTGACAAAATAAGGGCCCATTTGATGACGGCCATTGTGTAACTGAACCTTGGTTATCAGTAAAAGTCCATCTTTTTAGGGAAATGTGAATCTGTTCTGCTGTTGCTGCAAGGGAAGGATATGAAACGATTGTTGGCTTTGCAAAATCTGCTCTAATCATAAGGAATTTTACACAAAATATGTAGAGAGGAGGTAGAAAATAGCAAAGGGGTGTTGAAAGGGGTGAAATCAGGGGTGTCAGTCAAAGTAACTAATTGACACAGATTAATTGGTCAATAGAAAATCAATACTGGAGTCCAGGGCAATATATGTGATTCTTCCCTTCTCCTTTACAACTGCTCTGTGAGGTAGATTGGACAGTGAGAAACTAATGGGAGCTTTGACTCTGGAAAGCTCATATCTTGGAAATCTAATTGGTCTGTAAGGTGTTATTGAGCCCAGATCGTGCTCTTAACTGGTCCAAGTTCACCTACATAATTCGATGGGGTTTTGAACCCTGGTCTTCCCGTTTCTAGCCTGACACTACATGACATTGGCTGTCAGGAAGATTCATTTTCTGTAATCATCTCTTAAGATTATTTCCACAAAATGTGTGTGCGTTATGTGCCATCAAGTCATCTCTGACCTATGGCGACCCTATGAATGAAAGACCTCCAAAACGTTCTGTTTTTAACAGACTTGCTCTGATCCTGCAAACTGGAGGACGTGGCTTCTTTTATTGAGTCAAGCCATCTCATTTTAGGTCTTCCTCTTTTCCTGCTGCCTTCCACTTTTCCTAGCATTATTGACTTTTCCAGAGAACCTTGTCTTCTCATGATGTGACCAAAGTATGATAGCCTTAATCTTATCATTTTAGCTTCTAAGGAGAATTCAGGCTTGATTTGATCTAGTACCCACTTATTTGTCTTTTTGGCTGTTCATGGTATCCACAAAACTCTCCTCCGGCACCACATAGCCCCAAGATAACATGCACCTTAAAAATTGGATTTATGACTGAAGATGCTTAGACACAATTCAGAAATTAACATTTTCACTCTAAAACCATTAATTTGGCAAGAAAGGCATCTGGTCCAGCTTCTCCTGCTCAATCTTATCCAGGTCATTTAATTTTCTCTCTCCCCACTTGCTCAGTATAGTAGATGGGAATGGAAGGGGAGGCAAAAGAGCCAGAGAAGGAATATTCGGAAAAGCTGAAGCTGTTGCTTGCCCCACTAACATTAGCTTTGAATCTCTGGGCTGCAACCAGGCAAGACTGTCGCTAGTATTCCATCAGCAAGCACCCACAATATGCATTCCACTTTGGCTAACTGCATGGAACATGGAAAAATACTAGGATTTGCTACATTTTACAAGAACTCTGGTCAACTACAAGTCTGGAAAAGAATAAGGTAGATTGTAGTTTGTGAAAGATGGAAAATGCATTTCTCTTAGAGAGTCAGCAGTGTCTTAAACTCATGCACTGCTAGTCACCAGGGTTAGCATTGGCCTCTTGCCTGTATGTGAACTACCATAATGCCGGCGCGGAGCAGTGGTTAGAATGTTGAACTAGGATAAAGAGGACCAGGTTCAAAACCCCTTTCTGCTGAGTGATCTTGGACCAGTCATTAACCTACTGCACAGGGTTGTTGTTTTGAGGATAAAGTGGATGAGGGGACAACAATGTTGTGAGCCACTGTGCACCTCCATTATGGAGAAAAATGAAGTAAAAAATAAACACTGGAAACAATATTTTAACATTTTGAGGTGTCCTGCAATATACGCCCCCCTCCCCCTTGAGCCCCTATGAACAACTAAGTGAGAAAGTGGCTACTCTGCTGGCAATTTCTGCCCATTCCTTGCTGCCTTTGGTGTCTGAGGAAGGGAACTTGGACTCTTGAAAGCTTATATCATTAAATTCATGCTGGTCTCTAAAGTGCCACTGAACTCAAATCCGACTACCTTTGCTCAGGACTCTTTTGCTATTTGTAGCAGTGCCACCCACATCTAGAAGAGACAGTGAGAGCACAATGGAGATAGCGGGGAAGCCTGCAAGATCTTTGCAGTGATAATAGAGAAATGCTAATGGATTACTCCCACTCAATAGTGTGTTACTATTTATATGTAATCAGATCTTTAATAGGTTAATTGTCCTGATTAATTAGTAAATGCTTTTAGCTGAAAATAAATGGAGCAACTTGAATCATATCACATAGAGTGGAAACCCCTGGGGAAGGAGCTGAGGTTGCCCCAAGACAATGGTGGTATCAGCTACAGCAGCATCTTTATCCTGGGAGATCTTGAATTTATGATAGGTCAGTTAATTATATTTTAGAAGTTAAATAACATACCTAATTTATTTGAGGTTTCTGTTAAACTATTGGACAATGCCCCCCCTCATACTGCCAAAACCAAAGTCTAGTGTTTATATTACAAAACTAGCCTGTCATATATGCCTCTTGCATATCTGTCATGAATGTATATGGGCTCTGCCTCTGGTCTCTGAGAGTAAGGGAAGGTCTTTATTGCTGCAATGCCAGTAGGTTATCTCGCAAATGTTTACTTTCTCTTTCTCGCTCTGCTGAGCCAGTGTCCTTGACTGTCAGATGAAACTGGCTCAAAATGTATCCTTCTTGAGAACCAATGATAAGTTCATCTTTCTCACTGTCTACACTAAAACAATGTCTCACTCCAAACCGCACCTCCCCTGTTAACGGTTCTCTCTCCCCAAAGGCGGGAATATCCCCTATAACTAACACTGCTAGCCTCACATATGTCACTTCTGCCAATTCCACTGTCTGAGCACCTCGAACTGAATGGATCTCTAACAAAGTTACTTCAACTGGAACACCTGTGTATTAACTGTGGAGAACTTGGGGATCTAACTGCCAGGGACTGACATAGCACTGGAAACTGTTGGCTTAAGATAGTGAGAATCCACTCTTGCATCTGAAGAAGTGGGCTCTAGTTCACAAATGCTTAGGGCTGCAGCCACATAATCAGATGATGCTGCTTGTGAGGAAGGGATGGTTCAAAGATGCCTGGGGACAAATATTTGTCTCTTATGCAAGACAAGGAAATAAGTACTCTACCTCTGCCACCCCAAATTTGGATATGGGGACCTTGGGTTATGTCAACAAGAGGGGAAGCTCAGCCAGGGACTTAGTAATAATTTTTCAAAGGACTCCAGTGTTTCCTTACTAAAACATCCATGAAATGGTTTCCTTTATTTTATAAGCACATTTCTCTAGCAGCGGAGAGCTGCTAAAAGCATATGCAATGTATCTACCAAATGGGATGCTGGAAGAAAATCCCCAAACTATTGTCAGTGTTGGGTTACAGTTTATACATGCTTGCTACCTAATGGCTTTTTGGAGAATAATGATATATACAGCTTTGACAAAGTCAAATTGGCACCTGCTGAAACAGGAACTGGTCCAAGCTCGATCCTCTGGGTACATTACAACAACATTACTGTTGCTGCAATATTTATACAGTGCTCTTCATCAGGGGTCATTTCAAACATGGCAGTTTCCCTAAACATATGATGTTGTCCTTCCTGTACAGAAATCTGGCCAAGAAATCAGTCATTCACCCCAATCCAGCAAGAATGTAGAGGTACACCTGCATGAAGATGTGCACTGTTCTCTGTCTATCTGTCTATATCTCATCAATCATTTTTATTCTGTTGGGGGTTTTCCGGGCTGTCTTGCCGTGGTCTTGGCATTGTAGTTCCTGACGTTTCGCCAGCAGCTGTGGCTGGCATCTTCAGAGGTGTAGCACCAAAAGACAGAGATCTCTCAGTGTCTGAGAGATCTCTGTCTTTTGGTGCTACACCTCTGAAGATGCCAGCCACAGCTGCTGGCGAAACGTCAGGAACTACAATGCCAAGACCACGGCAAGACAGCCCGGAAAACCCCCAACAACCATCGTTCTCCGGCCGTGAAAGCCTTCGACAATACATTTTTATTCTGCTTTTCCTACTAGGAGCTCAGGGAAACATGCACCAGGTTCCCTGCCCCTAGTCCTGTCGAACTTGAGTGATGTGTGTGATGTGGATATCTCCTTCCAAGGCCACCTGACAGCCAACAAAGTGCAGCCAAAGCCAAAGCTTTTTAGTCTGGACTAGAGATGGGCATGAACCAGAAAAAGAAAGAACCATGAGGTTCGTAGTTCGTTGCGTTTCATGAACAACGAACAATGAACTTTCACGAACCTGCCCCAGTTCACGAACCAGTCCATTTGGTTCATTAAAATGTCACTTCCAGGTCAGCAGAAAGTCACTTCAGGGTCAGCAGAAGGACTGCAGAAGGCCCAACTCCTGTTGCCTAGGAAACTGATTGATTGGTTGTCTGCAATAATGAATCGAAAAATGAACAAAATGAACCAGCCTAAAGTTCATGGTGGTTCATCAGAAATGGGCTCTGACAAACCTCTGGTTCATGAAACATGAACCATCCTGGTTCATGCTGAACTTTGGTTTGTATTTCGGTTCATGCCCATCTCTAGTCTGGACCTTTAGCAGTGTTGAGCCAAATTTCATTCTCCACTTTAAGCTCTAAAACTTTCTCCAAAGTGATAACGCTTGCGTAGCTATGGGACCATGTAGTTCTCATCCACGGATTTTCACTAATTTACTTGATTTTACTTCTTATATATATTGATTTCAGTTCCATGCTCTAACGAGTTGTGGGAAACAGATGCAAATATAACATAGTGATGGAGAAAGAAGAAAGTCAAGAAGTGGATCTAGGGTCCAAAATGTCAAGATAATCTGATTATCTTCATTACATAATATGGAAACCTATTAAACCCTCCTTTTTAAAAAAAGTGACTGGATCTTGTCTTTAATGTTTCCTCTTTTGCAATGATTCTTTCTATTCCTGGCTAGCAAAAGTCAATAAATATAGTCAGAACAATTCCTATGCTATCCAAGCCTTGTCTTAATTGGATCTATGGAGCCACTTTGCAAGACTGAAATTAACAGAGTTTTTAGGCGTTTGATTCAAGCAAATTTGCTCCAATAACATAATGCCAAGGAATCCCTTTCTATACAATGGAGTATACACTTCATTCTGGCTCCTGAAAATATAATTTGGCTGCTGTAGCTGGGCTGGAATAGTTACAGAATGGTTTACAGCATGCATTCATCCAAGTTTTATACAACATTAGTGATTACAAACACAGATTTTCTCTTTCCAGACAGTCATCAGCTATTTTAGTGTCTCTGTGACTGAGGCTGTGACAAAGGTTTCTTTCTTACATCTCTGTTAAATTGTACTCTGTGTCTCCTGCAAGGAAGATCTTTTATGTCAGTGGTCCTGTCCTACAGCTAATGTAGATTCCAGGTGGAGGCACTGGTTCCTTCTCATAATTTATGTGTAAACGTCAATTAAAATGGGAAAGACTGGTAACAAAAATAAGAAGACCAATATAAAAATTAAGGATCGGAAGGGGGGGGGGGGTGGAATAATGATATTAGTGTTTATTTCAAATAAATAACAACAAAACCTGTGGACTCAGGTAGCTGTGCTATTTTGTTACGTCAGAAAACAAATAGGAGCCTTGTGGCACTTTTAAGACTGATTGTGGTGTAAGATTTTATGGACTAGAGTGTTCTTCATCTAAAGCATTGTGCATACTCATTTGGCACAAATATATCTGAACATGAGAAAGGTGATAAACAGTGAGGTCAAATGGCAATGAAATGCAAGATGTGCAATCCATATCATATTCAGCCAAACTCAAATGTCATAGCTCCTCTCACATTTCATTATCTTTTCACTGATTACAATCTCTCAATGAAAATGTCAATTTTGTGTATGGCTGTGGGAATAAAAAAGGTAAATACCATCTTAGGGATTATTAGGAAAGGGATTGAAACGAAATGAACATTAGCATAAATATTATTTACTTAGAAAATGCCTCTTATGCAACAGGTACAATATGTGATTGGATCCTATGACCCTTTTCTCTGTAAGAACATGGCTCTGTCCATCTGAGACATCTCCTTGCTCAGCAAAGAGAGTTGTAGGAACAAGCCCAGACTGTATACTATGCAAAAATTCATTGAGATGAAAGTCAGAGGAGAAAAAGTATGAGCACAAATTAATAAAATTCACACACTGACTATCAATAATAAAGACATTGCAGATGTACTTGTTGACTATTTCAAAGTATCATGGGTTGGACCCAATGCAAGAATCCTACTATACAAAAGGCAAGCCATATTGGCAATGACTCGCTTTTTATTTTGGTGTGCCTGCAAGTGTGCTTGTGTAGGTGCACTGGAGTAAAAAGTGAGTTGTTGGCAATACAAACTCCAGAGGTCTGAGATACCCCATGGCTGCGGCAGCCTCCTCGCTCTGGCAAGGCCCTCTGGAGGTCCGGGGGCCATGCTGGGCCTCCCTGCCACTACACTGGGCCTCTGGAGGCCTGCTGGGCCATACTGGGCCTTCATGTGGCCACACTGGGCCTCTGCAGGGCCTTGGGAGAACCTTCCTGCCTCCAAGCCTCTGTGGGGCCTTGGGAGGGCCTTCCTGCTGACACGCTGGTCCTCTGCAGGGCCTTGGGGCAGCCAGTGGGGCAGCACAACACTCCCAAGGCCCCGTAACAGCTGCAGAGGTGGTGGGAAGGCCTGGCATGCTGGTGCAGCCCTGCAGGGCCTTGGGAGGGCCACACTGCCAGGCCCTGCAATGGAGTGGTGCATCCTTCACAAGGTCCTGCTAGAACCCGTTGTATTTTCTAACACAACGGGCTTTGTTGCTAGTGACAGATATTCCCTGTTTCCTCTTTTTGCTCTCCCCCAGCAGCCATTTCCAGCTGTTGACTGTCCCACCTCAGGGAATGGAACAAGGTGCACTGTGTTGTCTCAACAGATTGCTAGCTAAATTTCTGTTTCATTCAAACTTTTTCAAGGTGATATTCAATGCCTGTGTAGATACTTCTGCTGAATGGCAATATTTACAATTGCAACATTTGTTGGTGTCCAAATATGGCCCAGCAGCTTTGAGTGCTTCAGAATCTCATCCACTTTTGGAAACTCTTATTGAATCAACACAGAAAATGAAACCTACAATATTTGTTTATAAATATTTGATGTTGGTTAATAAATATGATGTGCAGAATCTCAGACATGAATGGAATAGTGAGCTAGATCATCCAGTTTTGCCAACGCAATTGGACACAGCTTTAAGCCTTATACTGTTGTTTCTACAGATCTCAAGCTGCAAATTATTCAGTAAAAAATCATGTTTGGGGTATTTTGGACACCATAGTGCCTTTTTAGATTAAGTACAATGTCCAATTGCTGAAAGTGTAACTTACAAGATGTGTCTCTTAAGTATATACTTTGGACATGTCCAGTTATTCGGTTCTTTTGTGAGGAAGTTATTACTCATATTAATTTTGTATTAGAATACTTGTTTATTTTTGAGGATGCTTAATGTACTTCTGAATTATTTGCCTGTCTCATAGAACTTAACCAAGGGTCAATGGAAATGAACCCTCCATGCCCTTACAGTCACTAAAAGACTTATATTACAGCTTTGGAAAGACAAAACTCTTTGGACTGAGAACCTTATAAAGTTATCAACATTTGAATGTATCACATATAGACAACAATTGCATAGGGACTTTTGGAGACCTTTTCCAGAAGCTTATGTATACATTCACCAGCATGATTTCATTTGTTGTTGTTGTTTCATTCCTTTTTTCTTTTTTTACTTTGCACAAATAAATAAAAAATTTAAAATTTAATTTTTTAAAAAGGTGGCTTTTATCTTCTCTCTCCCCACTGAACCCTCCTAACCCATAATCCACCTTAATCTACCTGGGTGCTGCAACCGCAGGAGTCAACCTTTCTAGGAGGATGAGCAATGGGGTGGGGTGGGGGACAGAGGAAAGGTCTGTGACTCTTTGCACCTTCCACTGACTGATCATTGGCTCCAGCTTCCAACCCCAAATGTTTCACAGAAAGGGCCAAACTACATGTTATGTATTTTGGCAGGTAGCTTTCTCTGCAGTCACACAGACAGCAGCTGTGGAAAAAGAAATTTTAAAGTGCACAGGGAGCCTGATTCAGCTTGGGATGATGCCATGGTGGGGACAGAATTCTGCTCAGTTTTCCCAAGGCAAAACAGCCAGGAGTATGTGTTAATTTTTCACAATTTGGAGCTGGACATGCACAGAACACTACATGTATGGCTCCAAAGTGGAGGAAATTACTCCCCTGAGGCTGTTTTGGCTCAGGGAAATGGTGCATAGAAGAAGGCAGGAGTCCTTCCTCCTCCAAAACCATCACCCCCAAGCCAAATCGGACCCCTGTACGCTTTAAAAATTCTTTCCCCCACCGCTGCTTGTTGCTGTGGGAAAAGCAAGTCCCACTCATCAAAATTTGTAATGTATAGCTTGGCCCTCAGAGAGCTGCCATACTGGCAGTTTTTCAAAGCAATTAAACATACCACAATTAACAAAGGCTACTTAGGAGAATACGGATGCTTTCTACTGAAAGTTCCCAGAATTTGGTGAGAAGAGAGGCAGGTATGAATGAACCCTGAAAACCACAGAGCCAACGTTATACCCTATATGCTACTGGTTTTTGTTGAATGATGGTAAAATTTTGGAAACAGCGTTCAAGTGATTTTGCCCACAGATCCACTATAGCACTTCTTACTTTTAAAAAAATCACCAATTAAAACTTAAACTATTTCAATAAAGTTAATCTTCAAGGTACAACCAGACTTTCTGAATAGAGTATATAACTGTAAATTAGGGCAAAACATAAAATGGCTTAACAACCCTAAGCAGATGGGACTTCCCTGATTATAAAATATGAAAGACAGTGGATTGGATCCTAGGGTTGCATGAGCTACTTTAGGATGGCAATGTTATAGCAGCCAATCAATCAAATTTAATTACTTCAGACAGAGAACAAAAGGCCTAGATTGCCATGAAACTTACTGAACAAACTTGGGCCATTCATTGTCTCTGAGTCTAACCCTACCTCACAGGGTTATTGTGAAGAATAAACAGAGGAGGGGAGCCAAGCATTATACTATCCTGAGCTCTTTGGCTAAGGGGTGGGATAAGCATGCACCAATTTACTGATTGTGATAAATAAAATTTTGTTTCTGCTGTTGCGTTTCTCCTGTCTCAAAAAAGCAGACAGAATGAAAAGAATCAGAGTACATTTCAAGAGACACCAAATTCTTTTGACAAAATAGCATAAATTTTCTGCTGTAGAAAACTCTGGCCATGTCCCGTAATGATGAAATCTTGAGTTCTCCTAAGAGAGGAAAATCCAACAGGAAACTGGCAAGTGAGACAAACATTGCAGCCTTTTTTTAAAAAAGTCCTCCATATTAGACCTTCACATCTGGATCTTGCAGAAGACAAGGTCACCTTTGTACACAACCAGGGATGCTGCCAATATATTTTGGAAGTGTAGTGCTGTCTTTAAAAAGTCAAGTGCCATCCAGAACAATCGAAACAATGTACAAACAGGTAGAAGAAGGGTGGCAAACCAAGAAGTCAATTATTTCTGCCTTGTGTTTCAGCTCTTGTGCCTTTTCTTTCCATGGTGTCCAGTTGGCAGAAGGTTCCTGACTTAATGGCAAGCAATAAGAGTCCCTCCTCTGTGGTTTATGTTTTAAAAATCTGTTTTACCAAAAACACATGTGTCATTCTTATACAATACACTAAAAAAAAGAGAGATCTTTCATTCCTGAATGGAAGCTCATTTTCATTTGTATAGATTTGTAAAGGGTTTCCAACATTTTTAATGATGTATGGAATATCTTGTAGACGTTGTCAGAGAGTTTAGTGCAAGTATAAGCAGAACCATTGCCTTAAATGTAATAATCAATCAAATGGGCAATCAACTGGCCAAGTCACTTTAATTCAATGAACCAAGGGCAACTGTGTGGCATTCAAATTATTCAATTATAGAGGCATTGGACTGAAAGGTGATAATACAACAGCACCTGCTAGGGCCAGATGACACCTGGCGTAACTACAGCAGACTGTTTGAAGCTACACCAATGAAGAAGATGCTCCATTATGGCAACAGAGTCACAAATTTCTTTGTCTCGGGGTCACAGGTAGAGTCAATCGCCCCCTCTGGCTTTTGGAATGAATTTATGCTCACATTCATTCTCTTCTGCCTCAGTAACAGGATGGGTGGTTTATGGGAGATGTCTGTAAAGAGCAGAGTTGATATTATTACCCAGCATAGCAATGTCAATTATTCTTGAATCCTGAGGCCAGAGGGAAAGTATCATGGTCCTTTATATTTTTATGCTTGGCTTACCAGCGATGTGACAAAGATGTTGCTGAACAGCTCTCATCTTTATGCTTTACTAGCATACAGAGGGAAATGTAATCCATCCAATAGGTTCCCAATGCCAATTTCTTATTTCTAGGCATTCTCTCTTACAAAAACCACTATCATTTTTTGACCAAGCACAAATACAAACATGTGTGTTCATCATTTAATGACTTCAGTGAGTTACACATATGAATAAACAATGGCATATCAAACATATAATCCAAAGAATGATTTTGATGTGTTTTGTACACATCAGAAAAGATGTGAAGTGGTAATGTGTTTGCTGAGAACTGTGGGTAGGGGCTGTGGCTCAGTGACAGATCCTTTGCTTTGCATGCAGAAAGTCCCAGGTTCAATTCCTGGCATCTCCACTTAAAAAAAAAAGACAGGATTTGAAAGACCCTGGAGAGCTTCTGCCAGTCTGAGTAAATAATACTCATCTTGATGGACCAATAGTCTGATATAGTATAAGGCAGCTTCATCTGTGCTCGTAAGTATTGAATCATGGCATGTTAAATAATGCAGGAATTACAAAGAAGGAAATACTTTTTAAAAAAATTTTATTGGATGGGTCATTATACAAATATAAAAACATACACAGTTAACTTTCCATCATATTGTAATACCCCCCACCCTTCCCCCCCCTTTTCTGTTGACTTCTGACAGTTTTCCATACCCTTTATTACCTCTTAAATAAAACCTTAACCAAGCTAAAATATATATAATATAATAATACCTATCTAATGATAAATACCATTATCTAACATTCCATATCCTTTAGTACTATCTATCCATAATATCCAATAACCTACAATATAATATGTCCCCTATATTAATAGCTATATACTACATTCTAAGAATGGGTCATAGTAATATATTTTATACCACTGCATATCTTTAGATAGCACTATTACATATATCTATCATATCTATAATGTTCAAAATTATTAATATCCTTTATATTTTTATCCAATTCATGACATTATAACCTAGTAAATTATAACATATTGTACCTACATATATCAATAAAATGGTATATTATCACAAATTAGATTTTTTACCTCTAATATAATATAATGATTACTACCTCTATATTAATTCAAAGTAACAGAACACTATCCTCCCCTCAGAAAGTATCCAAAGACCACATCTTCCCTTTAATGTCCCACTTTTTTTCTATGTAATTCTTGAATTTCTCCCAACTAGTTACATACTCTTCCATATCTTCCTCTCGAAGTTTCCTCGTTAGTTTATCCATTTCAGCCAAGCTCAATGTTTTTAAAATCCAATCTTCCACTGATGGTATCTCTTTTGTCTTCCACAGCTGTGCATAAATTATCCTAGCCACCATAGTCATATAAAATACCATTATTCTGTCCATTTTGTCAAAGTCTTCTAGGTTCATACATAACAATAACAATTCTGGGTTTCTAACAACTTTTTTCTTCAATATCTCTGACATAGCGTCTACTATTTCCCCCCAGAAATGTTTAGCTTTTTCACATGTCCACCACATATGATAAAAAGAACCCTTATGCTTTCCACATTTCCAACATTTATCTGACATCTGACTATTTCCATTGGCTAGCTTTTTTGGTGTGAGATACCATCTATAAATCATTTTATACGCATTTTCTCTTATCGTGGTACATGTTGATATCTTTATAGTATCTTTCCACAATTTCTCCCAAGCATCCATCAATATATCTTTATTACAATTTATTGCCCACTTTACCATTTGAACTTTAACTGTCTCATCTTCTGTAAACCATTTCAACAAAATCTTATACACTTTAGATATCAATTCCCCCCCCTTGCAGTAGACATTGTTCCAATTCTGAATTTTCCACTCTAAACTCTACTTTCCTCCGATCAGTGTCATACAAATCTTTTATCTGCATATATTGAAACCACCCATATCGAAATGGCAATTCATCATTATTTTTAATATTGTATAAATTCTGATCCACTCTAAGAATGTTCTGATATGTCATCCACTCAGCTCCTTCATAGTCAGTTTTTGGATTCACAACCTCTGCAGGTACAATCCACATTGGTGTTCTTTCATTCATATATTGCTTGTATTTAGTCCATACTGCAAATAGACTCCGCCTCACAAAGTGATGCAAAAACATTGCATCAGCCTTATTCTTTCCATATCATAAATATGCATGCCATCCAAAGGTTTTATTGTACCCTTCCAATATCAATAATTTATGATTTTCTAACAACATCCAATCCCTCACCCAAACTAAGCATATGGCTTCATGATATAGTTTCAAATTTGGTAATTGGAGTCCCCCTCTTTCCTTTGCATCATATAACACCTTCCCTTCACTCTAGGCTTTTTTCCTGCCCACACAAAGGTTAAAATTTTTCTTTGCCGTTTTTCAAATTGCTTATTATCTATCACAATTGGAATTGTCTGCATTAAAAACATTATTCTTGGTAACACATTCATCTTAATTGCAGCAATATGACCCAACCACGATAGATTTAACTTATTCCACACCATCATGTCTCTGTCTATTTGGTGCCAAAGCTTATCATAATTGTTTTTAAATAGATCAATATTTTTTGCAGTCAACTCAATACCTAAATATCTTATTTTATGAACCACTTCACAATCCGTTATCTTCATTAACTCTTGTTGTTCTTGCTTAGACATATTCTTACAAAGCAGTTTAGATTTCTTCCTATTTATATAAAATCCTGCCAAATCTCCAAACTCTTTATCTTCTCCATTAACCTTGGCATATTTTGTAGAGGGTCCTCCACTATTACCATCACATCGTCTGCAAAGGCCCTCATCTTGTATGTATATCCTTTAATCTTCAAACCTTTAATTTCATCATCTTCTCGTATTTGTCTAAGTAAAATTTCCAACACCATGACGAATAACAATGGAGAGAGTGGACATCCTTGTCTTGTTCCCTTTCTTATGTCCAGCACAAAGAAGGAAATACTTACAGCAGCATACAGTACATAGTAGTATAGTCCACAGTCCTTCCTTTACCAAAGCATTTTTCTGAACCATTTAATTACAATACAGCCCTATTACCTGTGTAAAATGCCCTCTTAGATTATTCAATTTTGCCTAGTTTTCAGAAAGCCAGGGGAGGGGGACCCTTCCTAACCTTATCAGGCAGGCCATTCCATAAGTTGAGTGCCACAACAGAGAAAATGTGTGTGAGAGCAGTTGCTGATTTTGCCCATTTGCGTGGAGGCACCTGAAGAAGGCCCTGGCCAAATGAGTGAAGTTGTCATGGTGGTGCATAGGGAGAGAGGAGGTCCTGCAGATATGATGGACCAGGGCCATGAAAGGTTTTATATATGATAGCCAATACCTTGAACTGAGCCCAGTAACTGATGGCAACCAATGAAGTGACTGCAGAATGGAAGTAATATGCTTCTGATAATAAATGAACTCTGATGTTCTGCACCAACTGTTCTGTCTGACTAAAAGTGCAACAACCTAGTTAAAATTTATTGTTGCTAAATCCCATTAGAAACAAAGGGATTTCAGACAGTCTAGACAACTTAGCTGAAGCATTGTCTATATGTATTACTTTGCCAAGACAATAACTATTTTAATCAATGTGCTATCTAGGGGTTCATATCTCCTGCAGAGCTGGGTTCATTCATTAATTGTTATCATAGACCCATACAGAAACCAGAATTGCTGAGCTCATGTTTCAGAGAACAGGAAGAACTAGGGAGAACAAGACGTACCACTTATGGGGACGAGGGATGCAGCTTATTGTAGAGTGATGAGAAAAGCAGTGCCTGCTAAAATGCTGCTTCTTTTGAAAGATATGGAAATCCACTTCTTCTTGGCATCTGCTCTGTCTGAGAACTGGGGTGGGGGTGGGGATACAGCATGGGGAAGACTGAACCAGAAGATGTAACAAATGCTAGAGACCCTCCAGATCTTGATGCTGAGACTACTGGTTTAATTGTTGTTCTCAAAGTCTCCCTTTCAGAGCTCCAAATCTGTATTTTTATTTTTACTTTATTTTTGGTTTTTGTGGTCTCTTAACAACGGTCTGTTTCGCACACAGCCTCATTTTGCTCATAAGGCACTTTAAATTTAGTAGCAGGAAAAAGAAGTGTGTTGAGTTACAGAATCCACCCCTGCTGCTCCAAAACAATCAGAAACAGGAAGAGGTAATCAAAAAAGAGTTTTAATGAGTTATAGAGCCATTGTTTACTGGACTGGAGTAAGACACTCTGAGCCCTAGACTTCAGGACCTTTGTGACCCAGCACTGCCTCTTGGTGGCAAAATATTTGCTTGAAATTGCGTCAAAACAACACAATGTGTGTTTCTGGAGGCCAAAATGGGGAGGGGAAGTTGAGAATAATAATGGAAACTCCCCGAGTCTCCATGCCCAAGTTTTCAGAAGCGGTGTGTTCTGGGAGCTTTTCTTGAAGAAAAAAAGAACGTAAACAACAGCTGTATTTACATGTTCAGATTAAAGTAGACAAGTGAGCAGAAACGTTAATCTGGCACAGATCTAAAAATATTTCTAAACCATCTCCTATTGGCAGAAATTGTGTAGAATCTCAAATAGGCAAGAAGTTCATCCAGAAACTAGATCCATCAGAGGAAGTGAGCAAAGAGAAACATAAACTAGATTTTGTCATACACACAATGCAGAATCCCTTTAGGAGTTTGTACATAGCATCCTTTTTCGTATAGAAGACGTCCATTGCTTCACCATCACAACAAGCCTTTGCTACAACAAAGATATTTTTGTTGCTGGGAAAAAAATGATCAGACTGTAGTTACATATTTCAAGGCAACATGGAAGTTTCGTTGGGTGTTCAGGAAGCTTTCACAAAAGATCTGTGAGAACCTTATAGTAATGTCACGGAAAAAATAACTTCAATATTTATGATGTTGATGATGAATATTCTCACTTTCTTGGGAAATTATTAAATATCTTCTTTTAATTCTCAATATCTTATGTACTTATGTTTTGTCAAGTGACAACTGACTTATGGTAAACCCATAAGGGCTTTTAAGGCAAGAGAGAAACAGAGATGATTTGCAATTGCCTTCCTCTGCAGAGACTTCCTTGGTGGTCTCCCATCCAAGTACCAACCCTGCTTAGCTTCCAAAATCTGATGAGATTTGGCTATACCATGCTGCCTTCTCTCATTCCCTTCCCCGCACATTTATAGGAATGTTCCTAAGGCTCTGTCTACACAATAGCGCTGGAGTTCTGCCAGTGTAATTTGCCCCTAAAAGACAGCCAAAGGAAAGGAGCCTGATCTGGAATACAGTGCTTGGGACTAGATATAGCCAAAAGGGACAGCTCAATTACTCCCCCTGTATATTAATTACTGGCATCTTTTCTTCAACGTGGTGTGCAGGTGACAGGAACTTAAGCTGGAAAATCATTGTTAAGTGCCTGAAGACTTGTACCATGATACTAATATTCCATCTGATCCTTTTAAGCTTCTGACTCTGGTCTGACTCTTCATGGTACGTGACCCTTTGCTCACAAATAGTTCCAAGACTGGTTGTACTCACATCCCTGATTGACTGTCTAGATGTTTGCTACAGCAAGTCATACAAGGATGTCAGAACAGGCGCTCTGCCTGTCAGAGCTCTGTTTCAGAAGCTCTGTCAGCATTTTATAGGGATGCCACTTGCCGGCCTTCAGGTCTCCTGGAATCATAACTGACCTCCAGACTACAGAGTTTAGTTCCCCTGGAGAAAATGCTGCTCTGGAGGGTAGAATCTACAGCATTATATACCACTGAGGTCCCTCCACTACCTAAACCTTTCACTCCTGTGGCTCCACCGCCAAATCACCAGGAATTTCCAAATTTGGAGTTTGCAACCCTAGTTAGCAAGTGATAACATACAGAAGATGGGATTCTTTAATAAAGACTGAAGTGTCCTGAGGAATCATACAAGCATATTTCACCTGCTACTATTGTTAATACTGACATGAATTTGCCCCCATTAGTGTACGGTGTGAGTTCTTATACTGGAGCTTATTTTGTGGCAAATATTTAGTTACATAAATGCAGGGAAGGGAAGGGAGAAAGAAACAACACACTTTGCAATAGTGCCTCTGATGCTGTTCGTCATGCGTTCTGTACAGATGAAGTTTTAAGGGCTCATTACATCTGTTCCCTGGCCACCACCACCACCACAAAAAAAAAATCAATAGGGAAGCTTATGAGAGTTGTACTTCTCTGTAGAGGAAACTCAGGGCTTGTTGTTTAGCTAGTGCAATAATCAAGAAGTTGGTCCAATTAACTTTGGGCCATGGGTCAGCACACATGCAAAGAATGAAAGCAACACCAAATGCTACAGTGAGAGAACGGTGAGGGCATTAAAGTTCATGGAAGGAATACTAACTGTTTAGATAAAGAGAAGCTTGCTATTAATACAAATGTAAGGGAAAATGTACTTGCGTGTCTACTTGTGTGGTAGATGCAAAAGAGGCTGATGAACACAATTTGAAATGCTATAACTGTGCTTTCTCTCTTGCTCCATGCAGGCATTAGGGAGTGACAGGATATTGAATGGTATGCCCAGTAAAGGTTCCAAAGGACTGACTTAGTGAGTGGTTTTTCTTCATGTGTACTGATCTGCCCTGTGTAGGGTTTGAAATAGAGATGCTTAGGCCCCCCACTGGTTGAATTCACATGCAGCTCACCAGTTAATTTAAACTGGATTACACCATGTAAAATGATGTAAGCAAACAGGACAAGACATCTAATAATGCAATAGGATGAAGATTACAAAATTAGAGATATGTTTGGCATTATCAGACAATATGTCAAGCAATGCAGAATGGGAAATTACAAAGTAATTAAAAGTACAATGCAGAATGGGAAATTACAAATTAAAAAAATGCAGTAAATGCAGCAACAACAACGATATTCAACAACAAACAATATTTACCACGCACAACCCATTCCTGTTCTCTTGATAAAAATGCCTTCCAGAACCATTCTATTATGCTATTGTCCTATTACCTTTATGAAAACATCCCTGTAAACAGCTGTGTTGTGAGCAAGCAGCCAATTGTTTGGCACACTGTTCAGATGAGTATGAGCAGATCTGGATTTGTATGTTTCATGTGAGTACTGTACACTGCTTTGTCACACGTGTTGGAAAACAAAGTGGCACTGGCAGCTGTCAACTTCTGTCCAAGTTATTTGCCCTGAAAAATTGAAATTGCTGCTGTTGCATGACTTCTACCGTTAGTCAATAATCCTAGCAGCATGGTATCATAATGCTAATCAGCTCTAAAAATAATAATTGAGGTATCATTCACAGAGGTAAGTCAACTGAGGAAGACGCACGGTTAGATCACTAATTACAGCATTTTTTACAACCACTACCCCTCCCCTCCACAGCCTGCCACTGCCTCCAATTTTAAAAAGCACAAAGATAAAAGGAAAAACATTCCATTTGAATGGAAACTTACCATTTAGGTGTTTATATGGGCTTTTGGTTTCTGCTCCTTTTGATGATGAATCTTCTTTTCCTTTTGTTTACTGATGTCAGTGGAAGTATATCTCTGTAATTTCCCCCCCAGTTTGAGACAATTAGCACAATTAGGCCATGCCTCCAACATAATTGCCTAATGGTGGGAATAATGTAATAGTGTCAATTTCAATTTGGGGAGGAGGGGTGAAAAAAATAATGACTGCTCTGGAGCTTCCTAGCCTTGTAGAATTAGCAGTGCCTGTGCAATCTCAAAGCTGCTTGAGCCAAATTTTGACAAGGGCCATTGAGGCAATTCAATCAGGATCCTGCCTGGGATTGGTTTGAGGGAGTTGAGCAAAGTATGTTTGCTTGACACTCATTAATCTCCTCTTCCCCAGAACCATGGTTCTGACCGAATTTGGCCCCTGCCCTTTAAGGACTAGCTCTATGCAGTAATATGTTCTGTGCACTGAACAACCCAGGAGTGATTCTTGTGACTGGGATTATATGCCAGCAGTCTGTGTGAAAGGTCAGTGTCCAGAACATACTACTTTTAGACCTAACCCTTAAAATATTTATAGCAATAAACTAAACGCTCTGTGAAGGGGGCATTACAAGTTGAGTGAAATGCAATTAGTGCTAAATTCAGTTTGGAGTTGTTGCTCACACATTGACACCAATCAGGGTAATACTGGTGAAAAAATTAAATGTAAATTTGTATTTGTTAAGCTAGCCATAAAAATGTGCTTTCAGCATCCAAATGTTGCTGTCATGTCAATTGAAGGGACCAACAACCGATGTTATATCCTCATCCTATCAGAGAATACTGGCAGAAGTGGAATAGATCAAGTTGTGAAGTGGAGGACACATGTACTATGAATCATATAATCATAGGATTTGAAGGGATCTCTAAGGTCATCTAGTCCAACCCCCTGCACAATGCAGGAAATTCAGTTACCTCCCCTCCCCCCAGACATTGACACCATGTTCTCTTCTGGCTTCTACTGTATTAAATGTTAGCATCTGAATTATTAGAATGTATAAGTATGGTATGAGATATCCCATAACACCCCCACATTCTGATTATTCCAAAGACCTTGTTTTCAGAACTAGCATTTGGGCAAGTCCTCAGTACTGAAGGAGTAACTCACCAATTACTTGTCTGCCTTCTTATCTTTCTCCACTCATCTTGTCCTAGAAATCCTGTAGACCAGGAAGAAGCATACGTTGTTGAGCTGTTCCAGAGCATTCTCTATGATTGCTCTGATGTTCTGGAATGGGCTTCCCCTGAAAAACACCTTCTCCCTATCTACATTTTAAGGAGAGCTTTTGAAGATCTCTGTGTTTTGACTGGGTACTGTTCTTCTTGGTTTTATAGATGGATTGTTTTGTTTTAATCCATCTTCTTTTTATTTCTGCCTTACCTGTATATTTATTCCATGTTGGTCAAAACAAAGAAAGACAGGCTACAAATGTTTTAACAATAAGTTACTTAATGCGTTATGATTGCCAGTGAAATACTAAATAAAATAAGTAAAACTAAATATTCAAGATGACCTTTTATTTATTAAACTCTCCGTTAAGAAAATTTCATTTTCCCTTCAGGATTCTTAAAAAGATATGTGAAAAGAAGCTGAGGACCATTCTTGCCATATTACACATTTTATCATCACTATGGATGAATCTGTTAAGTTCAGATACATTAATGTCATCTTGAATATTTTGTTTTTCAACAAACTTTGAAGCCAAAATGTTTGTTTTTTTTTAAAAAAAATGTAAGAGCCCTACTATTGTGAAAAGTAGGGTATACATATATTTAGTTACAGTTATGATTATACATGAGTAGATTTCCATATGTACATTTAGTTTACTTATAGGTATATAAACATTTCTTGTAATTCTGAGATCCATTACACCCACAGTTTCAGGTATGTATGCAAGAAAGTCCAGTGTGCTTCATTAAACAGCACCTGTCCCCCCAGCAATGGCTCCAAGTGCAAACATCAGCACTAAGGTAAGCAATCCCCTTTCCTCTCAAAACTAACTCCCAAATATGTGTCCTTATTAGAATTGTGATGCATTCTCCTCTACAAGAAACACTGCTGCCTCTCTTACCTGCTGGATCATAGTCATTATGTAAAATGCAAATAATGGATCATTCCACCTTTGGGGTTGGATCCTGTCAATCATTTTGCCAGTCCCCACTTTCCTCGGCAGACCTCTATATCCTTCTTCATGACATTCCCTGAGGAATGGGCTGCAGCAGGAGCAGAGAGGCAAAGAAGTTGTGTAAACAGAAATCCCACCAGCAGAGATCTTTGATTGGATCCAAATCATATGATGAAATACGTGTGTGCAGCTTTTAAAGCTTTTAAATATTTAATATTTGTGGGTCAGATACTTGGGGAGGAATTCAGTTACATAGATATAAACATGGATTCTACTGAAAGTCCTTGGGTTTACAATAGTTTTAGAGATCTCTGGGCACAAACACAGCACAATGTATTATATCTGTTTTATGTGCCCGTTTGCAATAAAACCCCATAAGAATTATTTACAAATGAGAAGCAGGTCATCAAGGAAATTTCCAGGGCAGGGGAATATTTTTGTTTTTAAGAAGTGAGAAAACAACTGCTCTAGTTTCCTTTCATGGTGTAGGAAAACATGTTTTGCCTTGTCTTATAATAGGAAAGCAAATTGGACTGGGGAAAAAATAATTAAGGGCCAAGGCATCATACCCCTACGCTTTCCTATGTCCTATGTAATATAAAATAAAATAAGGAAGTGAAAGGCTAGTGTGTGCTGCAAAACATGTTTTCCTTTGAAAAGCTAAGCTGTAGGAATATTTATAAATTGTTATAAAAACACCAGAAACATAAAGAAAGGGAAAACAAGCATGCCATTTCTCTAAAAACACCGGATATTTGCCATTTCTAAAGTGAAAACATGTTTTGGATTTGCTGCATTTTCTTCTATTTTTCTGCTTCCCAGCTCTGTTATCAGGTAACTGAGACATTCTTAATGCTACAATGCATCAGTTGTTAGTGGTTGGATAAAATCTTCTCATGCAATCTGGTAGTTGTCCCAAGTGGAAGCCTCTGTTGCTCGATTGACATCTATTGTAGCGGCCAGGCAGTTTCTTATTTTTGGTGAATACTAATCGATAAGCTCATAAAATGATGGACATAGTGTGGACAGAAGTAATGAGGCTGGTTTGTGTTACTTGTCCACCGTAAAAGAAAGGGTGATGCAATAGAACCCACTAGCCAGTCTACTGATGTAAATAAATAAATGGTTGTTGGGGGTTTTCCGGGCTGTATTGCCGTGGTCTTGGCATTGTAGTTCCTGACGTTTCGCCAGCATGCTGGCGAAACGTCAGGAACTACAATGCCAAGACCACGGCAATACAGCCCGGAAAACCCCCAACAACCATCGTTCTCCAGCCGTGAAAGCCTTCGACAATACATTAAATAAATAAATATTGACAAGAATGAAACATTTTTGCCAACCATATTTGTCTACCCAAATCTAATGAAGTGACTGACTGGAGAATCTAATAAGGAAAACACCATTGCTGCTTCTTCAGATGCTCATGGAAGCTTTCAAACCACCCCCCCCCCCACTGTTAAATGTTCAATATTAAAACCACGTTATACTGCAGTTCCAGCTGTGAAAACATAATTGTGTCTCTTTCCTACTTCTCTCACTGTAAACTTGCTAGTTTCTTTCTGTCAAAAACCACTGACAGGCACAGGCACAGGCCTACAGGCACAGACTATCTGACTCCCATACCAAACATAATGTACAGGGCTACATTGCATGCCAGTCATTACACCAAAGTATATGTCCCGCCCACAGTCTCAGCTACTTCCTTTGTCCCACTGTCACGCATCTCATTTTCTGTAGCCAAAGCTCCCTAAACATAGGAGAGTCCCACTGATCAAGTGGAAGCATTACCTTGCGCAGAAGGCAGCTTGATTGAGAGGAGAATTCAACCTACTTTCAGTCACTTTTGGAATATTAATATGGAACTACCCTTGACCCTGTTTATTTTTTTCTATCTGCTTCTGCACATCATTCAATATGCAATCATTCACAACTGCAGTTTCCTGTTGGGCAAAGCAATCCAGTTGTGAACAATTGCTATAGGGCAATGATAGCATAACTTCCAGCAGTGTATGGATGCAGCCCTAGTGAGCATCCACTCATTGCATCTGAACAAGTGGGCTCTAGGCTACAAAAGAATACACTGAAATAAAATGTTGTTAATCTTTGAAGTGCCACAAGACTTCTTTATTTTTACCCTGCTTCGTAGACTACCTACCTTCACACATAGTTTGGCCTTTAGTCAACACCTTACATGAGCTCTCATCTTTACACCTTTCATCTTGGCCAATTAAGTTTGGTAACTGCCTGAAGTGATGACAGGCAGCCATCCATGATGGCTCATCTTGCAGCAGCTATTTCACAAGTTAAACATATCAAGCAATAACTTGAATGATTGCAGGACTGTCCTAATGTGCTATTGTATTCATGGACAAGCACTTTGGTTCTGCTGACATTTCACTAAAGACTGAGCTTCCATGCATAACAGATTCATTTGCAAACCTAAATGCAGGCTAATGAAGGAAATGCTGCAGTGCCTATTCAAGAGGTGAAAAGAATAATAGAATCACAGAATCACAGAGTTGGAAGAGGCCATACAGACCTTCTAGTCCAACCCCCTGCCCAATGCAGGATGAGCCTAAAGGATCCCTGACCAATATTCATCCAGCCTCTTCTTGAAAACTGCCAGTGAAGGGGAGCTCACCACCTCCCTAGGCAGCTGATTCCACCTTTGAACTACTCTGACAGTGAAAAAGTTTTTCCTAATATCCAGCTGGTACCTTTCTGCATGTAATTTAAGCTGGTTGCTTGGAGTTCTATCCTCTGCTGCTAACTGGAACAGCTCCTTGCCCTCCTCCAAATGACAGCCTTTCAAATATTTAAAGAGAGCAATCATGTCCCCCCTCAATCTCCTCTTCTCCAAACTAAACATTGCCAAGGCCCTCAGCCTTTCCTTAGGGCTCAGTCTCCAGACCCCTGATCACTCTTGTCACCGTCTTCTGCACCCTCTCAATTTTGTCCACATCCTTTTTGAAATGAGGCCTCCAGAACTGCACACACTACTTCAGGTGCGGCCTGACCAAGGCAGTATAGAGAGGGACTATGACCTCCTGCGATTTCAATGCGATGGCAAGTGAAAAGAAGACTGTCTGTTCCTTTATTCTCCTCCCCCTCATCTCCCCATTATGCACCCCCCAGATACTTTTCTCCCCCAGATACTTTTCTCCCAGCCCAAGAGGATTCTACTTCCCTTACCCACAAACCCCATTTGGTGATAAAATCTGTCACTTCCCTCCACTTTACCACTGAGTGAGGCAGCCATGTGATCAAAAGCAGCCTCATCTAATTTGGCCCTAAACAACTGAAGCTTAGAAGTCAGAAAGAGTCAAATACTGGCTCTTCTGTAAACACATTAGATCTTAAGCAAGCACTCCCTCCCTCCCCATATATAGGGGATTATAATACTGACCTAGGCCGTTTCCAGACGGCCCCCCGCCTCGCGAAACGTCGCGCGTCGTCGCGCGTCGTTGCGCAGAAAACGCGAAATATCGCGTTTTCTCGCGCGAGTTTTGCGCGACGTCGCGCAAAACTCGCGCGAGAAAACGCGATATTTCGCGTTTTCTGCGCAACGACGCGCGATGACGCGCGACGTTTCGCGAGGCGGGGGGCCGTCTGGAAACGGCCCTATTCTAACATGTTGTTGTAAGGAATGCTGGGTAATGTATGCGAAGCATTTTGTTCTCATTTTAAGTCCCTTGAAAAGTCATAGCATGATGAGGCTTGAGTGGAACTGAGGTGGTGATTCAGTAAACCATTAGTTTTGGAGAGGGGGCATCAGTTACCCTGATTAGGGGTTGGTTTGTGTTTCTTTTCCTTACAGAACCAAAGTTTTAGAGCCCAGATATGTTCCTGGGGGTTATGGGATGAAAAGCGGCTCCTAGACTGATTATCTGTAATCATCAAACTGTCAGAACTCAGAGAGGAGTTTGCATGCAACGGCAATGCAGCAAAAGCTTTTAAATCTCAAACATAATTCTTGTATTCTGAATTAACAGCCGACAGATGTTTCAGTTTTGTTATTTTAAACAAAATTAAATGGATTGAATGTAAGTATGCTCTGGGAGCATGAAGTTTGCTTTTCAATAACCCAGGTGATTCAGCACGAGGGAAACTGGCTAAAACTAATTATTCTGTAGCAACTGCTACTCCACTGTTACTCTCAAAGCTAAGAAAAATATATCTGTCATGATGTTGGTAAAAAGTAGATTTTGATTTTTAAAAAAGTTCTTTCAGGTAAAATGTATGCCAGAACTGTAACAGGGGAAACATGAATCTCTATCCAGACACAGACAGACAATTTCCCTTGATATTAATTCCTTCCAGAGGCAGAATCTGGACAGTGTCTGCTCCTTTTATAATGATTCATGCAGGTCTTATCTCATATAGTACTACAATCTTATCAGAATAGCAGTATTAACAAGCAACATTGTAAAAGGAGTAAGGAGCCCCGTGGTGCAGAGTGGTAAGCTGCAGTACTGCAGCTCAAGTTCTGCTTATGACCTGAGTTCGATCCCGGTGGAAGCCGGGTTCAGGTAGCCAGCTCAAGGTTGACTCAGCCTTCCATTCTGCCGGCGTCGATAAAATGAGCACCCAGTTTCCTGAGGGTAAAGTGTATATGACTGGGGAAGGCAATAGCAAACCACCTCGTAACAAAAAGTCTGCCAAGAAAACGTGATGCAACATCCACATGGGTCAGTAATGACTCAGTGCTTGCACAGGGGACCTTTACCTACCTTGTTAAAGGCACAAGTCTGAATAATATTAAGAACATACCAAGTCAAACCATTGATACTATTTCAGTAATGAAGGCAACACAAGCAAGAGCTTCCTGATCCTCCAAAGGAACAGAGAGGCCACCATTGCTCATGTTCCTGGAAAGACTCCTTCAGTTAACAGCTCGGGGACTTTCATGACTGAGCGCCTCTGTTCCAAATGCTGCCCAGTAGATGGCAATGATGTACATTCATGATGACCAAATCATTCCTTCATGCCAGAAAAGTATGAGATGATGATCTTTCAGAATTAAAGATGCCCGTTAGGCCTATTGTCATTACCCGAGTTACCTCCAGCTTGTGCTAGCTACCTGAAAGCCAGATAGCAGAAAGTAGAAAAATCTCAGTGAAACATTCTGTTTCGGGGGGTGGGGGGTGGGGGGTGGGGAATAGGGGTCTCATGGCAACTTAAAGACTATCGGATTTATTGATGCATAAGCTTTCTTGGACTAAAGCCAAGATGCATTTGATGCCATGGGCTCTCACAAAACTCCTTCGATAAATCGGTTAGACTTTAAGATGTCACAAGATGCCTTTTTTTGTTAGTATACAGGCAGTAGATTATTAGCAATGTGGCATTTCCTTCTATGAAAATGAAAAATACACTTAATGTTCAGATTCTTCAGGAGCTCATAGCCTTATAGGGACAGAATAATCATCCCATTGTGTACAGAGTTCCGTCACCAATTATTCTTGGTTCTAAATAGTATACGGGCAACAACACAAACAACTGAAATGCCTAGCTCTCTATGCTTTTTTGGCAGAGTGGTGATTTATAAATATTCCTCTAGTACAGCATGTTGCCAATGTGGACATGACAAAGGTTTATAAAATTATGCATGGGGTAGAGAAGGTGGACAGAGAAAAAAAATTCTCCTTCTCCCAAAATGCTTGAACTTAAGGACATCTAATGAAGTCAAAGAGCAATTGATTTAGATAAAGAGATAAACTTCTTTATATAATAAATGATTACGATGTGGAATTCACTGCCAGATGATGTAGTGATGGCCATAGGCATATACGTCTTTAAAGGGGGCTTAGACAGATCCATGGAGGATGGGTCTATCAGTGGCTACTAGCCTGGTGACTAAAGGGAACCTTCACATTCACAAACAGAAAACCTCTAAATACTAGTGCCAGGATGTAACTTCAGGCCTCATCCTCTATGCCCCGTTGTTGGTCCTCCAGAGTATATGGTTGTCCACTGTTTGGTACAGGATGTTGGACTAGATGGACCAATGGTATGATCCAGCTGGGCTCTTCTTATGTTCTTATGGCTGTAGATGTATATATGAATGCACATCCTTTTCCTCATTATGATATCCACCTGAACCCTACTGGCTGCATCTTTTCATGCAAATGAAAAGGGATAGACAGACATACAGACACGACTAGTTTCCAATGACTACAGACAAATGGAGATCATAGGAAAGAAGAAATTCAAAATATGGAGGTAATCGTAGCAAACAATAACCTGTGATGTTCTTTATCTTCCATTTCGTTTTTAAACTTTGGTATACAAAGGACCATCAGCACATTCCACAAGTTCCAGGCAAGAATGGGTACCAGATAGAAAATAATATATAGTTTCCCCCTTTGTTTTAACTGTGAAAGCCAGAATCCAGCACTAATTTAGGTAGGTCTGACCTCCCCTCCTCTACTCTGCCCATCAGCAGGACCTCATAGCTCCCTTCTGCCCACATGTACCCTCACCTGGCTGTGCCCCCTTCCCCTGCCTGCTCGCAACACTTCCACCAACCATGCTCGCAGACGTCTACGTGCACTTTCCTCAGTGGCACTGGGTAGTGTGTGCAGGTGGGAGTGCTGCTGCTGTAACTATCTGGAACACTGCCTATACTACCTGCATGCAGTTCCCTGGCAGTTCTGAGCAGACAGGAGCAGAAGAGGTAGAGTCCTTGCAAGTGAGTTGGTGAGAAGGAATGGGGCGCAGGCAGGTAGCAGAGGAGGTGTCTGGGTGGGGTTCAGTAGCAGTGGGCCCTGGCCAAAACCCTAGGGCCTAGCAGATGTCCTACCTCAGGATACGCTGACACTGGCCTTGGTAAACATACCTAGGACAAGAGTGGAACACACAAGGACCTGCCAGGAAGAGGAAATCTTAGTCCCTTCCAGCTCGATTCTATCCTCCTCAGTTCTTGCTCATTTTTCCACACAAGCTGACCTCTCCCTCCAGGTTATAGCATGTTTTCCCCTCATGTAGTTTTGGGTTTCCATGAGCTCATTTCTACCTGCCCCCACTCCAAGATTTTTCTTGCTGACTCTGACTTACCTACCCTATCTCCTCAGTGGTTCTGGCTCTCCTCACCCCCACCTGCTCCTGGCCCCTTTGTCATCACCCTGTGTTCCCTGGAATGGTCTCTTTGCAAATAATAGAGAGTGGGGGAATTAGTGGCAAGGAAGATGGCTAAGCGAGAGGCAGTAACAAGATCTCCACCAATAATTTACAGGGTCCTATCCCAAGGAAGCAAATGAAGCTGGTATTCTTAATTAAAGGGTAATTTTTGTTCAAGGGACAAAGGCATACACACACACAAGATTGCAAGCAAACACACAAGAGGCCTAGGAAATGCAGTGGTGAAGGTGGAATAGATTTGATGGATTGCAAGGCGATAATTACCTGTTTGGAGAGCAGGGAAGTCTGCAGAGAGAGAGAGCTTCAAATGACAGTGTTCTCAGCCAGGAGAGCAAGAGGCTTGGGGTAACCTCAGGGGAGCAACACTTGGGATCCAGTAAATGTGCACACTTTGAATAGGGCTAGGGCACTACTCTTATTGGGTAAAACGTGCCCTGAGGTAGGGGATCCCACCTAGCTGTTGGAACAAAGACTCCAACAGTCAGTTCCTGGGAGTAACAAAGGGTTTGATTACCTTGATTGGTAACTGCCAGGGTGTGTGAAAAAGAATGCAAAACTTGTCCTGGCTCTGCACAATAGGCAGTTTGTGAATGAAGTCCACTGGAGCTAAGTCGATTAATATAGTTGGGGAATGTACCTTCCCAGGAATGAATTATAAATACTTATGAATGCTAGTTGATTTCCTCCTCAATCATGGACAGGAGATCTCATCACGGAAGAAGGGAAAGGAATGTGTTAAGTCGGATGACTCTGTGAGAACTTTGTTGCTCTGGATTCCTTTAGGAGCTGGGGAGACTGCAAAACTAATCACCATGAGTTTCTCTGTATTTACATGCAGCATTCCATTCATGTCTGGGTCTCCCAGGCGGGACTCAGCAACTGTTAGCTGGAATTCCCCTGGCTGCAATCCAAACTGCCATTTTAATCCAGGGGCCTGGTGACATTTAATATCACAAGTAGCCACATTAAATGGCTATTAAAGATGGTGGAATCTGGGCCAACTGTTTACACTTAGATATCATGTTTTCATATCTCATTTTGGGTTGCTATGGAAAACTCAAAATGCCATCCAACAAACTCAACAGGGAGTGTCTGTGTGAGAGCACACTCAAGTGTCACTATTAACTTGGGATGCTGCCCCCTTTTTAAAAAGATTTGTTTTGAAAAGCTGGGGATTCACGTGAATTTGCAGAATCCAAGATAGTAAATATGGTTCCATTGTGAGAATTTGCCTGTCCATATGGTAGTCAACCTTTGGCTATTAAATAGGGACTGAGACAGAGTTTATTTCTGTTTTTATTTTGTGCCCCACCATTGTACAAATAAAAATCCAGTATAAAAATACTTTCCCTTTTCAGTTGACTTCATAAGAGGGGGCAGGGTCTGTACCTTTGACCCTCCCCAGAAAACCCTTCTTCTTCTTTTTTTTGTCAATTTCTCAGATGGCTTGGTGCAGTGTCCATGCTTGCGTAACCAACTTCCCCCATGCTGAAGATGATGATCCACAGGTGTAAAGAATCTTCCGATATAAAAGTAACCTCTGACTTACACTTTGGAGTGTCAATGCCACTGTTTGCCTGGCATTGTTTTTAGTGGATAGGGCAGATTCCCATTCTGCTACAGCTTGTAACATGTAAGTGTCTTTTAGAAGAGTGACTAGAGCTACACTGGGTGAAAGAATGCAAATGCACTGTGCATGTTTCCTAAACAGCATGTGTAAGTAGATACAAACTCCTTCCTACTTCCCCTTGGGGAATTTTGAGGAGTATATCTAGACTGGAGCTCTGTGCTTCTTTTCTCACTTCATTTGCTTCCCAAGTGTTCATTATGTTGAAATTACAGCTGTCCTCAAGACTTTGGAGAGTGCTTCAAAATGCAGTAGAGAAGAAACGCTTTCAAACCATGAACTGCCAGGATAGGAAGACTTACATCTCCTAGTCAGGTCTGTCATGCCTAGCATCTTAATGGGTTTAGCAAAGAGAGAGCGCGATGAGATGAGTAGTAAACCAGATAAAAAGAAATCACTGTATCGGCTGGCTAGAGCTTTTTAAAGAGGTGCCATTAAAGTCTCTGTTCTGGCTTCTGCCCAATTTAGGGCTACTTTCTCCCCCTCTCTGCTAGGATTTGACAGGAATGAATAAGGGCCAATAAATACTAATTAACTTGCACCTGTTTGGCAAGTGCTTTGAATTGCTAGCATGTCTAAAAATTTGCAGCAAAGTTAAGCCTTTTAAGGTATTTGTTTAATATTATTTATTTATTTATTTAAAACATTTTAATGCCGCCTTTCACCTAAATAGGGCTCCAAATTGGCAAACACGAAAACACTTGAATATTAAAACATTTAAAATAATACATAAAATATATAAATAAAACATATAAACACATACACAACACCAGAATCAGGGAGGAGGGTCAATAACAGTTTGGGGGTTACGCCAAATGAAACAAACAAAAAAATCTTCACCCGGTTATGAAAACAGGCAGATGGTTTTATTTATTTACTCTATTTATACCTCACCTTTCTCCTCAGTGGGGATTTACAGTGGCTTACATAACACTCCTCTCCTCCATTTTATCCTCTCACCAACCCTGTGAAGTAGGTTGGGCTGAGAGTCTGTTACAGACCCAAGATCACCCAGCAAACTTCTAGGGCAGAGTGGGGATTTGAACCCAGTTTTCCCAGATCCTAGTCCAACAATCTAACCACTACACCATATTTGCAAAAGATGGTTTGCTTGTTCAGCAGCTGTATCTGGCAAAGGATGGGGGAAGGTCCTTGGGTATTCCCTCTTCCCACACCAACAGTGAAATCCTAAGCAGAGTTTGTCTAGTTTAAGCCCATTGAAATCAATGGGCTTAGACCAGAGTAACTCTGCTTAGGATTTCAGTGTAAATGTCCTACCAAGCATGGCCCATTGTCACTTTCTCCTCCCAAGAGTTGAAGCAAACTTTCTCCCCCCATCTGAGAAGTGAGGAAGGCCAATTTCCAATATATAAAAAACTGCATTCTGTGTTGAAATCAGCATTTAGAAAAACCTTTTTCCCACCAACTATTAGGCTAATGGTGTCCAAACAACTTGATATTTGCCCCCTTTCAGTCCTATGGACTGCCAGACATGTAATGAGAGTGCGGGCCGGGAAGTGTGATTGCATCAGAGTTCAAGTATGCAAGGATTTTCTCTGATCTGGAAGCTCTTCCTGTAACTTAGTAGCTGTAATAATAAACTGTGCTTAGTCAAATTGAAAAATGAACTCAGTTCATGCTCAGAGAACATCATTATGTGAAAGAAGCACAATGAAAATAAGACACTGAATTTAACTATTTATAAAACTTTGTAAAAGATCCAGGAAAAGCTTAGCCTATAAAAACAAATGACATAATATTTTTTTCCTTCTTGTGATTTCCAGACCTAGAGCTTTCTGAGTTTGAAAACAGCAAACTAGCTATACCTGAAAGCAATTTGTCTTTTGCTGACCCCCAATGTTGCAGAACTGCTGTAAACCTGCCATAAAGAACATTCCTGAAAAGCAAAGTAAAATGCAACAAGTGCTTTGTTGGGGCACTGTGTAAAAACTTTATGTGCAATTGAACATGTGTGGCTCACCATGTTGTGTTTAAAGACACTTGGAGAATGAGGAGGGAAGGAGCATTAACTACTCCATGTTGAGGCAAAGGTAGAGAGTCTCAGGAAGCAGTTTTTGTTGAGCAGCTGCTGAACAAGACCTGTTCTAGACTAGGGTGGCTGCCTGACATTTATTTAAGTATTCGATTTATAAACCGCTTCTCTTCAATTAAGAGCTTGAAGTGGTTCACAACAATTACCTCAGTTAAAACCAATACAAAACATAATATATGCGATAAAAGCACCATAAAACAAACAGCATAGTATAAATACTTAAAATCACTGTAGTCTCAATCCCAGATTATAAAACCCTGCAGAGAACATAAAATTGCCGGCAGATATAACATACAGCAATCAGTGGTGCCTCATAATAAGAATATTGGCCAGGCAACTAAAGGGAGGCATGAGGGGAGGGCAGCCATTGCCCATGGTGTGACATCGCTTCCAGGGAAAACCAGAGAAAACTCTGAAGTGATGCCATGCCTCTCTACAAATCGTCAGAAACACTATGGTTAAAACATAGAGATTCTTATGAGTCCTAGAGAGGAAGGACATCACTTCCAGATTTTCCTAAAAAAGACATCATGCTATCAGCTTGACAGCCATTTTTTTTTGTTCTCCTGCTACTGCTTTGAGCAGGGGCAGGGAATGGAAGCTTGGGACAGGGGGCAGGGGATTCCTGCCCTCACCTGGGGGCTGGCAACACTATTCCAGACACCAGTAATGATTCCTTATCTACTACTAGGGATGCCAGGTGCTCACTGATGACAGGCAACCCCCCAGCAATTCTCATCTCTGCCTGCTGATCACCAGCTGATTGGCAGGAGGAGGTAGGCCCTGAAGCTACCTACAATTATGTCACTTCCAGTATGACCCGGAAGTGACAGTGTTGCACCAGAAGCAATTTTTTAGGAATTGACTCAAAACAAAGTGAAAACCACTCCCAGTTCTTTGCCAGATACAGCTGCTGAAAAAGCAAACGATCTGCCTGTTACATTAAAAGGTAACTGGTGCCCCCCACCATCCTCAAATTGCCAGAAGAGATCTGGCAAACCTATGTAGTAGAGATCCTCTTTCTGTCTCTCTGCTTGCAGTAACAATGGCACTTCTGCAAGGATCCTCCCCAGCCCACTCCTCATAAATTGGTGGGAAGAGAAAGGAGAGGCTATTACTGCAGCGTTCCAAGATGTATGTTGCTCTCACCAAGTATGAGTCCCCAATTTATTAGATACAATTAATTATATTAATTGATACATGAAAAGAGAGCTAAATCTTCAACAACTGGGGACCATCAATAATTAGAGGTTAAGTTTGTCATCTCATTTTCTGGCAAATGTGAACACTCAGACAAATTAAATGGCCTTTAACAATACTCCTTGATTAAATGACCTTTCCCTCTTACAGCCAGTGTCCAGAGTACTTCTAGTTTTAGATGAAAACATTAACAAATTTCAAAATAATGGGAAAGAGATGCTGGCATTCACGTATCCAGAAGTGGCCCAAACAATGTTTTGAAGGCACTTTGCAAGGTTAAAAATATAAACACAAGAACAGCCCTTTTAGGGAGGACTGAGGGACCATCAGTCTGTTTCCTGCAATGCTCAGTCAGATTCTTGCAGAAAGGCCTCAGACAGGATAGGTGCCCCATTTACAACACCAGCAACTGATATTTAGATGTATACTGCCTCTGAGCATGGAAGATCCATTAAGTTAACTAATGCAAATAGCTGTTGATAGGCTGATCCTCTGTGAGCTTCTGTAAGCCACCTGTAAAATGACCTAAGCTAGGAGCAGGCAAGACAGAGATAGGAACAATGTGCTGGGGCAGTCAGGCTAGTCTTCCTTACTCAAAGTAATGAAGCTGTAATTATTTGTTTACTTGCTTATTATGCACTGATTTATTTCCTTACTTATTCATACTTCATGTTTCATTTTTTTTTTTTACTTCACCCTACAGGGACCCAAAGCAGCTTACATTGTTCTTCTCTCCTCCATTTTATCCTTACAACTGTGAAGTAGGTTAGGCTGAGAATGTGTAAGTAGCCCACAGTCACTCAGCAAGTTTTCATGGAATAGTGGGGATTCGAACCTGGGTCTCCCAGATCCTAGTCCAATACTCTGACCAATGCACCATGCTGATTTGGTTGGGATGGTTTTGAGTTTCTCATTCCAGCTGGTTTACACCCAAAATTCACATTTCAATTTGGTTTCTCTCTTTGTTAATAAAACCTGTGATTTTTCATGCATTTTCTGTTTTTATTTCCCACCTCTGATTTATTTATGCCTCAAGAAATCTGCATTGTACATAAATAGCATACATTGTACATTAAGATACTACATAAATTACATATAAAAGTAATTTAACATGAATATATCATCCAACTAAATCTTAAACTGAAAAGTGGAGAATTGAAATCATTGATGAAACTATAAACAAATAAAAAGAAATGAAACAGGACTATTTGCTCATATCTACTTCTGGGCATAGGTTACTGACAGAATATTCAGGACTGGAGTTGTCCTTCTTTATTTAGCATATTTCTGTTCCACCCTTCCACCAAGGAGATCAGTGCAGTGCACCTGGATCTCATTTTACTCTCGCAATGACCCTGTGAGGTCAGGTTAGGCTGAAAGAGAGAATATGACTGGCCCAGACTCAAGTGCAGAGCATCTGTTCTGCATGCAGCTTGAATCCCATGTGAAATAACATCATCAGATAGTAGGAGATGAGAAAGACCTCTGCCTGAGATCCTGGAGAGCCGCTGCTAGTCAGAGTAGACAATACTGGACTTGAAAGACCAAGCCTCTGACTCAGTAAAAGGCAGTTTCCTTTGGAAATTTTAACCAGGTGTCTCTGATCCTCATCAGGCACAACCAGTAATGATGATGATGATGATGATGATTCATGGGAACATCAGGTGGAAAAGGTGCTAGAAAATGATCAAGTCAAGATCTTATAGGATTTTAGAATGCAAACTGATCGACACCTTGAACAAAATACACTAGACATAACAGTTGTGGAAAATAAAAAAATTTGATTAATTGACATTGCCATTCCGGGGGATGCCAGAATCGAAGAAAAATAACAAGAAAAAATGATTAAATATAGAGATCTGGCAATAGAAACCACCCGACTATGGATGAAGAGTACAACAGTAGTCCCCATTGTCATCTGTGCACTGGGAACTATTTCAAAAAACTTTGCAACTTATATGGAAAAACTGCAGGTTTCTGATGTAACACCTACAGAACTGCAAAAGACAGCATTACTTGGAACAGTGTACATATTACTAGTTTAGTTTAGTTTATTCGGTGTTTAACCCGCCCTCCCCACAAGTGGGCTCAGGACGGGGTACAACAGTCATAAAATACAATTGCATAAGTTTTACAATAAAATACTAAAAATGGGCACGAACAGCAATACGAACTAAAAAAAGCCACAAACAGCCCAATCAGCTGTTGGCAAACAAACTGTTCGGGAGGCCCATTCTAAATGAACTCTAAACAAACAGGTGTTCGTTGCAAGCCTGGTTGGTTGCTGTTCCGCAAGCCAGACAGTCTGGCACCTGCAATCAATTCCCTTGGCAACCGGAGGCAAGGACTGCCTGAATGCTGTCTGAACTCCTGCTGTTGCAATTTAGCTTGATAGGCAGGTCTTCCTTTCAAGTGTGGAGCTCCAAATATGTTACAAGGAAGCAAAGAGCTGTGGGGAGGGGGGCTCCCTCCCAGCTCTGCTTTTGCAGACTGTGAGGGAGAGACAGTTGCTGTTGGCTTTTTGAGAGAGAGACAGGGAGAGTGCATTGGAGCTTGAATTTTCTTTGTGTGTGGTGGGATAGGAATCTAACCCTTCAAGTTCCAGGGCTGCTGCCAGGCTCTGGGGCAAGCTATTATTTATTACTGGTACCTTTCCTGCTGCCTTCTCAGGTAAGGTTTCTGGGAGTGGTGTGGTAGGGATCTACCCCTTCAGGTTCCAGGGCTGCTGCCAGGCTCCGGGGACAAGCTATTATTTATTATTGGTACATTTCCTGCTGCCTGCTTAGGTAGGGTTTCTGGGAGTGGTGTGGTAGGGATCTTAATGGCTGGAGGAGAGCCTGCTGACCCCCACGAACAACAAACAATGAACACGTTCGTGAACAGGTCATGTTTGTCAATGTTTGTTGTTCATTGTTCGTGGATGGCAACGAACAATGAATACCATGTTCGGGGTTTTTTTTCTGTTCGTGCCCATGTCTACATATTACACTGATACCTGGCTGATAATTACCTTGTATCAGCTCAGCAAGGCCAATCAATGACAACATGTGATATTTATTTATTATTGATTGTGTTGTGTGAAATTCGAACAACAACAACAATAACAACATTCTATTTATATAAAGCCCTTCAGGACAACTTAACACCCACTTGGAGCAGTTTACAAAGCATGCTATTATTTTCTCCGCAACAAAACACCCTGTGAGGTGGGTGGGGCTCTGAGAGAGCTCTGGAAAAGCTGTGACTGACTCAAGGTCACCCAGCTGGCTACAAGTGGAGGAGTGGGGAATCAAACCTGGTTCTCTAGATTAGATTCCTGTGCTCTTAACCACTACACCAAACTGGTTCCAAACTACACAGACTGTCTGTCACATGTCACAGACTCTTCCTTACTTAGAAGAATTTCTCACAGCCAGTCAGCACAGCAGGCCTCTTTCTCTGGAGCCTACAGATATACTGCATGCAAAATGTAGAAACCGAGATGACCTGAGCTTGCAATGGGGCTTTTCCTAAGCAGACCAGAACAATCCGCTGAGGCTCCAAATGAAGAGATTGTCAGACTGTGCTGGCATTGGTCCCATGCAATCATTTTCATCTGTTTACCCAGCAACTCCTGATCAATGTGTACATGGTTTAATTAATTATCAGTGTCTTCAAGAACCTGCAGGGGGGGGAAGTCACTTTCATAAAGTGCAACAGGGAGTGAGTCAACATTCTTGGAATGCCTCACACCCTTCCTTGGTCCCTCCTCAACTTAACATGCATTGGACTGTGATGTGACTCAACCTATTAACCCAATGGAAGCCAAATGGCACTGAAGATCTAGCTGGCAACAAACAAATGGAATTGGGAGTTAAGGCAGGAAACCCATTATTGATAAAGGTAAAGGGTCCAAATTCAGGTTGCATTCAGAAGGTAAGTTAAAATCAAGAGTGATGTTTGGAGGGGAGCCTTGAAAAGTTGGGCTGGTTTTAATTCTTTCCTTTCTGCTTCTTGATTGTGGAGAAATGAGGTATAGCATGGAGTAGGCATTCTATTTTGCCTCTGCTGTGTAGTCTATTAAAGCCAATGTGAAAGGAGCTGACACTTGCAGGGAATAACAGGGAGGGGCTCGCACTGTACAAGGGAAGCAACAGATGGGAGGAAAGAATGGTACTCCTACTTGAGGAACAAGAGATGGAGAGAGAGCAATTCTAGAAATCCCATCCCATCAGAAATGAGAACCTTGCTCAGGATTTGCAGTCATTGGTTTCTACCATTAACATCTCTGCAAAAAGAAATGATCGTGGGCACTGAAATGCTGGCACTGATAGGGTTGCTAACTCCACATTGGGAAATTCCTGGAGATTTGGGGGTGGAGCCTAGGGACACCAGGGTTTGGGTTGGGGAGGGACCTCAGCAGGGTATAATGCCATATTATCCAACTTTCAAAACTGCAATATTCTCCAGGTAAATGGATCTCTGTTGTCTGGAGATTTGTTGTAATTCCAGGAGATCTCCAGGCCACACCTGGAGGCTGGCAATTCTATGCTTCACACATGCAGTCTAGCCTGGTGAATGTGGAGCTCCACTTGGTAAGGCCTTTGCAAGACTGGTTCCCCACAAGCTCCAGGTAGATTTTAACCAAACTGTGGAGTCCTTCATTTTGTGAGCCACCCAAGTGCCTGGACAGATGAAGCCAGCCTTACAGTTCAATGCTATGCATGTTTACTGAAAAGAAAGCCCCTCTGTAGCTGAGAGGCCTGAACTGCAATATTATTATGTGCAGAAAAGACCAGGGCCGTTTCCAGGCGGCTTACCTGGCTCCGGAACGTTGCGCCATCTTGCGGGGAAAACGTGAAATATCGCGTTTTCTCGCGTGAGTTTTGCGCGACGTCGCATGACGTCGCTCAAAACTCGCGTGAGAAAACACGATATTTCACGTTTTCCCCGCAAGATGGCGCAACGTTCCGGAGCCAGGTAAGCCGTCTGGAAACGGCCCAGAAGACTCCAGCAGACATAAGAATAAAGTTAGACATTTCTGCTCCCCCACCTCGTCTACAGCAAAAAGCGGGTCTTAAATCAATGAAGCTTCATGTCATCTCTCTTAATCACAGATTATATTGTGCTCCTCACTATATTTCTCCAATTATACCCCATCTTTCTCCCCTGTGAGAACCCAAAATGGTTTAGTCCATCTCCATTTTATCCACAGAACTACCCTGTGAAGTGGGTTAGACTGAATGTGTGTCCAAGGTCCCCGAGCAAATTTTTATGGCTGAGTGGGATTTGAACTTGGGCCTCCCAGATCCTAGTCCAGTGGCTTCTTGCATCACAAATGGAAAGACTGCTAAGGCCAGAGAATCTAGTACACTTCACATTCTGGGAATTTACTTCATTTGTACCCCACCTTTCTTCCCAATGGGGACCCAAAAATGCTTATATCATTATCCTGCATTTTATCCTAACAACAACCTTGTGAGGTAGGTCAGGCTGAAAGTATGTTACTGGCCCAAAGTCACCCAGTGAGCTTCCATGGCAGAGTGGGAATTTGAACCAGGGTCTCTCAGATCCTAGTCCAACACTCTAAGCGCTATCCTACACTGCCTCTCAAGTTTGCAGGGAGGAGGAGAATCTGAAATCTAAAAAAAATAAATGTGGGGGTACCCCAAATAATAAAAGATACACCTGTATCTTTAAAAAAACAAATGTCCTCAGTGGCTGTTGCTAGGCAACTACAATAGATCCTCTGTACCAGGCTGCTGATAATTCATGTTCTTTTCTGCTCCCAGAACTACCACAAGCATCTACAAGCAATTATATTGGTGAGACCAAAGATCTCTTTCTCTCTCATTCTCTAAATGGATTTTGGAAGGGGAAAATTGAGCACTGACTGTATAGTTAAGAATTCCTCTGTAAGGAAACCTCTATGTCATTTGCACTGCTCTAGAGCTCTGTATTGGGGGCAAAAAAGTTTTAAAGAAATTTTGACTAGGGGGGAGCTGAAATGGCCCTCTCTTCATAGACCGTGGGGGCCTGGCCATAAATTTGACATTAAACTTAACTTTAAGTAACTGAATACACAGTAGGAAAAACATTTACTGGTTAGATTTTGCAATACAAAACAGATCAATTGCCTGAATTATGTGGCCATATATGAACCATCAAACAAGGAAAAATTAAATTGTTTTCATAAATAGCACATAGGTCATGCGAGTACTACACTAATGCATTCCTGCCTGAATTTTTATTTTAAGTCTTGTTGCTGATAGATGTCCTCACCAAACGATCTGTTCTGCTGCAGCTCCCCTGTTTCAGAGATGCTGCTGCAGCAGGTAGTAGGATCTCTGTTGCAGCTCTGATCCCATTCCCAGAGAGGATGAGTCTGTTGGAGGACACTGGTGAAGCAATGTCCACTTTGCTGTGGGGGCTGATATGGGTTGTTTCTCTCTGCTGAGGACTAGCCGCTATGGGACAGCCAAGGACCCACTTCAGCACACAGATTCTCTTGTAGAATGTGTGTCATGAAGGGGCACTCTGCACAGTCATGACTGCCAAGCACTGGAATGCTCTGAATGAGTGGCCATAAGTCACAACCATCATAGACTCTCCATTGCTGCTTATCTGACTGCTCTCTAGAACTGCCAGAGAGGAGTCAGTCAACTTAAAAAGGCCGTAGCTAGTTTGAGCACCAATTATTTTTTAAGAGTTGAATCATTTCTTCATTTTTCCACTTTGTACTAATTTTGGATGTACAACTGAAGAGCAGCACAAGTTAGACGTGACCTAATGATGCTTGACGCTTGCCAAGTGAGGCTCGAGTTTATGTTCCTGTGCACGCCTATGATCGTCGATATCCACTTCCCCTTCCGGAAGAGAACTCAATTCTTCCTCCTTTTCACCTGGCATAGATCCACTTAGAACAATATTCATCTTGCAAATTGCAGAGTCATCAGTTAGCATTAAGCTAGCTCTTTAGAGTCTCTTTTTGCAGACATTTAAGCGTTTCACATATATGTTCAGAACTGGTGGATAACTCTAAACTCTAAACTCTACTGCTTCTCTGTTGGGTAAAAGTCCACATTTAGAAGTTTATGAGCCTGGTATGTTTCATCTATAGAACAAGGGGGGCACTTATTAAATGCCTACATTTGGAGACTTCCAAATACCTCAGGTAAAAACTGATAGGTACAGTTATGAGCTCTTAGAGTTAAGGAAGAAGAAGAACATGCTGTTGATTCACAACTGAGTCATGCCAACCCCAACCATGAGGCATTCCAGGCAAGAGAGGAGCAGAGGTGGTTTGCCATTACCTTCCTCTGCATAGCAACCCCAGGGTCCGACCATGCTGACCCTGCTTAGCTGCCAAACAAGCTCAGACTAAGCCAAACTATTCAGGCTGCCCCATAGAGTTAATCAGGGCTTTTTTTCAGCTGAAACATGGTGGAACGGAGTTCTGGCACCTCTAGAAAATGGTCACATGGCCAGTGGCCCCGCCCCCTGATCTCCAGACAGAGGGGAGTTGAGATTTAAACTCCTCTCTGTCTGGAGATCAGGGGGTGGGGCCACCAGCCATGTGACCATTTTCAATGAGGGCGATTTAAACTTTTAAAAACTCCCCCCTTGTTCCAGCTGACCCAAAGTGATGTCATTGTGCAGTCCTGAGTTCCACCACTGAGTTCCACCACCTCTTTTCCCAGAAAAAAAGCCTTGGAGTTACACCTGTAACATAAAAATAGGTACTAGGAAGAAATCTATCCATCCTGCTTATATCCAAGAGTCCCTGACCTAGATAGCCCGGGTGAGCCTGATCTTATCAGATCTCAGAAGCTAAGCAAAGATGGCCTTGGTTAGTAATTGGATGGGAGACCTCCAACGAAGACTAGGGTTGCAGATGCACACAATGGCAAACCACCTCTGTAAGTCTCTTGTCATGAAAACTCCTCCAGGGGTCACCATAAGTCAGCTATGACTTGAGGGCACTCTCTACCACCATACCCATGAGATCAAGGATTGTACTGAACACCCACATGGAATGAAGGTGCATGTGAAGGGGTATCACATCTGAATCCAGTTATTCCCAAGAAAGTGTGCATAGGATGCCAATGCTCGCAATATTTCTGGAGTGGGATGGACAGATCTCTCAGAAGAAGGAAAGATGTACGTGCCAGTACCAATGACATCATCAACTACAATTAAACATCCATTGTTCAAATAATTGTGATGCATTTAAGAGCCTACTGGCTACCCAGAAGGCAGGAAAAGAAGAGGTATGGGCTGGAACAAATAACATCATCAGTACTGTTGTTTGATGGTAGTATAAAGTGTTGGACAAGCTATTGGCTTGTCACAGAACAGAGAGAGATGGTGCTCATACCAGTGATGTAATCAATAGCAACAAAGCAATCATTGTTGGGAAGAAATATGTGGTGTTAAGACAAGTTACTGGCAGGCTAAGGAATAAATGTTGTTTTCTGAGGATTATTTCCCCCTCTTTTATTCTCAAAAAGAAAACAAAATCTAAATACAAAGAGGGAAAACAGTAAGTCAGCCTTTGGGCTGGCTTTTTAAAAAGATTAATTTCATTTGGGCTGACTGCAGTTTGGTATCATGTGGGATCCAAAAGAGTTTTCCTTGCTTCAATGAGTTATAGGAATTATATTTATCTCTCTTAACGCGGTGTAATATGGATCCATATATACCTAAATACAAAGTTGGAGAGATCCAGTGCTAAAGCAAACAATATGGACGTTTCTTGTGTGGTCCCTCTCTGCACTGTAATCTCAATCCACAGGAAGTAACCAGGTACAGATGCTGAACTTAGATCTAATGGCTCCTATGAATCTGATTTGGTATGCAAAGGTTTATCGTATCAGTCCTTCATTGCATATACTGTTTGTTCTATATCCCTTCAGAAGTGTTTCACACTATCAGTTGAGCATCAGGTAAAAAAAATCATCTGCTCTTTGAGTTGCTATTGCGTATATTCCTTGACGTTTATTTATGTATTTACATTATTGATAGTCCACTTTTCTCACTGAGACTCCAGAGACAGATTACACAATGTAGGTCCATGCAATCAATAGGATGAGATATCTAATAAGCAATGCAACAGGACTGGAACTGCAGAAATCTGAAACAAAGCAGAAATCTGAACAAAGCATAAGTATTAAACATGACACGCTCAGCAAGCTTTAAATGATATTACACAGGGCTTTTTTTTCTGGCAGTAATGGCACAGCTTTCCACAGTACAGCCCCTCTTTCAGCTAGCGGGCTTGGATCCCCAAAGCGGTGAACTTTATAAATACTGGCATCTCTCTTTTTTTTTAAAGAAAAAAAGCACTGGTATTATATAAGTAGAAATACAATGCACTGAGAACAAAATAATACAGACAGCAACAGATAACACATACCGCACATAGTAGTAAAGTCCACAGACCTGTTCCTTTCTTTGAAATATCTCTTGACCCATATACTCCAATCATCTTTATAACAATAGCCTACTGAACAATTCTGTTTACATTGTTTGTGGATTGCAAGAAACAGGAGAGCTCTCCAGAGTCCAGACCTCGTCAGGCAGGCCATTCCATAATGTGGGGGTCACACTAAAGCATGTGTACAGGCAGTTGCTGATCTTGCCCATTTGCACAGTGGTACCTGCAGAAGGCCATGCTAAGATCAATGAAACTGGTGGTGGTGGTGGTGTGTGTGTATGAGTGTGTGTGTGTGTAAAAAAAAATTATGCCACTTTTCTACCCAACTTAGGGTCCCCAAGACAGCAAATAAACAAAACCATTTTAAAAATCTTTTTAAAATAGATTTATAAAAAACAATTTAAAACATCAATTAAAATACATACGCAATTAAACAAAATGCATAAACAGGAAAGAGGATGAGTGTTTCCATTTGCTGGCGGAAGATGATAGGGGAGGACAGATGAATGTCCCTGGGGAGGGAATTCCGTAATTTTTATGACACGACCAAGAAGGCCTTTTCTTGGGTTTCTGTCCATCAAGCCTCAGATGTTTCTGTGCAATATTATTCCAAGGCACATGTGTAGTAGTGGGTGTTGATACAACTCTACCCATCTCTCAACTCTGCTTTAACTGTGTCAGAGTTTTTTGTGGTAAGGAGTGCATATGTAAAACACCATGCAAAAAAACCCTTCAGTCAGTCATGCATATAGAGCTGTCAAGCCCCTGGTCAGGATGGGAAATTGCCTGGCCTCAGCTCCTGTTGCCCACTGCTGCTTTAAAAAATCCAACAGCAGCACTAGCATGATTGATTTTTCTCCAATCAACTAGAAGTAACGGACAGTATCGCTTTTTGGTGATTCCTAGAACTACCAGCTGTCATTTTCAGGGTTTCTCTGGAAGTGCCATCATCATGCCCATGACCAGGGCTTTTTTTCAGCAGGAACGCGGGGGAACGGAGTTCCAGAACCTCTTGAAAATGGTCACATGGCTGGTGGCTCCACCCCCTGATCTCCAAACAGAGGAGAGTGTAGATTGCCCTCCGCGCTGCTCAGCGGCACGGAGGGCAATCTAAACTCCCCTCTGTCCGGAGATCAGGGGGCGGGGCCACCAGTCATGTGACCATTTTCTCCAAGGGCAACCCACTGAGTTCCACCACCTCTTTTCCCAGAAAAAAAGCCCTGCCCATGACACTACCCCCCCTGCTATGTACCCACCCCCAACCCTCCCGCTCCTTGTTGCACTTAGCCTGGCAACTCTACATGTGTATGATCTTAATAAGATGGCTTGCTTTCGGTGCTTTATCACTGTGCATGCTATAGTGGCAATACGGAGCGGGAGAATACAAATAAGCTTAGAAAGCTCTATGCTGGAACAAATGATACAAGCTCAAATTCTAGAGTTCAAGGAAGTGGAAATGCAGAATCAAGAGCTCCCCTGTCTATATTTGGGGCAATAAATAAATGGTGAAGTTGTTTTTCTGGAATAATTTTGAACTGTCAAAAATGTCTTTCTGTTCTGATACTTTGAATATTTGTTGATAACATTGTTCTCATTGACTTCATAGTATTGTCAAAGTATCTATGCACACAGTATCTATGCATCTGATGAAGAGAACTGTGGTTCTTGAAAGCTTATGCTACAGTAAAATTGGTTAGTCTTAAAGGTGCTACTGGACTCTTTTCAATCATGTAGACAAATCTGATTGGGTATATAGACATGATCCCATTCTCTAAATGATCCTTAAATGGCTGGGATCATCCCTGTGATTAATCCAGGAAGCAATGACCTTTCTCTCTGTTGGCTTTGCCTTCACTGATTTCATCATGTAGCCGAATCTGACAGTGTATGTAGTGTTTATGATGTCAGCCTGTTCACTGAGTCACCTCTGATTGGCCAAGATCACCCATGTGACTAATCCAGCTAGTTGAAATATCAAACAGCATTGAAATGGACAGAGGAAGCATGTGAACCCAAAGCTTGTTCATGTCAACTACGTCATAGCTTGTTCATTATGTCTGAACTGGACGCTTAGGTTATTTTTAGAAAAAAGAAACATACAGCTTTTGATACTGTAAAATAAAACTATCTTTCAGTTCCTGATCTTTGCCCTCTAATTAACAGCTTAAAAAAAATCAGTGTGAACTCAGAGCTCCTCTAACAAACTAGGAGTATACAAAAAGTCATTCAGTCCTTCAAGATAGGAATGCTGTGCAATTTATTGCCTCCCATTGTATCTGTTATGGCACCCTAGTGGTTAACAGTAGCTTTCTTTGTCCAGTAGTTGCCAAGGAAACAGTTCCTGTACTTCAGGAAGCAGGGAGAGCAGTTTCCTGTTTTGAAGTAGGCTTAAGGACTATTTTTCTCCAATCAGAAAGCAGATTCATGAGCTGGAAATAGAGAACACAGATGCCAAGGGCACATGAAGTGATTTTTAGTCTATTTTTTAAAAACTTTTGTAACTAATAAAAGTAGACTTGAAAACACCTCAGTTGGCAACCATATGACAGCAAGTGGGTTACAGAATTCAGGGAAGGATATTTTGTGGGATGCATCTACAAAAAGAACACTAAATAGAGACCAAACCAGAGAGCAAAGTGCACTGAGGAAGTGGGTGTTTTGCATTTTTTTCTATGGATGTAGCTTGCACAAAATGAATCACACCCAATACATGGTCAGGATAAAAAAGCCATCTGTAGATTTTAGGAGCTTCAGCCTGCAGCTCAGAATAACATGCTGGTACTGTAACTAGCTTTCTCTTCTCTTTTCTCCCCATTCCTCCTCTTTCCTATCTCTGCTTCCTTCCTTTTCATTGTTGTTATCTGACCTGCCAAGTATTTGACATTAGAAGAAGAAAAAAAACCTCTCAATTACCATGTAATTCCATTCTAAGGCAAAAGGCCTTTTGGTTGTTACCTGCTATCCTCCTACCTTTTTAGATTTTTAGGATTCTCAGATAAGCAGAAAGTGGGGGATTATGAACATGTTTTACTTGTCCTTTTGTTACTGTTTCAATGGATTGCTTTTTTCCCCTTTTAATTAGTTGAAGTATCTCTAAACAGCAGTTAATAAGCATGTGCCACACTATTGGCCAATATTGTGGTGGGGGTGGGGGGGCATATGGTATGGCATGCAGAATTTTGCTTCCTGGAATGGTAAAAGCAAGTTTCTGGTAATTTTGGTTGTAAAGATGTGTGGGCAATGCCTGCTAAAATTTCAGAAACTTTATGGGTAGCTAAAGATGATTTCCTGTACCAGGAGATATTGGAGCTCAGTGCCTCCATGAAGCTTCTTGCCCCTTGTCACAAATAGCAAGTGTCAAATTAATCATAAAAATGGTAAACATTGCAGAAGAAATTTATGCATGAAGAGAGAAATCAGGTAAGTTTTATTTATTTGCATTTCTTAGCAAACATTTGGATTGCCCAGCCACAGAATTTTAATTAATGGTAATTGTTTACATATTTTGTTTGATTTTTGCTTTTATAATATGGATTTTAAAACACTTCTTTTGATGGTTTTGATTGTTCACCACTTTGGAAACCCTACGTCAGGTGGAAAGGTGGCATAAAAATACTTTAAATAAATCATTTTTAGCAGAGACTCTGCAACTTTGCTAGCCTCTGATGAAGCTTAAGAGAAGGATTCTCTTTGGAACAGATGTCGCAAAAAGGGAGAGAAATATGTGCAGCTTCTTGAAATCTATTAGGAAGCCTATTCCAAACCTTGTACTTTTTATATAGGGACCTGAAGAGTTTTTCTAGTGGGCAAAACACAGAATCAGAGGGCAGTAACAAGACTGAAAATGATATCCCAAAAGAAATAGGAAATTAGCTAAGTGCACCATTTTGAGACTCAGTATGTTGTTCTAATGTTGATAGTTTCCTTTTGCTCTTTTCAAAGTTTGTTGTTCCGTTCACTTCTGAGCGAAGTGTTAGATACAGCCCAGAAAATATAGGCACTAGGGTGAGAAAGTACAAAAAGTGTCTTGTAGATCTCTCAATAATGAAACAGACCTCAGCAGTAAGAGTATGAACGTGTTTCAAAAGAGAAAACCTATTAAGATGTGGAAGTGAGTGCAATATAATCTAAGATTGATGAAGTCTTTAGATTAAAGTGGCAAGTGTGCTAAGAGGTGCATGTTGAAATGACAAGGCTTTGGCTGACAGCCCTTTTTTTTTTTTTACACAAAAGCACATTCAGTTTAAAGCCTGGTATAATCTTGGATGTTAATAGAACAACTTGCATGTTTACAATTAAAGTTTAATTCAATTACTTGTTTAATACTGTGTACATTAATTTACGTGTTACCAAAACCTCAGTAAAGGGGACTTTTCAAGTCTATTCAAGAAAAGTGCAAGTTTTCTTAAGTGTGAGATAACTTGTTATTTTATGAACAAAAGTTATCACTCATTGTAAGGAAGGGAAAATCTGTCTTGTCTTCTTCACCCATATGAGAATTTGGAATCTATTGCAATGACAGTTCAAAGCCAAAAGAGCTTTAAAAATAAACAAGCTCAAATCCCTACTGCATTGTGAAAGATGCAGATTTAAAACATGTACTACACATTGATGTCAGCTGAGCTCTCAGTTTTCCTCACCTATAATTCTTGATGCCAGAAGGAAAGCTATAGGCTCCAGTCCAGCAAAGGACAACTGTATGTAATTAACAGTGCCATCCTAAGAATGCTTTCCTGGGAGTAAGACCCACTGAATAAACCTGAATAGGTTTCTGAGTAGATCTGCTTAAGATTGCTGCCTAACTTCTACTAATGCCAATAGAAGTTAGATGCAACTAATCCAAGTCCCAGTGCTTTGGGTGGTATTTGATCATAATTATCTTTAGCTGGAATAGAGCCATATGTTCAGGTATAATGGCAAAACATGACACTATGTGAATTAATCAAAATGGCCGTATGTTCATGGACTCTCTCCTTTTCCATTCCTCCTCCTCTCCCTTAGTTACTTCCACATTTGTAGCAAACCACAACTGGCCAGAATTAGGGTTCACAGTACACCTGGAGAAAAATCTCCTGTCCCTTTGACAGAAGCATAATGTGTGGAAATGGGCAGGTGAAGCTTTTCATGGCATGGAGAAAAATAACATCACCTGGTAAATAACATCCCATTAAGTCTCTGTTTAAGAGACAGGTCATTTTTTTCCCCAGGGTGTTGGCAAACTTAACTGCTCAGGAAGTCTCACAGCCTGAGAAACTGCCAATCCAAGATTCCAAGAAGGAATTCGTCAAAGGTTCTAAACTGCTGTGGCAACTCAAATCTTTCAGGTGAAGAGTCTGATATGGGTCACCCACCCCAGAAAGCTGTTCATTTCCAAACGAGCCCTTGTTGGGGCATGGTGCTGAGGTAAATGGCACCAAAAATAGCATCATAACTTTACATTCCTAGCTATGTTCCTTGAAGGATGATCTCCATCAGTTATTAGGACCTAGTTAGAACTCAGTCTTGTTGGATTGTCATTGGCTTTCCTTGGGCATTCAGTCAAGTATTCCTGATGGATTCTCAGAGCCAAACTACAAGTGACACCTTACACAGGTTGGACACTTCCCTCAAGTTTTGATGGGAAATGTAGGCGCCCTGGTCTTGCAGCTGTAATGGAGAGCCAAGCTGTAAAACCAGGGTGCCTACATTTCCCATCAAAACTTGAGGGAAGCCGACTAGTGTCCAACCTGTGTCAGGCGTCACTTGTAGCTTGGCTCTCAGCCTGGCTGAAATAGGAAAATGCTTTTCCATTGAAATCAATAGGTTCAGTGCTTAATGCTTGAGAAAATGTTTTTCCTAAAAAATTTAAGGGGGGAATCAACAAAAAACTTCACTGCTGAAGCAGCAGGGCATGTATTTATTCAAAATATTTATACCCTGCTTTTTTCCAATGGGAATCTAAAGCAGTTTATAACATCATTCTCCCTTCCTCAATTTTATCTTCACAACAACCTTGTGAAATAGATTAGAATGAGACAGTGACTGGACCAATGTTACCAGAAGGGTTGCATGTCAACTAGCAGAGGACCTTACCAAGAGGGAGGTTCACAAGCGGTGTAATGACATTATCAGTGATGTGCTGATGTCATTCCCTGTGTGACCAGAAGTGACATCTGCATGTTGCTGGGGGATTCCAAGGACACTCGAGCATTTGGGCAAACTCTGAGATTTATGGTTTAACATAGAGTTTTCCCCAAATGCTGGAACATTCCCTGGTGAAGCACTGATGGCACTTCCAGGTGCATGGGGACTGATGGCAGCATGCCATATCATGCATCATATCCTCTGATGTTTCCAATCCATTCTCCCCCACCCCCGCCAGCTAACAGAGCAGCAGAGGGAAGTGCCACTGATTATGAGGGATCCCCTGCCCCCATCAGGGGGGTGGCAGCCGTGTCACCTAGTGAGGTTTCATGGTAGAGTGGGGATCTGAACCTAAGTTTCCTAGCTCCTAGTCTGAAAATGTAACAACAACAACAACAACATTCGATTTATATTCTGCCCTTCAGGATGACTTAACACCCACTCAGAGTGGTTTACAAAGTATGTTGTTGTTATCCCCACGACAAAACACCCTGTGAGGTGGGTGGGGCTGAGAAAGCTCCTACAAGCTGTGACTGACCCAAGGTCACCCAGCTGGCTTCAAGTGGAGGAGTGGGGAATCAAACCCTGTTCTCCAGATTAGAGTCCTGTGCTCCTAACCACTACACCAAACTGGTAACTACTACACAATGCTGGGATTCCAAGTAAGATATCCATTGTAACACGACAAGTAAAAGTAATTCATATGAGTTCTAGGATCACATGTTATGTTGGCTGATATGAGCACAACCATATTTTACTAATAAGTAGCTATGATGAGGATGATGGTGGCAACAATTGAGTTCAAAGTAATTCTGATTCTGCATTTTTAGAACGTTGAGTACCAGAGGAAGCAGGTAAACCATTTAGCTCTCCTATCTTGGATCGATTCCTAATGAAAACACTCCATGTGGGCCAGTAGATGAAAAAGGTATGACACGTCTTACCTCTAGGCTTGACTCATTGTGTGGCCCTGGGTAAGGGCTGTCAGGCTGCCAAATGGCAATAACTGTGATTTCCCAAACAGGGTTGCTGGGAAGATAAATGGAGTCAGGAATTGTGTGACAGCAAAAAGTTTTGTGTAATGATAAAAAATAGTAACATATAATGATGCTACCCATATTGAACCTGGGGGTGGGAGGGGGGGCAACTCATATGCTCCAGCTTGGAAAGATCTGTGAAATTCCACAGCCATGAAGAAAATTGCTAAGTATTTTGTATAATCATGAAAGTGCCTGCTATGGGGAATTGAGAGAATAAAATTATATCAGTGGAGTATTTTATACAATGAATTTTGCAGTGCTTTTAAAATAAAACTTGTTATGGTATTTTTGCAGCCTCTAGCTCTGGTTATGGTAATCTTTGCAGTGTGGGATTGCTTTTCCCCAATCGAACGGCAGCCAAGTTTCCATTATTAGACTCCTGCTATAAAAGCAAACCTGGGGATAGGAAGAGCCACATTAGCATGTAACAACCTATAAAACCCCTCTGCTCAAGGGAAGAACAAATTCCCTTTACATGAATACTTGAAAAAAATAACAATAAAAGAGAATATGGCTGCTAAATTAATTAAAAAGCATGAACAAATGAAATCTCATAACCAGCCTAATGAAATGCTTGCACATCAACAAACTGTCTCACTTTGATAGCATTGCTCAAGATTCAGAACTGTATGAGTAAGTAACCTGTAAATAGTGTCTGCGGGATAGCTCAAGGCTTGTACTCCCTTCATTTTTTTTCTTTCTTCTTAAACTTTAAAAATCTGGTAGCTGTGATTTTCTGTAAAACTCTGATCTAGAATCCTTAGAACTAAATATTAAGGGTCAGAAGGTGAGAGAGAACTGAGAGCAACCAGAGCTTCATACAAGCAGTTTGAGGAAGTTAAACTCCCACTGGGCTTGTCCAGGCGTTTAAGAATATCTATATTAGCTATTCACAGCCTTCATAAGTTTCAGTCAAATGAATGTAAACCCATGCATTTTCTCATTGGATGCTCTACTTATACAGCATTATAAAATTCAGTCAAATATCGACAACTTAAATTTTCCCTGGAGGGATTTTTACATAATAGGATTTCTGTCTACAATTTGGGATGGGCTTGTGTTAAATGCTCAGCAGTGCATATATGTATACTCAGAATGTGCCTTGTTATCCTAACCACTCCTACCCACACACACCCACTTTGGGTGTCCAATGAAATTAAACAGAGGGAGATGGAAGTTTTGCCACGAACTGACTGGCATGTATTATTCCATTTCTGTCAGCAAAATTTGAAGTTCTTCACCATCCTAAAGAGACTGCTGAGAGAAGCGTAAGATACATGCCAGTAAGCTAATGGCACCCAATGGTGCTTGCTTCCTAGAAAGTGCGCTTAACCCTGAGGAAAGAAAGTGGCAGTTAACAAGTCCCAGTTGACCATGTTTTGAGGGACTCTCCATCATTAGACCAAAACAGATTTTAAAGGAAGAAATATTGAAACGTTAAATGTCTGATGATGTATTTAATGACCTTTCCTCTGTTTAGACAGTGAAAACCAGTGTGGTTGAGCAGTTTAGGGAGTTGGACTTAGATGTGAGGACACCCAGATTTGAATCCCTGCACAACAGTAGGAATTCACTGTGTGATTTTTGACCAGTCACTCTCTCACCCTAGTTTGTTGTCGGGAGGATAAACCAGAGGCAGGGGGAGGGGGGAGATATGTATACTTCCATTCAGAGATCCTTGGGGGAAAGGTGGGATAAAAAAGTAATGGATATTGATAGATCGCTCTTTGTCAAGCACAACAGAAAGATTGTTGTTATATGGCAAATTTGTTCTTCTGCAGTATGACAGCTTATCATTCCCCATGCAGTATTTTCTTGGGACCGTTACACTTGTTTTTTTCACTGCTTATTTGCTACATATTTATGAATTTCATTTTTTTCTGGAAGCCTTGCTGGCCTTACTACCTCTACCATAGAACTGCACCTGGCCAGGTGTCTTATCACTAGGTAATCTCTGTTCAGTTTATTTTCTTAAAACAAAAAATCTTATGAAATCCACTATGTATTTTTTAAATTATTTACTTTATTTATAACCCACCCTTCTTACCAAGACTGAAGGCACATTACAGAATATAAAACAATGCCATTAGACAGCATAAGACAACCAATGAACAATGGAACAGACTAGCACTGGAGAATTAGAAGAAAACAGACAGGAGATCTGCAAAGACTTGCAGATCTCATTTCCCCCTGTCCCACTATTTCCTTTTCCCTGAACCCCCCCCCTTATTTGCCCACGTCTTTAGCTGCCTTTCCTTCCCACCCCCTACCAAGGACAATCTTTGCCAAGTTGCACAGTGTTGGCCACTGAGCCTAGTTGCCCAGTGGAGAACCTGCAAGAACATTCATTTCTTAAAGCTTCTATTACTTGGAGGGAGTTAACCTGTCAGTGTATTTGTTTTTTAGGTTTCAAAATTTTTCTGCAAGCCTGAGGCTTTTCTCAGGTTCGTAGGAAAATCTGTCTTATCTATTCATGACTCCAGTCTCTTGATGTTGTGATGTCCCCCTCTTGCTGTAAGTTCCAAAGTATCTGTCAATTTCACCTCTCTATGCAGAGCCAGCAGAGACTGCTCCTTAGAGGGTTTGTTAATTTTTTGCTTTGCTTCCCCCCAGGCTCTGTCAGTCTTACCTCTCCAGTCTAAAACGGTGAGGAATCACAACAACCAGAGGGTAATGAGGAATGGAAATGGGCTGGAGCTGCCTTCCAGATCCAGACTTGGACCTAGAGAGGTTATAATGGGCTGAAGTGTCCCTTCTGGCATTTCACAGCCCCTTCACACAGCTGCAATGTATAGTAAGCCCTTGACCTTGCCACCGGCTCTGTCTTTTTAAACTACCCTTCCCAGCTCCTATTGCATCTCCCAACACATGTTCTTCAAGTTTCAGGTATCTTGTGTCGAGAGACTCTAAGGCACGCATCCTCAGGTCCATTCAGCAGAGACAATCTGGCTCAAAACATCAGCTATTTATTTGCAAGAAGAACAGCAACTAACAACTTTAGCTAACATACAAAACTGGAAAACTGAAACAAAAGCTCCATCCTGTAGGACCAAATTAATCACACAGATTTCAGGGGAGGAGCATACTGTTCCATTAAATACATACATATATACAATAAATATACCACAGATTTAATATTAAATGTTGAGAATTAGATATACTGACAAGTGGTGGACCTGCAAGGACTAGCAGGGGGTATCTAATTCCTTCCCTCTCCCCCCTTCATTTCCTTTCTCATTATTGTAAGCCCCCATAATCTCCCACATTTTCTTGCTTCCTTCCCTCCTTCTCACCCATCAGCCAACCTACCTTTATCTGTCCCTCCTCCAGCCTTCAGTTTTCCTTCCTTCCCTCCCTCTGGAAGCCTTTATGGGGAAAACTTTGACCCAGTTGCATGGAGCTGGGCAGCTCAAGCTGGGCCCAGTTGTATAGAGCTAGCCATTCTGGTCCCAGATGCATGGTGGGAAACCTGCAAGGACCTGCAAGGCCACCTCAGTTTCCCATGTATCCCCTTCCCCACACTATTTCCTCCTGGCAATCTCCATATTCTTACCTTTCTCTGCTTCCTTCTCTTTTCCACCCACCCACCTAACTTTTAGGCTTCCCAGGTGCCCACTGGTGGTGGGCAAACTCCTGGGAATTTGCCCTCTCGTCTGCCAAACACCCAGCAATTGGTGGGAGGGGACATGCTCCTGGAGGTTGCCTACCACCAGCAGGCAACTCAGGAGTGCACACCGTGTATGTGCTCCCACCTGTCGTGGCAAATTCACTTCCAGAAGTGATGTCATTGCACTGCCTGCGGGACCATTTCCGTGCTTCACTTGGGGCCAATTTGGGCCCCAAAGGGACCAAATCTGCCCTGTGTGGAGTGCAGAAGTACTCATGCAGCCAGTGTGGTGATGTCACTTCCGGAAGTGGCATCATCGCTCCAGCTCTGGGACGCACGTGTGCAAAGCTCATGTAAAAGAAGTCCTCATGCTCCACACAAGTGCCTGGTATTCCATGCTCCTGACAGGAGGTGAGGGGTGCCTGGCAACCCTACTAACTTTTATCTGCCTCCCATCTTCAGCTATGTTTATTATTTATTCACTTCATTTATATATTCCCTTTCTCCACAATGGGGACCCAAAGCAGCTTACATCCTTCTCCTCTCTTCTGTTTTATATTTGCAACAACCCTTTGAGTTAAATTAGGCTGAAAGTGTATGATGGGCCCAAAATTCCCTAGCAAACTTCCATGGCACACTGGGGATTCAAACCTGAATCTCCCAGATCCTAATCTGAAGCTCTAACCACTACACTTCACTGGCTATTGCGGGGGTCATGAAGTGGCTGCAGTTAAACAATAGAAAGCAGCTAAGTAACTCACGCAACTTGAGTGGGTAAGTCATGCAAGTCGGGTGGTCGCAAGTTGCCTGGTGGTTGCTGCCTGGTCTGGCTTGACAAGTCGTCCCTTAAAGGCCAAAACAGTCCTGGAAAGGACCCTTCCCTCACACCCTGCCGTTTACTGACAGAAACCAATGCTTGAAGACTGGCTCTGTTCTTTTTGAAAGATAACAGGTTATTTTGCAAACCTGGATGTTTTTTTGGTTTGTAGAAAGATCTGTCTTGTTGGTTCATGGCGCCAATCTCCAGTTTAAGTATCTATAGATTTGGCCATGTTCAAGATTACATATACTGATGACGAGCAGGGGACCTGAAGGTGGCATCTCATTTTCCTTTCCCCCACTTTCCCCTCTTTTCCTTCCCTGAAAGCTGCTAGAGCTTCTCCTATTTTCTTGCTTCTCCCATTCCCACCCATCACCCAATCTACCTTTATGTCTTCAGCTTTCACCCTTTCCCCCCACCTGGGAAAATTCTGTGTGGTTCCAGCTACTGGGCTGGGCCAAGCAGGGTTGCCAGCTAAAGATTGGGAAATTCCTGGAGATTTGGGGTAGATCCTTGAGAGGGTGGGGTTTGGAAAGGGGTAATGGACCTTGGTGTAATGCCATACAGTCTACCCTCTAAAGCAGCCGTTTGCTCCAGGGTAACTGATATCTATCATCTGGAGATCTGCTGTAATTCCAGGAGATCTCTAGGCGTCTCTAGGAGGTTGGCAAACCTAGGGTCCAGTTGTGCCTTGCTGGCCACAAGGCCAAACTCAGTTACAGGGTATTGACCCAAAGTCACCCAGGGGACCCGATGGCAAAGTGGGGATTTGAATCTGAATCTCCCCAATCCTACTCTGAAACTCTAACCACTACACCACTAGCTTTCATGAGGCTGATGCTGAACAGTCGCAAGCCACAGGGCTTGGGTGTCATACCAGTCAGATGATATCAAGTAGCCTTGTGGTTGATAGCAGGTCTGGCCTGGATGAGTCCTCCCTCAAAGCCAAAACAGCCCTGGAAAGGGCCCTGCCTCCTCTCCCTGCCTTTTACTATCAAAAACCTAGGTTTGAAGGCTGACAGCTTGTTGTGGTTGCCTAGCAACACCCACATCAGCTACTGTAAGGGCTTTCATTTATTAAAGTTACAGGTGCTACTTCTATTATTCTGGAGTTTAAAACCATCTCCCCATATTTTTTAATGATTTCAGATTTTTCTGCAAACCTAGGGCTTTTCCCGGGTTTGCAGGATATCTCATCCATTAATGGTTCCAGACCCTGGGTTTAAGCATTCACAGTTTTGCCATGTTGAGAATTAGATATATTGATGAGAACACCAGACGGTCTTAAGGCAAGGTATACCATAAACAACACAAACACTTGAGTACACCACAGCACATCTGTTCAGTTTTTTCATCCAAAACTTCATTCTCACAATATTTCTCATAATAGTTTTGGTCGCAGGGTTTTTTTGCTTGTAGAGTGTTTTCACACATGCATCTGGAAGTTCTGATTATTGCTGATATTGTCCATGTACATGGGTAATTTTGTTCATTCAAATAAAGAAAGAAAAGAGCTGTTTCTCATTCTAATGTGCATTCTTGCTCAAGAAAGTTTTGCTTCAAGTTACTGATACAGAAAATGCAAAAACATGTTGTTTCATGTCAGATAGTAGCTTTAGGAACACCTGCAGCAGCCCCCAGTAGGCACAAAGCATCTTAATTCTTAAACGGGTTAACTTTGGTTGTGAATATTAGCAAATATCAGAGATATGAAATAGGAAGTGCAGTTTTCTTTGTCCCCGCTAAATGCTTGGCTCTTTATCTTTTTTGCTTGATGTGTTTGTAATGAAAGTAATGGATAGTTTTATATGAGTTTTCCTCCTTCCCCCCACAAATGGTCTAGAAACAGTGTTACTTGTTGTAAGATACTTTATAAAGAAATAAACATGACATATTGCTATGAGAAACCAGGGCAGTTGCACTTTTTCTCCTTGCTAAAGAAATCTCCTTTATTAGCGATTCTTATCCCTGAGTACATAATCCACCGAACACAAATAATCGTCAGGGATGTAAAATATTTACAGGACTCCTTTGAGCATCAAACCGCTCTGTATAAACAGTGGTGCTGTTCAATATTCTAAACAGGCGTTTTTTAAAGCTTCTGGCTCAAAATTCTACTTTTGAATATTCAACAGCACAATAAAACAAGCTAAGATCTAACTGTCTCGAGGACCACGAATACTGCCCTACTCTTCAGGAGCTTATTAGAAGTTAAGTTAGCTGTTTGTTTTTTCAGACTTATGCCTGACAATTCAAACACGGTGAAATCCTAAGCAGAGTTACTCCAGTCTAAGCCCACTGATTTCCACTTCCACTTATTATTCCACTCTTTCTGGGGCTCCCAATGCTCCTAGTGGTCTCTCATCTGGGGAAATAATCTGATCCAGATCCACTTCTCTTTAGCAAAGCTGCAGCTTTAGGAGCTGCCAAACCGCTCCTTGAGTCCTGTAGTCTGTTTCTTGATTTGCAGCCTTCTTTAGATGCTGAGTTTTCCCCTGCAGTTCCACATATCATCCCCTACCTCTCCCCCCCCCTTTTAAAAATGGCAACTACCCACAAGGCCATCCCTTTTCCTTCCACAGATGCCCTGGCATTTTGTGCTTTTTTTCATTCATGGATTTATCATACTTGCTACCCAAAGGAACCTAACACGAAAACCACAAATGTCTTTCATAAAGGCAATAAATAATACTTTCACAACGCATGCCACCAACATTTCAAAACAAGTCAAAGTCAGGTCAGATACTGAAATGCCATCATTGTTGGATTCTGATCTGTCATGCCTACACGAGCATCACATTTTCACCGTCTTTGCATCTTCACAGTATTTTTCAGCCTTCTCTTAAAACACCTTCATTGTCACAGATCAGGCATGTGGGTGCAACAATTAGAACTATTTATACAACCTTCAGACTACAGAACCCATGAGGCAAGCCAGGCAAAATTTACTGCAAGCAAAATGCGAGTAGATGAATAGGATATCTGTCACAGGAACAGCAAATAGAAAGCAGCCTTCAAAGAATATACAAAAGATTTCAAAAGAGACTTTTACAACAACAACAATGAACAAATTACAGGAGAGAAGGTACCAGCTGGACATTAGGAAAAACCTTAAGAGTAATTCAGCAGTGGAATCGGCTGCCTAGAGATGTGGTGGGTTCCCCCTCGTTGGCAGTCTTCAAGGAGGGGCTGGATGAATACTTGTCAGGGATGCTTTAGGCTGCTCCTGCATTGGGCAGGGGGCTGGACCTGATGGTCTGTAAGGCCCCTCCAACTTTATGATTCTATGAAATGATGGGGGGGCAGCAGGGGGAGGTTATCACATTGGAAATGCCATTCAGTAGATTCTTGTTAGCCTCCCAGTGATCCAATGACAGTGTGCTAACAGAAGCATATCCTTTAGGAGAACAAGTAGGGTATGCTCAACATATGAGAAAAAGAAATGCGCACTTAGGAGGTAATGAACTATTTGCATGGGCAGACACATGAATAAATGAAGGTTTGGGGCGAATCATTTCAGAATGTCTGAGAAGAACAGCAGGGGATACCAGAGAGCAAGGGTCAGCAATCTTTGAAAATGAAAAAAAACTATTTCAGAATTCAAAGCAAGAGATCAACAAAAAGTCTGTATAAGAAAGCCTCTTTGCACACCTAAAAATGTACAACTTAGCATTACTGACAATACATACAGTTTTTGTTGCCCAGACGTTGGCTGCATCCAGTCCTTTATCAGAAGTGGTCTCAAAATTGGCCACTTCTCTTTATCAGAAGAGGTCTCAAAAGGCAAATATAAGCAGGAGCATTGTGTGTGACAGTTTTAGTTCACTGGTATAAATCTGTCTATGGTTCACACTGGGATTACTAGAAACTGCTCACCTCTGATCATTTCCCTTTCTGTAAAGCATCCCTTTAAGCACATAGCAATCTTGTTGGCCATTGTTTTAGCATATTAATTGTTTTTAATGTCTTGATGTTTGCCACATTGGGGATCCTATTTAGGTGGAAAGGTGGAATAGAAATGTTTTAAATCAATCAATCAATCCATTCCCGTCCCATGCTGGTTATTGTAGCATCCCACCAACCTCTCCAGTATACAACTTAAATTTTTCATTTTCATTTTCCATGAGCCATATTCCATTTTGTACTGGGCCATGTTCAGCTCTGGACCTGCAGGTTGCAGGTCCTGCCTTAGAGATCATGCCAAGTGGTACTAATGGGTAGCAAGTGCACCTTTTCAATATATTTCCTATCCCTTCTGCTGTCCAATCTACAATATTCAGCAGCAGTAATACAAAGCCAGGAGTGCAGATCCAAAAATGACCCCCAACCAACTGAGGACATTCCTCCCTGAAGATTCTTCGCCCTTCATTTAGCCCTTAGGCTAAATGTAAATAAAATGTATTTATTTTTACAATATTGCTGTTTCCACATGGAGAAGACAGTTCACACGTTCGGCGGAGTGGCCTGCGAGAGAACGTTTGTGTGAATCTGCCTCCACCCCCGATTCCAGTTGAAGTGGCCGACTCTCACCCAAAGCTCCCGATTCTGTCAAGTGATTGAGAATGATCTGCCGGAGAGGTTTATCAATGAAGCTGGATGAGAGGAGGAGAAAATTATGTCATCCTTCCTGAGCTTGGGAAAAAGCAGGATTGTCCGAAAGGGAGGAAAGGAGGGGTGGGGAAATAGCCCAAACGAGCGCTTTAAAACGCTTCGTCCAGCCTTCCCCGGCTTGCTCGGACATACGAAGTCGCTACTCGCTCCCTCTGGAGGTGCGCCGGGAGATCGGCTCTGCCTTCTCGCCCAGGTAAATCCCTCTGGCTTCCTTTTCCTCAGGCTGGCTGGCTTGGCTTCCCCGGGGCGGGGAGCATCCTTCCCCCGGTTCCCATTCCTGGGGATATCGCGTCCATCCTCCATCCCATACATATGCGCACATGGGGCGGAGGCTGCCGGCTGCCTTTTGAAACTGCGCCTGGACGCCACTTCCAAGTTATGACGCGTCCCCGTCCACACTGGCCTGGCTGCGAGGGAAATCTGTGGCATTTACTTCGGAGTCAAAGGCTACAGGTGGCTCGAGGAGTTCAAGGGGCTGCCGTAAAAAGAGCAAACCTCTTCCTTACTGCGAGCCGTGTCGCCTTGTGGCTCAGTTTAGGATCCTAAAGGAATTGAAATCCCCTCAGTCTCGGGCAGCAATGCCGTTGAAGCGAATGGATTTACTCTAGGAGGCTCTTAATTACTGCCTACACTGGGATCACATATAACCTGTAAAGACGACCGGAGTAGTCCCATTGAATCTAACTGCGCTCCTCCAGAGAAGGGCCGCAGGTTCAGGTTTAAGAACAGTGGAGGGCACTGGGACTACACAAGAGTAAATTTGAAGGTTGCAATCTAGACACGTCTAGGATCGCAGAGACACGCCGCGCTGATCCTCGGTGCACTGAAGCCGAGCGTCAGGTCCCTTGCCAGAGACTGGGGTTCACGCCGCTCTCCCCCACCGCCTGGCGGCAGACCCGGCTGGGTGCGCGAGCGCCTGCGCGTCCGGTGACAGCGGCCACAACCTGTGGTCACCGCTGGGTAAACGGGGAGGATGGAATAAGCCGAGGGCGGGAGAGGGAACCTCCGCGGAACGGAAGGAGCGGGTCGTTCCTCGAAATTCGCGCCCTTCCAGCTCTGCGCTGCATCTGCGGACACCGGCTCGTTCCTAGGCCCGCCAAATTCAGGGCAGACATGGCCACCTTGCCTTGCCCGGAGTTTGCTCTTCTGGTTACCGTGGGCAACTAGCTTCAGGTAAGAAACCGGGTCGGTCTGCAGTAGAGCGGCAGCATTTGAGTCCAGTGGCACTTCAGAGAACAGCAAGATTTTCAGGGTATTGTTTTGGGGAGTCAAAATTCTCATGCCCAGCCACTTACGCTAGTCGCGACAAGACTGCTGCCTGCGGCCATGAGTTCCGCAGGACAATCCAAGACGGAGGGCGGAGAAGGCGCTCCTTTCCAGCCCCCCGTCCCCAAGCGACCGGCTTCCTGCCTTTCTGTCTCTCCGTGCGTGATTTCCTAAGCCCAGGGTAAGCGGTAAGCAGGCCGGCCGGCCGGCAGGCGCGGTCTCTTTAAATCCCCGCTTGTTTTGGCACCCTGCGTGCCCCCTCCCTCCCTCCCCTCCCCTCCGCCGCGGCTAGTCCCTGCGCGAGCAAAAGGGTTTCCTCTGCAGGGAAGGGAGGGAAATGCCTGGCGGCCGGAGGAGGAGGAGAGCGGCAGCGGCAGCGCCGGGCGATCCGAGACTGCGGGCGGCCCGTCCAGTTGCAAGGAGGTGATGGCAGCGGCCGGGCAGGGCGACGAAGGCTCCCCGCAGCCCTGAGCTCCGCCGCCGCCGCCGCCGACTTTCGCTCCGCCGGCGCTTGCCGAGGGCTCCGCACCTTGCCCGATCGGCTCTCCTCCGCCCAGCAGCCCATGCCCCAACCTCAGCTTTAGCAGCCGGGCGGGCGGGCAGGAGGAGCCACCCGGAGCCTCTGCCGGGATCATGGTCTGAGCCGGGGGCGGGCGCCAGAAGATGAGCGGCACAGGTGAGGGCAGCGCCGGGAGGGGGAGGGAAGAGAGCAGGCGAGGAGGGCCCCGGGATCGGGCCCGCGAGAAACTCCTGTGCCCGGGAGGCGCTTCCAAGGTCCTTGGAAAACTCAGCGGCGCAACCAGGATCCTGCAGCGAGGATAAGACTCCCTTCCCAGGACAGGGGCTAGAGGCGCCCGCCTTTCCTCCCCGTCCCCACTGCTTCTGGGATGGAGGCTGCAGTTTTCTGTTTCTTGTCCCTTCTCCGTCTTTAGTGTGCCCGGTAGTGTAATCCTAAACAGAGTTACGCCCTTCTAAACCCATTGACTTCAGTGCGCTTATAAGGGCGTAACTCTGCTTTAAATGGATTGCACTGGGAACGTAAGAGGTGCCCTGCTGGATCTTCCCAACGGTGCGTATAGTCCAGCATCCCTCTTTCTTTCTTTCTTTCTTTCTTTCTTTCTTTCTTTCTTTCTTTCTTTCTTTCTTTCTTTCTTTCTTTCTTTCGACGGCTACTTCTATGGAGCCCGGGTTTGTCCCCCGGCGGTTGCGCTCCCCAATCTGAGCAGCCGCCCGCGGATCGCCAGAGCATTGGCGAGAGAGGCCCGGCTGGGCTGCTGAGCCTGGAGGCGGCTGGTGGCCCCCCAAAGTTGGCCCAGGCCGGGGGGGGTGCGTAGGAGGCGCCCAACTGTGTCTTCCCACCCCGCCTTCCCGTTGAGCGGCTCTCTCCGCGGCTGGCACCGCCTGCCCGGAGAGGAGCCAGGCTTTGCGGATCTCTGACACTGGCCTGTTTGTTATGCCGAGCCTGTCTTGCTGCAGTTTGCTTTGCGGGCTTCCGTGGGAACCCCCTTGGCAGCGGAGGTTGCCCCTTTGCTTTCTGCCCGCCCTGGGAGGCCCCTCTTCCCGGACTCGCGGGAAGAGGGGCGAAGAAACAGTCCCGAGGGAAGTCCCGGCTCCCATTCAAATGGGAGCGCTTGCCGCCTCCGCTTTTGGCCCGCGCAATTCTAGCCCGCGCAAGCCCCCAAGCCGCCACACTCCAGCTCTTTGCTCGTTTTGACTCGCCCTGGAGCACTTTCTCCAGGTAAGACATACCCGGGCCCTTTCCGGCAGGGGGCAACGGGATTCTGCGGGGTCTTTTTGCAAAATCCTTTGCAGCAGCAGACTGGCCGCAGATGCTGGCGGATTCCAGGACCTGAGCAGCTGTTGGCAATGGCTCCATAGCCCAGACAGAACTGCCAGTAAACCGTGGAGTGGCACAGGAGCCCAGCCGCAGGTCTCAGGGTGGATGCCGAGTTAGGAAGTGAGGGCAGCTCCTTCAGGCATTCCAGTGAAAGCAGAGCTAAAAGGATGGTTCAGAGATTCTGAAGTAACTACTTTACCTTTCCGGCCTGTCTCAGAGTCCTCCTTAACCTGTCTGTCTCTTTTTCTCTCTCTCGTGTGTTTTTATCTCATCCTTCCTCCAAAGAGCTTTGGGTGGTGGTGCACCCATTTCTCCCTTCCCTCCTGGAGCCTTGTGTGTGTGAGACTGCTCCCGGTGTGAAATGCAGGGCAAGAAACTCCATGCATATGGGAAAGAATTGCATCTGAAGTACTGCAGCCTGCCAGCTAATCAAAACAGAATAGTAACCCAAGAAGTTGTAATAATTCAGACTTAGATGGGCTTTCTCTGTAGCAAACAGAAGGGCTCCATCTGAATGCCCTTGCTTAAGAGAACTCTCTCAAGAAAAGACTGCTTTGGCTCATTTTAGGGCATGTCTGCATTTGGTTTTCTTTGCTGAACTTGGTACAGGCATGCTCCACATTACTGTGAGTCCTCACAGACTGCACTGGTCTATACAATCGGAGATGTCATTATGAGGTTGCCATTGTACCCTCTTTTTCTTTGGGGAGAGATCTGTAAGTGAGAGAATCTCTTGTTCTAGTGGGGGTTTTTTTCTTCCTGTTGACACTGTTGGCACTTCCTCTTTGGACTTGCTTCCTTCCTTCCCGTTCTCCAACATCCTGGCAGCTTTAGTTAATGCACTGGCTTTCTTGAGTGTTTAATCTCTTTCTAAACAAGATTTTAAATCTTTCTTCTGTTCTCAAGCATGAAGACTAGATGGCTGCAATCCTAAGCATGCTTACTTTAGAGTTACTCCCATTGAACTCCATGGGATTTATTTCTGGGATTTACTACATGGGATTTACAGCTACAGAATTTTAAATTTTGATAGTTCTAAGAATAGATTTCTACAATATGTTGATGGCGAGCTCAAAGGGAAGGTAATAACCAGCATATCAACAACAAATGACTACACTGAAAGGGGATAATTTCATATGTTATTTGAACACAAGAAGCCGCCTTACCGGCTTCATGATAAGGCCACAGGTGTAGCAAGGTCAGCATTGTCTACTCAGACTGCCAGCAGTTTTCTGGGACCTCAGATTAGAGGTCTTTCGCATCACCTACTACTTGATCCTTTTACTGAGATGCCAGGGATTGAATTTGGGATCTTCTGTATGCCAAGCAGATGTTCTACCGCTGAGCCATGGCCCCTTCCCTTTCCTTAAATCTCAGAAGCACAGCCATTAGTGTCCATGGCTATTACTTATACAGGCTGCTTTATACATCTGCAGTGGGACTATTAATTTTGTCCTCCAGGACAGAAATGGTTGAGAAAGGCGTTCTCAGAGGTACTGACCTCTAGAGCGTCTTATCTTCTGCCAGAGATAAGAATGCCCTGAAGGCTACCTAACTACAGTCAGACTCAGATTGTGGAGATTCAAGTTGAAATCTCTATTGAGCCACAAAACTCCCTTGTTTACCTTGGGCCAGTTGCTACCTCTCAACCTGATCTACCTTGCAGGGCTATGAAGATAAATTGGGGGAACATAGTGTACATTGCACTGAGTTCCTTGGAGAATGGGCAGGAAACAGGAAGTAAATATCATTGCTCTCTCAGGCAATTTGATGTATAGTTTTCTGAAGCTCTCTTCTTGTTTCATATGGCATGTAAATGAATTTCTCCTGGACCAATCCAGCTTGCAGGAAAATAAGCTAACCGTTCTGGATGGACAATGTCCCTGTCAGGTACATTTCTGCTGAGCTGGTCTGTCTTCTCACTGCCCTTGCCACTAAATGGGAAAATGAAACTCGCAGAAAATTACAAAAATAAACCATCAACATAGGAGTTTTGAGCCGCTCCGAGATGCTGGAAATATTTCTGTTTGAATTCGAAGCATTTAGAATATTTACATTAATCAGGTTAGATCTTGACCAGCAAATTTCAGAGTGCAAATTCCAATTCATCATCTTACTTACCTATTCAGGTAAGCCATTTAGAGGGTGAGGTAGAGTGCCACCATCCCCTCTTGCATTTTATACTGTATGCAGTGATTCTTCAGGAGTGTTTGTATCTGTGATCAACTCAATGGTTCCACGTAACATTTGCAACAATTAAATGAAGTGATATACAAAGTCTGCGTGCTTTCCCGCCCGACTTTAAGCTGGGGTCTCTCCAGGATTTGTGTTTTGAAGCCCTTTCTGCTGCCCGCTGCCTAATGGGAAATAGTGAAATATAACCAGAAGCAATATCTGCTTGATGAAAGGACTACTGTCAAATCAAGAGCCGAGGTGTCTGAGGGGAAACTACCTGGGCTGGGTACTTAAATTAGGACAGGCTAAATTAAATTAATATGATCTCTAGGAAACTATAATAAAGCCCACAACTGCCATCAAAAGTCGTATGGTTATCTGAGTATGGAGTGATCGTGGAGACAGTCTGCACGTGGTAGCTTCTAGCCAATGGTGAGGGAGTCATGTACCTGCTGCTATGCACAGGATTTGGCTTTCAGGATATGGTAAGAAATGGTATTGGGGGGAGTTAAATTCAGTGGAACTTCCTCCTACCTATGTGTGCACAGGGGTGCAGTCTCAGCAATTCTTATGAAGATCACAGAAAGCAGGGTAGACTGGAACTGGAATCCTTTTAGCACTTCATAAATGGATAGAACATGAGTGGTAAAATATATATAATGGTGCAAACATTTCCCAGGCACTATTTGTCTCATATTATATTATTGAATTACATTTATATGCATGATAAAGAAAATACATAACAAATGGTCTGATCTATTGATTTGGCATCTCAAAAGCCCTTGGTTATTAGTTTCTTTTAAGAGAAAATTGATTTAAATAACTACATTATGGCACATTTTCTCTCGGCCAAGTGGCTTTCTGCTCTGCCATTTCTGTCTAAATTTCAAGGAAACCTTTAATGATTTGTAACTATGTGCAGTACTTTTTTTTTAAACAAAAGCTTGGTTGTTACTTTAACATTTAAGACAAAGTAGGCAATAAAATAAACTCAGGTTTTGACTTAAATGATCTTTTTAATGTTAACAGCCATTTTTAAAAAAGCTTTTGTGCCAAGGTGCGGTGGGGAATGTGTTTCACCTGTAGCTTCATCAGGGGTTTTGTACAACCTCTCCAAATCATTTGCTCACGGTGGGAATTTACAGATCTCCTGACAAAATGCATTGAGATCTATAAATACAAATAAAACAATTTTCCCGCTGCAACTTGCTTCTTTTTCTCTTCCTAGACCTTGGTGCTGCCACCCTTTTCTCGGCTGTACTTTTTATACTTGATGTTTGTGAATTTATGCCACATTAATATGCTATCTTTCTTCATTTGGTGGACTCAGGTGCTGGGGTAGGGGATCTGCTACTGTCTTCATCAGTTCACCACAGGCAAGGACATTATTTGTGTGGGAGCTGCTGTAGCATAGCGGTTAAGTGGTTGAGCTGCTAAATCAGCACCCTGCGAGTTCAACTCTCACTACTGCCATGAACTCTGCAAGTGGCCTTGGATAAGCCACTCCTCTCAGCCCCAACTCCCCAGCTGTATTGTAGGGATAGTAACACTATGTTCACCACTCCGAGTGTGCACTAATCAGTCTGAAAGGGTGGTGCATATGCACATTGCTATTGTTGTTAGGAACATGTTTCAATGAATTTAGTGGGACTTCTGAGAAAAGATGCTTAGGATTATACACGTGTCTCAACTTCTCAGAAGCCTATCTGACTCCTGCTTTCCAAGTTTGTCTGAAACGCAGTGGTCTGAGCTCCTACTCTCTTATTCAGCATTGGGCTGAAGGGCAGGGACTTCTCCCCACAGACACACTGGGCATAAAGACCCAAGTTTCATCAGAGACCAGTCCCTAACCCTTCCTTCTGAGGGAGGGCAGATGTGTATGGGTGTACCAAAATTACTAATCAAAGTGAATTTGGAAGTTCCTTCTCAGAGGGGAAAGCATCTTGCAAAAAGCATGAAACACAGAGGGTATGAAATCTGACCCATCTTACAATTGTTTATTGTTTCATCCTGGGATTCTATTGATGACAGCTCAGATGGCTTATAACATCAGCAGAACTTCCTTTACTGGAATTATTTCCTTGTAAATCACTCCAGACCATCAATTTAACAATTTAACATATGGGACTCAGGTCACAAAGCATATGGTCCAGATTTATCTAAATTCTGAAAAATGTTAATATGGCTTATCTGCATAGCCCTGTTTTATTAGCTGGTTAAGATAGCTCAAGGAGTAGAAAATTAGCATATGTAGACTTCATCCCCAGTGCAACACTTCCAAAAATGAATTAAAATAAATGAGGCTAAAGATTCATTTTACTGTAGTCAGTAACATTGTATCTCCAAACCGTCGTTCTCGTTTTTATTGAAACAGTAAGTTCAATGACATGGAACACTCTTTCATATATTAGGCACAGTTAAATATTCGATCTGACTAAGACCAATGGCTTTTAACGGGCAGACCCATCTGGATTGTGCCCACGTGCCCATTGGCAAACAACATACCATGGACCATTTGGAGGAGCAAAATCTTTCCCTTTCGCTTAAATGTCAGGGACGGCTTGATGTGCATTTTCTCTGATACTAACACCCAAACTTATTAACGTTGGACATGGGGCTATCTGAGTAATCCCAGTGCTTATAGTGTTGTTCTAGGAGACACAGGTTTGAGTCCCCACTCTGCCGTGGAAGTTTGCTGGTGACCTGGGGCCAGTCACTCTCTCTAATCCTATCCTACCTCTGGTAGTTGTGCAAAGAAAATGGAGGAGGGGCGAATGAATAAAATAGGACTTACTTCTGAGTAAATCTGCTAAGAATTACTCTTTAAGAGGCTGTTCTTCTTTTAGAAGTAAATGTTTGAAGGCTGCTCCCCCACTGCCAAAATATTGTAGAAGAAATAGAGTTTCGCAAATGAGGTGCCTCCACTGGAAAAGCCCCATCCCCATATAATAAGCTGTCTCGCTTCAGTAAGGATCACCCACAGGGCCTTTGAGGACAATCTGAATGTGTGGACAGCTTCATCTGTGAGAAGACAGCCCCTGGGGTACCATTTAATACACTCCCCCACTAGTATATCTCAGAAAGAAATTATCAACATGGAGATTGGCACAAGTGATGCCTGGCTACTGGGGTTGCAACCAAACCTTAATGGACGCCGTACTATCATTTCATGATAGTAATTATTCACCTCCTGGATTGTCTTCACAGTTGCAAAGGACTGCTATTGAACAATAATTGTGCACTATCCCACAATGGATGCAGCCTGGGTGTCCAGAAAAATAGTAACTTGTGTTGACTTTCCAAATGATGGAGAAAGCCAGTAGCTAGGATCCAAAGAGCTCTATGCTTGAGTAACACAGGTGTTCTGCCAGTTTTTAATTTTCCTGGCAGTCCTTTACACAGCGACGGCTGCTGTCCCAGAGCTCCCCTGGACCTTGAAAGTGTACTAAGCTGCAGTGGGGGAAAAAGAAGCCCAGACATGTGAAGCTGCCTTCATACCTGAGCCAGAGCACTGGCCCATTGAGCAAAAGACTCTGCTCTGGCAGGCACTGGTTCACCAACAGTGCCATTCTAAGCAGAGGTACACCTTTTAAAGTGTTGAAGTCAACGGGTTTAGAAAGATATAAATATTCTTAGGATTCCACTACAGACAGAGTTTCCTACAGAGATCTTTCCTGGCGTGCAACCTGGTGATGTCTGAGAATGAACCAGAAACCTTTTGGGTAAAAATATATATACTCTGCTACTGAGCCAAAGACCCTCCCAATGCATGTGTGGAAAATTCCTCGTGAGTAAGTTGCAGAGGTGGTCTTAGCCAATGGGAAACAGGGATAGCTGTCCCAGTCCCAACTGCCTGCACATAGAGCCCCCCCCCCGGAGGGGAGCAATAGAAGAAAGAGGAAGCTTTTGCTGCCACTTGCACCTGTCTCACCTGGGCTTTGGTCAACTGGCATCTGGCAGCATCAGTGGCTCCTATTCAGCTGGCATGCGGTGAAGGCCACCACTTGCTTGGCCCTGGTGAGGGGGGCCAGCAGTGGGGTGGCACTGATCCTGAGGCCTCATTATGGACTTTTGCCCAGGACCCCAGAACCACTAAGATTGCCCCTGGTCAGTTGCCCCTTTAGGGAATTAACAGGCGGAAGACAAATTACAGCTTTTTTCAATGGTGACAGCGCCATCATTGCCCATGATATGTACTCATTTCACTGTGGTTTCACCAAGCCTACAGGTGTTTACAGTGTTTTGAAAACATGTGTGACCAGAGGTTTTATTTGATTCAGTCAAATTCAGATTGAAAATTTAATCTACTTATCTATCATGTTATCCCTCCAAGGAGCTAAGGGTGGCATACATTATCCATCCCTCCTCCATTTTATCTTTCCACTTTGAGGTAGGGTAGGTTAACAGAGAATGGCTGAGCCCCAGTCAACTGAATAGGGATTTGAACTCAAATCTCCCTGGCCCTAGTTTAACACCATGCACAGGCATAGAACCTCAGCCTCTCATCCTATGGCTAATAATCCCTCTCATTTTTATTTCTTCCTCCTAGAATAGGCTATCCAGCCTCCAGAAGGAATTACAACTGATCACAAACTATGCAGATCTGTTCCCCTGGAGAAAAATGTTTACTTTTGAGGGTGGCCTCTAGAGCATTTCACCTGGCTGTCTGTCCCCAGGCTCCACTCCCAAATCTCCAGGAATTTCTTGGCCTGGGGTCGGCGAGCCAATCCCAGAATTTCAGAGTAGTATACATAGTTCCCTCTACCATTTATCTTTATAACAGTCTTAGGAGGTAGGTTAGGCTGACAGTCTGTGACTGGACCAAAATTACTCATTGATCTTGTTAGCATGGGAATTTGAAACCGAGTCCCTTCAGTCCAATTCTGACCCTCTAAACACTGCATCATATTGTCCTACAAGAGGGCAAAATAAACCTGTCAGCATAACATGGGGAACTTAAAAATCTATCCTTACAATTTTCATCCTTCTTGAAAGTTGTCTCCAGCCTTAGAAAGCATTCCATGAACTTTCCTTTATGGTTCTGAAAGCGCCCTGTAGTGGGTTTTATGAAAAGGGTTATAGCCCCGCTGGAACCGAGACTCACCCAGATGAAAGGGGATAAGCAGAGGAAGAAGCAGAAGCTGACACGGAAACCTCAAACAATACAGGGAGGAGAAACACAAGAAACTGTCTGATCCCAAAAAAGTTTTCTTTGGGTACAGGGTGTTTTTCTCTCTCCCTCCTCCGGTTCAATGACACAGATCTTGAAACAAACAGGCATGTTTACAGTTCTAGAAACCTGTACACTTTGCATGGCGTAATGTTGCTTTTGTCCTTCACAGTGGAAAACTTCTTTGCTGGCCAACTTGGATGGAAACATGAATGTACTGAGAGTAAAACTGCCCCCAATCAAAGGGTCATTATGGTTCTTCATTCTGGGAGAGAGATGGTTTATTTATTTCTTTTTTTAAAAAAAATGGATTGATTTCAAACAGAGTGCCCAGTATTTAGTTTGAGGATCAACTAAGGAAGGAGGTTCAAAGACGATTCAGTTAACAACATGATACAGCAACAATAAAACACCTTGTAGCAGAGTGAGGGTGGCAGGTTTACAATGTTGGATCAGAGAATATTGGATAATGTGGGTGAGAAATTGTGAACCTGGCCCCACAGGGTTCCCTGTTTCATACCATCTGGCTCGCACCACAGATAAAGCTCTTGCAGCCAGTAGCACATTTCCCATTAATGCCATTAAAAGGAATCACACACTTTAATCCTAGTCTGGGAATTCAAGTAAGAAACGGGAACATATGGGTGGCCTTTTACCTTACGATTTCCTATGAAATAAGGGGTTTGATCTTATGTCTATAAAGGGGGAGTCTATAAATGTCTATAAAGGTGCTGTATTTCAGCTACTAAGACCACAAACCTCTTTGATTAATTTGTGGAAGACAGTGCTATTATTGGCTATTGGTCATGTTATCTAAATAGTGCTTTCAGGAAAAGACACAGTATATATCTGCATAGTAACAATTGGAACACACAACAGGGAAGGTGATGGCATTGATATCCTGTTTGCATGAGGCATCTGGGTGGTTACAAGTTGGAAGATAGGTGATATGGATCTCATTTTGATGCAGCAAGGCAACTAGACTATACAGTAGACTGTATCCTACTGTGTACTGTCTGTTGCTGTAGATATGCTCCTACTGGATAGTTCTGCATTTAACAATCACATCAATCTGCTTATGTTGTGTTTCAGCATTTCCCCCCAGCTCTGTATCGGATTTCAGTTTGTTTTTCAATCTCTGCCAGCCTTTCCTTATCGTATTGTTGATTGAATACTGCAGCAGATTGTATCAATTTATTCTATGTAATCCACCTTGAGCCTCAGTAAGAAAGGCAAACTATAAATAACATAAATAAATAAATAAATCATGTTTTATGGATTGTTTAGGGGAAACTTTGCTGTAGGTATGATGTAATTAGAGTGTCAGTCTGGGCTCCGTAAGATATGGGTTCAGATTTCCACTCTGGGGGCCAGACAAGATGTGATGATATCCTTATAGCTATTACAAGGATGGCACCACCATTTAAACATGATTTTAAAATGCTATGAGGGCCTGATCCTGATTGGGGTCTCAGTGCAGTGCTCTTGTATCCCCCCTCCTCCATTTTCCAGTGCAGACATTTTGGCACTTGAAAAGGCATGAGGAGAAACTAGGGATACCAGACCCTCGCCCCCACACCCTGCACCCGCTTAGCTGGCCAGTGGGGGGAGCGCACCTTCCGTGCACGCTCCCCTGCAGTGCTGTGTGCTCCCATGCACCGCAACCTCCTGGATTGGGCCCATTTTGGCCTGGATTGGGGCCTCTGTGGAGCGCAGGAGCGCTCCTGCCCTCCACAGTGGCCCAAAATGGGCCCGTTTTGGGCCCATTGTGGCACAGATCGGGCCTGTTTTGGGCCACTGCAGAGTGCAGGAGCACTCCCACTCTCTGCAGTGGCTCAAAACAGGCCCAATCTGGGCCAAAATGGGTCCAAAATGAGCCCAATCTGGGCCAAAACGAGCATGTTTTGGGCTGCTGTGGAAGGCGGGAGTGCTTCTGCACTCCACAGCGGCCCCAACCTGGGCCCCTGTGGAGCATGAGTACACTCCTAGGGGCCGCATGATGATGTCACTTCCTGGAAGTGACACCCCCAGGTAAGTGCTAGGCCCCAATCTCCCGCCAGGATATCTCCTGGCAACCCTAGGAGAAACAAGAGTATGGCACTGCAGGTAGGTCAAGCCTAGGGATCCCAGGTCCCCTGCTGGGAGGAGGGATCCCCGCTCCCACCCCCTGCCACCACTCAACTGGCTGGTGAGGGGAAAGATGGGGAAACTGGCCTCCTGGGTGTATTCCCTGGGCGGCATGATGATGTCACTTTGGGGAATGACATCATGCAGGCCCGGGAGCGCTCCTGTGCTTTGTGTGCACAAAAAGGTAAACATTCGGTCTCCCCTCCCACCGGGAGAGTAAGGGGACCTGGCAACCCTAAATCACTTTAATGGAAGTGGTGTCCCCTAGCAGTTACGAGGACACTATCATATCTAGCTTAGACCACAAATGAAGTGTGACTTACTGGGTCTGTCATGATCTCTTAGTCTAACTTACCTTCCGTGGCTTGTGGGAAGTGAAAACCATATATACTACCCCAATCTTCTTGGAAGAAGGGTGAATAACTAGGAAGATAACTCTTCTTTGCTCTTCCAAAGATTTGTAATATTTAGAAAGATTCTTAAAATGACATCCATTTGTAGGCATTAGATTTTTTTTTTTTTTAAAGTGTGGCCTGATGGGCAATTTAGGGCAGATTACTTCGCCTTGCAAGACAGTTTGTCTATCGAAAAATAGGAATGCTGATATTTAATTGCTTGGTTTGTGTTAGTTTTATACTGAAAAAAATTCTTTTATATAACCAGAGTGTATTTGCATTTATAATGAGCAGTTAGGGTGGGGTTTAATGACAAATGCTCTAAGTATGCTTGAATCCAGAGAGTAGTCATAGTCTTTTGCTACAAAATCCACCCACACTTTAATTTTGGTTATAAAGGTGTCTACAAAGTGACTCTGCCTTCTGTGGATCTGATGAAGAGATGTCTGATGCATGACAGCTGATGCTGGAATACATTTGGTTAGTCTTTAAGTTGCCACTGGCCTTCTGAGTTGTGCTTCAGTGAACACAAGCTGAGAAGCTGGATCGTTGCTTATGTGGCATTACGGTGATGCAAGGGAAACACAAATGGAGCATTGGGATAAACAAGGTTGAGGTAGTGGGAGTTCTCCTGGGTATCTCGCCCCAGCAGAAACCAAACAAGTGTTGTTGTGATATCCTGAACTGGGGTGTGGTGGAGAAAGCAACTATTCCTCCTTCTTCAGTAGCTAAAACATAGTCAATAGCTGCCAAGGCCATCAATCATAAGGCTTTTGTGACTTGAAAACAAAAGAAAGCTGCTTGCCAAGGAGACTTGCCCTTTATGGTGTTGCTCTTTAGAACAAGCAAAACAACTGAAGGAATTATTTGGGGAAAGTGAACTTGCATTGACACTGATTATAGCTCCTCAAGCATGCATCATTGGAAAGATCTTGAGTTAGACAGGGAGGAGCTGCTGTAGCATAGTGGTTAAGTGACTGGGTTACAAATCAGCACTCTGCTGGTTCAAATCCCATTCCTACCATGAGCTCAGTAGGTAGCCTTGGGTAAGCCACTCCTCTCAGCCCCAGCTGCATTGTGGGGATAATAATACCACTGACTTTTTCACTGCTCTGAGTAAGGCACTAATTTGTCTAGAAGAATGGTATATAAGCACGGTTGTTGTTGTTGTTGTTGTTGTTGTTGTTGTTGTATGGATTATTATTTGTATGACCTGCTGAGTTATTGGGAAAGAGCATGTGCTTCAGTCTCTCACTGAAATCAATGAGACATAACTGGGCTGGACCATGCTCAGACTTGTTTGGAAATTGGTGTCCAAACCTCTGTATTGACTGACTGGCCAACAGAATATCTTTGAATAGGTTTTTAATAATTAATTTAATTTGATAAATTTAAAGTTAATTTTTAAATTTAATGTTATTTATATTCAACCTATCTTACTGAGACTCAAGGCAGATTATACAGTGTAAGTCAATACAATCAATGGTTGGGATATTAAAAAAAACAACACAACAGGGTATGGATTAAAGAAATTCGAAAACAAGCATAGATCAAAATACAGATAGGAAACATTGAAGAAAGAAAACATAAGTGATTTGACATGACTTATTAAACAACATGGAAACTGCCAGTATGAGCAAATCTATGAGCAGAACCACAAGTGACAAAAGGCACAGATTGGACACTTGTCTGCTTCCCTCAAGTTTTGATGGGAAATGTAGGCATCCTGGTCTCGCAGCTTCACTCTCTGACTGCTGTCCAATGGACTTTTCAACTGTCATTTGTCCAACATTCCGCCATACTGCCTACATTTCCCATCAAAACTTGAGGGAAGCAGACAAGTGTCCAATCTGTGCCTTTTGTCACTTGTGGTTCTGCTCTATATCAGAATCCATGAATAGTGGCCATTTTCACACTGCTTACCGGCCACGGAACATCGTGCCGAGCTCCCAGAACGGCAGCGTCTTCCTGGCATGATTTTGCGTGAGAACTGCTGTTTTCACGCGAAATCGTGCCAGGAAGACACTGCCATTCCAGGAGCTTGGCGCAATGTTCTGTGGCTGGTAAGCAGTGTGAAAACGGCCATAGTCTACAGTCTATGTTCCTTTTTTAAGACATCAGTCTGAGCCATTTCTTGTTACACAGGCTTATTACCTGAGTAAAAAGCCCTCTCGAATAATGCAGTTTTGCATAGCTTTGAATTTAATTGATTTAAGTAATTAAACTGTAGAATTTGCCACCAGCGGGCATACTGGTAGACATGAACATAGATGGCTTTAAAAGACAGGAGAAGAGGCCCATCAATGGCTACAAGAGCTAGTGACTGCATGGAATCTCCATTAGGCAGTAAACCTCTGAATGCCACTGCTAGGAGGCAAAATCAGGGGATGACCTAGGCCTCTATGCCTTGTTGTCGGCCCTCCAGAACGACTGGTTGGCCTCTGTGTGAGACAGGATGCTGAACTAGATGGGCCACTGGTCTGATCTAACAGGTTCTTCTTATGTTTGCTGCCATTGTAACAGAGAGTATTGCTGAACTGAAGATGTTTGGCTCATCAGCTAATAAGATATTCATGTTTCTTGGTCAAGGCTAACTTTTTACAAATAAAATGCTGAAAGAGCCCATCTTATATGTATTACATCTACTGTACCATGAGCATCTCTCTTAGAAATGTCATATGTTATACAGGAAGGGCTTAAAAACTCACTTGCAAGTACAGTTAACTCATTTGGACCCCGATCTAACCTACATATTTTTGAAGTGTTGTGGGCCAGTATAGAGCTTTGTGAAACAAATAGGTCTGCGTACCCTTGTTTCAGGCTTAACGTACTGGTTGTTCAAGAAACTGAACACTGCCCATCAGCCATGTATAGGGTTGCCTGGCTGAGCCTGGCAACTGGCGAGAGGGCTGGGGGAAGAGACAAAGGGATGACATGTGTGTGATGTCAGCAACAATGCAACATGGGATGTATTGCAGAGGATTGTAATAGGAAGGCAAAATTGGTGGAAATCACTCTAACTTCTACCAGCAGAAGTGGGATTGAATCAGTTCACCTTATTTGTTTTTCCTCATATTTCGCATAGCAATAATGACTGATACTTCTTGAAGTAGTATAGAAACTTGCTAACACAACCTTTCATTTCTTCATTTGACAGATTTCACAAAACCACCACTAGCACCAAAACCAAAGATTCTCAGTCATCTTGCTTCTAAACTTCCTCCATCACTGTCAAGGTCTGGGACGCTTCACAATTCAAACTCTATGTCTAGGGGTCCAAAACCACCCATTGCACCCAAACCAAAAATCTCCACTGACAATGTTCCAGTGATTATACAGAGATCCAGTATTTGTGCCAACAACAATTTTAACAAATGTGCCAATGGACAGCTGTGTGAAGGAAATCAGAGCAACACTGAGTGCTCGGAGTCAGAACTAGAAACTGAGGATGAATATATTGTAATTTCTGAAGCTGAATTGACAGATAAAGAGTATAATGACTCTGAACAACCACAGGAACCAGAGAATGTTGTCTTATGCTCTCCAGGAGCATTAGCAGGTAAGGCAGAGGATAACTACACTGAAAATGAGATCTGTGATCTTGAAATAAATGAACTAAAGAACAATGATTCTTCATGTAACACTGAAGCAGCAGACAGGGGCTCATGTGAATCAACTGACACCCACTCTCCTGACAGCCCTGAAGAAACAAAAGAGAATGCTGGGTATGATGATGTAGACTGTGAAACTGATCCCGGTATAACCAAAATGTACTGTGCAGATGGGGCTGATGAAACACTCAGAGAACTGGATCTGATAAAGGACAATAATGAGTATAATATGGATAATAAAATTTTGAATGGAGGTGCAATTTTCAAGGACTCTATATGTGAAGTTATTATCTTAAGACATTTAGAGGAGCCAACACCCCCTTCAGAGGACCTGCTTCCAATCTGTGAGGGCCCAGGAGAGGAAGATTCACTCCAGGCTTTGGAAGATGAGCAACCCAGCGCTGACACAGACATGGGTGCAACACATAACAATGGAGATGAATCAACCTTGGACATAGAGTCGGAGCTTGTAGAGGGTGATTGTGAAAGTCCCAGTATTCTTCTTGATGATTCTGAAGAAGTAGGCATTGGACTAGACCTTAACGAACCTGAATCCAATACAGAAGCAACATTGAGTGGGACAGCTAATGAAACTGATGCTGGAAAAGAGGAGGAAATCGATCTAGATGCTACATGTGAAACAACCATAGAACTGGAAGAACATATAGATGATGGCTACCAAACCACTGAAATTAAGAGTGAAGAGGAAACATCAGAGATAGTGTGTGATACCAAAGAAGACCCTGAGGAACAAAATGATAATGTCCTAGAGGCAGAAACCATAGATGACAACTGCCAGATTATTCCCTTCGAAAAGGAATGCAGTGAAGATGACCCTGACTCTCCTGAAAAAGATTTGCCATTAGAAGAGACTGAAATGTCTAGTGACAATCAGTCCTTTGCTCTTCAGGATGTTAGCAGACTGGAATGTAAGTCACAGCTAGCGGAAGAATGTAAGGTAGATGTTTTCCTTGGAGATTGCAGTGAAAATGCTTTGGAAGATCCAGAATCACATAACCATATGACTGAGGCAGAGCATGGTGATGATGGAGAAACTGCCCTGGATACACCCAATAAAACTTCAGTTGATAATACATGTCGTGCCTCAGAAGAACTGAATGAATGCCATTATAGCAACAGTCAGATAAATGCAATCTGTGAATATGTGCTTGATGCTGCTGCAGTAGTTCCTGAAGTGGTGGTGGCTTCTGATAAAGATGATGGAGAAACAGCCAATGACTCGTCCCTAGATAACCCCTATGTATTGGGAGATAGCCTTCCTTCATTTGTTGGAAAAGTAGTGGGGGAGGCGGATGTTCAAAAGGAGGGAGGGAGTATGGATGGTGAAAACCACTTGCTCTCCATTGACCGGAAAAGCATCGTTACTAGAACAAGGTCCCTTTCTGGGAAGGTACCTGGATATGTGCCGGAAACAGTTCCAGAAGAAACAGGCCCAGATGCTGATTTGCAGCCATTAAGCACAACTCCCATGGTGGCTGAAGACTTAAGCCATAACTTCTCTTTGTTGGATGGCAAGCCTATGGAACTGAATAGGGCATTACCTGCAAAGCCAAGACGCTTTATTTTATACCCTCGGTCTTTTTCAGTAGAAGGTAAAGACATCCCAGTCTCTGTTTACAGAGAATCTGATACCTCTATAATGGATTACAATAGAATAAACAGGATGGAAGACCTCTCTTTGCCTTGTGTAATTGCTTCATCAGGTAGCTTTTCCCAGAGAAATCATCTTCCATCCAGTGGGGTGTCCACCCCATCCTCAGTTGTGGATATACCACCTCCTTTTGAACTAGCCTGCATTACCAAAAAGCCAATTACTAAAAGTTCACCTTCACTTTTAATAGAGAATGAATCCCCTGATAAATACTGCAAGAAAAAGAAATCCTCTTTTAAAAAGTTCCTCACCCTGAAGTTCAAAAAGAAGACTGAAAATAAAGTTCATGTGGATGTTCATCTTTCTTCTTCAAGATCTTCCTCAGAATCTAGTTATCATGGACCTTCCAGGGTCATGGAATTGGACAGGAGGAGTTTGAGTAGTTCACCTCAGCTGAAATCACGTACGGGCAAGCTGAGGGCCTCTGAGTCTCCAACTGTTTTTTTCTATAAGGATGGCAAGAGAAAAGGGACACCCAAAACCTTTAGTAGGAGTGTATCACGGGTGGAGTCTTTTGAGGATCGTTCAAGACCACCTTTCATGCCCCTTCCATTAACTAAGCCTAGGTCTATATCATTTCCTAATGCTGATACTTCTGACTATGAGAATATTCCAGCAATGAACTCTGATTATGAAAATATACAAATTCCTCCGCGAAGGCCCACCAGGGCAGGAACTTTTACTGAGTTTTTTGAAGATCCTAGCAGGGCGTTATCTGCTGCTAACGAGAACGATGGCTATGTGGATATGAGCAGTTTTACAGCTTTTGAGAACAACAAACAGCAACCTACTAACCAGGAAACAGAAAGGTATTGTAACACATATTTGTGTAAAGCCAGTTAGCCTTGACCGGAGAAGCTAGACTTCCTGTGTATTGGGAGTTGTAGGCATACCCTCCACTTTACTTGGCTTATCTCCCCTCTTCAGGAAATGCTTTCTATAAATACAAGATTGTTAAAAGGTATATGTGCACACATTTAAATATATATATTTATATATCTTTAAATATATATATTTAAATGGCAGTGGAGTATCACATATGGGAAGTGCTGGGGAATCAAAGTTAATTTTAAGAAACTGTTTCTCTACTACAGGGACTGTTTTTTTAAAAATCATTATTATTCTGGCCAATGCTCCTGCATTCTTTTCTGATTAGAAGCCATCGTATCAGGAGGGCACGTGACTGAGTCTCTGTTGCATGTCCCACTGCAGTGAAGGGAGGCTGCAGGGCAATAGCTGCCTCATTGCATTCTGTACTTTTAGCTTTCATGTGGTTGCTCTTGTCTGTTCCTTTAGGGATCATTGGCATTTTTGGTTCCTGAAATAAAAGGATTAATCTATGGACTTTGCTCAAAGTCAACTGTTATGAACTGTATAAAGTTCATTATTTGTGCTAAAGCCTAGAGTAATCAATGTTTGGGAGATGCTGAATGTATTGCAAAAGTGTTTGAAGCTCTGCGCATTGGGATATCAATAAGGTTATTTTCTGTCTGATCATTGGAAGGGACTAAAACTTCCATCTCAATGAAGTCTTTAATTACATCACTGTTATTCCATTGGCTTTCCTTTGCCTTGACATTCATCTTGACAATTCTTTAATTACAAGTTTATAACTAGGAGAAAAAACATTGATAAACTTAAATACAATTTGTCTGTCTCAATTTGACTCAAAACAGAAAAGACAAGAAAGGAGAAGAATTAACTCTAAACTCTAGGTTTCTCTAAACATAGTCCAACACTGTAGCCACTATACATACTGTCTTTGTTCCCTCCAGCTCCTATTTTCTCCCTAATGCTTTTTCTTTCATTCCTCCATGCACCCTAGCTTTGCTTCTGTCCCCCATCTTCTTTTTTGTCTTATCTATCTTCCCATTCCTTCTCCCCCACAACTCACCTGAAGTTTCAAACTAAAACTGCAGCAGCTATTTTGGATAACATGGGCACCCACAGACAACATCAGTGAAATGTGCAGTTGCCTAAGCAATCCAAAATTACTATCAATGTTTGGGTTGCCAGCAACCGATACTAGCAACCAGCTGCGTATCTACCAACAGGGTGGGAGATGTCATAGTGACATCATTTTTTGGAGCGACCCAAAAATGATATCATCATGTAGAGATGAAACTCTGGCAGTTGCTCCAAATTATATGGTTTTAACCATAGAGTTTTGGGTAAATGCTAGAGTGTACCAATATGATGTTGTTAGTTGTACCAGAAGTGTAATCATCACATTACCAGTAATTACCCTGCATTTTCACCTGCTGGCAGCCCTAGTCAAAATCTCATAAGTAGTATCTGTAGTAACTGTAGTATCTGTAGTAACTGTTGATATCATGAGATATCAACAGTTTAAAACTTTTAAATTTTATTTACTCCTCTAGTTTTTTTTTTGTTTTTAAGGAGGGGTTTTCTAGAAATTTTGGAAGTTTGTATAAACATCATCCCCTTCTGTACCTGATCCCACTGTGCAACTGTTATGATATCCACTCTGAAGCCATATACAGATTTAGATATATAGATTCAGAACCATTTTAAGCTGTGAAGTTCTGTTTGCCAGGACTATTCCAGCTAGTCAGAAAAAAGATTCACCTTTTCATTTTCTTTCGTCAGAAAAAAACCCCATATATATATATGTTTGCATGTGGTATATCCTGACCAATAATTTTTAATTAGATTCAATCAAATTTATAGAGAGAGATCCCAATAATGAAAGCATGCTAGATATAATCTTTTCTTATAATTACTGATGTGGGTGTTAGCAGCCAGAATATTGTCCCCTGAAGGGCTGTTACTACTGTTCCCCAAAATTTAGCCATGTAGTATTAATAATTAAAATATAATTTGATAATACAAGACTAGAAATGCCATTAGCATGGTACATCCTGTGAAAAGTAGTTAGTCATATCATGTGGAGAAGGCCTTTGGGTCCCACAAAGCCTATAAACACTGTGGTATGGAATGGCCTAGAAGCATAAAAGAGATACATAGCTTTCACTTTTTGTTTTTATGATATGTTTCTGGCCTTTATATTGTTCTTGTAAAATGACAGTAATTATGACTGGAAGTATGTGGAGGGAGGGGGGAACTCCTCTCATACTTCTCCACATATCTATGTCAGTGAGATATATGCCACCTAGTGCCAGAGAGTTTGTCCTCATAACAACATGTATTCAGGGGCAGTAATTTACTCCTCTCCTCCCACAGAGGCCTTGTCCCCATACCACTTGCTGCAATCCTTGTTTCCCTGTCTGTCCACTAATGCTTTGAGTATCTTGCTGGCCCCCTGCAGACTGCCACCACCACCACCCCCGCCCTGCCTGCTTCACAACTGATCTGTTGTGCTTGAGCAATATGGATCAGCTGTCAACTAAAGAAAAAAAGTTAAAGGGCGTAAAGGGGGGGGGGAAATGGAGCTTTGCATCACTATTTTGAAAGCTGAGTTTAGCTCTCTCCTTCCTCCCCAGATTGGCTGTGGATAGAGCTTCCAAACAGAGATTCACAGAGCCCACCCTGGCATCTCCCCTTTAAGTCAGCATAAAAGAGGTTTTTCCTTTGCTTCAGCTACACGTGTCATGTTCAGAAATAGCACAATGTTATGTGGAATGGGGTTGTCAGGCCTTGAGGCTCCAGCAGCAGTGATGGATGGAAACGATGTCTCATAGCACTGCAACATCATTTGTGGCTGAAAAGACAGATTGACATCACTGCATTTCAGTGATGCTCTAGCAATCCAGCCATTCTCTATGGTTTTTTACCACTGCAACATGGTGACATCACTTCTGCTGGGGGAAGGCATGGACAGTTTTGTAGTGTGAGTTTTGTCTGCTCACACACTCATAGGAAGCAACTCAATATGTTTTGAAGGGATGCTGATATGAAAAGGACTTCCAAATACCCTTGCCATTCCCCTAGTGGGGGTAGGGGATCCCCAGCCTCAGCCCTGGCTGGCAGGGGAGGGAGAAAGGTGCAAGAACGCAATGGTGGGGCTCCAGAAAGCTCCTTACACACCCCATGTTGCTCCAGGAATTATGTCATTCATGGCACAACTTGGAAGTAATGGGTCACTCTGGCAGCTAATGGAGAAAAAGTAGCTCCCAAATTAATGTTTGGGGCTGATTTTTTCTCCATCGGTCCCTGGCACAATCTGCATCGCTCCAGGAGTGATGTTGTTCCTGGTGCAACCTAGGGTGCTCTAGAGACACCCCGCCCCCCATGCAACTCCCTCCATGCCCTCAACCTCCTGTTTGGTGCCCTAGGGATCTGGCAACCTTACTTCCAAAATAACTAGAACTGGAAGGCAGTACTGATTAAAATGCCCTGTTATAAAGTACTAAACTGGGTCAGTCCAATTATCTACCTAGTTCAAATACTGCTAGCAATGGTAATGCTGAATGCTATGGAAGAGGCAGATAACTGTATGTATACAGCACTAAAAGAATGGGCATGGACCCCTCTGTCAATCACTTCTGTCAGTTTAGTTTCTCCACCCACTACAGAAAAATGTAGGATGTGACTGTCTAATAGACAGATGCACAATCACCTTCTTTGTCTCAGTATCCATTGGTAATATATCTCACCAGATAGACCAGTCCTTCTAACTCATTTGTCATGAGAAACTGAAGCACTGCACATTGCTCAAACCTCCTCAGTATAAGTTGACAGGGTGCTGGAAGTCTACGCTGTTGCTCGAGGCAGGAATCTCTTGCTTCTCCCTTAGAGTCAATCTAAATGTTTTAGCTGGAACTACACTGTTTCTTTCTGTGCTTCAGAATACAGGATTGCAGAACTGAATTCATTAAGACAACCAATGTGGTGTAGAGTTTTCTCTCTCTGAGAGAGAAAGAGACAGGTTGAATCCCCACACTGCCCCACACTGCCATGGAAGTGTACTGAGGGATCTTGGACCAGTCACTCTCTCTCAGCCAGACCTACCTAACAAGGTTGGTATTATGAGGATAAAATGGAAAAGAGGAGACTGATGCTGTAAGCCACTTTCTCCATTGGGGAGAAAAGCTGGGAATAAATAATCTAATAAATATTAATAATACATTTTTAAAATGCCTTATGTGTAAAAAATTATATGCCAGAATCTTTCTTTCTGGAGAGCAGAGCTTTTTTTTACACAGAAGAGGATATAACAGGTTTATGTTACTTGGGGGAAGGGGGATTGAAAGTATGTACTGTGCTTCATGCTTTAAACCAAAATACTGGGAATGACAGACTACTTTTGGTGTAAAAGAGATATGTTGGGTGGGTTTAACAAGATGAAGATTGCACAGTTTAGAGTTCTTAAGTAGCCACTCTTTTATGGCTCCTATTGTACAGTTGTCAGCACAAGCAGACATCAACAGAAGCTAATTGGTCCCCAAGTTATAAAACAATGATAAACTCAGGATTTCTTTCTCTCTGTCAGGGCACTTTGAAAGAAAGCTGAATTTTATTCCAGCATAAGCTTTCATGGACTAGAGCCCACTTCCTTTAGAAAAATCAGTGGCTATTTATTACACCTTTTATGTAGCATATATGTATGAAAACAGTCAAGCATGAAATTCAAGAATTACGAAGAAAAATTTGATTACATAAAATTCAAATCTAATCAAGAATGATTCAGAGTTAACTAGTTAACATGGGATAAATCTGGGGCTTTCCCCAACCATTATAGATGATAAGTAGTTTAGCAAAACTTGTGAATGGTCTCTGTATTTTTCTTGATTTATTTGACTTCTACATAACTAAATTTCTGCTGGTACGTTCTGCATTTCATTGCCCCTGGACCCTACTTTATGTATTTTTTGCATTCTTGCAGTTAACAAAATTGGTTCAAGTTCACAAAAACTTATGCCAGGTTAAAATGTTACGTTTTTAAACTGCCCCAAGACTCTGGGTTATTTTTCTGCATCAGACTAAGATGGCTATCCCTCTGGATTCATTTTTATGTTACACTCTCTCAGAATGGAAAGTGTCCTCTGTGCCAATGTCTTGAATACATCTAGATTAAGTGCACTTAAGTTTTCTTAAGAAAGAGCAGTAATTTTTACTAATTCCTCCCTTCCACTGCCAGACCTCCACTATGTTTTTCCTGAGGATCTACTGACCTCCAGGAACAAAATGGAGGTGGTGCTCAGTAGATTGCAGTGAGGGACAGTAAGTGAAAATCACTGCAGCCTCATAAAAAAACTTAAGTTGGATACAGGCCACAATATGGCAACTGCTGCGCAAGCTAATCAGACTTGGGTGGTTTCCACATGTGGAAGCCTAGTTGTTGATCAAGTGCAGAAGCCACTGGAGCTTCCACACTACAGGTTTCCCTGCCCCAGTCTTGCAGCAATGGCCATCCCTAGACTACTGGTAGGGTTGACAGCCCTTGCCTGAAAAATGGGGAACAAGGGGGTTGGTAGGCAGGCAGGCCCCCCAATTCATTTTCCTTGTGTGCACTCGAAGTCCTGATGAAATCACTTCATGTTGAAAATTGGAAGGTATGGGGTCTCTGTCAGTGGGGGCATTTTTGTGACATTTGGGGGCACTTTGGCCCCACTAAGACCATATAGCTTCCAATTTTTCAATTGGAAATGTGTCATCAGGGCCTCCAGAGCTTGCATAAATGAGCCATTTTGCCCAATGTTCCCCCTCATTGCACCCCCTTGCTGGGCAGGAGAGTGGGGCTGGGGAGTGAAAGGTGGGGACAAGGGATGCCCATTGACATCCTTAGCTACCAAGATTTTTACTTAAAAAAATACACTAGAATATCATCAAATTGATATAATATTATAACGATAGGGATAATATCTGAATTCCCAGCTTTTTAAGAATTAAATCTCTAGACCCCTCAGTTGCAAAGGTATAAGGGGAAATGCATATTTCCACAAGGGAAGGGTCAAGACACTTTTAAGAATGAAAGCTGGGAATTCAGAGAACCCATTATGCTAATTGTTACAACAGTATATCAATATAATGATATTCTAGTGCAGGGACCCCTCGCAGGATTCCCATGCCAGTCCCCTGCTGGGAGTGGGGGATCCCCGGCTCCTACCCTTCACACCCTGCCCCCACTTACCTGGCCGGTGGGGGGAGATGCGTTTCCTGGGGCACGCCCTTGAGCCACTGCGGAGCAAGGGAGTGCTTGCGCTCTGCAGCAGCCGGATTTGGGTTGATTTGGGTCAAATTGGGCTGCTGCATAACGGAGGCGTAATTCCGCACTCTGCAGTGGCCGGATCTGGGCTGCGTAGTGTAGGAGCACTGCTGCATTATGCAGTGGCCCAATTCGGCCCCCTGGGGAGTGTGGAAGCACTCCCAGGGTGGCCCATGACCTACACAGTGGCATCACTTCCCAGAAGTGACATAATCGCACAAGCTGGGAGCATGTGTGCACTGCATACACATGCAAGAAGAAAAACCCCAGGAGGGAGCTGGGCCCCTGATCTCCCACCCAGGAGGAAGGGATCTGGCAACCCATAACACTGTGGCACCCACAAGTTCTTACCCTGGCATCCACCAAGCTTCTCAGAAGGTGTGGAGCCTTTGTACGACAGGGCTTGTTACTGGCTGCCCTAACTTAAATGAAAGGGCTTTTCATGGTGGTAATAGCAACAACTGCCACTGGAGAATCAGGAGGACTACTAAGCATCCAGGGTTGTGGTTCTATTTCCATTCCCCTTTCAGGGTTTCTTTGCCTACCGTTTGTCCCCTCACTCCAGGATTTCCTTTGTTTCCTTTTGTTCCTCTTCTGCATTTTTTTTCAAAGTGTGGCTGCCATTTTGGATTTGGCTCTGCCTTAGGGTTCCCTGGCCCACCTTTCACCCCTTGCCCCTCTCAGCTGGCTGGTGGGGGGAAGAATAAGTGGGGAGGCAGGCTGGGAGCCACTGGAGCATGTGATGAAATAGCACACACGCATTCTGGATGCCCTGATGACGTACTTCAGGTTGAAAACTGTAAACTATTGTGTCTCGGTGGGGCTGAATCGACTCCAAACATAGTGAAAATGCTGTTTGGGTCCAATTTTGGCCCTGCTGAAACCCCATAGCTTGTTTTTCAACTGGAAGTGATGTTATTGGGCCTCTGGAATGCATGCACCCGGTGTACAAACAAAGAAGCTCAATCAGGGTCCCGTGCCTGCAAAGCAACCCCAATCTCCCACTTTTAAGGTGGTGGAGGCTAGCAACCTTGTTGTACCTCTTGTGGCAGCCATTTTCTCTTGGAGCTCACCAGACCTTCTCAATATTCCAAAGGTACCCACAGACTCAAAAAGGTTGAGGTCTCCTGTTCTGGTGCCAATTTATTAAAACGTTAAACGGTTCTCCTGGGGTGGGGAGGAGCAGGAAATGATTGCTGTGGGAAAGGATCAGAGAGAGCCAGTTTGGTGTAGTGGTTAAGAGCGGCAGGACTCTAATCTGGAGAACCAGGTTTGATTCCCCACTCCTCCACTTGAAGCCAGCTGGGTAACCTTGGGTCAGTCACAGCTTCTCAGAGCTCTCTCAGCCCCACCCATCTCATTGGATGACTGTTGTGGGGATAATAATAACACACTTTGCAAACCACTCTGGGCATTAAGTTGTCCTGAAGGGCGGTATATAAATCAAATGTTGTTTTTGTTGCTGAAATAGCTGCCATGTGTGCAGAAATAGCCAGACTTTCCCACCGATGTTGCAGTCATCCAGGCTTTACTGCAATATTTCCCAAAACTTCAGAGCAAATCAAATTTGTGAAAAATATGATAAGAAGTGCAGAATCCCTGAGCGGTGCATGAACGCACCATGATGCTGTGGGGAAACAGGAAAAAAACCCTTCTTCCCAATAACATTTAACCCCAGGTTAGATAACCTGTGTGGAGATGGCCTTGCTAAACTGAAAAGTTATACAAGTAGATCGCTGGCACTGTTTTCAGTATTTTTGGTTATGAAACGTTCTGAAATGCATATAGTGCATATGTATATGAAATTTATTACACATACATATCAGCAGTCCATTTGTACTTTCCATCTTTGTACTTTGCCAGGAAATATTTATTTGCTAATTAGGTGAGGTGCAGATCACAAAATTTGTTTAATGAGCTGCAGAATCTCATGGCACACATTTCATTTCCACCTTGGAGAGTGTCAGAGCCATTCCACTTGCTTTTCTTCCAGCTTTCCATGGACATGTATCCTGAGGCCTCCCACTTCCGTTCTAGAACTCAGTAGTGTTTAATCTGGGTCTGCCGATCTATGTTACTCTTAGTTTCTTGATGGCACTTCTTCTAATTGGTATTGCATTTTCTTGCTTTTTTCATTCGTTTCTGATTGCAAACTGCCCTAAGGGCCCAAATGCACTGTGTGTGGTGGTTTAAATGAACAAATTGAATAAACGAATTACACTTCCCTCTACAACGCAGAATCCTTGTGTGTTGGTGGATCTCACCTGAAATTCTTCTTGGGATAAGAAAGGACAATCTCATTGTCTCTTGCAAATTTGCAGTCCACACACAGATATTAGTATCAAGTGAGCAACCTACCTTCCTATGTCCAACTGGGGCAATTCCAGAGTTCATCCTCTGGTGGGGTGAGTTAACCAACTAAAGCTGTTTTTTACACTTCCTATTGGCTGCAGAACATCGCGCAGAGTTCCTGAGACGACAGCATCTTCCTGGCACAATTTCCTGTCATAACTCCGGCTCTCACACGAAATCACGCCAGGAAGACACTGTCATCCCAGGAGCTTTGTGCAATGTTCTGTGGCCAATAAGAAGTGTGAAAACAGCCTAAATGACATGCTAAGCTAAAGTTTCTGTTATAATCAATTTTACTTCTAAGGGAAGAAAAGAACACTCCTGCGTCATATACTGATGTCTACAGGTGGGAAGAGGAAGAGACATTTAGGAGTAAATATAAGTAGATCTAGTACAGGTGTATTGGGAGGGGGGCAGGGGCACAGAAATTTCTAGCACTGAAATGAAAGGCAGATCAAATGGATGTACTAGCAGAAGAAGTTTGCCATTGGAGTTTGCCAAGTTTGCCACTTGCAATATCAGTAATGCATTATACTGTACCAGGGTAGGAACTCTACTTTTGTGTGAATGACAGCACACTGACTTACATGCCATATATGCCAGTATTAAACTCAAAGCATATAGAACCAATAATCTTTGTGTTCATTGTTCATGTATATGTTTTGTGGGGGTAGGGGGGGGATAAGTGGGGTGAATCATACCAGGAATAATAATCAGAGGCATTTCCCTGTGAATTTTTCCCTTTTAAGAGTAAGTATCAAGCTAGTATTATACTAGTAGTAATTACTTGTGTATATAATGCTCTTCCCTTACTTTCAATGAGATGTAAGCACCATTGGTTACAGAAGGGTTCTCCCATGCACAACAGTAACTACTGGATAGTTCATCTGTATGTGTTCTCATAATGGCATTGGTAGTATATCCTTTGGGTCATTATAAGACCTAATGTTATAACAGGATCCAATTTTTCCCCACATATTACAGACAGGAGTTCATAAACTTGCAGAACTAGACCTGTGTTGCCTATAATGAGAAGAAGAATGGGAAACTAGCCAATATACATTCGCATTTCAAATCACCAAGTCCCATTCTACCTTGTAGAAATGTGTTACCTTCTATACTTGCTGTTGCTGACTCTTATTGCAAAGATTTATAGGATGAGGCATGGCATATTACCACTCTGAGGCAGCCCGTGAATCTTCTTTTCTTAGCTTCTTAATGATACACAGTGCCTATATCCCATAGCATTAAAAATGCAATTGCTTTTGGTTGTTGTGGTTGCAGTTGTTACAAATCTAATTCAATAGTTTATGGTTGGTTGTTCAATCCGACACAGTTATTTATAGCATACAGTACATTTTTAATTATCCTGCAAGAACTGTGCTTTCATGGGACCCATGGGGGTTTAATGTAAAGCCCCTTAATATTCTCTTTTCACTGGCACGCAACAATTAATTTTATCTTAATGGACCAATTAGAGTTAATGGATGGGAGAATGTATTTAAGAGGCACAGTCTGTTTTGGCAGGACCCCTCTTAAAGAGCTAATAAAAGGACCCTTTCACTTGGGTAATTGGTTGGATTAATTAGAGGGTATCTCTTCAAAGGCTTAAAGTAAGCAGAATTAGACCTATCGCCACCAAACACCTTTCAGTGGTCTATCTGCCATCTTATAAACTTCTACCAGCTTTCAATGGTGCTGTCACTGGAGGTTTCTTCTGTTCTTCACCACAAATAGAGAATAATCCAACTAGCAGGAATACCTTGTTTTACAAAGACCTTGTTCTTACATCTTTATTTATTTTGCTTTCTCCAGCGAGGATCCATCTACCAAGCAATTAGATTGCATAAGTAGCTCTTGCTGGCTTTCTTAAAGCACCAGTTTTATGCTTTAGCATTTCCTCATCTTCTCTTCCAGTGAACACTGCTGTTGGCCTTTTATTTTAAGACACTTACCTATATATTATGGGAAGGAAGGTGGCATAGTATAGCTTGATGTCATCAGATCTCGGAAGCTAAGCAGGGTCAGTACTTGGATTAGAGACCACCAAGGAAGACTCTGCAGAGGAAGGTACTAGCTAACCACCTCTGCTTCTCACTTGCCTTGACAGCCCCTTGCTGGGTCATCATAAGTCGATTGTGACTTGACAACACACACACAGGTTATATATTGAGTTTTGTCTGTGGGGTGAAATATCAGCTTCCTAAACTTGTATTATTGTGTAGTTGGTCAGTTTGATCTATATGCAAGTGTTGATAGTAATGTACTATCTCTTTAATTTGCTCCTGTTCTTAAACTTAAAACTGTGGCTTTTGTGATGGATATGATTATAAATATATGACACTATCTTATATTGAATCAGCCCATTGGTACATCTAGTACAGCATTGAAACTCTGATTGAAGGTCTTAAATGGAGATCTTTAAGAGGTTGGAATCTGAGCTTCTTTAACAGGAGATGCTGGGATTGAACTTCATATGTGTAAAGCATGGTCTGTCACTGAGCAATGGCTCCAGTTCCATGATTAAAACACAATAAAGACCATAATTCTGTCCTAACTATCACATTCAAACCTCTTCACGGCCTTGGCCCCTCATATCTGTGTGACCGTCATGGCAGCTTCACTCATCTGAACAGGGTCTTCCGAAGATACCACCCTACATTTTGGCAAAATCAACAGCTGCCTGTACACATGCTTTCTCCGTGGTGAACCCACTCTACAGAATGGCCTGCCTGAGGTGGTCAGGAAAGCCCCTACTCTTCTGACTTTCTGTAAACTATTCAAAACTAAATTATTCAGGAGGGTTTTCTACGCAGATTACAGGACTGTATCATAAGAAATAGCCCAGAAAGATGCCTTGATAAGAACAGGGGGTCTATTGGGTACTGTCTGCTGATGTAGATATGCACCTACTAGCTGCTAAACTTGCCATGGGAATTAGTTATGTTGCCATGGGAATTAGTTCCATGCTGCTAAACTTGCCATGGGAATTAGTTATGTTTTGTTTCAGATAGATTTCATCTCTGTGCTCAGCTTTATGCTTGTTTAAATTTTTTTCTGCTACTGTTCCTGATTGCATCTGTCTCCCTGAATGTCCAAACTGTTCTTCACTATTATACTTTGCTCAATGAGTGTCCTATGGTTCCTTGCACTGTTGTAATCCGCCTTGGAGCTCAGTGAGAAAAACAGACAATGTATAAATAAATAAATTTTGAACTTCTTGTGAGGACTTTCTTTGGATTAAGAAACCAGAGATTCAAAGAACTAAAGATTCCTGATTCAGCTTTCATAATTGCATTATGTTCCAAAACATAAATAAAGGAAAGGAAAGAAATGGAACCAAGAAACAACAAAACCAGGTTTGCAGAACAGTACAGTTTGCTGCACAGTAGTACAGTCTTACCAGTCCACGGTTTGGATCCTATGTTAAATTTCTGTTAACAGAAGGGAGCATGATTTATGCTGATTGTCCCCTTCCCACTACAGATGTCCAACTCCTGCCTTCTGCTCCTGACAATCCTTTATCACTCAAGAGCAGCAATTTAGGCTGTAACATGATGGGGGAGGTGAGTCAGCCCCTTTCCCCTAATGAAAATGTCTTCTGTGGGTGGAGATTTACCACAGGATGCAGGCCTCCGTGTGGATTTATATCTCTATTCATTGACTCCAGGATTATGAATTTGAAAAAAAAAATGTGTAGCTTGGACTAGAGTCAGAAAAGTGAACACCAAAATTATCTAGTTTAAACAAAGACTATATTCATGTTTTGAGAGTTGAAATGGACAAAGCTCTATTAATTTCAGCAAAGTTATGCCAATTTATATCATTTGAAGAACAGATTGTAAATCTTGCTGTTCCTTTCTGCACCGCTGGGTGTTGCTTTATGGCATGGAATAGAATCCACTTTTATCTAAAGTTCTGTTTAAGACATTTATGATGAAATTGGTTGTATGCAGATTTCAGCGAACAAGGAACAGACTTATTGAGTTTATGACACACTTAGGAATGAGTTCTGTGCTATGCCAGCCCAATGTATTACTATTGGTTTTAGAGAGATTTCATCTTTGGAAATCTGTGAATTGCTGCTTTTCATTCTTGTTTTTCTGTTATAAATGTTGGCCCTAAACAGTTTGGAAAATTTGGAAATGATACTGCCCAAACAATTGTTGTTTTTGTACTCTCCATCCAATTTGACTGAGGATATATATCAACAAACTATTCACCCCTGCTGGGGAAAATTCCATGTTTTGTTCCACCCAATATCTGAATTGTGTTCTTTTGTGTGCGGAACCCTCTATGATGATACCACTGGAAGTCTCTGAATGACTACAGACTACACATGAGGATAAAATCAATGAGTCAGAGAAGGGAAAGAATAACATACAGTGGAAAACCTAAAATAACCCACATTTAAAATCTTTTTTTTAAAAAATAAGCAACATTATCAAGGCCAGCATGGGAAAAGTCAAATGTAATACAGAGCAGAATGATTTTGTGCATCACTCCTGCCACTATCAGTTACATTTTTATCCCGCCTTTCCTCCTAAGAATCAGGTGGCATATACTGGATTCTGTCCCCTCATTTTTAACTCACAAAACTCTAGTGAAACAGAGTCAGGTTGAGAGACTGCTGCTGAGCCAAAGTCACCTAGTAAGTAGAGATGGGCACGAACAGAAAAAAAAATGAACATGATGTTCGTTGTTCGTTGGCATCCATGAACAGGGACTCACGAACAACCACGAACATGGCCCTGTTCACAAACATGTTCGTGGTTGGCTGTTCATGGGGGCCAGCAGGCTGTTCTCCAGCCATCATCCAAGTCAAGATCCCTACTGCACCACTTCCAGAAACCTGACCTGAGCAGGCACCAGGAAAGGTACCAATAATAAATAATAGCTTGGCCCAGAGCCTGGCAGCAGCCCTGGAACTTGAAGGGTTAGATTCCTATCCCACCACACACAAAGAAAATTCAAGCTCCAATGCACTCTCTCTATCAAAATGCCAACAGCAACTCTCTCTCCACTGTCTGCAAAGTCAGAGCTGGGAGCCCCCCTTCCCCTCTGGTCTTTGCTCCCTTGTTGTAACAAATTTGGAGCTCCACACTTGGAAGGAAGACCTGCCTATCAAGCTAAAATGGGCTTAGATTGGGGTTTCCAGGGCAACAGCAGGAGTTCAGACAGAGTTCAGACAATCACTGCCTAAGTTGCCAAGGGAATTGATTGCAGGTGCCAGACTGTATGGCTTGACGAACAGCAATCAATGAGGCTTGCAATGACCACCTGTTTGTTTAGAATGTGACCTCATGAACAGCTTGTTCGCGAACAGCAGATTGGGCTATTCATGGCTTTTTTTGGTTCGTATTGCTGTTCGTGCCCATCTCTACTAGTGAGCTTGAGTAGGGGCTTGAATGTCTGCAATCTCTGCTCATCGCTTTAGGCATTGCACTGTACTGCCTTATGACTGTGGGAATAGTGCGGTTCTCTCCCAATACATGTGCAATTAGGGATCTTGCGGCTTCCATGACAGATGGCACAAATTACGAACAAACTTGCGCTATAGCACTTCTTATCATACTAGTATGATACTGAATATACAGCTGGATTACACTTTTTGAATACAAAGCAGTCATTATCTGCACTCTTGCTGGGGAGTAAACCCATTGAACTCACTAAGATTTACTTCCAATTTAATATTCATAGAATCAAGCTACAAGTTTAACATGCTTCTTAGCTACCACTGCTGTGGATTGCCTTGCTCAAGGGCTTATGGCCTGGTTCACACATGCAATACATCACTTGTTTGCTTGTTGGATAGCGGCTGAATGTGTGAACTGCACCCATCATAAAGGATTGCATTATGTATGAGTTCTATCTATGGTTTTAGATACATAATGTAGTTTCAAGTCATCTTTTAACGTTATAGTCATCAAGTAATGAGTACCCTTGTGTGAACCAATGGTTATGCTTCCAGCAATGTTGTGAGGGTAAGTAAGAAGAAGATTGTATGGTGTTCTACTTATTAAGAAAAAAGAATGATTATTATGACTTCTTTGACTGAAGTACCCTTATCAGATGAAACTACCCTTAATCATCTCAATTACTTGGAAGGGCAAACTGAGGATTTCTTATTTCCTTAGTCATTCTCATTAATTCCTGTTTCCCTTCGCCATATCTTTTTCTCTTTCTGATTTTATCTGTTTCTGAATTTTTTTACACGTGGATGAAGAGAAAATGAAATCAATAGTACTGCAATAATGCACAGTCTTAGGTCTTTGATTAGGGTTCCATCTTATATATGTGTTTTGCAGTTTTCATTCTGAGTTATTCACTGCTTTAATGCTGGATTACTTGTACTTTTAGAAGGCCGAGGGCTACTACCTACAAAACATATAGAGTAAACATGTTGCAGAAAGTCATGATTGGCTCCAGTCCACTAATGGTGCATAGAAAAGATATAATTGCCTAATGTGCTATGAGGTAGAAATGGGTATGCATTAACTTGGTATGCCATGTGTACATTATCACATTTGACAATACCTTACATATTTGTTTCATCACATGGATTGGCAGCAGGTTTCCATGATGAATTCATGCAGAGAAATACTAACAAATGTGCACCTGACAATCATATCTGGCACTATATATGAGAGTTGGGCATATCTTTCTTCAGTAAAATGTACAGAAATCATCCAGTATATATCCATTTTGGCCATGTACCATGTAGAGTGTTTACATAGGTTTTATTCACCATATGAACAGTATGGACTAGAGGTGGGTACAGTCCAGAAAACAGACCATAATTTTGCACTGTCTGGTCTGGTTCATGGTTCGTGAACACACAGTTTGTAGGACTCACCTTTTTCATGAATTTTGGTCCATTTGTGCCAGTCCGTTGGTCCGTGAGTCCAGACATCCTGGCACCAATCTATCAGTTCCCTAGGCAATGGAGAGGACGTCCGCAGACCTTTTGCAGACCTTAAAAACTTAATAGGCTGCTCTGCCTGCCGAGCAGAGAACTCCTATTCTGTTTTATGGAGCAAGGAGCAAGAACAAATTCCCTAGACAACGGAGGGGTGGATGTTCTGCAGCTAATCTTAGCCCTCAAAACCTTGATAGGCATCTCTGCCTGCCAACCAGAGAGCTCTCATTCTTCAAGGGAGGGGTGGATGTTCTGCAGCCAATCTTAGCCCTCAAAACCTTGTTAGGCAGCTCTGCCTACCAACCAGAGAGCTCTCATTCCACAAGGGAGGGGTGGATGTTCTGCAGCCATGGCAACACCAATCTTAGCCCTCAAAACCTTGTTAGGCAGCTCTGCCTGCCAACCAGAGAGCTCCCATTCTTCTCTATGCGAGCAAGGAGCAAGAATGAGTTCTCTAGCCAACGGCTGGGAAGGTGTCTGTGTGGTGAGTGAGGAGGCCCTTCCCCCACCCTTTTCTGTTTGATTTTGCCTCATTGCAACTTTTTGGTGCTGCTAGACAATGCAAGTCAATTGGCATTTGCGACTCCAGAATCTAGTGTAAGTTTCCTGTGGGTGGCCACATTGGGGGTTTATAACTCGGGAATCCGAAATACAATTTTGACCAAACTTGGAGGGTGGCTGCTGAAGATTTTCTGCGAGTTTGGGCTCTCTGGCTATGGACCACGGACCAACAAACTGTTCTGTGAATGGGGCTGGTCCGTCAAAGTTCGTGGTCCATGGCCTGTGAAAATCGATGGACCACGGGCTGGTGGTCTGTGGGGTTTTCCCGGTCTGTGCCCACCTCTAGTATGGAAGCATGCATTGGATATATCTCTGTGATGTGCATGTGGCATTTTTTAAAAAGACATCTTTTTATGTTTTATTGAATAGAAACAAGTATGTGCTGAATATGTACATATTATTAGTGCAATGTCAGGTTGCCCTAATTGATGGTTGCTGTGACTCATGTCTTTCAAAATACTGAGGCATGCATTCAAGTAATAATTTCCCTTATTTTACCAATTAAGCATGTACAGGATAGAAAACATGAAACAACTGAAACATTAAATTTCCTAAATAGCTGTAGTAATGTAAGACTGTTTGGAGTGTTACCTAAGATTGCTTGGCACATTACCTTGGAGCTCTTTACTGGCAGTTTTCCCAGTAGCTGTAGAAAATCAAAAACTCATCTCTCACTATAAAATTGTCCTTCTGTCTCCAGCCAACTAAGTCATTGCCTGAAGCCTCTGGGATTAGCTAGCAGCATTGTAGGAAAGTCTATTAATAAGGAGGACAGTGAAAACTGACTGTACCAAAAACTGCTTGAAATGCATGCAGTTTGAATTTTCAAGCTGGCATCCTTTACTGCAGTGTTAGGAGATAAGTTCTAGAAGTATTTGGGTGTTTGATATTGAGTCTTAATGTGACATATCTTGGTCTGTTCATCTGTTAGTGACTACGCCTACCTTCCATGCCCTATGCTTTATGAAATGCATAATGGAAAATGACAAAGACCCTGTTACTGTATTGCATGTTCTAGTAATATCTAGACTACTGTAATATGCTCTGTTTGGGGCTGCCCTTGAAGATATTCTTTTCAATTAACTGGACCAGACTGTGGGTGTTTATTTAAAAAATTTTTTTTAATGCTCTAAACAGTCTGGGTCATAAGTACTTTATAAACATTTCCCCCCACATGAATTCCCATCTCTGAGCTCAAACAGTGGGCCTTACTGAAGAATCCATCATTGAGGAAGGAAAATTGTAGAAATATGTCTTCTCATTGGTGATTTCCTAAGGGAAACCCTCCAAATCCACATTCTTGGCCCTTTTGGAAGAGAATTTAACCCTCTTTTATCTTGCAAAGCTTTCTGAATTTTAAATCCTGCTGGTTTTAGTAGGTTGGATTCTATGACTCCCTACCCCCACTGAATGAGGAGCCCTGTTTCCATGGAGGAAAAGCTATTCAGTCAGGAAAGTCTTGCTATACAGGAGAAAGATGGTCACAGTGGAAGGGATTTAATTAATTAATTAATTAATTAATTAATTAATTAATTAAAGACCTTCTTAGCAGCTACACCTGAACTTTGGCGCTTGCTTCTCTAGAAACTATACATGGCCTCCTTTATGATGGGCCTTCAAATACCAATTAAAGGATTTTTTTTCAAAGCATCTTTTTATGAGGTGTTTCCACAGATTTAAAATTTGTTTAATGTTTTTATGGTTTTAATGTTTTCTGAATTTTTCATCATAACTGTCATGACCAGCTTTTTATTTTACTGATTTCTGAGCCTGGGTATTTTTAAAACAGAGGCAGCATATAAATAATCTAAATAAGTGACGGGAAATGGAGTTAGCTTTGAATGCATGCAGTCCCTATACTTTGGCCATGATTGAAATTCTATCCATGCCTTGCTTGTTTCTTGTAGGCCTGCAGAAAGACAGAAGCAGATTGCATCAAGCACCGCTGCTGAGTTCCCTTCTTAAGCCCTGTACAGTAAAAACAAATGCCAGTGCATGCTATTAATACAACTCCAGCCTGTCTAGCTTCGTGGCCTCATGACACTTGCTTAAGATTGTATGCCTTTCTAGTATTCACTGAGATGCCTCTCTACAATTTTATCCCCCTCCCCGTTGCAATTCTCTGGGAAGTGGAACTAGATAAATCTTCCAAGGTTGCTGCCCTTGTCTGGTGGGTATATTTGTACAGAAGCCATCTTCCCAATTGGATGGAAGTTTGAATGTGTGAAACTAAAGAGGGAAAAGATCCAGGAAGGTTAACTAATTGTGGTATAATAATTCCAGACAAATTTTGTACCTCTAAGACTGCTGTAAAATTAAGAGTTTTGACCATCTTGTGTTTTCCAATAGTATTGGCCTTATCATGTGAGGTACTGGATTTTAATGTAATGACTATTCCTTTTGCTCTTCTGTTGTCCACAGTGATGAAAGTGAGTGATCTATTTTACCATTTGCTAAACTGATACGGAGCTATTGAGGAATGTGAGTGAAATACTTGATTTTCCTGATCTACTGTGCTTGGCCATTCTTGAAACACTTCAGTGCTATTTTTTAAGCATCAGTAGAAAGGGGTTGATCCAAATAGGCTTGCCATTTGCCCATCCATGCTGCATAAATCTCTGCTCTCAGCCTCAATCCCCTGCTCTCAAGAAACTGAAGTGCAGGAGGAAAAAATGACCAGAAAAGGGCCTCCACAGTGACACTAGGAGTTTCCCTCATGCCTCTATGGTCTTTATCATAGAGATGTAGGGAAAAATCAATGTCACATCCTCCCCAAACTCCACCCTCCCTGGCACTGCCCTCAGAATCTCCCAGCATTTGCCAAATCAGTGCTAGCAAGTGAAATCGATGAATATATGAATTCTTACAATTGGCTAGAACATGTTAAAATTATAGAGATGTACAAATTGAATTTGTAGGAAAAATTAATTCTTGAATGCAATGATATTGGTCAGTGGGATGTAGTGGTTGGACAAGTATTAGGGATTTCTTGCTTTAGATTCCTACTCGGCTATATAGATTGCTAGATGCTCTTGGGACAGCCGCTCTCCCTCCACCTAAGTACTGAGATATGGGGAAGAAAATTTCCAAAAGCGCTATTTTTCTGTGGAAAAAAAATCTTCATTTTAAAACATTCATTGTATCAAAATTTATTAACAATAAATGGATATCATTACCAATATAATATTCAGTAAGCCTGGTCAGTTTCAAAGTTTTCAGTAATGTTTTTACATGATTATTCCTAGGAACTGAGTGTGAGAGAGTATATGGTATGTTTTACTGATTTGCAAAGGGGGTTGAAATAAAACAACAAATATATATATAATAATCCAAATAAATCAAATTAAGAATTCTGATTGGTGATGCAGGCCAAATCAAAAGTGAAGCTAAAATGTATTCATGTGTGTCCTCTCATATAATCACCATGAATCTAACAAGTAATGTGGCTAATAGAGTGGAGAATGACAGAAACTCTGTGCAGATAACATAGGAACCTCCTGCCCCCTGCTAGCTCTCCCTGCTACTGCTCATGTAGGTGGCAGGGGATTCTGAGGTAAATGGGGGGCAATCAGTGTTGCCAGTGATCCTATCATGTTGGGCAATGTTTTGGCATTTGCCTCAGACTCTGTGTAAACCATAGTTAGGAGTGAATACTAGACTGTTGCCCCTATGCAATCACATCACTTCCAGGCTACACTAGAAGTGACTTCACTACATCATTGGCTATGGCTGCTTCCAAGGAAGTGCCCCACTGGTTGCCACTTGCCAACCATGTGAGTCTCCCTGGCTAGTTGCCAGACACATCCGTGCATTGACTCACTATTTGGGGAAAGAGAGTGGGCACACGCGTATTGGCCCCATCCCCTGCCTCTGTGCAATCTTTTAAGTTTCTGTACAGTGTGAACACATGGAGTAAGTGCCCAAACATCCCTCCCTCCATGATCAGGAGGAATACAGTGGGGAAGAGAACAATGTGTGGACACTTTCATTGCGTATCTGCAACATGCAGACTTGGCAGTTGCACTGAGGCAGTTGACCCTTGCCCATTCTCCTTTGCCACATGAGTCAATGTGTGGTTGAGTTGACTGCACAGAACTAGGTAAATCAAGGTGCCCCAATTATCTCCATGGAAGAGCCAAATATTCTGTGGAAATAGATGACTGTGGACAGCCATGTCCATGGCATACCATACACAGTTCTTTGGTGTGCTAGAATTAGCACATTGTTTTCAGTGCCTTCATTTCCCCCTTAAAATTTAAACAATATAAGAGAAGTCTATAAATTTTCACAAGTGTTATTCCAATAAAATTGGCCACAGGAAGCTTTGAATTTGTATAAAAATAACTTTTAAACCACACTTGATTTGGTTTTTTCCTAATCAAATATTTCAGTTCAAGTATTTGTTGCTATTGGAATGTAAAATTAACATGTGGTACTTTGTAAATTTTGTTTATATTAACTGTAAGTCAAAATAAACACCATGATCAGATCACATTCTGTTTAGTGCATTGGAATTATTTTTGGATTTTTTTCCAATTCATTTTTTTCTGGAAAACCCATATTACCGTTAAGAGTTTTGGAGGAAGGGTGGGACAAAAATTTAATAGATAAGTTCACCATGGAAGATTGAAAAGGCAATTAGAAACATCCCCAAACTCTCGATTTTTGCAAATCTCTTCTTTGGGCCAATGTAGTGTTTTCCTTCAGGTCTGCTCTCATGCTGTATAAATATTGGATGCTGAAAGGCCTATATAATCTATTACATACTATCAGCTGTCAGCTGTACCTTCTAGCACAGCAGGGTTCTGGGTGTGGTACATGCTATCATCAGCCATTGCTAGCTGATTGCCAGGTCATCTCTAGGGAGGAAGTGTTCCCTGTTTACAGGAAATATAGGACAAGGGCTAGAGCAGAAAGCTGAATGATAGGCTGAAAAATCGTATTCAAGCTTTTGACTGAACTGTGGGTGTGAACGGATTCTCAGAGTCCCAAGGACACAGAATTTTAAGAGGTTTGGAAAACAACATTAAAAAATAAAAAACAAGACATTTGTACTTCTTAGTAATTACAATGCATAGTTTATGCTCAGGAGACCCACTTTAATTCTCATCTAGAAACCAAACACTTCCGTTTGGGAAGTCACCTAGAGTGCAGGAATGGTGAGTGTAGAAATGATCAAGGACCCCGCTCTTTCTATCATTACTCCAAATTTTTTTCTGGATAGTGTTTTCTTTCTAAGTCCAATAACCCTTTAAAGACCCATGAGATTTTCCAGGGTATATGCTTTTTAGAGTCAAATTTCCTTTGTCAGATCCAAGTAGGAATGGAGATCCTTAAGCCTTTATAGCCTTTATAGCTCAGTTAGAAGGTGAGAGGGATGTTGCAAAGAAGGAAGTCAGGATGTAAAGGTACAATGCTAAATATAATCAGCTTGATTAGAGCAGGGGAGGAAATACAGAAAATTAGCATTTGTAGTAAGAAAAGAATCCTAAGTTTCTATTCAGCTCTGGCCAGGTCTATTGTTCTCAGGGTTGCCAGTATAAATTGAGGATGGGAGGCAGTGGAGGGTTGACAGATACCTATCTGTGCCCCAGTGATTACCCATGTGCCCCAATGATTACATCATTTCTGGTGTGATCCAGAAGCAATGGGTTGTGTTAAGTGCCGATTTTTTAAAAAGCGGCCCAAAACATAGCATTTTTGCTTCCTGTCACTTCTGGGTTGCACTGAAAATGACACAATCATGAGGGATGCAAGCAAGCTCATACCCGTTTCACCTATGTGCCTGCTGGTCTGCCTCCACCCCTTCCTGATGCCTTTTCCCTCACTGGCCAGGTGAAGGGTGGGGGGGCAGCTAGGGGCAGGGGAACCTTCCCTCCCAGGGGGCATCTGGCAACCCTGATGGTTTTGAATTTGTGAATGAATGCTCCGTATGGCTAAGTTGGAATTTGAACTCTGGGCCGATTCCAGACGGCCCTCCCCATACCGAAACGTCGCGCGTCGTCGCGCAAAACTCGCACAAGAAAACGCGATATTTCGCGTTTTCCACGCGACGACACGCGACGTTTCGGCATGGGGAGGGCCGTCTGGAATCGGCCCTGGTCTTCTTAGTTCTACTTAGGCATTCTAGCTACTACATCATGGTGCATCTCTTTTATATAATTTTGTATGTAATTTATTGGTAGCTACTGAAACATTAGATTGGGATCTGCCTTCTATGCTTCTCTCTGAAATGAGTCTGAGGAAGCTTTTTTTGGTCTGCCTTGGGCCCCATACTGCAAACCAAGTTGTTTTTGCTGTTTTTTCAGTTTGGTTCTGTTTCCCTGGGGGACCTCAGCAAGCTCTGTCCAAAGCCCAGCAGACTTTTGAAGTGAATAAGAAGCAAGTAGGAAAAAGATTATCATCAGAAGTTCATTTATTTATTTAGAAAAGGTATGTGGTATGCCTCTCATAGTGCCATCCTATGCAGAGTTACTTTCATCTAAGCCCATTGAGTTGGTAACTCTGTTTAGGATTACTCTGTCACACAAGTCCTAGTCAGCTATCAAAAAAGTCTCAATTACTAATAAAAACAAACTAAAACAGAACTTCATTAAGAATCAGTGAGAGCATTTATAGATGATAGTCAGTAGGCTGTCAGGCCAGTCTCAGGTGTTATACGTATAACTGGAATTGAAGAATACAGGAGAGGAAAAGAAACTGAAATTGCCACAATCAACCAAAATGACCCAAAATATGGATGAAAATAAACATTTTAACATGGTGCATAAAACTAATTGAGAAAAAGATAATGGATCTCCCATTTCTTTTTAAAGCTAAATTTAAGGTATAGAGGACTCCAGTTTGGGTTAGAGCTATACAGGGAGGGGGTTTAATCCTTCCCTCCACAGATGAGATCAGTGATAGAAAATCCACCCCACCTCCCCATTAGTCTTGGAAAGAAAAATGAATGTGTGCCCTCTTCATTCTCTGTTCAGCCACAATCTGAATTTAATTTCAAAAGGCTCTTACTGATCTCTGGCTTGTATAAGTCAACCTTCACTAAACTAGGCACCAGGGAGATAGCAGAGAGGAGGGAGTTTTATAATTAAGGTCTCACAGCAGAAAAGACCACACCTTTAGTGTCCTCCCACCTCATTTCTGAAAGTGGAAACTTTCAGAAGTGGAAAATCTTAGTTGTGTGGGAGCATCAGCGCTTAATGTTGGTCGTTTTTCTTCAGACCCTTACTATTCAAGAAACTTCACAATGACGCTTCAGCTCTTCTTTAATAGTCCATTTAGTATGAAAGAGATGAAGAAATTCCTGACTGCCAGATCATGTGCCAGGACACAACAGTCCAATTGGCAACGTTCACTGAAGGATTCTCCTCTCTTTTGTGGAACCTGATCCAACTCTGTAGTTGTTAAATCTGAAACATGCCAATTCAGCTCTGGCTTGCTCTATTCATTCCTGTTTCATTTATATTATGTGTGCCTGTTCAGCCGCAAGACGAAACTGCACTGTGTCCAACTCTACACAGGCTGCTGTTCATTATAGCTAGTGTCTGCAAGTGCAATGGGACGGTGCTGGCATTTTCAGGTACATTGATTCCGAGCCAAGTATCCTTCAAACCACTGATGTTCCAATAACAGATTTAATGGGTCTTTTCCATCTTGACAGTCAGCCACCAGACAACTTCTGAAGGCATTTTTTTTTTCCTGGTGGAGAAGCTGGATGCTTCAGATGCATCATAAAATATAACTGAGGTCACAACGGGTACATTAATCCAGAGACTTTATCAGAAGGGAGCATCAGCTCATGAGGTTTAGGAGCAAGAGCCATGAAGCAGAAGACAAACAAGGTGAACATCCTTTGTTAGCTGATAAAGACAAAACTATAAAGGCTTAGCAAATAATATCTGTCATTCTAGGCAACTGAAGCTAATCAAAACAATCAAGATGGATAGCTGTATTAGTCTGTCTGTAGCAGTATAAAAGAGTGAAAGTCCAGTAGCATCTATAAGTCTAACAAATTTTTTGGTAGGGTATGAGCTTTCGTGAGTCACAGCTCAGTTTTTCAGATACAGCTAGAATGTGAGTTCATCTGTCCTTATATCTTGGAGAGTAGAGTAATTTCAGATGCTGAATGTCATTTACCTGTTATTGTAATTTGGCATCTGAAATCACTCCAGTCTCCAAGATACAAGGACAGATGGACTCACATTCTAGCTGTACCTGAAGAAGTGAGCTGTGACACTCAAAAGCTCATTTCCTACCATAAATTTTGTTAGCCTTATAGGTGCTATTGGACTGTTGCTCTTTTCTACTAATCAAAATAATATCTTCTAATATTTAAAGTTTCTGACATCCATTTGGGATTTGATTTTTATCTCAAAAGATGACAGAACAGGTATACATTTATTTATATATTTTATTTACCGTCTGCCTTTCTCACTTATACAGTGGAAGTCAATGCAATCAATATGATGAGAAATCTAATATTTAATGTAATGGGACTCGGATGGCAGGAATCTGAATAATCATAGTATATTAGACATGATACAGAATGCAGAAAAAGGTATTACATCAGTCAAAAATAATACAGTGACAGCAGGATAATACATTCAGCATAACTTAGTTTACATCAGTGTTTTAAGGATTATAGAGCTAAAGCAAGAGAAACTGTCTAAAACTCAAGAAGTTATGCAAGTGATTGTCATTTGAGGATTTTTGTGTGCATAGATACTCATTTTGTGAATACACTAAAGAATGAAAAGCCACTCACAGCGCAATCCTAAGCAAAGTTACGCCAGTATAAGCCCATTGATTTCAATGGGCTTAGACTGGAGTAATTCTATTTAGGATTGCACTGACATTTCCCCACTTGAAGTGGCATGTTAAGAGGCTGAGGGTCCAGTTTGGGACTTTACCTCAAAATCTGCCCTTTTTTCTGTATAAAAAACAAACTTCTATCAACTAGAAGTAAGGTTATTAGAAAGACAGTTTAAAGCATGAGATGTGTGGAATAAAAAGGTCACTCTTACCTCAAAAAGAGTCCAGTAGCACCTTTAAGACTAACCAATTTTATTATAGCATAAGCTTTCGAGAATCAGGTTCTCTTCATCAGATGATCAGGCATCTGATGAAGAGAACTTGATTCTCGAAAGCTTATGCTATAATAAAATTGGTTAGTCTTAAAGGTGCTACTGGACTCTTTTTGATTTTGCTACTACAGACTAACACGGCTAACTCCTCTGGATCTATGACTCTTACCTCAGATCTCAGTAATTGCTTTTAAGATTTTAAGCATCCAAATGTAAAGAGGTTTGCTCATTTTCCTGCAGTCATAGACTTTGGGGTTCTGAGACGTGGTAAACTACACTGTAGTTAATTTGGCTCCACTTGCTTAATTTCTTTTTCTAACATCAAAAGCCCCTAGTTAAATTCATATTTATTATCTAGAGTTTGCTGAATAATTAAAAAGAAATCTAAATCATGTATTCATTGATTAAACTATTGATGTAGTGGAATTTTGCAAGTAATTTATAGGAAGAGCTATATTTCACCATCTGTAGAGTTCAGCAGCACATAGTGAAAACTTTTAACCATTTAATGCTTTTTTTAAAAACCTGACAGGCAAAATAGATAGCAAGTATTTTATAAATGATGCTTGTTGACTTCTTCCTGTTAGCTATTCCCCCCAATCTCAATTTATTGGCATCTATAGGCCCTCCCTGATTTTACATTGTATTAGGAAGGATGTGTTACTGTACAATTATTTGACAAGATGAGATGATCAGGCAATCTAGTCAATCCTGCTGGTGTGCGCAATGCCAAAGGCTTTCTTGCAACTCTCGAAATCCACATCCACATCAGTTTGTGCAGAGTAGATGGCCAAAACAGAAAATCTGCAAAAGGTTTGTGGCATCTTAAAGAAAAACAAAAGTGATTTGGAAGGGCGGGGGGGAACCCTCAGTTTTCCTTAAAGAAATATTCCTAGCCAGGAAACAAAAGCACTAGGACATGGTCACAGTTAGGCTTGCCAACCTCCAGGTGGGGCCTGCAGATTTCCTAGGTATGCAACTGGTCTCCAAAAAGCAGAGATCAGTTTCCCTGGAGAAAACAGCTGCTTTGGAGAGTGGACTCAATTGCATTATACTTTGCTGAGGTCCCATCCCCAAACCCTGCCCTCCCCTGGCTCCACTCCCAAATCTCCAGGAATTTCTCAACCTGGAGTTTGCAACCATAGTCACAATTAAGGGTAGACTAGGGACCTAGCCTTCTTTTCTTTCAGATTCCACATGACTGTTCCTCATGAACATTTCTATGCATTGACTATTATTATGAATGGTAACATGGACAGTGTGCTTGCACAAAGGTAACTTGTGGCAGGGGCAAAATACAGTAACCATGAATGCTGATTCACTAAATAGGCTTCCTATTTGACTGCAAGGCTTTGCCACAAAAGTGAAAGTCTGGGCAAGTGCAGCTTTTTTGTTCATTGATCTTATGCAATATGAACCATTAACTGTGTGTGGGAGGGGAGGGGGGGTCAGCCTTGTAGGATCCCAGGGTAGTTCGATCCTCCCTCCAGACCTCTAGTGCTTGAAATGCATGTCATTTACCAAAAGTTCAAATCCTTTCTCTTGGAGAAAAAGAGATGTGTGTGTGTGTGCAAAATTGTTCAATATGTGTTGACAACATTGTTACAGGTAGGAGATTAGTAAGTATTCAGAAGTGTTCTTAAATACATTGTTGTATGTCTTCAGGTAGGTAGCCGTGTTGGTCTCCAGTAGAATAGCAAGATTTGAGTTCAGTAGCACCTTAGAGACCAACATGATTTTCTGGGTATGAGCTTTTGAGAGTCAGAGCTCCCTTCTTCAGATACCTGAAGAAGGGTGCTGAAAAAGGATACCTGAGGAAGGGTACTTTGACTCTGAAAAGCTTATACCCAGAAAACCTTGTTGGTCTCTAAGGTGCTACTGATCTCAGATCCTGCTGTTTTATGGTGATAGTCTCAAAGCCAGGTCTAACTGACATTCATCCTTCCTCCTACGCCATTTCCATTATTAAAAAAAAGTTGCTGTTAGGCTCAACTGAAGGAGAAAAAAACCTACCCATTTTGTATCTCATTTTTTCCCTCTTCTGGGTCCCTCCGTCCCGTCCCTACCATTGTGGTTAACTGAACTTAGGGAAAGGGAATGGGTTTTAATTATTTGAATACTGAACTATTTCAATATGAATCTGTTTCTTCTATTTTGTTGTTGGTGGTGGTTTATTCTATTATTGTATTTTTTGTCTTGTTTTTAGCCAGCTTGGGTCCTTTCGAGAAAGACAAAATATAAATGTTCTAAACAAATTAAATAAAACTAGGAAAAGAGTTAACTGTTCCCAGCCTCAATTTGGAGATCTGATCACAGATCTAAATAATGTATAGCTCAGTTCCCAGTTCATTCTACTTAAATGAGGTAGTTGCCCACTCTGGGTTGTGAAATTCCTGGAGATTTTTAGGGGGGGGGGCTGCAGAGTACTGGGTCTGAGGAAGGGAGGGAACTTAGCAGGGCAAAGCAGTCATTGTCTGGAGATCAGTTGTAAATCTGGGAGATCTCCAACCTTTAGGTTGGCAGCTGTGATGATCTGTACTTTTTAAAAGCTTAGAAGTGCTGTACAAACAATTGAAAGACTGTGAAGGGTTAATTATTCACAAAAACAGAAAGCTTTGAGTGACAGGCTACTCCAAGGAATCTGATTGGGTAGCATGAGCTGAACAGAGAGAGACTTCTGAACTGGATGCTGGGGAGAGGGAAGTCTGATGTCCGCCCTAGATGAAACGAGTCAAGTACTGACAATTTCGAGATTCAGCTCGGACTGGGAACAGTTTAACATGGACAGGAGAATTGGGGGAAAGTTGGCAAGGATGTTTGGGAAGTAGGTGCAAACTCCAATTTGGGCCAAAGAGAGATCCTCCAGTGAAAGGAGAATTTCCCTACCCAGTCAAATAGGGAGTTAGCTTTGAAGGGTGAAGAGACCCCCTTGGTGTGGTTAGAAACTGCCTTTGAAGACTGTAAGAGTCTGTTAAAAACTGAAGACAAGTACTGGTGATTCCGGAGAAGGGATTTGGGTACTGGAAAGAGGGTACTAGCCTCCCTGAAACCAAAATAAGAATATTCAAAGAAAGTGTACTAGAGTGATTGGGAAAACACTGGAACAAAAGCCTCTCAACATCGATGTTTAAGTAACTGTGAAGAGCATCTCATTAGTCTGAAATGTAAGAATTTAAGCCTGTGCATGTACTGACTTTACCTCAGAGTCATCAATATTGAGTTACCCCAGAAATTTTCAATCCCTGATTTCACCCGACCTTTTCCCTCTATGTAAAATAAAATATTGTGTTGTTTTTGAATTTAAAAACACCTCTAGTGCCATTTAAGTTGTTTACATCAAAGGAGAGGGGGGTGTCATAGCAGTCCTAAAGCAGCCATACAACAGAATGAATCAGCAGAGCCAGAGTAGTTCTTTCCCAGCAAGATTTTCTGCTAAACAAGAGAATGTTCATCTGACAGGCAAATTGTGGCATGCACAGTCTTCTGACTCCTTACTGCCAAGTAGCTACTTGTGATAGAAGCAGGGCTAAAGAGAACGGTTTTTGTTGCCATGCTTCCTCTTGTACTGACTCACTCAATTTAAGGTTAGTTTGTCCCAGAAGACCCATTGCTGCCTCCAGCGTGCTGGCTAGCTCTTGGAATGGTGGCTAGCAATCACTGGAAGAGCACAAGATAATATGCCTGCAATCTGCTCTCATTCAGCCATATCATTGCTACAAGCAAGCAAATTAGTTGGGGATTAGAGAGCCTATTGAGATGTTGTCAGCTGTGTGTCTTTCCCTTTCCAGCCTTGCACAGCTTCCAAAACACACTTTTATTAGCACACTTCTCTCCCCCCTCCTTTTTTGCTGCTGCATTAAAGTTTATTGCTTGCAGTAAGTTTTACTTAGCATTGATTTTAATGATCTAAGGAAGAATATCATTTAGCTGAATTAAGAAGCACAACTCCCTCCTTTGCATGGGCCTCCAACGTTTTATGAGTCTGTAATGGTTAATTTTATAGAAAATCTTAGCCCTTGTTGCAGCTGTAGTTTAAGATAATGACTTTGAAGTGGCCACATTTTATATGCGCTCAAAGAATATGCTGCATAAGTTGATGGAAGGGCCGGGAAACAGGAGTGCCTATACAGCATACTGAATGTGCACAATTGCGAGTTCAGTTTATTTAATAGTGTTTGCCAGAACTCTACAAAGGCATCTAAAGTATTTTGTTTGGGTCATGTTTCCAAAAATATCCTTTCTAGAGGGTAATGGGAAGTGCTTCTTTTTTAATGTATCTGGTAAGTTTTTTGTGTCCAGTGGAACTATATGGTTCAATCTAAACCGAAAAGTTTTGGTGGAAAGTGGAATGATTGGGGATTCTCCAGTTCTACTAACTTTCCAGAGAGGATTGCAGAAGCCAAAGTGGATTCTGCAATCTGTTCAGGCATGCACATACTCCAATATGTGTGGTAAGAGGACGATATCACCACTCCTTTGCAACCAGGAGCAGATAGGTCTGGGCACTATTGTGATACTAGTAGAGAAAGTTAGTATTATAAATAACGGTACAACAATGGCAGGCCTATGACCCCCTGTTGATGAAGGGGGTGGGCTTGGAATTTTAAAAATTTTGCATCCCTATGCAGAATTTTTAAAAAGTGCAGTTACTTGCCTCAGACATTCTCAGAACACCAACTTGCAAAGGGGAAAAAGTTTTGTTCTCTCTGATCTTACAAGTTGCATGGTTTTACAAGTTCCCTGGTATGAAGCAGTACTGTCCAAACATGGTATCAAGTGAGGCTTACCTTTTCTCCAGTCAGAGTGGGAGATCCTCTGCAGCTAGCTGGCACTTCCCACTGCTATTCAGCTAGCCAGTAGATGGGAGGATAGCAGGTAATGGAAGGACATCAGCAACTTGCTGATATCACTCCTGGACACTTGGAAGTGATGTAAGTGCATCACTGGGGGACAGTCTGGTATTTGGGCAAAACTTTATAGTTAAAGCACAGAGTTTAGCCCAAATATGAGTGCATCCTCAACATTCCCTTGTGACATACTCACATCCCTTTCGAATGCACAGGAGAGCCAACATGGCATACTTAATAGAGTGTCAGACTAGGATTCAGGGAGATCTGGGTTTGACTCCCAACTTCTGCCATGGAATCTCATTGGGTGACCTTGGGCCCATCCAAACTCTCAACCTGGCATATCTCAAAGGATGGTTGTGAGAAAATTGAGGGGGAGAACAATGTTCTAAGTAGGATTGTCAGCTCTGGGCTAGGAAATTCCTGGAGATTTCAGGGGTGGTGCCTGAGGAGGGTGGGGTTTGGAGAAGGGCCTTAGCAGTGTATAATGATAAAGAGTTGACACTCCAAAGCAGCCATTTTCTCCCTCAGAACTAATCTCTGTTGCCTAGAGACCAGTTGTAAGATCAGTTGCCAACTTTTTAACTTCTCTCTGTAGCTGCACCTGGATCTGTGGCTATTAATGGGTGACAGCATTTACCTTCATACCATAAAAAACTTCATCCACTGATTTCTACAGATCAAGCTGCTGTTAAAGGTCAGTCAGGCTTAGTTCCCGATCAGTCGTCAACTCCATCCTTGTCTTTGTGTGTTGCATTTCACACCTATTTCACTGTTCACTGCTGACCCCAGATCATTTATGAAGCACATTCACAGAGCTCTCAGTACTGATGCTTTGGGAATCCACTTTTTTTCCTTACATGGAGAATACTCGGTACCTCTGTTCCATTTCTATAATTAACTGGACCCTCTGGCTACAGGTGGGAGGTTGGGAGGGCATGGGGTGTGTGTGGATACTTACATTTGTCTCTTCTTGCATGTGCATGTCAGCTCATGCACACTCTTGCACCCTGAGTGATGACATTCCTTCCAGGGGTAATGTCATTGCTCTGGGCTTGATTCTTTAAGAATCTTTAACATTGTATTTTGGCCCAATTCTTAAAGAATCATAGAATCGGAAGGGGTCTTACAGATCATCCAGTCCAACCCCCTACCCAATGCAGGAACAGCCTAAAGCATCCCCAACAAGTATTTGTCCAGCCGCTCCATGAAGACTACCAATGAGGGGGGATCCACCACATTCCTAGGCAGCCGATTACTGCTAAATTACCCTTAACATGAAGAAGTTTTTCCTAATGTCCGGCTGGTACCATTCCTCCTGCAGTTTAAACCCATTATTTTGAGTCCTATCCTCTAGTGCAGGGGTGGGCAAATTGTGGCCCGCGGGCCACATGCGGCCCGCTACAGAGTTTTTTGTGGCCCGCCAAGACAGTCAGAAAAATCCGCCTTGAACCAAGATTTCCTTCCTGTGCATGCAGCTATAGATGATATGAAATTAGCACAATAAATAAATTGAATAAGACTACCACTATTTTATTTAATTTATATTTATTGATTTTATGATACAATTTATACCTTTTCTGAAATGCAAAGTTAACTAATGAATGCAATCATTTTAAAAGGTGTGGCCCTCCGCTAACCTCCGCTCCCACAAAGTGGCCCCCGAGCCAAAACAATTGCCCACCCCTGCTCTAGTGGCAACAGGAACATCTCCCTTCTCTACCACTAAGTGACAGCCTTTTAAAGGATCTTCAAAAGAGCTGGCCCTCATGCAATACTGTCACTTCCGGTGTAATCAGAAGTGACATTATTGTGCAGGGCTCGGGAGCATGCACACTGCTGGCCAATGGCTGGGAATCTCTGAGCAGCTTACCTTCTCCCACTGATCACCGGTAATTGCTGGGCAGAGAGGCAAATCACTTGGAGTTTATCCGCCACTGGCAGGCAACTGGCAAGCCTACTGATCCATAAAAGGTTCATACTCATCTTGTGCCTGCTAAATTTGCTAATCGTCTTTACATGTTTAAATATTTGTTGAACATGGAAACATTTAGTTGTTCAAATAGTAGAACTTAGGGTTACCAGGTCCTCTGAACCCCAAGGCGGGAGGTTGGAGGCTCGGCACTTACTTTATGGTTTCCCCTGTTGCGCAGGCCCTCCCAGTCTGCATGCTCCCAGCCTGTGTGATGATATCACCTTTGAGAAGTGATGTCATTGTGGGGGTCACGTGACACCGTAGGAGCACTCCCGCACTCCCTAGGGGGCCAAATCCGGTCCGATTCAGACCAAATCGGGCCAAAATCCACCTGAATCCAGCAGTTGTGGAGTGCAGGAGTGCTCCTGCCCTCTGCAGCAGCCTAATTCGATCTGAAGCCAGCCAAATCGGGCCCAATTTTGGCTGAATGCAGCCTGAATTGGATTGCTGTGGCGCACAGGAGTGCGCCGCACCACCTGGGAGCATACCCCAAGAAGCACGTTCCCCCACCAGCCAGGTAAGCAGGGGTGGGGGTGGAAAATGGGAGTGGGGGATCCTCGCCCCTGGTGAGAGACTGGCATCCCTAGTAGAGCTAGTGTGATGAGGGAGGGAGAGACCTAGGTTAAAATTCTCCCTTGGCCATAGGGTAGTCAGATGGCCTCATTGTCAGACTTTGTTCCCATTTTGAATCCTCTTCTGCTACATATAAGTTCTGCTACTGTCCAGTAAAACTGGCTGGAGGCTTAGTGTACCCAGCGCTACCTGCACTTGGAAGAACAGCTGCTACAGCTCACCAGGCTGTTTGGGATGAATTAAAGATGATGAGCCATAAGAAGGGAGAGCATCAGGGGCCTTGAAAAATTCCTATCAGCAGTTAGTGCTTGGATGGCAGACTGTGGTGAACTGTATTTTTATGTGAAAATTTGCATCTATGAACATACTTCAGCATATGCAATTGTGCAGTTTTTGTCCTCTTCTGAGGGCTGTTTTATGTGTATGTGTTTTGGTAAGCTGCAAATGGCCACCCTACTCACCCATGAAACTCACTTTTTAATTCTGGGCCAGGAGGGAAAGGAGAGAAACAGAAAGGGTTGTTGAGAACATGGAGAGAAAGAGCCATGCATGCCACCCTTCTTAGAGGGAGGATGGGAGATCTGCAAGAAGAAAGAAAATAGGTTAAAATAGCCTAATTGCCTGAATGGGGATTCTCTGAGTATGATCTTTGTGTTCAGCTAAATTATTACGGTTGAATAATCATGATCCACCTTCTCTGAAAATTGCAAATGTAATTGTTTACCTTGAAATCTTAATTTTTCAGTTGAAAATTAATCCTTCACGGGTTACTTTTTCTAATATGAAGAGTAATTAATCTCTGTACAGGAAAAATATGACCATGGCTTTATAACATATCCATGGCAACCTCTGTGGTCCTTTGTCCTTGCTTCTCTGGACTGGAACCCCACAAAACACAGCAGCTTTTCATTTGAGTGAGTATACATAACTAGAGAAACATTTTGTGGATGGCATCATGCACACATTACAAAAAAAAAAAAGCAGAGCTGTAGACAGGCATGTGACAAATAATTTGAGCCTGAATATTCCGTTCCATTCAACTCGGTGTCCCTGTAAGATTGGGAAACCGTATTTTACATACTGTATAGTACAAATAAAACCAATTAAGGCTACAAAAGAAGTCTATTTGGACAGCTGTTCCATTGGAGAAATGACAAAGGAAGTGATCCTAAGCAGATCTACTTGGGCATGTTCCATTTTATTCAATGAGGCTTGCTCCCAGAAAATGGCTCTTAAGTTTGTAGCCAAAATCCCTTAGTTGAGATTATGTAGGAAGAACTACTGCAAACCAAGGATCTCATCTCAGCTCTCCAGATCCCCCAGCTAAACATTGAACCGCTGGCCTATTCTTCTTTTATTGTATTGCCTTTTCTGTTGCTTCAAAGCATTTCCCAGGACTTAATTTGGTGAGAGTCATGCTAATGGTCAGTCCTGAGACATATAAAATTACAAAACAATAAAGTTTGTATCAATATATATGCCATGTACAATCTTCTCACCACCAATCAGCAGCCCTCCAAATAATACCAAATCACTCTCTCTTTGATATTAAACCTTTCATGTCAAATAGTGTTGAGCTTGTGGCCTATAAATGCTTTGAATAAATAAAGCAAAATTCAAGTAGGGCATTTGAGCAATGCCCTAGTTGTTTGGTCAAGTAGAGGAAAAAGCATTTCCTTTACTTTTTTATCAATTTCTTGTTAAGAAATGGGAACAACACTTGGGAACAACACGTGGCATCTGAGATGAGCTTGCCAGCCTCCAGGTGGAGCTTGGAGATCTCCCAAAAATACAACTGATCTCCAGGTGACAGAGATGAGTTCTGCTGGAGAAAATGGCTGCTTTGGAGGGTGGACAGGGTAGACTCTATGGCATTATATCCTGCTGAGCTCCCTCCCCAAACGATACCCTCCTCAGGTTCTTCCCCACAAATCTACAGGAATTTCCCAACCTGGAGTTGGTAACCTTCGATGAGAAATGTCCTACTACTAATAGTTAAGGTATGGTGCATTATGAGTGCAGCCAGATTGACCTAATTTCAGTTATGGGATTGCTGAGGAATCATACAAAATGTTCAGATGTATAATGTTTTATTCCAATTGAGATGGGAGTGGGGAGAGAATATGCTAGTTCTGCTTTTAAGTATTTCCACAGCTGCTAGTAAATAAGCTTCTCTGAAGGTGTGGCTCATAATAAGATGGGGGTATCGGCTTTTAGACTCTAGCATTTGTCCCTGTTCATCAAGATTAGCACAAGGTGGACTAAGAAAGGATAGAGAGCTGCTAAAGAAAATCCGTAAGTGGGTGGCCAGTATTATTATGGAAAACGTCTTCAGTTAAAACACTATGGTACAGATGTAAGATGAACAACTTTGTGCTATATCATGTCTGCCTTGCACCGATATTCCTGTGAGGCTGCCTCCTTTTTAAGAATCCTACCCAGTGATGCCTATTATTTGATAACATAGGAAATTGCTTCCCTAGCTATAGCAGGGAGAAAGCAGAAGTAACATTCTCATTGATGGTTCTAAAACCTAGCCTGATAATTCGAAAGAAGTTTCCCCCCATTTCTAAATGGCTTTCATATTGAAATTCCAAAGACACTTTTGAAAAAAATAGCTGCAAAACCTCTTCCAAAAACCAAGCTTTCCCTGGCCCTTGTTAAATGTGGCTGGATTTAAACTCCTAAGGGGGTCCTTCAGATTCCTAACATTAACCTGTCTTTGAATGGTAGACACTGACCTTTGCAGTAGCATTTTGGCCATGAAGATATTATATCATCAGGGACCCTATAAACTATTGTCTCCATACAGCAGTTTCTTCTTTTTTTATGTGTTCTCATATGTCAACTGAGTTTCATACCCCATCTTAAAAAGAGTTTTGTATGATTGTAGTCTGGAAATATCAGGTCATTGTCTGATAATGCCTTAGTTGAAAAAGAATGCCTGGAACACGTGTTCATACTATAGTCTTCCAAGGACTTGTGTTAGTATGCTGCCAATGTTTAACACAGCATAGTGTGATTATAGTTCTAAGAATACCAGCAAAATTGACAATAAAACTGACTGCCTGCTCCTGTTTAAAATGGAGAAAATATCACAAGGTTACATTAACACAGGGCTATGGGAAGGAAACTGGGTTTTTTAATAACTAGGAGAGCACAGAATTGATGTTTGGATAGTGGAATTTCCACTATTCATGAGAAACGACCAAAACAGAGACCATCATACCACTAAAGTAGGGCTGCCACTTTCCTGCTGGCTCTCCATTCCCACTGCTGCTTCTGCACTAAAGATACTTCCATAGAACACCAAATCAGCTCATGGTCAGCCTAACAAAAGAACTCAGGAGTTCCAAAATAGCTTCAGCTGTTATCAGCAAAACTGCAATCAGATGAGGAATAGGTAACAATCTTATGATGGTTTTGCTGTGTGTTAGGAATAAAGCAAGGATATCAGTCAAGTGACCCCTTGTTAGTCTTGCCAGGTGCTCTCCTGTGGCCGGCAAACTCCCAGAGGTTTACCACTCTGCCAAGTGATTGTCCACCACCAGCAGGCAACCCGGGAAAACAGGCAGCATGCACAGTCCCAGCTAGTGCATGATGTCACTTCCAAAAGTGACATCATCACACTGGCCATGGAAGTGCTCCCACGCTGCACACAAGGTCAGTTATGTTCCCTGCCCAAAGCGCAGGAGAATTTCTGTGGCCAGCGCAATGATATTGCTTCTGGAAATGACATCATTGTATATGGGCCATGAGTGCCTGCATGTGAATGTTAAACCCCAATAAGTACACCCCACCCTCTACCAGTTGCTGGAGGGACCTGGCAACCCTACCCTCCCTTGTTTCAATTTCAGTCAAGATAACAGGCATGGGCTTATAATCAATTGTTGTATGAATGTGGCAAAACAAACTTTGAATCAATTCAGCCCCTGAGAACAGTTAGCAATCTTGAAGATGGAGACCAGACCACCATGTTTTTCTCCATCTCATTCTAGAGCCTAAATTTACTCAAAGAAATTGATTGGTGATTGGTTCAGGCAGGGCTTTTTTCCTGGGAAAAGAGGTGGAGGAACTCAGTGGGTTGCCCTCAGAGAAAGTGGTCACATGGCCGGTGGCCCCTCCCCCTGATCTCCAGTCAGAGGGGAGTTTAGATTGCCCTCCACACCGCTGGAGCGGCGTGGAGGGCAATCTAAACTCCCCTTTGTCTGGAGATCAGGGGGCAGGGCCACTGGCCATGTGACCGTTTTCAAGAGGTTCTACAACTCCTTTCCACCACATTCCAGCTGGAAAAAAGCCCTGAGTTCAGGAAAGAAGAAAAACGGTCCTTCATGTAAGATATAATAAACATATGAGCTCTGTTGCCACAAGACTTGGCAGCTGATAAATGAAATGGCTTATAAAAAGGATCCAAGAAATTGATAGTGGATAGGCATAATAGCATAGTGTTGTTGAAACATCATGTGAAAGTATGAGATAAGGAGAAGCAGAAGCAGAAACTGACATCCAAGGATTTTCCTCTTCTACACACAAATGGTATTTGGATGTAGCCATGGTAGAAATGATATGACCAATTTCAGATTTTAAATACCATGGGGAATTTCCTTACTATCCAGGCCTAGTTCTCAAACTGTGCCAATTAAACGACACAAGCAGGAGACTGGCAAGGATTTGCAAGGACATCTCATTTTCTCTTCCCGCACTATTTCTTCTTTCCCTTCTCTGAAAGCCCCCATAGCATCTCCTCTTTCCTACTTCCTTCTCTCTATCCCACCAACCAGCCAGTTTACTTTTATCTGCTCCCATTAGGCTTTCCAGTAACTTAATTTGAGACATTGGGGAGTGTGGAAATGAGGGGAAAGGCTTGGTGTGCCAGCATCAGTTCCCGTTTAAACTACAAGTGACAAAGGATGCTCAGGTATTTCTTGAAGAACATTAAAAAAAATATATCCCTGCACATGGAAACATGTCAGAGAAAAAGTTTCTAGCCCAGCATTCTCTTTTACATGCTACCTTTCTTTATGAGTATTCTAAGCTTGTCTTCGTTCTTCTCTGCAGTCCCATATTGCTGCAGGCCAGCCACTGAGAGATTTTTCTAGCTTTAAAAATCCATCGAGGGGACACTTAGCCTCCACTGTGCAGGCACAGTGACTTCCCACCCAAATTGGCCATTAGACTGAGTGCCCCCTGCCTTCCCTATTTCTTCTTTCACCGCCATTGAGAGAAGTTTTTCTAGTGTTTTCTCTTGCTATGTCTGAATTGTTTGGGGGACCATGACTCAAAAATCTCTCTCTTTTTAAAAATGCTTGCAGTGTGCGACCAAGGTGACTCAAACTTATGAGCACTATCTTTGTCTAATATGCCTTGGCAAGACTCATAACATTTCGGCATGCTGCCATTGCCAGAGGTTTACCCCCAAGTTTACTCCCCACTTCAGTATCCAGTGATGCCAACATTTCTGCCAAAAAATTAATCTATTTTCTAGATTACCCATTGAATTAGAATGTTAGCACTACTCATGAGCAGTATTGACTTGACACAAAAGGAATAGAACGAGTTTTGAGCTAAAGGGGGAATAAATAAAGCAGGAGATGTGGAATACTTTCAGATAACAGATAAATGCTAATTAAACCAAGGTTGAATGGCATCATATGTTCTCCTTGCTCCTTCCTCCTCTCAGGTATGAGGGCTTGAATGAACAGTTCCCCAGACTGATCAAGCTCCAGTTTGCTGTTATGCCCAAATTCTAGTGTTTTGGTAAATTGGAATTTCCTCCCTTCATGAGACAGGAGCCTAAAATCTCAGTTTAATTCCAGTGTGGAAACCAGGAAGCAGGTTCAACCTTCTGTTGACATCATAGAAAATTTTAGTTTTGTCATACCAGGAGGTATTCACTCAAGCTTCATGTGCAGGAAAGGTGAGAGGAGCAAGGGGAGCACATGACCACAGTTACCCAGCTGTGTTTGTGCAGGGCACCAAATAGGGTTGCCAGGTCCCTTGACTCCCCCAGCAGGCCTGGCACCTACCTTGCTGCACCACTGGGTCGTGGTTTTGAGAGCGTGCACAGTGTGCGCATGCTCCCGGCTTGCGTAATGATGTCCCTTCTGGGAAGTGATGTCATCGTGCAGGTCAGAGGGCAGCCTGGGAGTGCTCCTGCGCTCAGCAAGGGGCTGGATCGGCTCGTTGCAAGGCATTGTTCGGCTCGAAACGAGCCTGCTGTGGGGCACGTTTTGGCCCAAATCGAGCTGCTTTAGGCACAGGGACATGTCACATCGCCCGGGAGAATGCCCCAGGGAGCGCATTCCCCACCAGTCAAGTAGGTGGGTGCAGGGTGAGGGAAGGGTGGGAACAGGGGATCCCCCACCCCAGGTGGGGGAATGGCACCCCTAGCACCAAAATACCTCTTTAATTAGAGTTTGTCCTGTTATCTAACACCAGCTGCAGTGCGATCCCCTTCCCTGGGCCCTTCAGAAAACAGACCAGTCACCAAACTTTCTAACAATGACAATATGTTGGGGAAGAGGAGTTATTTGGATGGACAATCCAATCCAATTAGAGGTGAACTTGGACCAGAAAACCTAGGCTACATTGTCAGCTGTTTGAAGGTAAACCACTGCCAGACTGGGCAGCACCCATAAATGAGATCCTGGCCCACAGGAAAGGTGGTTCTGCCAGGTTGCTAACTGTATTAGGAGCAAGAAAGGTCCATCAAAGTTCTTCAAGTATTCAACAGGTAAGTAGTTTTAATGATCACGTCGCTGTCAGTTCGTGTTATTTCATCCCGAAATCCGTAGAAGCCGTTTGGAAACAACGAAGAACGCTGAGTGGCAACGAGCTTACCGGTCCAATCCTATTTGGCTCGTTTCAGGACAAATCCTTCATCAGGCCACCAACCTACAATTTATCGTTAAAAGTCCATCATAGACTGTCTCACAACATCCAATAACAGAACTGATATTCAAAGGCACTCATTTATACTCACTATTTCCATTCCAACATGGTCTTAAGACGTGAAAGAAAACATCCAAATACAGAAGCAGTATAAAGTGCATTCAAAGGTAACAGGGAGGTCATATCTAAGTTAATAAATACTCTAATCAAGAGAGGATCCCATCCCCCTCCCCACAAATCATTCATCACATCATTTCATTGGGTTCTGGTCCTGAAAAGACCACCAACTATATGGAATCTATTTCCTAAAAAATCAAATTCAGGATGGTCTCCTCATAATTGTTATTGCACAAAAATCCCCAAAATCCACTAATCAAAGAGCCCCACCACTCTGCGTATTTTTCAAAAGCCAATGAAACAAGTCAAATCTCAATTACGAGATAAGGGAGCTACAAAAACTCCCTCAATTGACCAATCTATTCATATCCTACAATAGGCGAGAGGAGTGGGGATGGGAGAGTAGGGGAGGGGAAAAAAGGGGGGGAAAGGGGAAAGGAGAAGGGGGGTAGAGTAAGAGAAATCAATAATAAGGAGAAGGAAAGTTCTGAATGGAGGATGGTACCAGCTGTCACTGGAGACCCGTCCTTTCCTATTTGAATCATCCCGGGGATCACAAAAAGGCTGAGTAGTATACCTCCTTCAATGCGACTGTCCCCTCCTATATGTAGGTTGTACTACCCGGCCGATCCGTCAGCGAATTCAGGAACACGTGTCACGGGTTAAAAATTATAGCGAAATGACAACACTTCACCAGCATTTGTGGCGGACGCATGGCAGGGATAAAACCTTTAAGTTCTCCATACTGGAGGTGTTATCCAAACCTGGAGAGAATAAACGTCGCCTTTTACAGGCAGAGACCAGATGGATTTTTAGATTAAACACCATGGCTCCACAGGGCTTAAACACCGAGGTAGACTACTCAGCCTTTTTGTGATCCCCGGGATGATTCAAATAGGAAAGGACGGGTCTCCAGTGACAGCTGGTACCATCCTCCATTCAGAACTTTCCTTCTCCTTATTATTGATTTCTCTTACTCTACCCCCCTTCTCCTTTCCCCTTTCCCCCCCTTTTTTCCCCTCCCCTACTCTCCCATCCCCACTCCTCTCGCCTATTGTAGGATATGAATAGATTGGTCAATTGAGGGAGTTTTTGTAGCTCCCTTATCTCGTAATTGAGATTTGACTTGTTTCATTGGCTTTTGAAAAATACGCAGAGTGGTGGGGCTCTTTGATTAGTGGATTTTGGGGATTTTTGTGCAATAACAATTATGAGGAGACCATCCTGAATTTGATTTTTTAGGAAATAGATTCCGTATAGTTGGTGGTCTTTTCAGGACCAGAACCCAATGAAATGATGTGATGAATGATTTGTGGGGAGGGGGATGGGATCCTCTCTTGATTAGAGTATTTATTAACTTAGATATGACCTCCCTGTTACCTTTGAATGCACTTTATACTGCTTCTGTATTTGGATATTTTCTTTCACGTCTTAAGACCATGTTGGAATGGAAATAGTGAGTATAAATGAGTGCCTTTGAATATCAGTTCTGTTATTGGATGTTGTGAGACAGTCTATGATGGACTTTTAACGATAAATTGTAGGTTGGTGGCCTGATGAAGGATTTGTCCTGAAACGAGCCAAATAGGATTGGACCGGTAAGCTCGTTGCCACTCAGCGTTCTTCGTTGTTTCCAAACGGCTTCTACGGATTTCGGGATGAAATAACACGAACTGACAGCGACGTGATCATTAAAACTACTTACCTGTTGAATACTTGAAGAACTTTGATGGACCTTTCTTGCTCCTAATATTGATACACTAAACTGCTCTCCATTGGTGTATTCCTTGTTGTAAATTATTGTAATACTGTGTATAGGGCAATATACTTTTTGGCTTGCTTCCTTTATTGTGTTTGGTGCAGTTTCACTGAGGAAGCTTTTCCCTCTTGGTTTCTGAGGTTGCTAACTGTACCAGTCATTAATAGCATACCAACTATAATAATTACTGCTATAATCCATCAAGGCATTTTTACTGAATTAGAATAAGGTTCTGCATAAATGTTATGTAGCCATTTATCTTTAAGGGAGAGAAGGCATCTAATTCTGCATCTGCTAGGATAAACTATTACAAATTGCAAAATGGCAGTTTCCTAAAGAGACCGGAGAAGCTGTTACACAGGCTCTCAATCTGTTCCTAGATCTGTTTTGCTGCTGCTACTGCTTTCGCTTGTGCTGAGCAAGCTGCTCATATCTCTGCCATGGCACTTTCCAGTCTCTTGGGCACTTCCTTAACATATCTCCTTTTGATGAGCTCCTAATGGGGAAAGATAAGAGAGCAACATTAACATCATGTTATTATCATTAGTCATCATTATTACATATTATGCAGGATTATATTATCAGCTGGGCAGATTTTCATCAGATTCAGCTGAAAGCATACTGTGAAATAGCTTGCACGTGTAATGCATGGGTTTTGTAGGGTATCTATAAAGAGAGGGTGAAAGATGAGAAGACAGATCTACAAGAGATACCTATAAACCTTTAGTTTTATTATATTTTAAATACTTTAACCCACCTTTCCTCCTGGAAACAGCAAAGTTAAAACATCAAATCTCAAATGAAGAGTAAACTCTATGAGAAGGGGCACATGGTACCATTGGATGACTGCTACACATCTCATGAACAAGGTGCATGCAGAGTTAAGAAGGCTGGTGAATTCTGTGCTTGAGCAACTTACCTTCTAGCTCAAGCTAAGTATCCCTACCAAACAGAACTCCAAATATTGATGTTTGTAGGTTATTGCCATTTAAATTTTTATTTTTAAAAAACATTTCATTGCCTTGCAAGTCTTATATAGGTGTTAATGAATCAGAACTTCTAATTAGTTGAATAGAATCAGGGAGAAGGAATTAGATGGTGAGATAATTCTGTTGTAGAGGGGAAGGACAGAACTGGCATTTTGATTGTCCAGAAAAACTTCTCATCTGTGTCTGTCCTATGGTTCCTTTCAATTTGCTCTGCTTTCCTTAATAGTTGTTCTCCTACATTGATTTCTGCTGACCAACCTTTCCTCTGGGTGTTCCTTCTCTCTTTGTTGCAATATTGATTCTGTGAGCTTGGCCTGGAGCTTATGCAGGTGTGATGTGAGGAAAGGGGGAGGTAGGAAGCAAATAAAGTCAAGAAAACAATAAGGGAAACAGCCCTGAGTACATGGAATTGCTTACAGCCCAGAAAGGCTATAAAAGCAATTGTTCCTAGAGTTACTGTCTAGGTGAAGGGCTATTGAAAAGAGGGGGTTGCCACCTCAATCTTTGAGCAAGATAGCAAGAGCAATACTTTCACTTTTAAAGTAAGAGGTCTTTGCAGACTCATTCAAAGTGAATATGCACATTTACAGGCACATCTAGATCAGGTTTCATTTTGTGCTACATTTCATGTCTGTTTTAATTTGAGTCACCCTGAAACTTAACCCATCTTTGTGCATTTTTAAACACAGAAACATCTTTCTTTGCACCAATTTTGAACCTGGGTTTTAACAGGTTATTTTAGTCATGATTGGGGCACTTGAGAGCAAGAGAAGCCACCTCTCATCAGGTTGAACATGTGCTGACTCCTGATTATCATTCTTAAGGGCTCTGGTCTTGTAACTATAATAATAATAGTAGTAGTAGTAGTAGTAACATTTGATTTATATACCACCCTTCAGGACAACTTAACTCTCGCTCAGAGTGGTTTACAAAGTGTGTTCTCACGACAATCACTCTGTGAGGTGGGTGGGGCTGAGACAGCTCCGAGAATCTATGACTGACCCAAGATCACCCAGCTGGCGTCAAGTGGAGGAGTGGGGAATCAAACCCGGTTCTTCAGATTAGAGTCCTGCTGCTCTTAACCAATACACCAACCTGGCTCCCTCCAATATTAATAAATGGTGACTTTAAATTACACCTCCTAGTAATCTTCATTGCAGTTTTCTTCAAAAGAGGAAACTTTGAAATGGTTTATAAAGTAGCTAGACTCCAGGGTTATTAAGAAGTAGGGAAAGCTGTGTCATTATAGTGAATACAACAGGATCCCTTGAGATTCAACTAACATCCTTGCCTATTTCCTCCTCTCTACCATCATACCAGTAGCTGAGGAGTAGGTTGCCAGGTATCCAGTTTTCATTCAGACAGTCTGGTATTTTCTTGGACTACCAGGGGATCAAAATACTGGACACCTGGCAACCTGTGAGGAAAAGAGGCCCCACTGCAGCCTGGGCTGGGCCTCGCTCTGCCGCTCCATCCCCCAGAGAGGCCAGCCCTGCAAAAGCTGCCCAGGTAGCTGGGAGGCAGTGGATGATGTCACTTCCAGAAGTGATGTTATTGCGCCGGGCTCAGGAATGTGTGTGCAAGGAAGTCATCTCCAGTGAATCCAGTAATTTTTAATACCTTATAGTAACCCTACTGAGGAAGCCATTATCTACCTCCTCTTTAGCTAGTCATTTTTATTAGAATTCAGCAGATAGCTAACATGGCACAGTGGTTTGAATGTCAGCCCAAGATTTGGGAGACTCAAGGCCAAGCTACAAGTGACGACGAATTACACTTGAATGGCAAGTGAATAGACTCACATGTATTCCTCCCTGTTCACTTGCACTCCACACAACTGCATGGAGCGCAAGTGGAGCGCAAGTGAACAGGGAGGAATACACGTGAGTCTATTCACTTGCCATTCAAGTGTAATTCATCACTTGTAGCTTGGCTCTCAGGTTCAAACCCCTACTCTGCTACTGTGCTGTGGAGGCTCACAGGTGATTTGGGGCCACTTCCTCTCACTCATGGGGTTGTTGTGAGGATAAAATAGAAGCGGTGATGATAAAATAGAAGTGATGTAAGCTGCTTTGGGTATCTATTGAGAAGGAGAGCAGGATGAAAATTCTAAATAAACGGGCAAATTCCTTCCTACAACTAATCATGCACACATCCACCCGCTTCTGGAACTGACGTCACCATGCCGGGTGCACAAGCGCTCCTGCGCTCTGCATGGGGCCAATTCGGCATGTTTGGAGGCCAAATCAGCCCCAAATGAAGTGCAGAAACACTCCCACAGCCAGTGTGATGACATCACTTCTGGAAGTGATGTTGCCGCGCCTGTTGGAAACACGCAGTGTGTGTTCCTGAGGTGTCTGCTGGTGGCGAGCAACCTCCAGGAGCTTGCCACCTCCCGCCAATCGCTGGGCGATTGGTGGATGAAGGGACAAATCCCCAGGAATTTGGGAACTTGGGACATCACTTGGAACATCACCTGGAAACCCTAACTGCAGCCTAAATTACAGTGTCTAAAGTAAAGAAATAAATGACAAGGAAAAGAAGTACAGTAAACAATAATGAGAAGGTAGTCATTTAATAAATTGTAGATTTAAAAAATAGGGAAGTGGAGCTCAATGATAGGTGACACAAGGTAGTGTGGACAGGGCCGGTGTGCCCATTGAGGCCAGGTAAGCGGTTGCCTCAGGGCGTGGGGTGCCAGAGGAGGCGCTGGGGGTGGGAGCATGCGTCACAGAGCTGCAGCCTCCCAGCCTTCCTGCCCCTCGCTGCCGCCGCCACCAGCACACACACACCCCGGCCGGGCACAGCAGCTGCGGGCAGGCGTCTGGAGCGGCGCAGGAAAACCGAAGGGGAGAGCTGGGAGGCCACCTGTGCGCCGTCCCAGCCACCCACCGCAGCAATCGGGCCGGCTTGTGCACATGCCCATGATGACATCACACGTGACGTCATCACGCAGGCTGGTGTGTGTGCGTGCCCGGCCACTGGTCAGCTGCGGGCGCCAGAAACCCTGGCGCCTTTCTTGAGTGTAGATGGAACTATTTCCTCAAGTGAGTTACTTGTGATAGAAAGACTGAAAAGTTAGAATTAATGTAAAGTTTATGTTGGTACCTGTTAGCTGTCTGTCTTCAACAGAGAGGGAATGAATAAATGAGGGCCAAAGTATACATGAAACCTGACATTTTCATTTCTCCCCTGATGCAAGCTGTGGTGTGTGCATGTGTGTTAGGACTGCCAGTCCCTCACTTAAGGGTGGAGGATCCTGCAATCCCAGCTCTACTCCCTGCCATCATTTACCTGGCCAGCAGGGGGAAAAGTTGCAAGGAGTACCAAAGTGTAAGGAACCTCACAGGCAAGTGCAAGGCAGGCGTGATGACATCACTCCATCAAGTGATATCATCATGCCTGGAGGCGGGCTTGCTCCCATGCTTCACAGGGACCAATTTTGACACCCAGTGAGCTGAATTGGTCCCTCTACCAGGTTGGTGCTGGGATTTTAACTTCAGGTAAGTACTGGGTCCCACCCCGCACTGGGAGGGTATAAGGACCTGGCAACCTGTGTGTGTGTGTGTGAATTTGACTGAAGTAGCAATAGTGAGGGAAACAAGTGTTTCATCAGTGAGGCTCAGAGATAGGGTCCCCAGGTGCCTGCTGGTGGCGGGCAAACTCCCAGATATTTGCCCCCTCGCCCAGCAATTGCCCAGTGATCGGCAGAAGGTAGCAAGCTCTCTGGCGGTTGCCCACCACTGGCAGGCACCCAGGGAACACATGCTGTGTGCATGCTCCCTGGGGGGTGTGGCAACATCACTTCTGGAAGTGATGTCATTGCACCAGCCGCAGGAGCATTCCCTCACTTTATTTGGGGCCAGTTTGTACCCCAAACAAGTCAAATCAGCCCCATGTCCTTTTGGGGTCAGTTAGCTTGGGTGAGGCTTCAAAGGAGTTTGCCCTGTTAGTTTGCAGCAGTAAAACAGCTAGACCATCCAATTCCTATGTAGTATAAGCCTTCGATAACCACAGCTCTCCCGGTCAGGACCACAGTTCTCTTTGTCAGATGCATCTGATGGGGAGAGCTGTGGTTATCGAAGGCTTATACTACATAGGAATTGGATGGTCTAGCTGTTTTACTGTTGCAAACTAACAGGGCAAACTCCTTTGAAGCCTCACCCAAGCCAACTGACCCCAAAAGGACACCAAAAGGAGATGTTTACATTTACTAGCAAAGGAATGTTTTGGTTGCACCCTCCCTCTCCCCCCCCCAACTGCATCTTCTCTCTCCTCCCCTCCTCTTCTATATTTGACCAGTTTCTGTACTGTGCATCTGACGAAGAGAACTTGATTCTCGAAAGCTTATGCTACAATAAAATTGGTTAGTCTTAAAGGTGCTACTGGACTCTTTTTGATTTTGCTCAAAAATGTACTGTGGCAGTGAACGTGATTTTAAACAATTTTTGTTTCTCTGAAATGCTATACACAGGTGTCACATTTTGCCATAGTGTGTTCCTACCTTATTTCAGCCTTTGACACCATTTTCCTTGCTCGATTCTGAAATCTCTTTTATCATGTCTGCGTGTGTTGACCTATCACTGCCAGCCTTACTTAGGTCTTGCGAACTGAAGGCTGTGGCTTCCTTCATTGAGTCAATCCATCTCATGTTGGGTCTTGCTCTTTTCCTACTGCCTTCCACTTTTCCTAACATTATTGTCTTTTCCAGTGATCTTGTCTTCTCGTGATGTGACCTAACCTTTGTAAATACTTTTATTTTTAATTTTTCTTTTTATTTGAACACAAATGGTATTGTTGCACAAAAAAGTGCTCTTTCCCTTTGCCCCTTCCAATCTTCTGAGCAAAAGAGAGATGAGACAGACAAGGGCTGTTGTAACAGAGTATATTTGCAAATATAGGGTACCAGCTTACAAAATGAGCTTAGAATGTACCACAGAACAAAGGAGCACATGCTTCTTTTAAGGGCTTGTGACATCATTTTGGAGAAACGAAAGTCACATTCAGAATAAGGCACCTGATCACTTTTATACCTTTACATTGGACTATTGTCCACCGTTCAGTCTCGCGACAACATCATGTACCATCCTTTCTTGGTCTCCATAGCAGCATCTTCCTTCATTCCACAACTGGTTACTTTTCTACACAAACTCTCTTCTCCAAAAGGGGGAAGAGGGCGGAACTTATAATTCTCCCTTTGTTTCTAGCTTTGCCCTGTTCATATACTGGCAGGAATGTCCAGTTATCTATCTTCAAGGATAGACATTCTTTCTTTCCATGTACAGCTAGGGAGAAGAAGGGGGGGGGTGGCCAAAGACAGAGACCAGCCACTTCAAAACACAAAGAATCCATCTTATGCCTCTTGCTAGCTCACCATTATTGCTATGATTAATCCATAGTCTTTACTAATATTTGCCAATCCCACAGTATGAAACTGGAGAGTAGTGCAGGAGCAATACAGAGTAATGGCTTTGCTGAACATAAGGCAGATAGACACTAGGGTTGTCAGCCTCCAGGTGGTAGCTGGAGATCTCCCGGAATTACAACTGATCTCCAGCTGACAGACATCAGTTCCCCTGGAGAAAATGGCTGCTTTGGAGGGTGAACTCTATGGCATTATACCCTGCTGAGCTCCCTCCCCTCCCTAAACCCCACCCTCTCCAGGCTCCACCCTCAGGAATTTCCCAACCTGGCAACCCTAGTAGACACTTGTAATACTTGGGACACATCTCTGTAAGTTAAGGGGATTTTCATACTATTGACTTAAATTGGATTAACAACCATTCCCTTTTACCAGAGAACCCTTAAAACTGTAGTTCTGTGCAGGATATTGGGTATGGGAGACACTAGAAATCTATAAAGACAAGTGTCCTGACTGAGTCATCAACACCCAGGCCAAACCCCTGGGCCTAGAAACATGAAATTTGGGGAGAACATTCCTTTCATGATGTAAACACCCACTAAGAAGGGAATTTGAGAAATTTTCCCCTAAGGGGCTAAAAAGGGGTAAAATGTGTTTTCCCAAAGGGATACAGCTTCCCGGTGTGGCTGGCAGGCTGCTGCTTGCTTGTGCCCCCACCCATGGCCACTTTGGCCTCTCTTCCCTGATTGGGCCAGCCTTTCAAGGTCATTTGCACATGCGAGCTGATTGGGGCTCACAACATTCCACACCTCATCCCCTTGCCCCCTGAGACAGCTGGAACACATAGGTAATTTGTGTATGTGGCCTGATTGGTCCTCACCCCCCCCCCCCACATTCTAAACAGTATGCAGTTGCTACAGGAAATCATTGAATGTGTCTTGAGGTAAAATGCACCTCTCAGTCTTCCCATAAAAGTTAACTAGGGTTTCCAATCTCCCTGTGGGGCCTGGCTTTCCTGTGTTTCTGGCAGGCTCCTACCTGCTTGCACCCACTTCTCTGATTGGTCAACTGTGGAACTCTGTGTTCTGAGGTAAAAATCAGGTAAAGGAAACTGCAAACAGTTGAAGAAAGACAGTACAAGACCCCTGAATAGGGATAACATGCTTCGCTTTATTCAAACTCCTTTGTGAAACTCAGGTACTATTATACTACAAAACCAACTATTATACTACAAAACCAACTTTAAAAAAACATACAAATCAAAAAATGTTACATAACCATAAGTAACATAAGTATTATAACTGAATTTAAAGTGGTTAATACTGTAGCGAAAGAATGTTCAAAACTCACACTAAACTACAGCTTCCAGAATTCTTAGGGTTGGGGGAAGCTATGATACTTAAACTGGTATAAATTTAATGTTTGTAGCAAAATCAGAACCAGAATGTTTATTAATTACCTAACTGTATGCTAATTGCTGCTTTCAGGATTTTCAACAGAAAGTCAACTAACGTTCACATAACCTGCAAATTTGTTTTGGATTAATACTGAGGTTATGTTAAAAAGTTGCATATATTTTTCTGGTTTGGGGCTTGGTACTCCGAGTCCCAAGTGCAGCTTTTTATCCCACTATTCAATTTAGTACAGCTCTGAAAATATGTTTCTAATCTTCATTGTCACATTCCCTGATCTGCCAGATTGTTTTGCATATCCTTGGCAATGAAATACAATCGTGAACTGTACTGTACACATGCCACGTTTGACAGACATGATACCATAGTATAAAATTACTCTATAAAATGGAGCTTCACAGTGGACCTTTGCTTGAGATCCCTGTACCAACACTGAAACGTCTTCAAGAGACCTATTACAGAGCTAAAATATAATTCATCATCATTACATCTAAATGAGGGAACTGTTATTTTTTTGTCCCACTGGAGCTCATTAAGTAGGGATGGTGGGACAATAACAACCAAGTTTACTTTGAACTGCATTATGAACAATCTAAAGTAGTATCGTTAAGGCTTTTGTTTCTTTTATTGTGGAAACAATAGCATTTTCTCACCAGATGATATGTTGGCATCTGAATTGCTGTAGAGGGAATCTGAGACAACCGACAGTCCCTGAATATATGAAGCTGCCTAATACTGAGTCGGACTATGGGGCCATCTAGGTCATTATAGTCTGCTGGCTGGCAACTCCCCTGCAGGTTCCCAGGCAGAAAAAATGGTCTTTTTCTTTCTTTTTTTTCCAAAACAAAGGGATACAGAAAAAAGAGGGGGGGGGATAACAGGATCCAAGGAAAGGTAGGATTTTGCACTACAAGGGTTGTTAAAATACAGCATACATACAACACAGCTTCATACATAAATCACAGCTGAGCAGAGCAATTATACAGTAAGGATGGGGAGGTAGTAGAACGCAGTTGGGCAATGTGAGAATGCTCATGTGTGAAAAGACAATCACACTTGGTTAGGAAGGAATACAATGAAGCGCAGTCAAACTGATCATCAAAAAATCAGCTCCCTATTCATGACCAGCAAATAGGATGTGAGCTGAATTGATATGTGATTGAGCATTCCTTGTCAGGGCTCAGTGGTGGGCCCCGAGGCCTTGGCATCTGCCCAGTACTTATTCTTGGAATAAATATAGCATGTGTGTTCTTTCCTTGGTATGGGGTTTTTCTACATACAAGATGGTTTTTTGCTTCCATGGGAAATGCTCTACATTGTCCATCTTCAGTCTGAAATGGTGCAGAGGACTTTACCCCATGATTTGACTGAATATGTAACTACTAGAGATGGGCATGGACCAAAATGTGAACCAAAATTCATGACGAATCAGGCCAGTTCATGGTTTGCGAACCAGCAGTTCGTCAGGTCCCATTTCTGACAAACCACCACGAACTTTAGGCTGGTTCGTTTAGTTCAGTTTTTGGTTCGTCACTGCAGACAACTTGGTGCCAATCAGTTTCCTAGGCAACAGGGGATGGACTTCCTGCAGACCTTCTGCTGACCCAGAAGTGACCTTCTGCTGGCCCGGAAGTGACAATTTTTCTGACCTGGATGTACTGTTTTCACGAACCGGGGGCAGGTTCATGAAAGTTCGTGGTTCCTGAAATTTGACAAACCACGAACTACGTGGTTCATTTTTTTCCTGTTTGTGCCCATCTCTAGTAACTACCCCTGTGGACAGCAATATGGTAAAGTTTTCTGCAGTCCATCAAGTTCTCCCATAAGTGTTTTTCTCTGGACCTGAATTTCTATTGAGAATTTATGGCTGCAGTCCTAAACACACTTACTAGATAGTAAGCCCTATTGAAGTCAGTGGAATTTACATATGAATATATGTGTTTAGGATTGCACTGTGATTTTCCCAGTCATTGATGTGGAAACAAGGCAAAGGACAGGGGGAATGGTCCCAAACTCCAAAGCAAAGGCACACTAAGGACACACCAAAAGACCGCTGCTGCAATCCAAAGCTTTATTCATAAATGCCGAGGGTCAAATCAAAAGGATGGGGGAGCGCCCACTCTCTCCGGCTGCTCCCGGCAGGAGATTGGCAACGGGTTTGCCTGGCTAAATTGTCCCGTTTCGCAAGGCTCACAGCTTCATCAAAAGTCACAAATAAATTTTTGGCGTAAAGCGTATTCCTTTACTACAAAGTAACCAGCTGGACAAGAGTCAAGTTTCTTCTTAGTTTTAGTTCAACAATATTTCCTCCCTTGTCCCGACAAGCTCCCCCATCCTTTTGATTTGACCCTCAGCATTTATGAATAAAGCTTTGGATTGCAGCAGCGGTCTTTTGGCGTGTCCTTAGTGTGCCTTTGCTTTGGATTGATGTGGAAACAACAAATCCTTCACTCTGATGCTGTTTTAGGCAACAATCTCACAACATACCCTAGAATTTAAGACCAGAAATGACTTTTGCTATCATCATCATCAACAACAACAACAGCAACAGCAACAACAACAACATATATCACCTCAGTACAGTAGGAATCTGCATTCATTTCCAAACTAATGAAAAAAGAACAACAAAACCACCTCAATGTATTATATTGGTTAGGGTAATAAAAACAAATCGGAATACCAATGAATAAATGGCATTTATTTCATTTGTTTCCCCGTGCTTTGCCTTTAATTCCCATGTGCGTGTCTGTCTATGAATCTGGAACTCTTTCTCCTCTGTGTTTCAAATTTAACAGGCAAGGATCCCTTAGATGAAGGGTACAATCCCTGAACATTTCATATAAATTGGGTAGAAAACAAAAAAAAAAGTTATAGACAGAAATATTTCCTATTAAAACAATGGTAACAAAAACAGCAATGAAAATAAACTTTGTAATAAATATAATTAAAATAAATGGAGCTTTCGAAATGAAAACAAATAGGAAAATGGAAGGAAGAAAGAAATTGCATTCATGGAGTTATCTCATGTTAAAGGCCAGAGATTGCTGCTGTATCAAAAGATATGTTGCTCTCATTCGATGGCAACAGCATCTCGGCAGTCTGCTCTTAATTTAGGTGTCGAACAATGAAATTCTAAGCAGAGTTACTCCAGTATAAGCCCATTGAAATCAATGGACTTATACTGGAGTAACTCTGTTTAGGATTTCACTGCAAATGAAGACAATAGTCAAACTGCTAAAGTTTGTATTTAGCCATAGCACAGAAACTTTTTCTTACCTCCAAGCCTCCCCTCCCCCACCCGTATTGCCGTATTCTTTAGTTTGTGGATCAAAAGAAATCCTTAACGGCTGACAAATTCTGCTGCCCTTTACAGAAGATGTTATTGCTTAAGATTCTTGTATTGTAAAGAGAAATAGCTTTCCAAGATGGAGAAAATATTGCCCATCATAAATAATCAGGTTGAAGATTAATGCTTGTAAAGGGGATGCATGCATAACCATATGGTTTGTGTGTATGGAATACCTATGCCAGGAAACATCATGTCTCATTGCAGTCCCATTTGGAGAGATCGTCTTGCTAAATCACTTGTCATTTTAAAAATGTATCGACAGAATTAATGTGATATATGTATTTTTCATTTTAAGCATTAAGGAAATCTCAGAATACTGGTTTTCCTTTCTCCCTAGGAACCTTTCTGGACTGACTATAACACCATGTATATAGCCAGTTTTAGAAATTTTGTGACTTTTGAAATAACTTGTATTTTTTTACTACTAGCCAGTTTGCTTATTCTTTGAGGTTATTCTCACTTTTGCCGTATACTGAAGCAGGAGCGAAATGTGTCTGGGTCTCATATTGAGTTGCTAACTCTGGGTTGGGAAATTCCTGGAGATTTGTGGGGGGGGGGGACCAGGGACGGGCAGGATTTGGGGAGGGGAGAGACCTCAGCAGGGTATAATGCCATAGAATCAGTCTCCGAAGCAACCATTTTCTCCAGGGTAATGTATCACTGTCATCTGGAGATTAGTTGTAATTCTCACCTAGAGAGTGGCAACCCTAGCTTCATATCCTCAGTCCTGTTTCCATACTTTTGCTTCCTAGCATCTGGGATGGTGTAGAGGAATAAATACATATATGAAGAGTTTGGTTTATTGCCATTTAAAAAGATGGATGTATGAAAACATCTGTGCTCAGCAAGAATCATGATCTAAACATATATTAATAGCACCCTTATTGAGGAAGGGTGGTTGAAAAAAAGGCATTTAACCATTTCCTTCTGAGTCTCTTCTAAGATTTAAATCATAGGTGCAATTAGCTCTGCATGGGGGAAAGATCAGCACAGCACTTGTACCTGGCATTTCCATCCTGCAGAGTTAATAGCAACCTTGGAAGGGCAATTTAAACAACTACAGAGGCATGAGATGAATGTTCCCTTCCCTATCATTGTGATAATTTACTTTTTAAAATTTCACAAGAAACCCTAATTTATTGCAGCATGTCTAGTTTGGCCCATCGGCAAGCCACTTTCTCTTAGAATCATAGAATCATAGGGTTGGAAGGGACCTCTAGGGTCATCTAGTCCAACCCACTGCAGAAAATTCACAAATACCTCCCCCCCCCACACACACAGTGGCCCCTGCTCCATGCCCAGAAGATGGCAAAACACCATCAAGATCCCTAGCTAAACTGGCCTGGGGAAAATTGCTTCCTGACCCCAAGGAGGCAGTTGGCCTTACCCTGGGCATGTAAGAAGGTACCACGAGAACTAAGCACTGATGTAACCCTTCCTGCCCTCCCTCTCATGATCTATCTAGGTTCACAGAATCAGTATTGCTGTCAGATGGCCATCTAGCCTCTGCTTTAAAACCTCCAAAGAAGGAGAGTCCACCACCTCCCAAGGAAGACTGTTCCATTGAAGGACCACTCTGTCAGGAAGTTTTTTCTAATGTTTAGCCCATTCCCCCCTCCCCAGTCAGCAATTTGAAGATAATAATACTAACATACCTTATAGGATTGTTGTAAGGATTAGAGTAAGATAATGAAAGAGAGAAGTGCTTTGAATCCTTGAAAAGGCCATATCAATGTGAAGTATTTTATTACGGGAAACTATGAGGAACGTGGACCAAGTTATGCAAAACAAGGTAAAATGATTCAGAACCACATAATTGCTGGAATATGAATGATGGGTTAACCAGACTGGGCACATTAATGTACAATTAATAAATGCCTTCTGGCACACTTGAGTAGCTTCTCATGTTTGGGAGGAAGGAGTAGATTTTTCCGGATTCCGTTAATTTTCTTGGAAACTGTTTTATCTCTCGGTCATTAATGCCCAATGAAGTAAGAGACTTTGGCTGTTCTTCATCCTGGAGCTATTTGCTGAATTAAGGGCTGCAAGTAGCAGGAAAAAAAGGAACATAAAGGTGATAAGTTGCCTACAGCAGTGCTTAGGGGAATCATAATGACTCACATTTACATAGTTCCTTTTATGTTTCCAGTGCAAATGTGCCACAGGTTTCTTCCCTAAGCAGTTGTTGTTCATTTTAAAGCCATTATGGCCTCATCATGTACTCTAGACATTATTAACAATTGTTATGAGGTATTATCTGAGGTATTAGATGATTAGTTCAGGACTTTCTTGGAATACGTTTTTTAAAAATTCCATTGAATACTCTTTCAGTGAGCTCCTTATATGCCAAAAATGTAGAGGTGATTTTTGTTGCCTTGTGTATGTGTGTATGGGGGCGGGCGGGGGGGGGGGGGATAATCTCAACACAAGTGGATTTGTGGTCAGTTTTGACACAACTGAAAAAGTCTTCTGAAAGCTTGGAAATGAGTTGAAATCATGAGTGCCTACTTTTTAAAGATTTTCTACCAAGGGTTGAGCAGCATGCAGAACTGAATTTCTGTGACAGGAATGCCTGATCTGTAATTTGGCCTTAAAAGTAGCAATGGGTGAGCTGATAGGGATACAGGTATGATGCTGGAGAAGGAGGGTGTTGTAATGGGGGCTTAGAAAGAGCCACCAGATTCCCCAAGGACTCATCCTAGCCTAGGCTCTTATGAAGGAACTCAACATGTTTATTTTCACATTATACAACTTGGGTCTGGAGTCCATCATCACCCATCCTACATCAAGCACTCCTGGTTCTTCCTCTAAGACTCAACCGGGAGACACATGGCCTCTCTTCCTACCTCTTTATTAACTGAATAATCCATTTGTATACCCTTTGCCACAGGGGGATCCCTTTTGCCCCCTTGTACTATTCTCCTCAGTTAAAAATGCTTTTTCCCTGGGCTGCATGAAGCTGTAGTAGTGATAAAAGGGTTTCCTCCCTGCTTCCTTGGGCTTGAAGCAGACTGGGAGGGATTCACTTTTAATCCGAAATTGTGAAGGGGCAAAGTGACAACTCCCCTGGCTCAGTGCTGTGCTAATCCATATTGGCTTCCCCGTAGCTGTTTTTGAGGGCCAGATGATTCGCCTAAGAGTCCCATTCACAAAACTCCAACATCGTAATGTAGTTTGCACTTGAGTTGCAGTCCTGGTGCTGAAGCCAATTAAAGACTGCATTACCACATCAGAGTAACTTGGAAAAGTCAACTTGTGTTACTATTACATGTCCAAAAATAAATCATGTTGATTGTCCCAAACACTGGATTATTACCCAATGTATCAGAGAACCAGAATTTTAGATTAGAATTGCAGGGGAAATTGCTAAATGGGATTGTGATAAATTTCTAAAATAAAGGATCCACGGATAAAGTCAAAGAACTTAAAATGAAGAAGGTAGACAGATTTCACCTGACTGATGTAGCAGATAATATTGTGTTGTTGCTCCCAAATAGTTTATTTTTTAATTAGAACTGTTGTAGTGGATAGTACTGAATTTGATTCCACTTGAATAGCACTAGGGATTAGGAACTGGGGAACTCAGCTTCAGATCCCCGCTCTGCCGTGATGCTTGCTTGGTTGCCTTAGGCCAGTCAGTATTTCACAGCTTATCTTTCCTCACAAAGTGGTTGTGAGGATAAAATGAAGAAGGAAGAACCATGTATGCCATTCAGAGCTCTGTGAATGAAGGGCAGGATACAAATGTGCTAGATAGATCTTTTTGTTTTATTCTGGAAAGATGAGAGGATTCCATCCTTGTCTTCCCACAAATGTATGTGGCACAAGCACATGCAATTTGATAATACACAAGTAGGGACCTTCAGGTCTGATGCCGGGGGGGAGGGAGTCCCACCCTCTGCCTTGCATGCCTGCTGGGCAAGCCACTTGCTGGTCAGTCTGCCCTCTGGCAACACTTCCACCACTACTCCCCCTTCTCTCCTGTCCCCTCCTCTATCTGTCAGGCTACCTGACTCAGCTACTCACTTAGCTCCTGGTGTGGGGGAGCAGCAGTAGCTCCTGGTCTCCCTCTCCAGGCTAACTGCTCCTCTGCCACCTTGGTGGTGAGGGGGAGTGCCAGCTCCTGCTCCCCTTGCTGCTCTTCAACCACTTGCAGTGCCACTACCTCATTGGTAATAGAGGAGGTGGCTCTCACAGCTCCTCCTGACCAGCCATTCACCAGAGGGGAGGCAGGGGTGAGCTGCACCAGGGCTTGTGGGGTCACCTGTCTTCTCCCTTCAACGTAACCAATACGTTTGCACTGTTTGTAGACAATTTATTCTCTGTTTTCGGAGGTTATCCATTCCCCCACCCCTACCCCAGGTTCTGCAGACCTGGGTGGCTGGTCTCCCAAGTTTATCAAGAAAATCTCCTTTCTCTCTACATGGCCCTAATCTAAAGATTTAAGTCTCTTCAGATGTGGCCATGTTGGAAAATCCAAACTAAAGCTATTTTGTAGACTTCAAAGACAACCTATTTTTAGCACATAGCTTACTGCTCTATTATGGATAATATTTAAACCTCTTTAATGTGGAAATGGACAAGTTGGATCCAGTGATCCATCAGCAGAAGGTGCTGATAGTGGTGGATTTTGTTCCTTCCCCCCAGCAGTTCTTTCTGACCCCAGAAAAAGTTTGTTCTTGGAACTGCTGGAGTTGTGGGAACTAATATCTACACAGGATGGTGTGAAATTGGCCTGTCCTCTCTCTTCCATCAACACAATACTACAACTACACAGATAGTTCAGTTTTTTTAACTATATTAGAAGACTGATTTGCTTTGCCTTTGAATGGACTGATAAATAACTTGGGGCTTAGACCTTACACAGAGATAAGAAAGACCACAGTCCAAATTAACATTTACCAAACTTGCCGCAAACAACTTTTGGTGTTAATGTCCATGACAGTGTCTGTAGGCTAACCTGTTCCCTCTGTTCCCAGTGCCTACACAGAGCCTTACAAAGTGTGCCCTATCTCAGTGATTCCCATTGAAGATGTCACGTCAGATGAGGAACTTAGAAGTTCTGGAGATGAAGACAGTAACCAAGGAGATTCCAGTCTCGTCCACAAGGTAAGCCTGTGTTTCCCCTCTTTTTCCATTTGCCAGTAACATATAAATATAAAATAATAAATATAAAATATAATAAAATAATATAATAATATGGGCATTCTTTCTGATAAAGCTCTTATATTCCAGGGGAACTTTAGCTGCCTTGTCAAAAATCAATGTTTGAATGATGAAATGCAAATAAATTGTCCAAACACCCAACATAGTAGTGAAATCGTTAGAGCAAAATGAAGTAGTTGTAAAACAAAAGCAAATTTCACTGAACTGTCAGTCAAGAGGAGTTGGCAAATGTAGGTAGGTTGGATGCCAAAAATAGTACCAGGGACTTGGAAATGAGCTAATCTTGTGAAAACAGTATTTGGGCAGGTCTAGAGCAAGGGCTAGCTTTAAATTTTTTAAAATGTTTTGCGGGTGTTTCTACGGTTTCCACTTCCCAAGGGAATATCAGTCTGAATAAAGGCATGAGATCACCTTGCAGATAGGATCTTATAATTTTATCCAGAAAGTGTGCTTTGTATTAACCCTGCTTCTACCCTGTTGTGGTGGTTGGCGAGAGATCTGTTATAGGAGAGATTCTGAGCGCTTTGGTTTTACTGAGGGCCAAGCTACAAGTGACGAATGACACTTGAATGGCAAGTGTATTTCTACTTGTTCGCTTGCCCTCCACGCAATCCACTTACCGTTCAAGTGTCATTCGTCACTTGTAGCTAGGCCCTCAATTTAAGGTATTGTTCCCCCGCCCTCTTTCTATGTCATTTTACATAAACCTGAATATTACATACAGCTGTGCATATTTGGCTTTTTTGTTCTGCTGAGTCAGGCTTTTAGAAATGCAGGAGGCATTCAAGAGTACCACAGTATATATAGCCTGTTAGCTGTTGTTCTATTGCCTGGCTTCAGGGTTTTAGCAAACATTTTTTCCCCCTCTAGAAGTCACACTAGTCTTTATTTTTGTTTAAAAGTGTATCTTGCAGGCCTGCTTATTTAATTTAAATATGTATTTCAGTGTTGGTTTTGTATTGTCGAAGGCTTTCACGGCCGGAGAACGATGGTTGTTGTGGGTTTTCCGGGCCGTGGTCTTGGCATTGTAGTTCCTGACGTTTCACCAGCAGCTGTGGCTGGCATCTTCAGAGGTGTAGCACCAAAAGACAGAGATCTCTCAGTGTCACAGTGTGGAAAAGATGTAGGTCATTTGTATCTACTCAGGAGGGGTGGGGTTGAGCTGAGTCATCCTGTAAGAGTTTCCCAGGGTGTGGAATGCTAATGGCGGGAGGCTTCACTGTATCCTGAGGAGGTTCTTTTGCATATGGATTGGTACTTGATGTGCTAATCTTCTCTGCAGGGCTATTGTCGGGGATAGAATATTTTGTTAGCCTGGTGTTTTTCAGAACTGGAAACCATGCTCTGTTCATTCTTAAGGTTTCTTCTTTCCTGTTGAAGTTTTGCTTATGCTTGTGAATTTCAATGGCTTCCCTGTGCAGTCTGACAAAGTAGTTGGAAGTGTTGTCCAGTATTTTGGTGTCCTGGAATAGGATACTGTGCCCTGTTTGCATTAGGCTATGTTCAGCCACTGCTGATTTTTCAGGTTGTCCAAGTCTGCAGTGTCTTTCATGTTCTTTTATTCTTGTCTGGATGCTACGCTTTGTGGTCCCGATGTAAACTTGTCCACAGCCGCAGGGTATACGGTATACTCCTGCAGAGGTGAGGGGGTCTCTATTGTCTTTTGCTGATCGTAGCATCTGTTGTATTTTTCGGGTGGGTCTGAATACTGCTTGAAGGTTATGCTTTTTCATAAGCTTTCCCATCTGATCAGTAATTCCTTTGATATATGGCAAAAACACTTTTCCTGTAGGAGACTGTTTTTCCTTGGTTGTTTGATTCATCCTGGGTTTGATTGCTCTTCGGATTTCATTTCTGGAGTAGCCATTTGCCTGAAGTGCGTGGTTTAGATGATTAATTTCCTCATTGAGAAAGTGCGGCTCACATATCCGTCTTGCACGATCCACTAATGTTTTCATTATGCCTCTTTTCTGTCGGGGGTGGTGATTGGGAAAACCTCGTCTTACATCAAAGATTCAGCAGATTTCATCAACAAAATCAGTTCTCTGAAACTCAATCCACAAGACATACTTGTCAGTTTTGATGTTGTATCCCTGTTTACCAAGGTTCCAGTAAAAGACACTATTGCACTTATTAATCAGATTTTCCCAGAGGATGTAACAGCCTTATTCCATCATTGTCTAACAACCAGTTACTTCCAATGGGACAACGAATTCTATGAACAGATGGATGGGGTGGCCATGGGGAGCCCTCTCAGCCCAGTTATAGCAAACTTCTACATGGAACATTTTGAAAAAACAGCTCTAGAATCAGCACCCCACAAACCTAGTGTATGGTTCCGGTTTGTGGATGATACATTTATCATTTGGAGCCATGGGAAGGAAGAATTGATGGGGTTTTTGAATCATCTCAACAACATCCACCTGAACATACAATTCACAATGGAGAAAGAAATCGAGGGAAAACTCCCATTCCTGGATACCTTGGTCATCCGCAAAGCAAACTTTCAGTTAGGTCACAAGGTCTACAGGAAACCAACTCACACTGATCGGTACTTACACAAAAACTCCAATCACCAATCAATATATATATAACTAATTTTCTTCCCAAAGGGAGCCCAAGTATGTGTGTGTGTGTGTGTGTGTGTGTGTGTGTGTGTGTGTGTGTATACATATACATATACACGTACACACACACACACACTTGGGTCCCCTTTGGGAAGAAACTTAGTTATATATATAGGGAACCCAAAGCAGCTTTCATTGGATTGCTCTCCATCATTTTATTCTCACCACAACCCTTTCAGCTGTGTGCCGAAGCCAGGGGGAAGGGCAGATCAAAAGATCAGGGACAAAACAGTCCAGAGAAGCCATAGCTGCCCCATTTTCCAGTTTTATGGCAGATTCAGAGTTAAAAGGGGTTTCTGGGTTGGGCTGGGCAACCCTAGTTCTCACACTTAAGTAACATCAGCACAAAAAGAAGGCTGGAGAAGGCATTCCTGTCCATCTAAGTCCAGGAGCAGCTCTGTGGTGAAACCAGTTATGACTCAGCCCTTAGTCCCAGCAAGAGTTGCCATAAGTCAGCTATGAGTTGACAGCACTTTCCACCACCATCACTGGAGCACAAAGACATATTGATGGGGATTGAGAAAGTTTCAGCTCACCACACTAATGTGCACCTTTGGGAGTGTACAAGTTAGACTACTGCTGTTTTATAAGTGAACGAGGCAGATGTGAATAAACAAACATGGCTACCCCAGCAATAAGCTCTAAGATAACCACGGCTCTGGAAGCTACATTCATACAGGCAAGCTGAGAGTTATACTTGGAAAGCAGAAAAAATTCAGTGTGAAGATGAAACTGGGTTACTATGATATCAGCAATAATGCTAATGTTTATATAGGAGAAACTCAGGATACAGATGTTTAAAGGTTATAATAGAAACCATTAAGCCTAATTTTGGATTTATAGAAAGTCATTTGCAGCTATGGAGTAGATTTGCTCTTCATTTACTTTAGAGGCATAAGAAATAAAAAAGTAACATTCATTATACTTAACTGCTGCCTGGGGTTCAGTACAAAAGTTAATGTGACATGTGGAGTTAGAAACATTCTCCCTCATATGTCTGCTCAGCTTGATTCTTCTCCAAGGGGAAACTCGATTTATGTGCAGAGTGAAATGAGAAAGTAAAACATTTGTCTCATTGTACTATATATGATACACACATGGCAGAACCATGCTACAATAATAGTGGCATCATGCTAAGCACCGTCTCCATTGCGGGCATATTTTCAGGATGCCCTGATTTTACAGTGCAGTCCTAAGCAGAGTTACACTCTTCTTAGTCCATTGAAGTCAATGGGCTTTGCAGGATACAACTCTGCTTAGGATTGCCCTGTTAGCTGGGCTGTATTAAACACCACAATAAATCATGGTTTGTAATCTTTGGCTTGATCTAAATCTAGTTCTTTGTGCCCTTCAAATGCAGTTGGTGAAGCCAAATGTGGTTGGTTGGCACCAAAATGGTATTTCAAACTAAAGTTACAGCTGGTTTATTAACCAGTTTGTGCTAATTATGGTTTGCTTTGACAACTGAATTCTCAAAGCAAAGTTAGCTGAGCAACACTACCTCTTGCAACCATTTATGCTTGGCGCACTAGCTCATGTTTTTTGTGCAGACCATAGTTTTGGAACCATGCAAGGATCTTTGTTAACCCAATCAAATTTGGGATAGTTTATCATGATACCTGAATGTAGTCCAGTATCCCAAGGGTTGGATCCTATGTCTCCCTTCAGTTAAGCTGGATCCTATGACTCTCTTCTAAGTCTTCTTTCAAGGGAGAAAAGCTTCCTCAAATGGAGAAAGATTTTTTTCCTGATGACTAGGCGTCTGCTGATGGAAAAAGTAGTTCTTTTCTTAAAAGAAGTATTTGTTTGTTGGAGGAAGATGTTCAAAGGGGGTCATTGGATCATTCTTAGTTTTAGGAGATCATAGCATCCACTCCTAAGCCTTACAGCAGTGTAAACTAACCATATGATTGTGCAGAAAGTGCTTATGATAGATGTCCATCACCTACAGGAACAGGATAAAATGTACTTTAGAATATCACAGACTTGTTTGTGAGGGGGGGGCAACAAAATCCTAAAGCTCATCCAGGAGGGGTAACATAGGACTGGAAGGGATCTAAAGGATCATCTAGTCCAACCCCCTGCACAATGCAGGAAATTCACAGCTCCCCTCCCCTCATTCCCCTGGTAATCACTGCTCTCTGCCCTAGGGAAGGCAAACTCCTCCCCCTAGGATCCCTAACCAATCTGGCCTGGAGGCAGATTCCTTCCAGACCCCAAAACAGCGATTGGCATTGCCCTGGGCATTCCCGGCGCCATGGTTTCTGGTGCTGGAGGCCAGAGCGTGCACACCTGGACTGCGTGATGACATCATCACATGATGACATCATCACACAATGCCACCAGCGGGTGGCTGGGGTGGAGCAAGGAAGCTGCCTGCATGCCACACGCCGCCCCGGCCAACTGTCGTCCTTGGCTTGTGGCTGCTGCGCCTGCCCAGGGGTGGGCGGCGGCAGCCTGGGGCTGGCTGGTGGCGGCGCGGGACGCGCACCTCTGCATCCAGCACCCCCTCTGGCACCCCCTCCAGCCCCGCAGTGCCTGCGACCCCTGCCTCATCGCCTCAATGATGGCGTTGGCCCTGGCCCTGGGCACGTAAGAAAGGGCCATGAGAGCCTAGCCCTGGCTCATCCCTTCCTACCTGCCCTCTCACGATCTGTCTAAGTTCATACTGAGTCATAGAATCAGCATTGCTAACAGATGGCCAATCTTGCTTCTGCTTAAAAACTTCCAAAGAAGGAGTCCACCAAGGAGACAAGTTCATGGTCACAGAAGAGCTGAAAATGGAACAGACTTTGTGGCTCATGTTCACCTTTTGGCTCAGACATTGAAGGAGGCAAAGCATGAGCGTGTACTCCCGTGCTCCTGTTGCACCAGAAAATGATGTCCTTTTCTGGTGGAATGGGAACACGGGAGTACATGCACATGCTTTGCCTTCTTTGAGACATTTTCTGGTGCAACAGAGGAGCTACAGGGCATGCTAAAGCTGAGCACAGAAAAAAATGCATCCAAACACGTTATTTCCACTCAGTTCGGCTTCAGTGTGCCCTGCAGCTCCTCTGTCACCAACACGATGTGGAAACATGTGCATATGCTTTTTCCACCCACCAGCCAAGTGAGTGGGGCAGGTGAGGGTGGGAGTTTCCCCATCCCGAGTGGGGGAATGGCAAGCCACCCCCCCCCCAATACCATTGGTGTTTGAGAGAGCCACATGGAGTGAGTCTCTTAGTGGTGGCTAAGATTGCCAGGTCCCTTGAGTCCCCTGGTGGGAGAATGGGAGCCTGGCATGTACCTTGTTGGGTTCCTTGTGCACGTGTGCTTCCAGCTTGCATGATGATATCACTTCCGGGAAGTGGTGTTAATCATGTGGGCCAAAGAGCAGCCCCGTGGGTCAAAGGGCACTCCCTGTGCTCCCCAAGGGGCTGAATGGCCCACTGTGAGGCGCGATTTGGCTCAAAATGGGCTCACTGCAGGGCATGATTTGGGCTGCTGTGGGCGCGGGGGCACACCACTGGGGGGTGCCCTGGGGAGCATGCCCCCCTCAGCCAAGTAAGTGAGAGCAGAGGGGAAGGGTGGAAACAGGAGATCCCCCGCCCCGGGCGGGGGAATGGCACCCTTAGTGGTGGCAGATTTTTACAGACCCAAATAGTTTGGGGAAAGGTTTTTTAAAATGTTGGGGGGGGGGGCGAGGTATTTTAAAAGACTATAAAGCACATCTTCTTGGTCTCTGGCACAAGAAGGTGGATGGGATAAGAGCTAGGTTATGTCACAACCAGCTTCCTTCTATATTGAAAGGCCTTGTGAATATGCTTCATGCCCTTGAACACTGCATCTAATTGCACATTTAATTTGCACATTATAAACTAATTTATTTACAATCCTTGTAAATATACTTATAAAGATATTAGCTGTTTTAATTCAAGGACAACAGCAAAAGCTGCTGCATTGTTTAAACAATAGTTCAGAGCCTAAAACTTCAGATTGCTCAATTCATCAGGCTCACTTAGAGAAAGCAAAGCACATTTGAGTGCAATACTTAAGGTGCATGTAAATAATATATTTGAAAAAGGAGCAGGACCTCCAGTATACCTTTGTAACACCCAAATGCCACCATCCACAAGTAATGAACTGGATAATTCAATTATTGCCTGGCACTGGACTGGTTTCTTGGATCAGAAAGCTGCAATGGGGAGAGGAAAGGGGATGAATCACTCCCTCTTGCTCCTAATATGAGCAGAGCTATGCCTATGGAAGAAGACGACAACAAAGAAAACAGTGACAACAGTGATTTCACCTCCTCCCTACAGCAACTGCCACTGTGGGGAAGGGAGAGCCAGGATGATTGGGGGTTCTTGTGCTTACCTTGCAAGGTCTTTGCACTAGGTCCAATCCACTGTGCAATTCCCCTTGCTCTCAGATAAGGAAAAACATTGCTGTCTGGACAAAGTAACCCATAATAAAGGTCTCTTCTCAGAACTCCAGTCTTAGGCCTTTTCCACGTGGGTGATTTTTGCCAGTTCTGGCCCCATACTGCTTCAGGTTGTCTTCTGAGTTCTGCATATTTAACTCCCCTTCAGAGTTCAACGTGATGTTTTCAGGATTTCTCTTCAAATTTTCTGCATGTGCTTATTCCCCAATGTTTTTCTTGATGCAGTCTGAGTTGGCTTTTTCAGTTGTGCAGAATTTTCCTTTTAGTTTTTTCCCCTCTTCCCTCTGTTCCACTCTCCTCCCTCTCTTTGCAGGCCACATCTTGCTGATTGGTCTCTCTTTCTCTCAGCTCCTCCCTCCGCTTTCCTCTTCCTCCTTCCCTTTGTCCCTCTCTTTTCCGAAGGCACACCTTTTTCTAAAGAGACAACTTGATGATGTTACACTGCGCGCTCACTATGGCCATTTCCACACGGCTTACGTTGTTCCGGAAAACAGCGAAATCTCACAAGAAGACGCTGTTATTGCACATGTTCTCGCGCGATAACAGCATCTTCTCGCGCGATAACAGCGTCTTCTCGCACGATTTCATGCGAGATTTCACTGTTTTCCGGAACAAGGTAAGCTGTGTGGAAATGGCCCACGTTGGGTTGTCTTTTGCTTCTATTTCTCTTTTTTTGAGGGGGGGGCGGTGTTCCACTACTAGTGCCTTAGTGCAGGGCATTGCCAGTCATCATTATGTCATAACGTGCTCGGGCATGCATGAAAACTTCTTAAAAGAGTGGTGGTGATGTGACAGCACTGGTGACACTGCCAGTGATGACATCCATACCTCATTACATAATCCTCTTTATTTCATGGCAGTATGGGAAAAAAAAGATGGCACCCACACTGGGATTAAAAGCAGTGTGCAGAAAGGTAGGTGGCCAAAATTAATCCAATCATTGAGGAGCGAAACTCAAAAAGAGAGGAGTAAATCACATGAGCAGAAAAGGCCTTGTACATATTCATCCACAAGCAATTGCTTTCTTGTCTCAGTTCATATGTCTTGTCTACCTGTTCTATGTAGGGAAAATATACTCTGGTCTGTAATATGTGCATACTTATTACTTGTGCTAGTTAATATAAATGCCTACTGGCTTTTAGTTACCTGCCTGCTAACATTGAGGCCAAATTTCTGTGGAAACCAAAGTAATAAGTAAACTGAGATAACTGCTGGTTTGACATTTCTTACTGAGATCAACAAAAAGGTTGGAATGGTTCATTTTTTAAAACTATTGTTTCTATTCTCTGCAGCAAAAGGTAGCCAAAATCTTATCTAATCCTAATTGATTGCAAAACTGGATTTTTTTTTACAGAGCACTAACCTGTACCAAATATTCCAAAAATTATATCTGATACTAATATTTCGTGAAGATGCTGGTATCCTTTGGAAGCCTCTTCCCTGTATAAGAAGACTATTCCCTTATCAGAAAACTGGATGGTGTATTCTTTAGAATTTCATCTTCTTGATATTTAGTTTTTAACTGGGAATGAGACACCACCATGTTCCACCTTCCTACCTAAGTGACCTGCTTAAAATGTACAGCAACGGAGCAGGGTGGACAGGATAGTGAACAATTGCAGCATGCAGAACAGACCTGTCTGCAAATAAAGGAAATAGCAGGCTAGGCCACAAAGATTTTGCAAAGAGCCAAGCAGCAACAGCCTGAGTGTCGCAGCATGTCAGATTGTCTTTGCTGTTTCTTATCTTTCTGCTGGGTGGGATTGGTTTCCAGGCTCCATTAATCACTCTGTTTTGCAAACCTTTAACCTTCATATAATGACACATACCCACACACTTTTTAATTATTTTTTAAATCGCCTCAAAAATATGTTCTGTTTGGGGAGTGACTGTTTTGTGTCCTTTAAGGAAGTGACAAATTTAGACAGCTTATTCAATGGATTATATGCATATAATGGAACAGATTCCCCAGGAGATGGTGCAGTACACCCTCTTAGAAAAACAGCAGAAGACAGAAGTTACAAGTGGCATTTTTTCCCTGGAAAAATACATGTTAAGTACTACTGACTCTTCTCTGATTCTTTCTGAGCCATTGCTTAAGGAACTTGGAATTCAAATTACAATAATCACCTAAGCACTTGACTGTTTGGTCTCACACTGCTCAGTCTCTCTATGACATCACAGCAGCTAAGCCAATGACAGCCAGAGGAATGGTGTGACAGCCTTGCCTGTAATGCTCCACTGTGGTATCTAAAGAAAAGGAGAGAAAACAGGACTGTCATGATGGAAGTTTGATGATGCCTGCAGGTCCTGGCACTGACTTGCATTAATAACATACATACCAGTAATGGTTCAGTGGCATAATAAATGATATGCAGCTATTCCTGGAACCAGGTGTGAGGTGCCATTGAGTATGTATATGTCTAGGCATTAGGCTAATTCCCTCGGCCATAACAATAACAAGGCATTTTAATGAACTTTGTCTCATTGTCCTTATTTCCCATCTTCCCATAGCAACTCTTGTATATAGAGAGTATAGATGAATTCTGATCAACAGATCTCTAATTATTATATTTGTACAACAGCCTCTAAACTAGTATTGTGGAATGCTGGATAGAGTGACAGACTAGAACCCAGGAGATCTAGGTTCAAATAATGAACTCACGGGGTGAGCTTGAGCCAGTCACTGCCTCTGTCCCTAATTTACTTTGTTGTGAGGACAAAATGATGGTGGAAAGAAGAGTGGGGGGGAAATATATAGATAGGCAGAAAATGCCTTATGTTACTGTATAATAGAGGGAGAAGAGGCTTACAGGATAAAAAATAGTCGTAAAGTTTCCATAATAGAATTAGTGAGATTCCGGGATATAAACACCTGGAATTCTCATAATCTGAGTTTGGGATGTGCAGTTGGAAATGAAGATCTGGCTTGCATCATGCCCCATTTTGGAAATATCAGAAAAGTTCCTAATGCAACAGAATTACTTCTAAGCAGGCAAAATCCTTCTTCTACAACAGCTGTTTCTAATGCTTCATTGTCTAGTTTTGATTTTCCATGAAACAGGAGGGGCAGGGGCAGTGAAAGGAGAGAGTGACTCAGCATTAGAAAATGTGACTGTGTGGCTGAGGTGCCATTCAACTGGAAGAGTTCCTGCTGATCAGTATTGTCCCAATTAGCATTTTTGTGCTCAGCATTTCCACTGTCTGGCAGTCACTCACTCTCTCTGGTTTGGGAGAGCTTTCAGATTCAATATAACCATAGGTTGCTTGAGTTGTTCTATTATTGGGGGCGGTTCATGGGCTAGGCTAGGCTAGGCAGGCAAAATGCTTTGATTGTATGTGTTGTAAGACAAAGTACATGAGAGGGATATAGAGGCTTCTCTCCCCTCCTCACATGATAGGTATACTGCATCAGCCAGTCTACCATGATGCATATAGGGGATGGGGGAAAACATTTTGGTTTTACATGTCAGATTCTAAACTTCTGCCTTCTTCTCCTTATGCATTTGCCATGTTGATAAAGCTGGAAACACAACTGGAACCCTGGTATAAAATGTTTTGCCATTTTGGCAGAACAAACCACCTTCCTAGAACGTGTCATGAAAACCACTAAAACAATCAATTTATTCAGGCATGGGTACCTGGAAATAGGCTGTCCAGCCCCAAAACAGGAAGGTCAGTCATTAGTGAGCTAAGTCCCCTCCCCCAAGTGACTGATGGGAACATATAACAAATAGAAGTGCACGTGCCAAGCACTGTAGTCTTTTTGCACCTTTTGGAGACTTCCAAAGCTTTCATGGTATTGTCTGAAAGTCCTTTGGAATTGCAAATATTGCAGATCAGACACCTGCTGAGTGCTGATATTTCTTAATTATTCATCCTACTACTCAGCCCTTTTCTAGCCAATGACATAAACTCCATAAGATATGTGTAAATGCTGTAAAATAAATGAACAAAATGGGGAAAGGAGCAAGGAAAATGGATATACCATTAATACGTATGGAAACTAACAAATGGAAAGTGGCATATTTGTATATCTTTACATTCCCTTTGAGGGGCCCCTAAACCATATAGATGACCTCAGGACATTTTCTTATCTGAAACAGCAACAATTGAATTAATTGTTAGTGTAGTGTAGTGTAGTGTAGTGTAGTGTAGTGTAGTGTAGTGTTAGTGTAGGTTTTCCACAGGCAAACGTTTTCCACAGGTAGAGCACTTAAGCTTTTCACTTAGGGTGTTGTATTCATCAATCCACCTGCACAGGGAGTATAGACCTTCACTGCTTTCCTTTCCCCGCAGCAGCCATTTGTGACCCCAGGAAAATTGATTCCTGGGGCCATGGAACCGGGGCAAAATAATAGCCACGAGGTTTGTTGACTAGGGTAAAATTGCTCCCTCCTGTCTATTCCCGTGATCCTGAGAATCATCTTTCATGGGGTTGGAAATGGCTGGTGTGGGAGGGAAAAGAGAGGAAAATTGTGACCCTCAGGGCCTTCAGTTTACGGATCAATGAATCCAGACCATCAGTGTATATAGTGCATAAGAAGAGACCTTTCCCTTTTGCGGTCAAACCAGGGGTCATCTAGGCCAGCATGCTGTTTCACACAGTGGCCAACCAAATGTCCTAGAAGGCCAAGCAACAGGCCATAGAAGTCAAAGATTCCGTATGCTTCCTATCACGGGGCTTCAGAGTTTCGCTACCTCTGGATGGGGAGGTTGCCTTTAGTCATTGAGGTTAGTAGCCACTGATGGACTTATCCTCCCACAATCTGTGTAGTTTGCTTTTAAAGCCATCTGTACTCATTGCAGTCATTACATCCTCTGTCAGGGAGCACCACAGATTAATTACTCATCAAGTAAAGAGGTACTTCATTTTGTCTATCCTAAGTGCAAAAATTGCATAGTTATTACTAAACTGCGGTGAGCAATACAGACAGTTTTTAATGGCTGTGTGTTATTTGCTTGGGGAACCATGTTTACCCAGCAGTAGTGTTTTGTTTTCTTTCTTTTGTTTTGCTGAGAGATTATTTTTCCTCTCTGCTAGTGTATGAATTGCAGTTTTTAATGATACCAGGTAGGGTAGTGCCTGAATATAGAAGTTGTAGTCAAGATCACACTATAAAGGGCTTTTGAAAGAAGCAGGTATCTTTGAAGGAGGAGGGAGGTTATTATGTTGCATACTTTCTTCAGGGGTTTTGATGTGTAGAATTCTTTTTTGGACAGTTTTGTGGTGTGAGATTTGCTAGTATGTTATAATAATAATAATAATATTTGATTTATATACTGCCTTTCAAGACAACTTAACATCCACTCAGAGCGGTTTATAAAATATGTTATTATTATCCCCACAACAATCATCCTGTGAGGTGAGTGGGGTCGAGAGAGCTCTGGGAGAACTGACTGACCTGAGATCACCCAGCTGGCTTCAAGTGGAGGAGTGGGGAATCAAACCAGGTTCTTCAGATTAGAGAACCATTGCTCTTAACCACTACACCAAACTGGCTCTCCCTGTGTCTTTGACTGAAGTGTGTGCTTAATGTCATACTTTTATTTCCCATAGATGTAGCTAGCCTGTTTTGGATACTGAAATTGTGTGTGTGTGTGTTCTTGGTGATTTGGCAGTTTTTATAGCTGCTTGTGGCCTGTTGTACTTTTTTGTGGCCTGTTGTGTTCCATAGTTGTTCACAAAGGGTTTTGCCTCATTCCTTGTTGGTGCCAAAGTTTTCACTGCTTGATGTTCAGCAGTGTTTGAGGAAGATGCTGCTTCTGATGGCAAGAGACCAGCTTCCAGTACTGTACAAATTTTGCAACTTGTGAAACACATGTTGCCATTTATATTATTGATTGAACTGACAGATTAGATTTTGAAATAATACCTGCCTTTGCTGAGTGACACAATAGCCCTTACATCATTTTCTGAACTTTTAAATAAGAACATGGCAACTATTTTGAAAAATGAGGCACTGAGCACTCCCCTGCCATACCACTGTGGTACAATTGCATTCATTCAGCCTTTTCTAAAAACATGGCTAACTCAAAGAAAACCGCCTGCTTGGTTCCCCCAGGCCTATGGAAACTGATCCTGAGCAGATGTGGCTGCTGACTGGCATGAATGCAGATTCTTTCCTTGTTTATCCCTGCCTTTCCCTCCCTCTCTTCTCTTTGATTTCTCCCTTCTCTCAAAGTTTATATTTTAAGCTCCTTGGGAGTAGACATGGGCACGATCAGCATTACGAACGCAAAAAACCCACGAACAGCCTGTTCGGCTGTTTGCAAACAAGCTGTTCGTGAGGCCCCATTCTAAACGAACAGGTGGCTGTTGCAAGCCTCGTTTGTTGCTGTTCCTTGCTGTTCGTCAAGCCAGACAGTCCGGCACCTGCAGTCAATTCCCATGGCAACTCAGGCAGGGATTGTCTGAACTCCTGCTTTTGCCCTGTAAACCCGGAATCAAAGATTCTCGAAGTTATTATAGATCTGGGAAGCTTTGGAGTTTAAATGCCCATTTCCATGCCGCTGCTCAGCTGCACAGAAAGGGGCATTTAAACCCCTGAATCAGCTGCTTGTTGGGGGCATCCCCGACAAGCGGCTGAGTGCCAGCTGCCCCCTCCGGATGCGAGAGGAATGGGGAGAATCTCCCAGCCCCTCTTGCACCAGGTCACAGTGGCCCAGTGGCGCCGGCTCTCCCAGTGCTGAGAGGGACGGGAAGATTCTCCCTCCTCCCACTGGGAGAGCCAGCACCGCCGGGCTTCTTCTGTCCAGTGTCAGAGGGACTAGGAGATTCTCCTTGACCCTCTGACACAGGGCAGAAGCAGCCCTTCTCTCTTCCTTTCCTCTATTAAAATTCACATCTCCCCCCCCCCCCCGCCCCATGGATGGCAGTGTTGATACTAGCCTTTGCCCCTGGGGGCAATTTCTCTAGCCTCTATATGAAAATGGCGTATTGCATTAATAATCCTGGACAGGGTTTGTACAAATACAGCACTAAAGATCAAAGTCACTTTTTTAAAAAATCATCTGGAAAAGCCCTTTGATTCTGAGGAAGATAAGGCTATTAAAAGCAGTGGGGCTTGACTAGGCAGAGAGCCAAAGCTTTATGTCAGATCCATTGCTTCCCTCACCAAAGTTCAGATTAACAGCAGGGACTGGAGCCTCTGCTGCTACCGGGAAACAGGAGTCTGGGAAGGAAGTTTACAAAGCCTACACTGCTAGGCTAAAGAGCAGCTTGCAAAAAAAAAATCACTTAACTGAACTGACAACTCTTCATATTTTAAGCACCACATGGTTGGGTGTTAGGAACTTGATGGTTGCAGGATCTGAACTCTCTACATCTCCCTTGTTCCCAGAAGTCTGTCTCCCAACACTGTCGTCAATCTCAGAGTTCATTTCCTGGTTAAACAAACAGTAATTTAACAACACGAAGGGGCAACGCCTAGAGACACTGTCTCAAAAGTTGCTCTAGACAGGCCGTGTGACACTGGGGGTCCTGGTGTTTTGACTTTTGGCTCAAGACAAATTAATCACTCATAGAAATACAGACTCTGACAAACTGTATACAACAAGGGAGAGTGGGCCTGAGCCAATGGTGAAATATGCTCTACTTCTTGGCAGCTCTCAGCTCAACCATGAATAGAGGACGTGCGGATCTGCCAGTGTTGCTACCTCTTGCATTTCCTGGCCTTTTGGCACCACTATGCTTATGAACTTTTTCCTGTGTTCATCTGTCTATTCTAGCTGAAAACAGTTGTGTATCTGACAGCTAGTCCACAAAAACATTTGCCATAATGAATACATACAGGGCCTACCACAGGAGTATCCAGGAAGGCCATTTGGCCAGGGCCTTGCATTCACAGAGGACTTCATATTTGGACTTTTGACATTATCTCCAAATGAGGTTATACATACAGGTAACACAATTGCAGAGATACGTTGACAGGACTGAAAGAAGACTGTGTTTATCATACAAATTTAACCTTGTGCCCCGTTACTGGGCCATACAGCTTGTAGTACATCATGAATTAATATCATCATCATCATCATCACCATCAACAACATCTATTCTATTTGATATATTCTAATAATCAATTGTGGCTCCAACTGTAGGTACTTAAGCTTTCAGATTGGAGCCCTGTTGACAGAAGGAAGATTTTTCTCCTAACTTGGGGGACCCCGCTTCCAGATTTGCAGAAATAACAACAATAACAAAGTTCGGTTTATATACTGCCCTTCAGGATAACTTAACGCCCACTCAGAGTAGTTTACAAAGTGTGTTGTTATTATCCTTACAACAATCACCCTGTGAGGTGGGTGGGACCGAGTGAGTTCTGAGAGAGCTATGACTGACCCAAGGTCACCCAGCTGGCTTCAAGCGGAGGATAGGGTTGCCAGTCTCCAGGTGGTAGCTGGAGGTCTCCTGGAATTACAACTGGTCTCCAGGCCAAAGAGATCAGTTCCCCTAGAGAAAATGGCTGCTATGAATGGTGAACTCTATGGAATTATACCCTGCTGAGGTCACTCCTCTCCTCAAACCCAGCTCTCTCCAGGCTCCACCCCCAAATCTCCAGGAACTTCCCAACCTGGACCTGTCAGAGGAGCAGCGAATCAAACCCAGTTCTCCAGATAAGAGTTCTGCCACTCTTAACCACTATACCAAACTGTCTCTCTTAAACATTCAAACCTCTCTTAAACCTTCAAAAAACTGGGTGGGTGTTAAAAAACTCCAAAATAGAAGAGTGGTTGTTTGTGCATGTGTAGACAACTCCCGTTTGAACCACTGAGAGGGAGGCCTTTCTACATTGCTACCACCAGGCCTGGAGGCAACAATGCAGGGTGCCATAATGGGCCTGGGGGTGGCAATTCAGAGAGCCAAATTTGGCCCAGCAGTACAGCCCCTGGCAGGGCAGTAGGGTTGCCATTCTCCTGCCGAGGGCAGGGGATCCCCAGATTCCACCCTTCCCCCCCATGCCCACTTACTTGGCTGGCAGGGGACGCACTCCCTGGGGCGCCCCCTCCTCAGGCAGCACCAATTGCAGCCTTTGTTCCCACGCCTAGATATACAGGACACCAGGGACTTCATTCAAAGAATAGAGGGGACACCCATGGTGGAGGATGCTTGTTTCCTCACCATGGATGTAGTGTCATTGTACACAATTATTCCACATGACTTGGCACGAATGGTAGTGGAGGAGGCTTTGGATTCAGTAGGGGGTAATAGACCATCAAAGAATTTCCTTTTACAGCTACTGGACCTCATATTAGAAAAAAACTATTTTCGCTTTCAGGATCAGTTCTTCTTTCAAGTGAGGGGGGTGGCCATGGGATGCTGTGCAGCACCAAATATTGCAAACCTTTTCATGGGTAAATGGGAAAATCAGCACATCCTGGATCAATCTAACCCGTTTGTAACACAGATCATACAATACTTTCGATACATTGATGATCTCTATTTTCTGTACAGAGGGACAGACTCAGTCGTTAAGTTTTGCGAGTGGCTTAACAGCAGGGACCCCAATGTTAGGTTTACCTGGCAATATAGCAAGAATGAGATCAATTACCTCGACGTGATCACCTTTAGGGATGCAGACAACACGATCAGGGTATGATCCTTCAATAAGGAAACAGACAAGAACTCTTATCTACATTTCAACTCGTTCCATCCCCGGCATTTGAGGGAAAACATTCCCTTTAGTCAATTATTACGGATCAAATGCAATTCTTCCTCTGCTTTGGACTTTTTCAAGGATGGGAGGAGGCTTTGCGAACAGTTTAGGAGAAGGAGCTATCCGGTTAAAGTCATAGAGGCAGCTTGGAAAAGGGCTAACAGTACAGGAAGGCCGTCACTCTTTACGTCGGGAACAAGGGACCAGGAAGACTGGATAACGTGGGCGTTGGATTTCACCCCCAGAGCCAATCAGATTAGAAAGATAATATACCGACATTGGTCTCTGATAGAAGGGATAGAGGGATGTGAGTCCAGACCTAGGATTGGTTTCCGCAAAACCTAAAGTCTAAGGGACGACCTGATACGGGCAGACATTAGAGAGAGGGAGCAATCCCATGATCTCCCGCAGGGTAACTTCAAGTGTGGTAACTGCCAAATTTGTAACGTCATTAGCGTGGGCAAGGAATTTCACATTGGAGGCAAGAAAGTGACTGTTCACCATTTTGCCAACTGCCAGACCAAGGGGGTAGTTTACCTTCTGGAATGCCCCTGCAGAATGCTTTATGTAGGATGTACGTCCAGACCGGTTAAGGTTAGAATATTGGAGCATATGTCACGCATCCGTAATAACATACAGGAAGCTCCACTGACACAACATTATAGGGAACGCGGTCATCCAGAGAATGCCCTTAAGGCAATGATCCTAGAAGTAGTGGGAAGAACTAGCGGCGATACATTCCAAACAAGGCTTCTACGCAGAGAAGCTTTTTGGATTCAAAAACTAGACACGATAAAACCAAAGGGACTGAACAATGAATTATGTTTGAATTGCTTCTTATGAGGTTACAGCATAGTGTGTGGTCACTTTAAGAAGGGGTGGTACCAACAGGCTACAGCCAGATTAAATAGGGGGCAGTTTGTAGTGACGAACAAGGAAGAGAACAAGCGTACCTACTAACCAGGCGGAGAGAGAGATGTGGTGGTGATATTCTCCTAGGGAGTGTCCGTGAGTATGAACGCTTATGAGCTATAGGGAAGGAGTATACTGGAGAAAGGGTTTAAAATAGGTAGTATATTTACAGAGTGTTTCTATCACAGATGGCACGCTCCTGAAGAAGGTGGCACGAAATCTGCGTTCGTAGCCGGCCCCAGATTGAGCATGGCGTTTTCCACTCCACTCCCTCCTTCGGAATTCAGTTTGGGTTTTATACCACCTTTGGGAAGAACTAGGAAGAAAACTAGCAGAACGAGAGGAAGGAATGAACTTGTATAGAATTTAATTGCATTACTTGTATACCTGGTATCGTAGAGTTGTACTGCGCCGGAAATGAATTTGCACATGTATGATTTTGCACATGTATGAACTGGATTATGAGCACAGTATTTGTACGAATTACAATATTGGCTTAAGAAATAAGAGGCACTTGCACTTTGGAAAATTGTATAATCATTTATTATTACTGCGGTGTGCACATAGAGTGCCAACGTTTCTGTGGATAATTCCTCCTTTGTCACTACTGTGAATTGCAGAAACGGCCATACTTCGAGTCTCCAGGTGGTAGCTGGAGGTCTCCTGGAATTACAACTGGTCTCCAGGCCAAAGAGATCAGTTCCCCTAGAGAAAATGGCTGCTATGAATGGTGAACTCTATGGAATTATACCCTGCTGAGGTCACTCCCCTCCTCAAACCCAGCTCTCTCCAGGCTCCACCCCCCAAATCTCCAGGAACTTCCCAACCTGGACCTGTCAGAGGAGCAGCGAATCAAACCCAGTTCTCCAGATAAGAGTTCTGCCACTCTTAACCACTATACCAAACTGGCTCTCTTAAACATTCAAACCTCTCTTAAACCTTCAAAAAACTGGGTGGGTGTTAAAAAACTCCAAAATAGAAGAGTGGTTGTTTGTGCATGTGCAGACAACTCCCGTTTGAACCACTGAGAGGGAGGCCTTTCTACATTGCTACCACCAGGCTTGGAGGCAACAATGCAGGGTGCCATAATGGGCCTGGGGGTGGCAATTCAGAGAGCCAAATTTGGCCCAGCAGTACAGCCCCTGGCAGGGCAGTAGGGTTGCCATTCTCCTGCCGAGGGCAGGGGATCCCCAGATTCCACCCTTCCCCCCCATGCCCACTTACTTGGCTGGCAGGGGGCGCACTCCCTGGGGCGCCCCCTCCTCAGGCAGCACCAATTGCTGCCTTTGTTCCCACGCCTAGATATACAGGACACCAGGGACTTCATTCAAAGAATAGAGGAGACACCCATGGTGGAGGATGCTTGTTTCCTCACCATGGATGTAGTGTCATTGTACACAATTATTCCACATGACTTGGCACGAATGGTAGTGGAGGAGGCTTTGGATTCAGTAGGGGGTAATAGACCATCAAAGAATTTCCTTTTACAGCTACTGGACCTCATATTAGAAAAAAACTATTTTCGCTTTCAGGATCAGTTCTTCTTTCAAGTGAGGGGGGTGGCCATGGGATGCTGTGCAGCACCAAATATTGCAAACCTTTTCATGGGTAAATGGGAAAATCAGCACATCCTGGATCAATCTAACCCGTTTGTAACACAGATCATACAATACTTTCGATACATTGATGATCTCTATTTTCTGTACAGAGGGACAGACTCAGTCGTTAAGTTTTGCGAGTGGCTTAACAGCAGGGACCCCAATGTTAGGTTTACCTGGCAATATAGCAAGAATGAGATCAATTACCTCGACGTGATCACCTTTAGGGATGCAGACAACACGATCAGGGTATGATCCTTCAATAAGGAAACAGACAAGAACTCTTATCTACATTTCAACTCGTTCCATCCCCGGCATTTGAGGGAAAACATTCCCTTTAGTCAATTATTACGGATCAAACGCAATTCTTCCTCTGCTTTGGACTTTTTCAAGGATGGGAGGAGGCTTTGCGAACAGTTTAGGAGAAGGAGCTATCCGGTTAAAGTCATAGAGGCAGCTTGGAAAAGGGCTAACAGTACAGGAAGGCCATCACTCTTTACGTCGGGAACAAGGGACCAGGAAGACAGGATAACGTGGGCGTTGGATTTCACCCCCAGAGCCAATCAGATTAGAAAGATAATATACCGACATTGGTCTCTGATAGAAGGGATAGAGGGATGCGAGTCCAGACCTAGGATTGGTTTCTGCAAAACCAAAAGTCTAAGGGACGACCTGATACGGGCAGACATTAGAGAGAGGGAGCAATCCCATGATCTCCCGCAGGGTAACTTCAAGTGTGGTAACTGCCAAATTTGTAACGTCATTAGCGTGGGCAAGGAATTTCACATTGGAGGCAAGAAAGTGACTGTTCACCATTTTGCCAACTGCCAGACCAAGGGGGTAGTTTACCTTCTGGAATGCCCCTGCAGAATGCTTTATGTAGGATGTACGTCCAGACCGGTTAAGGTTAGAATATTGGAGCATATGTCACGCATCCGTAATAACATACAGGAAGCTCCACTGACACAACATTATAGGGAACGCGGTCATCCAGAGAATGCCCTTAAGGCAATGATCCTAGAAGTAGTGGGAAGAACTAGCGGCGATACATTCCAAACAAGGCTTCTACGCAGAGAAGCTTTTTGGATTCAAAAACTAGACACGATAAAACCAAAGGGACTGAACAACGAATTATGTTTGAATTGCTTCTTATGAGGTTACAGCATAGTGTGTGGTCACTTTAAGAAGGGGTGGTACCAACAGGCTACAGCCAGATTAAATAGGGGGCAGTTTGTAGTGACGAACAAGGAAGAGAACAAGCGTACCTACTAACCAGGCGGAGAGAGAGAGATGTGGTGGTGATATTCTCCTAGGGAGTGTCCGTGAGTATGAACGCTTATGAGCTATAGGGAAGGAGTATACTGGAGAAAGGGTTTTAAATAGGTAGTATATTTACAGAGTGTTTCTATCACAGATGGCACGCTCCTGAAGAAGGTGGCACGAAATCTGCGTTCGTAGCCGGCCCCAGATTGAGCATGGCGTTTTCCACTCCACTCCCTCCTTCGGAATTCAGTTTGGGTTTTATACCACCTTTGGGAAGAACTAGGAAGAAAACTAGCAGAACGAGAGGAAGGAATGAACTTGTATAGAATTTAATTGCATTACTTGTATACCTGGTATCGTAGAGTTGTACTGCGCCGGAAATGAATTTGCACATGTATGATTTTGCACATGTATGAACTGGATTATGAGCACAGTATTTGTACGAATTACAATATTGGCTTAAGAAATAAGAGGCACTTGCACTTTGGAAAATTGTATAATCATTTATTATTACTGCGGTGTGCACATAGAGTGCCAACGTTTCTGTGGATAATTCCTCCTTTGTCACTACTGTGAATTGCAGAAACGGCCATACTTCGAGTCTCCAGGTGGTAGCTGGAGGTCTCCTGGAATTACAACTGGTCTCCAGGCCAAAGAGATCAGTTCCCCTAGAGAAAATGGCTGCTATGAATGGTGAACTCTATGGAATTATACCCTGCTGAGGTCACTCCCCTCCTCAAACCCAGCTCTCTCCAGGCTCCACCCCCCAAATCTCCAGGAACTTCCCAACCTGGACCTGTCAGAGGAGCAGCGAATCAAACCTAGTTCGCCAGATAAGAGTTCTGCCACTCTTAACCACTATACCAAACTGGCTCTCTTAAACATTCAAACCTCTCTTAAACCTTCAAAAAACTGGGTGGGTGTTAAAAAACTCCAAAATAGAAGAGTGGTTGTTTGTGCATGTGCAGACAACTCCCGTTTGAACCACTGAGAGGGAGGCCTTTCTACATTGCTACCACCAGGCCTGGAGGCAACAATGCAGGGTGCCATAATGGGCCTGGGGGTGGCAATTCAGAGAGCCAAATTTGGCCCAGCAGTACAGCCCCTGGCAGGGCAGTAGGGTTGCCATTCTCCTGCCGAGGGCAGGGGATCCCCAGATTCCACCCTTCCCCCCCCCATGCCCACTTACTTGGCTGGCAGGGGGCGCACTCCCTGGGGCGCCCCCTCCTCAGGCAGCACGGCACGCCCCCGGGCAGAAGACATGCTCCTGCGCTGCAAGAGGTGGCGTCAGCGGCAAGATGCTGCGACTGCGGTGGCGTCAGGAGCAAGATGCTGTGACCGTGGGTGCTTGCTTGCCACTGTTGCTGCCTCTCACCACCAGGGCCCCTGTGCACCAAATGACAGCGAGCCACGTTCGTGACAAGAGCGAGTGGCTGCGGTTGCAGTGAGAGCGGGCAGTGGCAGCAACAAGGGCCCACAAACCTACCACTGTTCGTTCCTGCATAGTCACTCAGGGCTTCTTCAGATAACAGATCAGGAGGTAGTAGCAGTAACGTAGGGTGCAGTTCAATGTGCCAGTTCTTGCCTAAACATCTTGCCCTTCAGCATATGAGACTGCCTGTTCCCCTTGCTTCTGACACAGTGATCAGCAAAGTGTGGCCTCTTGGCTATACCCATTAAATATCAAATAAGAATAGGTAGGGCATGAAGAGTGGTATGTCAGTGCTGGGATCTCTTCTTGGTTCGCCAAAATCTGAGGTGGGGTATGATACAGAAATGTGGCAGATGCTTTTTTATGATTAACGCAGGATATCTGAGGCTAAGAACAGATATCTCGATATTTACAGTGTATTTTCTATTGTTGATATGTTTACTTTTATTTACTTAAATGTGAGTTACAGAATACATATTTGCATATTCATGAAAAAAATGTTACTGCCACATTTGAATTAGGGGATCATTAAGCAAAGATACAAGACAAGCCTTAGCAAAATATTAGACATATATATATATATATAAAGAAGACCATTTGCTCTGTAATATAGTAAGTAAATTAAGAATTTATTTTTAATTTGGAACGAACAAACAGTCTAGGAAGTGACTCTAGTCTGGTTCTTTCTGATACTGCCCTGTTTTTATCTTCCTTTTCTGTCCATTGTAGATGATATTAACATATATGACACGTTAAGATGCTGTATTTTTAATGTGATCACTAGTCCACAAGCCCTGCATCATCTACTCTAATCAGTGCTGGATCTAGCGTTCCCAGTGCCGGGGACAAGCGCAGTTTGGCCGCCCTCACACGTGCACGCAGAGCGCTCATGCCCCTGGCGCTGCATGATGATGTCACTTCATGACATCATCACGTGGGGCGGGCGTGCTGCCAGCGGAGCAGCAGCAGTGATGGCGGCTGGGAGGGCACCTGCACCACTCACCTGCCCCGCTGAGGGGGTGGCCAGCTTGCCACGCGCGCTCCCTGTTCTGCGGGGCAGGCGAATGGTGCAGGTGGCTTCCCAGCCTTCCGTGCCACTCACTGGCCCAGCAAGACAGGGAGTGCGTGGCAAGCTGGCCACCCCCTCAGCAGGGCAGGCAAGTGGCGTGGGCGGCCTCCCAGCTCTCCGTGCCATTCATCTGCCCGGCTGAGGGGGCAGCAAGCTTGCTGCGCCGCCTGCATTGCTGCCTGCATTGCTGCCGGCGCGCACCTGGTGGATGGCAGCTGTGCCTGGCACCCCCTTTTTGGTGGTGGGGGAGCAGACTATCCCCCTGCCCCCCCCTCGATCCAGCTCTAACTCTAATTGGCAGTGACTCTCCAAGGTCTTGGACAGAACTCTCTCCCAACTCCCAGCTTTCCCAACTCTGCTAGCCTGAGACCTTTTTCTAACTGGAAATGGTAGCAGTTGGTCCAGAGGCCTTTTGCGCACAAAACATGCTTTCTGTTGCTGAGCTGCAGGTCTTCTCTTGTTTTATTCTCCATTCTATTTTAGCAGCTGTTTTCTGAGATTTTTGGTTTTCTGAGTATTGTTCTATTAATCCCTTGAAATAACTATCATTCTGACAAAACTTTAGAAGAAGACTTCCATGGCATTCCTTTAAAAAGTAAATAATCAGTTTTAAGAATAATTTACACAGTAATTTATACTTTCTGCAGTCAAGGAGGTCACCACATATGGCCAGCATTTTCTGTTAAATGGTTGAAAGTTCTTGTACATTCTCCAAGTTAACAAATGCTAGCATAATTACAATGGAGACATACATACAATTTCGCGCACAATGGATAGATAGATATAGATATAGATATAGATATAGATATAGATATAGATATAGATATAGATATAGATATAGATATAGATATAGATATAGATATATAAAAATCAGCCTCCGGAATGATCTCAACATATTTAGATTACCAAATCCAAAAAGTGTGCGGATTGCTGTTTTACTTTCTCTGCCAAGGGGATGGAGTGACTTTGATCTTTGTGCATTTTGTTTTTAACAGAAAGAAGGACAATCCAGAGCTCACCTAATTGCCCAGGAACTTGTGTCTTCAGAGAAAGTGTGAGTCCACAAGAGAAAATTTGGTTTGCTGTTATCTTCTAAACTGAGTTGCACATTCTACAGTGATTGATTCAGCCCTTACTGGATGGCAATTAATAAAACTGTTGTCTCTTTTGCACAGATATGTGGAGATGCTCCAGCAGTTACATATGGTAAGTAAATCATTTTAATTGCTGAAACTTAATTATCGTATAATTTAGGAGACAGAAAAAACATTGAAGAGGCTGCGGTGAACTCTGTTAGGAGTGGTTTGTTGTCTGTTGGGTAGAAATCCTCACTGAGGCATTGCAAAGAAATCTATCTTGTGATAAAGCAAGCCCTTCTCCTTTTGCATGTGCCAAAAGTCTGGAGCGTGTAAGAATGGATTCTTGGCCATACAGCTTGCCAGGGGAATTTGCCTAAGGAGAATCATTTTATGTATTGACGAAGGCTTTCACAGCTGGAGAACGATGGTTGTTGTGGGTTTTCCGGGCTGTATTGCCGTGGTCTTGGCATTGTAGTTCCTGACGTTTCGCCAGCAGCTGTGGCTGGCATCTTCAGAGGTGTGGCACCAAAAGACAGAGATCTCTCAGTGTCACAGTGTGGAAAAGATGTTGGCAGGTCATTTCTATCTACTCTGGAGGGGTGGGGTTAAGCTGAGTCATCCTGTAAGAGTTTCCCAGGGTGTGGAATGCTAATGGCGGGAGGCTTCACTGTATCCTGAGGAGGTTCTTTAGCATATGGATTGGTGCTTGATGTGCTAATCTTCTCTGCAGGGCTATTGTTGGGTATAGAGTGTTTTGTTAGCCTGGTGTTTTTCAGAACTGGAAACCATGCTCTGTTCATTCTTAAAGTTTCTTCTTTCCTGTTGAAGTTTTGCTTATGCTTGTGAATTTCAATGGCTTCCCTGTGCAGTCTGACAAAGTAGTTGGAAGTGTTGTCCAGTATTTTGGTGTCCTGGAATAAGATACTGTGCCCTGTTTGAGTTAGGCTATGTTCAGCCACTGCTGATTTTTCCGGTTGTCCAAGTCTGCAGTGTCTTTCATGTTCTTTTATTCTTGTCTGGATGCTACGCTTTGTGGTCCCGATGTAAACTTGTCCACATTCCAGGCCACCAGGCAATGAATATATTAGTTTTTTTGCTGAGTACAATCTATATCCTAAATGGAAAACATATCCTCTGGAATTGCTCCTTGATATCTTGAAAGGCTGACTGTCCAAAAAGTCAAAGAGTCTTAATATAGATGCCATTCTGGATCAGCACCCAAAAACCTAGTGTATGGTTCCGGTTTGTGGATGATACATTTATCATTTGGAGCCATGGGGAGGAAGAATTGATGGGATTTTTGAATCATCTCAACAACATCCACCTGAACATACAATTCACAATGGAGAAAGAAATCGAGGGAAAACTCCCATTTCTGGATACCTTGGTCATCCGCAAAGCAAACTTTCAGTTAGGTCACAAGGTCTACAGGAAACCAACTCACACTGATCGGTACTTACACAAAAACTCCAATCACCACTCCCGACAGAAAAGAGGCATAATGAAAACATTAGTGGATCGTGCAAGACGGATATGTGAGCCGCGCTTTCTTTTTTTTTTGAAAAAATTTTTATTGGGTTAGAATCCATTATTTTTGCATTTACATTCAATTTTCCCCAATTTTCCATTTCTAACCCCCTCCCTTTCCCCCCCTTTTGTTGACTTCCAACAGCTTTCCAACCCTTTGTCCCTTTTCCCTTACTTCTATTAGATTCCTCTATCTAAAACAAATATATATTCTCCATTATTCTAAGCAGTGCATCCTTAACTATTTTTAACATTATATACCCAAACTGTAAGTCTTTGTTTCCGTCTTAGATAAACAATTTATCCCATTTTCCGATTTCAAATATTTCTATATATCATAAACCATGTAAATCATACATTCATTTTAAATCAAACAATTTGACTTATTCTCTATATATTACTCATTCTGTCTTTTTATAATAATTCTATATAGCTCTCATCACATAGTCAATCAATTTGACTCATCTATATCTTCAGACATTCAGTTTGGTGCAAATCTTACCAAAAAAAAGAAAATATTATTGATTAATCAATCCTTATATTTAATCCTTATAGTTAATTATTTTCTATCGATATTCTGTTTATTAACCTATATATATCTATATATATATCAGTCTATTAATCTAACTGCTTATAAATTCACATTTATCTCTTCTCCCCCCGGTAAAGTCACCCCCCTCTACTTCAGTACTTCAGTAGTTCTCAAACTGCCACAGTTTTCCTCCCACCTCCCATTTCTTCTCCAGATATTGTTTCAGCTTCTCCCAGTCTGTGTTAAACTGCCCTGAGTCCAGATCTCTCAGTTTTCTTGTCATCTTATCCATTTCAGCCATGTACAGCAATTTGTAGATCCAATCTTCAATAGTTGGCACTTCTTGTACTTTCCATTTTTGCGCATACAAAAGTCTAGCTGCTGCCGTCATGTAAAATATCAACGTCCTGTGATGGGCTGGAATTCCCTCCATTCCCAAGTTCAGTAGCAGGAGTTCTGGGTTCTTATTAATTTGAAATTGTAAAATTTCACTCATTTCTCTTGTTATTTCCCCCCAGTACTGCCTGGCTACCTCACACGACCACCACATATGATAGAGGGAGCCCTCATGCTTCCTGCATTTCCAGCATTTATTAGAAGTGTTCAAATTCCCTAGCGCAATCTTCTTTGGTGTCATGTACCAACGATAGATCATTTTGTAAATGTTCTCTTTAATATTAGTACATGTCGTTGTCTTCATTGTAGTTTTCCACAAGTATTCCCATGCCTCCATTGTTATTTCTTTGTTAAAATTTATAGCCCATTTCACCATTTGTATTTTAACTGTCTCATCCTCGGTATACCATTTCGACAGTACTTGGTATACCTTGGATATTCTTTTCTTGTCCTCTTTAAAAAGGGTCTGCTCTAGTTCCGAATTCTCTATTCGTATACCTCCCTTTACAGAGTCCGAGTTATATAAGTCTCTGATCTGTCTATACTGGAACCAGTCGTAATTAGGTGATAGTTCCTCTTGCGTCTTTATTCTAAGTTTGGATGCTTCAGTTTTAGTTATTTCTTTGTAAGTTAAACATTGTTGTTCATTATCAACAGCTCTCGGGTCTATCACCTCATATGGAACCACCCACAAGGGAGTTCCTTCTTGTAAATAAATTCTGTACTTCTTCCAGATTGTGTATAGACTTCTCCGTACAAAATGGTGCAGGAACATCGAGTTGACCTTTACTTTGTCGTGCCATAGGTATGCGTGCCATCCAAAAAATTTTTTATATCCCTCTAGGGCTAATAATTTCTTGTTCTTTAATGTCATCCACTCTTTCAGCCAGACTAGGCAGATTGCATCATGGTAAAGCCTTAGATTGGGCAGTTGCATTCCGCCTCTTTCCTTTGCATCTTGTAAAACTTTCATTTTCACTCGAGGCTTCTTGCCTGCCCATACAAAATCTGATATTTTCCTCTGCCATTTTTCGAATTGTTTAGAGTCTCTGATGATTGGTATTGTCTGTAGCAAAAACATCACTCTTGGTAACACATTCATTTTAACTGCTGCAATCCTACCCAACCATGACAGATTGAGCCTATTCCATTTAATCAAGTCTCTCTCTATCTGAGTCCATAGTTTTTCATAATTATTCTTAAATAAATCTATATTCTTTGCAGTCAGTTCAATTCCCAAATATTTCACCTTACTTGTTACTTCACAGTCCGTTGTTTCCATTAACAATTGTTGTTTCTGCTTAGTCATATTTTTACATAGTATCTTTGACTTCTTTTTATTAATATAGAAACCTGCCAAGTCTCCAAACTCCTTGATCTTATCTATCACTTTTGGCATGTTCTCCAATGGGTCCTCTACGATTAACATTATATCATCCGCAAATGCTCTGACCTTGTATGAATAGTCCTTTATTTTTATTCCTCGAATTTCCTCGTCTTGTCGTATTTGTATCATCAGGATCTCCAATACTAAAATGAACAACAGTGGAGACAACGGGCAACCTTGTCTTGTTCCTTTACTTATAGTCAATTTCTTAGTCAGTTCATCATTCACCACAATTGCTGCAGTCTGGTCTCTATAGATTTCCTTAATTGCTCTGATGAATCTTTCTCCCAATTGTAGCTTTTCCATAGTGGCGTGAGCCGCGCTTTCTCAATGAGGAAATTAATCATCTAAACCACGCACTTCAGGCAAATGGCTACTCCAGAAATGAAATCCGAAGAGCAATCAAACCCAGGATGAATCAAACAACCAAGGAAAAACAGTCTCCTACAGGAAAAGTGTTTTTGCCATATATCAAAGGAATTACTGATCAAATCGGAAAGCTTATGAAAAAGCATAACCTTCAAGCAGTATTCAGACCCACCCGAAAAATACAACAGATGCTATGATCAGCAAAAGACAGTAGAGACCCCCTCACCTCTGCAGGAGTATACCGTATACCCTGCAGCTGTGGACAAGTTTACATCGGGACCACAAAGCGTAGCATCCAGACAAGAATAAAAGAACATGAAAGACACTGCAGACTTGGACAACCTGAAAAATCAGCAGTGGCTGAACATAGCCTAACTCAAACAGGGCACAGTATCTTATTCCAGGACACCAAAATACTGGACAACACTTCCAACTACTTTGTCAGACTGCACAGGGAAGCCATTGAAATTCACAAGCATAAGCAAAACTTCAACAGGAAAGAAGAAACCTTAAGAATGAACAGAGCATGGTTTCCAGTTCTGAAAAACACCAGGCTAACAAAACACTCTATACCCGACAATAGCCCTGCAGAGAAGATTAGCACATCAAGCACCAATCCATATGCAAAAGAACCTCCTCAGGATACAGTGAAGCCTCCCCGTCATTAGCATTCCACACCCTGGGAAACTCTTACAGGATGACTCAGCTCAACCCCACCCCTCCTGTAGAGAATCATTTTCTTATTCGGTTTCATTTTCTCAGCCATGTCGGACGCTCCTCTTCGCAGGTCCGAGAGGAAGCGCCCGAGCACCCTGTCCGGGCGGCTGATCTGCGAAGATTAGCCCCCAAAACTCCCAGTGAGGGAGGCTGGGTCCGGGACGCTGCGGGAAGAGCCGCCCGGAATCAATGCGGGGGGTTAATTGCCCGTTTGTCCCTACGGAGGCCGGCAGACGTGCGCGGCGCCTCGAGTGCTGCCGGGCCATGGAAAACGGCAAAGAGCAGAATTAGGCGAAAGCCTGCAAGTAAGCGAATCCCTTCTGTTACTACAAGCGCACGCGAAGGAGTGGTGGGATCTGAAGCTAAGAAGGCTTGTTCTTCCCCTTCGCTGAGTTTCAGAATCTGGTTGGCGGTTTCCCCCCCCCTAAAATGGCAACAAAAAAACAAAGTCCCGCTCTGGGCAAGTCAGTTTCGGCTGCCCTGAAGGGAGAGTCATTGGAGGAAGTAGTGCGGAGGGCGGTTGGTGAAGCCATAAAACCCTTTGTTGACAAGCTGAACGAAACAGATCAAAGGGTGGGCTTAATTGAGAGCGAAGTGAAAACCATTAAGGAAGCAGCGGGGGGGCAGAGAAGTCTGCTCGGGAAAGTGCGTCACTCGTGAAGGCTACAAATAAAGAGCTTAAGCTGGTGGAGAACCAGCTGATCGGGCTACAAGTGGAACGAACACAGACAATTTTGCGCCTCCAGAATGTGAAAGAGGAGGAAAATGAGGATTTACGGGGTCTGGTCTCGGAACTACTGGCGACACCCGCGAGGGCAACTAAAGAAGAAGTAAAAAGCGCCATTTTGGAAGTCCGTCGGGCTACTTCAAAATATGCAATGAAGCGTCAGCTGCCTCGCGAGATCATCATTGATTTTTCATCTAAGAGGATCCGGGACACTATCCTATATAATTCATACAATGCAGATTTGGACTTTTTGGATAATAAAGTTAAGATATTGAAAGACGTCCCATTTCTAGTTCGGAAAAGACGTTTTAAGTATAAAAAGTTCGCAGCTCTTCTGAGAGAACGTGGAATAAAGTACAAATGGTTATTTCCGGAAGGAATCTGGTTCAGTCACAAAGATCAAGCTTTCAAGATATTATCAGAAGATCAACTAAGGGATTTTGAGGATAAAAATCCGGAATTTCAGTGCACCAAGCAAGACGAAAAGGAGAAGTCTGAGGGGGGGGGGGAGGAAACGAGCACTGCGGCTGCAGTTGCTCAGAGAGAATTGTGTCCGGGACCCAGGAGGGGAAGGAAAATTTAATTTGAATTTAAATTGTAATTTGCATTTAGTAAGGTCAACCACTCCATCAATATAACATAAAGCTTTAACTTTTGAATAATGGCAGTATGAAGGGAAAACATTTTGTGTAGCATAGTTGTTACATGTTGTAGTTGTTGTGTTTTTTTTTCCTTCCTCCCCTTGTTCCCTTTCTTCCCTTTGTATTGTTAGTTAATGTAGTTAATAAAAAATAAAAATATTATAAAAAAAAAAGAGAATCATTTTCTTGGAAACTATCCCATGGGTATAGGAGAAGGGCATTCAGAAAGACTACAGCTGATTCAGAGATATTAAGTCTGAGAGGGAGCTTAGCAGTTTGATAGATGAAAAATGATGAGAGTTAGGTTTTGGTTGGGAAAGATCATTTTAGGCATGGAATAGCTCTCTAGAATGATTCTTGTGTCTCACTACACTCAGCAGTATGTTTCATGATTGAGCAATATACTAGCCTGACTTTTGGTACACACTGTAAATTCTCACTTGGATTCTGGAACTGTACAGTGCACGTGCTTATTGTGGAGCCAAAGGCTTATGTTATTTTTTTCATACAAGGCACATTTGCAGTAATGGGAATAACTTACGGGAATTGTCTTGTTGGTGCAAAATCCTTGACATTAAATACCTATCTTGCTCTTAACCAATTAATCAGTTACAGTTAATATTGGCTAAATAAACCTAAAGCACATTTCCTGAAATAGAGAAGTTACTTTGACTGTAGGACAGGAATATCTCTGTGACTGGCCAAACAGATTACCATAAAGTGCCAGTGGCACTCACCACCACTACATTGGATTCCTTCATCCCATGATCTTATCAACCTTTCTGTCCTAACAGCCTCCATCTGTTGTGATATGAGTGCCTCTGGTGGCAAGATCTTCTAGATTGACTGGAAATTCATGCTGATCGCTCTCACTTCTGTCTTGTTAAGGATTCTTGGAAACCTTATGAGTTATAAGATGTTCTTGTGAGATAGAAAGGTGGCTAATAAATGTTTTAAATAAATAAAAGTAGGGCTGATCAGATGTATCTTCTCCACTCAGAATGAAGGGAATAAGAATAGGGTGGATATTAGAGCATTTTATTCCTTATATCCAGAACACTGGTAATGGTTATTTGTTTCTTTTTTCTGACCACTGATGTACCTTACACATCTCTCATTAATGTGACCAATGGACACTACTTGCCATGTTTCTTTTGGCATGCCCATCAAATTTGCAGGTCTCAAACCACACACAACACAGCAACCACCTGATAGGTGAAGGTGGCTAGCAAACATTTGGAAGGATGCCAAATACATGGTTGGCATACTGTAAGTGAGGAGTGTTGAGCTAAGGAAGCCTTTTTCATTAGATAGCCCCTTGTCCCACTCTTATTAACTAGCCTCCCATTAAGGCCTATCCTTCCTTTGCCCAATGGGCACTAATGTCAACAGAGGGTAAGAATAGCTCTTAGAGAAGGAGAAAATGGCTTTAGACAACACAAACACATTCCAAGCCGCCAGGCAATGAATATATTAGTTCTTTTCCTGAGTACAATCTATATCCTAAATGGAAAACATATCCTCTGGAATTGCTCCTTGATATCTTGAAAGGCTGACTGTCCAAAAAGTCAAAGAGTCTTAATATAGATGCCATTCTGGAGATTCAGATGGTAAATAGGTGTGTTGGATTATTCACATTCAATAGTTCCATTTTCTTTTGCCTGTGAAAACCATCCAATGTGATTGTTACATGATTTTTTTTGCCCTCACCTACCTTCAAACTCACAGTTGTATCCAACAGTTATTTTTTTAATGCTCATACTTGGAAAATGCGTTTTGAAATGTGTAGAGATTCTCTGATGTGATCACTTCTTTCCATCTGGAAACAACAACACTGAACAAAGCCATTAGTAACACTGCCCAAAAAGCATTAAACCATCCAGTTTAAAATTAGAACTAATTGGCTAGTGGCAGGAAAACTCAGCCTGCACACTAATTTTAACAGGTGTGGTGCTATAGAATTGGCAAGAAAATATACATCGATGAAAACAAACTGTGTGGGTCTTTGTCTTATCTCCAAAATTCTCACATCTCTGTGCTATCCCATAGCTAAACAAATATACCTTTTTCATACTACTAATGCATACTGCAGATGCTCAGTAGCATTGGATGTTGCTCTGTTTGCCAATAGCAACATTTTGTTAAAAAGGCAAAGGGAAATTGACCTTGTGTTCATGATTATTGAAACACATAGAATGGCCAATTAGTATCATTACAGTGGGGAAGGGAGAGCAGCAATTGCTGGACAGAGCTGCTGAGTTGCTTGTAGAGATTTTGTTAATCACTGATGGAGCAGCTGGGGGTTTGCTTTCCATTAAAGGTTTTGGGTCAATCATAGAATGATATTCCAATGATTTTCAGGTGGTATTCTATAATTCTGAAGACATCTTCAATGTGCAGAACAAAAATTGGCAAAATTGGGCTGTGTGCAGGAAGAAGGGAATTGTCTAAAAAGCTGTGGGAAGTCCAAGGTTTACAGAAAAATCTTAAAGGTTAAAAAAATGTTTTATTATATAGTCCCCAAGCCAGAGAAGTAGAGTCTGTACTTATAATAGATAGCACATCATAACATATTTTTTAACAAATGTCAAGATCTTACAAGATCACAATCAGCATTACAACCAGCCATTTTAAAAACAGTACAATTGGGCAGGTACTCAAAACATCCCTATCATTACTGCCGTGTATTTGATCAGTATGTACCTTAACTGTGACCCTGGAATCTAACCATAAAGCTGTCTGTGCCTCTAAGTGATCTTCCCTCTTTCTTTCCTTATTTGTTATCAAATTTTGCCAGGGATCATTCATTTGTATATGTGCTTATCATCTCCCTGTGCCTTTTAATTATTGCCATCCCTGCCAACACTACATTTTTTTAAAAAGGGGAGATGCTATTTTAAAATACATCATGTCTTTATTTCTTCTGTTACATTTCAGTAAATGAAACAAAAGTGCACCACACCTTATGCCAGAAAAAGAAATCCCTTTCTATTTTCTTAATGCCCCTAAACACTTTCTTTTCTTCTTTTTTTATTACCCTCTTACCATATGGATCACCACCCCATTTAGCATAACAGAATCCATTTGGCCTTTCGGTAGAGGCCTTAATGGTTTGATTGATTGCCAAAATGATGACATTTCCATACACCCACTCTGCTATTCAACTGGAAGAGTGAAAACATTGTGTGAGTTCAAACTGTATATCAGGTGGTGTGGCTCAAATATAAAGAGTGTGATGGTAATCTAGAAGCTTAGTTGCTATGTATTCAGTTTTAATCATTATTATTTTAAGAAAGGCACCAGAAAACTGGGAAATTTGGGGGGCAGAGGAGGGGAGAAAGTTGAAAGAACTGGCCAAGATTACTTTAGAGAAAACTGAGGACAGATTTTTATATATATATATTCATCTCTTGACAAGTGACGCATCAATTGATGAGTTACTTGTGAACCACTACAGAGCTAATACCAGAGAAAGAACTTTCATGTGACCCAATGTCACCTCCAGTGCTATAGTTCAGTCTTTTACACAGAGTTTTTCCTGCCTTTTAGGCACCAAATTAGCAGTTTTTCTCTGAAGATAGTTTTAGGCAGGTAGCCGTGTTGGTCTGCAGTGAAACAGCAAGATTTGAGTCCAGTGGCACCGTAGAGACCAACAAGATTTCCAGGGTGTAAGCTTTGGAGTCAAAGCACCCTTCTTCATATACCTATCTGCAAGACTGAAATCCTGCAGTTTTTCTCCGAGTTTCTTAATGACATCTTTATTCATTTATTATCTTTTCATGGTTGCAAGATCATATCAAAGGTGGTTTGAGAAAGCATGGAGAAACAACAACAAACCATGGAAAGACAACAAATGACAATGATACACTGAAGTAGCTTACTAAAAAAAGTTGTCATTCAGCTCCCAAACCATAGGAAAGCCTCTGTGTAAAATACTCCACTGATCATCAGAGTAAATCCATGCATCAACTGCACTGAAAAATCAAATAATGTAAGTGTATGTGGGAATTGGTCTTTGAGGCCATGTGTGCTGTTTGTACTACATGCAAAAATGAAATACAGGGGAAAGAAATAGTATACAATATTTGTCACTGTGGGTTTCTTATTTGCATTACAGACAAATTAAAACTTGATTTCTTAGAAAGCGATTAAGAAGGACTTGATAGCAGATTAGGGTTGCCAGATCCCCTGTAGCCCAACCTGGGGGACAGGGGAGGATGAAGTAATCTTGCACATGTACAAATTGCATGTGTGCACTCCAGACCTCTTCCTTGTTGCACGAGGAATGACATCATTCCTGGAGCAACAAGAAAGAGCTCCAAAGTGTATTCCTACACCCTCTGGAGCTCCTGGGCCCATTCCCTGTATTCCCCCCTACATGCGCGCGCGCGCACACACACACACACACACACACACACACACACACACACACACACAGGTAACCTTATAGCAGATCCCAAATACCAGCATCCAAAAGGGCAGGACAAAACCAATGTGTTCAAATTGTGGACAAACGTAAGTTGTCTATCAGAGTTTTAGATTGGATATTGGAATGCATATCCTAATTCTAAGAATGAACATGGACCCAGTGAGTATCTAGAATTTCCTTCTTAGACATACATTATTTTAAATTTAGAAAATACTACAGTTGCAGGAAGATGGATTAGATTATTTGTGTTTCCATTATTCTTGTGATCCCAGGCAGTGGACCTCTCTAAGATATATCTGTAAATTTGTACAGCTCAAAACTTTACAGTGACTTTATACAAGATTTGAAAACTGAACTCAAAAGTTTGATGTGGGTATTAAACTAGCTTCACTCTAAATTGAAACTTTAAAGAAGCTTAAATCTGAAAAGCTATTTCTTTGTTGGGATAATGTAATCTCAAGAGTTATTATTTGAAACTAACCTGCTTTGCTCAAGAAAATAAACTATGTCTGATTAAGTTGTTGGAACAGCTGTGAATGTGCATTTGCTCTCTAATGTATGCAATCTTTTTAACCAGTCACTATACAGTCACTAGGATTAATAATTTCAATAACGTTCTCTGTTATACAGAGACTTTACAATTATTTATGCCTTTCTAAATGTTGTGCAATGAATATGTAGTTGCCACACAATTGTGTGCAGTCTGGATGGTTTCCCATGAAATTATGCTTCTGTTGCAGGGATGCTGAATTTTTGAAGTACTCAAACCACTCTATTGTTCTCTGTCTGGTCCCATGAATCTCGGCTTGAATACAAGATTCAAGTCCAGTGCCTCCTTGAATACAGTATCATGTAAGATCAGGCTGATAGTCTCAGATGCTGTTTTTTCTACTTCCAAATAGCATTTAATAACTTTGTCTATTTGGAATCATTTTGTGCAGGATCCATAGAACTTACATGGATTTGCATATATGAAAGCCAGTTACCACATTCTATCTGCTTCTTTTACAACTCCATCACACCCTAGAATGATGGCATTAGGCAGACTGAAACAGTCTTTTTTCAGTAAGTTTCACCACTGGGACTAACCCTACCTTCAGCACTGGATGGCCTCTCATTGAAGTCCTTCTGATATACAAGCTCTGTCCTCCACATTCACACTTAAACTGTCACCATGCATTGTATCAGTGGGCATTTTTAAAGAACATTAGTAATTTGCATGGGGGCGGGAAGGGAGGTAAGAACCAAAGTAGTGTGTCATACAAAACTTCATGCCATGAGAGATGAACCCTTGTTAATTAACTGGAAGTGATTAGAAGGGACATTGAATGATTAACCAAAAGTGTATTTTCTTCTGCCTTGTATCTCCTGGACAGTGTTGAAAGTTTGGTTGGACCAATCAAGGGCTTGTTTTGCTAATGGCCATTTTCACACTGCTTACGGCCATTCTCGCGCGAAATCGTGCCAGGAAGACGCTTTCGTTCTGGGAGCTCAGCGCGTTCCATGGCCAGTAAGCAGTGTGAAAACGGCCAATGAAATCCTTCAATGAATGGGAAAAGTCAGGCAAAAGAAAAGAACTACTCTGGCTGTTACAGTGCCCAAAGTACGCAACAAAAATGTAGAGGAATATAACATCTGCAAACAATAGCCTGTTTTGACTTGCATTTGGCTGATTAATGTATTCTTCTATGTCTTCGTTCTTTTCCTTACCAGCAGGTGGAAAAAGAACTTTTAATGGGTCTTTACAACAGGAACAGGAAACCAGGGTAGCTGTCAAACCACTTAGTATCCCTCCTTTAAAAATACACTTGAGAAAAAGTGCCAACCCCACTTGGCACAAGGCCAAGTATTTTGTAAAGAGCCTTCTGATGCAGATTTCGAAACATGTCTGCTATAGTTTGTCCCAGTGCGTAACCTCATTTGACGTGCATGTGTGCGTGTGTACACTGAGATCAGAATCCATGACCTAGATTCTATCCAGCAATGAGAGAATAACAGGCAAATTATTTCTGCAGCGTTAGTCACAATTTACTGTGGGGTATCTTTCATTGGAAAAATAAGGCTGGGTCATCTGGGTCATGAGAGATTTTGGGAGATCTCTGTTCTGTTCAGTGCAAGGTCACTCACTGTGCAATCCTAAAAACACTGTCCTGAGAGTAAGCCCTCCTGAATAGATCTGAGTAGGATTTTGAGAAGACTTCCTTAGGATTGCTCTATTATCTCTAGCTTCAAATGTGACTCTTCCTTATTCAAGAGAATACAAGTTGAATCTGTGTACCTTGTACTTTTAAGAAGTTGTTGTCTATGCTTGTAGCACTTCCTTCCCATGTTCATTTCTCAGTATATCTGTATCCTAAATTAATAAAGTCATTTCCCAGAAATATAATTAGACTTTTAGGGAGTGGGGTAGTATTTGATGGGTAAAGTTAAACTGGTATGGGTACTTATAATTTGATACAATGTTATATATGTAGTAATTTAATTGCTTTTAATGCTACCTCAAGCATGTTATGAAACTGCAAAATGCATGACATTCCAGAAAGACACAGCCTTACAATTAATAACCCAACAGTTTATAAGTAGATTGCATTTATTAACAAAATTATTACTGTTTTACAGTCTACACTGCATTTTAATAACTGTGGTGACATTTTCTATCCCAGCAAGATTTAGTACTCTTCTTAGCCACACTGAAGTTGATGGAGCTATAGTGAAACTGATGGAGCCATAGGGGTTTTCCAGTGTCTAGGCCATACAGACTTTCCTGCTACAATTTAATTTTATTAATACATCTCTTCCTTGATTTTAAAAATTTCCAAATAATTCAATAATATAATATAATCAAAGGATTAGGGTGTTTTATTATCAGTCAATAATTAATGCTGCCAAATATATTTTCCAGTATATTTCAGCTGCCAAAAAAGTTGTCATTAACTAATTGCCACTTTAACATTTATGAAATGTTTATTATTTACTTATATCCTGTCCTTTTTCCAAGGAGTTCAAGGCAGTATACAATGTTACATTTTTATCCCACCCTTACTTCAAGAAGGTCAGGGCAGCATGCATACTTCTCTCATCCTTCATTTATCCTTACAATAGCCTTGTAAGGTAGGTGAAGCGGAGATAGAGCTGTTTCTCCAAGGTCATCCAGTGATCTTCATGGCTGAATGGAAATATTAATCCAGAGCCCATCTGCATCAGGAACATAACTCCTCACTTGCCCTGAAGACAAGCCAAAAGGCAGCGTGTATGTGGCCATTTGCACCTCTCTAAAACTTGATATTAAAATCTTTATTTTTGATACCCAGAGATTTAGCCTCCTATACGATATTCCCACCCATGCCAAAGCACAAAGAATAAAAAGGGAACTTCCTTCTGCATGCTTTTAAACCAGCGATTCATCAATCCTGCACTGGACTTAACTTTTTTTAAAAAAAGAGGAGAGTGGGGAAGAATGGAAAAGAAGAAAGGGGAATGGCTGGCTAGATGAGAGTAGCCAATCACAATGTGTTGGGCTGGCAGGTGGCAGGAGAGGGGAGAAGAGGGTGGAACACCAGAAAGGGAATAAAGAATATGGATGTAGAAACAGCCTACTGAAAAGTGGATTTTTTAAAAAAAATTGGGGTATAAGCACTCCCAGGAAAGCTGGGGGAAAGCCGCATAGTGGCTGGAGTGACTGCTTATGGCAGCAAATATGATGTAGACAGTCACAAAAAAATGCTGCTGTATGGGAACTGACCTAGCAAAATTGACCTGTGCAGACGCAGTGTACGTCTCCACAGTTCTAGTCTAGTCTAACCACTGCGCCTCTGGCTTTCAGTTCTCAGTTACCAAACTTTAATATCTCCTTCAAGTAACTTTAGGAATCCTTTTCAATGTCAAATGTAATGAAAGATGATTAACTGTATTATGAAAATATTGCCAAATGCTATTCGAAAGGATACAACCTGTCCTCATTGTATCACTTTCTCTTTTGTTCCATATTTTAAAGTATAAATATAATAAATAAATAAATAAAATATAATAATAAAATAAATATAATAATAAACCTTATTGTTTATTTCTTAATTGTTTAGGCTTTAATTACATAGTAAGGCAGGAAATGCCTAAGTTGAAAAAAATTAAAAGTGGATGATAACCAGGACGAGATCCCATGCTATCCTCTCATAAATAAAATTTATTTATTATTTATTTATTGAGATTTTTACCCTACCTTTTTTGCCCCCGGGGCCACCAAGCCCGCTCAAATTCAGACATATAGATTAAAATAATCTTAAAATCCATTAAAAACAGCGCACAAAACATCAGACCAGAACTTAAAATAAAAACAGAAATAAAAACAACAGGTAAAAGATTGGAGGAGGAGGAGGGATCACTGAGAGAATGCCAAGTGGAACAAAAAAGTTTTCACCCACTGGTGGAAGATGACAACAGAAGGGAACAGATGAGTCTTTCTGGGGAGAGAATTCCAGAGTTTTAGGGCCACGACCAAGAAGGCAGTCTCTTGGGTTATCACCTGCCTAACCTGAGAAGGCAGGGGCTCCCAAAGCAGGGCCTCAGAAGATGACTGCAGTGGTCGGGTAGGTTCATGTTGGTCCCAAACCAAGTAGGGCTTTAAATGTCAGCACCAGCACCATAGTCTTGTTAAAAGATACATTTCACATATTAAAAACCAGTAGGAAAATTTTAAAGCTTAGATGTATCCTCTGACCCAAAGTTAAGGCTCAGTTATATAAATCTAGGACATGATCTGCACATTTATGCACTGAACTGACACGTCCCTCTGCCCAGCACCTCATGAATGAGGATTAATGTGATCACTGCACAGAGGGTAAAATCTGAGATTTTAAAAAAAATCTTCTGGAAAGACCATAAGGGGGTAAATTAACATATTTCAGTCCTTAAGTGGAAGCTTTTGAACAAAAGTCTTTGCATGAACTTATAAAAGCGTACTAATGCCATTTACTTCATGAATTCTCTGCTTTAAAAGAATACTATATATGCTTGGGTCTACAAATTATAGTACACAATACAACCACTACATGGAAAAGCTCAACATTTCCTTAAGGAAATGTTGTTCCAGAGGTTTCCACACAGGGTCATAATATGTAGATTGTTAGTAAGAACACAGAAAGAATCATAAGGACGTAAGAACTTTCTATGAATACCTTCTTATGAAACTTGAAGAGTGTAAAAGCCATGATAGCTTGGTTTCTAGATAGCTACTCGATGGCATTGAAACTGTCCCAAGTTTTATAGTGGAGTTCACACTGTGGTTCCTGGCCACATCGACATCCTTACCTGGGAGGCTGATGTTTGTGAGAACTCCATTCTTTGATCAAGAGCAGTATTTCAGATGGCCCTCACCACATGCTAGTAGCTGCAACGTGGGCTTCTCCATGTGACCATAGACCTTCCAATGTTACCAAGCAGTATGTGAAAGAACCATGCTGCAGTAGTTCTTCTGCTACTTAAGGTAATATAGAAAGGAGCCCAAGGTTCTATTTAGTCCAGTATTAGCTTCCCACCCCTGTCCCTCTAGATATCCATGGGAATCTCACAGGCAGAGGAAGATGGAGACAATCATGCTCTGTTATCTGCATCTGGTAATCCACTTCCCAGCTAGGGCTGCCAATTTCAGGTTGAGAAATTCCTAGAGATATGGGGGTGGAACCTGGGGAAGGGAGGGTTTGGGGAGGACAGATACTTCAGTGAAGTATAATGCCTTAGAGTCCACCCTCCATAGCAGCCTCATCAGAGCCATGTGACAGGAAGATGAGCTGGAATGGTGACCTCAACAGTGATAAGGCAGGAGACTAAGAGAGCCAGGGACAGGAAAAACAAGCCACACATAAGGAGGTGTACCATAGTGAGGATCAAGTCATGGGTCAGATTCTGGGAAGAATCCTTTCTGCCACTGAGTGACTTCGCCTTGCTTTCCTACTCCCAGGATTTATGCAAAGAGAGGTAGGAGGCATGGTGCCCCTGCTATCTATGCATATACGCATTGTCCTTTCAAAAACCAGCCCAAACATGGTGGTTCTACAGGAGCTTGCGACCCAGCAGGGTGGGATGTACAACCCCTGTGAGGGTTCTAGCCCATCAGTTGAAGACTTCTGCAAAAGAGGCTGCAAGAAACACGCCAAGAAGCAAGCATGAGTATCTCAGAACTTTGCCTCATTTATGTAGTAGGGGTTGTAAACCCTCTAAGTAGGGCCTTCTGTGTTTCTTGCATAGCCTAGCAGTAGTAGGCAGTGACACTCTATAAATGTTCAATAATAATAGTCATTTTTTAAAAGATGAAATAGTGTCAGAAATTTGCAATTTCTCTAGGTTAGGATTGCAAACCTTCAGGTGGCACCTGGAGATCTCTAGAAATACAACTGTTCATAAGATTGCAGAGATTAGTTCCCCTGGAGAAAATTGCAGGTATGGAGGGTGTACTCCATGACATTATATCCCACTGAGGTCTCTGCCTTCCCCAGACTCCAACCCCAAATCTCAAACCCAGCGTTGGCAACCCTACTTTAGCTTGAGTCCTAGAACATAATGTAGCAGTGCTAGTTTCTTCAATTTTAAATCTAACTGGAACTGTATGGACTAAGAAGCATTTGGTACTTTTGTTTGTTTGTTTCAGGTGATGGATATGGAGGCCTTTCAGGTATTGTGATTGATTGGAGTTATTGAGACTGCAGAAGTGCTTTTCCTTTGATTAATGGTTTCCCAGGCCCTCAGCACTTTATTCAACAGAATTTTTTTTTAATGGATGCTTATTGTGATTACTATTAAGTATCAGATTTTAGGAATTAATCATTGAAAGGCTGGCTATCCAGACTACTGGAATTAAACTACTCATCTGAGAATTAATCATGCCCTAATCCAGGCAATTAATGATTAATTAAATTTGCTTGAGTTGTATGAGGAAGCTATATTGTCCTTTCTTGTTTTTCAGTGATTATATTTAGCTCTGTAGACTGGAGAGATTTTTGCAGATTTGGGACGTAATTTTATACATTGTCAATGGTGCGATATGTAGCATGTTCTAAGGAAAAATGGTCTAGGGAGATTGATGGATTTAAACTTTAGATGGCAAGATGTATCTTTCCACATATACCTTACAATGAAGGCCCAGGCTATTTTTCAGGGTAAAATACCACAAAAGGATCTGTAGGTTAAAAAATGAGGTGTGCATATCATTCACTAGTGAGCTTCACTGTGGCTCTAAGTTAACTATTTGTTTGCATGCTGTTGCCCCTATATGGGCAGGGCTTAACATCAGCCTTCTTTTTCCCAGAAAAATTTTTATTTATAAAATGCAATATACAAACATATTGTTACATTTTTTATCTTTTGTTAAAATAACCAATAAACACTAAACATCATTAAACTATTTACATCAATTCTGTTCTTGTTATCTTCTTTGTGTAACCATTTTTGTTTACTATAATACTAAAGAAAAGGGATACCTTAAAGTTATAAAATTTCCTTAAATAAATTTAAGTGGTATTATGAAGTTAGTTCAAATTATAAGTTTTTATTTTGTTGCAATAGGACTTTGCTTGATAACCTTACAAACTCATGATTGTTTGGAAGGATCTTGTAGGGAGTTGAATATTATTAATTGTTCTGAACTCAAAGAAGGGGAACCATTTCTTCAAAACGCTTGTTTGTTGTGTTTGGAAAATGTTCAGCCTGATATATTTTATTATTTATTTTTTCTAGTATAAAATGGTCTCAGATTTTTACAAACGATTTATCTGTTGTTAGTGGGTTATGTGATTTCCATTTTCCTGCAATTACACTTTTAGTCTGATCTCACTCCGGATTCCTTGGCCAAGGATCTTGAGGCTGTGACTGTATGGTTACATCAGAGTAGCCTGAAATTGAATCCCCTGAAGACGGAGGTTCTGTGTCTGGGTCATGGGGTGGTCGAGCTGGGCACCTGGGCCCAATCCTCGACGGGGTACAATTGAAACCTTCGCTGACAGTGAGGAGCCTGGGTGTGACCTTGGATGCCACACTTTCAATGGAGGCCCAAGTTGCAACCGTTGCCAGGTCTGCCTTTTTTCATCTTCAACAGGCCAGGCAACTGGTGCCCTATCTTTCACCCCGGGACCTGGCCACAGTAATCCATGCAACTGTCACCTCCAGGTTAGATTACTCCAACTCACTCTATGCTGGGCTGCCCTTGGGCCTGACCCATAAGGTAAAGCTGGTCCAGAATGCAGCAGCACACGTCCTTACTAGAACACCAATCCGAGCGCACATTCATCCTGTGCTGTGCCAGCTGCACTGGCTCCCAGTGGAGTTCTGGATCCGGTTCAAGGTGTTAACCTTGGTGTTTAAAGCCCTTCACGGGCTGGGACCTGCATACCTGCGGGACTGCCTCTTCCATTATGTCCCCTACAGGGCATTTTGTTCTGCAGACAAGCAACTCCTGGTGGTCCCCGGCCCGAAGGACATCTGTCTGGCCTCAACCAGGGCCAGGGCTTTTTCTGCCCTGGCCCTGGCCTGGTGGAACATTCTCTTGTTGGAGATCCGCGCCCTACGGGACCTGTTACAGTTCTGCAGGACCTGTAAAATGGAGATGTTCCTCCAGGCCTTTGGCTGAGTGCCAGCGGGTATCCCCCTTCTTCCATCTAAGACCACCACTTTTTCTGGGGCTGCCTTCGGCCATCTACTATGCCCATATACAGATTCACAAATATTTATTTAAATAACCTGTGCCTGGACTATTTTAATGACTTTTTAAAGATTATTATTGATTTTATGGTTTTGTGATTGTGTTTTGTGAATGTTGTTAGCTGCCCTGAGCCCATTTGTGGGGAGGGCTCAGTATAAATAAATAAATATGCAAAGGTACCAACTTCACTGCATCCTTTCCAACAAAGCATCAGCCTTTGAAGAACCAGATTGCACAGCAGACTACAGAAAAGTGTGCATCTAGCCTATGGCTAACAACCTATGGCTGTTCATAGGAAAATTTAGAGCTGACTAGACAACCAGAAGGCCCATGGGACAGTTGATTGTCCCACCTTCATGTTGAAATGAAGCAGCAGCAGATATATCAAACTGGGTTTCTGCTCGTATGTTTTTGCTGTTGTTCAAGGCCTAATAATGAGCCCAGCAACAGAGAATAAGGCTGTTTCCACGCAGTCGGTCATTCCCGCCCTTTCCCCACTTATTATGTGTATTTTGCTGAGTCGTTCTGAAAACTCAGCCTCTACACACACTCCCCAAAAGTGCTTACCTTGCACTTTGAGGTCACAGGACAGCCTCCTCAGTTCGTAGAAAAAGCAGTTTGGGAGGGGTGGTTGGGCACTTTCCCCTTGTCAACCACCTCCCTTTCAAACTTTTTTTTACTCTACACATGTGCGATCGCATGCTGAGAGCTTTGGGGGAGGAGCTGGGTGCTGGTCAGAGGATTCCTCAGAGTGCTTTAACCATTCACATGCCCAAGAACGCAGAAGAAGTGTTCCGTCAATCCATGGCAAAAGAAAATACCAAGGAAAGTGCAGTCCCAGAAAAAAACAGTAGGAAAACAGCCTGCAAACATTTTGCAAACTGAAATGTGTGGAACCCCACCGCCAGAGTTGCAGGGGTGGACCATGCCCATAAGGATGTGTGGAAATGGCCTGAATTTATATCCCATTTGCATTTTAGTTGAAATTCAGTAACAGCTTTAAAAACAAGAAATATAATTGAGCTGCGCTGAAACCACTTACTTCATTTATAAACCACTTACCCTGTTCATACTTATGTGTATGTGTAAAAGCATTTTCAGGTTTATTATGCTTTTCAGTAATTGTTGCAAACCTATTCACATTGTTTTGATGCCGCTTTTCTGGACTTCATTTTGCTGCTGCTGCTGCTGCTGCTTTATATCACAGTGCTTTGTGATGATATGAATGCTGACAAAATTGGTGGGCTGAAGAATGTGAGGGCAAAGAAGAAGGAAAATTATGTTGAGAAGCAGCAGCCACTACAGAAACAAAAGAGAAGCACAAAATGCTGAAACAATAATAATGTTTGTCAGGCTATTTTTATTGGTAATTTGTTCAGCTAAATGAGCTGCTAACAAAATGAACATCACTATTAGAGAATGTTTGGCACAGCCATAATTAATATCAGCCTTTCAGTTTAGCCTCAGCCACCAAAATCCAGCCAAATAGAAACTGTGACATTTCTGAAAGATACTTAGGGAATACATCTAATCACCCCCATTGTGCTTCATCACCAAAGATACTCCTCCTATAATAAATGATATCTTAGATTGGCTTGGCCAGCCTCAGAGCAAAATTACTCCTTATGTGTAGCCCAATGATTATTTTTCCACATTTTTTAACATATATGTATCCATAGGAGAGAGACAAGCATGGAAGGAGAGAGGTACCTAACTTTCCCCCTTTATGCTGTTTTCCTGCCCAAAATTATTACCCTCACACCATTTTACCACTATTGGGGAAGCATTATTGATAACTGTAAACTACCCAGTCTCTTGATATACACTCTTACTAATGGTGGTTTGAGATAGAAGAAAATGGAACAAAAACTTAATAGATTTACCTGCTGGGTGATCCTGAACAGGCATCACTTTTGCTTTGTAGAGAAAGTAAACACGGTTTCTGAGAGCACCCATAACTTTTGACTCATCAAAGCCTGTGGTGTTGATTTTTCAGCATGTCAGACCCAATTTATAGAGCTGCCTAAATATATGAAGAATGGCATCCTTGGATGAGATATATGACTACAGTCTACAACAGTTTCTTTTTAGAGCTCTCTTCCTTTCACAGCACGTTTCTCCATACCACATACGGTGACTGGAAATCGTACATACTTGGAGGAGGGGAAAGAGAGAGTGCTGTTTTTTCTGTTAACACAGCTGAATCTCAGATTTCAATGGATTGTTAAAACAGCTGCACTTCCCTCCACTTCCACTCCATCTAGTAACATTTTAAATGTTAGCCTGTTCCCTTCACAGTAGTCTCTAAAAACATAAATTCCCAGCAGATCTTATCCAAAGAGTCTGGACATGGAATATCCTATCTCAAGCTGAAAAGCTTAATTACACTAATGAAGTGTTTAAGCCTGAAGAAATGGTGACTTGTACTAGGATTTAACCCAGTGAGTAAAACACTGGGTGTAAGGTCACACCTCAGGCTAGCACTTTTGTTGTTCACCTGGGATCTTGTCAAAGCACTGAGCCAGTTTTCAGACATAGTGTCACCCAGGCCGGTTGCTCTCATTTCCTCTCTGGAAATCCTTTGTGGTTTCCTTGCAATTTCACATGTAGTTTTCACATCCCATTCAAGAACTTCATTGTGTTCAAAAAGGATTAGGATGAAAGGATGATCTGAAAGTGGACTTAATATGTCACCAGGAGATGTGAATTCTAACTCAGAAGCCAGGTCCAGAGCTAATGTAATGAGGTAGGCACTCCCCTCTAGGGTGGCCAGGTCCTGTAAGCCAGGGCGGTTGGGCAATAGGATGCTGGGGGGACCACATCTATTCTGCCTCTTGTTCTCACTATATTTTAGACCAATTCCTAAAGAACTGTCCCTACCGAGACTCCTTAGCTTCTAGTTTAAATGGGAAGTGATGTCATCAGGGAGGCTGCAGAGTGGACACATGCCATTTCACCATGTGCTCTGACCAGCCTCCTCACCTCTCACCCGCACTAGCCAGATGAGCAGTGCAGGGGCAGCAGCTGGGAGGATCACCCACCCTCAATGGGGGTGGTGGTGGTGGTGGCAAACCTGATCCTCTCTGATAGTTCACAGATGAGATAGAGCACAAATATTCTAGACCGTTGTATACCAGGATATAGTTGGATAGCCTTGATGAAATGAAGTATGTCTGGGTCTAGGCAGTGCCTGTTTGGGGGACTTCATTCTGTGGAAGACACCCTGAGTTCTGTGTAGGAAGAAACGTAATCAATAAATGTATATATTATATTTAATATAACTGTGTTATGTAGAAAAGAGCGAGAGTCCAGTAGCACCTATAAGACTAACAAAATTTGTGGTAGGATATGAGCTTTCGTGAGTCACAGCTCACTTCTTCAGATATCTGAAGAAGTTTGCTGTGATTCATGAAAACTCATATCCTACCACAAATTTTGTTAGTCTTATAGGTGCTACTGGACTATTTTCTACTGCTACCAACAGACTAATACGGCTACCCATTTTGTTCTATCTTGTATTACATAAACAGCGTTCCAGTTCTACCGCCAAGAAGTACTGTCAGAGGCACATTCTGCACATGCGTACATTATACATTATAGAAGACTATTTTTTGTTGTATTCTGTCACAATAGTTTTTAACCTAAGAGAATGGAGTAAAAGTAATGTAAAGAAATAAACGTTCATGTACTGTGCAATATCATGTCTTCTACCAACTTCTGAAGCAAGGTGTGTGATTAAAGGTAGCTGAATCCAGTTATTCTGCAGTAAAAAAAAAGCCAGACCTTTTGTGAAGCATGCCATTAAACATTCTTATGTAAAAGCAAACAAACAGATCTACCAATGGTAGACTGCCATTACAGTCATTTTAGTGTGAGGAAAGGCAGCTCTCAGGGAGAGGGACAGAAGGAAGGCAGTGGACTTTCATGTCCATGTGTCTGTGGCATATGTATTAGAATGAAGAAGATGCAACTAGCCTTCACCAGGATTATAACTTGTAGAGTCCTGGGAACTACAACCAGTGAGCTAGTCAGAGATTTAGGTGCTTCTGAGGCTACGTACAGATGTACACATATAGGTTAAAATAATTGTATACATGAAACAGTGACAGAGAGGGCACGAGGAAAGTGCCTGTCATAGGAATGAGGTAAAACCAGATATCCTAGTCATCTGAAATTATCTTCACCTTCAATCTGCTAATGTTTCTTACAAAGTATATTCCTGATGTTAACTAAAGTGCCCTGTGATATTCCCGGTAGCTTTGCCTATAGCATGAGTTAATGGAGTGTCTCCTTCCAATACAAACAGCTAAGGAAGGTCATATTGGGACAGATAATCGTTTTTTATGAAAGCAGGAAGCTTTGCAACATGCACATCTGCTGCAGCTGCCATCAGCAAGGAACCGCTGGGGGCTTTCAAACCCCCTCTTGAATGGGGCATCTCTTTTGAGCTGGTTTTTCAATTAACAACTCCCACTCTTCCTCTTTCAGTCACTCCCTTTCTTGTGCAATAAAATCTCCAGACCCTTCCAGGGTTTATTGGGATGCAAAAGAAGAATTGGGAAAGCACTGGATGTTTTTATAAGTGATTCCATATGGTTCTCCAATGTGAGCAGAAACCTTAACAGTACTTTCAGTTTTCCCCCAGCGTGCACTTAATTTCATAGACAACGTAAGGTCCAGTTATTTTTCCCATAAAGATTAGATTGGCAGAAAACGAGAAAGTTGTCTGCAAGAACCAGAACTAGGAACACCCAGCTGCTTGGCTCAGACTCTTCTCCAAGCATATCCGCTTCAGGGGAATAAAGAAGAGAATTTATGTCCATGAATAGTTCTTCAGGACACTCGCCAGACAGGACAGAAAGACTAAGCTAACTTTCACTCTGTACCAGACCTACCACGCTATAATAGAAGCAAAGACTATGGGATGGTGTGTTACACCAGAGGATTAGCACAGAGCGCCATGATCAAGTAATGGTGGCTCTGACATTATTTACCTTATGGCAACTTAGCAGTAAAATGTCCAGTGATGCCATTATAGCCTTCCATTAATTTGACAGTGATATGTTTAAATTGATCCATTAATTGCCATTTTAAATGTGTTATGTGGAGATAAGAGGGGGGGGGAATATTACTGTAGCTTATGCTACAACTACTATTTCCTACAATATTTTCTCTTCAAGGATGCTTATGACATTCTTCCTTCTTTGATTTTATCCCAATAACAATAAACTTGTTAGAGTCTGATACTCTAAACTTTACACCACACTGGCATCACAAAAAAGTACTAGGTGCAGTCATACGTGCATGGTTAATGTTAGGGGCTAGTATTTTCAGGCAGCTGCTGAGGCCCTAGCATACAGTGAAGCCTGATCCACCATTACTGCTGTAATTCACTTCTGGGCCCATTGGCCATTGCTGCCCAGCTGTAGAGAGAGGCAAATTAGGGCCTATTTGCTGCTATTTACCATCTGTTTGCTTCCTTACCCAATGGCTCTCCAGCACGTAAGTGTATAAGAGGTATAAATGTATAGGAGGAGCCACTGTTGCTAGTGCCTTGTCATGACCATAGTGCCACTGTTTTAAAGACCTAGGCATTAGCACTGAACTTCCATGGTGGAGTTAAATGGAGAAGGACCTTTGAGGAAGATCATGTGGGAGTAAGTAGTCCTTAAAGTATCCTGGATCCAAACCATTTAGAACTTTGAAGATTTCCAAAAGCACTTTGCTTTATGGCTTTGTCTTATTGTCCCAAGACCTTCACATTGCTTTTTAATACTGCTGCCTTCTCTTCTACTAACCCTTCTCCAGTATTTTGCTCTGCTCTTTTGAAGCAAGGATTTTGATAAACCATGGTTGGGGGTGCAGGTCATGTGATACAATTACGTTAGTGTGAATTTGGCCTTCTTAGTAACCTGAGGAGGTGATCAGAAGCTTATGAAAACACCACTGAAAAACTCCTCCCCACCACCACTGAATGCTATACATAAAGCTTCAATATTACTGATAGCATTAATGTTATTAGTGATAAAACTATTGTCTATATAGACTTGGGTTCCTGTGCAATAGGTGCTGTGGGATTAGTGGCCAAGGGCAGCAGTCATTTGAATTGGTGGTTGATATGAGGTCGGGGATCCCAGTGGTTATGGGACAAGGGAGTTATGGCGATGGGGCTTGGTATTATAAGAGAAGAAGGCAGAGATATGGCTGTGCTCGGGTTCCTTCCAACTTTTGCCCCATCCCAAGGGATGCTGGTAGCGGGGCTAGGACTCAGTGCCCTCTCCTGTCACTGCTGCTGTGCAATGCCAGGTCCATTAATAACAAGACCGCAACCCTTCAGCAATATTTTGCAATGGAAGAGGTGGACCTAGTGTGCATGACTGAGACCGTGTTACGGGAAGGTGAAACTGTCAGCCTGAAAGAGCTCCCCCCCCCCCGGTTTCTCGGTCCTTCACCAGTCACGGGACAGTGGCCAGGGTGTGGCGGCAGTGCTCATTCGAGAGAGTTTTTCCATCAGGCTGCTCCCCATGCCAAAGATTGCCAGCATTGATTGTGTGGGCCTGGTGTGGGATGCCGAGGAGAGTATAGCCATCTGTCTGGTGTACCGATCACCCAGCGCACCAGCAGATGCTTTGCCTGGCCTGTTGGAGGAGATGGCTGGCTGGGCCTTGGAGTACCCTAGGCTTTTGATCTTGGGGGACTTCAGTGTCCATGCTGATGCTGCTGCCTCCTCATGGGCCATGGACCATAGCACAAGGGGAGAAAGGGCTCCTGTCACCCCACACCCTTTTTCATGAGCCAAAATGGCCACAGGGAGCTGTTTGCGCCCTATGTTGGTAGCAACTACTACTGTAGTACAGCCCCAGTGAAAGGGGAAGGGGGAAGCAAAAAGGGGAACCAGTTTCCCTTGGTGAACCTTAGTGCAGGGCAGCTGACAACCAATAGGGCAGTTGTTATAGCCTGATGTGGTGATCAAAAGTTTAATAAAACTGCCTGAAAAACTCTATTCCTGCCTTTGGAAGGGATACACCCATCAGCTAGGAAGAGGCATAGAAAGCATTAATAGCTGAGTGAATTCGGGCAGAGTCAGGGAAGAGATCTGAGTTTAGTTGGACTGGAAGTAGCCTGGGAAACTGCAGGAATTTAGGAATCTAATGCTGGATTAATGATTATGCTACTTGGTTTAGAAATCAGATTGCTTCCTGTTTGCTCTGTTTGCATAGTAACTGTAAATAAACACATATTACAAAGACCTTATGGCTTGAACCTAAGCCCTGCCTCCACTTTTGCAGAGTTCTATTCCATTGCAGTGACAGTTTTCCACTATGGAGGGCAAGATTCAAGACAACCAACAAATTCTGAAAGCTTATACTTGAAAATCTTGTTGATCTTTAACCTGAGTCTTGCTCTTCTACTGCAGAACAACACAGCTACCTACCTGTTCCTCTGGTGCTGCTAGGCAGTTCTGCTAATACAAGACTAGTCAAAAAATAGGAAACACCAGAAGAATGAGCTCTGCAGCAGCTCTGTAATGGACAAAGAGCTGGGCAAGCAGAAACAAGGCATACAATTCAAGCCCCTAAATTCAATTTGGTGTTGACCTGGAGCCTTTCAGTGGTTGGGCAAGTATATAAATATATACAGCATCAATCAGATAAGGCCTGTGACTCAGTGGTAGAGCATATGCTTGGCATGCAGAAGATTCCAGGATCAATCCCAACATCTGTTTGTCAGTTAGCATAGACTGAACTAGATGTACCAATAGTCTGAGTCCATAGCCCTGTTCAGATGACATATTGTGCATAAATAGATGGGAATAACTGCACTCCCATTTGTGGCCAAGCTCATTTGCCTTGGCCTTGTAACTACAAGCTGTATGTGCATAGGCTCTATCTCTATTATTGGGAATATTTGAAAAGTCATGGGAATGGAATCAATCTGCATACCGTTTGTACAAGTGTAGGTGTTGTGCCCATGAGTTGAATGCGTATAGGTGGGGGTAGGGGACATTGAGCTCATTCATATTCCTATTTTGTAAACATTGGTTCTGTGTGAGTATGCTGCGTGTACAGGGCTAATATAAGGCAGCTTCATGTGTTCTGTAATTTGAGAAGTCTTTGCCATTTCATAAGAGAGTAGAACAGAATTCTCCTTGGGATTTTTTTTTAAGACTGTGCAAGAAAAGTATTATCTTTTTTTGTAAAAAAATTAACATAATGAAGTCTGTTTTGAAGATGGATTTCTTTAACAAGGAAGAGAAAGAGTTGTTCCGCAATACTAGAAAAAAGGGGATGAACAAGGTAAATGTAATTTGTAATAAACCTATTTTGTAAAGTAAAGAGAGCAAGAAAAGGATAAAGGAAAGGTATGAGTTGAGAAATCAGGAGTAGAGTGATTGAAAGTCTTAAATATAAAGACTAGGAGTTCAATGTTGGCCTCAAATTAAGGAATTCTAGTGCAGATACATTTGGAGACTAATCTGGTGATAAGACAAGAAAGATAAAGCTGCTGTAGCATAATGGTTAAGTGGCTGAGCTGTGAACCAGCGTCCCACTACTGTCATCAGCGTAGTAGGTGGTCTTGGGTAATCCACTCCTCTCGGTCCCATGTCCCCAACTGTATTGTGGGGCTTATAACACTGACTTTGTTCATTGCTCTGAGGGGGTCCCTAATCTGTCTAGAAGAACAGTATATGAGTGCAGTTATTATTCTTATTATAACTTTATTTATTTATTTGGAAAAGATATATGCTGCCTCTCCAGAGACCTGCTCAAGGTGGTTTACAACTAAAACAAAGCCTTAAAACACTATCACTGAAACTAAGCCAAAGCTATTAAAACAAGCCATGGCATAAAGCAGCAGAGATGGGTGACATTTAGCACCAAATGGATTAGCGTTACTCAAAATGCTTAAGGTATGGACAATGGGTTTATCAATGAAGAACAGATTTTTTTAACAATGGAGGGGGAAATGGAGGCAGGATTTGGCAAGATCCTACAGATGATATTATGAATTGTATATTCATAGGATTTCTATGAAGCTGTCTTAAGAGTGCTGGGACATAAAGATGACAATGACCTTGAAGACATCAAGCTCAAGGAGGGGTTGAGTGAACTCCCAGAGATCTACAAACTGCACCAAGAAATACTAGGGGAGATGGAAGAAAAAGTCGTCAACTGGTAAGAGTACAGTTACCAACTCCGGGTTGGGAAATTCCCAGAGACTTGAGGGTAGAGCCTGGGGAAGTGGGGTTTGATAATGGAAGGGACGCCAGTGGGGCATAATGCCATACAGTAGAGATGGGCACAAAATGGGGAAAAAAGAAATAAGAGTTTCACGTTTCGTTGCGTTCCATGAATCATGGAACACGAACTTCCATGAAATTTTCCCGTTTCATGATATGATTCATTAGTTTCATGATATGTCAGAACCCGAGGCACTTCAACACCCCCCTTCATACCCAGAGATGCCAAGCTCGCAGGGAGACTTCAGTAGGCTCTCTACCAGCCACCCTCCAAGTAGCTTTCTTCAGGCTCTCTTTGCTGACTTTTCCCTCCTGGCCTCCTACTTTCTTCCGCCGCTGAAAGAAAAGTCAAGCAGAGCAGGTCTGCCTGGGTTTTCTTCTCTTCAGGTTCTCTTTGCTGACTTTTCCTTCTCATCCTCCTGCTGCTCTGACATGTCCTCCCCGCTTCCAAGTTCTTGAAGGAAAGCCAAGAAGAGTGGATCCATTCAGGATCTGCTCCGAGGGGGGAGGGTGGGGGGGAACGCATGTCAGAGCAGCAGGAGGACAGGAAGTAGAGAGTCAGGGAAGGGTACTTGAAGCTGGCAAGCAGTGAGTAGCAGCAGAAGGAGCTGCTGAGGCTACCACCGCCGCTGCTACTCCACCATCCTGTTCTTAAAAACGGAGAAGGGAAACAAAGGGGGGAAGAAGTCTCTGACTACAGTTCCCAGGTAAACTTGTGCAGACCTGCATTGCTCAGCTCTCAGGTTGGCAGGGAGAGCTGCCTATCAAGGTTATGTGGGCTAAGATTGGGGTTTCCACGGCAACAAAAGGTCTGCAGACATTCCAGGCCTATGTTGCCTAGAGAATCAATGGATTGGCGCTAGCCTGTCTGGCAGCACAAAGTATTCATGAATCAAATGAATTAGCCCAAACAGTCATGGATTTCATGAAGAACGCAGCCCCACGAAACATGTTTTCATGATACATGAATCGGCCCAATTTGTCACAAAACTTTATTTGTATTTCAGTTCGTGCCCGTGCCTACCATACAATTCCATTTTCTCCAGGGGAACTGATCTCTGCAGTTTGGAGATCAGTTGTAATTCCAAGAAATCTCTAGGCTCCACCTGGAAGTTGGTAGCCTAAGAGGCACATTGAGGCCTGTATACCACCAATGGCCAGAATTCATAAACTTTCAGGAGTAACAGGCATCTGTTTCTCCACAGTGGAGTAGGTGAAAAAAAATTAGGCAAATCTGAATCAAAATTAGGCAAATCTGAGGCAATCTCATCCCAAGGGGCAGACAGGCCTTTATCCTAAAAAATGAAGTTTCATATTTTATTTATGACAGAAACATGATAGGTGGATGTTAAGTTCCATTTTAGTAGATTCTAGATCTCTTTTCTCCACTATGAAATTAGGACTTCCTCTTGTGAAAAAGTTAAGATTCAACCTTTTTAAAAAGGCTGGTGTGGTACAGTAGTTGGACTAAGCTTGAGGAGACCTGTGTTCACATCCCTTTGACATTAAATTCCTTGTGTGACAGTTGTTCTATACTTCAAAGAGTGGTTGTTGGTATAAAGGTTGGGCAGCATATATTCTATCACAAGCTTCTTGGAGAAAGCTTAGGATAAAAATGTCCCAAATAAGGAAATACTTTCAAACAAAATCCATGCTGACCCAGGAGGAATCAGATGGTACATCAGGCTTTTCCTGTCATTAGTCATGTATTGTGGCCTGCTAGGCCACAATACAAGCCCTCTTACTTTTGAAATAGCAGGCAAAACTAAATTTATTAGTATACCCTTTGGAAATACTCTAAAATGTATTATTTGTTTTTTTCTTTTTCTTGAATCAGCAATTATTAAGTATAGCTGTGTTATTGTAAAAAAAATTCAATATAAAATGCTAAATTTTCTATAAGTTACAATAAGATAATGTTAATGTTCATGTTGAATAGTTTTTTACATTTTAAACTAGCTCAATTATATAGTTTGTTAAACATAGGCAGTTCAAATATAGGTTGATTTAATAAGGAGGATCTTTATAATGGAGAGAGGAAATATTTCTGAGTGTCTGTGCTGTAAACATGAAAACTATATTTTAAATGTGGCTATTTCATTTGGTAGTCCTAATGCATATTTCCAATTTGCTTTCAGATGTAAACTTTGTTCCCCTTTCCTTTTCCTTTCTGTACCCTTTGTCCCCTTTGAAAAATAAAAAAAAATTAATTTAAAAAAGGAAGAAAGCTCATACCCTGGAAATCTAGCTGTTCTTTAAGATTCTACTGGACTTGATTCTAAGTCATTATGGTACTGCTTGATGAATAGAAATGTCTGTGAGCAGCACATTAGGGCAGAGGAAGTTTTCTTGTTCCTCATGTTCTTGTTTTGATATGGTTTTAGGGAAGAACACCAGAAAGTGGCTGATGCTTTCCTCACTAGGGAATCCAGGTTTAGCCACCACACAGCTTACATTATGCAGTTTGATAGAAATTTGGCTTTGCTGGATGAAGCCTGTCTTAAATCTTCCCAGCTGGATGCTGTCATTCGGGAGTTTGAGGTAAGGCCCCTTTTTGTTCTTTCCTCACACTAATTTATGGTTGTGCTGCTTTGCTGTCTTCTCTCTGAGGTAGCCCTGTCCTCTGTTCTGTCAAAGCTCAGACAGGATATGGAGAGAGGTATTAATGGTGACTGAACTCAGCGATAGATTTAGATGGGCAGTAAGTCTGGAGGAATACAAGCACACAGTAGGTCTGTGTGCATTCATGCAAGTGAGCAAATGTGTGTAAGAAAAATTTGTCCTTTATGTATGTATTAGATCCTGTAATCATGATTATTAGTAATAACAATGTGTGATTTTCTGATTCCACATGTAGCTGATGGCTATAGGGAAGGAAAGAACAAGAATTATAAATCAAAGAAATTTTTTTTGCTCTGTTACGTAATAGTGTGGGTAAATGTATGATTCTCTATCCTCCACGTTGGTCTACTTTGGCTTTTGTTCTATACTCTTCTCTTCCTCTGGCAAGATCTCTTCTTCATTCCTGTCTCTTACTCCACCATTTCCAACACCCAGATGCAATTTCTGTTTTTTTTCCATTTCATTTCTCTGCCTCCCATTGTTTTTCATCTAAATAAAAAAATCCAAGTATCATTGTCAAACGATAGTGATAATTACTATAACATTTACAGTGTGCAAAATTTGCTCATTCCCACATTAGTCTTTCAATGAGAATCAGAGAATGGGTGTGATTCTAATTTCCTGTCTGAGCTGGGATCTGAACCCAACCCATGAGGCCAAGCATTCTAAATCACAGGGCTTCTTTAGGGCCACATTCATATGGGCGATTATTTTTCAGCGTAACAAATATCCATATTAATGCTTCCTTCTCTCTAACTTTTGTGCCGTTCACACTGAGAATTGCACAGCATATTTTAAGAAGACTTGGGAAATGTACAGCGCTAGCAGGGTTATGCAAGGAAGAATTTTGCACATCTGCCCCAAGGAGATTTCTATGAACTTCAGATGTGTCAGGGAATGATCCATCCAGATGTATTCAGTGCCCCAGTGTACCTGTGGTGTTAGTCATCCCAATTCTACACATACCCTGATGTACGTCACCCCTCCTGTCTGTTTCTTACTGCACTAAACTGCAACTCCTGATGGGGCCAGATGCACACTGAATGTCAGCCTTAATATGTAGCAGTTTTTCCATTTGCAAAGGGTAGGGGTGGAGAGGTAGTAATATTTACTTATCTGACAGAAAAGGTTATGAGGATAAATTGGCTGCGGTATTTTTAATGTTGCTTGGGCTGTCAGCTCTTTGAGAGATGGATTATGTCTTCCTCAGCAGCACATCTGAAATATTAATAATGATAATTCATTAAAACGGCCATTCGTCAACATTTGCCCTTAGATATTTCACTGTCTGATCCCTGCAGAACAGGTAGCCTACAGTGCTATGAAGCCCTTGCTGGAAATTACGGACTTTTACATTTCAATAATTGCTTTTCAAATTCTCCTCAGTTAAGCCACCCGGGGAACAGTACACCCTTGTTGCCCCTATATGCTGGGTCCATATTCTTCCTGGATACAAGGCAATTGACTCGAAAAAAGAAAAGAATGCTGTTCGAATTTTTATCAGCAATCAGTGTGTGTTTGTGAGTGTGAGATGTCTAGTGCCCATGTCTAGTCTGGGGAATTCTTTAAACACCTGCACATCTACTTTGACCCTCAGTTCACTAATCTAGAGGTTAGGGCCTAGCCCTGCCTCCAGAAAGGTCTTGGTTCTCTTTGGGCTTATAGTTGGCAGTTAGATGTGCTTAGCTCCCTTGGGAGTAACTGAGAGCTTTAGTCCTACTCAAATGGTCTTGCCCGTAAATCAGTAGAGCTCTTCTCAAGTTGCCTTTGGCATATTTCAGGTCAATGGTTCTAGCACTGCCCTTTTCCATCTCTCCTGCAATGCCCCAGGAAGCAGGGTCAGAATGTATTTCACAAGACTCCTATTATTAAGCATATCAGCCTTGCACGTTGCCCCTCGGTTCAACTACAGTTGGAGTTAATGGGATTTTTATTTGTGCCTGTGATCAGAATCTATGGTCAGAAGCTTCCTGAGAATCCTTCTCTTCAGTCACAACTATATCCAACTATAATAAATATAAATATGAGCTGCATTTAAAGATGGGGAGGAAAATCTCTCCTATTTTGAAACCAGCTTTACTGTTTACACTTTTAAAACATAGGCGTGCAAACTAGGATTGCTACTGCAATTCCTGACCTGAACACAGCTCCAGTGCCTTTATGGTATTTGCAGGAAGAAGCCCCACAGACATTGCTGTCCCTTCAGTACAGCTCTAAGAATAAGAAAGCTGCATCAGTTGGGGATCTCACAGGCAAAGAGAGCACAACCTTCATGCAAACAGGCTGGACGTTTGGTTTATTTGCTTGATTTTAAGAATATGCTCAAAACGACATTTGAAAATTATAGGGAATGTAGGTAACCCATGGCAGTGGCAACACTGTCCCATCAGAGATAATAATAATAATAATAACTATACTTATATACCATTCTTCTAGACAGATTAGTGCCCCACTCAGAGCAGTGAACAAAGTCTGTGTTATAATTATCCCCACAATACAAGCTAGGGAGCTAGGGCTGAGAGGATTGGCTTATCAGGGGCCACCTGAGCTTATTGCAGCAGTTGGATTCAAGCTATCAGACTGCTGATTTGCAGTCCAGCTACTTAACCACTATGTTACAGCGGAGATGGGGCAGCATAGGTTGTTGTAAATTGTTAATCACCTACTGTATGTCAGATGGCCCTTGAGAGCTTTTGGCTGTGTAATCTTGGTACTTGCAGGAGAAGATCAGATTGTCAGGTCCAGGCCACACCATCAGCAGACAAAACCAGATTGGTAGGGTGTTTGTTGAAAGGTCAGTGAGGGTCTAGAGCTGCAGGCCAGAGGCTTGAGCTGGGGCTGCAGGTAGAAAGAGGACATGAACTGCAGTATTCTGTTGATCAGGAAGCCATTAAGACTGTCAGTTCAAAGGCCTGATGTTGCCTGTCTTAGTTCCCTTCTGTATCCAGGGCTGGTGCGTCCATTGAGACGGTGCTGGTAGCCACCTCGAGCACTGACTGGGGGCAGCAGCAGTGCTGGCAGCTGAACGGGAGGGCTGGGAAGTCGCTCCCATGTGCCACCCCGGCCGCATGCTGTGCCTGGCCCGCAGGTGCCTGGCCAGGAGCGCGTGCTGGCGGCAGCAGCATGGGGCAACTGAGCAGGCAGCCTCTCAGCCCTCCCACTCAGTTGCCCTATGCTGCCGCCGCCACCACCACCATCGCCAGCACACAGCTGCGAGCCTTTGTTATAATGATAATTCTGATTAAGGTATTTTTTTTCTCCTTCTGTTGTTAGTTGCCTGCCAGTTGTGGACAAACTCCCAGCGGTTTGCCCTTCTGCCCACTGATCTATAGCAATCGGTGGGAGGAGGGAGACCACCTGACAATCACCCACCCCTAGCAGGAAGCCCAGGCAAACGGGCCCATGGGCTCCTGGCTCCACTTGTGATTATGTCACTACTGGAAGTGACATTATCGTGTGTGCTTACTTAATGCCAAAACGCTATAATTTTGGCTGATTCTAAAAGAATTGGCCATGACACAAAGAGCGCATGCACTCTTGTGCTCCGCACAATAATGTCATTTCTGGAAGTGACATTATTGTGTGTAGGAAGTCTAGGTAAGTACAGGCCCCCATGCTCCTGCCGATCACCAGAAAGAACAGATAACCCTATGTAAGGATGAATTAGATTTGGAATATACAGATGTAAAACCTCTGCTGGCAAAAATGTCCATCCTGTTTCTCTTCCACTTTCTACATGAATTAGCAAAGTTCAAATGTAACATAAGCAGCATGAGAGAAGTTGAAAAGGAGCTTCTTGTGTGTACATCTGAGGTGCTGAGTCTCTTCTTCCCCTACCATAATCATTTAAAGGTGATGATTAACATCAGTATTAGCAATAACTGACTCAGCTCCTCTCACCCCCTGACCCAGCTCTGTTACAAAATGTTTTGAACTGCCTGAATTGAAAATAGGTAAACCTATTTGTTTCTCTGCCAAGTCTGTGTGTATTTTTCCATGTTGCTGGTTATATTCAGAGCTACTGTGTATGTGTATGACTGAGAAAAACACTCTTCCTTTGCTAATGCGTCTCCAACTGCTGCCAAAAAATCATATATTCAAAAGGGAAAAGAAACAGCCTGCTTCCTGCTCTGCAGCTACATCTGTGATTTTTGCCTGCATTTTCTAAGGAGAGTAGTCCTTCAGCTGTTTAGTATTATTTTTCAGCAGGTCAGAGTGGACTGGAACACTGTTGAGATCACTGGGTCATGCCTCACCAGAAGTGTCAAACAGTCCTGAAGCCACACCTGCTTTCCCTGTTTGTGCTATGATAAGCTGCTAAGCATACGTCAGGCTCCTGCAGTTTCCTTAGAAGTCATAAGCTCAGGTTGAGGGATGCTTCCTTTATAGACTTGCGTACAGGGTGAATGTTAAGTTCTCCTGGAAAAGTTCTTAGCTTTGACGTTAGCTGTGGGTATTCATGTACATTATCATGCCTGTGGCAAAAATGTGCAAACTATATCTTAGAGATGGTCAAAGGGGCCTATTTGTCATGGATCATATATGCCCATGAGTCTTTTTGTGAAGTGTGCTGAGAGTCACGCCCAGTGTAGCTGATGGCACCCATTACAGTCCCTACAAGTCAGAGGCCATGAGGAATTGCAGGTGGTGAGGAATAAATCATTGTAGATTTCTCCATGACACACACCTCCCCTTCCAGGACACAAGTGAGTTACATATAGCCAGGTTTTTCACTCAGTCTTTCTTCCTTAATGTAGCCCCTGTTCCACTTGGCTTTTGTCCATGCAGGTTCCATGATACCCAGAATAGCCTTTTTTTTCATTAGCAGAGAAACTTGTTGGCTCAGTAAGTCAGTTAGAGAGCCAATGTGGTGAAATGGTTAGACTAGGATCTCGGACACACAAATTCAAATCACTGCTCTGCCATGGAAGCTCAAATCCCCCTCTTTGCCATGCCTGACCTTGAGCTAGTCACACACCCTCAACCTAATTTACTTTACAGGGTTGTTGTGAGGATAATGGGGAAGAGGAGAATGATGTGAGCCACTTTGAGTCCCCACGAGGAAGAAAGGTGGGATAGAAGTGCAAAATAATAAACAAACCAACCAACAAACAAAGAAAAAAACAAATAAATAAATAAAGTAAGTTTTAGGTGCTTGAGTAGGCCAATTTCCACAACATTTGTTTTTCTCCTCTCTCTTCAGTTGACAATAAACTGCTCTCAACATTTATTTATTTCATTTACATCATTTCTAGTCCACCTTTCTCACTGTGACTCAAGGCGGATTACATGGTATGAGTCAGTACAATCAATATCATGACATTTCAATATACATGTAATGGGTATTTTGCAGTTTGCAATATTTAATGAGAAAGAATGAATGAATGAAAAGAAAGATTTAAAGATTTAACAGTGTTAAAACAGAGTTTAGACAGATTCCATGACTGATATATTAAACAACATAGGAACTACCCAGTAAGATCATACTTATAGCCAGGGCCGGATCGAGGGAGGGCGGGGGGGGGGGTAGTATGCTCCTGGCGCTGCCAGGGAGGGGGCGCCGGGAGCAGCTACCAGCGGGCGGCAGCGCGGGCAGTCTTGCAGCCTCCCATGCTGCCTTTTGCCAGCCCCACAGGACAGGGGTGGCCGGGCACCCCCTGTCCTGTGGGGCAGGCAAATGGTGCAGGCAGCCTTACAGCTCCCTGCTCTGCCTTTTGCCTGCCCCGCAGGACAGGGTGCATGCTGCAAGCCAGCCGCCCCCTGTCTTGCAGCGAGGCAAATGGCGCGGGCAGCTTCCCAGTCCCGCACACTGCCTCCGCTGCTCTGCCCTACGTGATGACATCACCGAAATGATGTCATCACGCAGTGCTGGGAGTGCGCGCGTGAAGGGGTCGGACTAGGGTTGCCCTGGGCACCGGCAACCCTAGATCCAGCCCTGCTTATAGCAATAGTAGTGAACTCTATGGTCCCTCATTGTTTACAGAAATAGTAGTGAAGTCTTTGGTCCCTCCTTATCTCTTTACTGGTGGATCTCTTTCTGACAGTACGGCCCTCCCATTTGAGCAAAAAGCACTCTTGAACAATTCAGTTTTGCATCATTTACAGAAGGCCAGGAGAGTGGAAGCTTTCCTAATCTCTTCAGGTAGGCCATTCCATAATGTCGGGGCCACCACAGAGAATGCCTATGGGCAGCTGTTGATTTTACCCATGTAAAGGGTGGTACCTACAGAAGACTGATCAGATGAGTGAAGTTGCCATGGTAGAATATAGGGAGGCAGTCCCGTAGATTCCATGGATCAAAGTCTGGGAGAGCTTTGTAAGTGACAGCCAGTGACTTGAATTGGGCTCGTAACTGATAGGAAGCCAGTTGAGTGACTGTACATTCATGGCTCTCCTAGCTTCCTATTCCATGTCTCCTGGAGAATATCCCATCCTTATCAAACTGTTTAGGGAATAGATGCTTTCTTTCTTTCTTTCTTTCTTTCTTTCTTTCTTTCTTTCTTTCTTTCTTTCTTTCTTTCTTTCTTTCTTTCTTTCTTTCTTTCTTTCTTTCTTTCTTTCTTTCTTTCTTTCTTTCTTTCTTTCTTTCTTTCTTTCTTTCTTTCTTTCTTTCTTGCAAAGTAAATATTTTTCTGCATACACATGGAGTCCTCCAAGTGTACAGAACTTTGTACTTTATCTGTAGGTGGTTCAATTTAGTGCCCTGTTGTTAGGCATTCAGCTATAAAGTTTGATATCAAGAGGAATCAGGAGCGGTGTCATCACGGGCACGCACGCAAGCCGGGCCGATTGCTGCGGCGGGTGGCTGGGACAGTGCGTGGGTGGCCTCCCAGCTCTCCTGCTCAGTGCCCTGCACCACCCCAGATGCCTGCCCGTGGCTGCTGCGCCCGGCTGGGGGCATGTACTGGCGGCAGTGGCAGCACGGAGCAGGAGGGCTGGGAGGCTGCAGCTCCATGGTGCGCACTTCTGCCCCCAGTGCCTCCTCTGGTGCCCCCTCCGTTGCCCCGCACCCTGAGGCAACCACCTACCTGGCCTCAATGGGTGCGCCAGCCCTGAGAGGAATTATATGCTTGCATAGTTGTCCTCCATGCCTTGACATAGTTTTGCCCTAATAAGAGGGCATGGAGCATCATAGCACTGGAGAGGCAATAGGAATGCAGACTTTGCTATATAACTAAGTCTGGTCCTCAGGCTCATGATCTGGTTCTGGAGTGTTGCAAAGGATGATTACCTATGTTGTAACATCCCCATGTGTAACATCCCCATCAGGGAAAACTGGCTGTTTTTCTAAGATCAAAGATTAGAGATAATCCTTACAATCTCTCTTGATGGTCTGCAGAGATGTTTTATATATAAGGACATATATAACATATGATAAAGAATGAATTTCCAAGATGCATCCCAAAGATTTGCACTGTAACTACCAATGAAACAGGAGATGGCTTCTTCCATTTGTGTTTTTTGTCACCACCTCCTTCCCCACCAGCAACCATGATCAGGACTGCAGGTTGCGCAAAAGTGAACAAAAAGACTGGGGAAGGAGTAAGTAGGAGAAGCTGTGAATGCAATCCTGGGGAACAGAACTGAAGAATAGTTCTACTAGTATTTCACTTTAGGTATGTGCATTCAGACCTTAAATAATCAAACCCAAATGATAAATGCTCCATTAGTTAATATAATTATTATAACTCACCAGAATTGAAAAATTAATGAAGTCATTAATTGGAATGTTGTGGACCTGGCCATTATTCTGCTGCCTAGGTGTCCAGCCTGCTGTTCAAGGTCACAAAAAAGAGGGAGAATGGTTCAGCAGATGTATAACATACAGGAATGTTTTCCGATCAGCAGGCCACACACGCAGTGAAACCTTAATAACACATTCCTGGAAGTAAGCCCCATTGAGTAGACTTGGTAAGGTTTTGAGTTGATCTATCCAGAATTGGGCTGTCAGTTCTTGCCACCAAAGAGGATTGCGTTGAGAGGTAGGTCAGTCTTCCCAAAGTGTTATTTAACATGCATTTATAGCATCTTTTTGGAGATATGTACTGCCAGACATTTGATTCTAGGTGCCATGTTAGCTACTGATGAGTTCTGATCTCTTCCCCCACTTTGCCTTCTCTTGAGAACAGCAGATTCATGATGGCAGTGCCTTGAATGTGAAACATCAGCTTCTGAAAGTGGTGCAGCGCATATTCCAGTACCATATGCTTCTCACAGGTGAGCAAGACTTCAACATTCCATCTTCAAGATAGAAATGTTTTGTGCTTAGCCTAAATCACTGGTCTTAACTATCAGTTTGTGAACCAAGTTTATATCCCAACGTATAATGCATCATATGAGTGGTACTGTTACTATTTTGTCTTTTAAAAGTTTTTTTTTTTAAGAAGAAAGGAAGAGAATGAAAGACAGAACTTGATACAGAGTGGGAGTAGAAAAAAGAATGGAGGAAATAATAATAATAATAATGATGATGATGATAATGATAATGATAATGATAATGATAATGATAATAATATGTTTATTGCTTTTCCGGGCGAAGCCATAAGCCATACAAACACCAACAAAATATGAACTGTACACTTGAACATACCCAATTCACACAGACATAACTCGTCATTATCACTTTAAACTATCTAAACTCATGAAGATTTTGTTTCTTTATCACCGTGGCTAAAAAGGAAGCCACTATAGCAGAGGTTTGATTGTCAGGAAAGTTATCAGACAATAACACTGAGATTGCCCAAGGAAGGAAGGGAAGCTTTTCTTTTAATATAATAGGAATAATAAATCTCTCTCTTTCCTTACTCCACTTAGGGCAAAAAACTATTATATGATCCAAGGTCTCTAACTTTCCTTGTCCACAGTCACAAACTCGTTCAGAATAAGGGAGTCCAGAGAAACGACCAGAAAGCACTTTAGAGGGGAAGGAGTTAAGTCTAGCCAACGTGAAGGCTCTGCGTTGAGCTGGAATCTTTAAAGAATAGCAATAAGATGGAATAGCCTCTGGGGGTGAAAGTCCCAGGGATAAGCCCGAACATGTACGTCTGGCTCTCTGGAGAGTACTGCTGTAATCAAGATCCTTTAGTTTTAATTTTATAACTCTTAGGGCCTCATTTGTCTGTAAAGATGTTATATCAATATCCAGAATTTTTAGTTTCTGGTTAATTAAATTAGTTCGGCTACTCTTATAGGTATCCTGCGAGATCAAATGTGCAAAACCTACTTTCCCTGAATTGTCCTTGTAAATTTCCTTGTTCAAGAACAATTTAAAGGCTGTAATCCATGCTCTCTTCTCAATTGAGGGTTGGGCGAATTCCACCCTAAGTGCAGTACCTGCTACGCATCTTGGGACTGCAATGGAGGAAATTGAAAATAGGGGGTGAGGAGAAAAATGGATATATGTGGTGTTCTGATCCACCAAGTGACCATGTTATGATTTGAAGAGATTGTTAATATGACAAAGATTCCATATGCCCCCTCCCCATATGACCCTGATTCAAATGACATTCCGTAAAAAGATAAATCACTTGTCTTCATGATACCACGAATAGAATAATAATTGTTTATTAGGTAAGAAACTGTAAATGAAAATTATCATGATTATCAAAGAATAGATTTTATTTATCATTCACACTTTGGAGATTGGAGATTGATAGGATATAGTACAAAAAAAAAGAATCAAGCAGAATCAGAATGATTCTGATGAGAAAATCCTGCCCCTACCCCCTGCCATTTGGAGGCGATTTTTAATGAATTGGGCTTTGATGTGACCTGCAATTCCCCCATTGTGCCAGAAAATGATGTCATTTTTTAGTGCAATGGGGGAGTGCAGGAGGTGCATACCTGCTCCCCTCCCCCTGCACTTTTGCCCCTGAGGGATGTGGCAACCTTAATACCATTCTCTCTCTCTTTTTTAAAAAAATGAAGTTTTATTTGAAAAAGAAATAGAAATAACAATAGAAAGTGTATAGAAACTTATACAGATTACAAAGCACTACATTTGAGCTACAAAAGAAAAATATATTTGAAATATATGACAGTACAATAATACCATTCTCCTTCAACTGTAATGGACAAAAATAGATGAGGTGTACCACTCATTTCTGATCCACAAAGTGACCATGTTCTGATTTGAAGAGATGATTTAATAGATTGAACAATCAGTGTTCATTCCACTTGTGGAATGGAATTTACCCTCCCCTCCTCCTCCTGCTATAGTTTAGAGAACCGCCCCCCTCCAAGTATGGTGCAATGTAGAGGTCAGCAGTGGGAGAGAGAATCAGCAACCATTCCCCTTTCCCCACCAGGGAAACTGCCTTTGCACAGGCTACTAGTACTGTCTGCCAAGACCATGGTCAAGGTATGGTGGAAGCAGAATAAAGGCCAAGATTGGGGGGGGGGGGATTTTAGTACAGAAGATTCACACAGAGCCCCAAATGTAAATGTATTTGTGAATTATGAGAATGTTCAGATCTACTTCATATAAACCAGCAATTAAACAAATAAACATTTTAACCATTTGTTTACAATTTGTTATTGGAAAACACAGAGGCAACATATAAGGGTTTGTTAATCTATGATTTAGAAACCCCAAGATTATCAGAGAGAATAAGCCTCCTGAGAATATGGGGAGGGCCCATAGCTCAGCGGCACCTCATATGTTTTATATGTCTAAGGTACAAAATTCAATCCATGTCTTCTCCAGCTTTAAAGATCTAAAATAGCACCAGGGAAAATCTGGGGCTGCGATCAGGGGTGGACGGGCCATTTAACTTTCAAGGAAATTTCCCAGTGGTCCACTATCCTAGAGGGCTGTTGGTGACCAGAAGAAATGAGAGCCAAGCCCCAGCAACTGTCAGTGCTTCAGCGGCTGCTTTGCTCAGACCCTTTATCAACAACAATTGGTGTCAGCTTGTCAGTTATCTCTTCCTACTTTGCCGCCAGTTTTCAGGGAGGATGCAGAAGGTTAGCTAATGCCCACTGCTTGCACCACAGAGGTGAGTGGCCCTGCAGCACTGGCTTGTAGCACCACAAAGGCCCCTCAGCTGGGCTTGCTCCAGGGCCATTTTTACTTTCCAATCTGCTTCTGCCTGGAATCTTGGGCAGTTGTTGCCAGTCAGAGAAAACAGTTGTGGGCTAGATGAGATGAAGGGTTTTTCCTGGCACAAGACAGCTTTATGATGTTCCTGCCCACCAGTTGTTACCTTCATCAATAGTATTGTGAATTAGGAAGCTTCTAGGCCATCTTGAGAGAAGTCTGTAGGTGTGTGTAGATTGTGAAAATTCACATTTATGCCAAACATGACATTAGACATGGAAGTTCAGAAGAGGAAGCATTAGATGTATAGATGGAAGACACAACTGAGAACATTTGTATTCTAGTGGAGAGAGGTGTGAGATGACGAATGAAGGGGCATGTGTGAAAAGGAAGCAATGAAGTCCACTCACATTCAGCCAGTAAAAAGCTCCATAAAGTTTAGAGGGGCCTACAGTTAATAGAAAAAGGGAACTGACTAAACTGAACTTTGCACTACTGATTAATAGTTTCATTTTAGTCTGAGAACGCTGATCATATATAAGTCAAAAGGAACTCATTCATTCCCCTCAGCTGTTTTTAATCTTCTGAGGAATAAGTGACTACCAGATGCTAATGTAAGGTTGTTCCAAATGTTTGGATATAAACAGCACCTTAAAGACTCACAGATTTAGTGTGATACGAACTTTTGTGTGATACGAACTAATTCATCCAATGCTTTCATGGTTTGGTTTCCTTAATAAGGAACATTCATGAAATGGGCTATACCTTGGTAGGTCGCTACAATAGAATAATTTGTCTAAATAAGATGAGTTTGGGTATGTTCATATTCAGCATTCTGGCAACAGGGCCATGGAGGAGGGGGGGCGGTAAGGGGACAACATTCCAGGTGACAGGGTTGCCCTGGAGGCCCATGGTGTTTAGAAATTCATGCATTTTGTTTTCATATTAATTTGGAGTTGAATCCAGTTAGTGTGATGAGTGAGCCAAATATCAATAGCCCTTGTTTTTAAGCAGGTTCAGTGTGAGAGGCAGTGTGGTGCAGTGGTTAGTGTCGGACTCGGATCTGAGAGACCCAGAATTGCATCCCATTCTGCAGTGGAAGCTTGCTGGGTGATCACAGACCAAACACTCTCAGCCTAACTTACCACACAGGGTTGTTTTGAGGGTAAAACGGAGGAGAGGATAATGATGTAAGTCACTTTGGATCACCACTGGGGAGAAAGTTGGGGTGTAAGTAAAGTAAATAAATAATAAGTAAGTAAGCAGGTCAGAAGTTCTGCAATGCACTGAAAATATCAGAATTCAACTCTTCCTGCCCATTGGCTGTTAAATGGCAATTTCCATGTCATCTGTCAGACTGCTGATAGTGAAATTTCAGAGAGTGAAATTTCAGAGAATATTCAATATCAAAACAAAATAAGGGGATTTTGAGGAGCCTTTAGGGGGCAACTATTTCTTAGCTCTGATAGAAGCACACGCAAAGCCAATCAAGTGCAAAAATCTAGAGTCTTAAAAACAAGGTTGATATGGAGGTCAATATGAATTTGAATTTAATCATTACAATGATATATACTTTAATCAAGAAGACTAAATATCATTGCTTACATATCTCCCAGAGAAAATAATTTCCTTTCTACTAATATCCCATATTTTTATTGCATGGCTGAATGAGCTCAATCTTAGAAAATAATATTCTCCCTTTATCATCTGACAGAAGTTCCTTGTATGATAAAGGATGTATTTAGGTTAGTTCACACAGTAGACCCAGCAAACGTGGTGTCCTCTCAGGAGTTTTCCATGAGCAGAACCTGGGGTTGATGTTTGAACATGGATTGACACAAGCTTGTCTCCTATGAGCACCTTCAATCTTAGTGAAGAAGACTGGAATATTAAGCCCATAAATATTAAACTGAGCCCTTGCTTCTGACTCCACGGACCTAAAATCGTGATGATCAGGCTGTGCTCACCAGAGACAGATCTGGCCATGGTGCCATTTTATTTGACCTTACCAAATTTTAATGATAATATGATTTTGAAAAATTTGCCCACATTTTCACTTAGTAAGAAAAGCAAAAAACATGTTTTTGAGTTAGGTTTGCCAGCTCCAGGTTGGTAAATTTCTAGTAGGGTTGCAGGTCACCTTACTCTCCCAGTGGGAGAGAGGGGACATGGTATTCACCATTTTGAAGAACTTCTGCACAGGTGTAAAGTGCACATGGGCTCCTAGCACCGACGCAATGACATCACTTCTGGAAGTGATATCATTTCTCTGGTCATGGGAATGCTCCCGTGCATTTCATGGGGCAGTTTCTTTAAGAATTGGCCCGTTTGGGACCCAAATTGGCCCCAGGTGAAGCATGGGAGCATTCCTACATCCAACACAATGATATCACTACTGGAAGTAATATTGTTGCCTCCTGGACCCATTCCCTGCACCTTTCTCCCCGCCAGCCAGGTGAGTGGTGGCGGAAGCAAAGGCTGGGAGCAGAGGATCCCCTGCCCCCAACCGGGGAACTGGCAGCCCTAATTCCTAGAGATCTGGGAGCAGAGTTTAGGGAGGGAAACAACCTCCGTGGGGAATATAATGCCATAGAGTCCACCATCATCCAAAGGAGCCATTTTCTCCAAAGGAACTAATTTCTGTTGTCTGGAGATCAGACCCCACCTGGAGGTTGGTAAACCTATTTTGAGTAGTAAGAAATTTGTGAGTGTCTGTGTTCCATAACTGGAAAGCACTTTATTATTGGATGACACCAACTTTAAAAGGGAGAGTGTTATGTTGTGTTCCAAATACATTTCTTTTTGCTCCCCCAGATCTATGTTCAGAGAATAGAATGGCCCCTGTGAATACAGAAGTTAGCCATCCCTGATCTAGAAAATCATTTATCTTTACTCATTTCCAGCAAGCGTTTTGAACTCTGACATTGACTAAACATATTCGTTATTTTACAAGCTGAAATTCATGCTTAGGTCTCATTTACGTCAAGCATATGTTACTAGACAGTAGATGGCAACCAGTGCCCTTGCCTTAAATCTCATTTTCCCAGCAGGGAGACAATTGTTTCCTAAGAGGTGCACAGATGACCTCTCCCCACCCCTTTTTCTCTTAAAAGGCCATTACATCTCACAACAGAGTTTCATAATTCTCAGCATTGTTGATTTTATTTATATTGCTTAACAAAAGAATGAAATGCATTACGAGATAGATTTAAGATGACCAGCCAAAGAACCACAGCTGCAGTGTTAGTGACTTGCCATACACATTTGGGAAAAAATTACTATAGACAGCAGTGAATCATTAGGAAGGGCTAAGCAAGTCACCAGAGACAGCTTTTGTTTGTAGCCCAACTAGATATTGCAGATTGATTGTTGTAACAGTTTGTCCCCTTTATCCAAAGAGGTCCAGAAATAACAGATTCCATCATCAGCCTATTTAAGTTTGTTACCCACGTTAAGTCTCATTTAGATGTGAATTAGGTCCCCCCCCTCCCCACCCCCCGCAGTCAAACATAACTGTTGGAAACCAGTTTATGTTTCTCTGTATTTAATTTATCATAGGAGTTCCTACTTCAAATGAAACTTAATTAGGACAAAATTAATTCAGAAAAAGAATTAGTGGACAAAGGCATTACATTCTGTTAGATTAGGCAGTTTGGCAGTTTGATTTTTTAAAAAAAAATCCTATTTTTTTATATGCATGGAACAAAAAATCTGCAAAGCTAAAATCCTTTTGTATGAATTTTATGAGTGTTATGAGCAGTATGGACAAGCACAATGTGATTGCTATTACTCTACAACAGCATTAAGTTTGAAGTAGCTCTTTGCAAGGCAAGAGGTTTTCTCACATGCATTTGTACACAAAATGTACATTTCTGAATCAGTAATCAAAGGAAGAAGACAAGCAAAAAACAAATTCCTTCAGTTGACAAACATGCTGCAACACAACATTTGGTTTTCCTTCCTGGGCTAATAAAACCCTGAAAATGTCTTGGCCTTGATCTTGGACTTAGGGTTCTTGTTAACCTTGTCCTAGGAGGATGGCTTGGAAATGCACTTCCTGCCTGTAAAACTGAAGAAAAAGTTAATGCAGCTACTGATCTGGTAAATTTAAGTACACAAGTGAGGAACACATGTTTAACATACATGTTTTGCCAGCACTTCCGACTTCAACCCCCCTCCCATCTTAGATTCCCTTCCCCCATCCATTCAAGCAGAAGTCTTCCACTTATGATAAAACATCATTGAATCCAGGCCAGTATTTTTACTGAGATGAAATTGCCGACAAAAATAAAGTTCATGCACATATTCCTCAGCTTCTCATAATGGAAGATTCAGCTTCGCATGATGCTGAGAGTTCTGTGTAAAGAGCATTCAGAGAGGGGGGTTTAGTCACACAGAGAGACCTGATTCTGAACTGGACTATGCCACAAAGGGAGAGGGGGTTTAAAAAAGGTGCTCTTCCCCCACAGTGTTTATCCAATTAGAAATAGCTCTGGAGAGCACATACAGATATCCATCTACCTGTATGTTTGCCCAGTGAGGCAAACAGTATCCCTCCCAGCTGTGGCTCATCAGGAGAGCTGCACAAATGGCATGTTTAAACCCCATCTTCCCCTGCACCATGGTCCCAATTAGAATTGGGCTTCCCATACAATATACTTTAAAGAAAAAAAATAGTTCCATATATGGAACTCCCAGTATCATGTGTTGTACAACCTTAGGACCATGCAAAGTCAGTGTGAATTTGTTTTTTATGTTCAAAGCCCAAAACAGAGCCCAATCTTAAAAAAGGAAATAAAAGTATATATCTGAAAGAATGTTCAAATCTACAGACCAGATAAGAACAGTCTTTGGGCTTAAATAGTTAGACTCCATTCCCTGAATGGAGACAGAAATGGCTTCAATAATCTAGGGTCTGGGCTGGAAACCTGCCAACCCTTTGACTTGCATTACTGTGTACATGATCATATAAAAGATTAAGGACATCACAGAAATGTAGCTTTAGCATTTGATTGGATCAAAAAAGGATTCTTTGATTATCTGAGACTTACTTTGTACTTTCTATTTGATTGTTTCCCACAGATTACTTGAATAATCTTTGCCCTGATTCTGCTGAGTATGAAGACACACAAGGTAATTTAAAATAAACAAAACAATAATATTTATTTTGAATGATAAATTACTAGTGACTCTTTTCTAGGAATGGATCTATGAATAACCACATTTTATCATTGAACTTGTTTAATATTTAGATAAAGTACTATTTCCAATTTATGTTATTTCGGCCAGAAGCCACTTACTCACTGGAGACTTATTGTTAACTGATTTTAAATTCCTAATAATCTCAAAATAACTCATCTTGGACATTTGGGATGAACAATGATGATGAAAAATGGCATTTTCCCAATGAGAAAATATTATCCTGGGTGATTCTGTGGTCATCAGTAGGGAATGAGATAGAACATTGAACTGTAAAATGGCCCTGACGAAATTGTTGATGTGGTGGCCAAGGGCCGCTTGTTTTGTGATGTCTAATTCATATGATTCATTGGGCATATGATCATGTGGCCTAGCATCTTTATTGAATGGTTTTTAATTTGTTTACTGGCCCTCTCAGCCTAGCAGCCGTTTTAATGGGAGAACAGTAAAAAGTGAAGACTCTAGTATGTGCATAAGAGTTGTAGGGATTTAATATGTTGTATAACTATATCTACCCAACAAAATCGTAGTATAGATCATTCAAGGTGTGAAGCTCAGAAAGTTCTCAAATACATCCTATGAACACACAGAAACAAGCAAAAAAATCTATTTTAAATCTAGGTTTGAGTCTTCAGGTTATCTTTTATTTTACTGAGACTTACTTAAAACTTTTGAGTTCACTCTTCTTATTGTTTTTTGTTTATAGTCCACCTTTCTTACTGACATCCAAGGTGGATTACATACTGCAAGTGAATACAATATAAACAATAGCTAGGGCATTCATAGAGCAACAATACAACATGATCGATAGTTAGAACATTCAATGAAAACAGATACAATAGGATATGCTAGCCGCAAATGTGAAAAACTTAGTTATTTTAAACCATAAATAATTAACACGACATCTTTAGTAAAACCCAACTACACAGTAGGAATGTATTTACATCAGCAGACAGTGCCCAATAGCCTAGTCTATAGTCCCTGTTCCTTACCAAGGTATCTCTTTGAGCTATTACTTTTGACACAGACCCACAACCTGAGTAGAAAAACCTCCTGAATAATTCAGGATTGCATAGTTTGCGGAAAACCAAAAGAGTGGAAGCTTTCCTGACCTCCTCAGGCAGGCTATTCCTCAAAGTGGGAGCTAGCTACCACATGTATGGGCAGTTGTTGATTTAGCCCAGCTGCAAGTTGGTATCTGTAGAAGGCCCTGTTCAGAGGAATGAAGCTGCCATGGTGGAACATAGGGAGAGAGGTGGTTTTGCAGATATGAGGGGCCTAAGCCATGAAGGGCTTTGAATGTAATAATTATGACCTTGAATTGAGCCCAGTAACTACTGAGTAGCCAATGGAGTGACTGCAGAATGGGAAAAATGCATGCTACACCCAGCTCCTGAAAGTAAATGAGCTGCAACATTTCATACCAGCTGGAGTCTCTAAATTGACTTTGAGAGGAAACTTAGAGCGGAACTACAAGTGACAAAAGGCACAGATTGGACACTTGTCAGCTTCCCTCAAGTTTTGATGGGAAATGTAGGCATCCTAGTCTTGCAGCTTGGCTCTCTGACTGCTGTCCAATGGACTTTTCAACTGTCACTTGTCCAACATTCCGCCAAGCTGCCTACATTTCCCATCAAAACTTGAGGGAAGCTGACAAGTGTCCAATCTGTGCCTTTTGTCACTTGTAGTTCCGCTCTTAGAATGCTTTACAGGAGTCTAGTCTTGATGTTACTGTGGCATGAATCCAGGTGGCCTGATCAGCTGTGTCAAAGTACGGGGCCATCTTCTAGGCTAGTCTAAGTTAGGATAAGGGCCGTTTTCACACGGCCACACGCCCGGAAGATCATGCAAAACTCATGGCACAAAAGTCTCTTCCTAGCGCGATTTCCCGGCATGATCCCATTTAATGGCACTTTTTCTGATGTCATCGGGTCATTAAAGGGGATCATGCCAGGAGATCATGCTAGGAAGACACTTCATGCCATGAGTTTACATTATCTCCTGGCGCACGTGTGAAAACGGCCAAGTCCTTTTTAGTTGGTGCATTTCTTTCATTTCTAGTGGCAGTGCTAGATCCAGTATAACCCCTAGGCTTTTCACTGAATCAGCCAGGGTCAACAAGACCCCATCAAAGGTTGGAAGAACAATGTCCTTCAAGGTCTCTACTTTTCCAACCATCATCACTTCCATCTTGTCTGGGTTCAATTTCAATTTGTTTGCTTTCAGTCATTTGTCAACAGCTGTCAAGTAGCGATTCAATACCTCTGTATCACCAAGGGATTTGGATAGTGAGATAAAGAGCTGGGTATAATCTGCATATTGATGACATCCAATTTGAAAGCTATGAATGAGTTGCCCAAAAGGCTTTATATAGAGGTTGAATAATATGGGGGATAAAATTGTGCCATGTGGAACCCCCCAAGATAATTCCCACACTGAGGATAGTTGGTCTCCAATAGCAACTGTTTGAGTTCGTTTTATGAGAAACAATTTAAAGAAGTTCAAGGCACATCCCCTGATACCTGCTTCTACCTCCAGATACCTCAACAGAATGGCATAGTCTACTGTATCGAAGGTTGCAGATAGAACCAGGAGGAGCAAAAGTGAAGCAGGCCTTTGTCAGAATAAGAATGTTTATTGTATGCAGCCAAAGGCCATCAGCATTGAGAAAATAAAACACAAGTAAAACATGAACAATAAGCAATCAAACTATAATGATAAAAGTGCATAAAGGTACACTAAAATACATTAGCACCTTCATTATATACAGGTGAAGGAATCTCAACTAGAGATAGGCACGAACTGAAATACAAACCAAAATTCATCACAAACCTGGCTGGTTTGTGGTTCACGAACCAGCGGTTTGTCAGAGCACATTTCTGATGAACCGGGACGAACTTTAGGCTGGTTCGTTTGGTTCGTTTTTGGTTAGTCACTGCAGACAGCCTGGCGCCGATCAATTAGTTTTCTAGGCAAATGGAGATGAGCTTTCTGCAGTAGAGGTGTGCACCCAGCCACTTTTCAGCTGATGGGAGGGGAATCCCCCATGAGCTGAAAAAAGCGCCTGCATTTGAAAGGAGCAACAGTTCTCTTGCATGCAAGAAAAGAGCTGCTGCTTTCAAATGCCAGCTGGAACTTTAAAGCGTTCAGTATCTGTTCAGCTTCCCATGTTTGCAGAAGTTTGCTTATTCCCTGCTGGCTTTAAAAGCCAGGAAAGGGCTAAATGGCTGGTTCTCCCTTCCTCCTTTGGGGTATGCACACACTCTCTTTTTTCCCAAAGGCAAGAAAGTGTAGCAATGTTGTAACATTGTAACATTACTGCACTTTCCTCCTGGCTTTAAAAACCAAGAAAGGGTTAAATAGCTGCTTTTCCTACCCTCCAAGGCATTTTTCAGGCTTTGCAAAGAAAAAAAAATCAAGCGTTTTTCACAGCTCTTTGGAAACAAAGTGGCAAGGAAGCAGCAGCAGCTTCTCTGCCAGCTTTACATTTAAGCAGTTTCAAGGGTGGCTCAACTAAAAATCCTCCTTTCAAGGTGTAATGTTTAAAGATTGTCCCAGTGGTTTTCACAACTGAGGCATTTTTTATTGCCCAGTGGGTTTTCTATGAGAGGATTTCACTAAATGTCACCCCAAGATACTTAAAGGTTCTACATTGTTCAATGAGATTTCCATCTATTGACCATTTAAATCTTCGAGTTCTCTTCTCAAAGACCATTACTTTGGTCTTGCAGAGTTGATGTTTATAGAAGCTGCCCAGTTTTTTCAGCATCTTCCTTAAACCGATATAAGTTAAGGACACCAACACCATGTCACAGCCTTTGTCTACATTCAGGTGGAGCTCATCAACTAAAGCCACTAGAGACATCTCCATCACATAGCCTGGTCTAAAACCAGACTGAAAATGATCCAGAGCATAAGACTTGTCCAAAAAAGTCTGGAGTTTGTTAGCTACTGCTTTTTCAACCACTTTGCCCAGAAAGAGCAGATTAGAGAATGGGCAATAATTGGCTTAATCGTTTTTTGTCTAAGGATTATTTTTTAAGTAGTGTGTGGACGACCATCTCTTTGAGAGGCTGAGGGAGGGTTCCCTGATTTAGTGACTGATTTATAATAGGCACCAAGGGCTCCTTTGTGTTGTCTTTACAAGATTTTCTAAGATGGGTAGCCATGTTAGTTTGTCTGTAGCAGTAAAAAAGAACAACAGTCCAGTAGCACCTATAAGACCACACATTTTATTTGTCTTATAGGTAGTAATAATTACTAATAACATTCAATTTATGTACTGCCCTTCAGGACAACTTAACACCCGCTCAGAGCGGTTTACAATGTATGTTATTATCTCCACAACAATCTCCCTGGGATGTGGGTGGGGCTGAGAGAGTTCTGGAGAGCTGTGACTGACCCAAGATCAGTCAGCTGGCTTCAAGTAGAGAAATGGGGAATCAAATCCAGCTCTCCAGATTAGGGTCCCACTGCTCTTAATCACCACACCAAACTGGCTACTGGACTGTTGCTCTTTTCTACTGTTAAAAGATTTTAGTAGCCTGGATGGGCAGGAGTTCAGTGTACAAGTAGTGGCCTTTACAAGAGCTAAAATTCTGTCAATATCTATCATTGTGATTGGGTCAGAATGATTCAGAAGTGGACCAGACGGTATGTTAAGCATTACTTCTGCTTTGCTTATATATTACAGCTGGCATCCAGAACAGAGTTTATTATTAGCGCTATTTTATCAGCAAAAAAATTTGCCAAGGTATCACAGCTAATTGTTCTTGAGCCACTGAGGGTTCAGATATGAGACAAAAGATGTCAATGCATCTTAAACAGTTGGTATGGATAAAATCAGGGCTTTTTTTCAGCTGGAACGTGGTGGAACAGAGTTCCGAAACCTCGTGAAAATGGTCACAGAGGGCAATCTAAATTCCCCTCTGTCTGGAGATCAGGGGGCAGGGCCACCAGCCATGTGGCCGTTTTCTCCGAGGGCAACCCACTGAGTTCCACCACCTCTTTTCCCAGAAAAAAAGCCCTGGATGCAGTGATCTCAGAAAAATAACCTTTCTTTGCTGCTATCAACACCACTTCATAAGTCTTCCAATGGGCTATGCAGCATGCCGTATCAGATTCAGCACAAATTTTATATTTAAAAGAAACCCATGGTTTTCTAAATATGTAGCCTTTCTTTTATTAACCGTGCTTATGCCTTTTCTATGTCACTTCCCTTCCTAGCTGCCTTGCTCCTTATCTCTGAAGTTGCAGATCGAGCCAATGATAGTATGCAACAAGGGGTGAGTGCTGACATGCTACGGTGCCTCCTAATCTGTTGCACATTTCTGAAATCTCAGAACCTCTGCACAATTAAATATTCAAGTTTTTTTAAAAAAGAGAGAGAGATAGAAGAAACATGAAATAACAATGTTCACTGCTTGAATAAAAGTATATAGAATTATAGCATAAATGTTTGATCTTGTATATGTATACTTAGATGTAATTTCATTCGCTATTGAACAAAATGAGCATTACATATAAGTGTATCATTGAACTCCGCTAGTACTTTTCTCATGAATGTAATTTTCCTGTAATATCCATATGCCTTTAATATGGTTCACTTCCATTGGAAATACTGTACTTTCAAGATTTGTATGAGAATATCCCCTGGAGCCCTAACATATCTAAAGAGCTAGTTGTTTCAGAAAAAAAAATAGATCTGATTTGCAATACTCCTTATTACAACTTGTGGTACACCTTCACAGGTTACAGTGGCTAGGTTGCAACCTGGAAATCCTCACCATAAATTAAATTCCTTGATGTGCCAGTTCCTTCTTCAGTCTGTCATCCACTCCTTTCCTCCATCTGCTCTAACAAGCAGGATTCTGGGGATATAGCACAGCAGACAGAAGGCAGAAACAGGAGACAGGACTGGGGGTTTGCTGCATCAGGAAATGTATAGATAAGTGCTGATCTATAGGTTGCACCCTGGCAACACTAATTTATCTGCGTCCTAAAATATAAAAGCTGTAGCTCTCATGAGAACATATGAACACTGGTCCTCAGACTAAGCGTAAGTGCTCAGCAATGCAACATACACATTTTCCAAACATTTTGATTGAAAATACGTGGACTTGAGCAGCTTCTGTTGAACCATATGTTGGGACGGTTCTACTTATTCAGCTGTCCATGCATGCTGTTGAGTGATTCTGCAAGGAACTTTATTATTCTTTTAGAAACGAAGGTCTTTGGGGAGAGAAGAATGCCAAGAGTCTGTGTGGCAGATCCAGTCAACATTTTGAGTCTGGTTGCACGAGTGTTACTCTTTCCCTTACCAACATTTAGGAGAGATGTTCCTGTGGAGTGGAAAAAAGCTTTTGCCTTTAACATGAAAAACCATGTGCTTTGTCCAGATGGAAAGTTGAAACAGCTGCCTAAAACAGAGCCAAGAAGCTCCCACTTTTCCAGACAGCTGGGAAATCATTGATTGTGGGATTTTTAATCCATATCTCTGAAACATATGCCAAGACTAAGCACAGCCAACATATTCATGAACTATTTTACTGACTAGTTTTCACTAATGCTTCCTTATGAACCAAAGACAGATGGGTGCTTGCACAGCAGAGCTGGGGAATATTTATACAGCACTGAAGGAAAACCTGATTTATTAAATAGGAACAAATGCAGAGGTCGTTTAGTAGAAAAAGAGCTGGAGGAACTGATTAGCATAACTCATTAGCATATGGCACACCTCTTACCATCACTGGAAGTGTGTCATTAGTATAACTGATTTGCATATGCCAAACCTCATCACATATTCTGGCTGTTTTGGACCCAATCCTGGCCATTCAGGGCCAAAATTGGGCCCAAAATGGCAAAAGGGGGCTGAAAATGGCTGAAAAGGAGCCCCAAATAGTCAGGATCGGGCCACTGATGAGTGGGAGAGTGATCCACCACCCATCAGAGGCCCGATCTGGGCCGTTTTGGCCCCAATCCAGGCCCCAATGGGCCCAAAATGGCCGAGAGTCAGGTGGGCGGGGCCACCTGACGTGACCTCTTTGGGGACCTGCTGGAACTGCATTCCTGTGTGTTCCCCCTCGAAATGAGCCCTGAACAAATGGATACCACTGGTATCTATCTGTGGTATCTATCTGTAAAATGGTATCTATCTGTGTGATTTTTCACTAAAGCAACACTTTGGCTTGGATCCTACCTGTAATTTCTGCATCCACAGATTCCCCCCTCCTACAGCAGTCCCAAATTCTCCCCAAACTGCTACTTCTGAGGGATGGGGTCCCCCATGAGGATTTAGGAAGAGAAATCAGAGGTCTTCTGGAGGAGAGAGAATGGGCAGAAATCATACACACTACATCATCCCCTGCTTGTCCACAGAGATTCTAGGACTGATTCAAGCCAGCTAAAAGAAGTGTCTGCTGAATAACAAAAATTCCATAGATGAAGTACAGATAATATTAGCATATATTTTATCTTCAAAGGAAATGACGAAATTTTTAAAAGATAACTATTCATAGAGGGTAGATTTATCAACACTCATCAGCCATGATGGTTAAAATATTTGTTTATGTGGAATGAGAATTCACCAAGAAATCTGACACCATTAAAACTTGAATCCTGCAAGTTAAATTGGGAAGTTTGACACCATCTCCCAAGGACTTAACAAAGACCTGGCATTCTTCAATCAATGTGGGTGTCCACTAACATAGCAAAGCCTGGGAACCCTTAGCCATTAAAAGTTTTAAGGAGTTTAACAAAATTTGGGAAATTAGATTATCTCAAATAATTCAACTTGTGAATTGTCTATGAACTCTCTTTCACTACATTTGAATTTTATATAATTGAATCTCCTTTTATACTGTATGCTTTTCATGGCCCTTGGACCCTGCTGTTTTTTTTAAAAAAATCTTCATAACCTCATAAATGTCTGACTAGTCAGTTCCTGCTACGTTCAAGTGGGCTGTAGGTCTTGAAAGCTTATGCTAAAATAAAAAAGGCAGTAAACCTCTGAGAATGCATAGGCTTGGATCCTGTGACATTGAGCTTCTTTCTGACTGCTGCGGAGGCTTTCCACTTGCTTCCTCTGCCTCTAGCACTTCCGCATGCCTAAGGGCTCCTTGAAAAAAACATTGATTTTTAAATCAAAATTATTAAAAACATTGATCTTGTGCATGCAGAAGTTCTAGTGCCAGAGGAAAGCAGCGCCACAGTGGAAAAAAGTTGCACAGCTGGAAAGAAGTAGAAGGGAAACAGTATCATAGGATACAAGCCAAATAGAGGCAGAATTCTGTGCCTTCATGGCAGCTTGTGGGCTTCCTGCAGGCACCTGGTTGACTACTTTATTGATCACAAATTAAAACGGTGGACTACCATGACTGTTCCCAAGCATACACACTGATATTTAGAAGCGGACACCTTTTTTAAAACATAGAAATAAAGGGCTGGGGAAAGCATAGAGATAAGGGGCTGGGGAAAGGAAAGTTTAGGGAGGAAGAAAACAAACTTTATTTATTTCATTTACAGTCTCCTTTTCCCACAGAGACTCATACCAATGGCAACTCCCCATGAAACAGCACTTTCTCTCCCTCTTCCTTCTGCTCCAATCCTAAAAGTACTTAAGGAGTTTTGAACCATTTTACAAGGTGTATGTAAAAGCACAGTGTAATATAACAAAGAGATAGGGAAAATGCTATCAAAAAGCTTGAATTCTTGGATGACTTTCAAGTGAAGGAAAGATTTTTTAAAGGAAATTACAGGTCTTTCTTTTAAGTAATGAACTGTTTAATTTGCCTATTAAAATAATTATTACTTCCCAGTTCAGGGAAGAATTTTCTCTTTAATTAAGCTAGCAATTTCTCTCAATGGAATACTGACCAAAAAGGTATTCTAGGGGAAATAATTTTAAAAGCAAGTTTTATATCAAGAGGCCTGTATAGAGAATTGTCCTTATATTCGGTTTATACATTTAATTTGCTCAGTTTATCATATCAATTAGTTTATTTAGTTTTTTATTACTGGCCCTAAGCAAAATTTACTGGGCAGTCATGTTCTTTTTGAATTCTCTTTCATAGCCTGATTCTGCACATATTTCCTTGGAAGTAAGTTCCATTGTTTTCCAAGGGACTTTTCTAAAGTAAGTGTACAAGCTCGCAGTCCTGCTCTCCGAAAAAGCCATCTGTCATGAAAGGAGCATAGGCCTTTTTATATCAAACTGGCCAGTGATTCACTGTTTCACAAACTAGCCTGTGATTCACCTTTTCAGCCTGGGAAACCAGGGAGGGTGGGGCAGTAAACACCATTTGCTCTAACAGACATCCTGGAATGGATCAAGGGATGTTGTTCTAGTCTTTTGGTACCATCATATGCATGAGAGACATAGACGACATGACAATGGGCCGGCTCACCATGAGAGATTGGTTTTAAGGGAGGGAACTCCCCCCCCCTTGAGAAACAAAAGTACAAAAAGCCTTGGCAGCCATTCGTATTTGTGGTTCTGGGGATGGAAAATGGAAGGTCCCGAGGGCGGGCTTGCCTTCACCTTCTCAAGTGCTGGACTCCCATCCCCTGTGGGGGATTCCTTGGATACTATTTGGTAACTCCAAATGGACAGTTAGAGATTAGACCTTTGGATTTCTTTTTTTCTTTCATTAGCTGTAACTTTGTATGCTGCTCCTTCTATATATATTCTTGTGCTCTATGTATTTTAATAATCTAGTGTAGTACAATAAAGACTTTTTTTGGTTAAGTCAAGCTGTGTCCAAGCCTCACCTATAAGGCCTTTGCTCAGCCACTTGCTAGAACTCTGCACATGCACAGAACCTCACTAGCTTCCCCAAACAGCTGCTGAAAAGCCAAGCCTGTTTCAGTTTGGGATGGTGGCAGCCTACTGGAGGAATCAAAGATCTTGAAGGAACTGAGAACCCTCTCCCTGGTCATAATACCATCTACCCAATTAAAATGTTCCAAGGGAATAGGGAACTATGCCAGAAGAAAAAACCTGGAGTGTCAGGAGACCGTCTGTACCAATGTTGCAGTTGTAATGAGAGTAATTCGTATAAAACTCATCCCTTTCCTATTCAAAAGCCATCCAACATTGTCGTTTTAATTGGAACATGGGTCTCATTATATTAAGTTTAGATACTGTACTATGGGGAATTGCACAGTTTGCCAGGGCTCGTTGATTGTGTCCAAGCAGTTCAGCACAGGTAGGCAGTTAATAGGGTCAGACTCTGGTAATGAGCTCCTTGATCTCAGCAAAGCATTTGGAAAGGAGGCTTGGTTTCATTATGCATTTACAACATAACCTTTAAGACCACAGCTACAAATCTATTGCTTCTGCATCTAAAAAAAAACCCCTCAAACAATTCCATCACTGGTAAACTAAACTAAAAGGTGATTTCACTTGCCCTTAGCAATTATGTAGTGGCAGGAATTGGTTGAAAAAGAGGGATATTTATTTTAAATCTGTTATGTAAATTAGTAGTCGATTCTATCCTTCAGGAAAAGTGGTCTTACATTTCAAAGCCAAAAGAAAATATCCCATTAAAAGTCTATTTATATTACTAAAAGCACTGGAATGCCAAGCCTTTTAAAATCATGCACGGTGTGAATTATTCCAGCATTCCCTATGCCCATCTCTATGTGGGATGGAGGGAGGGTAGGCCCAGCCTAATAATGACAACAAGAGGCTTCTTATCTCTTGGACAACATACTGAAAGTTTAATCATATTCTAAGAATTGAAAATTCAACAATAAATGGTTATTTTTCTGTCCTAGGAAAATTTGCAGAAGTTGGTGCATATAGAACACAGTGTCAAGGGGCAGAGCAACCTCCTCCAGCCAGGAAGGGTAAGTTCTGTTTGGGCTTGGCACCTCTGATGATAGGTTTGCCAACTTTTTTATTTAGCATGTTTCTTCTGCCCATAATGCCTGTGTAACAGGTACAAATTTAGCAACTGAGGCAATCAATGTTCTCTTCCTGCCTGCAAAAAAGTTCCACAGTTGATTTTCTGCATGCTGTGCAGTTTTTAGGGTGCCAGAGATTTTCCAGGGAAAAAATGAGAGTCATCAACTCCTAACACTGCTAGATGGCCATCTGACGGCAACACGTATTCTGTGAACCTAAGCAGATCGTGAGAGGGAGGGTAGGAAAGGTTATATCATTGCTTACTTCTCATGGTCCCAGGATAAGGCCGATCGCCACCTTGGGGTTAGGTAGCAATTTTCCCCAGGCCAGTTGGCTAGGGATCCTGACTGTGTTTTGCCATTTTCTGGGCATGGAGCAGAGGTCACTGGGGGTGTGAAGAGGGGGGTAGTTATGAATTTCCTGCATTGTGCAGGAAGTTCGACTAGATGACCCTAGAGGCCCCTCCCAACCCTATGATTCTATGATTCTAATGTTCACATACGCACATGTTTATGTTGTTTGAGTGTGGTTAACACATATAGCTGTATTCAGGATAGATTGAGTTCTTTGTTACTGAAGCAAAGAACCCAACTAGAGATGATGGAGAAGATTCATGGTCAGGATCTCCTGAGTTGGCCTCATGGCCTCTTATTTCACAGCATTTTATTTCATTACTAATTAAGGGAGTGGTGCTGGGAAGGGACTCTATCTAATACATTTGTGTCCTTACGTTCCTCTAGGGAGCTCTAGGCAGTATATGTTATTCTCCCTTCCTCATTTTATCCTAATTACAACCCAGTGATGTAGGCTAGGCTGTGAGAGAATGACGAGGGCTGCATCTGTGGTTTGCTGGATACAGTGCTATCATTGCGCTATGGTAGTCGTTCGCAGCTGCATTTTCCCTTGCAGACAACCCAGCTTCATTGCAAATGATCACTATAATGCATTGATAGTGCAGTATCCAGCATTGTGTGGATGTATATGAGTATTCATGAACACATGAAGCTGCCTTACAGTGAATTAGGCCATTGGTCCATCAAGGTCATCAAGGCAGAGGCTCTCCACTGTCTCAGGTAGAGGTCTTTCACATAATCTACTGCCTGGTTCTTTTTAACTAGAGATGCTGGGGATTGAACCCGAGACCTTCTACATGCCAAACAGATGCTCTGCCATTGAGCTATAGCTCTCCCTATTCAGTGAGCTTTATGGGAGAGGAAGGATTTGAACTCCACCTTCCCAGTTTCCTAGGTCAACATTCTTACTACTCCTTTTTTCTATGCTATTCCCCCAATCTAACCACTGCCTGGAAAAAAAATTCCATTAAACATTGAGGAAAAAATACAGGACAATTCTTGTCCTCCTCCTCCCAGAGGTCTTGGAGCAGCTTCAGGGGTGTTGGGGGATCTGTATCTAGAAAACGGCATAGAAGGGAAACATTAAGCACTCCTCTTCCCTAGCACTGCTTGCCTGACCAAATTAGCAGCTCTATGCAGTTGCTTTTACATTAAATCCCTTTTCATGTGATGAGCCACTGAACATGGAATAGTGTCCTCTAAAGACAGGATGTCCTCCTGAATGCCCCTGTTTGCTTCCTCAGGTGTTTCTTAAAGAAGGAACGCTAATGAAAGTGTCCGGAAAAAACAGGCACCCTCGACACTTGTTCTTGGTAAGGATACTTTACGTACTTATTTTTCTCCGGCTGGACACACACTTTACTGGATACCATATAGTTGTAATTGTTTTCCTGACTAGGAGGTAAATTATTATAATATGGCGCATTATTCAATCTCATGTGGAACCTACCTCTGTTGTATTGCGGTCATAAGTGGTACTCATAAGTGAAGTTTGGCAACGAAACCTGTTAATTGTCCTACAAACGTGACTTCTAAATGATTGGTCAGAAGAAACTACTCTCTTGGTGTTAGTATTGTTTCAGTGCCAAAGCGCTCAGGTGATCTTATTGTTTCAAGCAAGGCATCTTAGTTTATCTGAGTCAAGGCTTAGTTCTGGAACCTGTAAGGGAATAAGAATGTAAAGGGCAGTGTGTGATCTCAAATCAATGAGTGCTATTTGCCACAAATACGGATGGAAGGGTTTCCAGGCACAATACATTCTCATGCAATACTGTTCTTGTCAGCCCTCTTCCCTGCCTCTGTTATTTATTTATTTCATTTATAGTCCACTTTTCATGTTGCAACTGAAGGTGGACTACATAGTTAAAAACAATGCCACAGAAATAGATTAATAGATACCACAAACAAAGCAATAAATGATGGATTATAAAATCAGACAATGTGCTGGAAAACTGTATGATACATACAGTAAAGTAGGATTACAAAACTGGAGAACAATGCAACAAAACAATTCAATACATGCAACGAATACAGCAGTATAAAATAAACAGTGAACAATGCAATGAAGACTGCCTAGTAGGGGTGCCAGGTCCTCCAGGGGCCAAATGGGGGGGAACAGAGTGTTTGGGGGCAATTTTTAGCAAATTAGCCCTTCCACATAGCCCCTCTGCATCGTGCCAAAAAATGACATCATTTTCCTGCGCAACGCAGAAGCACATGTGTGTCTCTGCCCAGGCGCCTTTCCCTCTGCTGGCCAAGTGAGTGGAGGTGCGGGGACAGGGGCTTAAGAGCAAGGGATATCTGTCTCTGGGGGGAATGGCATCCCTGCTACCTAGAATTTCACTAACAATAACTATTGTGGGAGCTTTCCTGATCTTGTCAAGCAGGGCGTTCACTTGGAAAATGCAACACAGAAAGCAGAAGTGCAGGCAGCTCTAATTGATAGCCAATACAATGACTACAGAATAGGTTTAATGTGCTACTCTGTTTAGCTCTTCATAGCAATCAAACTGTGGCAGTGAAGCAGTAGTGAGAGTTGTAGACCAAGCCCATGTATGTATGTGCTGTCAAGTCGCAACCAGCTTTTGCCAACCCCAAGAAGGGGCTTTCACGGCAAGTGAAAAGTAGAGGTTTGCAGTTGCATTCCTCTGCAGAGTCTTCCTTTGTGGTCCTCATCCAAGTATCAACCATGCTTACCTTCCAAGATTGGGCAATACCAGTTTGGTGTAGTGGTTAAGAGTGGCAGGACTCTAATCTGGAGAACCAGGTGTGATTCCCCACTCCTTCATTTGAAGCCAGCTGGGTGACCTTGGGTCAGTCACAGGCACTTTCTCAGCCCCACCCACTTCAGGGGGTGATTGTTGTGAGGATAATAGTAACATACTTTTAAACTACTCTGAGTGGGTGTTAAGTTGTCCTGAAGGTTGGTATATAAATCAAATGGTGTTGTTGTTACGACTTTGCTCTCCTTCCCAGACCTAGCCTAAGATCGGATTCTAATTGTTAAAGTTTGTCCTTGCCATCAAAGGTGTAGAATGGAGTCCCTGATATAGGTAAAGCAAAGCATGCACTGAAATGAGAGTAAATATATAATTGGAGAGCTATGAGGCAGCAGTTCTAAATGAGACACAACTTTGGGCTTCTGCTGAAAGTGGTGCAGCTCAGATTGAAACTTGCAGTTAACTGCAGGGGGGAGTATCCCTTGACAGCTGGAGATATCATAGAAGCCAGTTCTTGGGCCTTTAATAGACACATGAATATATATACCAGTGACAGTTTCTTCTGCTTCCTTGCCAAAGATGGAATAGCAAAGTCAGGCACATACATTGTTGTCAATCTGCCGGAGCCAGACTGAAAAAAAGAAACAGAATCAAGCTAAATGGAAAATAGCAGGATCACTTGATCTCATGTTTGTTTGTTTTTTAGAAAAATGCCTGCAAATAATGAAACCAATTAAAATAAAACACATGAAGAACTTATGTGGTGTTTCCCAGCACCATCGGGTGAACTTAAAAGGCACTGAAAGTTTTCTAGGGAAGTTGCAATCTGAGTAGCTATAGCTGATCTACATAGTAAGTAAAATTCCTTGCATAGAAAGTGCAAGGAGTTTTAGACAGACATCAGGCTGTGGCTACAAGCCAAGGGAGCATTTTCCGAGTGGTATTATTTGATATAATACAGTCAGAGTAAATATGTTTGCTAGGAATAAATAACCACTGAATTCATGGGGCTTACCTCTTTGCAGCTATGGTTCAGGTTGTAGCCCAGAAGGAATTTCAATATCCTCTGCATTCAATGTCTTTCCAAACTTCTTTTATTTCACAATAAATGTGCAATCGTTATTTTTTTCAAACTCACATAAGATGGTCTGTATAGAGGTTGCATGTCATTTTTTCCATTGAATTGGCCCCATTAGTTCATTGACCACAGAGAGTTCCACAAATACATATATGCCGTGTGCTTTGTAGTTGGAGACTCAGCAACTTCGGCTACTTAAAATGCAATCCTAAGCAGAGTTCTGCTTAGTAACTCTGCTTAGGATTTCATTGTTATTCTCTGAAAAAGAGAATCCAGCGTCCAGGCACGGGACTCAGGAAATAGGCAGGCACCCACTGAAACAGAACAAACATCCTGCCAGGATACACCAGCTTCTCAGTACCAGACAACTCTGTGGCCGTGAAGTATGCCCAACCCCCTTATTTAGAACTAAGATATTCCACACTGTATTCCTCTTACCAATTAATGTGGTAGTTCTCCTTTGCATACAAGTACAGGGGACATCTGGAGCTAGCAGTGCAAATTGTGGGGACAAGTAGGGCCATTAGATGTGGTGACTTCCTCCACTGTTGCCCAAGACCTGAGTGACTGTCCCTTGGCAAGTGAACGTTCCCTGATCCACACTAGATTTGTGGGTGCGAGTGTAGCCAGAATGCTCTACCATCCAAAAATGACTTGGGAAGAAGGGATTTCGAAAGACCTCCCATTTTTTTCTTATCTTTCCTCTATGTGGCTTTAGGAGGGGGTTAGAGATCTCCAGCTCTATGCTTCTTTTAAAGCCTATGCAGAATTCCTTCTGCAGTCCACAGTTCTTTGCATGCAACAGCTGCCCACTTTCAACTATCTGCATGTTCATCTGAGAAACTAATGTTGTCCTGCTGCGTTGGAGAGGGTAGAGTAAGTTTAGAAGGGAGCCCAAGTTCAAAAGTTTTAGCAACACTAAGTAAATGTCAATTTTTGGTAGTTTTGTTTTTGCTTTGCCCATTTAAAATTGTCAGCTTTGGGGATAGGAAAAATGGGTTGTCGTATGTACGTGTCCCCTTACTACTTCTGAGTTCTTGAAAAAGCAGGGGCCGTTCATCAAAATAAGTAAAATGAATGTATGCTGTTGTGGAAGTCACTTTACTGATGAGAGAAGTAATCACAGGGCTTTTTTTCAGCTGGAATGTGGTGGAACGGAGTTTCGGAACCTCTTGAAAATGGTCACATGGCTGGTGGCCCCATCCCCTGATCTCCAGACAGAGGGGAGTTTAGATTGCCCTCCGCGCCACCGAGCGGTGCGGAGGGCAATGTAAACTCCCCTCTGTCTGGAGATCAGGGGACAGGGCCACCAGCCATGTGACCATTTTCTCCAAGGGCAACCAACTGAGTTCCACCACCTCTTTTCCCAGAAAAAAAGCCCTGAGTAATCACATGTGCAAACATGTTGCCAAGTGCTAGCAGAATGGACTGTCTTGTACACATCAATAGTATTGCTGTTTCTGGTGGTTTCCTGACAGTGTGATTCAGTGTGCATGTTCCCTGAATCCAATTACTGCTTGTGTGGAGTTGAAGCCTCATTTGAAAGAATGTCAGCTTGCTGCATCTGGCACCCTCTCCTCTTTCGCATTGTAACTTCTTATTCCAAATTCTTCTCTCCTCTCACATTTCTTCTTGTGTGTTCCTTCAAGCTAAATGTTACCTTTCACTCACACGTCTCAGGATTTTCAAGCAAAGGCTGCTTTTTGATAGGCGTGGAGGACTGCCATCTTCTGGAAGAATATATGTTATACCAGTTTTAGACATCAGGAAATGGAAACTAATTGAATTTTGGAAAAAAATGTTTACTATTTGCTCTTGCATACCCCCTAGACATTTTTGCACCCACTGAATTTGGTAGAATTTAGCAAAATGTTATTTTTGTAAATGAGAGAATTATCTCACAAGAATTTCTGGCTAATGGATATTAGTATGTTTGGATCAAATAATACTATGTTTTGTTGTACTGATTTTAATGAAAAATAAAAATTCAGTGAATCCTGTAATATTGTTGAGGACACATCATTTATGGCAGTAGTACAGAGTTACAAGGAATATTGGCTGTTGCTTAAAATGGCAGTCCTGTGTTTGTGTTCTCTCATATTTTATGTTTCAGATGCTTGTCTCTCTCATATCAGATATGTGGTTCTCTTAGTGTGTACGATTGCCATTTTGTGAGAAATGGGTAGTGTACGTATTTTGCAGCTTCAGTACAAGCTATATGAAAGCTAGATTTTTGATGTTACACATTTGTGCGTACCAAAGTTGCAAAATAGACACACTGCCTTTTTTACACAAAAAGGCAATCATGCATACTGAGAGGAACAGTCAAAGAGTGCTCTCCTGATACATGAAATAAGAATGCCAGAAATGTAACAGCTGAAAAAGGAGTAAAATAAGTGGCAACCACGCTGCTGTGACCATGTCTGTGGCCAACACTGTGGTTCCATTTTGTCTCCTCTGCCCATAGAGCAACCAAATGCCACCCCTGCCATTTCTGTACTGCTACCTCCTTTGACTTTCTTGGGGCTTCTTACGCTACCACTCTCTATTTGGCTGCTGTTCTCGTATGCCAACTCAGCCTTTTCTACTTTTGCCTTTTTGGGCCTCCTTGTACCAAGTTTGTTTGTTCTATTACTGCTGCCTGCTTTGTCTAGGGAGCCCAAACACTTCCTTCTGCTTGCTGTGTTCCTCTGTTTGCCTTCTTGAGGTGCCAAATGCCTCCCTATGACTGTTCTCCATGGTAAGATTTTTAATTGTTTATAAGACTGGGATTCTTTTCCCCATCTTTCTCAGATTTGGAAGATGAGATCCCATAGGTAAGGGGAACAGTCACTAAGAATTTCATCCCAATTGGATGGAAACTGAAGGCCATACATCAAGAAACATGTTTTTCCATTGAAACCAACAAAAATCGAGATAACAACTAAACAAAGAGGGTTAATTATGAATGAAATGAAAATGAATAACTTTGTTTTGCATACATTGTAAGACATGCACAAAACCTGGTTAAATTGGAATCACCAGCACAGCAATCTTGCTCAGGTTGGTAGACAGCTTTCCAACCAGCGTATCGATGATGTACAGAAGAGCTGCTATTAACCTAGTATAACTTTGGTCCTGGCATCAACCACCCATGCACTTCTTTTGTGTAGACACTATGGATACCACACACATTGTTAGCCTTACCATCCCCCAATCTGGCAAACTGCAATGTTAATCTGAATTTCAGAGTAGCAAATCATTGTTAGTGAGGAGTTAGAAAAGATTGTATGCACATTTTCTTAAATGTAAAGACAAAACAGATGGGAAATAACTGTAATGGGCGATTAACAAACAAAAGCATCATTAATGTTTAATAAAACAGGGAAACTGATCATGGCTACCATAGCAACAGTGTGCACTTGGGTGGCTTCCTTAATCATCACCAACCATAGAATGTCTTGGGCTTTATGAAAATATTTCATATAAATAAAATAAGCAGAATTCATAGCCAAAGAGGAGCTATAGTGCATGCTGGGAAGAGCCTGACAATGCTTCACATGAGTTAATTTTGGGGTTGGTAGAGTGTCCTTCATTAGCTGCCTTTTTTGTGACCTGGAATGACCCCAAACTAGTGGCTACATGGAGAAACAAAGGAAGGGCATAACCTCGTCTACGATTCAGTAAGCTGAATATTTAAGGGATGCTTCAGCTCAGTTCTTTTCTATATTTTCTATACAGGAAGCATCTTCCTTTAGAGATGAAATTACTAACTGTATGTGTGGGGAATTAGTAACAAAAATGATTATCTTCTTGTGGCATTAGTTCTTACACACCCATATTTAAACTTTAAAAAGCTCACATAGACACACAACCAAGTGATATTCATTTCAATGAAATCCAGTTTTTTTAATTTGCTAAGATTTTCCCACCAACCAAGTTCAGAGAGGCTGTAATGAATTTGTCTCTATGGGTATGTTCAGCCCTTGTTAAACTGGGATTTATAATGAGATTGGAACAATGCGGGAGGGTCACTGTGATGATTAGATTTATGTTGGCAGAGGTGATAATTTATGAAGCAATAAATAAATGATACAAAACTTTCTGAACAAGCCATTTTTCACCTCGTTGTACAGTTGCTGAAGCTGGAAAAGTAAATGTGAGACAAATCCCCCCCCCCATTTCTTTGTGCTATACTAATTGATGCGGCATAATCAGGGGGGTTTGCGGGGGCTGGATTAGTGTCTGATATGGATGTGGACTCTAACAAAAAGCCCAGAGACTTATGACAGGAATGGATTATAGTGATCTGCCGCTCTGCACTAATGTTTTGAGAATGTGTGCTTTTTATATGGGTCCAGGTATTCCTGTTTAAAGAATTGATCTGCAAGTTACAGAATTAGAAAACCTCCCTGAGGGCTGGCAACAGTTACCAGTCAGAACTGGCAGTTTTTGGAAACAGATATCTAACAAACTTAAGCCGGGAGCTATGCACTCCCCAAAATGTGCACCCCCCCCCCCGGACTACAGTTGAGGATTATATGCAAAAAATTACTCAAAAAGAATTAGAATGATAAGTAATATGCTGCCAAGATTGTGTTAAGAAAAGTAAAATATGACCATTGTCATGCAGTCATTTAGAATCTGCTGAATAGTGAGTTATGAATGATACTGAGATATTTGTTATATAGGATCCACAGATAGCAGTTCAGTAGTGCAACAGCTATTGATTTCATGACTGTATAGAAGGGCATTCAGGTAGCCTGTTTCAGCAAGATGTGAGGCTCAACTACATGTTAGAGTTAGCTGCTGGGATTACTTTATCAAGGGGGTAGGAAAGACAAACTGAAAAACTTGAATGCTTTCCCTCCTGATGTTTGCCTACTGGAGCAAAAAGCCACCCCATACTTGTCTTTATCTTTACTGGGGAAAACCTGCGGATACCCATATTCCTGGTAGCTAAATTTGTAAAAAAATTAAAATAAATTAAATTTTAACTTGTAATGTCAAGTTGAGCCGTAAAATCACTGCTAATACTTACTTTGCTGCTAGTTGCTGATCTCTATGACTGCCAAATCTCAAAAACAGTGGGAATACTAATTTTATTTACATTATTTACAATCTGCCTTTCTCCTTGAGACTCAAGGCAGATTACATAGTGTAAATCAAACAGGATGGGGCGTCCAATAAAGAGTTCAAAAGGATTTGGATTGTAGAAATCAGGTACCAACCAGGAATCTGAAACAGAGCTGAAACAAACCTGATAACAAAGCATAAGCATATAAACATGGCATGTTAAACGATGCAAAAATTACATAGTAGGAGCATACCTACAGTGAGAGACAGACCATAATAATATAGTCCACAGTCCCTATCAATTTATGAATGCAATTTTATAAACCATTTTGGTACAGAACAGCCCTGTTACTTGTGTAACAAAAAGCTCTCCTGAACAACTCAGCTTTGCAGAAAGCCAGGAATGTGGGAGTCTTCCTACCATCAGACAGGCCATTCCATTAGGTGGGGGCCAACAAAAAGAGAGAGAGAGAGAGAGGAGATCCAGCAGATATGATGGATCAGGGCCATGAAGGGTTTGTATGTGATAGTCAATACCTTGAATTGAACCTGGTAACTGATGGGCAACCAATGGAGGGACTCCAGAATGAGACTAATATGCATGCTCCTCCTAACTCTTGATAATAATTGAGCTGCAGTATTCTGTACCAAGTAGAGTCTCCTAGTTGACTTCAAGGGGAGACCTATGTAGAGTGCATTATAGTAGTCTAGACTCATTTTTGCCATGCCAGTGACTAGATCGGCTCTGTGAATGTAAGGGGCTGTCTTCTGGGGTAGATGGAGTTGGAAGAAATAATTTTTTGCAGCTGCATTACCTTGCTTCTCTAACAGTAGTCCTGGATCCAGTGTAACCCCCTAGGCTCTTGACCCAAGTCAGAAAGGGTCAGCTGATCCCCACTGAAACTGGCAAGCATAATGTCCTTCAAGGCATCAGCCTTCCCAGCCAGCATCACTTTCGTCTTGTCTGGTTTCATTTTCAATTTACTCTCAGCCATTTGACCACAGGAATCAGGCAGCCGCTCATGATCTCTACTACATCACCAGGGGATTTACAGAGATGTAAAGCTGAGTGCCTTCAGGAGAAATTCCAAAACTACAAATAATTTATCTTGAAGACTTTTCGTAGAGGTTGAATAGCATGGGGGATAAGATTGCACCTTGTGGAACCCCACAGAACAACTCCCACGCTGAAGATAGCTAGTCTCCAACAGCAACCTTTTGAGTCAATTCCATGAGGAATTATTTAAACCAGTCTAAAAATATCCTCTGATACCTACTTCTGCCTTCAAATACCTTAATAGGATGGCCTTATCTACAGTATCAAAGGCTCCAGACAGAACAAGGAAGCAGAGGCTTTGTATACATTTGTGCCAAGATTATCAGCTAAAGCCACCAGAGCCTTCTCTGTCCCATAGCCCAGCCTGAAACTAGAGTGAAAAGGGTCCAGAGCACAAGAATTATTCAAGAAACCTCTAGTTGGTCTGCTACTGCTCTCTCAATCACTTTGCCTGGAAAGGGCAGATTAGGGACTAGGTGATAAATGACCACATCATTTTGTGAAGGGAAGGTTTTTAAAGTAGCAGACAGATTGCTTCTTTGAGTAACCAAAGGAAGGTTTCCTGAGTTAGTGTCTGATTTATGGTAGGCATCAAGGTCTTATTAATGTGGTCCTTACATGATTTTAACAGCCAGGATGAGTAAGGGTCTAACCAGGGCTGGCGCCACCATTGAGGCAGTGAGGCAGGGGCCAGAGGGGGCGTGCCAGGGGTGGAGGTGCATGCCACAGAACTGGCGTGCCTGGCCTGCAGCTGCTGATGCAGCCGGCCAGCCCTGCACCACCACTGCCACACGCCCCCAGCTGGGTGCAGCAGCTGTGGGTCAGGCCGGCAGGTGGATGGGGCGGCGTGCGGAGCACAGGCAGCCTCCTCACGCCGCCCCAGCCACCCTCCAGCCAATGGGCCCGGCTTTGCTGTGTGATGACATCATCACATGATGATGTCATCATGCAGTCCGGGGGTGCACGCGTGCACTGTGCACGCACACACAGGAGGGTGGCCACAGGCTGGTGCCGGCAGTGGGTCTAACACACAAGCGGTGGACTGTATTGATCACAGGATCCTGGCAAAATCTATCACTGTAACTGGGTCAAAATGGTTCATAAGCAGAGCAAATGATGTATTAAACATTTCTTCTGCCTGGTCTATATTACATCTGGCATCTGGATCAGAGCATGTGTGTGTTTTTTATCAGCAAACAACCTTGCTCAGATTTCACAGCTAATTGTTCCTGAGACAGTAAAGGTTCATATCAAAGAGTTAGAAGATGTTGAGCTTCCTTAAACAACTGGGAGGGTCATGAACTGGCTGGTGTAATGGTTACAGAGAAATACCGTTTCTTTGCCACTATCACCACTACTTCATATGTCTTCCGCTGGGCTATATAACATGCTCTGTTGGATTCAGTATGAGTTTTCCTCCAGAGTCTTTCTAGACATCTTCTGACCCTTTTTAGGTCGCTGAGCTCTGCTTAAGTTCCTGATGTAGTTTAGGAGATCTCAAGGCCGCACTGGGCAATCCATGATCAGAATTTCTGAAGTATTTTTTTAACCTTAAAAAGCAGCCTTTGAGGGTTTGATTGGGGCCACAGTTTGTAGAGGGTTTAACTGTTTCTGCTCCCTGTGATGTGTTACTGATAGAAATCACTCCCCACTTTTTTTACTAAAAGAAGACAGGTGTCTGTCTTTTCCTATTATAGCATCATAGGGAAGTTGCTTTCTAATTGAGAAAATGGCAGTGAGGAAAGGGTTTTTTTAAAAAAAAAATTAAAAAAACCCTCTCCCTATACCTCACAGGTCATTCCTAATTTCATCCCCACCAGCTGATCATTGTTGAGAAAGTTTGGATATTCTACATAATTCAACACTCAAAAACTGATATTTTCAAAAAATATGTTCAAAAAATGCCACTTCTTGTTTGACTGAGCCCGCTTGTGGGAAGAACGAGTTAGAAATGTAATAAATAATAGGATTGCCAGCTCTTAAACTGGTCCCTCTAGCTGTCCATTTAAATATCAGTTTGTTCTGCAGCAATTATTATGTGATTCAGTTTTATGCCATTCCATTTTCACACATTAAGCCTCTGTTAAAGGGACAAGACATTTTTCTCCTGGCCAGTTGGTAAGCTTGTGCTCAACAGCTGTCTTAATTAAGGTGTTGCCATACAGTATTCCCTAGGAACTACATGAAAGGCTAAATTTGTGCTTGTTTTAATTAGGATTGATTAGGCACCACCGTGCTGTGTTAGCACTCTGGGGGAGCACACAGCCATTGAAGATTTTTGTTTAATTGTTGAAAAGAAAATTCTCAAAATGCCACAGACATTTGCAGGGGGAGGTTCAACATAGTCTTGGGACCTTTCTCTGGCAAACCCCTTCCCCTAAATGTGCTGACAGCAGATAACATAGATAACAATCCTAAGCAGTTCTGTTCAGAAAGTACGCCCCATTTCATTCAGTGGAGCTTACGCTAAGGAAAGTATTCTTAGAATTGCAACCATAATATATTTGAGATGAAATGTTAACGTAATATATGTATTATATGTTTTAATATGCAGTATTTTTAATTAGGCAAAATAATTACAACTGAATGTTGGTGCATTACCTAAACAAATAGACTTCCTACTTTCAGGTGGGTAGCCTTGTTGGTCTGTAGTAGAAGAGCCAGATTTGGGTCAAGTAGCAGTTTAAAGACCAGCTAGGGGCTCTGACTCACAAAAGCTCATACCCTGGAAATCTAATTTGGTGTAGTGGTTAAGAGCAGCAGGACTCTAATCTGGAGAACCAGGTTTGATTCCCCACTCTTCCACTTGAAGCGAGCTGGGTGTCCTTGGGTCAGTCACAGCTCTCTCAAAGCTCTCTCAGTCTCACCCACCTCACAGGGTGATTATCATGAGGATAATAATAACACACTTTGAAAACTACTCTTCAGTGGGTGTTACGTTGTTCGATTTCTATACCTGAAGAGCAGTACATAAATCTAATGTTGTTGTTGTTGTTAGTAGGTCTTTAAGGTGTTTCTGGACCTGAGGCTTCCTATTTGACACTATCCTTAAGATCAAAGGTGAAATGTAAATGGACACAACCTTCTTTGCCAACTAACCTTATGAACCAACATGTGGGGTCCCAGGACAATTTGCACATACCCATGGTCTCTTAAACCATCATCCAGACACTCTGTTATGTTCCAGCCTCTCCACCAATCTCACAGTTTCATCAATTCATATTCTTAACATCTTAATCAAAATTCAGAAATCAGGTCATTCTTTAGTAACAGCCCAGCCAGTTCATCAAGTTGTACTTGTACTGAACCAAGAATGAGGCTTGTAAGGCGTACTGCAAATAATTGATCTTCTCTTCCTCTTTTTACAGATGAATGATGTCCTGCTATATACATATCCCCAGAAGGATGGCAAGTATCGGTTGAAGAACACCTTGACTGTATCTGGCATGAGGGTAATACTAAACCCTTTCTTTTGTTTAAAAGCAGTATACAATAAGAAGCACTGAGTGAGAATATTTATGCCTGTTTGCTAACAGCATAATAAGACTGTTAGCAAACAGGCTGGTCATGAAAAATAATGTAAATTAAAATCAGGTTTCCTATTCAGTCAAGATTCTCAGTGGCCCTCATTGTGGCTACTGAGAGCTGTTTGGATGGTTTAGGGTCTGTTAGGGACACAAAGTAATAAAACAATTTGTGTTGCTTATTAATTGCCTAATCTTATTGATTGTATTGGCTTACACTGTGTAATCTCCACAGAATTTCCATGAAAAAGGTAAATTATAAATAAAATTAATAATTATAGTAGTAGTAGTAGTAAACATAACAATGTACAATATCTGATTGGACTTGGCAGTAGAGGAAGAAATAATACCCAAAAGGACAGGAAAGGGAGTGAATACTCGCACACTCTTCCCCAGTGCTTCCTTCTTTTACCACAACTGATTTACTTTATTAGGGGAGGGGCCGTGGCTCAGTGGCAGAGCACCTCCTTTTCATACTTTGCATACAGAAGGTCTGAGGCTCAATCTTTCCTTGAAAGAGATTTCAAAGGATCAGGTAGTAGGTGATATAAAAGATCCCTACACTGAAGAGCTATTACCAATCTGAGTAGTACAGAATACACACAGCAGATAGTACTGATATTGATAAAAGCCGGTAGAGTCACTCCATATATAAGACAGCTTTGTGTGTGTGTGTGTGCGCGCGTGCACGTGTGTTCATTATTTTACTTGTGAATTGATATGATTTGTTTATATTGTTAACTCCTTTGGGAGCCATGATCGTTACAAGGAGCTCTAAAAATACAGTTGTTAATAAATTTGAACAATTTAAGTTAAGATGATCTAATTTTCTTGTATTTTGTGAATATTATCCTTCTGTTAGACATCCTGCCTTATTCCCTTTCTCCTTCTTCCACTTTTTAAATTTTTGTTTTAAGGGATTTTTAAACAGAGAATGAGTCTACAGTTGAGAAATTAAAAGACTGGTTTTGGAAAATACTTTGGAAAACACTAAGCTTAAAGCAGAAGGCTTATGGTACCAGTTTAGTCTGTTCTCAGCAGAGCATAGATTGTTGCTTGTCCGAGCTTTACTGAATGGGTTGAAGTCTGTAATGATCACAATTTCTTTGGGCAAGTTGAGTCCAAATCCCACCTTTGCCATAGACTTGCTTTGTAGTCTTTGGCAAGTCCTTTAACTTCAGTTCCCCATTCATAGAACTAAAATTGTAATGATCTACCTATAGGGGTTATTGTGATGTTTTAATATGATAATTATTTAGGACAAAAAAAGAATCTTTTGTGAAAAGTGTAGGAACATGCTTATTGTTCATCATGCAGAGTGGGTATAAAATAACAGTTTTAATGATGTGTGTGTGTTATTAAAATTCCATAAGACTCAAAGTTCAATTTGCTTCAGCAAACTAACATGATGACTACCTTTCCAAATTGCATGTTGAAAGCCTCCTTGATACTACTACAGTGCAATTGGTGCCACACTGCTGCCAATCTATTATCTAGTAGGATTTGAGTCCTGTGGCACCTTATAGATCTACACGATCTTCAGAGGGTAAGCTTTCAAGAGTCAGAGTCCCTTCTTCAGACATGGGACACAGGAAGGGAGCTTTGACCCTCAAAAGCATACATTCTGAAAATTTTGTTAGTCTTTAAGGTGCCATTTGACCCCAATTCTGCTGTTTTACTGCGGACCAATAGGCTACCCACTTAAGCGATCTATCTTATTTTAATCAGGATTTGCCTCAGAGGTGGTAAATATGCTTCTCTTCTCCTCCATTTCACAACTGTTCTGGGAGGTAAACTGTGCTGAGAGGTGTTGACTGACCCACCCAATGAGCTTCATGAGCTTCATGAAGGGATTTAAAACTAGGCTCCCTAGTCTAACATTCTAACCATGTCACCACACTGACTCATATCACTCCTATGTTCATATAACAATTTCTGCTCATCTATTTGGGCTTCCATAGTGCCAGTGTATAGAATAGAATCACAGGGTTGGAAGGTACCTCCAGGCTCATCTAGTCCAACCCCTCCTGCACAATGCAGGAAATTCACAACTACCCCCCCCCCCACACACACACACCCCGGTGACCCCAGCTCCATGCCCAGAAGATGGCAAAACACCATCAGGATCCCCCGCCAAACTGGCCTGGGGAAAATTGCTTTTTGACCCCAAAGTGGCCATTGGCCTTACCCTGGGCATGTAAGAAGGGACCATGAGAACTAAGCACTGATGTACCCTTTCTGCCCTCTCTCTCATGATCTGCCTAGGTTCACAGCAGTAGTTAGAGTCAGTCTTCTTGATCTAGGACAAGGGAGACCTCTGTTCAAATCTCTACTTGCCATGCTGGGTGACATTGGTGTAGTCACTCTCTCAGCCCAACCTATATCACAGGATTGTTGTGAGGATAGAATGGATGAGAGAATGTTACATACTATCCTAAGCTTCTTAGTATTAGATCAGGTTAAAAATGCATTAGATGAAATGTTTCTTGCGTCGTTGCTTAACACTTAAGTAACACCCACCACCCGGAGAGGTCCATCATTTGCATGTTACATATACTCACAAGGAATCCCACAGATGTGAGTGGAAATGGTGATACCTTCTCACGTCTGGCATGGGAACAATTGCAGAAGCTTTGTAGGTGCATGAAAAGGGCATGTAAGTCTTTCCATTCTTTGAGCACTGGTTGGTGGTTTAATTTACCGCTTTCCTTCACATAAATGCCATTTCTTTTTAGGTCAGCCGTGTAGTGACAGAGAAGGCCCAGAATGTCCTGAAGATTGAATATGCTGAAAATTGCCTAACTCTATCAGCAAGGTATGTCACATCATACCATCATTTCTTTTTAAAGGCCAAACCTCTAGACCAGCGCAACAGCTCTTCAACACTGAACGGATATCTTTCTATTTTTAAACTCCATTTTATATCCATGAGTGTCTGGCTTTAAATAAGGGATTTGTTTTAAATGTAAGGCTCAGCAGACATAACTATATCAACATTTATAGTGAGCCAAAGGCTTCAACTGAGCACTTGAGAAGTTTTTAAATAGGGAGGGAAGAGTAGAAAATCTGTTTCTAATAGCCATACAGCCAGTTCCATGATCAGTACTCACTTTCTTCCTGTCATGCTTTGCCTTTTCCACTTCTTATAGCTTCATTTGTTGAGTCATTTCTTGAGGTAACTGAAAAGTTAATGAAAAGCAATATAATTGGCCATCTTGCCACCCTGGCGTTAAAGGTATTTTATAGTACTTAAATTATAGAAGAACAATTACAAACGTTATTGTTGGTGTATGCTTATATGTGGCCCAGGCTCATAACACTGGCTGATCGGAGATGGAGCTTTTCGGTGGCTGCAGGGAGGCTAGTGGCCTGCATCCCTTCATCCCAGCACTGTGGCCTTGCTTTGCGTTCAGGGCCAAAGGGAAAGAGCTTGCTCCCCCTTTCTTCTTTTCAGTCCAGCCCATTGTGACATCTCAGACCTGGGGAATAAATGGCTTTCTGTTTTCACCCCTTGAGTCTAACGCCAGCCCTTGTGATGGCTCTGGGCTGAATGGAAAAGAAAGCAAACCTATATCACTTTTTGCCTTATCTTTTGCGGGGCACTGGGCACTGCATCCTGAAAGCCCAGAGAATGTCATACTGACCTCTCCAGGATCTTGTTGCCTGCGAGATAAGGAATTAGTAAGAAAGAGGTAGGGAAAAAATCCTCCTTGCCCCACAAATTTGTTGCAAAGTCTCCTCTTTTGTGTGGTTTAAGCAAGATGAGGAGAGGACTTTGGAAGGCTCTCTCTGGTGCTTTAAGAAGCTCCTAGGTCTTTGTCCTTCTCAGTATCCCTTTTCAGTCATTACAGCTTTGGTGCTTGTACCTTGTGCACCAGGAGAGCACATTATGTGCAGTCCTCTGGAGATGCACAGCAGCCATTTTATGTGAATTGGTCAGTGTCCATATTTCCTGCCTCAGTATACATGGTAGGAGGCCCAGACTTTTTTTGTTGATATGCATATGTGCACTCCAGAACTGGAAAAATACTTGTGTAGTACTGTTCACACAAAATGGCAGTCACGTGTATCAGGAATTTGCTCCTAGCACACTCTCTTGGTATGTGAGGTAGGAGTTCCATCCTCAGTCATAACGACTGAAAAAGGCTTTTGAAAAAATAGCTTGGGTTACTCCTGTTGTGGAATGTTGGACCTCTAAAAAGGGGCAGCTACTGTAGTGCAATCCTGCCCTAAATGGAGTTCTACTCTGCTGCGTAAACAGAGGCCACTGGTCCTGACTTCTTAATTTAGATAATTCACTTGTACCCTCATTTCCTGCAGTTAAAGTGCTGTGCTTAAACATAGTCAAAGTTGAATATGCACATTATACAAGTAATAGGGGACTAATACCAAATATACAACCCTTCAGTGAGTCCCACCCCATCCCCGTTAAGGTCTGGAACAGCTTGCCTTCTTGTTATGCTGTTTCACAGACTCTGCTGTTCATCATTGGCTGATGGAGAAATGCATAATATAATGACTTCATGACAGTGGGTAAATTGTACTGCATATTTGAGAGGGGAAGAACTTAACATGGGACAGTTCTTAGTGGCAGCCTGGATAGTTACACCTGCTCTGTCTCCTGAACTATCTTTTGGTATGCTTGACTGCCCTGTTTGGTTTATCACCTTCCCATTGTGCCCTTTCTTTGTTTACAAGGTGATGCTTAAAGACATTACATTCTAGCAGGCTGTAGTGGTGCTTGGTTATGTTATTAAAGTCACTGGCACTCTAGGGAATCCTTGTAAAGTAGAAAGTGATAAGGAGCAAACTTTGCAATTAAATGCTTCAAATGAATCTGACAAAAGTCATTGACTGGAATATTTTTAATGGAAAGATCGTAGGGATGCACAAATTAAGTCCATTAGAAATGACTTTTAAAGAATTAGATGACCCCAGGATATAGGAAACCTATCAGTAAGCAGATTTGGCTGTGTATTTAGCATTTGTTCATCCTCTCATCATTGTTACGTAGCTATCTGGCTGGCAGCAGATTAACTCTTATGCAGAATGAGCATCATTGTGTTTAGGCTAAATAAAAAAGCATTGTGGCATCCTAAAGACTAACAAATATATTGTGGCATAAGCTATTGTGAGCTGGAGCTGTTTTGTCAGATGAATCTGACATGCATTTGACAAAGCAGATACTGGATCGCAAAAGCCGATGCCACAATAAATGTGCTAGTCTTTAGGATACCACAAGACTCTATGTTGTTTTGGCTGCAACAGGTAAACATTGGCTATCTCCTCTAGAATTTATCCTTAGCTGGTCCATCAGACACCCGACCACAATCAAGCAATGCCCCCATTACAACAGGACTTCAGATAATCTAGCAAGAAGTTATCCAGCTAGTAAAAGGCTGCTGCAGAATGGCTGCAAAGTTACTTTTATGCTAGTCTGTTAAATCTCTGGGTATTGGGGATTTGTCTACAGTGGATAATGCCACTATTTTTTACCACATATACTACTATCGTCTGAACGTTCACACATACATCAGGAGAAAGTAATAAACACAATAGAAGAGTGAGATACTGATCACTTACTGTTGCAGCTAGTTTTCAGGCATGCACTCCAGCCGATACCCCTGACTATACCAGTTGCACCACTTTTCCTTCTTTGCCTGCATTTCTTTTAGATTCTTCTTCCCACTTCCGTTGCCTCCCTTTCATAGCCTAAGTGGCAACTTTTGGGTCAGATCAATTCCCCTTCTTACTACAGCTCCTGCCACTCATGTCCTTTGTCCATGAAGGTCCCACGATCCCCAGCATGACCCTTTTGGTGGTCCCTTTTTCACCAGCTGAAAACCTGGTTGGATCCTGCCTTTAATTCTTAAGGGGACCTAGGTAGTAAATGATAAGTTAAAATTTATTACCAGCATTTATGTATACATTCACAAACTTTATTAAGTCTTGCTTTGGCGTCTAAAGTTCATTGCCCACTTTTTTTCCTGATAGGGCTCCTCTGTCTTTATCAGTTATGTGAACAAGCTGAAATTCAGCGACTGAAGCTTTCCCAGCATGTTGTGACTGTGTTAGGGGAAAAGTTTTGCCTGTTAAATTGTGTTTTGGATTCGGGTATCCTGCCAGAAAAAAATGTTGGTAACTCTAATCTTGGGGGAGTTTAATGCAATCCTGTAAATAGGAACTAGAGGGCAGAAAGTGGAGTTCGTTTTACTAGTGTGGAGACAGAGAGTGAATAATGTTGTAAGTCCAGGCCAGAAGGTGATGTACAGCATCTTACCTCATTATGCACCTGTCCTGGGCCCTCTTTCCCACAGCAGGGCTATTGACTTTTATAGCAGCTGATGTTTTTCACAGTTAAGTGCTCACTGGCAGGGATGCGGGAATTCAACCTCAGCCAAGGATCATTGATCAGCTCTTTGCTTTTCTCCCACAAAAAAGAATCTAGTCTCACAGGTCTTGTTTGATATCCTTCTAGAGGACAGGCTGAAAAGATCACAACAGAAAAGCAGTCAGCACAAATATATAGCGTTTATAGAAAAGAAGTTAGAAGCCTTTTAGCTTGATTTCAGTAAGGCTTTTGATTAAGGTTCCACACGACATTCTGGTTGCCAAGTTGGTAGCATGTGGTTTGGATCTTATTACTGTTAAATTGATTTGTAACTGGTTGACAGATCATACCCAAAGAGTGCTTGTTAATGGTTCCTCATCTTCTTGGAGAGGAATGACAAGTGTAGCGCCTCAAGGATCTGTCTTGGCCCTTTGCTGTTCAACATCTTTATAAATGACTTGGATGAAGGAATAGAGGGGATGCTCATTAAATTTGCAGATGATAATAAATTGGGAGTGGTTGCAAATACAATAGAAGGCAGAATCAAGATTCAAGGTGATCTTGGCAGGCTGGAAAACTGGGCTAAAACTAAGAAAATGAATTTCAGCAGAAATAAATGTAAAGTTCTGCATTTAGGTAGGAAAAATCAAAGGCAGACTTACAGAACAGGGGAGACCTATCTTGGCAGTAGTACATGTGAAGGGGATCTAGCTGTCTTAGTAGATCATATGCTAAATGTGAGTCAACAATGTGATTCTGTAGCTTAGAAGGCAAATGCAATTTTAGATTGTATCAACAAAAGCATAGTGTCCAGATCACGTGAGGTGATGGTATCGCTTTACTCTGCTCTGGTTAGACCTTATTTGGAGTACTGTGTACAGTTTTGAGCACCAGAGTTTAAGAAGGATGTTGACAAGATGAAACGTGTCCAAAGGAGGGCAGCAAAAATGGTGAGGGGTGTGGAGACCAAGTCTTATGAGGAAAGGTTGAAGGAGCTGGGTATCTTCAGCCTGGCGAGTATGCAGAGGATGAAGCAGAGTTGTTTCCTGTTGCCCCAGCAGGTTGGACCAGAAACAATGGGTTAAAATTAAAGCTTAAACATATTCAGCTAAACATTAGGAAGAACATCCTGACAGTTAGAGGAGTTCCTCAGTGGAACAGGCTTCTTTGGGAGGTGATTGGGGGCTCTCCTTCCTTGGAAGTATTTAAGAAGAGGCTAGATGGTCATCTGACAGCTATGATGATTCTTTGACTTAATATGAATGTACACAGATCAAGAGAGGGCGTGCAGGAAGGGGTGAGCCGGGGCTTGACCCTTGTGGTCCTTTCTTATATGACCAGGGTAATGCTGATGGCCACTTTGGGGTCAGGAAGGAGTTTTCCTCCAGCCCAGATTGGCCAGAGTTCATGGAGGATTTTTGCCTTGCTCTGGGCATTGAGCAGGGGTCACTGAGGGAGGTGGCAGGGGTGATAGCTGTGAATTTCCTGCACTGTGCAGGGGGCTGAACTCAGCCCTTGGGGACCCTTCTAGCTCTATGTTTCTATCTTTCTATAACAACAAAAACAACAACAACATTTGATTTATATACCACCCTTCAGGATGACTTAACTCAGAGTATGTCATCATTATCCCTACACCAAAACACCCTGTGAGGTGACTGGGGCTTAGAGAGCTCTGAGAAGCTGTAACTGACCCAAGGTCACCCAGCTGGCTTTAAGCAGAGGGGTGGGGAATCAAACCCAGTTCTCTAGATTAAAGTCCCACCGCTCGTAACCACTACACCAAACTGGCTCTCTATCTTTCTATGCCTAAACCAGTGGGTATGAGAGCAAATACAATAGTGAGAATGGGCTTGTGTAATGATGAATATAACAAAAATGAAAAGAAATGGACAGCCCCGTCGTTGACTTGTAGAACTCATTGCTGCAAGATGTGGTGATGGCATCTGGCTTAGATGGAGGTAGGACCTAACACTAGCTATTAGCCATGATATCTGACTGAGACATCCAGGTCCAGAGGCAGAAGGCCTCTGATTGTCACACGCTGGGAGGCTGGTCTGTTCTGCAGGCCCTGTTTATGGGCTTCTCTCCCTGTGACATCTGGCTGGTCCCTGTTGGAAACAGGATGCTGGACTAGAGGAATTATAGGTCTAATCCAGCATGGAGTGGCCTACCAAAAAGGCTGCTGTGTCTAGACAGGTGCATTAAATGGTTTTATTTCACAAGGCATTTGGTGAAAGAAAATTAGTTTTGGCAAATCTGGCTGCATTTTTAATTTGTGCACTCTTTTTAATTTTGCTAATGGACTGTAATGCTGTCTGCTGTCCTTGCAAACCATTGTTGCACTATTGTGTTGAGTCTAAACAGGATGCAGACATGTTAAATAAATCATCTTTGACCAAGTTGTTGCATTTCTGTCCACAGCTCGTGCTCCGAAAGGGATGAGTGGTACAGCTGCATCAGCAGAAGCATCCCAGATGACTACAGGGCTCATAGCGCAGCCACTTTTCACAACAGCGTGGAAGTAAGAGCGAGTTCCAGCAGATTTTGTGAGCTTGGTTGAGTAAGCTTAAGGAAAAGAGTCCCTGGTGGACAGACATTTAGATTAATATCATGTAAATTGGCTTTCCAAGTCTAGATGACAAAGGTCATCAGAGGCACACGTGTTTAATATTCAAACTGCCGAGGTTGTTGCTGGAATTCTAAATACTTCCCAGTTCTGTTTTTTTCCAGTGATCTATAGTGGGGTCTCCAAGTGCTTCACTGGAATGGGGCTAGCATTATTTGGTCCTTTATTTCTTCTGAAAACATTTTCATTTATTAGCTGTAGTTAGTTGCATGGGTCGATCAATGGAAGGCAGTGGATGGATAATCCTGTCTTAAGGTATTTGGGGGGACTTGCCACTCTTACAATTCTCTAACTTTTATATGCTGATAGCTTCAAAGTTGTTTCACAAGTATGTAAAGCACAGGTAACTCATTTCTTCCTGCACAAATATTCTTTTCTCCAGACAGACTCATCTGAACGCATCTTGTGGTTCAATTGAAAGTGCACTGTGAATTTGCCTAGTAATAAACTAGTACAATTCTGCATTCTATTTTAAGCTTAGGGAAAGACTGGGAATGTCCTTGGGTGAGAGACCCCCAACCTTGGTGCCTGTGTCTCATGTCATGATGTGCATGAATTGTGGCTGTGACTTCAAGCTCACGTTGAGGCGCCATCATTGCCATGCATGTGGGAAGGTAAATATTTTACATGATCCCTGGATGTTTTCAGATTGTTTAATAATAAAAGAATTCTCTCTATAAAACCTCTTTAATGCACCAGAGAAATTAGTGAGTGGGAGTGGAATTCTTTTTGCAAATAAAGGGGTTTGTAAGAGCTTTCGATAAGCATTACTATAACTGGATTGTCAGATGTATGGTGAGGACAGATTAGGCTTCAGTGCTGGTGCTGTCTTATTATTATCCGTTGCGTAACATGTAACAGAAAGGATTATGCTCATTTATAACTAGAAAATAGCAAACAGGAGCAGAGTGGTAAGAAAAATGTCTCTGGAGCAAGCGAAGGTGGGTTGCCCCTGCAGGGCTTACCCGTTGCCTCCTCCTGCAAAATGGTGGCAATGCTGGAGGAAGCAATTGGCGAACTAACACTAGTTATTATTATTGCTGCTAAAAGGTCCAATCCAAGTGGCCTGTGAGGTCATGGAAGAGTTGCTGGGTCTTGGCTCAGCTTGCTCCTCACCACCAATAGGCCTCGTGGACAATTAAATTAAATGCCAGTCCGCTGATGATACCACTGGGTTTTATGTTCTTGCAGATTGTGTGCCGAAATTGTTCAAGAAACAAGTACGCTCTGAAGTACCTCAAAGACCGACTAGCAAAAGTTTGTGATGGCTGCTATGCAGAACTGAAGAGGAGGGGTGAGTCTTGACTGTGGCAGTGGAGAGCCTACCTGCCAAGCAAAGACAAAAGGCTTTCTTAATACTGTGGCAAGTCCAAGAAGGCCATTTGAGAGCTAATTTATGTATTCCCAGCCATTGAGATAAGGATGAGCGTATCAGACATGCTCTGGTTGCCGCTCCAGCAATTGACCATACCCCCTTGAGGGCCAAATTTATAGTCTTTTCCTCAAAGGTTACTGAGTTCAGAACAAACAGGTGAGAGCATGGGGCCCCCCAAGATCAGTGAATTCATACAGGTCAGAATTGGCTGTGAAGAAGGCATGCAGTGAGAATACCCTAAATTATTAAGTGATTTCTTTTGTTTCATTTGGAGAGTGCTTTGCATGCATGAGATCTCAGGTCCTGACATTTCCAGTGAAAGGATCTTGCATTGCAGGAACTTGAGAAAGACATTCTGTGCGTGAGATCCTGGAGAGCCTCATTTTCCAAGTAGACAGCGCTGAGTGTGATGGACCAGTGGCCAGACTAGGGATAAGGCAGCTTAATGCACTCATAAACAGTTTGCGTTTTATTGTTACAGATGTTTGTGTTACATTTGGTACTAAAGAACCAGTGAGGTCATATGGAAAGAGTGTTTGATCTGAACAGGGGAGACTCAGGTCCATTACCCCTCTCAGCCCTAATGTCCACTGAGTGCCATGTCCACATCACTCTCTCACATCCTAACCCTACTTCACAGGGTGGTTTTGAAGGTTAAGTAAGAAAACATGTGGGTTGAATCCAGGGCCGTTTCCACACGGCTTACCTTATTCTGCAAAATAGCAAAATCTCGCACGAAATCTCACGAGAAGACGCAATAACAGCGTCTTCTTGTGAGATTTCATGCGAGATTTCGCTATTTTGCAGAATATGGTAAGCTGTGTGGAAACGGCCCAGCTGTATGTGGATATTCTCTCATTCTCACAGTTCTTTCTGTTCCCAAGAAAGTTGAGTTTTTATCATAATAATAATATTCGATTTATATACCACCCTTCAGGACAACTTAATGCCCACTCAGAGCAGTTTATAAAGTATGTTATTATTATTGGGTTTCAGGACTCTTCTGGACTAATAGCCATGCATGTTAGGGGACCACAGTTGGGAGGGGGAAGGAGGCAAAATGGCCCTTTTCTCTTTCTATCAGCACTGCTCTGCAGTTCCCCCTCGACACTGCATCCTTTCTACCCATGTGGCTATTACTCTACACAGGTCTTATAAGCTGTGAAGCATTTATCCTGCAGTCATAAAAAGACTTCTGGGGCATGTGGGGGAGGCAACAGAAAGATCTTCATTCATCAGTCCGTTCTTCTGAAAAAAATTTGGATCCATTGGTTGTTCAGTGGTAGAATTCTTGCCTGCCCTCCAGGATTCTCTAAACTATCTGATGTTGGAGTAGACTTATCCTCCCACCCTTCTTTAACTGACCCTCAGGGCCAAATAACATGTTAGATTTTCTACGGTTTCTACTGTTACATGGAATCCAGACCCAGCTCACTTTCCCTGCAGCCACACAGCCACTACAAGGAACAGCATTTTAAAAGTCTACACGGGCCTGATTCAGTTTGGCACTACTGCACGGAGGGAAGAGAGGCTCCTGCCTTCCCCACTGCACCATTTTTCTGAGCTGAAATGACCCAAGAGGGTTATTTACTCCATTTTGGTGTCAGGTTCTGCCAAGTAACTCTCAATGACTGCACTGCACGAGTCCAGGAACTGCATGAGTTAAAGCAATTTTATTGATAAGCTACTAGTGTCATTCCCTATTACCATCCTTGCCAGGAATGCCGTTTCACTACAAGCACATAACACATATAGGATTCTAAGCACAGCCTAATTCCCAGAGTCCCCACCCCCTTCAGGAAACCGCTAGCTAAATTCAATAGATGAGCAGCAGGACAAAGCAGAGATAATGTGTTAGACACTCCAAGGCCATGAGGCCCAGCTTCCCAGGCGAAAGGGAGACTGCACAGATAATAGCAGGCTCTCACATTTCAGGCAGAGAGCAGCAGGGACATTCCAGGCAGCTTCAGCTTCTAATATCAGAGTCAAACTGAATCAAACAGTACACAGGCTTTGCAGAGTACAAGCAACAGGACCTTGCAGAGTATGACAGGAGACATCCTGACATTTGGAGCTGCTCGTGAAAAAAACATAAAGTGTACTTTGGATTTCTACTGCTATCAGTGTTCCATACCTCCAGGACCACATTCAGTCCGCCTCAGATCATTGTGGGAGGGGAAGACCCATAGCTACAAGGGCTGTATGGGGGAATGCCACCTTGCCATTCCCACTCCTTAAATTCCCAGAATGTATTTATTTTAAAAATGTATATCTTTAGTTCTTTTTGTTGTGGTGATATAAGGGGAAATGTGCTAACCAACACACTTGATGGCTTCTTCTAAGATTTTTAATGCATGCCTGCTTCTGGTAATTACTGCACATGTAAATTGGAGTAGGAGATAAAAATCTAGCACTAACAACTCAACTAAATTTTGTATTCAGCTATTCCTTGAGAGTCCCCACAAGTAGGTAGAGATCTCTACTGGGATCCATTGTGTAGTTTTCATTATCAGGACAAGTTCCTTGGAGAGGTAACATAGACATCTTCTAAATAAATAAATATTCACAGGGGAGGGGCCAGTCACTTTAAATATTAGATAGTAGTAACAAAGTGTTTTGAGACTGGGCGAGATCCTTGAATATGAGCTGGAGACAACCCAGGTGCCAAACAATCTTTCTTCTCTTCCTATCTCTACTATTACAGAGCGGCCAATGAGTGTGAGCTTCCCTACCAGTTCATCCAGGTTTTCAGGCAGTGCCTTCTCTTCTGTCTTCCATAATATCCACTACTCATCCTTCAAAAGACAAAAGAAAATTCCTTCAGCTCTTTTGGAGGTAGGATCAAGGATGCCTACAAAAAGGCAAGGAAACTAAAGGACTGCATACAAAACAGCTACTCAGTCTCTAGGACTCAGAGTTATGAGCCTGCTTTTTAAGCCATTTATGTCATGACCTTTGGTAAATTCTTGTACTAAGGGGTAACTTTGGAATTAAATCCCAAACATAGTTTCTGAAACTTCCATCAGAAAACAGTGAAAATTAAACATTTCAGTTTAAAATATAATTCATATGTTGAAATATGTGTTCTTTTTTCACTTTTTCACTTTTTTCACAGTAATCTACTTCCTTCTTCCTCAATATTCCTCAATATTCTTTTTCTTATGACAACTGAGATTTTGATTTAAATACATTGTTTGACAAGAAAGTAACAATCTGTGTATTCTAAAACAAAAAAGTACTACAATTTTGGTTTTAATTATTAGATTCTTTGAAAATCATTCTGGCCTATGAAATGTATTCCCCTTGTTAGTTCTCCTGCCTTACCCAAAGGCTTGGTTCAGTCATAACATTATCATTCACATCCTGTTTTGCCTCAGCAAATACTGCTTTCATTGCCTAGAGGAGTCATCACTCATCAGTCCTCTCCAGGAATCATAAAAAAACGATGGTTTTACCATAGAGTTTCCAGATATTCCTAGAGAGACATGACATTTCTAAGCCCCCTGGAAGTGATATCACATCACTACCGACATGTCTCTGCCCAACTCTGATGTTTTGTAGGTTGCCAGACCAGGCCTGGCAATCCTATGCTGAACCCATGGAACCATAGTTTGAAGTTGATTTATTAACTACAATTAAAATAAACTATAGACAGAGTTGTTCCACCAGGCGTACGGGCGGTGCTAGGCGGAACCCCCTGGCCGGTTGATTACAGGATATGCCCTCTCCACTAGCAACATTCCCATTTAGTAAACAGTCCCTGTTACGATGCTCTGGAGATGGGTAAAGGTTGGTCAGTTGGATTTTGTGCTGCTATGTATATGTATATATATATGTATTTTAAATTGTGTAAATTTGGACCTTTTTATGGTTTTAATTGGTATTAACTATCTAATGTATTTTAAACTGTATATCGTTGTAATCCGTCCTGAGCCTGCTGGTGTGGGGAGGGCGGAATTCAAATAGAATATAAATAAATAAAATAAATAAATAGTTTTGCCTGTCTTATGAACGTGGGCATCCTGTATTAATCCTGGGTTTTTTTCCTGCTGTGCTGTCTTTGCCGCACTGCTGGCCAAGATACCAGCAGGATCTCCATGGGGGAAGCATGGGAGAACAAAGGCCATGAAACTACCATTTGCCAAACCAAAACAGGATTTGGATGATAATCTGCGAGATGAAACCTGGTTTCACAAATGAACCATAGTTACCATAAACCATATTAAACTATGGTAAAACTATATAGTTTGGGCAATTCCCTAGAGGGGACTGGTTGCCCAGCAGGGACATCAGTCCTCTCTAGGAATCACTAAAAACTCTATAGTTTTACCATGAAGTTTTTGGTGATTCCTAGAGAGAAGAGACATTCCTTCTGGGTCCTCAACGGATGTGATGTCATGGCATCAGCCTGATGGCCCTTTAAAAAAGAAATTTTCTCCTGTCACCTTTCCAAGGGCAGGGATCCTCCACCTGGGCCAGGTGGAGCCTATTTCATTCTGGTCTAATGGCCCTAACCATACTTAGCATGGTGGTCTGCTTTCAAACAATCATACTAACATTAGTTAGTTAGTTAGTTAGTTAGTTAGTTAGTTAGTTAGTTAGTTAACTGACAGTGGGTAAGTGTGATGCTTGAACTGAACCAAAGTCTGATTTCTCACGTGCCTCTGTATGTGCGAGCGTGCGTGCATGTGTGTGCATGTGTGTGTGAGAGAGAGACTTTGGCATCTTTGCGTCTTTCTGATCCAATGAAACCAAAGATGATGTATTGCTGAATGAGAGTGACATTTCCACTGAATAGCATCATAATCATAATAATCATTTATTAGCTTCATTTATAGTCCACCTTTCACACTGGGACTCAAGTTGAATTCCAAAAACTATTCAGCCAAGCAACAAATGAATTACAAAGTATGATAAAATAATTTGAATCTAACAGCAAAGATTTCCTAGTAAAACAAGATAATACAGTAGGCCTGGGCAGAATACAGGTATGAGAAGACTATTCAGGCAATGAGCAAGTCAAGCACAAAATATAATTTAAAAAATTTGGTCTAACAGCAAAGATTTTAAAAAGAAAATAATACAGTAAGTAGGGTTGTCAGGTCTCCTGCTGTAGCAGGAGACTTACTGGTGACCCAGTTTTTTGCTCTCTGACACTTAACACCAGTGGGTATGTACCAGAAGTGATGTCAGCATGCCAACATGATGCTGCCAGGCCTGTCCCCAGCCCTTAAAGTTTCCCAAAGGTTGCTGACTGCAACCTGGCAATACTAGCAGTAGAGCTGGGATTGAAGAAGTTGAAAAACAACACAAGCGAACAAAATCTGTATAAGGCAAGAAAACAATCAGTGTAAATAACATTTAACACTTAAATAAAGCAATCCGTTCTATCAGAAAAGATTCTTAATAAAACAAAATAATGCAGTGGATTGAAGAACTTGTTGGCTAAGGCAATGAAACAATCAGTGTAGGAGGTCACCTCCTGAGCTGATCAAATATACTATAGTTCTCCTCCCTTTATAAGAATACAGTTTATAAGAATACAGGACTTCTGAACAGTTATTTTGTTTGTTTGTTTTTTGTTTAACTTGCATTATTTGTTGTCTGCCTTTCTCACTAGAGACGTGAGTTAGATTACATAGTGTAAGTCAATATGATCAGCAGGCCAGGACATCCAATAAACAGTGCAATAGGGTTTGGATTGCAGAGATTTGAAAACACACAGAAATCTGATACAAATCTGAAACAACATTGAACAAAACCTAAGCATTTAAACATGACACATCAAACAATGCTGACATTACTTAGTAGGAGCACACTTACAGCAACAGATAATACATAGTAGTATAGACTACAGTCCCTCTCCATTTACTAAAGTTTTTTTCTGAACCCATTCATTACAATACAGACCTATAACCTGTGTAAAAAAGCTGTCCTGAATAATTCAGTTTTGCATAGTTTATGGAAACCCCGGAAAGTGGGAGCCTTCTGAACCTCATCAAGCAGGCCATTCCATAAGGGGCACAACAGAGGAAACACATGTACAATGGTTGATTTTGCTCATTTGCATGGTGGCACTGGTAGAAGTCCCAACTCAGATGGTCAAAGCTGTTGTGTGGCACAGCAAAGGGAGAGAGGCAGTCCTGCAAATATGAGGGACCAAGGCCGTTAAAGACTTTGTATGTGATAGTAGTACCTTGAATTGGTCTTGGTAACTGGTGGACAAACCAATTGAGTAACTACAGAATGGGAGTAATATGCCTTTGACCAAAGCAGTCAGACAGTGCCTTAAGACCTCCGCTACATCACCAGGGGATTCAGATAGAGAAATACAGAGCTGGGTGTCATTCATGTATTGATGACATTCAAGTCCAAAACTGAATATTTTCTCCTAAAGGCTTTACATAGAAGTTGAATAACACAGGGAATGAGATTATGCCCTATGGAACCCCTTAGGACAACTCTCACACTGAACATATCTGGTCTCCAACAGTAATCCTTTGAATCTATTCCATCAGGAATGATTTAAACCAGTCCAACAAACATTCCCTGACTTCTCAACAGAATATCATGATCTACTATATCAAATGCTGCCGGTAGATACAGTAGGAGCAACAAAGAAGCATGGCCTTTGTCTATATTCAGACAGAGGTCATCCACTAAAACCACCAGAGCCATCTCCATCTCATAGCACAGCCTGAAAGCAGATTGAAAAGGTTCTACAGCACATGAGCTATCCAAGAAGACTTGGAGTTAGTCTGTTGCTGCTCTCTCAATCACATTGCCTAGAAAAGGCAGATAAGAGACTGGGTGATTACTGGGCACATTATTTTTGTCTAGGGGCGGTTTTTTAAGTAATGAGTGAATAAATTACCTCTTTGAGTGGCCGAGGGAAGATGCCCTGTATTAGTGACTGATTTAGGTTAGACATCACATCAATGTAGTCTTTACATGATCAGCTAAGATAGGCACATGTGGTGGCCTTTACAGACACTAGCATCCTGTTAATTTCCATTATGGTAACTAGGTCCAAATGGTCCATAAGTAGACCAGACGATATATTAAAAGCATTTCTTCTGCCTAGCCTGTGTTACAGCTGGCATCCAGATTAGATTAGAGTGGGCTGCCTTAATAACCTCAGGCAGGCCATTGCATAATGTGGCAAACACCCAAGGGAAGGAGCATTAATGAGAATGAGCCAATTTTACCTGTTTACAGGGTGGCACCATGAATACATCTATGGTGAAAACAGACAAATTTGCAAACACATATATAGTAAGAAGAGAACAAGAAGAGCCCTGCTAGATCAGATTAAGAATTCACCTAATCCCACATGCTGTTTCCAATGAGGGCCTGATGTCTCTGGGGAAAGCCACAAGCAGAGCATAAAGGCAGAAGGTACAAGTCACATTCATGCTGATAGCTGCTGATATACACATCCTCCATGAATCCTTCACCTTAGGTTGTGACCACCACCATACCTTGTACCAATGAATTCTGTAAATTAATTTTATGTTCTACTTTAAAAAATAATGAAGCAGAATTAAATTTCCAGCAGGTCTTATTACTTTGAAACCATTAGGGGGCAGCATGTACCTACTGCATCTGATAAAGTATGTTCTTCTGACTCCGGAGCACTTATGCTGAAGTTGTTAGTCTTTAAGATGCTTACTGGACTCCTGTTTAATATTGCTGTCAAAGGTTGCTATCAAATAAGGTTACTCTCTGTAAGGAAGCCTTTAGCCATGAACCTTCCCTGTTACTTGCACATGTTCTATTCCAGTTATGGTATATATTATATATACAAACATAGGTCTCCCCTCAAAGTCAAGTCAGAGACTCCAGATGGTACCGAATGCCGCAGCTCATTTACTTTCAGGAGCTAAGTGCATTGTACTCCCATTCTGCAGTCACTCCATTGGCTACCCATCAGTTATCGAGCTCGATACAAGGTTTTGACTATCACATACAAAGCTCTTCCCAACTTTGGTCCTTCATATCTGTGCAATCGCCTCGCTCCCTACGTTCCGTCATGGCAGCTTTCCCCATCTGAACAGGGTCTTCTATAGATACCACCTTGCGATGGGGCAAAATCAGCAGCTGTCCATATATGTGCTTTCTCTGTAGTAGCCCCCACCTTATGGAATGGTCTGCCTGATGTCAGGAAAGCTCCTCACTTTCTGAAAACTGTGCAAAACTGAACCATTCAGGTTATATGTATTCTCAGATTATAGAGCTGTGCATTAAGAAATGGCTCAGAGAGGACAGGGAATATAGACGATGCCACTGCGTACTATCTGTTGATGTAGATATGCTCCAGTGGGGTAGTTTCCACATTGTTAAAGATGCCATGTTAATTAGTTACCCTTTATTTCAGAAAGGTTATATCTCTTATGTTCATGTCTATACTTGTTTACAAATTTTCTGTTACCATCTGTTCATTCAATGTCTTAGCTGGTGATCATAGTGTATTTTCCTCACTGAATGTCTTAGTAGTTGTTGATTATATTGTACTGACTTGCATTGAGTAATCTGCCTTGGGTCTCAGTAAGCAAGTTGGACTATAAATAAATGAACAATACTATAACATTTGCACCTTACTATCTTCTTTTGTTCATCATCGGAATTAGTTTTCTCAGATAAACTATGTTGCATTTTAATAGCATGATCCAATCAGCAGGCTTCATGGGCTAAACAAAAGCTATACCCAGGTCTATCAGATCAAAACAGTGCATCTGTTTCTCCATTGAAAAAGTGCACCTCTTGCTATACCAACAGTTAAAATATATATTCTGATATATATGTACCTTATGTTATTTTTGCAATTATCCCACTGGCTTTTTTGGTAACAATTGCAGCAAATTAGGACTAATTGTCTAACTAATAATAACTGTGTGTATATACTACGCTTCTAGATAGATTAGTATCCCACTCATAGTGGAGAACAAAGTCAGTGTTATTATTATCTCCACAATGCAGCTGGGGAGCTGGGGCTGAGAGGAGTGGCTTACCCAAGGCCACCTACTGAGCTCATAGCAAATAGTGGGATTTGAACCAGGAGAGTGCTGATTTGCAACCCAGTCACTTAACCGCTATGCTACAGCAACATGCCATTTTATGGGTCATAGCTATGTTCTTCTCATAATTCAGCTGTGTCAATTTTTTTTAAAATGCCTAGTGAAGCTTCAGTATGTTATGTGTAGCTTTAGGAAATTAAAAAGACATTCCAAAATGAATAAGAATTCATCTTTTTAAAAAAATTGTTTTTTTTTTTAAAGTCAGTAAGTCTGTCTCTGTAAACTTAACCTGCTTTAAAATGAAATCTGAATTGAGTCCACATGTCTATACTTAAAATCTCTGAAAACTGAATATTATAAGAGATCATCTATCAAACAGATTTTGTTAAAGCTTGCTTCATTACAAAAAAACGGAATTATGGGGAAAATATCTGACCAGCATTTAAGTATAAGTGGATACAATAAGACTGCAATCCTGAGCCCCCTTACTAGGAGGTAGGCCCCATTGAGCTCAACAGGACTTCCTTCTGAATAAACATGCTTAGGATCGCATTTTACTAGAGTAACTAGAGTCCAAGAGACACCATTCAGTATATCACCAGGATCATCCTTGGAGACTGTCTGGTAGTCTTCTAGCGTACCCTCCAACTGCTAGACCTCTACAAATATGTTCAGTTTCAAATGAAAAATATTTATAGACAGCAGAATCTATTCTCTGTGTTATGGTGAAACAATGGCCGTTTTCACACTGTCTATAAATCGCTCGAGACTCACAGAAGGCTGCCAGCTTCCTCGCTCGAGTTTTGACGCCATCGGTTTACAAAACGCCACAAACAGTGATTTACGGCATTTTGTAATCGGATGGTGTTAAAAATCGGGGGAGGAAGCCGGCAGCCTTCCGTGAGTCTCGCGGGATTTATAGACAGTGTGAAAACAGCCAATGTTTTCTCCAGTAACTACTGGCTTTTGCTTCTGGAGGATTCTGGACACTTCTAGAATCATAGTGTCATAGAATCATAGGGCTGGACGGTACCTCTAGGGTCATCTAGTCCAACCCCCTGCACAATGCAAGAAACTCACAGTTATCTCCTCCCATCCACACACACACACACACCCAGTGACCCTTACTGCATGCCCAGAAGATGGCCAAACACTGTCAAGATCCATCTGTTCACATGCATGCTTATTTAGAGGACACATGGTAAAACTATGTATGATATAAAATAGAGATCTCAGTCAGCCTTTTAAAGCAAAATTACAGTCAGGTGTAGGCTCAGTTTGAATGGGAACCACATGGGAAAGCAGTGGGTGTAGCTCTTCCACTCCCATAATCAACATCCCCCATGCTGTTAATAGCCCCTGAAAAATAAAGGGCGGATTTCTCTTTTTGCTGTAAAGGACTACAACGGAATGGGAAACTGCATTTGATTTTCTGGAAACTGTGTAGTGGTGAATGGCTTAAACCCTCTCTCCCTTCCACCTATGGCCTCAGTCTGAATAATAATAGTGGTTAGAGTGTCAGACTAGGATATAGAAGACACAAGTTTGAATCCTCACTCTGCTCTGGAAGCTTGCTAGATGACCTTTGGCCAGCTGTACACTCTCAACAGGGTAATTGTTGTGCGGATAAAATTAAGGAAGAGAGAATGATGACACAAGCTCTTTTGTGTCCCGTTGGGAAGAGAAATGGCATAAGGAGCTAAATAAATGAACAAGGCTGTAATTGTGCTTCAAAAGGATGCTTTGATGGTTCTCTCAATCTCTCATCTCAATGGGAATTTCTTCTGAGTAAGAGTCTATAGAACTGCAGTGCAGTAGGGTTCAAGGAAGTGACCTTGCATGGTATCCTTGCATGTAATCAGAGAAAAGTTGAACATAAATTTGCCCCTTGTCTTCACACAGAAATAATTCTGTACTGTGCACAGGCTGGGTGACCAAAGAGTATGGATTATGTTCCCAGATGGTGCAAAGGCTCCATGCAAAGGAATGTACTAACGATTACATCAGCCTATTAGTATGCTTGTTTTTTGCTTAGGCAATATATGACTTTCAAAATGGGCAATTTTAATTAAATCTACGGTTTATGTAAGAGTTGGGGACAAGTTTGTGCTTCAGATCAATGATTTCACATTCCCTTGATTGAGATCAACCCCACCCCCCCGCCCCACATACACACGTGCACTGAGACATTTGCTTGGTTTTCTGCCATCTACAGGTGTCAGCCTCTGGAGAGGGCTCTTCTATCAGTGGCTATCTCAGTAGATGCAAGAGGGGTAAAAGGCACTGGAAAAAACTATGGTTCGTCATCAAAGGCAAAGTGCTCTACACCTATACAGCAAATGAGGTAAGATCCAGTGGATGTGAGAGAATTTTCAGTGTGTTCTCAGGTCTGATCTCTTACATAAATTTTATTTGGCATTCCAATTAGTTTTGGCTATGGCCTGCCATACTCATTAGCTATTTGAAACTGGTTAAAGCAATTTGTAACAATGTGTCATTTCCCCAAGACAGTCAAGTTAAAAACTCAGTTTTGTTTATATTTCACTGACAGAAAGAAAATTCAAGATCAGGCACTGGAGTCCTTACTTTAGATTTATATAACAAGAACAGGTCGTATTTAGGTATTATATTAAACCAATGGCTTGGATCCAATGGACTGTTTCTGCAGGGGAAAGGATTTCTACCCACAGAGAGTGACTTTTTCACCTTCCCTTTTCACTGCCACCTAAAATGCTGTTCCCTAGGAACAGGAAACCCGCCTGTCTGCAGAAACTCTGAGTTGGATCCAAGCCATTAGTTTATGCAAGAATTCTGGTTAGTCTACCAGCTGTAATTAACAAATCCTGGTTTGGGCACAGGCAGCTGCTTATCTATTTCTTGGCCCTCCTCTGCCCCTCCCCCGTACAGCAGGGAGGTCTTCCCTACACTGCTGTCTCTGTGACCAGATGTGACAAAGGAGGGAGGTGCTGCTCAGCAAACTATGGTTTGTGAATTCAAATGTCATAAAATTACAATCGGTACTTACTATTTTTAACAAACTAGTTACAAATTCTAGTTTGAGATCTGTTTCGTGCCAACCAACAAACTCTAGTTTGCTAGATCATTTGTATTCAGACATCATTAACCAGAATCTGAACAAACTGTGGTTAACAAATCATGGTTTGTTATACTGTCCAAATACAGTCTCTGCAGTACTTTCACAAAGAACAAGTGTTATGCATAGCATTCCCTTTTAAGCCCATTTCCCCTTTTGCACTGATTTTAGGATAAAGTCGCCACAGAGAGTTTGCCTTTGCTGGGTTTCACAATTGTCCCAGAAAAGGAAGACAGAAATATGGATGCAGTTTTCCATCTTTACCACAAGCAAACTCTGTTTTATAGCTTCCGAGCAGAAGATAACAATTCCGCACAGAGGTACCGGGTGTTAATCCACCCATGATAACATACTAACCGGTTGGGGAGAAAAGTGTATGCTGTGCTTCTCACTCCTCTAACTTATGCTTGCTTCCTTTCAAACCTCTTTGAATGCTGCTAAACTAAGACTTAACTACTCTTGCATACGCCCTAATTAGTGCCAGTTTGAACTCAAGCAACCCAACACGCAAAGACAGAGGTATTGATCTAAGGCTTGCTTGGGAGCCTGTATCTGCTCCACCTTGAGAAAGGTTGGGGGTGTTTTAAAGAAACAAATCCTTTTCTGTTACAGTAACTGGGAATTGTTTGGCATGGACATACTATATTACTTAAGGTGAATGCTCATTCTGTTTTGCAGTCTTAAACTCACTCTAATTACTATGTCTGAGCATCAGTGGAAATAGGAATGTTGGATGTGTGTGTTGCTTCCCTACCAACCCATGTGCTCTTGGTCTCAGAACTAAGCATCCCAATCCTTGATATGTTTAGTTTGAACATAAGTGCACGTAGGGCTTCAGCCAGCCATAGAGGAGTAGGGAAATTATATACCTGTATAAATCCATCCATATTTCTACAATAAAGGCACAGGAATTATGTGAACAAGTAGTCCTATGATGGAAGAGTCAACTTGTGAGTCAGCTTTTCCTTACTATTTTCCAGATCTCATGTGTGACATGTTTTTTTAAAAAAAATTAAATAGAGATAAAGATAGTGGAGATTTGGAACAGGCAGGGAGAAGGCAGAAATGTGGTAGAACTAATTTACGTTGCTGTTAGTATACATACCCATGCAGCTCACTGCCTCCACCATCCCTCGTGGTTTTATCTTCCTGTGGGCAACAAAGTAGGAAATGTTCTTAAGTGTTGAACGGTTGATAGAGAGTTAATGACTGAAAAACTGAATAATTCTTCCACAATTCCTTTAAGCAACAGAGTTTTGTTTAAAGGAAGTAGTGCTGCAGTTCTCTAGCATCTGAACTTCAATTTTTATATGGACTTGCATGAAGACATACAATAAAACTTACTGGTCTTTTTTTTTTTTTAGATGGATTGAAGCCATGGAGGAAGCATCTGTATTATAGCAGTTATCATCCGAGTGGACTTTAAATGAATGCCTTTATATTTGCAGCAAAACTCCCTCTATTGGAAGAAACAATGTATACTCCAACCTGAATAGAATTTGTCTAAGACTGTTTTTTGTCCTTCCTAACTCCAACTTGCTTCCCTACAAGTGGAGATTTTAAAAATAAGGAGTATTTATGGCCCTTTTTCTATCTGTGCAATGTCATCCTTCGCTATATACTCCAGTATAATACAGTTGCATCCTATTTTCAAGATGTAGAATGTATGACTCTTTCTGAACTTACAAAAACTCACTTGTTGCATCCAACTGAGTTCCACTTACCTGTTACCAGTACCATCAACTTCAGTTTGTTTTTGGGCCAGCCATGAAAGCGCAATACAACATCATACATTTTATTAAAACTCAGCTTATTTTCTTCTCTAAAGAACTCAGAACTGACATACTACCAGTCCCTTTACCGTGCCAGCGTGAATAGCAGTGTGCTTATTGGGACTGCTGCCACAGAAAAGGTGTGAACACCTTCAGCCCACCAGGGTTTGGCAGCAAAACCCCAGAACAGTAATGCAGCACTAACTTATTGAATTGATGGTAAGAGTTTTCATTCTTACTAGTGTGTCAATAGCGCACGGCAAACCTGAACCCAACTGAAGATCACATCAGTCTCCAGTCCAAAGGATGTTAATTTATTGTAAGCCTTTACCTAGTTTGTTTGTTTTACCTAGTAGCATTAAACTATTTTAATACCTGATGGAATCTGATTTTACTTTAAGACTATAAACGTTACTGCTGTAATATCAAAGAAGAACTGGTGTTGCCAACACACAGCTTCAAGGGGGGAAAGCACTTAGCAATAGACTTGGTAGGCTGGGAAATATACCTAACTTACAGAGTATATTTGCCTTACACCAAAGAAGGCTTCTGTCCAAAACTGCAGTGTTTATGGAGTGGGGGAGGGGTTTAAAATGGGAGGTGATGCCCCCATGTAAAATCAAAGTCTAGCCCGTTGTTAAGTTATAAATCAGTCTTAGCAAGTGAAATATTAAAATTTGGTCATGCTGCCCATCCAAGAACATGTTAGCCACTTTATGTTTGTTTGTTACTGATTCTTGTGTTTTTAAAAATCTCTAATGTCACCTCATCTGTCATAGGCCACACAGAACCTGTAGAACATGTTAAGAGTCTTTATGCAAGTCAGCTGTTTTGGACTTGATCTTGCATATCCTTTTTAATGTGATGTTAAATAGCAGTATTGTTTCTGGGGATGACATAATGAGCGGACTGGCTGCATTCTTCAAGATGATGAATAGGGTGTTTCCCCTACAGCTTTAGTCCTTTGGTATGGGCTACCTTTACAGCCTTCTTAGCATCACCATTCATTATGATGTCCCTCTATCCAGTTGGAACGAAATCGTGCTGCTCAAATGGGCTTCATCTGCATTATACATATCGGTCATTTGCGTTCATTGGCTCATGAACTATTTCTGAGCTGCTTTAGTATTGTCATGAAGGTGGTTGCCCGACAGGCTTCATTCTTATGTTTGAAATAAGTGACATCTTTGAATTCCAATAGTATATGTGAGCTCTCAGCATCTGTCACCACCCTTCTGAGCAGCGTTGGGTTTAATGGTTGAGACTCTGATGGCTCCATCATCACTTTTGATCATTTTGTTGTTCTCCTCATGAAACCAGTCATCAGAAATTGCAGGAAACTGTTTACCTCCTCTGCCGCCCCTGGTCACATGCAAAAGCAGAAAAGGTATCTGGATGCTTCTCTGGAAGTGTCTGAAGTGTGCAAACAAGTATTGGTAACTTGAGAGCATAATCTATGGCATCTGAAGCAAATGTTTATACACTCCTTAAGTGTATCCACATACATCCAAAGCTGAATGTACAAAAACTTACAGTATGAGGTATAAAAGAAAGGACTAATTTTATTACAGTATCTCAGTACTGAAATTGTGCCGATTGGCTTTGTTTTTCCTTGTCCATTCTTTCATAGAATCAGTATCTGTTAGGAGAGTGTTATCAGTGTTTCCAATTATGTTTAAGTCTGAAGGAAGTGTAAGGTAGCAAGACACTCTCTATGAATATACCTTGCCCTATTGACATTGGAACCTGTAAGATATATCACATTTGCATTTATTTATTTATTATATCCTACTTTTCTCCCACAATTGAGATCCAAGGCAGTAAAATTTGGCAACACCAGTGCTAGCCATGCCAGCAGTCCATCTCCCAAACACTAGTCATTTCCTAAGTAAATTTAAAACCGGCATTTCAATTTAAAGGGCTATCTGTTCCACACACAAGCTGGTTAGCCATTTTTACTATTTTTTTTTAATTTGAATGTTGAATTTCTAATAATGTCCATTGTATGTCATCCTGCATTAGTAGCCCCATAAACCATGGAAATGATTGGGTTCTTTAGCCCCTTTCACGCTAGTGAAGCAAATCAATTGAGAAATTGATTGCTGTTTGTCCTATGTTTGCAACCATTTTGGAAAATACTGAGACACTCAAGTACTATTTACCCAGATTTTAACATTACTGCATGTACAAAATTGCAAGAGCAAAATTTTAACTAAAGGATCCTTCACATTTCAGGAATCCGGGTCTCTTCACAAAATGCAGCCCTGTGTCCCAAGTTCACCCCATCAGAAAAGCGATTGATTATGGCAGAGGCATCTTTAATTGTGTCACCAACATCTTCTCAAAGATTAGAATGATTTCACAATTTGCTTTGTCTGTGCAAAGTTTAGGAACCAATGAGATTAGATATTCCTTCAGATATATCCTGTTGCATCTTTTACTTCAGTCTGTATTCCCATCTCACACATATGCTGAGAACCTAGCTTTGCAAGACTTGCTGCCTTAACACAGATGACAATTTGCTGCAGATAATATGATTTGTTTGGTGTTGCTAGCTTTTTATTCATGGATATATAATTTATGTTTGGAACTTCTTGCACATGTGCGAAAATGTGTGTAATACTTTTTTTGCCACTCGGTTCAATGCCACCTAATTCATTGAGACAAGCCCTTTAAACAGTTCACGTAGCTGTGTAACAAGACTCTGAATAGGTCCAGTGTCAAACTTTGATATTGGTACAAAGTTTCCTTCCCCCTTATCACAGAACAGCACCTTTTCCCCATATGCAGATTATTCCGAGGTGATCTGGCTGATTCAGAACTTGATTTTTATAATGTCCTAAGTCCACAAGAATGCCATTTTATGCCCAACTTTTCAGGCTTTTGAGTAATGTTCTTGCACATTTTATTATACTTTCTGATTGTTTTACTAATGTTTAAAGTACACTGCTTTCATCACAAAACAATCAATTCTTTGTGCTTCTTTTGGAAAGCACTGTACTCTGAATGGCAGCTAAAGTGATACCAGCTCCTCTGCAATGTATCTTTTGTTGGTAATTTATTTCAAATCTGCAACACAAAAAAGCAAAATTGTTTGCTGTTACCTATAATTATAAATTGGCCATCTGAGGAAAAGCATACCCTGGGCTTTCAAAAGGGAACCCTTGGGATACTACCCCCCACCACACACACACACTAGACTTTGGACTGAACATTCCAGTGGACACTGAATATACCCTGAAAGTTAGGATAGTGTACAGACACATCATTTTGCCTACATAAATGTAAAATGGTCTATACTAGCCCCTAGAGGAAGTGAGAAAATTTGTGTCTGAGGTTTAAAATGTATCTGATTATATGAAAACAATACAGAGTGTTGATTGCCATTAGTGACACATTTTTCTGTTCCTCTTCACTACTGTGTTATCTTCAATAGCCATACAATTTTCTGCCCACTTCAGCTAACAGGCAAAACCCTCTCTGCATCTAAGCAGCCAGTATCCCCAATCACAGGGTACAAGCTGCAGCCATTTGATTCAGCATTCATGCTGAAGCTATACAAGCCTGGGTCTGGTTAGTGCCTTGAAAGGAGACATGCTGGGAACCTTGTTTACAGCTTCCTGTTCCATGAAGTAAGAAAGATAGCATATAAATAAATTTAGTAAAAGTATGTGACTACATTCCCTGCTTACTTGTGCCATTCTCAACTCAAAACTAGTGGCTGCGATTTTGCTGTCTTCTGCCTGCTGCTAAAGTAATCCCTCTTCCAGCAGGTACCATATACCAAGGTTTGCAGCAGAGATAGCACCCCATCATGTATTCCCCATACCCTCTTTCTCTTCTATGAGAAAGGTCTCATAAAGTGGTGTCTTGGATCTACTATCCTCTCAGGCCCCATTTGCAACTCTGGTCTCCAGTTCTTTTTAATTCAGAAGGCATCAGAAGGTGATAGTGAGACCTACATGCTTATTGCAGCATTGTAGAACTCCCAGGTGCTGAATGTATTCAAACTGGATACCTATGTGGAATTTTATATCATAATCAGGTTTAAAGCTGCCATAGAAATGAGCAGAACAAGAATAGGTTTTTCCAGTGATCAATTCATCTCACCTGAAAAAGTTGGTTTTATTCCTAAATGAGAAGACATTGTATTGTGCTGAAATAATCTGCGATCTAATGTTGTGATGCTGTGCAACCAAGTAAGTATAATGGGATTTCCAGCTACAAACAAATATAAGGACTAGAAACCCTCTCAGAAGTTCTGTTAATATTATGTTATGAATACACTGAAACTGTAGTCATATAATGTTGCACATTTCTGTGGCCAGCCTTCTGTCTGAAACCCAATAGGACATGACTCCTAGGCAAGAAAACCTGAGACGGATGATATTTTAGCTGCAACCCATATGACATGGCATCTACATCATGGGATTTATTTTTAAAGTTCTCTCTGAAAATTTTGGATGCTTAGTGAAATAATTTTTGGCGTGAACAGTAACCTTTATATTGTGTGCCATAACCAAAACTCCTAATTAAACTTTTGACTGGGTTAGATAGAACTACTCCTGCTTGTATAAAGGCCTCCACCGCCTCCTCCTTCTCCCCCCTCCCCCACTTCTTGGACTTAGGTCTTGAACAATAAGGCTAAAAGAAAACTTACCTAGAACCCATGTCTAAAAACATCCCCCTTTGACACTTCTCTGCAGCCTCTAGAAATCGAGCAACAAAATAAGTGCGTTTGGAGTCAGAATCCTCTAAGAGGAATTGAACCTTTTGCTCTGATGTTGCTAAAGGAAACATATTTCATTTATCAAAAGATGGCATAATCCATTTTATCCAGGTTTTCCAATAAGGGCATTGCAGGAGAGTACATAAAAGAGAGTCCACCAACTGGAGGCGGCAGAGACAAGCGACTGGAAATGGGGATCCCAAGCAGGCAACCCAACAATATCATTGAAAAGGGGCAATTAAACCGTGCATGCAAAAAGGATCTACATAATGTTGAGCTAACCAAGGATTCTAAATAAGAAGGGAGTTTACCCCAAGATGGAAGGCCCAAGGCAAGCAGAGAGCACGTCCTCCCCTAGCATCAAAATGGGTATAGCTCTTATCTCTAGCATACATCAGTTTGAACACTGTTTTCTGTATTTACTGAGGAAGAAGAAAGATCCTCCACCTTAATATTTGTAAAAGGTAACTTCTGTTCAAAAAGCTGGAGCCAGGGAGCCTTATAAGAACCTCTGAGGCTTAGGCTTACTAAGCTACCCAGGAACAGGATTGTATAAAGGCTAACATATATGCAGTTAAAACACCAATTTGATTCATTTCAAAAAGGATTGCAAGTGTATGATTTAGGGGAAAGAATCACAGTAGATTGGATCCAAAATCCCATGAAAACAGCTTTCAGAAGTGAATGTTGTCACCTTCTCCTTTCTGTAACTCTACAATCCTCCAAAAGCCACATCTCTAGAACTTACAGAGATAACAGAACAGGGAGAGAGTTATAGTAGATAAAATTGGTGGAAATTGTGCCCTTGAATAAACTCCTGCTGTATTCACTGGGGGAGGAGGGATTTCCATCAATTCCACCTACTCACTTCAAGCCCCTGCACCACATCACACTCCCTGCAAGGGTCCACAACCATACAGTGTGTTTTTTCAGGGAACATGGGGCCCCAGGATAAAGAGGAAGGCATCTCAAGATGCCCTGGGTGAGTTCTGCCCCACTTATGGAGATTTGTACCTTCGTTGTACTATTTTGCTGCAGTTTCAATATCCAGGTTTTCCATTCCATGAAGCGCAGGTACTCATGCAAAGTATTAAAACAAAATGGATATTGTTTAAAAAATAATTTTCACCATTCACTCATTTTTTGGGTTACAACTTTTAGCCTTGCTAAAATTAAACTGTACTGTGATACAGCAGAAGGTAAGGAGTAGACATGGGCACGAACCGCATTATGAACAAAAAAAACCCACGAACCGCCTGATCGTCTGTTCACAATCCGGCGGTTTGTGAGGGTCCACGGCCAATGAACCAGCGTTTGTTGGAAGCCTGGTTCGTTGCATTCGCCCGCGGTTCGTGAAGCCAGACAGTTAGGCACCACCAATCAATTCCCTTGGAAACGGAGCTAGAGGAATGCCTGAACTCTGTCTGCACTCCTTCTGTCACCCTGGAATCCCGAATTGAAGCCCAGCTTACTTCGACTGGCAGGTCTTCCTTCCAACCATAGAGCTGCAAATTGGTTACAATTGGTTACATGGTAGAAGACACCCGGGGGGAGGGAGGCGGAAGGGGGGTGTTCTGTAGCCATGGGCACTCCAATCTCATCCCTGCAAACCCTGATAGGCAGTTCTGATGGCCAACCCCTTGTACACTGGGCCAACGTCAACTGGTGGCTCTAATTGTATTGAGTGGGAGTTTCCTGGGGGCCTCGGATCGAAGAGGGTATAACTCCAAGATCCCTATTGCAATCTTGACCAAACTTGGATGCTGGCTGGAGAGCCTGCTAAACACTCCCTGTGAATACGGGCTCTCTAAGCACAACGGGGGCTGTTCCGATGCCCACAAACCATGAAACGGTTTGGTAATGAGAAATGTTCATTACGGTTCATTTGTTCGGGTTCAGAGCCGGCACCGAACCATGAACCACAGGTTTGTTAATTTTTTTTGGTTCGTGCCCATGTCTAGTAAGGAGGCAAAAATAAATATTTACACTGACAGGAACAGAATGTTATATGCAAAATGTATCACACCAAGTCATTCCAGTAAGATTTAAAAACAAACATACATTACTGAACAATATTTTTATGACCATTTTGGCGCTGGTCCATTTTGGTGCTGTATTACATCCATACACAAAAATTACTACTACGCAAATTTTGTTGTAAAAATACTTTACTTTACTTTACTTTAATTGAATTTTTATACCACCCATCTCCCGAAGGACTCAGGGTGGTGTACAGCAAAAATAAAACATACAAATATAAAACAATAAGAATATAAAATATAAACATATTAAATAGTTTAACTCAGAACAGGACAACTCAATTAAAACACATTTAGGCCAGCCCCGCTTGTTGGAATAATAACGTCTTAAGGGCACGGCGAAAGGTGTGTAGGTCAGGGACCATACGTATCTCCGGGGGCAATTCATTCCAGAGGGCAGGTGCCCCGACAGAGAAGGCTCTCCCCCTGGGGGTCACCAGCCGACATTGTTTGACCAACGGCACCCTGAGGAGTCCCTCTCAGTGGGAGCGTACTGGCCTGTGGGAGGCTATCGGTAGCAGCAGGCGGTCTCGTAAATACCTAGGCCCTAAGCCATGGAACGCTCTAAAGATGGTAACCAGCACCTTGAAGCGCACCCGGAAGACCACCGGAAGCCAATGTAGCTCGCGCAGGAGAGGTGTTACATGGGCGCGCCGTGTCGCTCCCATAATCACCCGCGCGGCCGCATTCTGCACTAATTGCAGCCTCTGGGAAGTCCTCAAGGGGAGCCCCATATAGAGAGCGTTACAGTAGTCCAGACGGGAGGAAACGAGGGCATGGGTGACTGTGCGCAAGGCGTCCCGATCCAGAAAGGGACGCAACTGGTGAACCAGGCGAACCTGATAAAAAGCCTCCCTGGCCACGGCCGACACACGATTTTCTAACGACAGCTGCGCATCCAGGAGGACACCCAAGTTGCGAACCCTCTCTGTGGGGGCCAAAATCTCACCCCCGATAGTCAGCGATGGAACCAGCTGGCTATAACGGGGCGCCGGAAACCACAGCCACTCAGTCTTGGAAGGGCTGAGTCTTCTTACGTTATTATTGTTTTAAAAATCATGAAAAAAATAAATAACAGCTCCACTTCTACTTTTTATACCAATGTAGTATATATGTTTATCATTTAATATAAATAGGATTGTCACTTTGCAATGAACTCCCAACACCTTACAAAATATCAGTTAAAAAGAGCCCCCTTACCAGCTTTCCTGCATATACTCTTCCTCTCTTACTTTCATTACATGTAACAAAGAGGCTAACAAAGCAAGCAGGTCTAATCAGAAGACTCATTTTATTGAATGGGGCTTATTCTCGGGAGTGTGTTCCACGAAACAAAAGCTTGCCTAAACATCTTTTAACTGTGCTTTAAGGAACAATATGCATGGCTGGTAGCAATCAGCCATAAAAGATAGTTGGGTGTATGCTGTGGCATAGTGGTTGGGTTGTGAATCATCACTCTGCTGGTTCAAATCCCATTACTGCCATGAGCTCAGCAGGTGGCCTTAGGTAAGGCACTCCCCTCAGCCCCAGCTCCCTAGCTGTTTTGTGGGGACAGTAACACTAACTTTGTTCACCACTCTGAGTGGGGCACTAATCTGTCTAGAAGAGCAGTAAATGCAGTTATTATTATGGTGATCATGTAAAGGAAGTCTGGTTACATACTGTAATCACACTGAAATATTAAATGCAGCGTATTACTATGATTCTCTTTTTAAAGTCGTGAGCACATACACACTTTAGGCAGCAGCATAACCAGGCCACTGATTTTTCATTCATGCTGACGTCTGGTGACTACAGACATGCGGGGGGGGGGGGGGGGTTGAGAAGAGTATTTTTTTGGATTTCAGGAAGAGCATAAATACTGATATTCCAGATGTATTAAGGTTCTCTTATTCCCTATGGGGGATCTGGAGGTGATGGACTGGCTGTTTTTTAACTAAATTATATCAAACTTGCACTGTAATGTATTTCTGTGGAGACCATTCAACTCAGACAGCATTCCTGGCTCCCATTATAGCCAATGGGCATTCAAGCATCTCCCCTTGTTCTCAGTTAGCATTTGTCATTCGTTTTAGAACTCCTCTCAATAGGACAGATCAAGAAACTTTCCTGTCTCTCTGCAATTAAGTTACTCTCCAACATTTTCAATATCGGTAATTTAGTTCGATAATGCCGTACAAGTCCAAATTTGGACCTCTTTTGGATTGATCTCGTGGACTCAGGCCAGCTGAATGCGCTACCCATTCTGGGAGCAACCCTATGCATACTAACTTAAGAGCAAACTGAAAGCGGTGGAGTTGTCCGTGGTGTAAATGTGGCCACCAACGGACAGAGGCAGCATGTTCAGCTACCTACGACTGAATGGACAACAGGCCGGAGTTACACTACAGCCAGAAGCGCGTTCTTGGGCCGACGTCCGAGCCTGTTCCCGGCCTGCTATTTTCACGTCCAGGCGCGCACATGGAACCCGGGCGAGAGAACCCGGAGAGCCCCTTTCGAGCTGCCAGCCGCGAACGTTCGCAGGCACCCAGGTAGCCCCTCCTTCCTCTGCCGTTTCCCCTACACTCCAGCCCCGCCTCACTAGGAAGGGGGGGGGGAGGAAGAGAGATGGAGGGGGCCGCGGACGGCGTGGTGCTGGGAAGAGGAAGCGGGGCAACGCTGCCAAGCAGCGACTGGCAGGGTCACGAACTCTGACCTTTCACAAGAAAACGACAACCCCCCCTCTCCCCCCACAAACAAACAATAACAGACAACCACCCCGCCCCTCTCCTTCCTCGCGGGACACTTTAACCCCTTCAGCACCACCGCCTCTTTCTCCCGGGGGAGGGGGGGCCAACTCAGGCCCAGACGAGGCAGCTGCAGCCGGGTTCTTTTGGCGCCAAATCCTGAGGTAAACGAAGCCTTAACCCCTTATTTTGTGGGGCCGCGCGTGTCTGGCTGACGGGAGTGCGGTGGGCGCGCTCAGCGGCAGTGTATCGAGTCCGATAGCGGAACGTCCGGGCGGGCGTGGGGCGTGTGCGTGTTTCCTAGCGAAGGAAGCCTAGTTGGGTGCATTGGGTGCGGCGGTGGCGTCTTCCCCGGGGCAGCGGTGGCTGGGATGCTAGCGCGAGGCTAGGCAGCAGCAAACGAGGAAGGAAGATGGAGTCTGAGCGGGCGGAGGCAGTGGCTTGAACCCGACCCTTTTACCTTTGCCACCGGGAGGGCGGAGGGGAGGGGGCGGCGGGTATTTTGCATACGGGGCAGCCCGTCGCCATCTTAGCGGCCGTCTCCCCCCCCCCCCCGACCGTTAAGAGCAGCCGCTTTATACATTCGGGGCGGCCGCGCGTGACAAGGGGACGCGCCAGAGGCGAAGGAGGAAAACAAGGAGGGCGGAGAGGCTAATGGCGGAGCAGAGGAACTTGGCTACCTGCCAGCTCCGCCATCTTGTACCTCAAATGCTTTTTTCCTCTGTCGTTCCCCCGCCTCCCCCTGTGCTGGGAGGCGGAACAAAAGCCTGAATGGCGTCAGAGTTGACCAGTTGACATCGTGGACCGGGGGGGCGGGGCTTTCATGGGTTATGGAAAGAGCGTATTGGTTGAGAGGAGCATGTGGGAAAGGTCTGTTTATTCTTAAACCGTGTGGAATGGAACGAGCTTCTTAATGCGTCGGTCTGCCTTGTAAGAATTTGTAGTTGCTGCTGTGGGTTGTGTTCATCCATCGTGGTCGAAGATGGACACAGTTCCGAAAGCCCTTCAATAGCGAACCGAGCTGTTCAATAGAAAAATCCGTTCGGATTTAGGAGTGTGGCAGTGCCATCAGATTGATTAAACAACTTTGAGCCTCTTCAGGCTTTTGATGACAATAAATGCTCTGTTTGCATTTGCTTGCATTTAAGTTTAACAGTATCTCGTTAAGCGAATAGATGATATTCGTTACTACATGGGAAGGCAAAGCACTGGACTGGGGATAAGTGGTGTAGTGGGAACTAACCCAGTCTGTTACTGTTGCTGCAAAGTGGCGCAGACGTCTCCAGTAGAGCAATCATGGAGGGAAAACACAGAATCCTTTCTCCTGAGGCCCTCGAGGTTTCTCTAGAAGAGCAGTATGTTGCTTTAAAGGAATGAATTAGGAAAGTGTTAGTTATGTCAATTTCAGAACCAAGAGCAGTGATTGATCTGAAAGGAGAGCAAGGGCAGTTTTGGAAAAGAAGCCCAATCCATATCAGTGGCCTAAGTGATGCATGGATAGGTGAGAGGTAAACTCTCTAGCTTCAGTCTTTGCTATCCAATGCAAACACTGAAGATAGGCAGTCTTCTCCACTTGGAGAGTAAGTAGGTATTTATTTATTTTCTTTCTTTCTGAGACTCAAATCAGATTATACAGTGCGAGTCAGTACAGTCAGTTTCAAAGACATTTTTAGTAAATGTAATGGGTATATACATGTGAATTTGCAAAGCTGTAAAACTAGCAATTACTTAATACAAAGTTGAAGAAAAGCTAAACATAACATAAACAATCCTAACACTGACACATTTAACAACAAATAAACTGTCCAGTAGAATCATATTTACAGCAACAGACAGTACAAGTAAAGTCTAACGTCCCTGTCTTTTTACTTATACATATCTTTGAGACTATTTCCTTACAGTACAGTCGTCCGAACTGAGTAAAGCACCCTCTTGAATAATTCAGTTTTGCATAGTATGTGAAAAGCCAGGAAAGTGAGAGCTTTAATGACCTCTTCAGGTAGGTCATTCTATAAGGTAGGGGCCACCACAGAGAATGCATGTATATGGGCAGCTGTTAATTTTGCCCATGTGCAAGGTGGCACCTGCAGAAGGCCATGCTCAGATGTATGAAGCTGCTGTGTTGGAAGAACACAGGGAGAGAGGTTGTCCCATTGATAGGCAAGATGAAAGCCGTGAAAAGCTTTCTATGTGATAACCAATATCTTGAACTGAGCCCAGTAGCTGATAGGCAGCCAGGGAGTGATTGCAAGATGGGGGTGATATTCATGGGCCTCCTAGCTTCCGATAATAAAACAAGCTGCTGCATTCTGCACCAGCTGAAGTTTTTGATTTAACATAAAGGGGAAGCCTATAGTAGTATGTTGGTATTGGTGTGGTGAGGCTGGGAAAACACTAGAAGTAGTTATTCCCCATCCATCAGCAGTCTCAGTATATCTATAAAAGCCTTTTGAAAACGTTTCATTGTAAGCTAGCACGATCCTGACTCTGGGTGGCCCAATTCTCAGCGGAAGGGATCCCTCAAACAGTGCACTCACTGAGGGTCAGACTAGATGTGCAGGTTTTTAAAGAGGTTGGTCCAGGTTCCCCAGAGCCAACTCAGGTTCCCTGCATCCACACAGTGGGAAATGGGTGTTAAAAAATAAAGGATAACTCAGACTGCCTCAGAACACCACCATGGGGGAAGAAAGACCCGCCTCCCCCCCTCCAGCTGTTTTCCCACATCAGAATAGCATGGGGGGTTGCCTCCATGTTTTTACTGCTCCACATGCACAGAACACTCCACATGGAACAGCAAAAACAGAGATCCATCCCTGCTCGCTATTTTTGAAAAATGGTTTGAGCGGGGAGGGAAGATGCCTTCTTCCCCCTTCAGAGGCATTCTGAGATCATTTGGGCTCTATTTTAATAGCCATTCCCCTCAACTGCTTTGTGTCTGTGGGGAACCCAAACCTGCATGTCTAGTTTGATCCCAGAGACACATTATTACTCTAGGTTCTCCTTGCAGTTTACAAGATATCTTTGCACAAACTACCTGTCCTTCATAATGACATGGTTTTTACTAATATTGTTTTATTAGTTTAAAAAAATTACATCTTGCATTCTTGAACATTCAAAGCAGTTTTTTAAAAAATCAAAGTTACATATTTCAGCAAAAACTATTCAAAACCATTGGTAATGAAATACAAAATCACAACCTGCTCCAAAAAACTGTAAATTGAAAGGTCCAGCCTCAAGAACAAACAATGAAGCCCAAAAGAACGCCACAGTCATTGGAGCACAAAAATAGAGTACAGTAACAGTACAACCATCCAGAAATAATGCTCCAAAAATCCATCTTCCAAAAGTATGCTGAACTGCCTTGCACGTTTTCTAAACTTTCTGGATAGGTTGCCTTGCATAGCTTATGTAACAGACCATTCTAAAGGGACATGGCAACTACTGAAAAAAAAAACTCTTCTAGTAGTGAGATGTATCTCTTAAAAAGAAGGCCCCTCTAGTAGGCTGTCTGTACATGTAGAGTTGTTTCAGCAAAAGGTGATGGTCAAGCCCAGTTAGTGTCCCTTGTGAACTCTATATGCACCCCTAAATGGTTTCTCATCAAGAGAAAGCCGAGGCCCGCTTCTCCACTTTTACATACAGTTATCTGTGTCAGACATGCAGAACTTCTCTGACAAACAAGTTGTAGCAAAAAGGATTTCTTGAAGATATAAATCAAATTTGAAAACTTCTGCTTTAGTGTCTAATGTTTCTTCATACAGAATACCCAAAGACATGTGCATACCACCAAAGTGAATAGGAATGAAGGCCTCCAGCCTGCATGTTACAATCACAGGCATTTCCCTAGTTTCTTTATAATGAGAAATGGCATCCCAAAGACATTTGCAATTTCCCTTACCTGCAATCAATATTCTCAATGTAAATTAAACAGGTAAGCACTATGTAGAATCAGCCAGGTCCGTATGTCCTCTTAGATTTAAATCATTAAGAGTTAGAATATATCACCAAAGCTACGTTGATGCAGCTTGTTCTGGTTAAACACTAGCCTTCTACTACAGTAAACACCAAAAGCAGAAAACGTAATACTGTTTTTTTTCTTCTGAATTAGACAAAGCCTTGCCTATTTTATGAAACAAGCCATGGTATTGTCTGTTCTGAGGTCCTAATGTAAGTACTGAACCATTATAGTTCCTCTGAACTTCTTTGGCATACTCAGAGAAGGAAGAGAAATGGGTCAGATGGTCACATTGCACCAGTCTTGTTAGAAGCATTGAGAATCTCTAATCATGTCTGTCTCCTAGCCTTGCACAAAGAGAAAGCCTGACATCCCCTGCCCCCATGTCCTCTGTTCACACTGTTCCCATGCATGGGATCTGTCTCACCAACCTGGCACAAGCAAACAATCCTTATGAGTTCTCTGCAGTGAACAGTGAACTTGGAGGAGGGGAGGAGTCTCCTTGTTCATGTCCACAAATGTGATTGCCACAGTTTCTAATCCCAGTGGCAACATTGTGATATTATTTTTTTAACCTTGAAGTTGTTTTATTAAAGAGGTGACTTTTTAAATAAAGCGATTTTACAGTTGTAGTGTAATAAACACCATTTTCTTAAAAAATATGCGGCATAGTATGTTCTTCTGGCATAAAGTTATACTGTATATTTAATTGTTTTGGGCAAAATGCCTAATTTTTCTGTGCCTAACAGAAGCTATTGATATCCCTCCAAACAGGTTTTCTAATGATCGTCCTTCACCATGACAACCAATATGGAGGTGCTGGCTCAGCAGATCGTAGAAACACAGCAGGTGGCTGAGGTGAGTGATGGATGGTATTACAGTAAATCACACTTGGTTTTTAAACAGGCAAAAGTAATTGATTTCTGTTTATGCCTGATCAGATCTAGTAGAAATTATTCATAATATGCTGTGATTATTACATCAGCAAATATAAAGCCATTTTCGGTCCTTATTTAATATATCACAGTTCACCTGTATACTATACAATATCCATCAGAAGTATAGGAGTCTGCCTTCCCCTATCCACTAATTGTAGTTTGTCATACAGCGAGCTGCTAGGTGAGTAAGAGTGGGATGGTCTTAATTCTCCAGATACGTCACACATCTTTCTTGGTCCTAGCAGCAGCCTACCTGTGCAAGTGGTTGCACATATGCAGCAAGACTTCTGACTACCTCTTCTCCCAAGTACAGCTGTGTCTTCTACTGCATTAACATCAACTGTTAGGTTCTAGAATCAAAAATATAAAAGTAGGTCTGTTTATTGTTAGCCTTTTGGTATGAACTAATCCATAGTTTTCCAAATGCATTAATCTCATAACTTTGTGACACATTTTAAGGTCATGGGCTATTTTTCTAAAACCTCTGATTCTGGGGCCCTGTGGTCCTATGGTTATACAGTAGCTGTTAAGAGGATCTATTTATTTCTGATTGGTGAGTCAATGAAATCCTAAGCAAAATTACATATTTCTAAGCCCATTAACTTTAGTCCATTTAGAAGGGTGTAACTGTGCTTGGGATTGTACTGTGTGTGTGTGTGTGTGTGTGTGTATGTGTGTGTGTGTGTGTGTGTGTGTTACAGCTTAATCTGAATATACAACATGGGTAATATTGGTATTGTCTTCGGTCTAACAAGTTCTTTAATTTTAGTATAATATTTTTAATTACACTTGAATCCCACAGGTCTCCTGGTCACAGTGTACAGATTATTACAAACTGCTTTAAGATGGGCACTTTAAGATGGGCACATCTTACTTCCTGAAGAACAGCCAAAATCTATAACTATAGTTTGGAGTGTATTGTCGAAGGCTTTCACGGCCGGAGAACGATGGTTGTTGTGGGTTTTCCGGGCTGTATTGCCGTGGTCTTGGCATTGTAGTTCCTGACGTTTCGCCAGCAGCTGTGGCTGGCATCTTCAGAGGTGTAGCACCAAAAGACAGAGATCTCTCAGTGTCACAGTGTGGAAAAGATGTAGGTCATTTGTATCTACGGGGATAGAATGTTTTGTTAGCCTTGTGTTTTTCAGAACTGGAAACCATGCTCTGTTCATTCTTAAGGTTTCTTCTTTCCTGTTGAAGTTTTGCTTATGCTTGTGAATTTCAATGGCTTCCCTGTGCAGTCTGACAAAGTAGTTGGAAGTGTTGTCCAGTATTTTGGTGTCCTGGAATAAGATATTGTGCCCTGTTTGAGTTAGGCTATGTTCTGAAAAACACCAGGCTAACAAAACATTCTATCCCTGACAATAGCCCTGCAGAGAAGATTAGCACATCAAGTACCAATCCATATGCAAAAGAACCTCCTCAGGATACAGTGAAGCCTCCCGCCATTAGCATTCCACACCCTGGGAAACTCTTACAGGATGACTCAGCTCAACCCCACCCCTCCTGAGTAGATACAAATGACCTACATCTTTTCCACACTGTGACACTGAGAGATCTCTGTCTTTTGGTGCTACACCTCTGAAGATGCCAGCCACAGCTGCTGGCGAAACGTCAGGAACTACAATGCCAAGACCACGGCAATACAGCCCGGAAAACCCACAACAACCATAGTTTGGAGTGGTTTTCCTAAGAGTGCAATGCAGATTTCAAGTATTTGTAGTGGAGCTGTATTGGAGGCCAAACCATTCGGATAATGTTTTGTTTTTTTTTTTTTAAATTTTTTATTGGGTTAGAACATTAATATTTTTACATTACATTACATTCAATTTTCCCCTAATTTTTCGTTTCTAACCCCCTCCCTTTCCCCCCCTTTTTGTTGACTTCCAACAGCTTTCCCACCCTCTGTCCCTTTTCCCTTACTTCTATTAACTTCCTCTGTCTAAAACAAATATATATTCTCCATTATATTAAGCAGTACATCTTTAACTCTTTTACTTATTATACATCCAAACTATACTTCTTTAGATAAACAATTTATCCCATTTTCCAGTTTTGAATATTTCTATATATCATAAACCATAAAAATTTCCCACATTTAAATCAAACAATTTGATTTGTTCTCTATATATTAATCATTTCTTCTTTTTATAGTATTTCTATATAACTCATCACATAGTCAGTCGTTTTAACTCTTCTATACATTCAGTTTGGTGCATATAAGTCTTATCAAGTAAAAAAAGAAAAAAAATATTGTTAATTACTCAATCCTCATGTTTAAACCGTTAATTATTCTCTATCAATATTCTATCAATTAACCTTTACATATCTATATATATCTCAATCAATTAATTAATCTAACTGCTTATAAATTCACATTTCTCTTCCTCCCCCGGTAAAGTCACCCCTCTCTTTTATACTTTTATTGTACTTCAGTAGTTCTCAAACTGCCACAGTTTTCCTCCCACCTCCCACTTCTTCTCCAGATATTGTTTCAGCTTCTCCCAGTCTGTGTTAAACTGCCCTGAGTCCAGATCTCTCAGTTTTCTTGTCATCTTATCCATTTCAGCCATATACAGCAATTTGTAGATCCAATCTTCAATAGTTGGCACTTCTTGTACTTTCCATTTCTGCGCATACAAAAGTCTAGCTGCTACAGTCATATAAAATATCAACGTCCTATGATGGGCTGGAATTCCCTCCATTCCCAAGTTTAGCAGCAGGAGTTCTGGGTTCTTATTTATTTGAAACTGTAAAATTTCACTCATTTCTCTTATTATTTCCCCCCAGAACTGCCTAGCTACCTCACACGACCACCACATATGATAGAGGGAGCCCTCATGCTTCCTACATTTCCAGCATTTATTAGAAGTGTTCAAGTTCCCTAGCGCAATCTTCTTTGGTGTCATGTACCAACGATAAATCATTTTGAAAATGTTCTCTTTAATATTAATACATGTCGTTGTCTTCATTGTAGTTTTCCACAAGTATTCCCATGCCTCCATTGTTATTTCTTTATTAAAGTTTATAGCCCATTTCACCATTTGTGTTTTAACTATCTCATCCTCGGTATACCATTTCAACAGTACTTGGTATACCTTGGATATTCTTTTCTTGTCTTCTTTAAGAAGGGTCTGCTCTAGTTCCGAGTTCTCTGTTCGTATGCCCCCTTTTGCAGAGTCCGAATTGTATAAGTCTCTAATCTGTCTGTACTGGAACCAATCATAGTTAGGTGATAGTTCCTCTTGCGTCTTTATTCTAAGTTTAGATGCTTCAGTTTTGGTTATTTCTTTGTACGTTAAACATTGTTGTTCATTATCAACAGCTCTCGGATCTATCACCTCGTATGGAACCACCCACCAGGGGGTTCCTTCTTGTAGGTAAATTCTGTACTTCTTCCAGATTGTATATAAACTTCTCCTTACAAAATGATGCAGGAACATCGAGTTGACCTTTACTTTGTCATGCCATAGGTATGCGTGCCATCCAAAATTTTTTTTATATCCCTCTAGGGCTAATAGTTTCTTATTCTTTAATGTCATCCACTCTTTTAACCAAACTAGGCAGATTGCATCATGATAAAGTCTCAGGTTGGGCAGTTGCATTCCGCCTCTTTCCTTTGCATCTTGTAGAACTTTTACTTTCACTCGAGGCTTCTTGCCTGCCCAAACAAAATCTGATATTTTCCTCTGCCATTTTTCAAATTGTTTAGAGTCTCTGATGATTGGTATTGTCTGTAGCAAAAACATTACTCTTGGTAACACATTCATCTTAACTGCTGCAATCCTGCCCAACCATGACAAATTCAGTCTATTCCATTTGATCAAGTCTCTCTCTATCTGAGTCCATAATTTTTCATAATTGTTCTTGAACAAATCTATATTTTTTGCAGTCAGCTCAACTCCCAATTATTTCACCTTACTAGTTACTTCACAGTCCGTTATTTCCATTAACAATTGTTGTTTCTGCTTAGTCATGTTTTTGCATAATATCTTTGACTTCTTTTTGTTAATGAAGAAACCTGCCAAGTCACCAAACTCCTTGATCTTATCTATCACTTTTGGCATGTTCTCCAATGGATCTTCTACAATTAACATTATGTCATCTGCAAATGCTCTAATCTTGTATGAATAGTCCTTTATTTTTATTCCTCGTATTTCCTCATCTTGTCGTATTTGTATCATCAGAATCTCCAATACTAAAATGAACAACAATGGAGATAACGGGCAACCTTGTCTTGTTCCTTTACTAATCGTCAATTTCTTGGTCAGTTCATCATTCACTACAATTGCTGCAGTCTGGTCTCTATAAATTTCTTTAATTGCTCTGATGAATCTTTCTCCCAATTGTAGCTTTTCCATAGTGGCCAACAAAAAATCCCAGTTTAAATTGTCAAACGCTTTTTCAGCGTCTACAAAGAAGAAACCAACCTCTTTATCACAACGCTTGTCATAGTATTCAATAGCATTGATCACTGTCCTTAAATTGTCTCTTATTTGTCTGTCCGGCAAAAAGCCTGCTTGTTCTTCCTCTATGACTTCCGAGAGCCACCCCTTCAGTCTCTCCGCCAATATCTTCGCAAAAATTTTATAATCATTGTTAAGTAATGATATAGGCCTGTAATTTTTCACGTTAGTCAGATCTTGGCCCTCTTTTGGGATCAATGATATATTCGCTTCGCTCCAAGTGTCTGGAATTCTTTGATCCCTGAAAACTCCGTTCATCACCTCTTTTAGGAATGGTGCCAGTTCGTTGGCCATTGTCTTATAAAATTTAGCCGTAAGTCCATCTGGCCCTGGCGCCTTTCCTAGATTTGCGGATTGTATTGCCTTACTTATTTCCTCATCAGTTACTTCACTGTTCAACTTATTTCTCCAAGCTTCCGAGATCTCTGGAAGTTTGGTTTTCTCCAAATATGATGCTATTGATTCTTTGGTTACTTCTTTTTTATTATACAGCTTAGCATAGAATTTATAAAAGGCTCTACTAATGGTAGTCTGCTCCAGGTACGTTTTATTTTCTTCACAGATTTTATTTATTATTTTCTTTTCCCTTTTCTTCTTCAATTGCCATGCCAAATATTTCCCAGGTTTATTAGCACCCTCAAAAGCTTTTTGATTCAGTCTTTTAAGGTTCCACTCCAATTCTTTATTACTCATTGCTGTTAACTGTTCTTGAAGAATTTTGATTTCCTGATGTATTTTCTTTTTCCCTGGTCTCTTTTTTAACTGTGCTTCTTTGGCCTTTATTTTCTCCTCAATCTCTTGTCTTTTCTCCTCTTTCTTTTTCCTTGCTCTGCCATTTAAGTCCATTAGTATGCCCCTTACAACCGCCTTGTACGCGTCCCAAACTTTACTGGTTGGTACTTCTTTATTCACGTTGTATTGTATAAAAAACTTTGTCTCTCTTCTCAATATTTCCATATTCTCACTTTCCTGTAACAAGTCCTCATTTATTCTCCAGGCTTTCCTTTTTCTCCTTTTTCCAAATTTCCACATAATTGGATTGTGATCTGAGCCTACCATCGGCATTATTTCTACCTCCTTAGTCCATAACGCTAAGTCCTTTGAGGCCCAGATCATATCAATTCTTGATAATGTAAGATGCCTTGCAGAATAAAAAGTAAACTGTTTGGTTTTAGGATATTCTCTCCTCCATACATCTTCGAGAGTCTCTTGTTGAATCAACTCAAAAAAAAGCTTTGGCAATAATCCTCTTTTCTTTTGTGCTGTTGTAGTCTTTTTGTCTAGTTCCAAATCTGTCACTCCATTCAAGTCTCCAGCAAGAATTGTAAGGGAAAAGGGACAGAGGGTGGGAAAGCTGTTGGAAGTCAACAAAAGGGGGGGAAAGGGAGGGGGTTAGAAACGAAAAATTAGGGGAAAATTGAATGTAATGTAAAAATAATAATGCTCTAACCCAATAAAAAATTTTTCCAAAAAAAAAAAAAGTCTCCAGCAAGAATTATCTGGTCATATACAAGATCGTCTAAATGCTTCCTTAAATCCTCAAAGAAGCTTTCCTTTGCACCGTTAGGTGCATAAAGTCCGACTACCAACACTCTCTTTAAATTCCAATTACATTCCACTGCTACAAATCTAGCTTCAACATCTCTCATAACAAATTTTGGCTGCAGCTCCTCTTTTATGTACAACACCACTCCTCTTTTTTTCGTGTTTGAGGCCGCTACAAATTCTTTGCCCAATTTTCCAGATTTTAAATATTTTACATCCTGTTTTCTAATATGGGTCTCCTGCAAACAAACAATATCACATTTTTGTTTTAGTAGCCAATGAAAAATATTTTTCCTCTTATTCGGTGAGTTTAGTCCATTTACATTCCAAGATAATACTTTACACTCCATATTCATGGTTTTGTTGGTAAGTCTTTTTCATTGTCCTTGATAAATCTCTCCATCTCCCGCTCAGATCTGATGCGTTTTTTTGCCCCTCCAAACTCAAAGGACACTCCTTCCGGTAACTCCCATCTGTATCTAATATTCATGTCCTTCAAAGTCTGAATTAGCACTCTATATTTTTTCCTGTCCAGTAACACTGATCTGGGCAGTTCCTTCATTATGATAATCGTCTTGCCATCAATCTCCAATGGATCTTGAAATTGTTTTGTCACAATCCTCTCTTTCATGTTTCTAGTTGTAAACTGCACAATCACATCCCTTGGCAGTTTCCTCTGGGTTGCAATTCTCGAGTTCACACGGTACGCCACATCTAGGATAGCCACAATTTCCTCCTCCTCCTTCCCCAGGTAATCAGCCAACACCTCAGTCATCTGTTCTTGCGCTGACTTCCCTTCCACCTCTGGCAGACCACGAAAACGAAGCTGCTTCTCCATGTGTTTAGTTTCTGCAACTGACATCCTCCCCTTCACCAGTCTCATCTCTGTTTGTTGCGTGTCTATTAAATTCTCCATCGCGTCTTCTACTGTTTTAACTCTCTGCTGCGTTCCTTGTAATTCACTACTAATCGTTTCCACGCCTTTTTTCACTTCTGACAGCTCCGACTTTACTGTCTGTGTAACTTCTTTGACCTCTTTAATAAGCTCCAATTTCGTGTCCTTAAGTTCTTTCATCATGTCTATAAGTTTTTTGTCCAAATTTTCTATTGCCGATTGCCACTCTTTTTTCGACATCGTGGGGCTTGCTTTAGCTCGCTCCCACGAATCTGCTCTCTTCCTTAGCTCCGTGGCGTATATTTAAACGTTTTCCTTTTTTTCAAATGTCCCAATCTTTGCCAAAATTAATTTTTTTGTATCCAAAATGTCGGGCGTCTTTTCTCTATGGTTTCTCTATGTTATTGTAATCCAAGATGGCCTACTTCCTCTTCCGCTGAAGCCGCGACCCTTCCCCTTTCAAAAATGGCGATTCCCTACTTCCTGTCCGTCGGCAAGGGCCGCTTCCCTCCAGCCACTCTATTGTTGTTACGCACTTCCTGTCTCCCGTCTTCCCACAGCAGGTCTCGCGATGGTGTCTTTTTCCCACAGCTCCAAAACCACAGGTATTCAAAACAATAGTCCGATTCTTGCAATAACTTCTTTAAATTTAGTCTCTTTTAAAATACAACTCCTGCCGAGTCTTCACCTCCTTTTCACTAGTCTGTTGCAGTTTAAAAATCTACTTTCTTTCCTCTCTGTTTTTATCAATCTGTCCCGTTTCAAGAAATAGCGATCTTTACCTTCTCTTCAACTTTCTCGGGTTGTAATCGCTGTTTCGATCTTAAATTCTCCTCTCGACTTCCCTCCCCGATCGAAGCTTGGGTATGTAGGTCTTATGCCAGCCGAATTGGCCCCAAAACTGCCGCAGAGATTATAGCCGACCCGTCGCAAGGTGGGACCTCAAGGATCGGGGGGGAGACTCCTTGAGTAGAGCCCCCCCCTCGTCCGAGATCTAGCTCACCCTAGGGTCTTGAGCGTTCTTTGCCTGCTCCCCGCCTGAGAGCAGTCGGCCGCGGGTTATTTTCACCCCTCCGGCCGGTTAAAACGGCAGTCCGGTCAGCTCCGCAAATGGAGCTGCGTTAGACCTCCATGAATCCCAAACCGGAAGTCCTATTCGGATAATGTTTTGAACATTTTCAAAAGTTTTAAATCTAGACGTACCTCTTAAGTGCTTTTCTCCTGAATTATTTGGCAGACATTCCTAAAAAATATTAAGAATTGGTACTATGTGGATTGCTCTGTTAATTTCTGTCTTACAAAGAAATGTCAGAATATGTTGTAATTATGTAATCAAAATATGGTACTGATGTCTTTATATCTGTCAATTCCATTGCTGGTTTTATATTTCATACTCTTCTAATTTTTTAGAAAACATTGGTGACCAAACCTGCATGCTTAGTTTTTTCTCTTATGTCTGGCTTATGTTTAGAAGACTGGTATGCATGAACTGTTGGGTCTGAATATAGTTAAGCCTGAGATAACAATTGTTGCCAGGATATGTTATCTAATAGGCTTGTGGACATCCATTATAAGTGATTTCAGTCTCCCTTGCTCAGTCAGAGAAGATGTATTGAAATGTATCTTTCAGTGTGTGACCAGGAGCCATTTTCAATGACTCCATCTGGTGATAAGACTGTTATCATTTTTGTAAGGTTCAGTGCCATCATTCATTTAATTCTGAATATGGTCACAAAGTATGGATCAAAAAATCTACACAACTGAGTAATTTTACAGACAGAGGGTGTTTTCCTTCAACTGCAGGGGAACCTCTATGTTTGATAAAACAAATTGGTTTTTTAAAAACCTTGAAACCAGATAAATATTGTGTGTGAATGCCCAGATAATTTAAAAAAACAAAAAGGTCTTGTGATGCTGCATTGCAAAGATCTTGGCTGCTGTTTGGGGATGGGGTTGCATAGCAACTTCAGTAAACTTTGCTGGGTTGGGCAGGGAAGAAAGCACTGGTGGTGGTATTGCTGGTTGTGGGAAGCAGATGATGGCAGCCAGTGACAAAGAAAAAAACAAGCAGGCCAAGCAGGCAGGAGAGTGGCTGGTGGTGACAATGACAGTGGCTGCCACCCCCAGTCAAAGAAGGTAGGCAAATGCTGAGAGCCAAAGGGAGAATGTGAGTGGTGGCAGTAGCCACCACCGCTGCCGGAAGTAAGGGGAGAACAAACCTCAGCAAACAGGCAAGCAAGCGTTTTGCAGCAGTGGCTGGCAGGAGGTGATGGCCCCCACTGGGAAGTGAAGGCAAGCAAGTGGAGGTGAATGGGAAGAACAGTGGATGATATCGTTGCCATATGGGTGGTGGATGGGCAGATGGAGGAAGAAGGCAGAGACTGGGTGGGGAAGTGAGGAGAAAGCAGTGATATTGATCTGAAGGATACTGGAGCCAGTATGGGGAGAGTATCTTCCCTATCCTGTGAGTTCATTGTGGATCCCCTCTTATATCTTCATAAATTAAAGGCTAAATTGCCACAAAACAGTCTACATCATGGGTGTATATTTGGTTAATGTTGAAAATTATATGGTGCAGAATGATTTATTTATGTATATAAATCATTTGTCCCGCCTCAAAATGTTCTCAGTACTACTAATGAGAGATTAAAATTTCAAAATGACTTTGTAAACGAGAAGAGTACTACCTCCGATGAACCATCAAAAATATGGTCACAAAACCATACTTTGCCAAATGAAGAGCAAGATTTGAGTCTAGTAGCACTTTAAAGACCAACAATATCTGATAAATCTCAAAAGCTTATAGTATACCCTAAAGATCTCATTGATCTTTAAGGTGCTATTGAATTTGCTGTACTGAAGACCAGCACAGCTATCCACCTGAAACTTTGCCAAATGAGATGTCGAAATAGCTTCAGATCCAAAAAAATATTCAGTATCTATTTATGACACTCATGTTCTTCTGAACAACTGTCTGAAACAGAATTGATTTGAGCTGCCTCCTAAAAAAACAACAGAGTAGAGCCAAGCAGTTGTCCTGGGGAGGGAGTGCCATAACCTATGGTGGCTAACAAAAACCTATGTTCTTGTTAGCCACCATTCTAGCCTCAGTGTTAGCTGATGACTTCAGCAAGTGAATAGGCTTATATGACAATGTGCATGTGGTCCTTAAAGTACTTGATACCTAACTTTTTAGGACATTATAACAGTGTGGTCAAGCTTTAGCAGGCTGAATTTGACTTCTTGATTATACCATTTATGAATCAAGTCAGTTTCATGAGATCACAAAGGCATTTCAGGTTTAGGGTTAACAGTTTTGGCATTTAGTAGTTGGTAGACTTGACATCTATCTAACTAAATAAATGAGATACCACTTTTCAATATTGTGGGCTTTAAATGAGTACATTGTTTCAAATAGCATCTTACCACTGCCAAGTGCAATGATTCTGTTGCTTCTGTGGATAATCCTCTTTATTAATTCAGCTTACTTCAAAATGTAAACATGTGTACATGGAATTGACACACTGATTTTAGTGGTGTGTTCTTTCAAGTAAAAATGTGTAGGATAGGGTTAGTAAAATGGTATTGGCCATTCTTTGTCACATCGCCATATTCTTCATTTATGTTTTCTGTATCCAAGCTCATATATTAGAGTTATTATAACCCTTACATTTTACATTTGGATTTTCTGTCCTAATGCAGGAGCATTGTATTCATGTTTACTGTTTTTCATTTTAATATTATTACCTAAACTTTTCAGTCTAAGATTGTTTTGAAATTTTAGTCTTGCCTTTCCTAGTGCAAAACAACCAGTTTCAGCATAAATATATCCATATACAGAATATGTTCTGATTAATACAATGTCCACCAAATTATCGGAATATTACTGATGTACATATAACAACAACAACATTCTATTTATATACTGCACTTCAGGGCAACTTACATAATGCCACACTCAAAGTGGTTTACAAAGTGTGTTATCGTTATCCTCAGGACAAACCCTGTGAGGCTGGTGGGGCTAAGAGAGCTCTGGAAGAGCTGTGACTGACCAAAGGTCACCCAGCTGGCTTCACGTGGAGGAGTGGGGAATCAAACCCTGCTCTCCAGATTAGATTCCTGCCGCTCTTAACCACTACACCAAACTGGCTCTGGATATGTCAGATTCAGCTATTTTTTCCTGCAACAACAGAAGCTAACATTTTAAAATGCCTCTATAAACTGGAATGATGTGATTTTGCTGCATCTTGGCTCATTATCACCCCCTGTCCAGTTTCCCTTCTCTTTGGTCCCTGCTTTCTCAATGGCTCCTTTCCTAGGCCACATGCTTTACTAACAGCCTCCTTGTTTGCTTTCTGGACTTGCTTATTAGATTTCTTTTCAGCTACTTTATTTTATTTTTTAACAATGTCAGTGTTTTAGGGCAAGTTATTTCCGCCAATTAATTAACTGATCTTAAATTACACGTTGTCCTTTTTATTGCTAGATAACCTTTTGAATTGGCCAAATGGCCCAGCCACATCTCTAATGTCAGATACAGCTTGGAGTTTCTAAACATATTAAAAGGGGAAAGACCAGAGCAAGACTATTAATCTACTCCAAGCTAATGTCAGAAAGAACCCAGCAGAACTGGTTATTTTTCTTACTATAGCTCGAACAGGGATGTACATTTGGTGGTTACCTGCCTTTTGAATGATTGTAGATTTCCAAAGCACATCACAGGAGCAGGAGTCCACACATTTTGGCTTGGCTTAGTAACTGATTGTCACTGTTTGGTTGCTGCAGCCTTGTGTGTTCTGGCTTGCATAGAAAACTTAGGGCAGGTATGAGTTTGGTCTCTCACCATGTTGGACTTCGGAAAAGACAGAAGCTGTGAGAAAAGATACTTCTATTCAAGTCCCAATTTGACTGAGAATGAACATTTCCATCTTCCAAGTTCTCTATATGTGCTAGAGCGGTGGATCTATAATGGTACACATACCACTGGTGGGACACAGAAGTAGTCTAGGCATCCTTCTTGAAAAGTGGGTTTTTTGTTGCTATCCTGATAGGACCCAGATTCTTTGACAGAGTGATTGGTGAGACATAAGATACGAAAGGTTGAGAACTGCAGTGCTAGAGCACTTGGGAGGCAAAGGGCTAGTCTCATCTGACACCTCAAGAGTTTTCTGAAATGTGCAGATATAATCTTATTAATATTCATATACTATATTGAATTTAATAAAAGCTGTACAAAATGTCACAAATAAACAATCCCAAGATGAGGATTTTATTCCTTGGGTGGTTACCAGTAGCAGCCAGGCAATCCAGCTGCGTATGCACCTACTTAAGACCTTCCCCTTTCAGACAGTACCTTCACCAGCTACCAGGAATGCAGTTCTAGAGGAGGTGGGCAAATATAAAGTGTGACAAAAATAGACATGACTGTTACATAGAGAGAAATCAACAAATTTAGCTTCATTGTGTCAGCATTATGTTTTTATTTGAGGGGTAGTGGAAGTTCATAGTATCCACAGTACCCAACTCTCCAATTTAAGTTCAGCACACGTGTATCCTGCAAAATGCCATGTTATGTTATAAGTGTGAACTGCTTTTCTGGTCCAAAAGTTGTGTATAGACTTGTAGAGTAGGAATGTACTGTAAATAAACTTTTGTCATAAATTACACTGAGGAGTTTTTTAAGTTGAATCTTTTAAAAAGTTTAATACTGTTGGATTTTTGCACCTCCTTTCTTTCATGAGTGTCTACACAGTTCTTGAAATAATAAATTTATGAGAATTGTAGTTATCTGTTTGCTGTTGTTGATGCTCCTCCAGAGAATTAAAATGGTGGCTTGCAGCCTTCTGACACATACCATGAAATTAGTATATTTATCATTATGTGTAATAAAATTGGTTACATACATAGTATTTGATGTGTACACCAGAATTTAGTGAGGCTGCTGTTTCTTTAACTATATTAGCTTAATGAACTGTAAAGATAAAAGATGTTCCATAGGGAATAAAGTAGAATCCGTTTTTTCATTCACTGGTTGAAAATTATTCAAGAGCAAGATAAATCCTTTTCTTATGCATTGTGCTGCTTTGTGGTTTATTGAATGGTATAGGGAAGGCAAACGGGGGGGGGGACTCTGTAACCTGGGCACATCTCCCCCAGTGAAATTAATCGTATTATTAGACAAACTGCTTCAGCAGCTGGCAAAACAGCAGGAACACGTCGATTCTGCTTCCTTGGTTACAGGGAGTGATAGTGTACTTGACCTTCAGAGGAGCAGGGTCACAGAGAGGGCATTTTTAAACAATTCTGTCTGGTTTTGTGATTAGAATCTTTATAAATGAAATTCGGATACATATGTTTGGAATAGATTTAAACTAGCCTCTTCATTTCTTCTGGATTATTTTGGCTAAAGATCTTTGCTGAGGAAAAATGTAAATAAAGCTGCAGAAGGATTTGACACTGTAAGTATTAGAGTCTATACAGTATCAAGCTGGGGTCTCCTGGAAGCAAATGATTCAGAGGTTAATGAAGAAGGGAATTTTAAATTTTGCTTGGAGTACATAGAAATTCACTTTGTTTATGGATAATTTTAATGTCTTTCCTTATTTAGTAAATATTTTCATTTCTCAACTATTTTAAATTGAGATTCAGTGATTTAATATTGCTACTAATTAAAAAGATTTGAGAGGCCCCTTATTACAAACTGACTTCTTATTAACAGTTTTAATGATAATAATTAGCAGTGCTTGATCTCTTTGAATCTGTTTAAAGATTTATCATAATGAACCATATCTATTAACAACACAACATTTTTGTTCATAGCTTTAAGTAGCTTCTGTAGCAGTTGTATTAAATGTGTAGTGCATATAGTCTGATTACCTATAATATATTGTATTTTGCAGTGGAAATATGAAGGGGTAATTACAGGTTTTCCTTGTATTGCTTAAAAACAAATCTAATATGCCAAACCAGTTGTCTACTACCAACTAGCAAATGTATAATTGTTTCCTAAACTACATGTAGGCAAGATGTAAAAACAAGCAGTGATTAAAATGTATAGGACTTATAGTAAGACTGTTAAAATTTATAAGGTGGGTTAAATATTAAAATTAAATATTTTAAAATACTGTCATTTTAACAAATTAAGGTGTTTTTACATAATACCGTACTTTTTGACATAAGTCATATTATATATTAATGCTCACAAAGCAAACTTGAATTTTGAATGAAGTGTCCATTGTACTTTTGAACTTCCTATGTATCTTATCTTCTATTGGAAAACATTAGCATCGTTCTCAAAGTTTGCAGCTATATATGTTACTTATTTATGCAGCTAAGTCTGTTCTGCCTAATTTGAAGTTCTTCAAGTTGTATTGCACCAAGGTTCATGCTGATACAGTATTTCAAGGTGAGTTATAATCTGGTTAGGAATATCAAGTTAACACATTTTTTGGATACCTTGTGAATTTATTTATTTTATTAAAACATTTATAAACTGCCTTACCATGAGGTTCAAGGTACTTACAATAATAGTCAGGGCTTTTTTTCAGCCGGAAAGCCGTGGAACAACATTCTAGCACCTCTTAAAAATACCCACGTGACTGGGTATTTTAAAGAAAATTTTCAGCTATTTTGGACCTGTTTCGGCCCAAGTCAGGCCCAAAATGGCCAGGATCGGGCTGCTGCCAGGTGGGGGAGGATTCTTCATTCCAGGCTGATTCATGCCCGTTCCAGACTGATTTGGGCCCAATCCTGGCTGTTTTGGGCCTGTTTAGGCCCAATTTGGGCCCAAAACAGCCAGGATCGGGCCACTGCCTGGCTGGGGAGGGTTCCCCCACCCAGCAGCAGCCCATTCCAGGATGAATCGGGCTGGTACCGGGCAAGGGAGTACTCTTCCCCCATGGCAGTGGTGCGTTCCAGGCCGATTTGGGCCCAAATTGGGCCCCCTGTGGAGCGCAGGAGCATTCCCGGGGCGGCCACAACCTGTGTGATGACATCACTTCCTGTGACATCATTGCGCAGTCCCAGGACCGCACGCGTTCAAAGCACACGCACGTATGGTACCCAGTCAGTTCCACTACCTCTTTTCCCAGAAAAAAAGCCCTGATAATAGTTAAAAGATTTCCAATTAATATAAATAAAATAACAAACTCCAAGTCTCACCTCCCCTCCCTCCCTTAAAATATGGTGGGAGGGTCATGGCTAATGAACGTCTTGTTCTTTTTCTGTTCTTTATAAATTTATCATAGAGGGACTGCAACTGACATTTCTTGTAATAATTCTGGAAATTATAATTATTTAATTGTGTTCTCATTCAAGAAGAATCAGTAACTGGTAACCAGTGCTTCCAATGTTAATATACAAAGATCCTTCCCTTGGACACTGATGATTGCTCCTTTACATAAGCTTCTTTACATTCTTTAAATGCTTGGTGTGGTACAGATGAAGAGTGGGGATTGGTTGATGAGTGTGGGTGGAGTTGAGAAGTGTGACTGGAGTGAAATCTGATTGGACAGTAGCAGTGCTCCTGGGGCGGAGTGAACTGCAGTTTTTAGTTACAGAGTGGAGAGAAAAAATTCATTTCTGTGTTCTGGTTTAGACAGGCAAGCTGTGTGCAGCCTGTGAATGTCTTGTGCATTTCTGAGAGAAAAGCAACCTGTATAGAAGCCTGAACTGTGTGTATCTGTGAGAGTACATTCTTTCTGTCTGAAGCAGGCAAACCATGTGTGCGCCTGAGAGAGAAAGTTTATGTATATCTGTGTAACTGAGTCTATGTAAAGAAAATTTAAGAACTGATTACTATCAGTTATCAGAATTATTCGTTATCAGAACTGTCTTTGAAACCATCAAGCTTAAGTAATAGGGTGAAACTGATGTGCTTCTTGTAAAAATAAAAGTTTATTTTGTTTTTTTTCATCCCAGAATATATATTATTCCTATATATCCCATTCCTGTCCTCAGGGCCACATAATCCCATGAAGGAGCCTGAAGCTTGGGCACTTATTAAAGGGGAAATCTAAGTGAACTATTTTGGAATATAATTCCTGGTGGCAACAATCTACCCAGAAGAAGAGGGTTTAAGGCAAAATCTAACTAAATGACAGAAAAGCGGTCATAACACAAGCATTAATATTAATTCTCATTGATTGGCTAATGGGAATAAGACTGATTCATATAGTATGAATTCTAAATATGAACAATTTGTGACAAGCCTGCTAAATCGCAAGATTTAAGAATCATGACTTTAATTTGTTTTCTGATTTCTTCACTAGGGAATACATTTCCATTGTATGCTTTTAGTTGGAGGAACAGCTGAGAGGATTAGGGGAGCTGGAGTGAAGACGGGCAAGGAATTGAAATTGATACTGCTTCTGCTTGCACAACTCTAATGAGGGAAGAGAGCAATTTCATCCCCTTGTTCTTACTCACTCTAGACTGCCAACCATCAAGATTGTTGAACATATTCCTTTAGGGTACCGAAGAAAACAGAGACTTGAGATCTACTGTTGGCCTCAAGTTCTTAAAGAAGTACCTCAGGTACAAATTACTGTAGATGAAGCATCTGATGTCCATAGCATAGGCATTCCAACTAAATGACTTTCTAGCATTAGTAGGCTTTACTGAGGTCAATCTTCATGTTTCAGTTGCTCCAGTTCAGTGCAGTTTTCTCCAGTTTTCTCCCTGTAAGCGCTCCCATTTAGTTTTGCTTTCACCTCAGGGTCTTCATTAAGATCTTGGTGTCTGTGTGGTACACTCAGATTATAAGAAATTCATCTACACTCCTATCTGAATGACATCCATATCAAGTTGCCCACAGTCAAAGATAAAAGATGGCCATGTGACATTGCAGCACTGTATTGCCACAGTTTAGCAACTAACAAAGTAAAGAATTCTCTTCAACCATTTCAGTAGCTACAGTACTTGGAAGAGACAATTGATACTGCCAGAAAAAGTTTCTACCGTAGCAGAGGAGGGAGATTTTGCAGAGGTTGGTACACCAGGCGATGGGTTTTGATGATCAAACTCATATTCTTGACATACCTTCCAAGTTTATTAATTACCTGTGAAGAGACTATGCTCTGGGCATAGTCCTATCAGCTGGATTTCTGTGCCTTGACTTCGGACTGACTCTTGACTACTCTCTTAAAGTCTGTGCACCTGACCACCTTGCTCCACGCCAGGCAAGACCACCTGCACCGGGCCGCCCTGCCCACGACAGAGGCTGTGGAAAATGTGAGCAAATGCCTGGAGGCAGTTTTGAAATGGATGAAGGCTAACAAGCTGAAACTTAATCCTTACAAAATGGAGGAGCTACTAGTAGATGGAATGTTTAACTTAGGAATTGGCTGTGCTGTTTTACATGGGCTTGCACTCCTCCTAAAGGAGCAGGCTTGTAGCTTGGGGATGTGACTGGACCTGGGCCTTCTCTTGGATAAACAGGTGGCAGTGGTGGTCAGAGGCACTTTTCACCAGCTTCAACTGGTGAGCCAGCTGCAGCTGCTCCTGCACAGGAAAGATCTTGCTACTGTGGTGGATACCCTGGTAACATACATATTTGATTACTGCAATGCACTCTTTGTAGGACTGATCTTGAAGACTTTTCAGAAGGTACAGTTGGTACAGAGTGCTGTGGCCAGAATTTTGACTGGAATGGTTTGTAGGGATTATATCACTCCAGTCTTATTACACCTACTTTGGCTCCTAATTTGCTTTTGGGCTCAATTTAAGGTGCTGGTGTTGACTTTTAAAGTCATATATACCTTAAGGACCACCTGTTCCTCATGGGCTTTTCCCCATTGGTTCTGGCCCCATACTGTTTTGATTTATCCCCTGATTTCTGTGTTCATTTTTTACCTTTAGTTTTTACTTTGGGTATTTTTTGGTTTTCCCTGGTTCTTTTCCAGTTCTTTTGAGATAATTTCTACCCCAGTCTTTTTTAAGAAGTTGATTATGAGTCATTTTTCCTCATGCATAAGGTTTTTTTCAGTTTTGTTTGTCCCACCCACTTCCACCCCACTTTTCAATGATTGGACATTCATCATCAACAAACCACTCCTTCCCCCCTTACTTCCTTCCCCCCTCCTGATTTTCTTTTTTATCTTTTTAAAATTGCCATTTTCATATCACTAGTTGTGAATTTCCTGCATTCCAACTAGCTCACACCCGGCAAAATTGTTTAATGTACTTTGGTCATTGGTCTCCTTGCCAGAGGGAGGCCGTCAAATTTTGAATTCTGATATTAGCTGTGAGGCTTTTGGGAGCTTTTTTGCTGATAAAGTCTTATCTCTCCACCGTGACTGGCCAGCCACAGTTGATTCAGTGAATGAGCTAGAGACCCCTTGGCCATCTTCGGGGCCAATATTTGATCATTTCAGCCCACTCTCTGGGGAGGAAATTGACAGGACTCTGCAATCAGTTAGGCCCACCACATGTCCCGTGGACCCATGCCCATCGTGGAGGGTAAAGGCCAGTGCTGAGGGGCTGCGGTCCTCACTGGAGGCCATTGTTAACCTATCCTTAGGCTCTGGGGTTTTTCCTGGGCCATTAAAGGAAGCTGTGGTGAGGCCTGTTTTAAAGAAACCATTGCTGGACCCCACTGACCTGGTCAATTACCGCCCGGTTTCAAACCTCCTGTTTCTGGGAAAGGTGATTGAGCAGGCGGTGGTGGAACAGCTGCAGGGCTTCCTGAAGGATGTCTCAGCCCTAGACCCCTTCCAGTCCTGGTTTCGTCCGGGGCATGGGATGGAGACGTTGCTGGTCGCCCTCACAGACAATCTGGATCGAGGCGGCTCGGCACTGCTGATATTACTGGATCTGATGGTTGTTGTGGGTTTTCCGGGCTGTATTGCCGTGGTCTTGGCATTGTAGTTCCTGACGTTTCGCCAGCGGCTGTGGCTGGCATCTTCAGAGGTGTAGCACCAAAAGACAGAGATCTCTCAGTGTCACAGTGTGGAAAAGATGTGGGTCATTTGTATCTACTCAGGAGGGGTGGGGTTGAGCTGAGTCATCCTGTAAGAGTTTCCCAGGGTGTGGAATGCTAATGGCGGGAGGCTTCACTGTATCCTGAGGAGGTTCTTTTGCATATGGATTGGTACTTGATGTGCTAATCTTCTCTGCAGGGCTATTGTCAGGGATAGAATGTTTTGTTAGCCTGGTGTTTTTCAGAACTGGCAACCATGCTCGGTTCATTCTTAAGGTTTCTTCTTTCCTGTTGAAGTTTTGCTTATGCTTGTGAATTTCAATGGCTTCCCTGTGCAGTCTGACAAAGTAGTTGGAAGTGTTGTCCAGTATTTTGGTGTCCTGGAATAAGATACTGTGCCCTGTTTGAGTTAGGCTATGTTCAGCCACTGCTGATTTTTCAGGTTGTCCAAGTCTGCAGTGTCTTTCATGTTCTTTTATTCTTGTCTGGATGCTACGCTTTGTGGTCCCGATGTAAACTTGTCCACAGCTGCAGGGTATACGGTATACTCCTGCAGAGGTTAGGGGGTCTCTACTGTCTTTTGCTGATCGATTGAATTCACCATGGAGAAAGAAATCGAGGGAAAACTCCCATTCCTGGATACCTGGGTCATCCGCAAAGCAAACTTTCAGTTAGGTCACAAGGTCTACAGGAAACCAACTCACACTGATCGGTACCTACACAAAAACTCCAATCACCACCCCCGACAAAAAAGAGGCATAATGAAAACATTAGTGGATCGTGCAAGACGGATATGTGAGCCGCACTTTCTCAATGAGGAAATTAATCATCTAAACCACGCACTTCAGGCAAATGGCTACTCCAGAAATGAAATCCGAAGAGCAATCAAACCCAGGATGAATCAAACAACCAAAGAAAAACAGTCTCCCACAGGAAAAGTGTTTTTGCCATATATCAAAGGAATTACTGATCAGATGGGAAAGCTTATGAAAAATCATAACCTTCAAGCAGTATTCAGACCCACCCGAAAAATACAACAGATGCTACGATCAGCAAAAGACAGTAGAGACCCCCTAACCTCTGCAGGAGTATACCGTATACCCTGCAGCTGTGGACAAGTTTACATCGGGACCACAAAGCGTAGCATCCAGACAAGAATAAAAGAACATGAAAGACACTGCAGACTTGGACAACCTGAAAAATCAGCAGTGGCTGAACATAGCCTAACTCAAACAGGGCACAGTATCTTATTCCAGGACACCAAAATACTGGACAACACTTCCAACTACTTTGTCAGACTGCACAGGGAAGCCATTGAAATTCACAAGCATAAGCAAAACTTCAACAGGAAAGAAGAAACCTTAAGAATGAACCGAGCATGGTTGCCAGTTCTGAAAAACACCAGGCTAACAAAACATTCTATCCCTGACAATAGCCCTGCAGAGAAGATTAGCACATCAAGTACCAATCCATATGCAAAAGAACCTCCTCAGGGACTTCCGGTTTGGGATTCATGGAGGTCTAACGCAGCTCCACTTGCGGAGCTGACCGGACTACCGTTTTAACCGGCCGGTGGGGTGAAAATAGCCCGCGGCCGACTGCTCTCAGGCGGGGAGCAGGCAAAGAACGCTCGAGACCCTAGGGTGAGTTAGATCTCGGACGAGGGGGGGCTCTACACAACGGGTCCCCTCCCGATCCTTGAGGTCCCACCTTGCGACGGGTCGGCTATAATCTCTGCGGCAGTTTTGGGGCCAATTCGGCTGGCATAAGACCTACATACCCAAGCTTCGATTGGGGGAAGAAGCTGAGAGGAGAACTTAAAATCGAAACAGCGATTACAACCCGAGAAAAGTGAAGAGAAGGTAAAGATCATTATCTTCTGATACGGGACAGATTGATAAAAACAGAGAGGAAAAAAAGTAGATTTTTAAACTGCAACAGACTAGCGAAAAGGAGGGGAAGACTCGGCAGGAATTGTATTTGAAAAGAGACTAAGTTTAAAGAAGTTATTAAAGAAATCGGACTATTGTTTTGAATACCTGTGGCTTTGGAGCTGTGAGAAAAAGACACCATCGCGAGATCTGCTGTGGGAAGACGGGAGACAGGAAGTGCGTAATAACAATAGAGCGGCTGGAGAGAAGCGGCCCTTGCTGGAGGGCAGGAAGTAGGGAATCGCCATTTTTGAAAGGGGAAGGGTCGCGGCTTCAGCGGAAAAGGAAGTAGGCCATCTTGGATTACAAAATCATAGAGAAACCATAGAGAAAAGACGCCCGACATTTTGGACTCTTTAAAATTTAATTTTTGCAAGAAGACCGGGACATTTAAAACAGAAAAACGTTAAATTTTACGCCACGGAGTTAAGGAAGAGAGCGGATTCATGGGAGCGAGCTAAAGCAAGCCCCACGATGTCAAAAAAAGAGTGGCAATCGGCAATAGAAAACCTGGATAAAAACCTGGACAAAAAACTTTTAGATATGATTAAAGAACTTAAGGACACGAAATTGGAGCTGATAAAAGAGGTTAAAGAGGTTACACAGACAGTAAAATCGGAGCTGTCAGAAGTGAAAAAAGGTATGGAAACAATACGAAGTGAATTACAAGGAACGCAGCAGAGAGTTAAAACAGTAGAAGACGCGATGGAGAATTTAGCAGACACGCAACAAACAGAGATGAGATTGGTGAAGGGGAGAATGTCAGTTGCAGAAACTAAACATATGGAGAAGCAGCTACGTTTTCGTGGCTTGCCAGAAGTGGAAGGAAAGTCAGCGCAAGAACAGATGACTGAGGTGTTGGCTGAATACCTGGGGAAGGAGGAGGAGGAAGTTGTGGCTATCCTAGATGTGGCATACCGTGTGAATTCGAGAATTGCAACCCAGAGGAAATTACCAAGAGATGTGATTGTGCAGTTTACAACACGAAATATGAAAGAGAGGATTGTGACAAAACAGTTTCAAGATCCATTGGAGATTGATGGCAAGACGATCATTATAATGAAGGAACTGCCCAGATCAGTGTTATTAGATCGGAAAAAATACAAAGTGCTAATTCAGATATTGAAGGACATGAAAATCAGGTACAGATGGGAGCTACCAGAAGGAGTGTCCTTTGAGTTTGGAGGGGCCAAAAAACGCATTAGATCTGAGCGAGAGATGGAGCGATTTATTAAGGATAATGAAAAAGACTTACCAACAAGATTATGAGTATGGAGTGTAAAGTATTATCTTGGAATGTAAATGGATTAAACTCACCGAATAAGAGGAAAAACATTTTTCACTGGCTACTAAAACAAAAATGTGACATTGTTTGTTTGCAAGAGACCCATATTAGAAAACAGGATGTAAAATATTTAAAATCTGGAAAACTGGGCAAAGAATTTGTAGCGGCCTCTAATAAGAAAAAAAGAGGAGTGGTGCTGTACATAAAAGAGGAGCTACAGCCAAAATTTGTTATGAGAGATGTGGAAGCTAGATTTGTAGCAGTGGAATGTATTTGGAATTTAAAGAGAGTATTGGTAGTCGGACTTTATGCACCTAACGGTGCAAAAGAAAGCTTCTTTGAGGACTTGAGGAAGCATTTAGACGATTTTGCATATGACCAGATAATTCTTGCTGGAGACTTCAATGGAGTGACAGACTTGGAACTAGATAAAAAGACTACAACGGCACAAAAGAAAAGAGGACTATTACCAAAGCTTTTTTTTGAGTTGATTCAACAAGAGACTCTCGAAGATGTATGGAGGAGAGAATATCCTAAAAGCAGACAGTTTACTTTTTATTCTGCAAGGCATTCTACATTATCAAGAATTGATATGATCTGGGCCTCAAAAGACTTAGCGTTATGGACTAAGGAGGTAGAAATAATGCCGATGGTAGGCTCAGATCACAACCCAATTATGTGGAAATTTGGAAAAAGGAGAAAAAGGAAAGCATGGAGAATAAATGAGGACTTGTTACAGGAAAGAGAGAATATGGAAATATTGAGAAGAGAGACAAAGTTTTTTATACAATACAACGTGAATAAAGAAGTACCAACCAATAAAGTTTGGGATGCTTACAAGGCGGTTATAAGGGGCATACTAATGGACTTAAATGGTAGAGCAAGAAAGAAGAAAGAGGAGAAAAGACAAAAAATTGAGGAGAAAATAAAAGCCAAAGAAATACAGCTAAAAAAGAGACCAGGGAAAAAGAAAGTATACCAGGAAATTAAAATACTTCAAGAACAGCTAACAGCAATGAGTAATAAAGAATTGGAGTGGAATCTTAAAAGACTGAATCAAAAAGCGTTTGAGGGCGCTAATAAACCTGGGAAGTACCTGGCATGGCAATTGAAGAAGAAAAGGGAAAAGAAAATAATAAATAAAATTTGTGAAGACAACAAAACGTATTTGGAGCAGACTACCATTAGTAGAGGCTTTTATAAATTCTACGCTAAGCTGTATAATAAAAAAGAAGTAAACAAAGAATCAATAGCGTCATATTTGGAGAAAACCAAACTTCCAGAAATCTTGGAAGCTTGGAGAAATAAGTTGAACAGTGAAGTAACTGACGAGGAAATAAGTAAGGCAATACAATCTGCTAATCTAGGAAAGGCGCCAGGGCCAGATGGACTTACGGCTAAATTTTATAAGACAATGGCTAATGAACTGGCACCATTCCTAAAAGAGGTGATGAATGGGGTTTTAAGGGATCAAAGGATTCCAGACACTTGGAGTGAAGCGAACATATCATTGATCCCAAAAGAGGGCCAAGACCTGACTAACGTGAAAAATTATAGACCTATATCGCTACTCAATAATGACTATAAAATTTTTGCGAAGATATTGGCGGAGAGATTGAAGGGGTGGCTCTCGGAAGTTATAGAGGAGGAACAAGCAGGCTTTTTGCCAGACAGACAAATAAGAGACAATTTAAGGACAGTGATCAATGCTATTGAATATTATGACAAGCGTTGTGACAAAGAGGTTGGTTTCTTCTTTGTAGACGCTGAAAAAGCGTTTGACAATTTAAACTGGGATTTTATGTTTGCCACTATGGAAAAGCTACAATTGGGAGAAAGATTCATCAGAGCAATTAAGGAAATTTACAGAGACCAGACTGCAGCAATCGTGGTGAATGATGAATTGACCAAGAAATTGACGATAAGTAAAGGAACAAGACAAGGTTGCCCGTTATCTCCATTGTTGTTCATTCTAGTATTGGAGATTCTGATGATACAAATACGTCAAGATGAGGAAATTCGTGGAATAAAAATAAAGGACTATTCATATAAGGTCAGAGCATTTGCGGATGACATAATGTTAATTGTAGAGGACCCATTGGAGAACATGCCAAGAGTGATAGATAAGATCAAGGAGTTTGGAGACTTGGCAGGTTTTTATATTAACAAAAAGAAGTCAAAGATATTATGTAAAAATATGACTAAGCAGAAACAACAATTATTAACGGAAACAACGGACTGTGAAGTAACAAGTAAAGTGAAATATTTGGGAGTTGAATTAACTGCAAAGAACATAGATCTATTCAAAAATAATTATGAAAAACTATGGACTCAGATAGAGAGAGACTTGATTAAATGGAATAGACTGAATTTGTCATGGTTGGGCAGAATTGCAGCAGTTAAGATGAATGTGTTACCAAGAGTAATGTTTTTGCTACAGACAATACCAATCATCAGAGACTCTAAACAATTTGAAAAATGGCAGAGGAAAATATCAGATTTTGTTTGGGCAGGCAAGAAGCCTCGAGTGAAAGTGAAAGTTTTACAAGATGCAAAGGAAAGAGGCGGAATGCAACTGCCCAATCTGAGACTTTATCATGATGCAATCTGCCTAGTTTGGTTGAAAGAATGGATGACATTAAAGAACAAGAAACTACTAGCCCTAGAGGGATATAAAAAAATATTTGGATGGCACGCATATTTATGGCATGACAAAGTAAAGGTCAACTCGATGTTCCTGCATCACTTTGTACGGAGAAGTCTATACATAATCTGGAAGAAGTACAGAATTTATCTACAAGAAGGAACTCCCTTGTGGGTGGTTCCGTATGAGGTGATAGACCCGAGAGCTGTTGATAATGAACAACAATGTTTAACGTACAAAGAAATAACTAAAACTGAAGCATCCAAACTCAGAATAAAGACACAAGAGGAACTATCACCTAACTACGACTGGTTCCAGTATAGACAGATCAGAGACTTATATAATTCGGACTCTGTAAAGGGAGGTATACGAATAGAGAATTCGGAACTAGAGCAGACCCTTCTTAAAGAAGATAAGAAAAGAATATCCAAGGTATACCAAGTACTGCTGAAGTGGTATACCGAGGATGAGATAGTTAAAACACAAATGGTGAAATGGGCTATAAACTTTAATAAAGAAATAACAATGGAGGCATGGGAATACTTGTGGAAAACTACAATGAAGACAACGACATGTACTAATATCAAAGAGAACATCTACAAAATGATTTATCGTTGGTACATGACACCAAAGAAGATTGCGCTAGGGAATTCGAATACTTCTAATAAATGCTGGAAATGTAAGAAGCATGAGGGCTCCCTCTATCATATGTGGTGGTCGTGTGAGGTAGCTAGGCAGTACTGGGGGGAAATAATAAGAGAAATGAGTGAAATTTTACAATTTCAAATTAATAAGAACCCAGAACTCCTGCTACTGAACTTGGGAATGGAGGGAATTCCAGCCCAATACAGGACATTGATATTTTATATGACAGCAGCAGCTAGACTTTTGTATGCGCAAAAATGGAAAGTACAAGAAGTGCCAACTATTGAAGATTGGATTTACAAATTGCTGTATATGGCTGAAATGGATAAGATGACAAGAAAACTGAGAGATCTGGACTCAGGGCAGTTCAACACAGACTGGGAGAAGCTGAAACAACACCTGGAGAAGAAATGGGAGGTGGGAGGAAAACTGTGGCAGTTTGAGAACTACTGAAGCACTGAAGTAGAGGGGGGAGACTTTACCGGGGGGAGAAGAGATAAATGTGAATTAATAAGCAGTCAGATTAATAGATTGATATATATATAGATATATATAGGTTAACAAACAGAACATAGATAGAAAATAATTAACTATAAGGATTAAATATAAGGATTGATTAACTAACAATATTTTCTATCTTTTTGGTAAGTTTTGTACCAAACTGAATGTCTGAAGATATAGATGAGTCAAATTGATTGACTACGTGATGAGAGATATATAGAATTATTACAAAAAGATAGAATGAGTAATATATAGAGAATAAGTCAAATTGTTTGATATAAATGAATGTATGATCTATATGGTTTATGATATATAGAAATATTTGAAATTGAAAAATGGGATAAATTGTTTATCTAAGATGGAAACAAAGACTTACAGTTTGGGCATACAATGTTAAAAATAGTTAAGGATGTACTGCTTAGAATAATGGAGAATATATATCTGTTTTAGATAGAGGAAGCTAATAAAAGTAAGGGAAAGGGGACAAAGGGTTGGAAAGCTGTTGGAAGTCAACAAAAAGGGGGGGAAAGGGAGGGGGTTAGAGATGAAAAAATGGGGGAAAATTGAATGTAAATGTAAAAATAATGGATTCTAACCCAATAAAAATTTTTTCAAAAAAAACAAAAGAACCTCCTCAGGATACAGTGAAGCCTCCCGCCATTAGCATTCCACACCCTGGGAAACTCTTACAGGATGACTCAGCTCAACCCCACCCCTCTTGAGTAGATACAAATGACCTACATCTTTTCCACACTGTGACACTGAGAGATCTCTGTCTTTTGGTGCTACACCTCTGAAGATGCCAGCCACAGCCGCTGGCGAAACGTCAGGAACTACAATGCCAAGACCACGGCAATACAGCCCGGAAAACCCACAACAACCATCGTTCTCCAGCCGTGAAAGCCTTCGACAATACATTACTGGATCTGTCGGCAGCGTTCGATACAGTCGATTAAGATCTTCTGACTCACTGCCTCGCCGATGTGGGGATACGAGAGACTGCCTTACAGTGGCTCGTCTCTTTTCTCCATGGTTGGGGACAGAGGGTGGTGCTTGGGGAGAAATTGTCATTCCACCACCCTTTGGTGTGCAGGGTCCCACAGGGAGCAATACTCTCCCCATTATTGTTTAACATCTATATGCACCCCCTTGCCCAGTTGGTGCGAAGTTTTGGACTTGGGTGTCATCAATATGCAGATGACACCCAGTTGTATCTGATGATGGACTGCCAGCCCGGCTCAGCCCCAGATGTCCTGGAACATGCTTTCGCAGCTGTGACAGGTTGGTTGAAGCAGAGTCAGCTGAAACTGAACCCAACAAAGACGGAGGTCCTGTACTTGAGCCACGGGGGATTAGGTTCGGGACTCCGGCTCCCGGCCCTCGATGGGGCACCGTTAGTGCCAGTTCCGAGGGTTAAGAGCCTGGGGGTGATCTTGGATTCCTCCTTGAAAATGGAGACACAGGTCACAGCGGTTGTCAGGTCCTCTTTTTTCCATCTGCAGCAGACCAGGCAACTTGTCCCTTACCTGTCATCCCGTGACTTAACTACAGTGTTCCAAGCAACAGTCATCTCTAGGCTAGATTACTGTAACTCGTTCTACACGGGGCTGCCCTACAAAATGCAGCGGCGCGTGTTATTACGAGAGTGCCAAATAAGGCGCATATAACACCGTTCTTACATAAGCTGCATTGGTTGCCAGTGGAGTACCGGATCAGATTCAAGGTTCTGGTATTGACCTATAAGGCCCTGTGTGGACTGGGACCAGCATATCTATGGGACCGTCTCTCCCCATATATTCCCCAGAGGACACTCCAATCACTCGACAAACAGCTGTTGGTGGTCCCTGGCCCCAAGGAGGCCCACCTAGCCTCGACTAGAGCCAGGGCCTTTTCGGTCCTGGCTCCCACCTGGTGGAATGCTCTGTCTGCTGAAATCAGGGCCTGGCAGGACCAACTATCTTTTTGCCGAACCTGCAAGACAGAGTTGTTCCACCAGGCATATGGCTGAGACTGGGCCTCTGCCGGCCTGGAAAAAAGAGGTGTATAAATCTTAATCCTCCCTGTGAAGGCTGTCCACCATCCTGTTTTAAATGTGTTGTTTTTAATAAACATGAATTTTTAATTGTATTTTTAATATGTTGTTATCCGCCCTGAGCCCGCTCGCAGGGAGGGCGGAATACAAATATGAAATAAATAAAATAAATTGTGCAGGGGTTGGACTAGATGACCCTAGAGGTCCCGTGCAACCCTAGGATTCTATGATATTGACCTTCCGTTGTAATAATAGATGCAGCAGATTCTCAGTATTCTCGTCTTTTATTTAAAAAAAATACAAGTCTCTAGTGCCTTCTATTGTGGAGATACGCCTTTTTCCTTATGTCTCTGCAAGGGAAGGGTTTAGAGAGACTTACTATTTTTTTAATGAAAGCTGAGAATTCAGAGAATTTGCTACATCTATTATTACAATGGTAGGTTGATATGGCAATATGAAAATGATGCTTTTAAAAAAAATTGCAAAAGCCCTGATGGCCCAGGGAAGGGGCAGTTCTCGTACTAAAAAAAGAAGTGTGGTTTGAAAAGCACTTAGCCACTGCTGCTCTGGGCTCTGCCCCAATAGAGGTCACTTTGCCCTGCTAGTGCAGGTCTTGGCTCAGCCTGAGCAAGACTCTGTTTTAGATGGAGGGGGCTTAGGTATGGGTGGTGGAGCTGCTCATTTCATTTTTCCTTTTTAAAAATTCAGCCCTTATCTCAATATAAGCACGTACAAAAATAAAGTGGGAGGGGGAGTTCTGTGATGTCACTGGTGATGTAACTGATGATGACAGCACCCTCACTTGAAAATCCTGATTATTTAAGGCACAAGCAGAACAAGATAAACTGACTCCACAATTGTAAAAATGGTAAGGGAGGTCAGACATGCAGAAGAACCGTATCCAAACCTATTCCAGTGCTTGGGGATCAACTGCTAAGATAATAAGGAATAATTTGAGCAAATGGAAAAACCCAGGGACCACTTTGTCTTACAGATCAGCTCTACAGCTGCCTGGACACAGAGTAGGACAAGCTTCTGAGTCTTGGGTACCTGGAGGCTGTGGTCCACTCTTTGCTGGCTTCTCAAATGCCTGTCCATCACATGGATTTATGAATCAACATAGAAAATATTTGTCTGGTGTGAGAGTCATGGCTTTTCAAGCTTCTATTCAGCTGGTCACTTTTATTGCATGAGTAACGTCATAGGGATTGTACCACAGTGTGTAGAAGATACTGGCAGAAGCCTTAGCCACCAAATGATTTATCAGTGGCAGCACTTCTTTATCCACCTCCAATGAGCAGGTTTTCATACTGAAAGCTTCCTACAGTGCTCACAGCTCTCACCAAGTATCCAGTTGAATCCTCCAATCAGTATCCAGAATGCTGCTTCCACTCAAGGTTCTGTTTTTAGTAGCAGTATCATCAGTTCAACATGATCTCTGAGTTGGCTGCACTGTCACTTCACCCAGACCTTCCGTGCTTTTCACAAGGACAAAGTGGTGCTTGGTCATCCTTCATGCCAAAGGAAAATTATGTTTTTCGCAGGAACTCTGCCCTCCTTTATTTTGTCCCATGCTTCATCCTGAAATTTTAAAAAAGTTCATCTAAGAATATTAGTGACAAAAAATTGAAAGGTTAGCAATGTGTCTGGATCAGTTAGAGTTCATTAATAAAAATGTAAAGCAGAACAATGGTTTGTTTTCAATTATTATCAAGGAAACAGTATACCCTTGTTCATGGCTTTTTTTCAGCAGGAACGCGGTGGAACGGAGTTCTGGAACCTCTTGAAAATGGTCACATGGCCAGTGGCCCCGCCCCCTGATCTCCAGACAGAGGGGAGTTTAGATTGCCCTCCGCACTGCAGCACGGAGGGCAATCTAAACTCCTCTCTGTCTGGAGATCAGGGGGTGGGGCCACCGGCCATGTGACCATTTTCTCCGAGGGCAACCCACTGAGTTCCACCACCTCTTTTCCCAGAAAAAAAGCTCTACCCTTGTTTAAAAATAATGGCTAGTGCAGACTAGGCAATAAATGGAATGTACCCCAATCCAAAGAATTTGATATTGCCTAAAATGTTAAAGGCATGCACTTGGCAATTAACAAAACATATGGCAAGGTGAGTCAGCAGGGGTGGGGGGAGTCTTTATTGAACCCCAGGAAGAAGTACTCAGCATAGCAATTTTTAAAATTTTTCAAGACCTCAGCCACCCCTAGTAACTCCATAAACACTGCTGAAACAGCAGAGAGGGAGAAGGTAGCAAAGGAAAGAGGAGGTAGCAGTCAGGGAGAGGATTTCCTTTCCTTCACAGGTTCCTCCCAGGTCCTGCTTGTTGTTTTCTAATATCTGACATATGAGATTTAAAAAAATTCATTATGTTCACATGCAAGAATTTATATTTTTATATGATTCAATATAGGTGCAAACTGTACAGACCACATTATCTGAATCTCCAGTGATGACCAGCCCCTCCCAACGCATCCAGATCATCTCCACAGACTCTTCTGTAGCTTCACCACAGCGCATTCAGGTATAAGGTTTGTTTCTGTAAATGTAGGTTGCACCTAGGTTTACTTTCTGCCTGATAAAGCTGTGTCCCCAGATTGCTCTGCAATAGTAAAACACATTTATTTAAACAGGATTAAACTAAACATGTGGAAGAGAAATCTGTTTTATTGTGTATTTATTTTTATTTATTTTATTTGGATTTCTATTCCGCCCTCCCCAAGAAGGGCTCAGGGCAGATTACAACATATTAAAACACATTAAAATTAATTTATACAGTTAAAACCGTACATAGATTGTTAAAAAATATAATATAATATATTTGCATATAAAATATAGTGTAGTTGTTATTCAAGGAATGAGCAGTCTACAGAACTAAATATTGAACAGTTGTCCATTTTGCTTCATTATTGCTATTGGATATATTTGTTGAAATACTATCACAGATGTCTCATGCTAGTGTTTGCACTGGGTGGGAGGTACATATCTTGAGAAGGGTCTATATTGATTTACATTCTGAGTAGTCACATGCATACACAAAGAACTTTCAAATAAAAGCTTCCCAGTTTTACTAGCAATACGCTTTTGTGACTGAGTTGCACATATAACCTAACAATAGAGAGAGGACAGCATAATTGATAAAGTGATGGAATCTAGTTAGTAGCCAGAAATTATTTGTTAACTTATATGATGAAATATTTCCATTTTTGTTATAGATTGTCACAGATCAGCAGACAGGGCAGAAAATCCAAATAGTGACAGCAGTGGACTCATCAGTATCCCCAAAGCAGCAGTTTATATTGGCTAGTCCAGATGGAACAGGAACAGGGAAAGTCATTCTGGCTGCACCTGAGGCCTCTAATGCCAAGCAACTGATTTTCACCACCACAGATAACATTGTGCCAGGAAGAATACAGGTAAATAAAATCTTCAAAAAGAGATTGTGCATCCACACTTAGTATTTTAAGCAGAATGATATAGTAGTATAGTGTTTATCAAAACAAAATGTTTTGTTTTGTGAGATAATTTGGCAAAGTGTTAAGACCTACAAAGGAAACAAAAGTTTAATAATTTTTTATTGAAATAATTTATCAAAATAAATATGAATTTTAACAATGATTTTGACAATTGTATCTTACATGGGGAAATGTGTTTTTTCTCCTGGAATGTTTTGTCATGTATAGGCAGATTTCCTCATACAGAGTTATATTATTATTGACTGTTACAACAGATACTGTTACAATCTTTTGAATGATTTCTGGTTTCATCAAAAAAAAAACAACCCTCTGCCATTGGGTAGATACTTTCCAAGTATTTCTCACTGTGTTCTAATTGGTTGCTTCGATTCTTTTCATTATTTTCTAAATAATGCTTTTCTGCTTTGTGTGACATTTTTTATACCTTCTTGTTGCTGCTACTCCTACTTTATACACTTTCTGCTCCCATATTCATCATCTCTTGGTCTTTTCTTAATCTAATTTGAGATTCTAATGGTAAACCTTCCAGTGTTTCATTTTAGATTGTGACAGACTCTGCCTCTGTGGAACGTTTGTTGGCTAAAACTGATGTTCAGCGACCACAAGTAGTAGAATATTGTGTTGTCTGTGGAGACAAAGCATCAGGTACATTATTGTAAGGAGCGAATTGTGGTAATTTACATTGTCAAAATGTCATTTGAGATGTACATATATGAAACATGGATTTTGACTGTACAGTGTTGTTAATTCTGTTAGCAGTACTCAAATTAGACATTGGTCCAGTGGGGTGTGACTCTCCTCCTACTACTAAGAGTAACCTGTGTGTTGGAGACCTTGTGAAAAATGTTCTTGCATGAGGTACAGAAAGGCTTCTGATCAATATAAGTTACCTGGCCATGGAGGAGGGTGCCTGATACAGCAGCAACAGCATCTACACCAAGGCCTGTTCTGCATGGTGAATTTTACATCGAGCTTTCTGCGTATTCAGCCCATAAGGATTGAATCTGCTTTATTCATTGATTCTGGCCCCATGCTGCTTTGATTCTTTAATTCTACGCTTCGAGGGAGTTGAACCGAAGTGGTGTTTTTTATTATTTCTGCACTAGAAAAATGTCCATATCTGCTGCAGGCTTTGAGGACAGTTTTTTCAGTGGATCAGCTGAGGACTGGTCAGTTTCCTCAGTTGGTAACTGAAGAAGCTTACAAAGATTAATGGCAACAACATTGCAGTGTTGCAACTGTGCCATTTAATTTTTTAAAAAATGCCAGAAAAAAACTTGATTGGTTGCTGTTCAACCAATCAGGATGCAGAGGAATAAAGAGAAGGGTAAAAGGCAGGGCCTCACACCAAAGAAAGCATTCTGTGCTTCCACAAAGCCCCAGTTTGACTACTGGGAAAAAAAAACCATTGGGGTATATGTGCACAGACAAAAGTTGGGGAAAGATTAATTCTGCAGCAGTTGCAGCCTTTCTCCGTGCAGAATGCAAAAACGTCTGGGAAGCAGTTTGGAGACTGAATCGAGGTATTTTGACCATGCATACAGAACTCTGGAGAGAAATTAATGCAGTATGGGGCCAGAACCAATGAAAAAACCCGGTGCAGAAAAGACACAAAAGAGGAAGGTTAAAATTAATCTCTGAGCGAGCTGCTCTGTATCCTGATCTCTGTGCTCACAGGTTACAAGACTACTGCTCAAACAATCCTTAACTGGACAAGTGTCCAGCCCCCAGAAAATGCCATATTTACTACTGAAGATTATTCTAGATATATTCTGCCCCACTGTTTATATACCACATCAGCTACAAAACCAAAAGGAGGGGAACTGCAACAAAACTGAAAACCTAAAATAAAAACAAATATGTCTCCACACACAACTGAAAAACACCCTAAATTCATATATTAGTATCTTTCAATAAATAAAATACATCAACTGAAAAAGGCACTCAAGTTCATATAAATGTACAGTACATAAAATACACCTTTAATTATGGCAAGTAGACAAGACAAAAACAAACATATTTTGACAGCCATCTTCATTAGTGGTCAGAATTAAACCATACAGAGTCACAAGAATCCATCATTCCAACCAACCCAAACTAAGTGTGAGGTCAAGTCCACCCTGCACATTATCAAGAAGTAATAAAGCTGAAAAATAAAAATATATTTTAAAGTATTATTTCTTTGTAGTGTACAGGTTATACTTGTCTTCACACTTACTATATGCTGGTTGCAAGGTATTTGTATGTTTCATTTTGACCACTGATCACAGTTGCTGAAATGCAATTAGTTTTTGTTATTGTGTTCTTTCCTTGCCATAATTAAAGGTAATTTTATGTATTGCATATGGGTAGAAATTTGTAGAAATTTTTGTTTTTTTATATATTATGAGTACCCTTATTGGTTAATATGTTTTATTTTTGTATATGTACTTAGGGTGTTTTTTAATTGTGTTTGGAGACCTATACATTTGTATATATATTTTTCTACAATGATTGGTTTTCAGTTACCACATTAGCTATTTATTTATTTATTTATTTATTTATTTATTTATTTATTTATTTATTTATTTATTTATTTATTTATTTATTTTAACTTGTCTGCTGCCTCTCCACCATTTAGTGCTCAAGACACTAATATAGTTTAACTTTTGATTTCATTCCTGTCCCTCAATGTTTCCTGAACTATGTGGAATAAAAATATAATTTAGTCAGGATTTAGTCAGGGGTGTACACCCCTCTGGAGGCACAGGCAGTATAGCAAGTACACTGGAATCCATAGCAATCCTGACAACATTCAGCCATCAGGCAACAGCAGCCAATGACACTTTTGTGAATGGCATGCGGGCACAGTCACTCACCAGCTGCTGATCTGGCCACTACCCCTCAGTGCCACTCTCCCCCCACCCATCCCATGGAGAGTCAGCAGGCAGGGAGGAAAGACCCAGTAACCATGCAGCCCCAACGAAGGCACATGGCCTGAGAAGCCACCTCCTCAGTCCATAGGAGAAGGGCATCCATGAGGCAGACAGGATGCCTACCCCTTTCCCAACAAGGGGCTGATTGGCAGCAAAAGTACATGCCTGCTCCAACTCACACACATCCTTCCCCCTCCCCCACAAAAGTAAAAGTAGAAAGACAAAAAAAGACTGAGGCCAACCTTGAACCTTCAACCAGCCCTCCATTCTCACGAGCAGCATCATAACCACTGGGGCAAGAGGGAAGATTCAAAGGGAGCATGCCAGCAAGCACTGGGTACCCCATTGAAGCACCAGCCATAGGGGACCAGGCAGAGAATATTGCACAGGGAGAAACAGCTCAGTGGGAAGGCACTGGGATAGCATAGCCAGGGCTCCTGGTTCAGTCCTCACATGCGGAGAGGTGAGAGGAATGCAAAAGCCCCAGAGCTAATATTTTGTTCCTGCAAATGGCAAAAGAGGGTACAGGATGGCCTACCTACTGGGCTGCCTGAGAGATCCCTCAGTTTGGCTGGGATGCTACTCCACAATCTACCCTCTACTGTGCCCATGGCAGCAGCTCCCTTGCATCCACCAGCGATCCCCTGCCCCAACTAACACCTCCCTCTGTCCAGTATGGCACCTGTGCCTTTGTGAGCTGCTCCCAGGGCCCATGAGGAAACAGACTGAGCTGTCCTTAGCACATATGAATGACTTAGACTTCCACGTTGAAAAACTTCCTGAGGCAGGATGGTCCAGGAGGTGGCCTAGAACCAGTGACTGGGCAGAGTGGCAGGAAAAGCAATGGTCACACTCCCCAGTCTCCCTGTTGAATCACTGCCCGCACAGAAGTAAAACAGGGACATATGCAGTAATGGAAAACAGCACAGACGTGCTAGCCATAGCCATTCCTGTGGCACCCCATCAGGGTCTGCAGTCCCACCCCCTGAGGGGGAGGCATCTGCTAGGAGATCCTCCCTGAGGTGCATGCTATTGCCATCCAAATGACATTTATGAAAACTAAGAGAAAATGCTCTCTAGCTGCACCTGATCGATCCAGTGCTGCTGCATGAGGCCCTGATCCTGCAAAGCAATGGGTCACAGGGTTGTTTGGGCAGCTGATCCACAGAACGAAGCAATTACCAGGTAACCCAAATCACAGCTGTGCCCTGTCCTTCATATGGAAGAACAACCTGACAAGGTAGTATCCTAACAATCCAGTGCAGGGCTGCAAGCATCCCTGCCCTCCCATCATAGGCAGCTCTCCCAGGGACACTTCCCTTGGGCGCATGCCCCATTGCATGACATGGGGCATACTGCTCGGTAGGTGTGGCTTGGATCGCCCCCATAAGCACACACTACTTAATGGCTTTGGGTGTGGGAGCCAGTATAGTTGAGGTGGACCTGGCCTCATGTGAAGGGAACGGGGAGGCACATGCAGATTCCTGGGCTGGGGTGACTGGATTCCACACCTGCTTACCTCTCAGTGTATGGTAGCCCTTTGGATTGAAGCTCCAGAGTTGGGGTACCTGTTAGGGATTTGAAATGAGATACATCAGTCACACAGCCTGGACTTTGCTCTCCCCCTTGGGTGTTAGAGCTAAGTGCCCCCTCTGTGCCTCTCCTGTCACTTAGTGCAATGCAGCACATTCTAAGCCTGCATGGCAGAAAGTTCTGAGACAAGAGTCTCATGTCAGAATCCCTACCCAATGAGCCATAGGATATCCTAGTTGAAGTTTATGTAGTGCAGGGGGGGCAATGATTGGGTGATGGGGACAGGGTTTGGCTACCACTGTGGGAGGTGGTGATTGGTTGCAGGTGTAGCCAGCATCCTATGCTATGCTGCAGTATTTGCATGGAGCCATGCCTGTATATAGGCCTTTCCCAGTGTATGGGTGCCTATGGGTTATGTCTGGTAATGCTGTTAAATAAATGCTCTTAAAGTGCTGGGAGATGCTTTGATCCTAGAGGATTTTCTTCTTGGAAAAATCTCCCTAATTTGTATCTGAGTATTATTTTAATACTATCAAAAATGTGAAAGAACTGAAAAAGAAACCCAAGGAATAATTGAGCAATATGCCCTGCTTATTACAAAAATAGTTGTGAAATCTTCCTTCTTGTTATATATGCATTCATATTTTTTTTACTAGGTCGTCACTATGGTGCTGTCAGTTGTGAGGGATGCAAAGGCTTCTTTAAAAGGAGCGTGAGGAAAAATCTGACCTATAGTTGCCGTAGCAACCAGGATTGTATCATCAATAAACACCATCGGAATCGCTGCCAGTTTTGTCGGCTAAAAAAATGTCTTGAGATGGGAATGAAAATGGAATGTGAGTCTTCAGCACACAAATTGGTTTTATGTCTATAAAACGTTAACAACGGATATAGTTGAATGTTATTTAAGGGCTACTTTGTTGCTGTGAATAAAATCGATTTTAAAGATTTTTCTATTATATTTTATTAAGTTTTCATTATCCCAAATGGGATTTTTAAATGCTGTTATTTGGATCATTTTCTTAGGGAGCATTTAAAATGTATTAAGAGTGCAATCCTAAGAAAACATTTCTGGGATTAAGCCCTACTGAGTAGACTCAGTAGCATTCTGAGTAGACTTGTTTGGGATTGCCCTGTTAATTGCTTACATTTTGGGGGTCTTCAGCACAGTCACATCTGTGGATTAGATAATAATAGTCCAGTAAAAGCACTAACAAAAGGCTAAGACTCTATTCATAGTTTAAAGGTGCATGCTGTGGGTCTCTTAAGAAAGGGATTGTGTTGGAACCTAACACACACAGGGCATACAACAGGGCAGAGCATAGGAACACAGCATTACTAAGGAAGGCATGGCTTGAAAAGAAGCAAACCAGTAATTTCTTGGGGGTTCACATCAGAAGTTCAAAGCATAGTCTTAAAAATGTAAGCACAGTAAGACTGGCCATCTTTAACTAATCTGAAGCTGTTTTGTGAGTAGTTTCTAAGTCTGGTCTTGTGTGTCTGCAGAAATATGTTATTGATTCAGGTATAATTTCTAACTTGTCTAAGTAGAGTATTTTATATAGACCTAAAGGTTTAGCCACAGGCATTCAAATACAGAAAAAACAAATCCACCTCTCACAGATAACAATACCCACCAAAACCTATTTTGTCTTTATTCATCTTTGATTTGGTAGCTGACAGTTTCCAGGTAGCAATTCATAATTGGACCTCCTTGACATTGAAAAAGAGAATGAGGTGCCATCAACATTTTAATGATAGTAGATTCTAAAAACATGGATAATCTTCCTAAATCTGCATAAATGTTAAATAACATGGGTGATTGATAGAACTGAACCTTGGATTCGGTTTCGTTTTCCCGGCCATGTCGGATGTTCCTCTCCGCAGGCTCGGGGGGAACTGTCTGAGCAGGCTGACTGGGCGGTTGACCCGCGAGGGTTAACCTCCAGGACTCCCAGGGAGGGAGCCTGGATCCGGGGCGCTGCGGGAAGAACCCTCTGGAAGCAATGCAGGGGGTAAATTGCCCGTTTGCCCCAACGGAGGCCGGCAGACTTGCGCAGCACCGCGTGTGCGGCCGGGCCATGGAGAACGGCAATAAGCAGATTTAAGGTGAAGACCTGTAAGTAAGCGAATCCCTTCTGATTTTTAAGCGTATGCGAAGGATCGGTGGGAATTGAAGCTAAAAGGCGCAGACTTCTTCCCCTGCACCGAGTTTCGGAACTAAGTTGGCGCCCCCCCTCCCCTAAGATGGCGACGAGAAAGCAGAGCCCAGCAATGAGTAAATCGATGACGGCAACGCTACAAGGGAAGGGAGAAACGCTGGAAGAGCTGGTGAGACGAGCAGTTTTCGATGCTGTGCAGCCTTTTGTAGCGAAACTGAATGAAATGGGGCAAAAGGTTGATTCTGTGGAGAGCGAGGTGAAAGCCATTAAAGAAACAGCGACCGGAGCAGAGCAGTCTGCACACGAGAACGCAGTACTCATGAAAGCAACAAGTAAGGAAGTGAAGCTTTTGGAGAATCAAATAATAGGATTACAAGTGGTCTGTGCCCAAACGGTATTGCGTCTTTAAAATGTAAAAGAAGAGCAAAGTGAAAATTTAAAAGATTTGGTGTCTGGACTTTTGGCGCCATTCGCAAAGGCAACCAAAGAAGAGATTAAAAACGATATCTTGGAAGTTCGGCGGACATCTTCAAAGTATGCAATGAAGCGGCAGCTGCCTCGTGAGATTATTATTGACTTTTCATCTAAGAAGACTCGGGACACCATCTTATATAATTTGTATAATGTGGACTTGGACTATTTGGGCAATAAGGTTAAAATATTGAAGGATGTTCCATTTTTGGCTCGTAAAAGGAAATTCAAGTACAAGGGACTTGCGGCTTCCTTGAGGAAATGCGATATAAAATATAAATGGCTGTTTCCAGAAGGCGTCTGGTTCAGATATAAAGATCAAACCTACAAGATTACATCGGACGTGCAGCTGACAGAGTTTTTGTTTAACCATCAGGAGTTTCAGCAGGAAGAAAGTTCGAAGTCTGAAGGGGAAAGTGGGGGGGAGGAGAGAGCGGGCGCAGCTGCTCCAGCTGCGCAGAGAGAACTGAGACCGAGACGCAAAGGGGGGGGGGAAGAGGTGCTGATCCTGATTATAATTTGTATTGTATAAGACCTACCAATCTGATAGCATATTAGAAAGTTAACTCTTAAGAAAAATTGCAGTATGAAGGGAATACAAGATATGTAGTGTCTGTTGTTTGTATGTTGATTTGTCCTTTTCCCAGTTTTCCCTTCCCCCTTTTTTTTTCTTTCCCTTCCCCTTTATACTTTTGTAGTTTTCTGTAGTTTTTTATGTTAGATATTGAAAAAATAAAAAACTTTATTAAAAAAAAAAGATAGAACTGAACCTTGAGTAACCCTGTGAGATAAAACCCATGGCTGAAAACTAATTGCCTATCATCATCGTTCTGAGACTATCAGAGAACTAGAACCAGCACAAACTGGACTAAACAGAGAGCAGTGCAAGTTTGCAGTCCTGCTTTAACAAATATATATATATACTTTTTATAATCCTTTGTATACATATTTATTTTCAAATTTCTATACTTGTGGTGTAGCTGTACAGAGTGAAAGGAAGCCTTTTGATGTGCAGAGAGAGAAACCAACCAATTGTGCTGCTTCAACAGAAAAAATCTATATCAGAAAGGATTTGAGAAGTCCTCTAATAGCAACTCCAACTTTTGTAGCTGATAAAGATGGAGCTAGGTAAGTGAAAAAAATATGCCTCATTAAGGTCTATGCAATCTAGACCTCTTGGGAAGTCAGATTATGAATATTTTGTGGGCAAAAATAGAATTCAAAATGTAATTAAATGAAATTGTGTTCAGGGCCAGTTGACATATTTTTTCCTTCTTTTAAGCTTTCCACATATATTTGGATAATATACACCAAGCCTTATCCTGACCTGGAGAACCCAGGCAAGCCTAGCCCTGTCAGATTTTGGAAGCTAAGCAGAGGCAGCCTTGGTTAGTAATTGGATGGGAGACCTCCAAAGAAGACCAGGGTCATTTTGCAGAGGTCGGCAATGACTATAACCATCTCTGTTCATCTCTTGCCTTGAAAACCGCAGCAGGGGTTGCCATGTCTGCTGTGACTAGACAGTACTTTCCATCACCGCCACACCAGGCCTTGAACCACCATAAAAATGTAGGAGCCAGACTTACTTTTCAGCATTTAGGATTGTGTATGTTAATGAACACAAAACAAAACCGAATGCTAACCTCTTAATATTTTTGCATAATTGTATTAAAGTTATGGCAAAATGTCATGGTATATAAATAGTTATAGGGATAACCCTGGTTGTCATTACCCTCTCTGATTCTCATTGATCATCCTTCGTGTTCATGTCTCTGAGTTTTATTTTATATATAACTATATGTATTTTTAAGATTGTTTTAACATGTTTAATGTTTTTATTGTTTGCTGCCTTAGGGCCCTCATTTGGTGGAAAGGTGGCTTAAAAATGTTTTAAATCAATCAGTCAATCAATCGATCAGTAAGCTTAGCCTAACTTCTCCCCAGGTTCTTATAATTCCATTATTGCGTGCCTTTGTTATAATAATAGATTTTCCCACATACACCCAAGAAGACATGCAGGGACACCATATGTAGATCAGAATTCCCTTCCTTTTCTTCTTGCACTCTCCTCCTTTTTCACAAATGAAGATACAGTCCCTTCCCCTTCTCAACAAACCAGGCACATTCCTCCATCAACTATTCAGTCCGAAAGGAAACACATGGTTTACCCAAGCCATCCAGCTCCCTGTTCATAGCCTGGGGTAATCAAGGCAGGCAAGTGGGAGTCTTATCTGCTTTGTGAGAAGGCAAGAGATGTCATTGACATATATACATAAGAGAAAAGAGATATTAATTGTGCTACAAAGAAATAAGGTAAAAGCTTGAATTTTACTCAGGCACACATGCACACAGATACAAACAAACAAACACATACCTAGGGCTAGCTATGTTGCTGCAGTGTAAAAAGTGAAGCTCTGTAAACAGCCTTAGCAGGGTGCCTCAAAGGAAGGAGAGGGACCCTGAACTTGGGGGTGCATCAGCTTATACTTCCTTTTCTGCCCGTGTTGTCCTTCTTCCCTAGGATTGGCTTGCTTCATCTCAGACTAGGTTTTAGAGATGGGCATGAAACAGGAAAAAAAATCCTGAGTTTCATGGTTCGTCACGTTCCACGAAACATGACCTTTCACAAAATCATCCCATTTCGCGAAACAATTCGTTAGGTTCGTGATTCGTCATGTCCTGGGGCCCTACAATGGCATCCTTCATACCCAGAGATGCCAGACTCACAAGGAGATTTCAGCAGGCTCTACTCCAACCACCCTCCAAGTAGCTCTCTTCAGGCTCTCTTTGCTGATTTTTCCCAATCGGCCCCAAAAGTCACGGATTTCGTGAAAAACACAGTCCCACAAAACGTGTTTTTACGATACTTGAATTGGCCCGATTTGTCGTGAAATTTGAGTCGTATTTCCATTTGTGTCCATGTCTACTAGGTTTGTTCCTGCCACCTAAGAGGATTCTCAGCTACCTAGTGTTACTTTTGGCACTTGTAGATAAGAGAACCAAGAACCCCTTATTTTCCTTTTATCTATGAGATACTCACAGACTCACTGAGATTAGGGCCTGCAAGTTACAAATGGTACTAAGGATCCTGCACTATGATTATGGCTACCAGCTGTAATCTTGTGCAATTGATAAAACATCCCATATGCCCACATTCCAATCTGGAAGAACTGAATAAAGGGGAGAATGAAAATGGCTGCAATTCTGCTGCCTGGGCAGGCCTCAAATCAGAGAAGAGTCAGGGTTGCTTTTAACCTTACAGCTTTAAAAAGTTGTGTTCAATACAATATTGGAACCAGTATAGAAAGCAACTGGTTGGGAATGAAGTCATCACTTACTATTGAATGGTATAAAGTTTACATATGAACAAGGAAAGACAAGACTTGTATGGTTTTTATGTCATACAACAAAACATCCTGATATAAAATGATAAATAAGCTTGGGATTGGATGCAGCCTGCTTTTTTGCTTAGTGTCTGCCCTTATTCCACATGGCTTTTGTCCATGCATATCCTGTGATTCCAAATACAGCCTTTTTGGTGGTTGAAGGGGATTTCCTTTCTTTTTCACCAATGGAAGAACTGGTAGATCCAACCTTTGTACTTCAACTGAGAATTGTTAAGAGACACTACAACAAAATCATTGTTGAAAATACTAATGAAATTTCTTGGCAATGTGGCGCCTGGGATTTCTCAAGTCCTGATGCACACATTAAGTCATGATACATTCATCATCAACATCAACACTTTGATAATAGGTCTGGCTTATTTTTGGACTTATGTGCTCTTCCCTATTCCTCTTCCCTTCACACACACAGCTGAGCTGAGATTGAAGACTTCCAGGTTTTTTAAAAAAAACTTTAGTTTGACATGAAGTCTGAGTTCAAGTACTTTAACAAACTGTAGTTTACTTCTTACTTAAATTCTAAACTAGGATGGTTTTGAATCCTGAATTGTAGGCAAGAAAGAAACAGTAGTTTGTTAAGCTGCTCAAATTGGGACATCACCACAAACTGGTTTTTTTTTTTAAAGCAAGAAATCTTCCATATCAGCTGTGTGCACAACCCATGGGATCCATACATAAATGAGCTTTTCAAAGAACGCAGACACAATCAAGCAAATGATTATTGTGTTTATATATCAATATGAGAACAGCCAGTGTTCGCGCTTGTGACAGACATGACTAGTTCCATCTTTACCACTCCTGAAGAACAGCCAATGAAATCTGGCAGAATACTGGGGTTAGAGACAGTTAGAATCTGTTAAGGCAGTTAGCGAAAGGGAGAGAAGATTTTGAAGCTGCTGGAGGGTAGCAGAGATCATAGCTGGCTGTTGACACTTGTTAATTTATATTACAGCGATCCACTGTTATAAGAGTGTGGGATTATATGTGCACCTCTTAAAACCAATATTTATGTTTTAAATCATTCCTGTGTTAAATGTCTTGTAAATAAGAGTTATTCTGATTTTTTCGTTAACCCTGGCTGCCTGAAGTATGTCAGTCCTTGGCAAATAAATCCCCAAGTTCTCCACATCAATCACACAGGTGCTTTGGTTGAAGTTACTTTTATTAGAGATCTATCAGGTTCAAGGTGCTCAGGCAGCGAAATTGGCAGAAGTGACATATTGAGGGAAAGCATGGTTAGTTATAGGTTAATGTCTCGCCCCCAGGTTAGTAGCCCATTGAAATTCTGGCACCAATGCCAGAGACAAAAAAGTATCAGAGTTTAGACTACGACAGACCACAATAGCAAGTTGGGTATGAAATAATCCCCGTTCTCAGGGAAGATACAATTCAGAGTAGTTGCATCTGGCCTCAAGGCCATTAGCTCCAGAAGTGAAAGTGTTTAACTTCAAAGCAGAGATAACACACTGAACTTCCAAATAGCAGGCATTGAAAGGTACTCAGAACTCTCCATAGTGTCAGAGGATTAATAGGTTGCACATAACATACACATGGCATGTACTGCAGGCAGGTAAACATGACAAATGTATTGTCGAAGGCTTTCACGGCCGGAGAACGATGGTTGTTGTGGGTTTTCCGGGCTGTATTGCCGTGGTCTTGGCATTGTAGTTCCTGACGTTTCGCCAGCAGCTGTGGCTGGCATCTTCAGAGGTGTTGCACCAAAAGACAGAGATCTCTCAGAAACGTCAGGAACTACAATGCCAAGACCACGGCAATACAGCCCGGAAAACCCACAACAACCATCAAACATGACAAAGTTGTTGGCTGAGAGGAAATAAAACACAGACATGAACATCAAGCATTCTGGGCATGACAAATGGCCTAATTGAACTAAATGGTGACAGTGTATAGACAGAGTAGTCCTAGGTGCTAGGTCCAATAGTCCTAGGTGCTATCTGGGTGAGGAGAAGTGAATATAGGGAGCTGGCTACTTGACTGGTGGAGCCTCTGGGAAGAAGAGACAGAGGACCCGGTGTGGATTTGGTTCAGCTTATGACACAGTCTCCAGGCCTAGATTATGGGGAAAGCTGAAGAAGTATGGCATTGAATCACGTCTCCTTTATGTAATATAACTATACAGCTATCCTACTTCCCAGGTTAGATGTGGAGATTCAGGACATCTATCTGAGTAGAGATGGGCACGGAACAAAAAACCCCGAACCACATGATTCAAGGTTCATAGCATTCCACAGAACATCGAACCACAAACTTCCGACCTTTTCCCAGTTCGTGGTTTGTTGTTCTGTGGCATTTCAATTGCCCTGCACCAGCTGCTGAAGCTGCTGAAGCTGGTGCAGGGCGTTTGAAACAGACCGCCCCTTTCTTCTGCTGCCTGGCAGCAGAAGAAAGAAGCTGTCATTTCACAGACCTTGCGCTGGAACCGGCGTGGGGTCTGTGAAATGACAGCTTCTTTCTCCTGCTGCCAGGACTGTCAGTTTTACAGACCCTGTACTGTTCCAGCCCGGGGTCTGTGAAACTGACAAACTGACAGCCCGGGCAGCAGGAGAAAGAGGCTATCAGTTTCACAGACCGCACGCCAGTATCAGCCCATCTGCTGAACCCCGCACAGGGTTGGTGAAACGGACAGCCCCTTTCTCCTGCACAGGGGCTGTCAGTTTCACAGACCCCGTGCTGGATTCAGCCAATGGGCTGAAACTGGCGCGGGGTCTGTGAAACTCCGAACCCGGCCACGGAATGGATGGAAATATTCATTTGTTCTGTAAACACGCGTTCCCATGGAACGTATGTTTCGGTGCAAACGAACCAGCCATTCCATACGGAATTTTGTTCCGTGGTTTGTTTTGTGCCAATCTCTATATCTTAGACATTTTCCTTAGATAAAGGCATCAAGAAAGGGTGTATTCTTGCACCCTTGCTGTTTAACGTGTATATAAATGATCTTAGATCCTGCCTCCTGAGGAATGCTTGCCATCTTCCATATATAGCTAAGTGTGAAATTCCAATCCTTTTGTATGCTGATGATGCAGTGATAATGTCCAGATCAGTTGTAGGACTCCACAAATTGATTAAAAGAGTATTACTGTTACCATGAAGGCTTGTCTATTGATGTAGTGAAATCCAAGGTAATGATATTTAGTAAAGGGGAAAGGGAAAAAATCTTCAGATGATAGTATAGCAGGCCATTCTGTGGAACAAGGTAACCAATTTAAATACCTGAGAATCCATTTTGAAGCATCCCTTGCATAGAAAACACATTTTGATTTGGTAAGGAATACTGCCTTGAGAGTAGGGAGGACAATTGTAAAATATTTTTATACAGCAGGAGGTAAATTTGTCCCCTTGGCCTTAAAGGTATATAATGCCAAGGTTCTAAATCAATTTTTGTATAGCACAGAAATCTGGATTCAGGTTGCTTCTGAGAGAATGGATTACAGCCAGTATGATTTTTTCCAACTCTTATTGGCTACTCCCAGATGTGTTTCAGGAATAGCTCTGAGAGCTGAATTGGGCAAAATATTGTTGGAAGCTAAGGCATGGATAAAAGCATTTCTTTTAGAAGTAAAGATTTTAAAATCTGAGGAAGGGCCCACTTTACTTGGACTCATTCAAGCTGGTAAATATAATAGTCAATGGGATCAACTACTGGGAAAGAAAATGAAATGCCTACGAATAACATACAATATGAACAAGACTACAGAGACCAAAGATATAATTAGGCAAATAACTAATGTGTGTCCGGAAGTTGGACATTACTAGTATGTCTGTTAGGGCACGGAGAGTATGCTCGACCAGGGGCGGAGCAAGGGTTTGCCTCGCTCGCGGCCGGCCGGCCGGGCGCCCCCACGGGCGCGCGCGCGCGCGCGCACCGGCCTGCGTGATGACGTCACGCGTGACGTTATCACGGGAGCGCACGCGCCGCCGCCGGCCCGATTGCTGCGGCGGGCGGCCTCCGAGCTCTCCCGCTCGGTTGCGTGCGCCGCCGCAGATGCCTGCCCGCGGTGGCTGCGCCTGGCCAGGGGCTTGTGCTGGTGGCAGCAACGGCGCGGGGTGGGAGGGATAGGAGGCTGGTGCTTTGTGGCGCGCGCTCCCGCCCGCCGAGCCTCCTCCAGCGCTCCCTCCGGCACCCCGCGCCTGCGGCCACCGCCTACCTGGCCTCTATAGGCCCGCCGCCCCTGTGCTCGACTCTTAGATATTACCCTCCTGATGCAACTACTGAAGTATTTTTGTCATCTGACAGTACCAAAGCTCAGAAGAGCTTTTACACTGGCAAGAATTGATGATAATGATGCCCTTCCATTGTTAGTTTTGGAGGGTAGATACAAGAAAGTACCATATGCAGATGCCCATATGATAAAACTGAAACCATTGAACATATGATTATAGAGTGTTCCATATTTAATGAGTTAAGGGCTAGCTTAATCATCCCTCTACTTAAAAATGTGGAACTACCTAATATGAGAGCCCAGGTGACGTGGTTACTATCGGATACAAATGATTCCATTACTCTTTCTGTGGCAAAATATATATGGGCAATAATTAAACATCAGAGACATGATATCAAGTAAAGTTCTTCCCATTTTAATTTCTGCTTAAGGCAATAGCTGTATGAGCAGTATTAGAGAGAGAGCGAGAGAGAGAGAGAGCTCCCTTTACCTAATAGTCCTAGGCACTATCTGGGTGAAGGGTAGTGAATATAGGGAGCTGGCTGCCTGTCTGGTGGAGCCTCTGGGAAGAAGAGACAGAGGACCCAGTGTGGATTTGGTTCAGGACAGGTAGTGTATTGTGACTGGCCTTAATTGGCTGTGAAGCCCCAAACCCGTATAAAGAGATTTATGGTGGGTGGCAGTGTGTTAGGGACAGTCACTGCATTTTAAATGCATCTTCAGAAACAGAAGACATTCTGTAGACAAATCTGATTCATCTCAAAATTGCAAGTCACAAAACTGCTATTTCACAAAAGTACTGTTCCTCATTATATACAAGGGAAATGGTACAGCTCTATAATAACATAATCCTTATTCTTGCATATGCTTTTTCCCATTTTTGGACAGATCAACTGGTCTTCTTGATTCAGGGATGCTCGTAAATATTCAGCAGCCGCTAATACGGGATGATGGTACAGTTCTCCTGGCTACAGATTCCAAGGTAGGCTCCCTAATCTACCTTATACAACTAATGTTTTGTTCAAAAAGTTGCTTTCTTCTTAGATGTGCTTAATGACAATGCCCTAATTCCTTAGAATCATTACTCAGTCCAGCTTCTTCTGATCAATTATTTGTCTTTAAATTATCCTTTATTTAATTTTAAAGTTACATAAAGTTACATAAAAGTTGCACCTTTACCAGGACGCAGGAATGATTTGTTTCCCTTAAAGTCTATTATTGATGGTGCTAAGCTCCTGAAGAAGCAGGCGCGAAATCTGTTCGCAGCCGGCCTCAGATTGAGAGCATTCCATCGGGGTACGCCTTATGGCTACATCTTTGCCTTAAGAAACACACCAGTCTGCCGTTACATACTCCATGGGAAGTACACCGTTCCATCGTGAGAAACATTACGAAAAAAACTCTGAATTAATCACTGTTTGGGAACTTAAAAGAAAAATATAAGAGAAGTTTTCGGACTTTAGGCAGGTTTGGAGGGAGTTGGAGGGAGTTCACTTATGAAAGATTCAGCATGGAATTGTATAATGAGACTAATTTTGTATAAATATATTTAAGTATCTATGAGCACTTTGCACTTTGTATACTTTGTGGAATATTTGAAATTGTGTATCAATATATGAAATTGATTTTTGGTATTCTGTGGGTGTTGTTACTTAACAATTTAGCCATCCAATTGACAATTACTTGTAAGCTGGAAGATATTTCCTCCAAAGAAGCCATTTCAGAGTTGCTTGTAGATATTTTGGTGAAACTCTCTTCCAAGTGGTGAAAAGCTTCGCTTAAAGTATTTATGGTTTCGAGAATGTATTGCTTTCCAGCCTCTGCTGGGAGAGTTTCTCTTTACAATAACTCCTTCATCTGCTTCCCTCCTCCCAGAACTCATAGGGGTGGCCGCTTTGCCGGAGGTTAATAAATCACCTCCTAATGAAGCTGGTTAGCTCTCATAAAGTCATAAAACAGTCTCCTTACTTGGTGGGAAAATTCAGATCGCTTTGTTCGGTCTTTCAGACGTCTTTGATATGTCTTGCCAAGAATCTGCTTGTTTATTCACTAATTGGACTTCGGCTTCTGCAGCTTCGTAGCCATATTGGCTTCTTCCCTGGACCTTGCCTCAAGCCAGCGTGAGATCTTCCAGGGGGTTGCCGGTCCCCTTGAGCTCCCTCGCCTTGCTCCAGCCTGCCTCCCCTCTCCGTGGGGGGGTCTTGGGGGCCCGAATTCTCAGGTCCCAAGGTACCAGGAAGATCACGACAGAGAGCTCATAACTCAACTGTCATGCCTCACTGCTTCATTACCCGGAAGTCCTGATCAATTATTTGGAGGGTACCTCAGTTATAAAAAATTGGTTTAGTTGGTGGCTACATCAGTTTACATAATGTCAAATTTTCCCTAACTTCTTTCTTTATAGGCTGAGACAAGCCAAGGTGCCTTGGGAACACTAGCAAATGTTGTGACGTCTCTTGCCAGTCTCAATGAGTCACTTAATAATGGTGATACACCTGAAGTCCAGCAAGAAGAACAATCTGCAAGTGAAATAACTCGGTATGCACCCTATCTTAAAAACACTATCGGTTGATCTGCCAATCACTAAATAATAAATAATAAAATGCAATGGCATACCATGCCTATTAATAATAGACTTTTCCTTTACTTTGAATATCACTGCCTATTTTAATGTTTTATTTATCACAAAAGCATAAGAAGGATCATTCCATTTTGTCCAGTGATCCACTGAGTTCAGCATTCTGTTTCCTACAGCAGTCAAACATGTCACCCCCCTAAATGCCAGACATGGAGGCCAAACTCTGTCCTCTTATTGCTCACTGGAAGAAGTGTAGTACCTCTGTACAAAAGTTGTTTTTAATCATACTGTGGTTTCTGCTGCCAGCCTATTCAACATTTCTTACTCAATTTTTAATGACATACTATTTATTATAAATAATAGGATAATTTTAAAAAAATCATTTGAGACATTTTATGACAGTTTCTTTTAATCCAAATACTCTTGATGAACAGTTAATGGTCATAATTTGACCTTTTGGAGGGTTGGGGAAGATTTTTAATTAGTGTAAATGCTGAAATTCTATTGTAGAAACTTTTGAAGTTTATCTGTAGATAGATGCATTAGTGATTGTATTTCTTTCCTAATATGTATGTTAATAGAAACTGGAGGAAACACATTTGATAGAGTTACTCTTTTATTTCAGAGCATTTGATACTTTGGCTAAAGCACTTAATACCACAGATAGTGCCGCAGCTCAGAATTTGGCAGATGGGATGGATCCCACAGGTGGTGGGAATATTCATGTAATCAGTAGAGATCAGTCTACACCAATCATTGAAGTTGAAGGACCCCTACTTACAGATACTCATGTGACATTTAAAGTATGTGCTTCCTTAATTTTTTTTTTGCCAAGCTGTTTGAGAGTACTTTATTTAAAAAGAAAGCAACCCTTTAGTAAATACATATAGAAAACAATTACAGTACCTATATAGTCTGTTAGCACTAATTTGTATGGAAGAGCAGTATATAAGCATGCTATTATTATTGTCGGGGTAGAGTATTGCTTTCTCCTCAAGTTTTTTTCAGGTCCTTCCTTCTTTGTATAATGTGTGTGTGAAACATGTCTGACTTCTAAGAGTATTATGCAGAGTACATTATGTTCTCTCTTTTTCAGTTTAAACTATAATGTAAAGAAAAGCTGCATAGCTTGTTTAAAATTCATTCAGATCCTAAAGATTAGAGAATAACTACAGAGACTTGCCAATATGCACTGCTAAATTTCTATTGTCATTATACTCTGTGGTTGGATGTTTTTTAAAATTAATTTTTTTAAATATTGACTATCAAGTGAAAACAAGGTATGTTTACATTCTATAGTAAAAAATATTGAGTACAGTATATATTGTATGTGGTATCTAAGACATCTATAAATGATTTTAAAAATAACGTATTAATATTGAGCTTCATACTTGTCCATTTTTGTTCTCATGCAGTTAACAATGCCTACTCCAATGCCAGAATACCTGAATGTGCATTATATTTGTGAGTCAGCATCCCGGTTACTTTTCCTTTCCATGCATTGGGCTAGATCCATCCCTGCTTTTCAAGCACTAGGGTAAGAATGGCATTTTCAGTTTTTTCTCTTAAGGAATTAGAGGAATCCTTCATGATCTCCATTAAATAATCATAAGTTCCCTTTGAAACCGATTATACTTACAGTTTGAGAGACAATAGAAAAAGTTCAAGATACATTCCCTGATTTCATTCACCCATTCATCCCCTTCATGGCTTGTATAGAAATACACTTAAATGGTTTGATCCACTAGAAATCTCTCCATATGGAAGGGATTTCTGTTGGTGGAGCATGACATTTTTGCCTTCCTCCATCCTTTCACAGCCCCAAATGCCTCCCCCCTATGCTGCTTCTGTGGGATAGGGACTCCAAGGGCCAGCATGAGAGGTGAGTTGGAGGATTTCAGTGGGGGGTGGGAAGTCAGTGAAAGTTACCCTCTCCCTTCTGGTGGGATCCAAGCCAGTGTGGTCATCTCCATACAGTGGTATTTGTTGTGGCTGAGAGCAGAGGGAACCATTTAATCTTCAGTAGGACTGACATTTATAGAGATGAACCAGTGTGGATAGAGACTGCTAGGTTGAGAAAATCTCAGCCAGTCCAGACCAATATGGTTTTGAATCCTGCAGGAAAAATAATGAACCTTACTGATGTAAGTAGCACCTGACCATTGGCTGCTATTTTCTGACAGGCTCCAGTGGTCATAATTTCAGAGCTCAGATTGGCCCAGAACCTCTGATGTACTTGGGGGTGGGGGCGGGGATTGCAAAGGAGCTGTTCTCTTTTTATGTACATGTGGCAGCCAGAGAACTTCCTCTGCACTTTCACCTGTTTGCTTCAGCCTACATGGTGGCAGGGGAAGCAAATAATCAGGTAAGGTTGTATTTTCCTTGGACAAACAAAGTCTCTCCACCCCAACCTCTGGGCAGTATTGTGCCTAACTAGCCTGCTTGCTGGCTAGTTGCACAAGCTGGGAGAGAGAGCGACTTGACAGATGCTGGGTTGGGAAGGGTTACATCACTAACTAGTGATAGTACAGCAAACCCCTGAAAGGAATATAAATCATAAAACTGATTACATCATATATCACTTTGGGCAGCATACAAGGTTCTTCTTTCCCTTTTTTATCATCACAACAACTCTCTTAATTTAGGTGTGGGGAAGGGAGGGGGTGAAGAGAGAGACTGAACTAATGTCAGCCAGTGAGTTCTGTGGCTAAGTACTTGGTTCTCCCAGTTGTAGTCTGACATGCTAACTGGAACACCACACTGACTCCTGAGTCAGCATGCATCCATATACATGACAAAAGAGATGAACAGAAAAACTTTATTAATACTCTGGCTGGAGTTTAACTAGTAATTTGTTTTTCAAATGTGTGATTGCAGATTGCTTATAATTTAAAATGTTCTTCTACCTACCAGAGCCAGTTGCAAAATGGTGGCATCTTATGATCCATATATTCTGGAAACATACCTATGCAAAAGACCCAAAGCCCTATCTTTGGAATGTTGGGTAATGACTGTTGGGTAATGAACTAGAAAAGAAACTCAGGGGAAGTAATTAGGACCTTTTCCATCCACAAAAGAGTTGGCATATTGTCCAGTTCTTCCGTCAATAAATGTATTGGGGAAACTTGCCCTTCTTCAGATTAGCATCTATTCTCAGGTGTTTTAATAGAGATAAATTGTACCACCAGTTGAAAATAACTTGCCTACAGTAAGTCCTTCACGTTGGCCTAATGTTGAGCACCTTATAAAATGAAGAATAATAATTTTAGACACAAAATATCATGTTGAGCTTTTTGATACTTTTGTAATTTTTTTAGGCAGGATTGTAACACAAGCCTTGTGCGTGCCTGTTGGAATGAATTGTTTACCTTAGGCCTTGCACAGTGTGCACAGGTGATGAGCTTGTCCACTATCTTGGCAGCAATTGTCAACCACCTGCAGAACAGCATACAGGAAGGTATGTGTGTTTAGAAATGTTTTTGAGGTCTTTCATTCTATGACTTACTAAGTTGCTACCTTATATCAAGAGGAGCTGTTTTCAAATAGGTGTGTATAAGATTATGATGTTAAAAGGTTTGGGGGAGAGAGATGCTGGAAAACATTTTTTAAAAATATTTTTCAGAAATATGGTTTCCTCAGCAACCAAGTATGGAGGAGATCTATTTATGGCTTTCCATTCTAAAGTTAGTCAGTTACTACCTTCATTGCACCAGTTGTATAAATACTGTGTGTGAAAAGCATCTGTGGTTGGAACAAGCTGAGAAAGAGAAGTTTATGTTTTTTGTTTCTTCATCCCGACATACAGCTAATGAATTTGCAAATGCAGATGAAATATCCAGAGTCCTGTAGAATTTCAAGTTCTTCACATAGCTGTTACATTGAGATGAGTGTGAAAACCTTGTCAACTTAGTAGGAAGAAAACACTACAATATCTCCTGCACAGATACTTGCTTCTTATTGTAAAGATAATCAGCTGTTGTAAAGTATTATTGACTCTCAGATTTTTATGATCTCAGAAAGGTAATCTGTTAAGAGTATACAATAATAGATGGTTCGTAGAAAACCAAACGTCTGATTGGTTGTACTAGATAAATGTAGATATGCTTCAGTTCACTAATGAGTATGACCTTAGTATTAATGAAGGAATCAGTAACAGATTGCTGTTGGAAAGCAGTCATGGGAAACAGAGATCCTAGATTGCAGAATCAGTTACATGGGTAGTGCAAAATGTTTGCTATATTGTAATGAACACTGGCAAGGTGTTCATATGAAATGCCTTTGTATTCCTGCCCATTTTCACCTCTGGATGGAACAGTCTATCCAATGAATGCTGCTAATCTGTGACCAACTGTGAATTTTTTCTGTATGGTGGGTCGGGTTTTGGATTTGGTTTTATTATTGCTCTTTGATTTGGATTTAGAAAAGTAAAGTTAGCAGTTACATTTACTGATTTAATTTGTTAAATCCTTTCAAACTTAATTATGATAGACAGGTTCCGCCCCCAAGCAAGGCCCTCAAAAACAGCATAACAGATGTAGTTCCTCTGGGCAAGGAGAGAGGCAGGATATTCAGAGGCCCTGGAGAGGTAGGTTTCCTGTGTTCGATTAAGTGTAGGGCTGCAAGATTTTCCAGTATCCCAAAATGGTTTAAGACACATTTGTGGGAACAGTAGACACAATGGAGTGATCACCTAGAAATCAAAGCATCACAATAGACAGAGAGGGTGATCTAGCTATAAATGTGAGATGTGCTGTGTTTTTATTCAGACAAGAATTTAGTGGTCCAGAGCATAATATAATACTTAGCATATTAGTTGTCTACTCCCTATAAATCAGAATAAACAGATAAATTATCATTATTCTGTAATCAAGTGAAATTAATGACTCATGACCTAGTATTGTTGGAATGCCTAATTTACGTAGTTTGGGAGCGGGGATTGTCACATTATGGTGTCCAAAAATACACAGAAAAGTAAAGAGCTATAGTTATTAGCTATACTAATCAAGGTAAAAGATTAGTACTTAAGTACCATAGTACTTAAGACATAAGATCTTAAATGACTTTCTTCAACGTTCACTTCGTATCCAGATTATTTAAAATGTGTTTGTTTGTTTATATCATATTTGTATTCCGCCCTCCCCACAAGCGGGCTCATGTAAATAACATATTCCTGTTGTTTTACGCAGCACTAACTTTATTGCCCTAACCTGGATAGCCCAGGTGAGCCTGATCTCATCAGATCTCAGAAGCTAAGCAGGGTCGGCCTTCATTAGTAATTGGAGGGAGACCTCCAACAACGATCAGGGTTGCAGAGGCAGGAAGAAAATCCCACTGGGGGTTACTATAAGCCAACTCTGACTTGAGGGCACTCTCCACTCCCAACTTTATTAATCAAGTATCACAGAATGAACAAAAGCAAGAAAATTTTATTTCATACTAAATATGACTCTTTTAATAAACCTGATAAATTTCAGATTTCTAATAATTGTGTGTACTCTAAAGGCCAATGTAAGATTTCTTTAAAATTATAGTATGGATTGGATTTTCCCTGTATCATTGTATTCTGTTATAGTCATTATGGTATTTTATTGTCTTACTTGCTTTAGCCTAGCATTCTCCCTATTAGAACCTCCCATTCTCCCTCTGAGGCAGAGGACATCTTGATGGGTGATTCCCACCCTCCATTCAGGAAGACAGGAACAAGGGAGTCACCCTTTCTTTCAGTTTCATTCCTGTCTCAAGAGGGAGAACAGCTTCATCCAAGCGCTACCTTGCCTTTCAAGGTTTTTCTTCCTTTCCTTCATTTCTACTTTCCAGAACCTGATTCTTGCCTTGTTTACTCCTTTCTACTCTACCTCCTTGCTGTTCTCTTTCTCTCTGTGCACCTGCTAGAAGGCTTGCAGGGGAAGTTTTCTCCTTCCTTCCTTTGTCTATGGCAGCCATTTCATGGCAAGACAGACTCATGGACCAGCAGAACATGCTTTTCCATCACAATAGGATGGAAAATCACGGGGAACGCAATAGATTCCTCTCCAAAGGAGAGTTGGGACCTGTGGTGGTACCCCAGGAGTTCCTAAATGTCATTAGACAGACTATTTAAAAAACCAAAAAAGCTAGCTTATCTTACCTCAGAAAGCCATGGCAGCCATTTCTGGCCTCACCAAAGTTGGCCACCCTGACAACAGACCAGGAGGTGGCTGCGGAGTGGTTTACCGCATCCAAAGCAAATCAATGGGTGCAGGACCCAGCAAGAGCACCAAATAGCAATGGCCCCATGGTCCAGTGCTGCTGATGGTCTACTTGTGAATAATGCTATTGGGTCTGGCACCACGATGCTGTCCCCCAATTTCCAAACTTGATTACATAAACTGAGACTGCCAATTTTTGTCAGAGTGCTGAGGGAAGGGAGAGGCCTCCCTCTGGTTCTTCCTCCAGGTCTCCCACCCCCCAAACGAGGAACTGTGGAAGAGACAATTTCTTACAAAGGGAATCCTAGCTGGCCCTCTGAGGCATCTAGAAAGGAAACCTATACCAGAAAAAGAAAAGGAAACTGAAATGTATGCAGATAGTGAAGTTTTTTCTCCCTGTTGGCTCCATATATGCCTACACTCCCTTTTTTCCTCCAGGGAATGGGGCCTGCTCTCTCCAGGGTTCTCTGTCTCTTTTAATCAACACAGAGTAACTTTATTCAGTAGAAACAAAGAAAAGAGCACAAGGCCTTCAGCCAGCTCATGCAGACATGAGTAAACCCTGGACTGGAGTCGAACTGCTCCAGTTTTTAGTATCCTGGGACCAACATAAAACATGAACCAGACTCCACAGCATTACAATTGCCTATGCTGAGAGAGAGTTCTCGCTGCAAGTGTGTTCATCCTTTCTCTGGATTCTTTCCCTGTATGATACCATTTTTTTAACAAGAAACAGTTCGGTGTAGTGGTTGGTGGGTTGGGTTGGGATCTGGAAGATCCAGATTCTCATGCCTCTCCCTGGGAGGCCTGCCTGTGGCATTGGGCCCATTGCATTCTCTAGGCCTGGCCTGCCTTGTGGGTTTGTTGTGTGGTTAGAATGGAAAGGTATGAAATGTTGTATACACCTTGGAGCCCCCACTGGGGCTGAAAGCTTTAGATAAACACAACCATCTTTCTACTCAGAAAGGGTGCCCCGGGGCAAGAAGTCCTTGATGCACAAACTTTCATTGAATTGGCTACTGGCAGGGCCTCTGCTGTAACTCTTAGCAAATATATTCTTTGTTCCAGTGATCATGATTGTTGTTGAGGAACTACAGATTAAATTGCACCTCATCTCTCCTTCACTCTCTGTAGACAACAAATGCTATAAACTGTTAGTCTACGTGAGAACCAGAATACTCTGTTGTAATTTTTCCTTTAAGCTACTGATGAACTGGTCATTATGACCTCTCTGCCATCCCCTTGAAGAGAGCATGAAACATGTTTAAGCCTATCCTAGGGCATAAAGGGTATGGGCCAAAGTGCTATGAATTGAAGCCATTGATCATCTCTAATAGTAATAGCATCCTTGTAGGAAAAGATAAAAGCCCAGTGGCTCCCTAAGAACTAATGTTTATTTGCTATGTGTTTTTGTGAGTTCAGTTTACTTTTTCAGATATCTGTGAGTTTCATAGTGACTGTTGCTGTGACTTCACAGAGACTCTGAATTCTTTGGTCCAAATAGACAGCACTCTTGTTACAGGTAAGTGCACCCCTCTTTTCTCATGCCTCCACTCCCCCAGGACAAGGGGAAAAGGAGTGTACACCATATTCTTTACAGTGCCAAAAAGAACAGCGATTGGAGGATGATACTAGACTTTAAAAAAAAAATATTCAACAAGTTCATCAAGTTGAGGCATCTCAGATTGGAGACGATGAAATCTGTCACAGAACTTCACTAATGGAGGGTCCATAGCTCAGTGGCAGATCACCTGCCTTGCATATAGAAGGACCCAGGTTCAGCCCCTGGCGCCAGTTGTTAATGGATCTCAGGGCTGACCTACACCAAAGGAATACCTTACTGTACCTTACTGTATGGAAGCATATCTCCACATTCCAATCTTGTTCAGGCACCGAAGACTCCTCCATTTCTGCGCAAGGGGGATGCATCTACAGTTCAGAGTACTTCCATTTGGCCTCTCCACAGCACCAAGGGCCTTCACAAAAAATTTGATCAACCCAGTGTAAAGCTAAGGGAGAAAAAGCATTCATCTACACACTTACCTGGATGACTTGCTGATCAGGTTACGCTCTGCATGCCTACAAGCTTACAGTTCCTGATCAACTTACAGAGAAGTTCTTTATAATCCAAACAGTGACTAGAACATCTGGAAGCCCTAATAGACACAACATGCAACTGTTTCTTCCTAATTGAAGCAGTGGCAAAGAAGAGAAAGATGTCGCAAGTGATCATCAAGGCCAGGTATTTAGTGATGACATTTGTGAAACTGATGGGTCTACTGATTCTGAGTGTTGACGCCTTCCAGTGAGGTTGAGTACATACATGACCCTTACAGACTTCAGAGACCCTTCCAACTACAAATTAAGAACAAGAAAGGTCTTTCCATTCAGTTCCCCCTCACAATAAAATAAATAAATAAATAAAATAATTTTTTAAAGCCTCATATGGACAACAACTATGACCAGCCTTCTGCAAAGAAAGCAACACTGCATTCCAGTAATGGAACAGGTTCCACGGACACCAGTTTGTCCAGATGGGGAGCAGCACTAAAAGATCCACCAGGGCAAGGTCGATAGTCCAGCAGTGAGACGAGACCCTCTGTCAACCTACTGGAGCTTTGAGCAATTTATCTAGCCCTACTACCCTTCAGACCACGAATACTAGACAAACACGTTCTAATCAGTACAGATAGCACGTTGACCAATTAAGTGGACAGATATTTCACCAGATGCTTCCATCTTGAGGCCAAAATAACCGATGCGTTGACATCACAGTGGCCAAGCATTCTGCTGTTTGCCTTCCAACTGCTCTGATTCTCCTGAAGCTAATCAGGAAGATAAGGGAACAAAAAACAAACAAACAAAAAAGCAGAAATCATAGTGGTAGCACCCTACTGGCTCCTGCTCCCACGGCTCTCTGCTGTTCAACAGCTGTCAACACTTCCACCACTGACTTCTCCAGTATCTCTGGATATGTTCCAGCGATACCAAGTTCCACATCCACACCTGGAATAACTACATTTAACCGCATAGAGAGTGAGCGAGACTCCCTCTCTTGGGCTAGGCTATTCTCAAGAAGTAACCAACATGCTACTAGCCTCTAGGAGACAGTCAACTAACAGGATATATAATGCATCATAGAAAGTATTCACAGGAGATGCAAAAGAAAAAGGAGTTAATGTCATGAAACCCAAAACCAGATCCATTCTATATTTCCTACAGGTCAGTCATTCAAGCGGTCCCAGAGCCTCAACCTTAAGATGTCAGGCCACAGTCTTAACAACAGTGCTGCCACACTACTAGGGTCTGAGTCTGTCCAGACACCTCACATATGTAGCTCCCTCTAGTGTGATACTCTGAAGGACAGCCACAGGTTCATCAATTTCTGAATTGGAAATTGCATACAGTTCTGTCTGCTGTTACCAGATACCCCTTTGAGAGCCTATCAAGGATATTCCTCTTAAGTGGCTGAGGATTTTGTACCTTACCGCAGTTACATCTGCAGGAAGGATATCAGCACCGGGTACCCTGCTAATTAGCTTGAGCTCTGTATCTTACACAAGGACAAAGTGGTCCTGAAAACAGATCCTATGTTCATACCAAAGGTGATCTCTCCCACAGATCACTGGAATTATGTCTACTATCAGTTGACCAAATCTTTTTCATCCCAAAGAAGAAATGTGGCATACTCTGGACATAAGACTTATTCTAAAAGCATTTCTTTATAGAAAAGAGCAAATCAGGAAAACTGCTTCCTTATTTATCTCTATATTCTCACCGAATAAAGGAATGAGGATGTCTAAATCTGCCATTAGCAGTAACCTCAAGGCATGCGTCATTGAAGCACACAAAATTCAAAAATTAGACATACCAGCTAGGATTACCACTCACTCAATACAAAGTGCTGCAACCAGCGCAGCATTTGCCAGACGTGCGACAGTTACGAGATTTGCAAGGCAGCTACTTGGTCATCTGTATCTACCTTTGTTAAACACTAGAAGCTCAACACTTATGACTCAGCTGATACAGCGCTTGGCAGAAGAATATTATAACGTATCTTATGACCAGATGACAATGACCCACCCAGAAAATAGGGACACTGCTCTGGGAGGTCCCATCAAAATGTCCTCCGCCTCAAAGGGAGAGCGGACCATTGGATACCGTGAAGGGTCCTTCTCTGAGGAAAGGAGGACATCTTGCCCCTCCCAAAATCATTGTCTTTTCACTCTCTTCTGCCTGACAAATTTACTTCCTGTCCTGTTGTTTCCCCTTAACATGTTTGTTACTAACCTTGCTCCTTGTTATTCAATTCTAGAGTGTTACATTCATAACTGTGACACTGTAACTGCCTTTGGAGTTGCCAAAACTGAAAGAAAGGGTGACTCCCACTAGGAAGACAGGAAGTAGAAAACTTGTTCCTGCCTCCCTGAATGGAGGGTTGGAATCACCCATCAAGATGTCCTCCTTTCCTCAGAGGCGAAAGACCCCTCACAGTGAATATCCAATGGTCCATTTTGTATTGGTGATTGAGAGTGCCCTCAAATCATAGCTGATTTATGGTGACCCCTGGTGGGGTTTTCATGGCAATAGACTGTCTCTGCAACCCTGGTCTTTGTTGGAGGTCTCCCATCTAATTACTAACCAAGGCTGACCCTGCTTAGCTTCTGAGATCTGACGAGATCAGGCTCACCTGGGCTATCCAGGTCAGGGCCTCATTTGGTATTCCCTGAGCATTCTTTTATTTTTAACATTGTCAGTATAATTAACAAAATGACGAAGAGTAAGTTGCAGGCTTATACCATATTCATTGGTATGTAGTAGGTTTCCTTGGAAGGTTAGTTAAAAATTATACAGATATTGAGGTGAAGACACTTATTACTGTTGATTCTAATCTGAAAAACTAAGAACCATTTCCAGGTTCAAGTAAACATAGGGAAAGTGAATGTCATCTAAAATAAAGGACTCTGATTAACAGAATTAGTTCACGAAATTTTTTTCTAACAGATGAAATAAATGCAAATTTCTAAATTATATAGATACAAGGAAAGTGCAGTTATTATAGCATAGCGTTTGTATTTGAAGTTGCTATATAATCTGTCTTGGCTACAAATTTGAATTTTCTCAGTTTTCTGCATTTATCTCTAATATCCCAAATCCTCTTTAGTACATTTGGAAGCTTCTGCTGTAAAGGTTAAAAATCAGTGGGCTTGTTCACACATAATATCAAGGTACAGTTTGGTACTGGGCTCATGTTCTCTATCCTTCCCTTGTGCATTCTGAGTCATTCCAGTGGTTCTGCAGCCATACTTGGCTACAACATCCAGATTAGCCAACTATGAGTTGCCCTCCAAACCAAAATTGAAAATCTCACTTTGAGATACCAGGATTTGATTCCAGTGGCACCTGTCCAATAGCACCTTAGACCAACACAGTTTTCAGAGAATAATCTTTCTAGAGCTGAACCTCTCTTCTTCAGATACATCAATATCTGAAGAAAAACCTCCCTTGTATCTGAAGAAGGGACATTTCACTCTTGAAAGCTTATACCCTGAAAATCTTGTTAGTCTCTAAGGTGTCACAGATTCCAGTCCTATTGTTCTGCTGCAGACCAACACAGCCACCTACCTGTAACTTGAGATAGGTTTCCAAATCTGGTCTGGAGGGGAAGCACACCCCATAAGTATTTAAAATTATTTTAAGTTTTTTGGCATTTTCATAATTTATACAAACAATATGGCAAAAAAGGGGTAACTGTCAGGAAATAAACAGGGAGAAATGCAGAAAAGAAAGAGGAGGGGGAAGGAATGAAGGCAGGAAAGGGGCCTGGAAATATTTTAAATCTCTAATAACTCTCAAAATGCCAGCTACTGTTACATCTCCCTTCTGCATCTTCTCTTTAATTACCAATCACAAACAATAGTTTGCCAATTTAGATGTAATTGTAAGCTATAGCTTACCTCTAAAGAGGAAATCAGGGAGCAAAGTTGAGCATATACAGGGATGTGAACTTGAGGCTTGCTGCCAAGCCATGTTTTAGTGTAATAGGTGAGTCAGCCCACTGAATAACTAGGCACATAGAAAAGCCCTTGTCCTATCCAGCAGTATGAAATCTCACAGTTGGACCTGTGACTCATGAGAAACTACAAGTATGAGTTGAGCCAGTTGAAAGTAGATTTAAATCTAAGGGAGTCTAGACATTTAATAACTTTCAAATATATTTATACTCTCTTAAGAGAATGTGTAATGTCTACTTGTAGATAAACTTTCTGGAGACCGAATAAAGCAAGTGATGGAACACATCTGGAAACTTCAGGAATTTTGTAACAGCATGGCTAAGCTTGATATTGATGGATATGAATATGCTTACCTTAAAGCTATAGTCCTCTTTAGTCCTGGTAAGGCATTTGGTGATATTTACAGTCACCTTCCTTTGTTGTCTTTAATATTGTGATGATGAATTTACAGGAGGTTAATCTTATGGCACTAACTGAATTTAAACCCATTGGTGATGACATTGTACTATTGTGTGGACTATGGATCTCTGAGAAGAAACTTTGTAACATATTTCAGTTAATAATGAGCTGATACGATCCACTGACTTTTAACACTTCATTTCAGTGTAGTTTATTTTGTCATATTTATAGCTGTACCCTTTCTTAGAAGAGGAATATTCTCAGTTCCCTTCTCTCTGTTTTCTTGTATATCACATCTAAAATTACTCAAACCGTGCAATATTTAGTAGTCTACAATACCATGATGCTTAAGAGCTGCTGTAGCATAAGGGTAGAGAATGTAAGGCTTATGGGTTGCATCCAGTATGCCAGTCATCTTCCTACAATATGCACAACTTTTTGCCGGTGCTGTGTGCTGTCTTGCCCACAAACTGACTGTCCTGGGGGGAAAGCCTTGGGAGGTGGCTAGTTGTAGCCCACAAGCTCTTAAATAGCATACCTTCTGCTAGAAGAACTATATGAAAGGCAAGGAGTTTTCATAGTTGGCTTTGACTAAAGGTTTTCAGCACTCCCATTAGAAAAAACCTATTGATTGGGGAGGGGGGAGGTTCTGTTTGCAAAATTATCAGTTGTTTTATGTTGGACTTGGACTAAGGAATGGTGAACAGAAATATGTCCTTTAGCTTTTAAAGTGGCTGAAAAGAATTTTTGTGTTAACGTTTTTTATTAAGACAATCGTCCCCCAAATGGTGGAAAATGCAAAAGTGACCTGAAAGTCTACTACTGTGTGGATCTACTTTCCAATAAACACTGAGAAAACCAAAGGTAAACAGGATTTCCCCAGCCCTTGTAATCAGTTCACAAGGACAATGAATTATAAAAACAGGTGCTGTCTACAAAACCGTTTAAATCCCCTGGGTTCTGATGTCTGAGATGGACTCTAAATCAAGTCAATAAATAGGATTCTGCTGAAGCTACTTTCACTATGGATCTATCATTTGACACTTAAATGGTTCCAAATGAATGTTTTCCTATATGAAAACAGCTTCCATACAGTGCAGTTTAAGGCCATCACCCATTGGTCACTTATTCTGACAATAAGTGAGATTAGGAGATCATAAAACTAGGTGAGGAATCAGATCTACAAGGACTATTATGTACCTTTTGAAATTTAAAAGTGTTCTGGCACATGACATCTCACAAACATTTACCAGTTGCATTCTCAGAGCATTTCTTTTACCAGACATTGATCAAGTAGCAGTGTGTTTATCCAAGCAGTCATACATCCCATGTAGTGGAACACTGGCTCAAGCCCATCCTATTTACCTAGCAGTTAAGAACAAAACACAGCTTTCAGAGGCAAAAAGGTTAATCTGTTGACCATGGAATATTTCCTGCCTCTAGCTAGGCTGCATGTTTGCAGGAGATTTCCTGCCCATGACCTGGAGAGAGGCAAACATCTTCCTCTCTTCCCTTCCTCAATCAGGATAGAGAAATATCCCAACAAGGAAATACTGAGCATGTCTGCCAGGTTCCCCTGTTTTCTTTCCTATATCATAAAGGTAGAGACAATCCAGTCTTCTTTCCACTCAGGAAAAATGCAGATGTTTGAATATGTAGGAATTTTTGAATCTTTTAAAATACATTTGGTAACTTTTTTTCTTGTGTTGCTGCATGGATAGTTCTCCTTCTGTCCTTTAGCAAGCTTCCAGGCTCTGCCTCTTCATATGTAATGTGTAGAACAGCACAGTTTGTTTAGAAATATTATATTCTACCTTTTTACTGTAGAATGGTACTCAAGGCAGCTTACAAAATAAAAAGTTTCAAATACATACATAGTAAAACAGGAACAGTCTGCCATACCAATCCTGTGCAGGATTACTCTAGCCTAAATCTCTTGAAATAAATGGTCTTAAACTGGAATCACTCTGCATTGGATTTTTCTGTAAAACATCACAGCATAAATATTATGTTCCCTGCTATTTTCTCTTTTCCTTCCTGTGCAGCCCCAATCCCTGTTTCCTGCTTCTTTCTCTCCTTCCCACCAACCACCAACCTACCTTTATCTAACCGCCTCCCCCGCTCCCCCCAGCCCCCATCTTCGATTTTCCCTCCTTCACTTCCCCTGACAGTCTGTTCTCAGGAAATCTCTGGCTAAGTTGTGTAGTGCCAGCTAAATCAAGGTTCATTTGCATGGTGGGGAACCTGGAAAGACTTGCATTGGGTACCTCACTTTCTCCTATATCTCTTCCCCACACTATTTCTCCTGCTCCTGGTAGCCTCCATATTCTCACCTTTCCCTGTTTCATTCTCTCCTTCCCACACATCAAACAACCTATCTTGTATCTGCCTCCCCCATCTTCACCAATATTTATCGTTTACATTTCATTTATATCCTGCTTTCCCCCGCAATGGAGATCTAAAGCAGCTTACATCATACTTCTCCATTTTTATCCTCACAACAGAGGGTCCTCCCTATGAGATAGGTTATACTGAATGTGTGTAACTGGTCAAAGTCACCCAGTGAGCTTCTGCAACAGAGTCTTTCAGATCTTAGTTTGAAATTCTGATCACTACACCACACTGTCTTTGGTGGGGTAACTGCTTTGAACAGTTGTGAGTAGCCAAGCCTGGGCAAATAATGCAAGTTGTGTGGTAGCAAGTTGCCCCGTGGTTGCTGCCAAAACTGTCTCCATGGGCCCTTCCTCAAAGGCCAAAACAGTCCTGGAAAAGCTCTGACACCCCTCTCCTGCCTTTTTCCAACAGAAACCTGGGCTTGAAAGCTGGCCATACTGTTGTGGTTGCCTAGAAATGGCTACTGGTCGGGGGCATTTAGTTCTTAAATTTACAGCCCTGCTTCTTTTATTTTGGGAAGTTTTAAGCTCCTAGTATATTAATTTAGATTTCACATGTTTTTGCAAACCTGTTGCTTTTCTCAGGCTTGTAGAAATATGTCTTGTCTGTTCATGGCTCCAGTCTCTTGATTTAAGCATTCATAGATTGGGCCATACTTGAAATTAGATATATTGATAATAATAATACAGAAGTGAGACTTTTTTAATGAACAGGAATTGTAATACTGATTTATAGCACTTTATAGCCAGTGTGCCACATATTTAGATACCCTTCTTTTTGATAAATGGCTGCTGTTTGCCAACAAAGCCTGACTTTTCTGAACTGCCAACTGCAAAGTGCACACATTATATTAAGAGTCAAATCAGATCTTTGATCATGATTAGTAACTATAGTAGTCTTTTTAATAGAGAGTGTGTGATGTCCACAACATTAACCTCATAATAATTCTATATTTGTTGAGAAGTTACTGATTGTAGAAATTAACACCAACTTTGTGGAAATGCAATCTATAAGTACCTAATTCGATAATTTTTCTTCAGTTTCTTTTATATTCACCATTCAGCATTTTAGAATGAATGACTGAGGTTTGGAATACTCTCCTTCCTGGGAGTAATCACCACTGAATAAAATGGGACTTACTTCTGAGTAGACCAGCTTAGGTTAGCTCCTTCTGTCAATTAATGCCATTTTGTTTGGTGCACACTTTTTTTCTTTTTCTTTTTCTAGATCACCCTGGTCTGACAAGTTCCAGCCAGATAGAAAAATTCCAAGAAAAAGCTCAGATGGAATTACAAGACTATGTTCAAAAAACCTATCCAGAAGATACGTACAGGTATTTTATTTATATATTAAATGTTTATATATTTACTTATTTTTTTACTTTTTGGCTTGGTTCCTAAATGCAACCTTCAAAACAGTAATATAAAAATATCAAATGGAAACCTGTAACAGTTGACACAAATTACCCAAAGTCACTAGTGATTGTAGGAGTGAGATAAGCATGTGCTTATTACTATCTGAAATCAGAGGCATCTTAACTTTGGGTGCATGATGCCTAGTTAGAAGTAACACACATCATGTTGATAGCATAAAATGTTAAGCGAACATTAATACTCACAAAGCCATCTGTAAGATACAATAACAAGGACCTTATTGTAACATTCATAGAAACAGAATAAAGTTTATTGCTCTGCAAACCCAGAGGAACTCGCAGCAGTCAAACCCCACTCCATTGGGAATACCATGGTAACAGCCCTCATACATGGTGGGACTCCCATGCCACAGAGCTATCCTGTACAGTGGGCAGACAGGCAGGCCTACGACCCATCTAGCAGAGCTAGTTCCTGACAGCTCAGGACAGGTTGAAAGGGAAGGAGGTTCTGAAAGATGACTGCTGGCAAAAATCCAGCAACAGCTGGAGGCATCAGTTGACCAGCTGAAGAGGCAGGAGTGATGTGTGTGCGTGCCCAAGGACATAGGAATGGTGGAGGAAGGGGAAGAAGTTTGCCCACAGGGTGATCCTGGTTAACTGAACGTTCTGAACATTCAAGTGCTGGATAACAAAGCTTTTATTGTACTTGTAAGTAAATGGAGTTGTAGCCCCAGGGAGTGAGGTTGGTGCAGTCCTGCTGTGGACTGCTGTGGCCCAAGAGAGAAGCAGCTTTGGCATCAATAGCAAGCTGGGCAAGGGACGCCTGTCCACACTCGTGCATGGCTCCATCAATAGGTAGAGACAGGGGGCTGCGTTTCAACAACTTTATTGCAACTTGGAAAAAGCTAGTTACAAAGTTACTGCTGTTCTTCCCCCCTCAGTCCCATTTTCCTTCCTCTGCTCCTGGTCAGCCCCAGTTGTGTCTCCAGACTGCCTTTAATGCAAATCCTGTTACCCAAATAGGCAGTCTCCTAATTAGTTGGGGGAAATTAGCTTAAAGGAGACAAAGCGAGAAGGGGTAACGGATTCTCCACCAATGTTTACAGGGATTATTCCCTTAAGAGAACTCTTGAAATAAACCAGCTACATGGTTGTTGTGGGTTTTCCAGGCTGTATTGCCGTGGTTTTGGCATTGTAGTTCCTGACGTTTCGCCAGCAGCTGTGGCTGGCCTCTGAAGATGCCAGCCACAGCTGCTGGCGAAATGTCAGGAACTACAATGCCAAGACCACGGCAATACAGCCCGGAAAACCCACAACAACCATCGTTCTCCGGCCGTGAAAGCCTTCGACAATAAACCAGCTAGATGTTCAAACATACAATCACACACAGACCACATATGAGGCTAATGTGGGGGCAAGGTGTAAATGACTGGGGAAGGCAATGGCAAACCACCCCGTAACAAAAGTCTGCCAAGAAAACATCAATGCGATGTCCCCTCATGGGTCAGTAATGACTCGGTGCTTGCACAGGGGACTACCTTTACCTTTTAAGAGGAAATCAGGGAGGAGAGGGGATAAAGCAATTTCGGGGAAGGCTATAAGTGCCAGTCTCAAAGATGGAGGTCCGTGGAGGCAACAGTGAAACAACCAGCGTTTCATGGAGAGAAGGCTCAAACAGATTTGGGGGTAATGTACGAGTCCCAGAACACACACACACACACTGGTGGTTAGGGACTCAAGATATAGGGCAAAATGCATCCTGGGGCAAGCTAATGCATTTGCCCTAAAAACAATAACTTGATGGGTTTTCTAGAGGTGGATAATGGGTGTAAATGGTGCTTCATGACCCTGTGAGCGCTTGATGGGAAAAGCTACCAGAGGTGGTAAATAGTATTAGGTGGTGCTTAATAATGGTAAATGAGTGAGGGGAAGTGAGACTGGGCATAGAAGAGATTAGTCAAAAATTTCTTGGGAGACCCATTGTCCTAAATTATGCATCTCTCCGGAGCATGGAGTGGGCCATTAGTCAGTCAGCTGCTCTGACTCCCTTCTAAAATATTTTCTCAAGCTCTCACCTGACTGGTATCCATTTTGTTTCATGTTTGGCCAGGCAGTGTATTTGAGGAAAGGTGTTTATGGTTTTATATCTAGAAACTGCCCCTCAGTGGGAGGAGGGGTCTGACTGCTAACAATCCCAGCCAGAGACCCTGTCCCTGGGTCCTGCCCTCCATGCTGCCTCTGCACCCTGGCAGCACATCTTCCCCCATGAGAGTTGCACTTGCAAACGCACGCCAACTTTGCTAGGATGTTGGAGTCCCCAGGAAGACCCGGCTCACTGGGTGCTTGGTGAGGACTGTCTCCCAGCATCCCTCAAAGCAAGGTCATGCTGGATGCCCTTGGGCTCTGACCCATGCCCATGTTGCCATCAGCCATGCCCCCCCCCTCCGCTAGAGGCACCACCGTGACCAGGCTCAATCACAGAGTTACATAATGAGCTTCATGAATGTTGCCAAGTCCACTATATGAATATTTCCAACTCCAAACATGCAGAAAATGGAGGCCTAGCTAAAGTATGGTGGAAGTAATTGGCAGGTCCCTTTTTCCAACAATCCTGTCATATAAATGGAACAGAATTTACAATATTAATACCACTGTTAAATATGCAATTTTGTACATTTTAAAAAATTGATATTATAAGGCCCTTTCTGAACACCAGAATTTAAGTAGTTTTCTCCCGTGACATTTCTAGGACACTGAGAGTGACATTTTCAGATTCTATAAACTAATACTAGGATTCAGAGAATTACTATAGACATGCCCGAATGATTGGGCATGCCTGGAAGAATTCTTAATATATTTCTTTGGAATGACAGTCCTTCAAACTGGGCTGTGGTCTAAAAAACAGCCTTGAGTGCATAACTAGTTGCTCAGTTCAGTATGAATTTTCTTCAAGTTTTGAAGTGTGTGTGTGTGTGTGTGTGATTTACAAATCTCATTTCATTTACTGAATGCAAAAATAAGAAAAACATTCCTTTCACAGTAGTTAGATTGATCTAAATGTTTCAATTTAGCCTTAAGAATCAGAGCATCATTTCATGTTTTATGGACTTTTCTTTTGCAGGCTAGCCCGCATTTTAGTTCGCCTCCCAGCACTTAGACTAATGAGCTCTAGCATTACTGAAGAACTCTTTTTTACTGGGCTCATTGGAAATGTTCCAATTGATAGCATCATCCCCTACATTCTGAAAATGGAAACCGCAGAATATAACGGCCAGATAACAGGCTCCACTTCCTAGAAAGGATCAGGACATCTTGATGGATATGAATAATCATAACTCACTGGTTAACTTGCTTAATATGTATAAATGTTTCTGATACATTGCAATTTCCTGTTATTCTTGTCTATTCAAAGACAAGGTAAAAATATTTTGGCATAAACCTTCTGCTGCAAGGACTCATTTCTGACAGAAGGAATATTATAATGCCTTTTGATGAAAGTCTGTAGCAAATTGCTGGATATCCTTTTTATTTAGAACTTTTCAGTGAGCAAAAATACTTCCTATCATGTCAGGATACCAACAGAAAATTATTGAACTAAGAACATTCATTTGGATCTAGAGAGTGACAGGCAGAGTTCTGCTTGTACAGCAGAGTATTCCTGCCTCCCTTCCTGTTGTAGTCCTTCAGAAAAACTGTTCCTAAGCTTGGGGAGGGGGGCTGGAATGCAGTGCAGAGGGCTTCAGACCTGCATAGAAGGAGATTGGCAACACATATGCCCTTTGCACGAGCAGAAGTGCCTCCTGCTTGAACAGTGGGGTCTCTGGATCCCAGCCAGTATGTATATATATTTTTTAAATCTCTTGGAAAAATATCTGAAATTTGCCAGACTACAGTGATATTAGCACTTTCAAAGCAGATATTGTTAAAACTATGGCATCGCCGTGATCCTGTTTATACAAGCAGGGTAAATGAAAAATACCATTTTAACTATAGACACGTGAATGATTTCTGTGAAAACGTGATAAGCTGTGGGAGACAATCATTTATGCTACTAAATTTCAATTGAATGTGTTTATTAGTAATGTGATTTCTTCAGTCAGATTTCTATACTATTTGAAATTAAATTCTGCTAAATTCATGTAAATGTTTACAGCATAAGTGAAACACAATGTTATGACTCAGCTATCAGCATAATAAATGCTGTAGAATTTATTCACACTGGAAAACAGCATACTTGCCTTGGTAATGAAGAATAATGGAGATTTTTAAGAGGTTCAGTATGAGTCTGGTACTATTTTACTTGTCAAAGATGTACTGCTATATGTCTATTTCTTGAGTACACCAGTCATGAAATTGCAGGAGTGCTATCAGTTTCAGTTATAACCGTATGCATTGTAGTATGCGTACAATTAAAATTTCAGATACATTCCTTCTTCTGAGGCTTGGAAAACTGACTAGGGCATGACATAAAGTCCAGTGTGAAGCTGAGTCTTCTTCCAAGGGATCAGAGGTCTGTCCTAGTCATTTTCTTGTCCTCAGTTGCCACCCAGATCATTGGACTGAATTTCTGTTCTGAACCACTTCACACATAATCGTGATAGTCTTAATATGCTCGTGTTTTAGTATGAAAATTATGCAAGTGTCCATTTTCTAATGATCACATTTGTTTTAGAAGGCACTTTAGTTCTTCACCTTCCAGACACACACAATTGTGGCAAAATAGACATTTGGCTGAGTTTTCACTCCTTATGATCTACACAGGATTTTATCTATATAGATAGAAAATATATCATGCATGAAGGAGCCCACTACAACCATAATATAAGCTAAGGAGAGTCTGTTTGGAGTTGGAGTACTAAGAAATATACATTGCATCTTTATTGCCTCACCTGTCAAAAAGCATTCTAGATGCTCTGTTAAGTCTGTGTTGTTTTTAATATTAATGTAATGCATTATTATTGTTCAGTCTTTCAATTCAAAGTTGCAACAATTCATTTTAATCACACAAATTACTTATTTCTGGAATTATTATTGGTTTGAAAACATTCCAAACGGGGTTGTTGTTCTTTTAATTAAGTCATAGTTGAAGTTTAGGAAGCTTTTTGTCAGATCTGTGAGCAAACATTATTATCTTTATTGCCACTATAAATTTTGACTGACTGTGTTATAACTCAAGTAACTGAATCACTAAGTGTAACTTTAGTTCCTAAATATATCCAAGCTTATTGCATGTCCCATCTTTATAATGTTGAGATTACTGTTTAGTTCACAAGATATCTGCAGTGGAGAATAGCAAGAAATGTTGTGCCTTTTCTTTCCTTAATTAGCTCCCACTGTAAACCTAAAATAATTTGCACACATATAGTCAATAGAAGGGAGGGCATGCATCCGCCCTGAGCCTGCTTGCGGGGAGGGCGGAATATAAATACGATAAAATAAAATAAATATGACAGTCAAAAGCAATTAGATGTCAAAAGCCTAATTGAAATGATTTTTTCTTAATTCAATCAATCAATTTTAATTAAAGATGACAGAATATTGAACACTCCCGGTGTTATGTAGGAACTCTAGCTGAGGAGTTCAATCAGCACTTCCATGATGAAACCCTTTTCTTTGTTTTTTTCTTTTCAGCTTTAAATGGCTTTAAAGGTAGCCGCAGCCAAAATTCTAATCCTTAAACTTCTCACGTAGAAGTATATATACTTTTGTGTGCAAAGGGAAATATTAAAAGCATATAAATGCTCTAATACAATTATAGTGAAATCCTAAGAACACTTTCATGGTGGTAAGCCAAACTGAATAGACCCAAGTATGATTCTGAGTAGAGCTACTTAAGATTGCTCTCCTAGTTGTATTGAAATCTGCAAAAATTTAAGGATTTAAATATACTGGTTATATTATGAGGGGTTTGTTTTACAGTGGTAGACTGTGTTTTATATACTCCCTTGAGCTGCTGGATTTGGTAGTATTAAAACAATTAAATATTTTATTAAAAAGTCAAGACTTAAATGCGCTGGTAATATTTTCAATAATTAAATACAATAAATTGGGAGCTAAGGTAATTCCATGAAATACTTAGGTGGACAGTTATTCAAGTGAAGGTTCTTACTGAAGTCTGGGTTCTACAGATTTACACAGTATGATTGTCAAACTATATAAATCAATTTAGTTCTCTTGACTTGAGTGGAATTACACTGATTTAAATAATTTATTCCAGTTAGCTGGATTTGGGATTGGGCTAAAAGATTGGCTTTAACCAACGGCATTTAATAGCTGGCATGAAGCTTTTCAGTAGTTTAAGTTTTTCTATACAGCACATTTTGTGGTTCAGTGGTTAATCAGTTCTCATCTAATCAACCTTGTGTCATTAAAAATCTTTTTTTATAACTGTTGCTGCAATAGAAACAGATGGTGATCCCATAGTTTAAGGAATGCACAAAGATTTCTGCTTTCCATGTTGCTCAAGAATAAAGGCTTAAAATGATTCAAGACACTGTGTTATAGTGACATGGACTAGATCCTGCAGTGCAGGCAAGCTTTTTAAAAAAATATTTTGAGTGACTAGGAAGTCGCTCCATGTGGCCGAGGAGAGAATAATGCAATGTGATGGTCTTTTTCAGTAGGCCAGAAGTTGTCTGATTTTTATGGTAGGTACATGGCCAGTACAAAGTCAGAGTCCCTTACTAAGAAAAAGATTGGAGTAGCTGAGTAATGTCTGTGTGAGATAATGCTACTCCTTGGAACTGATTTAGGATCCTTATGCCCATTTCAGTTCTCCAAAATTAGAAAGTAGGCATTAGAAGGGAAGGGATGCATAAAAGTGCACCAGACACAAAAAAACGCAAAAATGAGCTTTAAGCCACCCTTACTCACTGTTCATTTACACAGGAGGCTGCAGAGATTTGCTTTATTTTTTGAATCCCTGCCATTAAAGCAAAGATTTGCAAGCAGATCTTTAATCCTAGGAGGAGGATTTAAAAAGCAACTTGTGGTTGTGTGTATGTGAGGGGAGGGTGTTTTTTTTAGGAAACGAAAACAAAAGACTGTCTTATATTAGATCTCTGTGTATGGGGGGGAGGGGATACAATTAAGAAGCCACTCTGTATGGAAAACCTGGTGCAGAAAAATCTCTCAGTTGGGCTTTTTCTGGATCACAGTCATAAGTTTTACTGACTTCAGTGAAACATGGACATGGATAACTAATCTAACATTGTTGACTCAGAATCTTCCAGGTTGTTGCAGAACCTGTGAAAAGTCATTATATAACATTTCCTGTAGAGTATAATTTGCTCTAAATTACAAGAGAGCCCTGAAAAGTGGCTTGCTATGAAAGGAACGGCCAAACTTCCTTTCTTCAACACCAGTTTTGAAATATATGTCTATAAGTGTTCCTATTTCTTCAAAAATTCATTGTATGGCATGAGAGTCTGCCATTTAACAAAAAAAGTCAACAATTTCATGGTATGCATTGTAGCTCTTGGTTTTACATAAAATAACATTTTTGATCCTGGACATAGCTCCTTGTGTGTATGATGATTATGTGCTTGTATCTAATTTTTTCCAGTATATTATGTACAGTGTAATATAAAGTGTGTATTTATGTATATAGAAATATGTACAGTCATGTAATCATATATATCAGATTTCTATATGTTAGCAAAAAAGATTTTAAATGCATTGCAAATATTGAGCTTCCTAAATTTTTCTTCTTGCTCAGAGCTCAGATCTGATATAATCATATGTCTCCACACTTTCCTTAGTAGAGTGGGCATCTGTTTCTAAATCCAGGAAGAATTTGCACTTTGTTTTATATATTGAGAGAAGCTATTTAATAGTTCAGGATATTGTTTCTTGGCACTAACAAGCTCTGTTGAAATGGATGGTGGTTGTGCCATTTGGATAGATTGCACCCATGGACCGTTAACATTTCTGTTTATTCTTCACACACAAAATGGGCTTTTTATTCTTCTGGAAAAGGGGGTAGTTTTTTTTTGTACAGTCTTCTTTTTCCGCATGTGAAATTTAATAACTGTGTTAATATTTTCTGTGTGTCTCCTGAAGTTTCTGATTAGAATGAACAAGGCTGTTATACAAAAGACATGTTTCATTTTATCTATATTGCATAAGTGACTATAAAGCAAAAATACAATAGGTAGTGCCATCTTCCCTAAATCCTATTTATACTTGTTCTGGCTTGTCTGGACATCCTCCCCCCCTACTTTTCCTGTAGAAAATCATCTCTTTTTTTTACCTCAAATGTAATCATCATTTGAACAAATAATGGCCATATGGAGTAGTGTCCAACATAAAAGTCTTCATCTAATTTACTAAAACTCACCCAAAATGCTTTTTGCCATGTAAACAAAAGGCAAATCTTTCCTGGTACTGCACCCATACAAAGAGGGATCCCCATAGGTTTGTTCTCTCTTTCTCTCTCCATTTTGGTGTGTGTTCATAGGCATACATACAAACAGTATGCCAGACTACTCCAAGGACTGGTAGATTTTGTACACCTCCCATGTCTCCATCCAGCCTTTCCATCTCTGAAATAACTTGCATAACATGGAGCAAGTGTGCTTGATGAGGATCTGAGAGCCATGCATAGACCTCCCCATTTCCCACAATACCTTGGGTTCTATTGAGCCCTATGGGGACCACTACTTTACAATGCCATCATTGTACACTAAGAAGGATCATACCCAAAATTAATTGTTAGAAAATTAAACTTGGTTATTTTCTTCACCCTTTCTATAGTTGTCTTGATACCAATATCACTTGAGCCTCAGTTTCCACTCCTGAACTCCCAATATTCCAGAGGTGTATATATAAACTTTGAAAAGATTGGGCTTGAAGAAGTAAGGACTGCTGCCAGTCAAGTATATAGTCTAATCCATATGCATTTGTAGGATTCTGGACATGACTGAAAAGTCCACAGAGAGGGCCACAGATGTGGGGCACAAGCACAAGCCTCGGGGAAGTCCTATTCAAATACCAGCATGGATTCAAGAGCTTTTCTGCCCAGCCACCATTTACTGCCCATATAAGTAACAAGCCTGCATAGCTTTCTTGTTTCAGGTGTTGGAACATTCATTTTAATGATTCACACTTAATTGATGAACTTTTGAGTAGCTCCCTTACCTTGAACAAGGTTCTCATCCATTTAGTGTCATGACAATCATGCTTGCTGTTTTAATTTAAAATTAAATGAAAAATCCTTAAATAATTGGCCCGTTTCAATAATTATTTTAATGGGTGTTTATAGCTCAACCAGCTTCTATATTGAAAAAAAAGACAAATGGAACTAGAGAAATTTATTAGCATTCTGTGAAATACTCTACTAAAAGTTTCGGATTTTGGTTCTGTAAATAATTCTTACAGAATATGGAGGACAGGCCAAACTTTATTTTATGTGCTAAGGTTGAGGCATTGGGAATAAATTTAAAATGGACACCTGTCAGATGGCTGCTGAAGTTTGCTGAGCAGCACACTGCCCAAAATACATCAGAAAAATGTCTAACTAATCAACTGCTAACTCAAAATCTAATGTAAAGCCATTGTTTCTAGTCATTTTATAACTGAAAATCTGCATATATTTATCCATTGTATTGTTGTATGTTTTGGGAAAATACTTCATGCTTTGAGCTCTTTTAAAATTAATCTATTTGCTCCAAAAGGAATTGTCTGTGATAATTCCCTGGGGTATCTTTTGTAACCTTGTGCTTTTCATTGTTTCTTAAAATGTTGTCTGTGTGAGTATTTTTTTTAATTATTATTTCAGGTTTAAAACCTGGCAAATGCTGTTGCTTTCTTACCATTTCTTTGGTGAAATCAGCTTTGTATATGTGATAGCATTTGAAATAGCATGATCTTTTTTAATCTGGATTTTTATATATAATCAATGTCTTCGGTCATGGAGAGAAATTTGCATTGTTGTGTGTGTATATAGAGTATTGCAGTGCATGCTTATGCATTTTATTAAATGCTGTCTAAATGTGGCATTATATTGTTGTGGCTTAATATTGCTACCTAAAGGAAGTTTATACAGTTAAAGTAAATAAAAGCCCTTATATGGCATTTGATTTCCTTTTAATTTGGTTGATTTTTTAAAAATAACATGTAATGATCACATACTGGCAATGGCTGTATATGGGTCCATGTTAACTTGGAGTGATTCCACACACGTTGAATAATGCACTTCAATCCTCTTTATAGATAATTTGGAACAGATTTTTTTTGTGTGCGGAACAAAAAATCCACCTCAAACGATTGATAAAGTGCATTGAAAGTGCATTATCCAATGTATGCGGAATCAGCCTTGGTTTAACAATACCATGATCTAGACACTGAGATCCAAGGAACCCGACAGCAGCTTCCAAATGAGTATGGGGGCTTTTTTGCTTTTTAAGCAGCTATATGGAAAATGACTTTTGAACCCAAGACTTTAAAAAGTAGTTTGATGACAACAAAGTCTTTACTGTTCAAAGAAAAACATCAAAAATCCCATTAATCACGCCCAAGCTCTTGTTTGATCTTGAAATGGTTCGTTCTACCCTGGGCAGATTCCTAGAGTACTGATACAAATACAATGCAATGAAAACCTTGTATTTGGTTAAGTGTTGCCCTACCCCTTTCCTCTCCCATCTCATTCAACAAATACTCAAATACCAGCTTTGCAGGCCTTGGAGGAGGGAGCTCACATTTAGTAGAATCTAGAAAAATGCTTTAAAATTTGCATCTCATTTACATCCAGGCCACAATCATTCACTATCAATTTAGAATTCACTTAGAATGTACTTTAAATGTTACAGATCCAGTATAATGCCAAACCATAAATCTGGATCATAGAACTTCATGGGCTGTCTTGAGTTTTACATGGCAGCATCTCATAACTTGGGTCAAAGCCAAGCTAGGTAGCATCTGAGACCTACAGCCTGTGCCATGAAAATAACAGACCTAATAACATCACCACAGCATAGACACCTAAATTAAAGACACTGCAGATTCACAAGTCAAATTACATGACTACAGATTACAAAAATTGTGGATCCAGTGTTTGGGTGACCTTCAACATTGCTCTCTATAATTTTTTCCCCCTAAACATATCCAAAATTCAGCATCAAATCTGCAAATACTTTGCATTGAGTTTGGTTCTGCCCAAGAATCTGGTTATTTGAAGAGATGGAGTGTTTTTACATATTCTGAAAATATACACAACAGTAAATGAGTGTACAAAAAGAGTTCTTCAGCAGTAGAGCAAAGGTTGATCATTCTACTCTCTCTTATCTATCCTCAAACTTCCCCCTCCCCCCAGTCAAGGCTATTATCACCACACCACAGTAATTAGCTCCAACCAAGGAGAGTTGTGTAAGATGAGTCTTGGTAGAGTTGCCATCTCCTGTGTGAGAAATTCTTTTGAGATTTGGGAGCAGCGCTTGGGGAGGGTGGAGTGTGAGAAGTGGAGAGACCTCAGAAGGGATGTGATATCATATCCCTCCAGGGAACTGATTTATGTAGTATGGAGATCAGTTGCAATTCCATGAGAACTCCAGCCTCCAGCCCCGAGGTTGGCAATCCTAGCTCTTGGGCATCAAATCGGTGAACAGCCTCACCACCTCCTCACTTCATCCAGGATCGGGAGCATCAAAGTCTTAATTCCTACCTTGCTCTCCCAGAAGTGCATGATGAGCTGTACAAATCCAGTCAGCTTCCCAAATTCTCACCTCAGCAGCTGGTAGTGGGGAGAGACTGGTAGAATGTCATGGTCTGAACTCAATACTCCTTAGTAAACTGCCATTGGCTCCAGCCATGTGTTAGGCACAGTACAGTAAGAGAGTGGCTTACATGAACAGCATTGACAAGCACTTGCAATTGCAGTGTCTTTAGTCAAACTATCACGGGTTCCTGGCCACCGTACCCAACTGTGCAGCATACATTCCCTCACCTTTTGGAAGTATCTAGCATCTAAAATATAATCTGAATCTCACTTCTGACTGGGGAATTTCTTATGTAACAAGAAACATTTGCGAGTTCAGCTGGTAGGATCACCAACAGGCCTGTAGAAAAATGTTCCGTCCCTTAAATAATGTGCAGAAATGGGCAACTGAAGATTTTTAATGACATGGAGGTAAGTAACACCACCTGGTGACATCCTGATGCTCCTTTATTAAGGGGGCAGGGCAGTTGGCAACCTTATCCGCTGAATTTCTCTAGTGTTTGGAAGTAAAAATCATCTATGACATCCCACAATAGCACCCTTTGCCTACTTCATTTTCCCCTGACCATGGACATATGTATTTAAATAGATATACCCTTTTTTCCACAATAAGGATCCTAGGTGGCTTGCAACATCATTCCCCTTCTTCCAGGTAGTGGTTAAGAATGGCAGGACCCTAATCTGGAGAACTGAGTTTTCCCATTCCTCCACTTGAAGCCAGCTGGGTGACCTTGGGTCAGTCACAGCTTCTAGGAGCTCAGTCTGCCCCACCCATCGCACAAGGTGATTGTTGTGAAGATTTGTAAACTACTCTTAGTGGGCATTAAGTTGTCCTGAAGGATGGTGTATAAATCGAACGTCGTCGTTGTCATTCATTAATTTCATTTATACATTGTGTTTCTCCCCAATCAGCATCCAAAGTGGCGTAAACATCACTCTCCTCACAACAATCAACTTGTGAGGTAGGTTAGGCTGAGCCAATAGGTTAGGTCAATACATCACCCAACAAGCTTCCATGGTGCTCTGGGGGTTGTAGCTTAGGTTTCCCTGAACCTACTTCAACATGAAGCTGGTATTCCCCCATCCAAACTTATTTTATATAGACACACACACACACGTATCTGTGTGTAGCATGAGTGTTCTGGCACTGACATGAAAGCCCCCAGGATGGAATGAAAACCCCCAGAGACATGGAGTTTGGATTTTGGTTTTAATTGGAAATGTTTTTTTTAACTATAATTGTAAGCTGTCTTGAACCATGTGGAAAGGCATGAGATGGGTGGATGGATGAGAGTTCCTGGGACTGGAATCTGTACTATGGGACTGGAATGACAGCCTCCAGAGTGTAATGACAGTCCCTGGGACTGGAATTAGTCTTCTTGGTGAGGAATGACAGCCCCTAGACTGAACTGAGTCCCTGGGAGTAGATAAACTGCTCCGGGGCTGGAATGACTGCCCCCAGAGTGGAGTAACGGTCCCAGGACCATCATTCCACTGCAAGGGCAGTCATTGCAGTCCCAAAGCAGTCCAGGCTACTCCCAGCAGCCATCCTTCCAGCCTGGGGGGCTATCATACCAGTCCCAGAGCAGGTTCTGTAAACTTGTTCCATGTTTTCCTTGCAACTTTTCACTACTTCAGTGTATTTAAATAGAGCCCATACAAGTCAATTGGCATTCATGTCTCCTATTATATCCAATGGACCTTTAAATATTTGTCGTCCTTCTGATGAGTATTCTTGTAATTACTGTCGAAGGCTTTCACGGCTGGAGAACGATGGTTGTTGTGGGTTTTCCGGGCTGTATTGCCGTGGTCTTGGCATTGTAGTTCCACATCTTTTCCACACTGTGACACTGAGAGATCTCTGTCTTTTGGTGCTACACCTCTGAAGATGCCAGCCACAGCTGCTGGCGAAACGTCAGGAACTACAATGCCAAGACCACGGCTATACAGCCCGGAAAACCCACAACAACCATTCTTGTAATTCGTTTTAGTACTTTCCCCCAAAAGAGCGGGTCGTCGTACGTTGTTACAGTTGTGGAATACTCAGTTTTGTTTTGCGCATAACATTTTAAGGGCGTCATCTTACTTTCAACAGTGGAGGTCGACTCTGAAATGCACGAGATCAGACCTGAAGGAAGTGCCTGTAAATCAATGCACGGTACGTTTCCCAACAGCGCGGAGTCGTTACAGAGCGCTTCCAGTGGCATTTTGCTCTTCCGTGACAGTCTGAAAAGTCACACCTGCAGGGGGATATACCTTGTATCGCTTCCTGCTCAGAGGATTTTTCACGGCTTTAATTGTCGAGTTTTGTCTCGGCTAAGCAGCAAACAGCAGCCAAGCCTTTTAGTCTAAGCAGCCCAGCGTGCTAAAGTGTCTGTGAGATGCTGTCAGAAGTGGCTCCGATTATGTTCCTTCCTCAGCCCAGTCTTCGGTAGTCATTCCGAAGGGGTAGCTCTGGTCGTCTGCTGTTGCAACGTCAAGGAGAGTTTTACAGCACGTTGAAAATTAACAAGCGTTGTTCCAGCATAAGCTTTCGTGATCTCAAACCCACTTCATGTATCTAACATGCATCTAAAGAAATGGAAAGTTTACGCTAGAACAACAAAATGGTTAACGTTTATAGCGCCTCGGTCTTTGGCATGTCCGCGTTCTTCCTCAGGAAAACTACATTTCCCATGTCTCTTCGCGATCGTGGCAGGACGCCGGAATTTCCTCTTCCTTTAGGAGCTGGGAGAGGGTTGGTTGCACGCTCGCTTTCGTTTTAGGCTGGAATTTGAGTTGTTCGTTTTCTCTTCCTGGGCTGGTGCTGTGTGCACTGCAGGGTGTCACCATCATGCCTATGAAGGGTAGGTTCCCCATCAGGAGGACGCTGCAATATCTGAGCCAGGGGGACGTCATCTTCAAGGACGCAGTGAAGGTGATGACTGTGAATTACAATACCTCTGGGGCGCTCGGCGAGGGGGCCAGGTGAGTGCAAACAAAGAGGGGCTTCAGTACCTTCCGTGGCCAAGAGAAGAGATCCCATTTCTAACGTTGCTGGATATGTGGCCAGTAAAGATGTTGCGAATGGGATGCGGTGAATGCATCCTTCTTTGGTAAGGTGCGTAAAAACAGCCTCAAGGCAAGTCCAAGAAGATCCCTCGGCATGTGGGAAAGAGTTGAGTTTGAGGAAAGAGAAACACTTCTTGACCCCACCCCATCCCACCCCCAGCTTTTGCAAGAGGAGCTTGTGACACTAAAAAAAAAACACCCATCAGCCTTCTGGCGCCTTACATGCAAGCAGAGCTTTTTTTCAGCTGGAACTTGGTGGAAGGGAGTTCCTGCACCTCTTGAAAATAGTCACATGGCCGGTGGCCCCGCCCCCTGATCTCCAGACAGAAGGGAAATTAGGTTCTAAACTCCCCTCTGTCTGGAGAACAGGGGACCGGGCCACCGGCCATGTGACCATTTTCTCTGAGGGTGATTTAAACTTTAAAAAACTCCCCTTGTTCCAGCTGACCCAAAGTGACATCATTGTGCTGTACTGAGTTCCACCACTGAGTTCCACCACCTCTTTTCCCAGAAAAAAAGCCCTGCTTGCAAGTTTATTGTGGCCTAGAATCCACTTCAGCAGAGGCAAGTGCTAATGTGGCTAATGCCACAGAGCATCTGTTAGCCGTTAAGGTAGGTTGTTCTTCTGGTGCCACTTAGAGGCTGGCTGAGTAACTGTAAAAAGTGAACTGTGGCCCCGTGGAAAGCTAACTCTTCAATAAGGTGATCCAAGATCTTGTTAAGCCTGTAGTAACTTGTCTGGAGTTTGGATTGGGAAGATTGGAGGGGGGGGAATCAATGTTCTGGGACTTCGTAATAACTAATGAAATTGTGGCAGCCACAATAAGCTTAGACACTTACGTCAAAATAAATATATCGGTCTTTAAGATGTCACAAAACTTTTTGCTGTTTTAACTGGAGCAAATTAACACAGTCACCTCCCTGGATTTTGTCTTTCTGGAGGGAAAAACCTTATAAAAAATGAGGCTCTTCTGCCCTACTGAATTATACATCTTCCCTCTTTTACTCCCAAGCTTTCCTATCAGCAAAAGTGCAAGATTCACAGGGTCCTCTGACAAGCATGTCTGTCTTATTTGTGTCCTTTCCCCCTCCCCTGTAGAAAATTTGTGTTTTTCAACATACCTCAGATTCAGTACAAAAACCCCTGGCTCCAGATTGTGATGTTTAAGAACATGACACCTTCACCCTTCGTAAAATTCTACTTGGGTAAGTGGAGGTTTTGTTTTACATTTGCTGAAGTGTGTAGGTAGCCCCCCTCCCCTTTTTGGAAAAATATTTCTGAGATGTGCAGTTTAGAACTCTGTGAATCACAAATGGGGAAACAATTGCTAAGTCTCTGAAGAAGGGAAGCCAATCATGTCTTCAAAGAACTAATGGGCTCTAACCCATAACACTTTTGCATTTGATGCCGTTTCAAAATTTGGAATACCTCTTTAGGCCAGTTTAGTGCTTGTCTTTGTCTTGAAGATTTAGTGAACTGCACATGGACTGCATCCTGTCATTCAGTTTTGTTCTGAGATTAGCAGATGGGAAGGCAAAGTATTACCTGTGAAGCAGTGTGTAGAATACTGAACTCTGGCAGGAAACCTGTATTCAGATCCCTGGCCAATGGTGGAAGTTCACTGGGTGGCCTTGGACCAGTCACTCTCTCAGCCTAACTTATCTCACATTTTTAATCCTGCCCTTCCTTTGAGGAGCTCTAAGTGATGTGCACGGTTTCCCTCTCCTCCCATCATAGCAACCCTGTAAGGTCGGCTAGACTGAGAAACTGGCCCAAAGTCTCCTGATGAGCTTCATAGTTGAGTGGGGATTTGAGCCTGAGTCTTCCACCTCGTAGCCCAGACTCTAACCACAACACTGGCTCACAAGGCTGTTTGTATAAAGTGAGAGGAAGGAGCCCTAAGTATCCCATCCTAAGCTTCTTGGAAGACAGAGAGGATAAAAATTACAGAACTGCTTATACTCTTCAGATGTACTAAGCCCATCTTCTCAATGACACATTTCTCTTCAACGAGAGTAGGAGACTGGCTGGAGAATTTAACACAGGCTTTCTCACATCCCCCTGCCCCTACCTCAGCTCCAGTGAAAAAAATGTGTTTGTTTGTGATCTGCTGAGGTGTCCTTGTAGATTTGTAGTTGATCTTATTTTTCAGAATATTTCCAATCCATTTTTCCAATCCTAGAGCAGACTTACTTGATCACTGTAGACTAGAGCCAGCAGGGGGTGCCTGTGCAACATACAAATTCACACATGCTTTGGATAACTGTTGCAGCTTCACAATATAAACTCTGAATTACTCTAAAGCATTGTAAAAAAAAATTAGAGGTTTTGCAGTCAGAAAAATGGGAGGTGGGACAGCTTATGACAGATTTGTATATTTTGTCTCTTCTGTGTTTGTGTGATGCCACTCATCCTCTGGATGAAGCACACCAGGAATTTAATGCAATGAACAGTAAAATTTGCTGGAAAAATGCAAGTAGATACATGTTCAGTAGCGTGCTTTTTTGTAGATACTGGAGAGCAAGTCCTTGTTGATGTGGAAGAGAAGACTAACAAAGAGATTGTGCAGCATATTAAGAAGATTCTGGGTAAAAGCGAGTATGTATAAACATGCATACAAAAAGTTGCTGTGTTATAGTGGTTAAAATGTTGGACTACACTCCAGGAGACCTGGGTTCAAATCCCCACCTCCAGCCATGAAGCTCACTGTGTGTCCTTGTGCTACTTTTGGCCTAACCTACTCCACAGGGTTGTTGTGAGAATAAAATGGGGAAGAGGAAACCATGCATGCGGTCTTCAGCTGCTTGGAGGATGGGCTGGATAAAAATGCACTAGATAGACAGAAAGAGGATGTGCTGTTTGTTTTATTCACTGAGCCTGGACACTGAAAAATTAAGTGTATTTCATATTTGGAGCAACAGAACTGCAAAAGGGGACAAGAATCTGAATTCATTATCACAGTGTAAGATTTGCTGCCCCTTCATCCTTAACATACCAGACATCAAGGAAACAGAATTTTGTTCAAACTATAGAAACTAAGGATGCATTCCTTGTGCTTGAAGGGATAAGCCATTGTACTCAGTGGGATTTGCTGCTGAGCCATTGTGCATAACATCAGGCTGCGAGTTGCTCAGAAAGAACATAAGTTGGTGGGAACTGTCAAAGATGTGGGCTGCTTGGGGTTGGTGGTGGAGAGTCCTTATAACAGCAGTGCTGTTGCACTGCCATTTATTGTGGCAGAGTTTGTTTGTGAGGGTGTGTGTGTGTGTGTGTGTGTGATGACCTGGGGTTCATACCTCAAGCCAACAGAACTCTTGTAGCTTCCAGCATTCCAGTCATATCATCTGAAATTTTTGAAGAGTGAGGTATCTTGTTATTAAGATATAGACTCAGTTAAGGGGGCCTTCTCCTCATGCATATTAGCAACAGTAGCGTTTTTGAGAACTGCCTTTTCAAGCAGTTCAGAATTGTTGGAACCTACAGGAGAAGGGAAAGGAATTCCACTGCTGTCAAAACCAGCACAGGGCCTAGGTTGCTCACCCCATTATAATGTTTGGTTGTTGGTCTCAGCAGTCCTGTGAGGAAAGAGGCTCCTGCCTTGGGCACACATAGGCCATGACAGCACATTACAGCAGTTGAACTGGCTGTCGGTGACAGCTTTACATTGAAGATGAAATGGAACTGAGAATGGGCATGCTTGATAAAATGACTTTGGGGGAGTAAGAAGGTTTGGGAGTTGCTTGCATTTGAAATAATTTGTCTGCATTTTGATGTAGCTGACTAAGCCAGCTTCACAACTAATTTTCTTTTTTGAAAGGGAAACACTTCAGAAAGAAACAAAAGAAAAAATGAAGCTACGACATCCTGCGACCTTTGGTCCTAGAAAATACCACTTACGTGAATGTATGTGTGAAATAAAAGGCCAGATTCCTTGCCCTGGGGAGATACCATTACCAAAGGAGATGAGGGGCAAATATAAAGCTGCTATGAAAGAGAATACTGTTTCCGAAGCCAATTCTGTATGAAGATTGCCTCCAGTAGGGACTAAAAGCAGATTGTCACTATAGAAGGAAACTGAAGCACCACTCTTCTGCAAGCAACTGTTTCAATGACGACAGCCATACATTTAATATAAGTTTTTTTTAAAAAAAAATAATAAAGTCAATAGACGTATTCTTGTTTTAGACTCCTTGGAACTGAAACTGAAATTTAAGCTAGTGTTCATTGCGCAAACAATGGTAGTTTTTTGTGGTTCAAATGGTGCTATGAGCCACGCATACTGCTTGTGTTGTACATGGATGTAGTAGAACACTTTCTGTCTTGTTTTGGAATTAATGGCCCTGCTTCAGAAAGGAGAATAAAAACGTACAGTTCAGTAAAAACGTTTCAGTTCATGTAGGATTTTCCCCTCATCCTCTTGAAAATTACTGTACTCATACACACAAAATAAAATAACATGTTTATTTCATTTTATTGGAAAGCTTGCAAACTAGAGTAGTGCATGCAAGTGTATAAACAGATGTTGTTAATGCTAAATCTCACAATGGCATGATTTTGTTCCGTTTCATAGTGTCAGTTCAGTAGTACAAATAGAAGGCTGGTCAAAAGGTGGGTCTATCGCTATCCTCGTGAGAAGGCTAATTACCTGTCACATTGACTTGCAGTCATGGAGATACAAACCAACAAAGCTGCTGGAAGAAGTACATCAATACATAAGTATGTCTTAATCTATTAAGCTAAGAAGTACATACAAACAAGGCAGAATGCAAGTAACAAGAAATGCTTTACATGTTTTAAAAAAGTGAAGCCACTGAAATATTTATTTTGGCTGGTTAGATAAAGGATGCCAGATAAATGTGGTGCCCTTCCCAGCTCACCATAAATAGATTCTGCTTTACATGACTCACTGTGCCTTAGCTGATAGTCACTTAAAAGCTGTAGAGTTCTGTTACAAAGAAGTATACAGCTATAACTAGGTTACTGCATTTTACCTGACGTATTCCCATTAGCTGATATTCAGCCTCAGTCCTGCTAGGTTTGTTACAAACATGACAAGCTCGCTTCCATGTGTTCCCAATGGAAAAAAAAATATTAAAGACATCAGCACTTTTTCTTACAGTTATTGTAGTGAATGCAGTGTTTACCACATCAGTCTCCCCAGGATGGCTGAAGTTGATTAAAATAAGCTGCTTTTGATAAACCGCAGCTTCAGCTCTAGGGAGGATAAAGTGAGTTAACTGAGCCAGTTTCCCCACTATGTTTTTCATTTATAACAACCTAAAGCCCCACTGGAAATAGATGAAGCTGTAATACATAAATATTAGTATGTAAACTTCTGCTTTAGTTCTTGAGCATGTTATCCATCCCACTAGTAACACAGCTTATGTAGAAACGTTTTTCTGGGATTCTTGGAGCCCAAGTTTGAATCACCAGCTTTACAATTAAATAACCAAATATTAGTGTTCTGTTGCTCTTTGGGAGCCCCACCTTTCTCTATATAGTATTTAGACTGGTATTTTCAAATGTGAATGAAAAGTTACAGATTCGTGCAGCAGAACTGATAAAATTATTGGGCTTCATCCCACTCCAAAGCCCCAACAGAAGCAGAAGTCCAGCTTCCTCTTCAAGTGATGACATTTAAAAGATCAGAGATGACCGAATTCATACAGCACAAGTGAAAAATGACAAATTGTGCAACAGTTTCCCATTGCAATTATTTTCATTTTTTCCAAATATTCCAGTTCACATTTGAAGAATTAAAAACATCTAGAAAAGAAGCACTCACACCCTTTCAAAAAGGGAAACAAGCAGCACAATCTCCATTACCACTGCTTTGCAGTCTCCGTTTATTAAAGCAGGGCTTACATAGGTCCTAAAAAGAAATGAATGGAAATTGCAAAGCCATTGTACATGCCCAAGCTTCCTAACCTGGGACACTCCTGAGGCGCACATTATGATCAATTGTTCACTCTAGGTTTATAATGGAACAAAGCAGCTGAAAATATTCCCTGCTTTTCTTTATATTTTAATATTCAGAGGAATCAGGCTTTGTTGTAGGTAACTAAAGGTCAGTTACAACTTTATATCCTGTTATTTATGACTAGATCAACTGTACACTACCTGATCTCCATTTTGTAGATTTCACTAAACACTTCCTACTCCAGTAACTGCCAAAGAATACCAAATTCAAGGCCATGCTGCAAGTAGAAATCAGTTCATCTATTACGGCTCTTCTACCACCTCCCACTCAGGAATCCTGGGAACTGTCCTTCTACATGGTGATGATTACGAAAAGAACTTTCAGCACCCTCATGATATGTTCCTGGAATAAGCTATTATAATAAAACCAGTTTAAGCTTGTAATGTACAAGATACCTGAAAAAATCAGATAGTGGAAGAAAAATAGGTCATAATTTCAAGACAGGGCTCAAGGGTTGATTCCTAAAACAAAGATACTATTACACCACATCTATCCATACCTAGTTTAAAATCCGTTTATATTATTTTTGTATTGCACAGTCAGATCATTGGCCTTTTAACTCAACAGGTCACTGGATCTCAGCAACCTGCTTTCTAACACTTTTTAGCATATGTGATAGTTGAACACATCTGCTAAAAATACACTACTTTAGATCTATCAGACATGCTTGACACAGAATATACAAGACAATCTGGGTCCTCTTGGCCTATGGAAATACTGGCTCAGAAGTCCAGCCTATAATACTGCTATAGCAACCACCCACCAAGAAAAGGGTTGGCAGGCTGCTCTCCTGCCTCACTTCAAGTGTTTGAAAGTGTCCATTTTCCTATCAGCCCTCTGCCATTTACATCAGAAACAAAAGAGATACTAAGGAGCATACTCATGCTCTTACAAAGTCTGCCTGTGACAAAAATTGGTTGTGAGAAATTTAAAATAGATCTTAAAAATGTAAAATAGTTCTTAGGTTACCACAGCATTATAAGCAGTGTGGACAATGTTTGCAATGTCTGGTTAATACAGTAAAAATGCCCAACACCAAAGTGCGTAAGATTAGATTCAACCCTTGGAATTCTCTCTTGCAGCTGCTATTCATTTTAATTCTATCTGCCTGGCCTCTGGGACAGGCTGGGAATACTCAAAGTATGTGCCTAGATGTAGCCACTGATTCAGCAGCTGGATTTCTCCTTCTGTTTTGCTAATGTGCGCTTCAGTTCTTTTAAATTCTCAGTCAGCACTTCTACCTCATCCATCCGTCCACTGTGTTTGGCATCAAAAATATAAGCTTTGATATTATCTATCTGTTGGAGGAGTAATTCCTCTTCTATGATGTCTTCGTTCAACACTTCATTATTATCATCATCATCAACTTCAAAAGGATTTGTAGAGGGAGACGATGACTTAAATGAATTCCCAGATTCCTGATTACTGACAGCCATCTGAAGAGAATTTCCAACATCCTCTTCAAAAGGGTTTGGAGCGCTGATGGCCACTCCATTTGCTGGCTGAGAGTCCTCCTCCTCATCAAATGGATTGTATTCCTTTAAACCCCTGTTCAAAGCTTTGGTGGGCAAGCTTGGCACTGGGGAAAAGTCTTTAGCAAACAGGTTATCAGGTTTTCTTAAAGTGCTAATACCTGCCTCCTCTTCAAAAGGATTTAATGCAGCATTCTTATTTTGTTCTGATACTCTGTTGAGTTCTTGGGCTCCTGGTGGTTGGACAGGGAAGACTGGACTCTCATCTGCTGGTAGCTGGCCCCTCCCACTTGGAGAAGATGCTTTGCAGCCTGGATTGCTTTGACTCTGAGTCGTATCTAGATCCAAAGCATGTGCTATTTGGTTTAAACTATCTGGTGCAATCTCTACCTTACTGAGCTTCATTTCTCTGAAGTCCAGGGAGCGCGTCCTTGAGTGCTGAGACACTTTCTTTTGGTGCTCCCGCTCCCATTCTTTTTCACAAAGGATCTGGAATTGTTCCCTCTGCATCTCTTCCACCTCAGCTTGCCTTTTGGACAGTTCAATGGCTTTCTCCATTTCCTGCTGATCATACTCATCCTGGAGTTGTCGCAAGTTCTCCTGCAACATCCGGACCTCATCTAGACGATTTGCTTTCTTCGCTTGCTCAATGAAGGATGTGATATTATCAATTTGTTGAAGAAGTGGGTCTGCACATTCCTGCTGGCGGGATATGCTGGCAGTGGGTAACCAACCTTCAGCTTTCTTCACTTCCACCCTTTTTGGCTGGGAAACCTCTCCATTAGATGCTGCCCAGGATCTGGAAACAAAATCTGTGTGCCTCTCCTCCAGTTTTCTGTGTGATTCAAATGTTGCCTAGCAAAAACAAGCAAAAATATTCAAGGAACTGCTCTAGAATGTTCTGTTTTTATACAACAACTGATGATACCAAAGAATAGTCTTTTTCTTCTTGTTCCAAGTTACTGATGATATTACAAATGTTTGAAAACGCTATCACAGTATTTGCATATTTCAATAATATCCAGAACACCTTTAAAAATATTTAAATGATATTCTAACAAATTTTGTTGACGTTTTAAAAATTAATGATAGCAGCCAGGGCCAGCCAAAGGCAGTCTGGCCACCCTAGGCTAGGGCACCCAGGTTGCCTCCCCCATGCATGGGAAGGCAGTGCTTGCCCTCCTTGTTTGCCGCTGATCCACGAGGAGGTGGGAAGATTGCCACAGGGAAGAAAAGCTGCCACCCATCCTCTTCACCACTGTGTCCACAGGGAGGCAAAAAACTGCTGCCCACCTTCCTCATCCTCTGGTGGATAGGCAAGATGGGATGCAGCAGCACCCACACTCCTTGTTCCCCCCACACCAGACCACATGAAGGCAAGAAGCTGCCCCTCATCTTGTCCCTGTAGCAGGCTGGCACCCCTCCTCCACTGGCGCCCTAGAAGATCGTCTAGGACTGCCTAGAGCCCCTGAAGGCAGCATCTGGGGGGAGGGGCGTCACCTTTCATGATAGCTTTGTAGCGTGGGAGGTACTGCCAGGCATCTCCTTCTCATGCACCTTTGTAAACATGTCAAACCCCAGGTTGTGTGAGAAGATCTTATGTGATCGCTTCTGCCCACACTAGTGATGCCTCAGTTTTCAGGAGACATTGGCATTGAGAGGAGCTGCAATATAGACTTCTGCCCTATGGCTGGTTTTACCGGAGGAATGCATGAAGAGGCTATTCTGAAACAGCTCCATGCCACAGAAGTATCATGATGAGGAAAATGCCTTATGAAGAAGATCACCACACTGGCTTGATCCTAAGTGCCCGTTCCACTCATGGAAGGACAGCTTTTGTGGATCTCACTGTGGCTCCCCACTTTGACTCTCATGAGGCTTGTTGGAGACTAGTGGCCCGCAATTGTTGGGGTGAGGGTTGGGAATGTTGCTGTCTGTAGATCTCCACTTGGTTCCAAACAACTGATTTTACTTGCTTCTAAAGAATGTATCTGCAAAGCCAGTCATTCAAAAAGGTATCACTAGTTCTTTGATCTTAACCAATATGCAGATATAAAGACTATACTGGAGTATTCACCTGTCTCTCCATCTGTAGTTTTCTGTCCATCTCACGTTTCTTTTTCTCTTTTAATTCTTCATATTGGTCTTTGGTTGGTAGGGACATCAGACCAAGCAATTTTTCCTGAGGAAAAAATTCAAACTATTATTTTTATTTATTTGTTTTTGTTTGTTTGTTTGTTTATATCCCGCCCTCCCCATAAGTGGGCTCAGAACAGGTCACAACATTATAGAATCACAGTTTAAAATATATACAATAAATAACAGTTAAAATCATAAAACAGTAAAATCAATACATATCACTCTGGGTAGGCACAAAACAGGCAAGGGACCAGCAGGATAGTTCGCCAGCTCCTCAGCCACTCTCAGAGGCCTGGCAAAACATCTCTGTTTTACAGGCCCGGCAGAACTGTATTAAGTCCCACAGGGCCTGGGTCTCGTTCAACCATAACTAGAAGCTGCACTAAAGAGAACTATACATAAAAGGATTAGACCCAAATATTTCCTTCCAAAAAGTGAGAAATATGATTCCAAAGGAAGGAAACAAAACTAGTCAATTCAGTATATGCATAATGACAGTTATCCTGCTACCTAGATCTATGCCTTTATGATTTCCACTGATAAAACTATTGCCCATAAATGTATTTAATCTTTTAAAAATCTGTAGTCTTCACCGCTTTTCATGTATACAATTAAGTCAGCTATGATTCTGTTCAGGTCATCATTCCATTTTGTCTTTAAAGATATGCAAACAAAAGTAGTTGAGTGTCAGACATACAAGTGCCTCTGTGAATGCGATTTCTCTCAATAACTTCCTAGAAGTTTTTGCTAACATCTGCAGTCTGAGATATGTGAGGAAGCAAATTGTGTTCTGGCAGGAATGGAGCCAGTTGTGTGTAGGCAGGGGAACCACACCCCCAATCCAAGCATAGAAAGTAGTTTTAAAATTAGAATAATAAAGAAACAGCACCATAGCATATCATATTAAACAGTTTGCAACACTAACTTTTGGAAAATTCAAGTTCCGTATCTTACAACAGTTTCTAACACTAATATTCAATCAATTTTGCAAAATGACTGGTTTAAATACCTAGTCATCAGGCAGATCAATATTATAAACATTTTTGTTTTTTTCTTAAAAGCTTTCAGTCTGGATGCCAAGCACTAAAATATCCTGAAAAACTGTTTCTTGCTGATGTTAGTACATCACCATCTATCCTGTGTTTCTAAACACAGCATAACATATGCCTAAGAGCAGCTCATACCTCAGAAAATGACTTGCCTGCACAAAAAGTGTTGCTGAATATCTGATCATTCTCTGAAGCTGTAACGTTTTGGGATGAGGCTGTGACTCTTCATTCAACCCCAGAGTTAGGATTTTTTTGCTAAATCAAACACAACAAACATGTCAGCAATGCCAGCAACAACCAGGTATAACCAATATACAAAGCACAATACATGTTAAATTCAAACACATATAAGTCTTCCTAGTTACAAATAACAATAAATTTTGGTGGGATTAAAAGAGACAGTACAGTGAGTGCAGCTGGCTTATGGAAAGCACATGACAGTATTTTATTAGCATTTCCAAGCTTGTTACTTCTCTCCGATCACAGGATCGTACAACCACACACATACTCACAAAATCAACACTAGAATTTTGTATTTGCATTGTTTTTCTTCAGTAGCAGCATCAAATCAATTTGGCTTCTTTGGATACAACCTCTGAACTAGATAGTTCCCAACTAAGATCACACAGCCCAAAGGCCGTAATGACTATTTATTGGCTGAAAATAAATGGGCTTCAGCATGCTTAGACTGAGCCTTAAGGACATCAGTATTTACAGAGTCCCACCCTGAAGGTTGTCTTTCTTACCTTAAAGCATCTATTAACTCATACATTTTTTGCACCTCCATCCTGAGATCATTAGCATGTTCAAGACTGTAGGCTGTCTCCCCAGCACTGGAAGAAAACATGCTTGTTACAGTCCTCTAGATCAGCACTCTCATTGATTTAGCAGAGTTATTTTTGTATGACACACTATGCAATCTTAGCAAGTCACAAATCTACAGAAGTCACTCAATAGAAGAAATGTATGGAAGTAGCACACCTTTAAACTAAAAACATGGTAGTGCAAATTTGAATCTTGCTTATCAAACAACTGTACTCAGTTTTCAGTTTCAGCCCATGTATCAATATTCAGACAGGACAGGAAGATGCCTGCAATAATGAATATTACAGATTTGTGGGTGTACTCATTTCAATAACATGTAGAGTACGGCAGCAACCAATTGCCCACTGGGAAGCAGCACCATTCAAGTACAAAGAGATCAGTAAAGCTCTACAAATATACAATCATCCCTGTACAGGCACTGGCACAAAAAGAACACTGGGGGTGAATCCAGTGGAGTCATCAGTAGAAGGCAGATGTGGATTTTTGCGGCATTCCCCTCCAACCTCCAGGAAGTTGATTCCCAGGGTTGCAAGGCCCGCATGGACTACCAGCCACACGGATTGAGGCACTGCAATGAGAAAGGAGGTGAAATCATCCATCAGCAGAGTTGTGCTGATCATTACTCAAGAGATGCTACTTTTCCCTATACAAATGCTCCCTGAAAACCTGTTTCACTAAGTTTTCCATTGCAGAAACCAGCCATTCCACATCAACGTGGCAGGCCAGGCAACAAAAAAAGTATACTTAAAAAAGCTTATATTCTATATAAACACTCCTCATACATGGGCTAACCTTAGCCATCCCACTATCTGAAGCAGAACTAGTCTACTGCTTATGCAGGTAGAGATAAAAAGAAAGAATTATCAGGTGGCAAATATTTGTGTAACTTCTCTAAGACTCACATACATGAACAAAACCTTGAAAACAGAGTTCAGTTTGTGCTGAATTGTCTAAAGTTCACCCCACCTGTCCTAATCTTTTACCTGAGAAGCTGCTTCACTCTTATGGTAGGACTTCCCAGATCACAAAAATGCTTTGTAGACCACAACACACTGTCACCCTCCTGTTTGCAGACATTTCAACGCCTATGAATACATTCTTTAATAACAGATATTTATATCACTATCCTTTTCCAAACATCTCATAATGTTACAATATTTGCAAAGAAAAATATACCAGCCAAAACCCCCCATCAAACAAAGAAATATAAGATCACAGCTTCATTTTATTATTAGGATGCCAGAAGAATTCTTAAGCATCTTTTTTTACATTTACTACCTTAGAAACTCTTAGGCTTGGATCAAGGCGAGTATTTGGTATAAACCCATTATGCCTTCATGCTACTAGGGGAGAGCAGGGGGCTCTTTTCCAGATGCAGCACGTCAGAGGGCATTTTGGGCTACAGCAGGCCATGGGAGGTAGGAAGGCAAAAATGCAAGGCAAAAATCCTCTCATTCGAAACACTCTGCTGGATCCAAGCCCACAGATTATACCCATGTCTCGATATAATCAAGACTGCATAAAGCTGTATTACCATAACATTTGGTGTGGTGTCTTGGGTAAACAAGCCATTAAACTGAGAGATATGGTGTCTGTCCATATCATACAAAATTACTGATCACTAGAATTTTCTGTAATATAATACTAGGTCCAAGTGTGCAAAGAAGACCATGGCAACAAAATTAATATGCAGTATCTGGCTTTAGCAAATTTCTGTAAACATCTTTCTCCTTCCCAATCTGCCATGAAAGCTCACACACACGTAACCTACCCTATCTCACAGGTTTGTTGCAAGGACAAAATGGAAGAGCAAACACTGATGTGAGCCATTTTGGATCTCCACTTGGATGGAAGTGGGGTATAAATGAAATAAATAAAATAAATAAGAGGCTTACTTTAATGATTCCGCCATCTTTATATATTCCGGGGCCTTCTGATCAACTTTTTCCATGTAAAGTCGGAGTTTCTTGTTTCATCAATAAAATCAAAAGATTGGATTAGATAAAAATTTTACAGAGCGTCCAAAGGACATACAGAAATATTTAGTCAGGCTTCTATTTTTCCTGTCATATACGTTAAGACTTTGTAACAGCTGCTAGATTGACTAACCAGAAGACCTGTTTAACACAGGTAATCAGGACTTACTGGATGCATATCAATAATTGGCTTTTTTTGAGAGAGAGAGAGCTGCAAAATTAAGGTTTACTATGAACTGGCAAGCAGCTTGAATGCCTTCCTCCGTTTTTTGAGCTTGCTTGGACCATCATTTGATTATGAATTTCTTCATCAAACAGCCTTGACCATACATGAACCCAGGACCAAGCAAAATGAAGTTTCAGATCTACATTCTCGGTATTCTGTTTTCAACCAACCAAACCAACTTCAAATTCCATCAGAAAAATACTACCTTAAAAGAATATCAACTTCAAAACTAAATTTCTTTTCTCGTCCCACTGGTTGTCTCTTCAGTGTCTTCTTTGTAGACTTTTGTAAAACTCAAGCAAGGCTGATTTTACTGTTATCTTAAACCCCAAACACAGCATTAAGTGCTACTTAAATAGTAGTTAAAAAAACTATGCAACTTATCCCAAGTTCCAATTCACTTCCACTCGCTCCCTCCTCCAGTTAACAAATGACATTTTACCTCATATAATTTCAGAATGTCGGGTGTGTACTCCTTCTCATCAATCTGCTGCTCCCTTTTGAGCAGGGTGTCTTTGCAGTGCCTACAGCACCGGATTCGATCATCATCCTTCTCATCCAGGACAGAGCTCACACTGCTCACGCTACTAATGCTGCCACGGCGAGAGCCATGGACACTGTTGGGTGAGCAGTTTGGGCTGGTATGAGAGGCCAAGACCTCTTTGCTGGCAGTGGTGAGTTTACCTGGAAGAACACACCAATATCTCATAATGAACAGTAGGCAGCATCCAGTTAATAAAAACAATGGACCTGAACCTAAGTCTAAAGACCCAGTTCAATTCGTGTTACACTTAAAATGGGAACAGTAAAGCCTAATTTTTAAGGCTTTTAGGAAAAATTAAATCAGTATCTTTCTCTCTCATGTTAAAATAATTTTTAAAAGGAACATGAGTATGCAGAATCACTAGGCTACTTGAGTGCTGAACGGCGGCATAGTGCAATAATACTGCACAGCAATGCAGAGATGACTAATCTCTAGACAGGATTTGTTCCAAGGATAGCCATATTCCAACCACCAAATTATTCCCATCTCATGTGTTGAATCCAGGTTAATGTTTCCAGGGGTGCAAGGATTTCTGCACATGAGTGAGATCTTCCTACCTCCCCCCACTCCTGTGGCAGCCCAAAATACCCCCCAGAACTTGTTTTGGGCATCCCCTTTCCTAAAAAAACTGGATTTTGAGGGGGGGGCATTTCAGGCTATTGCAGAAAGGAGGGGGCAGGAAAATCACATGCTGTGAACAGACACCCTTGTGCCCATGAAATGGCTAGTCTGGAATGATGTTCTGTTATCACTGAGTAAAGTCTCTAAGATACCAGCCTGATTTTAATAGATTATTAATTAATTCTCAATTTAAATTTTCAGCAGATGATTACCCTATTTACAGAGCCTCACATTTATTCCTTAGAATGAAGCACTAGATACTTTATTCCTCGTGCACCTCTCTTGGACTGTTTCTCAAGGGATCCCCTCATCCAGCTAACTGGGCTCTATATTGCAACAGGCAGCCTACTTCTTCTCTGGCTGAGCGATCAGCCATCAATCATTCTTCTTTTTGGGAAACAGTCTATAGAGAAGCCTCACTTCCTGACCATACAAGCACACATCACTTGCCCTTATTTGAATTGATAGTTCAAATGGGAACTTTTAAAGCATAGAACTTTATGAAAGTATAATAGATTTTTACCAAACTGATAACAGCATTTTTGACAGAATGGAAACTAGCAAAAGGAGAAACTGAAGATCTGTTCTAGATGCACAAAAATAATTTGTGAGCTTTCCGCATCTTTAAGAGCAAAGCAAATGTTTAAAGATTTTATTACAGATTTTTGTAAAATCTGGCCAGATTACACATCTGTCCAGGCAGATTTTCTGTGTCAATCTTCAGGCTGATGGGACAAATCAATTTTATGAAAAATAAAATTATAAGGAATTATAATAGCAGAATGTTGTAAAAACAATGTGCCATCTATATAAGTAACTTACAGACTTAGAGAATAAGAGAAGAAAATATTTTTAACACGCAAATGACACCCTTTATGTCCAAATTTCTTGGATACTGGGAGGCAGGAGTTAGTATATGTGACATCTCAAATTTGCTATGAAGATAAATACTACAGCAGTGATAATGACAGGATTACAAATATATTTGTGGTAGATTGAACCAGAATTGAAAAAAATTTAAGAAAATGAATCCATATTATATATACCAGACCGCGGCACTCACTTGCAAAGGGAAGGCTGACAAGTTCCATGCACTTCTTGCACATGATAGACCCACAAAGGCGGCAATGGTGACGTCGATTCCTAATGGTGAACTTACTACCACAATCTGGACAAAATGGCACATCTTGATCATTAACCCAAGGCACAACAGACTTCTCTATTGCTGTAATAGGATGAGAAAGTCAATCAAATATAACCAATGAAAACCAAGTTGGAAACTATTAGCAAATGTCAAGAATGCATGCACTTACCTCTTATCTTTGCAGAATCAGTATTGGTTCTGTCAAAGGAAGTAAGCTGACAAAGGAGAAGGACCACAGAAGAGTTAAGCCAAGTACACTTTTCTACTGAGACAAAATTGCAACTGTACAGCACAACAGATAACCTGCTCATTAAAGAGAACAAATCTCTGCCTTCCTATTTTATTTTTAGAATGTCTTGGACTTTATAAAATCACTCTTGTACACTACTCAGTTATCTTATTACTAGCCAAACATGTTAAGGGCTGCCACAGCAATATCCGTAAGAAAATACAGTGAAAAAAGGAAGGAAAACTTAAGCAGATAGCATAGAGAATTCTTTAAGTAGGGAAAACATATATATAGAAAGGAGGGCAAAAGTAAGATAAAATTATTCTAAAAACTCAAAACTGAAGGGTATGTCCTTAAAAAGGAATAAAACTTGCAAGAGAAAGCACAGAGCAGTCCTTCACAATCATACATTCTACTCAGTTTTGAATGTGCACCCTTTGGCGCAGGAGATGTTAACTGATGATGTAGACAATAGGAAATGCCACTAAATTTTCAACAGATCTTTAGAGATCTTGGGACCAACATAATTCTTCTCTTCTTTTTATCTCCAGATTCCATAGGGAAGAGAACTTCACAACTTCACTTATGTTCAGAAGCACTCCCTCGTCCCTCCTCCTTTTTTTCCTTGACAAGAAAGTTTTTACATTGGATACTCTGTCTCCAGCTCTGCTGTTAAATAATCTGACATATACAGTGTGATGGGGGGGGGGAGTGCTCTGTGAACCAACTGGGAGGCACGATGGCATATCTGGAGAGTACGCCATCGTAAAACCCACTTATGATGGTGCAGCACCCAGGCACTGCAGCATACATTCTTGAGCCAGCAGGCAAGTGGGCTTGATGGGGGGGCAGGGTGTGAGTTAGCTCCCTAAGCTGTTTTGGGCTCGGGAACACCCCCCACAGTGGTGCCATATAAACGGATGATGTATCTCATTGGCGCCTATGTTGAGGAAAAAGCCACCCCCCCAAGCCACCCCCTCCCCGCTAGGCCCTGCCCAAACAGCCCAGAGGAGCACAGGATGCCGACTAGAGCAGTGACCAATTCACTTGTGCCCCTGCAGCAGCTGAATCCCCTTGCCAGCAGCTAATCACAACTCCCTCACGCTACATAACCTCCGACCGGGGCGCTCATTAACTCAGATAAGTGGGGGCACGGTACAAAGCTCTGCCTGAGCGCCCTCTGCTGTGGGGACTTAGTGAGTGAGGCAGGATAGATTACACATGGTGGCGGGGAGAAAGCACATAGTAGGCACTTTGGAGAATTGGGCAAGCGCTTTGCATTCACACACAGGAGCTAAGTCCAGGATGCCTACAACCCCCGTTCAAGTTCCCTTACAGGTAACTAATCTCCAGAGTCTTGGTTTGGGGAGTGTGGATGCATTGACAGGTAAGGAGAAGCTGGGGAGCTACCCGCCCCAACTCACTCATTCTCACCCACCTCCCTGCATCCCTCACACATAGGCCGGTGCTTCCCCCAAATACTGACCTCTGTGGTCAAGGCTAGGTAGCAGCCGCAGGGGGGCAGCCCCTGCCCTTGCAGCACCATGGCCCATGCCTGCCAAACAGGCAGTCACCCAGGAAGTCGCACTCAATGGAGCTGTCTTGGACGGGGTGGGGGAGCTGGCAGACCATGGCAGGGCTGTACGCAGACTCCCTTGACTGCACTCCTCCCTCGGGCAGAGGAGAGAGCATGGCTGTGGGTTGGGGTGACTGGGTGCTCGCTCTCATAACTCTCCTGTGATGATGACCATGCAATTCCTCCACTGTTTCCGTCACAGGATTAGAGCTCCAAGCAGGCACAGCAGGAGTAAAACAGCCTGAAGCAATCTCACCAGAGGGCCATTCATCATCAAGTTGCCAGCAGCACCTGCGACCATGAAGCCACCACCTGGGCCACAGACACTCCTGCGAAGTGCAGCAGACCTGGCTGTGGTTTGTGCAAGGCCAAGCCCCTCACCCTCACTTCACATGTCTCTTTTTCCCTTTCGGGCAAGTTGTGACTGTCAGGGTGGCCTGGGAGAATGGCTGTTTCATCCCCCAGTAATCCTTCACAACTGCCTTTCCAGCTCGGCTCCAGGAGTGGTTCCCCAGTCAGCCCATGACTCAACCTCACTCCTGGAATGGCTCTCCCAGCTCCGACTGCTGTGTGCACAGGCAGTTGCCACCCAGATGAGGGAAGTTAGCAACCCATGTCCAGATAGCCTCTTCAGGTTTTGGCAGTTCAATAAAGTTTGCATTGAACAACAACTTTTTGTGTCTGTTTGCGTGCCTGTGGATGACAGTAGCTCCACACCCCTCCCCAGCCCCCTCTCCCTATTGCTATTTGCAGGGGGGGGGTGTCAGAGCGGGGGCTTTAGTCCCCTCTCCCCACTGCGGTTCATGCCACAAGCACCAGGCATGCTATCCTGGTGCCTTTCCACTGAGCCATGCTGATCAGCAAGATAGTCTCTGTCTGACCCCAAGTTGCTGCTGGTGATGTCAGAGTCATAGAGGTTTCTTCCATCCTGCCTGGCATATCTCCTGGCAGCCACCTCTCCTGGCTCTGAAACTCTGGGTCTCCCCTGGAGTGTCAAGAGCTGTGGGTTTGACCCTAGCCATAGACAGAATCATAGGGTTGGAAGGGATCTCTAGGGTCATCTAGTCCAACCCAATGCACAATGCAGGAAATTAACAACTACTACTGCAACTGTCCCAGTGACCCCTGCTCCCTGCCCAGAAGATGGCAAAACAAGTCCAGGATCCCTAGCTAAACTGGCCTGTGGAAAACTGCTACCTGACCCCAAGGTGGCGATCAGCATGTAAGGACATGAGAACTAAGCACTGATGTAACCCATTCTGCCCTCCCCTTCATGATCTGCCCAGGTTCACAGAATCAGCATTGCTGTCAGATGGCCAGCTAGCCTCTGCTTAAAAACTTCTAAAGAAGGAGAGCTCACCGTCTCCCAAGGAAGCCTGTTCCACTGAGGGACCACTTTAACTGTCAGGAAGTTTTTCCTAATGTTTAGCTGAAAGCTCTTTTGATTTAATTTCAAGCCGTTGGTTCTGGTCCGACCTTCTGGGGCAGCGGAAAACAACTCTGCACCATCCTCTATATGACAGCCCTTCAAGTACTTAAAGATGGTTATCATATCACCTTTCAGTATTCTCTCCAGGCTAAACATTCCGAGCTCCTTCAACCTTTTCTCATCGGACTTGGTCTCCAGACCCCTCACCGTCTTTGTTGCCCTCCTCTGGACACATTCTAGCTTGTCTATATCCTTCTTAAATTGTGGTGCCCAAAACTGAACACAATACTCTAGGTGAGGTCTAACTAGAGCAGAGTAGAGCGATACCATCACTTCTCGTGATCTGGACACTATGTTTCTGTTGATACAGCTCAAAACCACATTCGCCTTTTTAGCTACCATATCACACTGCTGACTCATGTTCAGTGTACAGTCTAAGACCCCTAGATCCTTTTCACACATACTACCACCAAGACAAGTATCCCCCATCCTATAATTATGCATTTGATTTCCCCTTCCTAAATGCAGAACTTTGCATTTATATGTTGAAGTTCATTTTATTTGTTTTAGCCCAGTTTTCCAGATTTCTTCATCCCACTGCCTTTCTGTTGTCACTTTTCCAGGAGAGGGGAGCAAGTCTCAGAGTGGTGATAGGGGATGGGGGAAGGTGTCCAAGTTGCTCTCACTGCTAGCTTGACCCTTGTGAGCAACAGGGTGGTTGTCCTATCTGCCACTTAGGTTTGCCCCCCACCGAGCTGGGGAGGGCTCTTCTCAAACCAGGTGCCTTTGTTGGGGCACAGGGAGTACAATTGTGTACCCTACGTGCCCACTTTCTACAGAGGAGGGGAGTGGCGCCAGGGGGGTGGTGTTTGTGAGGGAGTGGTGCCTTGGCAGCCTGCCTAGCCCTTGCAAGAAATGGGGGGTGGGTGGCCACCCTGTGTGCGCGTTGGGTGCACACACCCTCCCCAACAAATGAGGGCTCTTCTTGAGACAGATGCCTCTGTATGGGAGCCGCAATCACGTGCCTTCGCCTACCACCCACAGAGCTGTCAATAACAGCTGCCCTGCCATTGGAGGATACTGTAGGGATTGTCAGGGAAATGAGGGAGCATGCTCTCCTTGTCATGTCCTCACCACACCTCACTGGGCTCAGCTGCCATCATAGCTCATTCGCTAAGGTCCTTCGGGAGAGAACAAGCAAGGCCAAAGATCTGAAGGTGTATGATGGCGGCAAGATGAAGCATACGACTGCACTGATAGTGTAGCAATACAAATCAAAAGCAGTATGAATGGTCCAAAAATTATTTCTAAACATTTTACAGGAGAACATAACATCCAATTTACCTTCTCTAATCTGATTATTAATTTATTGACTTCCACAACATAGTGATCAATTCTGGCTGCTCTGTGCCTCTTGAAGTCAGAAAGATGGCTCCTCACAGCACCTGGTGAAAAATGTAACCAGTCAAGAAGCTTTCCAGGTTCACTCAACTTTACATCCTCATTTAATAGTCATTTTCCTCTGTTCTTGTCTCTCTTAACTCTCCATTGCTGCTGAGGAGTTAAATCCAGCATTAAACAATAGCATCTTAGATTTTTTAGTGTTGTTGCAAGCATGTATGTTAACTATACCTTGATGTAGTCTTTATTGCTACACAGCATACTTGCTTCCACCAATAAAAATGACATTATGGAAAACAGCAGCAGCAAAAGTTACTGGCTACTGCAAGCTCCCTCAAATCTCTCACTTTATCAAAGCTACTTTAGTAAGTTAGACGGTCCCAAGTGCTATAAAAACGTAACTTGTATGAGCTTAATTAGATTGGAAACAAAGCACACCTGGTGTACCTGGGAGAAAGGTACATTTAGAAATATTTTAAACAAATTAAAATAAACAATATTAAAAATCCAGTCAACTGCAAGCTATAAAAACCTGTTTAGCCTCCCTTGTACAACACACACACACAATTCAGAAAGGATTTCCAAAACCAAACACTTAAACAGGCATGAGGCTACCATTGTATATTAACCTGAGAAAGGCATAAAGCAACACATTCCAACTGCACCGTATTTCAGGGACTGACCAGAGATGAAACAGCAAGTGTTTACAGTGCAATACAATACTGTTCCTCAGATATAAAGCCATGATTCAAAAGGTCCTCTCTGGAGGCACACATTTTCCTGTGCACTCTTCTGCTATGTTGAAGACTACTACTGAAGTTCTCCCAATCATCAGGAATATCATAGTGGATAGTACAGACTGTGGTTTTCTGAATTAGAAGTTCTACTGCACACACCAACCCTCCCACACTGGGCAACTCTAGCCAACATGGTGTGCCTCAGTGATGTCACAGTACTGAACTAATACAACAAGCCTGTTCTACTATGGCCATGGCAGTGCAATCTTAAAGAGAATTACTCCAGTCTAAGCCCATTGAAATCAATCGGCTTATACTGGAGTAGCTCTACTTACGATTGCACTGTTTGCCTGGCAGATTCCATGCTTCAAATGGTTCACACATACTATTTTAAATTTGCTAGAGAATGCCATATGGTGAGCAAATCTACATAACACACACTGCATTTAAAAAACAAAGAATGATACAATATAAATGCAATATAAGCTGTGGCCACAAAGTTATAGCACAAAGCTAAGCAAATATGCTTAATAACGAAGCTAAGCAAGCAAAAGTCTAATAGAACTTAATTATCTATACATCTGCACTGGATTGTTGCCCTAAAATTTAACTAATTTCATACATTTAATTGTCCTTTGATACCTGCTTATTTTACATTATTATACAGACCCTATTGAACTCAGGGAGCTTTCATGTGAAAGTTTCCTGTTATGTCTATTATTCTTGATTATTTACCTAATTCCTGGGGCTCCCACATATATGGATCTACTCCTCCATAGCTGTAAGATTCATATCGCTCCTGAGGAAGCCCATCATTTCGGTCATCTTCTCTTTTCAAAAGTTTATTCTTTGCTTTTTTAGCTTTTTGGACTAGATCTGAAAGATGGTCAAATGGTAGGCAAGTCAATGCACTTAGAAAGATGTAACTCAGTTTCTGATAGCATTGCTAATTACATTGTAAAAGATGTCTCATTTCTCAAACCTCATTATGCTATCTGTCTCTTGAGACCCTGACCATGCTCCGTCCACACCTGCAGAATCCTGTGGGGCTGCTTTTCTACCTATTCTTAGGAATGCTGCAAGCCATCAGCCATTTGCAAAAAGCCCTGAAGATGAATAGAGCTATGTAAATACTTCACATAAGAACAGAAGCCTGATAAAATACTCCTACTTGGCCCAACCTGGTGGGAATATAAATGTGCCAGTTAACCAATCAATCCAATTATTGGCAGCTCACAGGAATAGTTTGTTCCCTGAGACAAAGGCTTAATTTGGAAAGCAATTTGTGAAACAGAACACTGGACAAAGCAGAAGACAAGAGCACTTTAAAGGTAGAGCAGTGACGCATTTAACAGCCTTAAGAGAGCTGGGAAACAACTTGTTACAAGTGAAGGAAATTAAAACCTCAACGTAACTACTTGCTTTTTGCAAATCACTGTGGATGCTTGGCTATTTTGAAGTGCTTCACAAGTAGCTACTAACCAACTTTTTTTGTATTTTCATAGCCTAAACTATTCTTGAGGCCTTGTTACCAATCTGTATATTCAATGTTTTAATTTCTGTGGCCACTAACAGTTGTTTCTGTGCCATATTTTATCCTGTGGGAGAGCTCCTAACAATGACTCTTTGAAAGCAAACAGTGTGTGTCAAAATCACCAAGATGCAGTAAAACCTCTAAGCAAGAAATAGATTTATCATGTCTGGATCCAGCACAAGTGGTATGTATTAACATTTTACACATGGCATTTTAGATCCCACTTGGGAAAGCAGGAGCATGTAGTTAAACAGTGTTAAATACTAAAGAGCTCAGAGACGTATAATGGACAATGGCTTTGATCCAAAAGTTCTTTTCCATTATTGGTGGCAGAGAAAGGTTCTACAATTAGTAGAATGGAACCTTTGGATTCAACTCAGTATGTTTTACCAAACCAATTTCTACCAACAAGCCCATACCATCTTTAAAATACAAACACATTTTTGTGATTAGCTAATTTTCCCAATTCACAATAGAAGTCTGAAGCATGAACAGTCTCATCAATAAAAATAAATTCAGTAGAAATATATATATATATATCTGCCTCTGAGCCACTGGTAAGTATATTTTCAGCACCACTGCCAGCAGTGGTTCTGCCAGCAGAACTAGAGAATAAATGTAATGGCTTTCAAAAATCGTACATAAAAGCACAATTATGAAAGCATAACAGACTGAAGATGTAAGTTGCATTTAACATTGAATGAGCAAGACGGAAAATGGAAGAAATTACAAGCCTATTTTATAGTTTTTTTAAGCAAGGTATTATTTGAGGTTTTACCCTGTATTATTTGAAACTCAGAGAAATCTTTTAATGAAATAATCCACACAGTCACTCTAACAGACCAGGCCCAGCACATTTCCCATCACTAACCATCTCAAGCCAACTTTTGGTTTGGCCTGAGCCCCTCGTATCCCCGGCACAGCCATGGCCAAACACAGAACACTTCACAGGCCGATCAGAATCTGGGTTTAGACAAGTTTTGGAAGAAAGAACACAGGAAAAGATGCAAGGGAAGGACCATGAGAGAGAATAAACACAAGACGTTTTTGTGTGACCCACTGTTAAATTTTTAGTAGTATGGTTCTCTAGGAGGTAGGAGAATTCAAGCTTCTAAGTTGCACAGAACTCTTCAACAGCTATAAATAATGTAAAATTCAAATGTCTCAATCAATGCACTTGTAAACTGCTATGTATTCAGAATTTACATTACAAATTTAATTTGCTGTGTACTAAAACTGTTCCTTTTTAAAAACTATAAGTTCCATTAAAATCTAAAGTTTGCATACTCCTTTATCAACAAAAAACCTATACCAATAAAAGTAAGCCCAATAAAATAAATTATCTTCACCATTCTGTTTTCAGAATCAATGGCACAACCTGCACTATAAAATATTCTATATCAATCAGTACTTCTACCCAATTTTTTGGAGAACGGTACCTAATTAGAATAAGCAAGGATTAACAATGGCCATCTAAAGTCATATTGCATAGTTAATTTTATGGTTTATAAAAGCTACATTTCTTAAATGCCATAATTCACTTCAGTCAAATTATTTCAGCAAAGGAAGATTTCTCTGAAGTTTATGTGGGGCACATTTCAAAAATCTTCAGCCCTATGTTCATAGGTGTATTTAGTTTATTTAACTGAAGAGATTTGTGCCCAGAAGTCATTAGCTATCATCTGTTACCAACCATCCTCTCTATTCAACTGATAATTATCTGCCTTCCCATTCTACCTGAAGTTTTGTGTAACTCAAATGTTTGCATATATCTACAGACATAAAGAGAAACAAGTTCAGTAAAAGATATAATCTTACTAATTATTCATTTGTTAACACATCAAACTTTTAGAGCAATACAATACTTAAGTCACAGAAGTTGTGGTCTTTCTTACTTCTGAGTTGTCCTTTGACATCTTTGTCTTCACTTGAATGTTCTTCTTCGTAATGAGACCGAAGCTGATAAAACGACTGCAAATCCTTCAGACACAGCGGACACAGAAAGCCCTCTCTCACCTCCCCAGGGTCATCAAATGGAGGTATGTAGCTTGCTGCCATAGTGGTCCCAGAATTCAAAAATGAGATAAACTCCAAGTCTCAGCAGTGGTGGAGCAATGATATGCCATTCAACATGACTAAAGGTCTCACAGAGAGAAAATGGCATTTATTATTGTACTTTGTGCAAAGCATTGCCCTGAAACAGATCCAGAATACATTTTTGAATGAATTAATGCACTAACTTTTCTGATCTTTTTATAACTCTTTAAACTTTTCCTCCTCAGTGGGCCAAAGAACCCAAGCTGTGCATTGTGGAAAAGCTGTGCATTGAGAACCTTTCTATGATATCTTTTAGTATATCTCTCTTATTTGCTCCTGCCTTGTGTGACTGTAGTACGTTTTGGTCCTTCATTTTGCTTATACATATATTATCTTGTTAAAAAACTAGTTTGGTATAGTGTTTAAAGTCTACAACTAGGACCTGGGACACCCAGGTGCAAATCCCTATTCTGCCACAGAAACGCATGCTTAGTTTAATCTACCTCACAGGGCTGTTGTGAGAATAAAATGCAAGAGAGAAAAATGATGTTGGCTCCCATTGGGGAGAAAGGCAAAGTAAAAATGAAGTAAATAAGTAAATGAAACACATCTTGCCATATTCAAGGTAGCATAATGTTATTAACAATACTGCAAAAAACTGATTAACTTCAACCATCTATCAAAGATATGAGGTGATAGAACAGTCTTAGAGATGGGCATGAACTGCAAGATGAACTAAAGTTCGTCACCAACTGGGCCGGTTCGTGCTTTGTGAACCAGTGGTTCATGGTGCTTTGTGAACCAGTGGTTCATGGAAGCCTGATTTCCACAAACTTCCACGAACTGATCTGCCGGTTCATTTGGTTCGTGTTAAACCCCAATACCCTTTCCGTGTTGCTGCTAAGCGGCAGGGAAAGGGGCATTTCACCCTCCGGATCAGCTGCTTGTTGGGGATCTCCCCACCAAACTGCTGAACTAAGCCAGCAGGGGTGAAATGCCCTTTTCCATGCCACTTTGCACGGGGCAAGTTCATGAACTGGGGCAAGTTCATGAAAGCTCGTGGTTCGTGAAATGGGATGAATCATGAACCGCATGGTTTGTTTTTTTTCCTGGTTCATGCCCACCTCTAGTCTTTAGCTTATACCTTAAATCCAGAAAGAGTAAGACCTCGACTTAATACTTACCTAATTTAGAAACCTTCTTAAAATCCTCTAGAACAAGCGTAAATCACCCTAGAACTCTAAGGGGCCAATTATAAGCAAGTCTACTCAGAAGTAAGTCCCACTGCATTGAACAAGATTTATTACTACAAAAGGGTTCCTAGGAGCGAAGTTTAACAGTGCAAATTTGTGCAGTTACTCTTGTCTAAATACATTAAAATAAATAAAGTAACTCTGCATAGGGCTCTGTTGTTAATCAAAGTAAAACATGTTGCTAGAATGTTACTATCCTTAGATAAAAAGAGAAGGACAAGCCCAATTATGGAGTTAATTAATAAAGAACCACATCTATAAATTAAAAGATGCCTGAGAGGAGCACAGCATTCCATCTTCCATAGCTAAACATCCAGCACTTTAGAACGATTCCAACTAGGCCATTGACAAGGCTATAGCTAGACAAACAAGTCAGCCAGACTGGGGGAAAGGGCAGGGAAACCAGCAGGGATCAAGCAAATAAGCAACTGCTCACCACAACAGAATCCCAACACAAACATTCTCTACTGTTACCTATAAACGTATTCCTACTTTGTAAACTAAGGTTGTCCCCACCAACCTTGTATAAACACTTTTCTTTAGATCGCTCAACAAATTTTTGGTGATATTTCACAAGTTCACAAAGGGGTAGTCTGCTCATGTTTTTTATCCCTTATTTTTCCAATTATTCCTTTTTGTGACATGCTACATACTCTTTTAATAATATAGTATGTAACAAAAGTTTGCTAATCTGCAGGTGGCTACAAAGTTCAGAGTTCAAGAGTTATAGTTTGCTGAAGACCCGTGACAGTAGCTACTGGCACCAGGGTCAGATTAAGACAAGATGAGGCTCTAAGCTATGTCAAATTTAAGAGGTTCTATAACATTAACAAAATGTTTTAATAATTTAGTTTGTATTTACAGGCTCCTCATAACCTTAGGTCCTAAACTGTAGTTTGTATTTATAGGCTCCTCATAACCTTAGGTCCTAAACTGTAGTTTGTATTTATAGGCTCCTCATAACCTGAGGTCTTAAACTGTAGTTTGTATTTATAGGCTCCTCATAACCTGAGGTCCTAAACTGGCACACATTCTGCTATATGATTTCCAAAAATAAATGACACCCCATTTATGGAATGCTCATCCTTACTGGCTTTTAGGCACAAACAAAAGACTGTTTTTTCCTTTTGGTAGATGACTGAACTCTTAGAGAGGAGGTATTGCTACTGCTGCTGTTACTGATTTTAATATTATTTGGGGCTTTTATTATTTTAATTAGGTTTTACAGTGTTATTAATAATTGAATTTGACATTGCAGAAAACAAAATACAAGCATTTTAAATGAAAGCTAGTTTGCTGTAATAGCTAGAGTTTTGGACTAGGATCTGAGAGAACCAGGTTTGAACCTCTAATCTGTTATGGAAGCTTGCTGGGAAACTCAGTCACTCACAATTAGCCTAAACTACTTCACAGGGTTGTTGTGAAGAAAAAATTGAGGAGAACAATGCAAACTGATTTGCATCCCCACAGGGGGATACAAAAGCAAAGAGCACGAAGGACCAAAACAAGACAAGAGCAAAGAAGAGAGACATGATGGACTTTGAGAGACAAGAGCAAAGAAGAGAGACAACACTAAACAATATCATAGAAGGTGGCCGCTATCACTCTTCAATGAACTTTTCCTGTCCTCGTTAATTCAGCGTTCTGCAGAAATGGAATATCATACACAATCCACAGGAATTAATGTAGAAAGATGTTTTTTGCCACTTTCTTTCTACATCAATCACATAGTTCCCCAACACACACAAGCACACTATAATGCTTACTACAAGGAGGATTCTGTCCTTCCCTCAATCCTCTTTCTTTAGTTGCTGCCCCTTCCTCTGTCTTCCTCAGATACAAAACTCCAGAGGAAAGGGGCAGGATGCGGATGCAGGGCAGGCCTGACATCTGTGCATGAAATAGGAAAGCAGCAGCAAAGTCCATCATGTCATATAAAAACTCACTAAGGCAGCAACAAAATAGTGGGCATTTCAAGCAGGACTCCTGGCCTGTTAGCAACTGGCAGAAATGTAACAGATGCTGTTGCCAATGTGTTTGAACTGCAATACAAACTTCTATATCTCTGGTGTAGCATAGTGGTTGGGTTATGAATCACCACTCTGATGGTTTAAATCCCACTACTGCCATGAGCTCAGAAGCTGGTGTTGGGTAAGCCACTCCTCTCGGCCCCAGCTGACTTTGTTCTCCACTCTGAGTGGGTACTAATCTGTCCAGAACAGCAATATACAAATGATCTATTATTATATTGCATGGTACACAGCTGTTAAAAGCACTAAACTTTACAAAAGAAGCAGAGAGGGGGAGGCATCCTTGGGGTAGAATCTGCAGCAGACTGAGCTGAGCCATTAATACAGCAAGGCCAGTATAGCCTACTCTAATAGACAACATCTCTCTAGGGTTTCAGGAACAGGTCTTTTGCATCACCTGCGCATCATTTATCTAAACGACAAATGTCAAGGACTGAACCTGGGACCGCCTACGTGCAAAGCGGATGCACTGAACTATGCACCGCACCCCAAACTATTTCCCAACCCAGCTATATGGAGACAGAAAGGAGGCACCAGACGGGAGGTTAAGCAGCCACCCATAGTCCTTGTGAGTACACATTCGGGGGCGGGGGATGCCAGCCGCGGCTGGTCCGGCCTCCTTCCCAAGAGGCGCCTCCACCGTCAAGATGGGGGAGGCATTCCACGCAGCCCCCCCCTTCCCTTGGCAAGGCAAACTCGCCAACAAAGGCTGTTCGTGGCAAGCGAGGCTCACAGATAGGGGCTACAGGCGGCCCCCCCCCCCGGCGGCCACTGACGGGGGGAGGAAGAGGGGGCGGGCACGGGCAGCCCCACCGCGCCGTCGAGAGAGGTCGGGGCTCACCTCAGCCTACAGACAGCGGCCTCGACGATAACGTCCGAAGGGCCGAATCCCGCCCCAACTGAACGCGGGAAGGGGGGGGGGGGGCTCACAAGCAGCAGCCTCCAGCCGAGCGCCGAAGCACCGATGACAAGTAGGAAAGGCAGGTCTCTCATCCGGGGCGGTGAGCAGGGGCGGGGCCTCAGCCCAGTGGACTGGCTGCGACGAGCGACGAGCAATCGATGGCTGGGTTGGCAATTGCCGGGCAGGGAAGGGCCGGATTCTGAGGAGGCGGGAAGGACTTCTTGGAACAGGCGAGGGAGATTTCGTTTCTGGCCCTGGAATTTTTGAGCTTTGACGTTCGGAGGGTAGCAGGGAAAAGGCAGAAAGCTATTAATTCATCGACACCTTTTATGGTTTAACGAAAGTATCGCAGACAAAGAATCAGACTTACTGTGTGGAAGCCTGCTACGCCAAGTTACTGTCATGTAGTGGAGCAAAGGCAGTGGGTTTAGACTGGAGTAATTCTGCTTAGGCTTGCACTGTGAGAATAAACTGGCACAACGGGATGTCAAAAATATTAGCAGGTCTCTGTTTTAGTAGTTTTCTGGTTGCATGCACACTTCTCTGGGAAGCAGGCTGGTCTTGCTAACGTATCACTCGAAAGAACGCTGAACCTTTTTCATAATACTTTCCTGCTAACATTTTACAAGTGCAAGTTTTTACGGGACAGGGTAAAAGCCGGAACGAGACGGAACAGGCCGGAACGGGCACTAAAGAAATGCCAGTGCCACAAGAAAGAGGGGGATGGTCCAATGGAGCTGTCCCAGCCTCAGAGCGGGACCACAAGTGACGCCTGACACAGGTTGGACACTTGCCAGCTTCCCTCAAGTTTTGAAGGGAAATGTAGGCAGCTTGGGGGAATGTTGGACAAGTGACAGTTGAAAAGTCCATTGGACAGCAGTCAGAGAGTCAAGCTGCAAGACCAGGATGCCTACATTTCCCATCAAAACTTGAGGGAAGCTGACTAGTGTCCAACCTGTGTCAGGCGTCACTTGTGGTCCCGCTCTCAGTTGCTTTGGCAAGGAACTGGCCCTGCACACAAAGCAGAAATGGTCTAGTGTGTTGCTGTCTGACATAAATGCTGGGGGTTGCCTGCTCTTGGTCTAGGGGCTGTTCCAAAATTCACTTCATAAACCCACATACTGATCAAGAATACATGAATTCATGTTATGTATTTTTGGAATATTTGCAACTTTTAATATTACTGAGAAAACCCTCAATTAATCTCCAAATATTTTAACCTTTTGGCCTCAATCTATCTTGATATCTACTAGCAAAACACATACATGTGAGTACATTTAGCCTTCAGACTAAAAAATCCATAATGCAATGCAGTTCATCTAATCCAATCCCTTGTAATAAAAGAGCTGTCTCAGAATAGCTGCCCATATATGGGCGTTCTCAGTGGTGGCTCCTACTTTATGGAATGGCCTAGCTGAGGAGGCCAGGAAAGCTCCCATTCTCCTGGCCTTCTGTAAATGATGCAAAACCAAATTGCTGAAGGTTATTTGCTCAGACGGGAGGGCTGTACTTTAAGAAAGTGGTCTCAAGAGATCCATTATTAAAGGGATAGGGAACCCATCGGTAAAGGGATACGGAGAGATCACAGTCTTCATTATTATTGCTGTAAGAAGTGAGGGACCATAATTGCTATAAGTATGATCCTACTGGGTAGTTCCTTTGTTGTTTAATATACCAATCATGGAATTTGCTTACTCTCTGTTGCAACATTGTTAAATCTTTCATTCTTTCATTTCTCTTTCTTTAAATCTTGCAAAATCACATGTATATTGATGTCTTTGATATTGACAGTATTGTCTCATGCTGTGTAATCTGCTTTGAGTCTTTCTACTATTGTTTTTTAAAATAAAAATATATTACATGGGGGGAAAGGTGGACTATGAATAAATAAATAAAATCAAGATGTGTAAGATGGCTACTGAAACTGGACCTTATGGCACAGTCTCCTAACAGCATGCTCTTTGAGTGCACTTACCATTTGGAGAATTTTTTTGTCTATGCCATTACAAACTTTCTCCACTGGGAAGGTTTTGAATAGGCCTTCATGTGGAAACAGTTTTGTGTGGAGCAGGACTGTAGACGCCCCAGTTCAAATGCCATCTCACCTAAGAGCTCAGCCTAAGTCATGGTTCTCCAAGCTCTCTGGCTGAGATCTTTCACATCCTCTGTTACTTGATCCTTTTAACTGGAGATGCTGGAGTTTGAACCTAGGACCTTATGCATGCCAAGCAGCTGCTCTGTGTGTTCAGGCATAGCCCCCTCCCTAGGGAGGGGACCCTTTCTAGCACCAGCAGAGCTACACTAGATTGAGGGGGACTTTTCTGCCTCTCCCCTCCTGCTCCAAGTTTCCTATACCCCCCCCCCCAGTCAGAGTCTCCGAGGGCATGATTACTATCATGGGATGTTTCCATATCAATTTTTTTCCAAGTGCCAGCAATGGGAATAAAGGGGGGAGGACTGCAGTGGCACCAGGAATTTTATTTATTTATTTATTTATTCAATTTATATACCGCCCATCCCAGGGGCTCTGGGCGGTGAACAGTTAAAATGGATAAAAACAAAAACTAAAATCAATATACAAATAATAAAACAAATTAACAAGGTGCAGTGGTGGGGAGAACCTTCCCCACCCCAAAGGTGGGAGGCTGACATGGCACCGCCCCCTTCAATCACCAAACGCCTGGCGGAACAGCTCTGTCTTACAGGCCCGGCGGAACGATAATATGTCCCGCTGGGCCTGGGTTTCCATTGACAGAGCGTTCCACCAGGCTGGGGCCAGGACTGAAAAAGCCCTGGCCCTGGTTGAAGCGAGGCGGGATTCCTTAGGGCCAGGGACCACAAGTAAATATTTATTCGCTGATCGGAGCGATCTCCAGGGAACGTACAGGGAGAGGCGGTCCCGAAGATATGCCGGTCCCAACCCACTCAGGGCTTTAAAGGTAAGAACCAACACTTTAAACCTGATTCGGAATTCAAACGGAAGCCAGTGCAGCTGGCGCAGGACAGGTGTGATGTGTGACTGGTAAGGTATAACAGTCAGGACCCGTGCCGCCACATTCTAGACCAGTTGTAGTTTCCGGATCAGGCCCAGGGGTAGCCCAGCGTAGAGTGAGTTACAGTAATCTAGCCTGGAGGTGACCGTTGCATGGATCACTGTAGCCAGGTCCTGGGGCGTCAGGTAGGGGGCAAGTTGCCTGATCTGACGAAGATGGAAAAATGCAGACTTGGCAACCGCCGTGACCTGGGCCTCCATCGATAGGGAGGCATCCAGGAACACACCCAGACTCTTTACCACTGGCAAAGTTGCCAGTGGTGTCCCATCCAGGGCAGGGAGCTGGATCCCAACATCTGGCAGCCCCCGTCCCAGCTGCAGGACCTCCATCTTCACTGGGTTCAATTTCAGCCTGCTCTGTTTCAACCATGCCGTCACAGCCTCCAAAGCTCTGGCCAGATTGTCTGGGGCTGTGTCTGGCCGGCCGTCCATCAACAGAAAAAGTTGGGTGTCATCCGCGTATTGATGACAACCCAGCCCAAACCTCCGCACCAACTGGGCGAGGGGGCGCATATAGATGTTAAATAACATTGGGGAGAGTATCGCCCCTTGGGGAACCCCGCACACCAAAGGGTGACGGGCCGATAGATCTCCCCCGAGCGCCACCCTCTGTCCCCGACCCTGGAGAAAGGAGACCAGCCACTGTAAGACTGTCCCCCTAATCCCCACGTCGGCAAGGCGGCTGGCCAACAAATCATAGTCAACCGTGTCAAACGCTGCTGTGAGATCAAGTAACACAAGCAGCGCTGACCCACCTCGATCCAGATGCCTGCGAAGGTCGTCTGTGAGGGCAACCAAGGCTGTCTCCGTCCCATGGCCAGGACGGAAGCCAGACTGGAATGGGTCCAGGACTAGAGCATCATTCAGGAATTCCTGCAGTTGTACCGCCACCGCCCGCTCAATCACCTTGCCCAGGAACGGGAGGTTCGACACTGGGCGGTAACTGGACGGGTCGGTGGGGTCCAAAGATGGTTTTTTCAGGAGGGGCCGCACTACCGCCTCCTTTAACACTCCTGGAAAAACCCCAGAGCTCAGGGAGATGTTAACAATGGCCTCCAGATGGTCCCGTAGCCCCTCCGAGCTGGCCTTCACCAGCCAGGATGGGCAGGGGACCAGAGGACAGGTGGTTGGCCTCATCCCCTGCAGGATCCTGTCAACATCGTCCTGAGAGAGCAGGCTGAAATGGTCTAATACGGACCCAGAAGACGGCCAAGGCGTCTCCAGTTCCCTTACTGTATCAACAGTGGGTGGCAGGCCACGGCGAAGGGACAAGATTTTACCCACAAAATAGCTCGCAAAAGCCTCGCAGCCAATAGTTGAATTAAGAATTTGGTGGTCTCCCTGAGAGAGGGAGACCAAGGACCGAACTGTTTGAAATAATTGAGCCGGGCGTGAGCTAGCGGATGCAATGGAAGCAGCAAAGAAATCCCTCTTTGCTGCTTTCACTGCCACCTCATAGGCTTTCATAAACGTCCTATAAGATGTTCTTGCCTCTTCGTCGCGCCCCCCGCCTCCACACTCGCTCTAGTCGTCTCAGAGACCGCTTCATCTGGCGAAGCTCCTCGGTAAACCAAGGAGCTACCCGTTTGCGGGCTCGGAGAGGACGGCAGGGGGCAATAGCGTCGATGGCTTCGGAAAGACGGCCATGCCAATCATCCACCAGCTCATCTAACGTACTGCCAGGGGGCATCAGATCCCACAGAGCTGCCTGGAAACCAATTGGATCCATAAGCCTCCGCGGGCGAGCGTAAATCCACTCACCGCCCACCCGGGAAAGGAGCGGCATGCTCAGACGAGCCTTCAGAACAAAGTGATCAGACCATGGCACTGCATCATAGGCATCCAGGACCACCATCACCCCTGCCCCAAAAATCAAATCCAGCGTGTGACCTGCTTGATGCGTGGGAGCCGAAACAAACTGGGAGAGTCCTAGGGCCGCCATGGAGGACACCAGGTCAATGGCCTGCATGGAGGCATCGTCGTCAGCATGGACGTTGAAATCCCCGAGAACCAAAAGTTTCGGGAATTCCAAGGCCCAGCTGGCCACCGCCTCCAAGAGACCAGACAGGGAAGATGCAGGTGCAGTAGGCGGTCGGTACACCACGCATATTGCCAACCTCTCCTCGGCGTCCAACACTAGGCCCACACAATCAATGCCAGTAATTTTTGGGGTGGGGAGTGGTCTGAAGGAGAAAGACTCCCGAATGAGCAAAGCCACGCCTCCCCCCCGACCACTTGTCCGGGACTGGTGGAGGACCGTATAACCTGGGGGGGCTAGTCCTTTCAAAGCAACCGTCTCGCCCTCCCTCACCCATGTCTCGGTCACGCAAGCCAGGTCCACATTCAATGCTGCAAGATAATCTTGCAGCGTTTTGGTCTTATTATTTATGGACCTGGCATTGCACAGCGCCAGTGTCGGAGAGTGGTTTAATATCCTAGCCCCACAACAGGTATATCTTGGGATGGGACGCAGATTGGAAGGGCACCAAGCCCTACCATGTCTCAATGCCCTTCCCTTCCATAATCTGCTCCCACCACCATACCTCCTGCGTCCCCGGATCACTGGGATCCCCGACCCCAAGCCGGGGGTCGGGGGAATTGACTTGAAAATCGCATCTCTTCCATCTCCTGCAGGCAGAAATGCCTCCTGCAAGAGGAAAAGGATATTAGGATGTAAGCTCATGATTTTATCCTGTTCCGATTCATTTCTAGAGACAAAAATATTTTCTGGTCATGTAAAACTGCTGTAAGGATTACTGAGATAAACTGGGGTTATGTCGTGAAGGTAAAAAAAATTCGAAGAGCTTTTGATGAATATACCTTGTCCACTTCATAGGGGAAAAAACCTTTGGGAAATAAATTTTATAAAGTTGTAAATGGCAAAAAAACTGTTTGTGACTGCAAATACTTTAGAGCTGCAATCCTAAGAACATTTTCTTAGGAGTAAGTTCCATTGAATAAAATGAGAGTAGACCTGCTTGCTTCTGAATAGACCTGCTTGGGACTCCTCCTTTGAACACTATAATTCTGCTTACCTGCTTCTAACAACAATTTGTTTGTAAAAACTGGGACAGGGTAAAAGCCGGAACGAGACGGAACAGGCCGGAACGGGCACTAAAGAAGGGCCAGTGCCACAAAAAAGAGGGGGATGTGTTAGAGACACTCCAGAACAATATTTTAGAAATTAAAACTCTGGACTGCCCCGCTTTTATTAACCCGTTCCATGCCAAAAAGCTCCCGGAACATCACAAAACAGCCCGGAACGGGCACTAAAGAAAGGCCAGTGCCACAAAAAACAGTGGGATGTGTTAGAGACACTCCAGAACAATATTTTAGAAATGAAAACTCTGGACTGCCCCGCTTTTATTAACCCGTTCCATGCCAAAAAGCTCCCGGAACAGCACAAAACAGCCCGGAACGGGCACTAAAGAAAGGCCAATGCTACAAAAAACAGTGGGATGTGTTAGAGACACTCCAGAACAATATTTTAGAAATGAAAACTCTGGACTGCCCCGCTTTTATTAACCCGTTCCATGCCAAAAAGCTCCCGGAACATCACAAAACAGCCCGGAACGGTCACTAAAGAAAGGCCAGTGCCACAAAAAACAGTGGGATGTGTTAGAGACACTCCAGAACAATATTTTAGAAATGAAAACTCTGGACTGGCACCCTTCAATTAACCCTTTCCATGCCAAAAAGCTCCCGGAACAGCACAAAACAGCCCGGAACGGGCACTAAAGAAAGGCCAGTGCTACAAAAAACAGTGGCATGTGTTAGGGACTTCCGGTTTGGGATTCATGGAGGTCTGAAGCAGCTCCATTTGCGGAGCTGACCGGACTGCCGTTTTAAGTGGCCGGCGGGGGAAATTTAGCCCGCGGCCAACTGCTCTCAGGCGGAGAGCAGGCAAAGAATGCTAAAGACCCTAGGGTGTGCTAGATCTCGGACGAGGGGGGGCTCTGCGCAACGGGTCCCCTCCCGATCCTTGAGGTCCCACCCTGCGACAGGTCGGCTATGATCTCTGCGGCAGTTCTGGGGCCAATTCAGCTGGCATAAGACCTACATACCCAAGCTTCGATTGGGGAAAGAAGTGGAGAGGAGAAGTTATAATCGAAACAGCGATTACAGCCCGAGAAAAGTGAAGGAGAAGGTAAAGATCACTATCTTCTGATACGGGACAGATTGATAAAAGCAGAGAGGAAGAAAAGTAGATTTTCAAACTGCAACAGGCTAATAATAAGGAGGGGAAGACTCGGCAAGAGTTGTATTTGAAAAGAGGCTAAGTTTAAAGAAGTTATTAAAGGAATTGGACTATTGTTTTGAATACTTGCGGTTATGGAGCTGTGAGAAAAAGATACCATCGCGAGACCTACTGTGGGAAGTTGGGAGACAGGAAGTGCGTAATAACAATAGAGCTGCTGGAGAGAAGCGGCCCTTGCTGGAGGGCAGGAAGAAGGGAATCGCCATCTTTGAAAGGGGAAGGGTCGCGGCCTCAGCGGAAAAGGAAGTAGGCCATCTTGGATTACAAAATCATAGAGAAACCATAGAGAAAAGACGCCCGACATTTTGGACTCTTTAAAAATTAATTTTTGCAAGAAGACCGGGACATTTGAAATAAAAAGACATTAAATCTTACGCCACGGAGTTAAGGAAGAGAGCGGACTCGTGGGAGCGAGCCAAAGCAAGCCCCACGATGTCAAAAAAAGAGTGGCAATCGGCAATAGAAAACCTGGACAAAAAACTTTTAGATGTGATTAAAGAACTTAAGGACACGAAATTGGAGCTGATTAAAGAGGTTAAAGAGGTCAAACAGACAGTTAAATCGGAGCTGTCAGAAGTGAAAAAAGGTATGGAAACAATACAAAGTGAACTACAAGGAACGCAGTAGAGAGTTAAAACAGTAGAAGACGCGATGGAGAACTTAGCAGACACGCAACAAACAGAGATGAGACTGATGAGGGGAAGAATGTCGGTTGCAGAAACTAAACACATGGAGAAGCAGCTATGCTTTCGTGGCTTGCCAGAAGTGGAAGGAAAGTCAGCGCAAGAACAGATGACTGAGGTGTTAGCTGAATACCTGGGGAAGGAGGAGGAGGAAGTTGTGGCTATCCTAGACGTGGCATATCGTGTAAATTCGAGAATTGTAACCCAGAGGAAATTACCAAGAGACGTGATTGTGCAGTTTACGACGCGAAATATGAAAGAGAAGATTGTGACAAAACAGTTTCAAGATCCATTGGAGATTGATGGCAAGACGATTATCATAATGAAGGAATTACCTAGGTCAGTGTTATTAGATCGGAAAAAATACAAAGTGCTAATTCAGATCTTGAAGGACATGAAGATCAGGTACAGATGGGAGTTACCAGAAGGTGTGTCCTTTGAGTTTGGAGGGGCCAAAAAGCGTATCAGATCTGAGCGAGAGATGGAGCGATTTATAAGGGACAATGAAAAGGACTTACCAACAAGACCATGAGTATGGAGTGTAAAGTTTTATCTTGGAATGTAAATGGACTAAACTCACCAAACAAGAGAAAAAGTATTTTCCACTGGCTATTAAAACAAAAATGTGATATTGTTTGCTTGCAAGAAACCCATATTCGAAAGCAGGATGTAAAATATTTAAAAATGGGTAAATTGGGTAATGAATTTGTAGCGGCCTCTAATAAGAAAAAAAGAGGAGTGGTGTTGTATATAAAAGAGGAGCTACAGCCAAAATTTGTAATAAAAGACGTGGATGCCAGATTTATAGCAGTGGAATGTACATGGAACTTAAAAAAAGTATTGGTAGTCGGAATTTACGCACCTAACGGTGCAAAAGAGAGCTTCTTTGAGGATTTGAGGAAGCAATTAGAGGATCTTTCATACGACCAGATAATTCTTGCTGGAGACTTCAATGGAGTGACGAACTTGGAACTAGATAAAAAGACAATAACTGCACAAAAGAAAAGAGGATTGTTACCAAAGCTTTTTTTTGAGCTGATACAGCAGGAGACTTTAGAAGATGTATGGAGAAGAGAAAATCCTAAAAGTAGACAATTTACTTTTTACTCTTCAAGACACTGCACACTATCGAGAATTGATATGATCTGGGCCTCAAAAGACTTAGCGTTATGGACTAAGGAGGTAGAAATAATGCCGATGGTAGGCTCAGATCATAATCCAATCATGTGGAAATTAGGGAGGAGGAGAAAAAGGAAAGCATGGAGAATAAATGAGGACTTGTTACAGGAAGGAGAGAACGTGGAGATGTTGAGAAGAGAGACAAAGTTCTTCATACAATATAACGTGAATAAAGAAGTACCAACTGACAAAGTTTGGGATGCTTACAAGGCGGTAATAAGGGGCATACTAGTGGACTTAAATGGCAGAGTGAGAAAAAAGAAAGAGGAGAAGAGACAAGAGATTGAGGAGAAAATAAAAGCCAAAGAAATACAGTTAAAAAAGAGACCAGGGAAAAAGAAATTATACCAGGAAATTAAAATACTTCAAGAACAGCTGACAGCAATGAATAATAAAGAATTGGAGTGGAACCTTAAAAGATTGAATCAGAAAGCGTTTGAAGGAGCAAATAAACCTGGAAAGTATTTGGCTTGGCAACTAAAAAAGAGAAGGGAAAAGAAAATAATAAAAAAATATGTGAGGACAATAAAACGTATCTGGAACAGGCTACCATTAGTAGAGCCTTCTACAAATTTTACGCTAAGTTATACAATAAGAAAGAGGTGAATAAAGAATCAATAGCGACATATTTGGAGAAAATGAAACTCCCAGTAATTTCGGAAGCTTGGAGAAATAGACTGAATAATGAAGTAACGGATGAGGAAATAAGTAAGGCAATACAATCTGTAAATTTGGGAAAGGTGCCAGGGCCAGATGGACTTACGGCTAAATTTTATAAGACAATGGCCAATGAACTGGCACCATTCCTAAAAGAGGTGATCAACGGAGTTTTAAAGGATCAACGGATTCCAGATACCTGGAATGAAGCGAATATATCACTGATCCCTAAAGAAGGCCAAGACTTGACAAATGTGAAAAATTATAGACCTATATCGTTACTTAATAATGACTATAAAATCTTTGCGAAGATACTGGCGGAGAGATTGAAGGGGTGGCTTTCGGAAGTTATTGAGGAGGAACAAGCAGGTTTTTTGCCAGACAGACAAATCAGAGACAACTTGAGGACAGTGATAAATGCTATTGAATACTATGATAAGCGTTGTGATAAGGAGGTTGGTTTCTTCTTTGTTGATGCTGAAAAGGCGTTTGATAATTTAAACTGGGACTTTATGTTTGCCACTATGGAAAAGCTACAAATGGGAGAAAGATTCATTAGAGCAATTAAGGAAATTTACAGAGACCAGAATGCAGCAATTGTGGTGAATGATGAAGTGACTAAGAAATTAGCTATAAGTAAAGGAACAAGACAAGGTTGCCCGCTGTCTCCGCTGTTGTTCATTTTGGTATTGGAGATCCTGATGATACAAATACGACAAGATGATGAAATCCGTGGAATAAAAATAAAGGATTATTCTTATAAGGTTAGAGCATTTGCGGATGACATAATGCTAATTGTAGAAGACCCAATGGAGAACATGCCAAAAGTGATAGAGAAGATTAAGGAGTTTGGGGATTTGACAGGTTTTTATATCAATAAAAAGAAATCAAAGGTATTATGTAAAAACATGATTAAGCAAAAACAACAATCGCTAATGGAAGTAACGGAATGTGAAGTAACAAATAAGGTGAAATATTTGGGAATTGAACTGACTGCAAAGAACATAGACTTATTTAAAAACAACTATGAAAAACTATGGACTCAGATAGAGATCTGATTAAGTGGAACAGACTGAATTTGTCATGGTTGGGAAGGATTGCAGCAGTGAAGATGAATGTGTTACCAAGAGTAATGTTTTTGCTACAGACAATACCAATCATCAGAGACTCTAAGCAATTTGAAAAATGGCAGAGGAAAATATCAGACTTTGTATGGGCAGGCAAGAAGCCTCGAGTGAAAATGAAAGTTTTACAAGATGCAAAAGAAAGAGGCGGAATGCAACTGCCCAATCTAAGACTTTACCATGATGCAATTTGTCTAGTGTGGTTGAAAGAGTGGATGACATTAAAGAATAAGAAATTACTAGCTCTAGAGGGATATAAAAAAACATTTGGATGGCACGCATACCTATGGCATGATAAAGTAAAGGCGAACTCGATGTTCCTGCATCACTATATACGGAGAAGTTTATATACAATCTGGAAGAAGTACAGAATTTACTTACAAGAAGGAACCCCTTTGTGGGTAGTTCCATATGAGGTGATAGACCCGAGAGCTGTTGATAATGAGCAACAATGTTTAACTTACAAAGAAATAACTAGAATTGAAGCATCTAAACTCAGAATAAAGACTCAGGAGGAACTATCACCTTATTACGATTGGTTCCAGTACAGACAGATTAGAGATTTATATAACTCGGACTCTGTAAAGGGAGGTATACGAACAGAGAATTCGGAACTAGAGCAGACCCTTCTTAAAGAGGACAAGAAAAGAATATCCAAGGTATACCAAGTACTGTTGAAATGGTATACTGAGGATGAAATAGTTAAAGTACAAATGGTGAAATGGGCCATAAACTTCAACAAAGAAATAACAATGGAGGCATGGGAATACTTGTGGAAGACTACAATGAAGATATCGACATGCACCAGCATTAAAGAGAACATCTATAAAATGATCTATCGTTGGTACATGACACCAAAGAAGATTGCGCTAGGGAATTTGAATACTTCTAATAAATGCTGGAAATGCAGGAAGCATGAGGGCTCCCTCTATCATATGTGGTGGACATGTGAGGTAGCTAGGCAGTACTGGGGGGAAATAATAGGAGAAATGAGTGAGATTTTACAATTTCAAGTAAATAAGAACCCAGAACTCCTGCTACTAAACCTGGGAATGGAGGGAATTCCAGCCCATCATAGGACGTTGATATTTTACATGACGGCTGCAGCTAGACTTTTGTATGCGCAAAAATGGAAAGTACAAGAAGTGCCAACTATTGAAGATTGGATTTACAAATTGCTGTATATGGCAGAAATGGATAAAATGACAAGAAAACTGAGAAATCTGGACCCAGGACAGTTTAACACAGATTGGGAGAAGCTGAAACAATATTTGGAGAAGAAATGGGAGGTGGGAGGAGAACTGTGGCAGTTTGAGAACTATTGAAGTATAATAAAATGCAGAGGGGGGTGACTTTACCGGGGGGGAGAAGAAGTAAAAATGAACTTCTAAGCAGTTATGTTATTAGATTGATATATACAGAATAATAAATAGAATATTGATAGAATATAACTAATTATAAGGTTAACTATAAGGAATGATTAACTAATAATATTTTCTTTCCGATTTTGTACAATGTACCAAACTGAATATGTTTATATGAAGGTATATATGAGTCAAATTGATTGATATCATATATAGATCTATGATTGAAGGGAATAGAAATATCAATATAAACAAAACTAAACAGAAAGAAGAAGATAGAATTAATAATATATAGAGTATAAGTTAAGTTGGTTGATTTATATGATTGTATGGTTTATATATTTTACATAGTTTACGTTATACAGAAACATTTGAAAATGGAATTATGGGATAAATTGTTTATCCATTATGGGTACAGAGCATTAAAAATAGTTAAAGAAGTATTGCTTAGAATAAAAGGAGAATATACATTTGATTAGATAGAGGAATATATAAAGAGTAAGGGAAAAGGGACAAAGGGTTGGAAAACTGTTGGAAGTCAACAAAAAAGGGGGGGAAAGGGAGGGGGTTAGAAATTGGGAAATGGGAAAATTGACTGTGATGTGTAAATATATGATCCTAACCCAATAAAAAAATTTTCAAAAAAAAAAACAGTGGCATGTGTTAGAGACACTCCGGAACAATATTTTAGAAATGAAAACTCTGGACTGGCACCCTTCAATTAACCCTTTCCATGCCAAAAAGCTCCTGGAACAGCACAAAACAGCCCAGAACGGGCACTAAAGAAAGGCCAGTGCCACAAAAAACAGTGGCATGTGTTAGAGACACTCCAGAACAATATTTTAGAAATGAAAACTATGGACTGGCACCCTTCAATTAACCCTTTCTATGCCAATATGCTCACGGAACAGCACAAAACAGACTGCAGTTTTCTGCAGACTCGGGACTGAAAGCACACCCAGACCATGTTTTTCGCTTCCCTCCACCCCAACAATTATCTGTTGGTAGCCTGGGACTTAGCCTCAGGCGAAGAGGAGTTACCTGGCTGGATGCTCCAAGTAACAATAAAAAAATATGTCCTATTTTTTCATTTATTTATTTGTTTATTTATTTGAAAAAAGAATTAAGAGATGTCCGATTAATATTTATAATAAACCAAAAAAAGGAATCCACTTTAAGGATTGCTTCCCATAGACCAATTCAGTTAGAGGGTCAAAATGAAGGTGAGTGCAAAAATGATGCGAAGGGTGTGTGTGTTTGTACAGTGAACAGTGGATTAATGTGAACAAAATCGGTGATGCAAAAATTCGTGACAGCTTGGTTGGAAAGCTGCATGAAGTATTGGTATCTGAAGAGGGTTTTGACTACAGTGTCAGCAGGTGCTTGGAGAGACGGTTCAAGCATACAGGAGGGAACAGCAGAGCTGATTTGAAGAGAAGGAGACTGGGTAAGGTTGCAACCTCCAGATGGAGCCTGGAGTTCTCCTGGAATTACAGCTGATCTCCAGATAAGAGAGACCACTTGTCTGCACACAACACACACACACGTCAGTGCCCAGGCAGCCAGGAGGGCCAATAAGGCTGGCTAGGCAAGAATCAGCCAGTGGTCTAGTGGTGCAGAAAAGCCTGGTGCTGCAGCTGCTGCCTATCCTCCTCACTTGGCTTGCCTTTGCCTCAGTTGCCCCATCAGTGATCCCTCTTGATCAGAGACACCAGCCACAGATGACCAATGATGAGGCAAGTGAGGCAAAGACGAGCCGAGGGAGACAGGCAGCAATAGTCCTTGGCTTCACTGTGGTGCTGCCTCCTGCTGCTGGCTTGTACTTGCATGTTAGCCCATTACCTGTTGGATCTCCTCCAGATGAGGCAGTGTTGATGGAAGAGGGATGGGGCCAATGGTGAAGAACCATTTTCCATGGCTTCTTTGGCAACCCTGTCCACCCCCATTGCCATGTCATAAAGATGATCCATTTCAGTCTGATTGTTGCCCTCATCATGGCACACTAAGATCATTTGTTGCCCTGATGAATGCCCTACACTGATCCTCTTATTTGGAAACTGCATCCTTGTTTGTTTTCCTGTACTTCTTAGTGCCTTTTGATATCGTTGACAATGCCATCCTGTGACAGCACAGCATTCATATTTGCTAACGCTGTGACCTGGAACCAGGTATTTGGGACACAGGGAAGTTTATATCCCAAACATCTGTCTGCCATGCAGCCACAAAGAGGTAGGTAGATAACATGCACAAATGATGTCTTCTTCACCCACTGGTTTGTAAAGTGTGGGTTGTTGAACCCCCCAAAATGGAGCCAGGGCATCCATTGTAGATGTCAGCACTCAAAAGGCAAGGATTGGGGGGGGTTACCTCCCCCTGTCATATATGTGGAAGAGAACAGCTTCTCACATATGTGAAGGACAAAGGCTTTACATTCAGTAGACAAATGGCAGCTTTCTCCCTCCCTCCTCGACGGTATCTGAAGACAGCCCTGATCAGGTGAGCAAAGCTGCTGTGGTAGAACATAGAGGAAGAGGTTGTCCTACCGATATGCCAGGCCAAGACCATGTCACAGTCAAGACCTTGAACTGAGTTTGATAACTGATGCCGGAGGCGGGGCGGGGGGCGTCGGGGGGAGCGGCGCAGCCGCGACCCCCGGGGGCCTGGCTGTCTTTGTCTTTGGGGATGGGGATGGGGATGGGGATGGGGAATTTTATTTTTGGCAACCTCTTCTACATGCAAAACTTTTTTGGTACAAAGTTGTAATGTTATAAAATGGTAAAAATTTCATAAAATTGTAATTTTACTAACAATCCAACTCAAATAAGTTTATAGATAATTCAAACAGTATTGCTTCTATAATCATATTAGGCATAAATATTAAACATTACTTTTAAACATTAAGTAAAAAGTATTCAATACTCGGTAGAGATGGGTTGAAGGTTTTATCTTAAATCCTGAGCAGCTTGAAACGTTCCAGTGAGAACTGAAAACACGTTTCTCTGTTTTAGAGAAACTGCTTTTCAGTACAAAATAAACGGGATGTATGTTTTTGTTGCACTCTCCCAACCAGGAGACAGACTCCTCCTAAGAGTTTAATGGCTTCTTTCATTAACAAACGCTAGTCGTTTTCATTACGTGAGGTATCAAAATATAAATGTTTATTTAAATAAAACATAGAAAAATAGAACAGATGAACACAACAAGAATTAAGTTTCCTAACATTTCTTAATGAAATCTAACTCAGTCAGATTAACGATGAAATGCATTCAAGTTACCGTAGCACATATTACAAGGGTAAGTTTCCTGCCTAGATCTTCATGAGATTTCTTTTGGCCAAAACCCTGATCTGCTATTTGGATTACCATTTTTATATATTATCTTATGCAGAAATCTAAGATCTTTTCATATGATAACAAAGATAAATATCAAACCAATCATAATTTAATTCTTTTTTACTATTTCCAATCATGTGACATTCTACCTAGCCAAAAGTACCACTATGCCCAGCTGCAAGATAAGAGATATGGATAGTAAAAATGACAAGAAAAGTTACATGACCAGATCATCCTTGGTCTCTGCTAACAATTACAGAACATGTATCTGATACTGTTCACTATTTTTAATTGGCTGTCAAAGATAAAGCACCAGTTATACACCATACTAGAAAAAGAACTACAGTGATGTTCATACAGCGTTATTTAGAATGCATATGTTTCACGAAGTATGTGTTCTAAACCATAATCAGCAGTCTACTGGTTTGAATCCCACTACTGACATGAGCTCAGTAGGTGGCCTTGGGTCAGCCACTCCTCTCAACCCCAGCTCCATTGTGGGGATAAGAATAACACTAACTTGTTCACTGCTCTGGGCGAGGCACTAATATGTGTAGAAGAGCGGTATATAAGCACAGTTATTATTATTATTTATATTTCCATGACACCATCCCTTGACCTGTGAAATTAAGTATTTTGATAAATATGAAAGTGATACAAAATATAAACGCATTGCATAATGTGTGAGTGTACATATACAAACTTTAAAAATTGTATTGGATAATACCGCAAAGCATGATTACTGAGAAAGCTGCTTTCAGTGTGGAGAGCTGCTTGTAGATCAAAACAACCTGACGAGCTGTCTTCATGCAGAGTACACTTGATTCTCTTGGCTTTCAATTCTGCTTTCGTTCAGCATGGGTAAATCAATGTGTCAGCAGTAAACATTTGTATCACTCCTCTCTGAATGACCTTTTAAATTTTACTGCCTATCTTGTCAAAGCAATTAAAATTAACAATACAGTTACTAAGCTGCTAAGATCAATTAATGGCTCGTAGGCTTTATCTATTGATCTAGTGACATCTTCAAAACCCACTGGTAACAGACTATACATACTTCTATCCACAATATATACACAAGGATTGATTACATATTCTTATCTTCTAAATTACATATTTAAATGACATATTCTTATCTCCTAAATTAATTAGTCAAACTCTTACATCAAGGATTGGTGACAAGTTGTGGACAGACTATGCTTGGACAGAATGTACACTGAGAATAAATGACATCAAACAAATTGGAAAGTAAATAAATCACTTTTATTTAACAAATAAATTTCTTCTGAAGTCTCTTTAGAAATTAAACAATAGAAACAAACTATGTGGCATTCCTCAAACCCACGTGTAGGATGCTATGGAAGTGGTACTTAGAGGGAAATTAATCTCCGTTGCCTCCTGTCATGAAGAGCAAAAAGAAAACATTAGAAATGAAATGATATCTAGAATAAGAAAACTAGAAGATGAACACAAAAAAGGCCACCCAATCTATAAACTTGCTTGCATGAAAATTAGAGGAAAAAACCTCCTCACATTCTATACAAGCTATTAAAGGCACCCAGGAAAAACTCAAACTAATTCTGTAAAATTAGCCGATGTATTTGCTGAATACTACCAAACCATTTGTACATCAGACAATCCTGACACTAATCATATTTTAAATTATTTATCATCTCAGGAAATTTGGAAAAAACCTCACAAGAACATAAACAATATCTGGACCAACCAGTCACAACAGAAGATGTTACAGTCACTACAAATCCTTGAAAAAAATAACAAAGCTTCAGACAGGGATGGATTCCCTGCCAAATTTTTACAAAAAAATACATTCACCTACTTTCAACTCCACTAACTGCCACATGCAACTCTGTTATGTTAGGAGGTAGCATCCCTCTATCTTGGTCAGAGGCTGAAATAGTAGTTACTCCAAAAAAGGACAACCATATTACAAATACTAAATCTTCTCAACCAATACCCTTACTGAATCAAGACCAAAAGATCTTTACAAGCATATTTGCCAAAACATTGTCTAAATTTAAATAACCAACTACATTCACCTTGACCAGACAATACACGTAACACTTTAACTATAATTAATTTCTGTGAAGCATACAAAACCCCTGCATTACTTCTGGCCTGTGATATAGAGAAGGCATTTGATTAAGTGGAAATACCATATCTAAAACTTTTACTTCAAAAAATGGGTTTTGGCGACCAATTCTAAAATGCCATTAATGCTCTTTATCTTTCTCCAAAAGCTACAGTTAGGACTAACAATGTACATTCAATAGATATCCATATAGCGAGGGGAACTAGACAAGGCTGTCCCCTTTCCCCATTTCTGTTTGCCATAACTATAGACAGGCCAATGCTACCATTAGACCAACTAGGCAGCCGCCTTGGGCACAGACCTCAAGAGGGGCATAGTTTTAAACAGATTATTTTCTTGAAAAAATACAACTAAGAAAACCTATTGAGCACCCCCTAAATGGTCCTGTCCACAGACATCAAGCAGCTCAAAAGCTCACCGTAACTTTTTTATTTATTTATTTATTTATTTGATGTATACCCTGCCCTCCTCACAGATGGGCTAAGGGTGGCTAACAACATTAAAAAATACATTAAAATCACAGAAACATAAAATCAATCATATTTTTTTTAAAATAATTAAAATAGTCCAGGAGCAGGCTATTTAAACAAATATTGGGAGTCCGTATACAGGCATGGCAGATGGCTGAGGGCAGCTCCGGAAGAAATGGTGGTCTTAGATGGAAGAAGAAGGACACTCGCTGGCACTCAGCCAAAGGCCCAGCAGAACATCTCCGTTTTACAAGCCCTGCAAAACTGTAACAGGTCCCACAGGGCCCAGATCTCCAGTGGGAGAGCATTCCACCAGGCTAGAGCCAGGGCAGAAAAAGCCCTCGCCCTGGTTGAGGCCAGATGGATGTCCTTTGGGCCAGGGACCACCAGGAGTTGCTTGTCTGCAGAGTGCAACACCCTGCAGGGGACGTAATGGAAGAGGTGGTCCCGCAGGTATGGAGGTCCCAGTCCATGAAGGGCTTTAAATACCAAGGTTAACACCTTGAACCAGATCTGGAACTCCACTGGAAGCCAGTGCAGCTGGCACAGCACATGATGAATGTGCGCTTGGATGGGCGTTCCGGTAAGGATGCGTGCCGCTGCATTCTGGATCAGCTGTAACTTCCGGGTCAGACCCAAGGGCAGTCCAGGATAGAGTGAGTTGCAGTAGTCTAGCCTGGAGGTGACCGTTGCATGGACTGCTGTGGCCAGGTCCTGTGGTGAAAGATAGGGCACCAGTTGCCTGCCCTGTCGATGATGAAAAAAGGCAGACCTGGCAACAGTCATGACCTGGGCCTCCGTTGAAAGTGTAGCATCCAAGGTCACACCCAGACTCCTCACCATCAGGGAAGGTTTCAATTGTACCCCATCAACAGCTGGGAGCCGGTTCCCAGCTCGATTGCCCCATGATCCAGACACAGAACCTCTGTCTTCAGGGGATTCAATTTCAGGCGACTCTGATGTAACCATACTGTCACAGCCTCAAGCCCCTTGACCAAGGAATCCAAAGCAAGATCGGACTGGCCATCTGTAATGATTCCAAGTAAATGTGTGCATGTATCTTTAAATGCTTGATGAGATAGGTGAAGAGTGGGGGGTGAAGGAGATGGATGAGTGAGTGATATGTGTCAGGCTATGGCATTCCAGACTTCAAAGTCTGTTTCACTCCCTTCTGCAAGAAGACGAGGTCTTTTGATTTCAAAAGGTTTATTGTGAAAGACAGCATTCAAGCCCAGATGTGCATATTCCAGGATTAGAGATCCTGGCCGAGCAAAGCGTTGCTAGGAATGAATCATAGAGCAAAGGTTGTTACATTTCACACTCCCGGAGCCCAGCCTCTCCCCCCCCCCGAGTTCATACAGCAAAACTTCTCAGAGGTGTGCTGAGCTGGCCAAGGTCGAAACAGCAGATAAGACAGGATCCTTTCCCATGGAATCGGCTCCTTGCAGGTATTGCCTGGAGGGAAAGAAGTCTAAACACTACACGATTAAATATGGCGTTACTTAGGTTAAAACAGTTTCTGACAATATGATTGGTTGAGGACTGAGAGGGTGGGTGGAGTGAATGCAGTTTGAGACTGAGAGTAGAGAGAAAATTTTTAGTCAGAAGAAAGCAGGCTAGCTGTGTGCTGCCTGAATATGTTGAAGTGTTTATGAGAGAAATATAACCTGTGTGGAACCTGAACTGAGCATGTTTGTGAAAGGACACTCAGTCAGGGAAAGAGAGGCCAGCTGTGTGAATGAGAGTAAATGAAGTAACTTTAAGAACCGAGAACTACGTTTATGAAACCGATACGCTTCTCGAATAAATAAAAGCTTATTTTTGTTTTGCTATATCCCAGTGTAGCTGTCATTGCTATATCCCATTCCAATCTTCAGGACCACATAGAACCACGAAGGAGCCTGACGCTTAGGAACGTTACCAAAGGGAAAATTTAAATAAAATATCTTGGAATAAAATATTCCGGGTGGCAGCAGACTACCCAGAGGGTTAAGGGATAGATTAAAAGAAAAATCTACCCTAAAGAAAGTAAAGGTCATAACACCATCCATCAGCAGATAGAGCTGAGTGTCATCCGCATACCAGTGACAACCTAGCCCAAAGCTGCGGGCTAACGGGGCAAGGGGGCACATATAGATGTTAAATAGCATCGGGGAAAGAATCGCCCCCTGAGGGATGCCACATACCAAAGAATGGTAAGCAGATATCTGTTCCCTGAGTGCCACCCTCTGTCCTAGATTGTGAAGGAAGGAGTTCAGCCATTGCAGGACTGTTCCACGAATCCCCACATCGGCAAGGCAATGGGTCAGAAGATTATGATTGACCATGTCAAATGCTGCTGTAAGATCTAAAAGTATCAGCAGTGCCGACCCACTCCGGTCCAGGTGTCGCCGCAGATCATCTGTGAGGGCAACCAGAGCCGTCTCTGTACCATGGCCAGGCCTGAAGCTGGACTGGAATGGATCCAGGATAGAGGCATCACCCAGGTATACCTGCAGCTGTTCTGCTACCGCCCTCTCAATTACTCAAAGTTATCTCAGAAGTCAGTCAACTTGAGAGGAACAATCCTTAGTGAAACTACTCCTTTTTAGCTCTCCAGAGAGCCATCTAAAAAGAAGAAAGCAAACAAATTAAGTAACTGCAGAGAAAAGTATCTCCTTTTCAAGTACAACACAATTCTCTCTCTCATTGTCTCACAGCAAACATGAGAAGGGGGTGGGAGTAGAAGACACTCTGTTGTGCCAGCCAGGAAAAAGGTGGGGAAATAGCTTCCAATGCTAGAAAAAGAAACTTTTCATCAACTTGAGGAAGCCAAGCAAGAAGTGAGAAGGAAAACAAAAGGGAAAAGGTGGGAAACTGCCTCCAGAGCTAAGAAAAAAACCCACTTCTTAGAGCAAACTGTATCCCAGCAACACCAAGAGAAGAGGCAGAGTGGAAAACACTAAAATCTTCACAGCTATTCTGCTGTGTCTGGAAAGAAATGGGCAGAAAGTCAGCTTCATGGCTGCAATAAAAGGGAGGAAAGTAGGGAAATTCTGCTGTAGCAATGCGCATAGCATACTTGCTGCAGAGGAACAAGTGCAGGGAAAAATACCTCTGCACTAGAACCTACAACTATATAGCCAAGCTTTTAAGGTTTCCTCAAAATCTGAAAATCCTTTAAAGAGTTATGATGACCTCGTCCAATCCTTAAGGCCACTTTTGGTAGGTGCTCGAGAGGGAAAACTGGTCAAGACCAATTTGTCATCTAAACCTTGGTTTGATCAAAGCTGTATTTGTGCTAAAAATGCTTTAATCTATGCCTATAAGCTAGCACTGAGAGCTGATGAAAAGACCAGACAAGATGCATATCGTTCTCTTTCATTTTTAAAAAAGAAGTATAAATCACTGGTTGCCCGCTGTAAGAAAGAACATACCAGAAAACTGTGGGCCAATATAACTGAAGCAGCTACGAGCAAAAACTCAGTGGTGTTCTGGAAACTAGTGTCAAACAGCGCCTCCACAGCCGCCTCCCCCTTGGCTTCCTCTATCCCCCCAGATAAATGGACTTCTTTTTTCCAAAAAATGTATGATGATCCTATTCAACCCCCTCCTGCCCTAACAATAGAAAATCTGGCCAAATGCCCCCCAGTTCATGCCGAAGAGGTAAAAGCTTATATTAGCCAGTTAAAGAATGCAAAAGCCCCTGGGCTTGATGGAATATCTCCAGAATTACTAAAAACAAATAAGGACTGGTGGGAAACTTTCCTAGCCTCCCTATTTACTTATATTGATGAAACCGGCTACATCCCCAATGATTGGGGAATGGCTATAGTAGTCCCCTTCCATAAGAAGGGAAAGAAGGAGGATCCATCCAATTATAGACCAATCAGCTTACTAAGCATTGTAAGCAAGTTGTCTACAAAACATCTGCTGAAGAAATTTTTAGACTGGCTAGAACAGGAGGATATAATTGCTGATGAGCAAGCTGGGTTTAGAGCTGGCAGGTCAACAATAGATCACTGCCTAGTAATGCAACACCTTGTAGAGAAATACACTACAGGAGACCAAGCATCACTTTACCGGGCATTTGTTGATTTAAAAGCAGCTTTTGACACAGTCTCTAGAAATAGACTTTGGAGGAAACTGCAGGCCTCCTCTATTGATAGGCGACTGCTGTCCCTTTTGGGGGCTATGCACAAGCAAACTGCCCTGAGTAAGGTGCAGCCGAATTGGGCATTTGACTGACCCCATTCAAACTTACAGGCAGGTGTGCCTTCTAGCCCCCTTTCTGTTTATCTTCTACATCAACAATTTGGTAAACCTTTTGAATGACCCTGGATTGCACCCTCCCAAATTAGCAAATAGGCACATTCACGTACTGCTCTATGCAGATGATGCTGTATTACTTTCTAGGACCCCCATAGGGCTGAAACGAGCCCTAAAAAAATTCTCCCAATTCTGTGATACTGAACACCTTCTAACTAATTACCAAAAAACTAAGAGCCAAAACACACGTTAAGAAATACCTAGGTTCAGCACGTGTTCTCTTACCTCAAGGTTTGCCGGGATCTGTAGGCGTCCTGGAAGCTTAAAGTTTAGCATTTACAGAGCAGCAGAAAGGGGAAGGGAAATACAGGTGCCTGTATTTCCCTCCCGTTTATTTTGTACTGAAAAGCAGTTTCTCTAAAACAGAGAAACATGTTTTCAGTTCTCACTGGAAAGTTTCAAGCTGCTCAGGATTTAAGATAAAACCTTCAGCCCATCTCTACCGAGTATTTAATACTTTTTACTTAATGTTTAAAAGTAATGTTTAATATTTATGCCTAATATGATTATAGAAGCAATACTGTTTGAATTATCTATAAACTTATTTGAGTTGGATTGTTAGTAAAATTACAATTTTATGAAATTTTTACCATTTTATAACATTACAACTTTGTACCAAAAAAGTTTTGCATGTAGAAGAGGTTGCCAAAAATAAAATTCCCCATTCCCATCCCCATCCCCATCCCCAAAGACAGAGACAGAGACAGAGACAGAGACAGCCATGACTGTGACATGGTCTTGGCCTGGCATATCGGTAGGACAACCTCTTCCTCTATGTTCTACCACAGCAGCTTTGCTCACCTGATCAGGGCTGTCTTCAGATACCGTCGAGGAGGGAGGGAGAAAGCTGCCATTTGTCTACTGAATGTAAAGCCTTTGTCCTTCACATATGTGAGAAGCTGTTCTCTTCCACATATATGACAGGGGGAGGTAACCCCCCCCCAATCCTTGCCTTTTGAGTGCTGACATCTACAATGGATGCCCTGGCTCCATTTTGGGGGGTTCAACAACCCACACTTTACAAACCAGTGGGTGAAGAAGACATCATTTGTGCATGTTATCTACCTACCTCTTTGTGGCTGCATGGCAGACAGATGTTTGGGATATAAACTTCCCTGTGTCCCAAATACCTGGTTCCAGGTCACAGCGTTAGCAAATATGAATGCTGTGCTGTCACAGGATGGCATTGTCAACGATATCAAAAGGCACTAAGAAGTACAGGAAAACAAACAAGGATGCAGTTTCCAAATAAGAGGATCAGTGTAGGGCATTCATCAGGGCAACAAATGATCTTAGTGTGCCATGATGAGGGCAACAATCAGACTGAAATGGATCATCTTTATGACATGGCAACGGGGGTGGACAGGGTTGCCAAAGAAGCCATGGAAAATGGTTCTTCACCATTGGCCCCATCCCTCTTCCATCAACACTGCCTCATCTGGAGGAGATCCAACAGGTAATGGGCTAACATGCAAGTACAAGCCAGCAGCAGGAGGCAGCACCACAGTGAAGCCAAGGACTATTGCTGCCTGTCTCCCTCGGCTCGTCTTTGCCTCACTTGCCTCATCATTGGTCATCTGTGGCTGGTGTCTCTGATCAAGAGGGATCACTGATGGGGCAACTGAGGCAAAGGCAAGCCAAGTGAGGAGGATAGGCAGCAGCTGCAGCACCAGGCTTTTCTGCACCACTAGACCACTGGCTGATTCTTGCCTAGCCAGCCTTATTGGCCCTCCTGGCTGCCTGGGCACTGACGTGTGTGTGTGTTGTGTGCAGACAAGTGGTCTCTCTTATCTGGAGATCAGCTGTAATTCCAGGAGAACTCCAGGCTCCATCTGGAGGTTGCAACCTTACCCAGTCTCCTTCTCTTCAAATCAGCTCTGCTGTTCCCTCCTGTATGCTTGAACCGTCTCTCCAAGCACCTGCTGACACTGTAGTCAAAACCCTCTTCAGATACCAATACTTCATGCAGCTTTCCAACCAAGCTGTCACGAATTTTTGCATCACCGATTTTGTTCACATTAATCCACTGTTCACTGTACAAACACACACACCCTTCGCATCATTTTTGCACTCACCTTCATTTTGACCCTCTAACTGAATTGGTCTATGGGAAGCAATCCTTAAAGTGGATTCCTTTTTTTGGTTTATTATAAATATTAATCGGACATCTCTTAATTCTTTTTTCAAATAAATAAACAAATAAATAAATGAAAAAATAGGACATATTTTTTTATTGTTACTTGGAGCATCCAGCCAGGTAACTCCTCTTCGCCTGAGGCTAAGTCCCAGGCTACCAACAGATAATTGTTGGGGTGGAGGGAAGCGAAAAACATGGTCTGGGTGTGCTTTCAGTCCCGAGTCTGCAGAAAACTGCAGTCTGTTTTGTGCTGTTCCGTGAGCATATTGGCATAGAAAGGGTTAATTGAAGGGTGCCAGTCCATAGTTTTCATTTCTAAAATATTGTTCTGGAGTGTCTCTAACACATGCCACTGTTTTTTGTGGCACTGGCCTTTCTTTAGTGCCCGTTCCGGGCTGTTTTGTGCTGTTCCGGGAGCTTTTTGGCATGGAAAGGGTTAATTGAAGGGTGCCAGTCCAGAGTTTTCATTTCTAAAATATTGTTCTGGAGTGTCTCTAACACATGCCACTGTTTTTTGTGGCACTGGCCTTTCTTTAGTGCCCGTTCCGGGCTGTTTTGTGCTGTTCCGGGAGCTTTTTGGCATGGAAAGGGTTAATTGAAGGGTGCCAGTCCAGAGTTTTCATTTCTAAAATATTGTTCTGGAGTGCCTCTAACACATGCCACTGTTTTTTGTGGCACTGGCCTTTCTTTAGTGCCCGTTCCGGGCTGTTTTTTGCAGTTCCGGGAGCTTTTTGGCATGGAACGGGTTAATAAAAGCGGGGCAGTCCAGAGTTTTCATTTCTAAAATATTGTTCTGGAGTGTCTCTAACACATCCCCCTCTTTTTTGTGGCATTGGCCCTTCTTTAGTGCCCGTTCCGGCCTGTTCCGTCTCGTTCCGGCTTTTACCCTGTCCCAGTTTTTACAAACAAATTGTTGTTAGAAGCAGGTAAGCAGAATTATAGTGTTCAAAGGAGGAGTCCCAAGCAGGTCTATTCAGAAGCAAGCAGGTCTACTCTCATTTTATTCAATGGAACTTACTCCTAAGAAAATGTTCTTAGGATTGCAGCTCTAAAGTATTTGCAGTCACAGTTTTTTTGCCATTTACAACTTTATAAAATTTATTTCCCAAAGGTTTTTTTCCCTATGAAGTGGACAAGGTATATTCATCAAAAGCTCTTCGAATTTTTTTTACCTTCACGACATAACCCCAGTTTATCTCAGTAATCCTTACAGCAGTTTTACATGACCAGAAAATATTTTTGTCTCTAGAAATGAATCGGAACAGGATAAAACCATGAGCTTACATCCTAATATCCTTTTCCTCTTGCAGGAGGCATTTCTGCCTGCAGGAGATGGAAGAGATGCGATTTTCAAGTCAATTCCTGGTGCCACTGCAGTCCTCCCCCCTTCATTCCCATTGCTGGCACTTGGAAAAAAATTGATATGGAAACATCCCATGATAGTAATCATGCCCTCGGAGACTCTGACTGGGGGGGGGTATAGGAAACTTGGAGCAGGAGGGGAGAGGCAGAAAAGTCCCCCTCAATCTAGTGTAGCTCTGCTTGTGCTAGAAAGGGTCCCCTCCCTAGGGAGGGGGCTATGCCTGAACACACAGAGCAGCTGCTTGGCATGCATAAGGTCCTAGGTTCAAACTCCAGCATCTCCAGTTAGAAGGATCAAGTAACAGAGGATGTGAAAGATCTCAGCCAGAGAGCCTGGAGAACCATGACTGAGGCTGAGCTCTTAGGTGAGATGGCATTTGAACTGGGGCGTCTACAGTCCTGCTCCACACAAAACTGTTTCCACATGAAGGCCTATTCAAAACCTTCCCAGTGGTGAAAGTTTGTAATGGCATAGACAAAAAAATTCTCCAAATGGTAAGTGCACTCAAAGAGCATGCTGTTAGGAGACTGTGCCATAAGGTCCAGTTTCAGTAGCCATCTTACACATCTTGATTTTATTTATTTATTCATAGTCCACCTTTCCCCCCATGTAATATATTTTTATTTTAAAAAACAATAGTAGAAAGACTCAAAGCAGATTACACAGCATGAGACAATACTGTCAATATCAAAGACATCAATATACATGTGATTTTGCAAGATTTAAAGAAAGAGAAATGAAAGAATGAAAGATTTAACAATGTTGCAACAGAGAGTAAGCAAATTCCATGATTGGTATATTAAACAACAAAGGAACTACCCAGTAGGATCATACTTATAGCAATTATGGTCCCTCACTTCTTACAGCAATAATAATGAAGACTGTGATCTCTCCGTATCCCTTTACCGATGGGTTCCCTATCCCTTTAATAATGGATCTCTTGAGACCACTTTCTTAAAGTACAGCCCTCCTGTCTGAGCAAATAACCTTCAGCAATTTGGTTTTGCATCATTTACAGAAGGCCAGGAGAATGGGAGCTTTCCTGGCCTCCTCAGCTAGGCCATTCCATAAAGTAGGAGCCACCACTGAGAACGCCCATATATGGGCAGCTATTCTGAGACAGCTCTTTTATTACAAGGGATTGGATTAGATGAACTGCATTGCATTATGGATTTTTTAGTCTGAAGGCTAAATGTACTCACATGTATGTGTTTTGCTTGTAGATATCAAGATAGATTGAGGCCAAAAGGTTAAAATATTTGGAGATTAATTGAGGGTTTTCTCAGTAATATTAAAAGTTGCAAATATTCCAAAAATACATAACATGAATTCATGTATTCTTGATCAGTATGTGGGTTTATGAAGTGAATTTTGGAACGGCCCCTAGACCAAGAGCAGGCAACCCCCAGCATTTATGTCAGACAGCAGCACACTAGACCATTTCTGCTTTGTGTGCAGGGCCAGTTCCTTGCCAAAGCAACTCGGACGGCTCCATTGGGCCAGGGTATATGGGATGAGGCAGCAGTCATGGCTTATGCCCACTATCGCCCACCACCTGGATCCAGGCAGCCACCAGCTGGGCTGAGGTGAGCCTTTGAGGCACTAGCAGCACCATTAGGACTTGGGTTGCTTCAAGAGAGTCTTGCCAAGTGCATCCCCCCCACACACACCTTTTCTTTGCCGGCACACCAACAGTTTCACAAATGAATGTTGCTTTTCATTGCACTTGCGCCAAAAAATGTTGCCTACCTCTCCTTTAGACTGGCTGGATCAGGATTTGGAAGTAATGGGACAATAATAATCAACAGGAGACAAGGTACCCAAGGAAGAGATACCAAAAGTGCACAGTTTTGTGCTAGTGTCTGTTTTGGAAAGCATTTATCCATGCCCTTTGGATTAGCAGGACCAGCAGAAGGTTTGTCATAGTCTCTACTACTGTCATGTGGGTTTGATGTGATGAATCAGTGCACCTGCACATGGAAAAAATCCATATGGAAGCATCCCATGATAGCACTAGTGTCTGGTCTAGGGGAATGCCTCGAAGTTTGGGGACAGAGCCTGGAGAGGGAAGTAGGGTTGCCAGCCCCCTTACCTTGAAAGTAGAGGATAGTGGCAGATAGCTGATTCGTGCTTCTTTCATGCGTGCTTTGAGCACATGCACTCCAGAGGCCCTCCAGTGCCATCACAGCTGGTGTAAAACAGGAAGTGACACCATCTCTTTGTGTCAAATCGGCCCCAAACATAGCATTTTGACTATGATTGAGGCCAATTTGGCCCTGCTGAGATCCTGTTGCTTCCAGTTTTACACAAAAGTGACGTTATCAGGGCCTCTGGCACACACGTGCCATTTTTCTACGTGCTTTGGGACTCCTGAATTGCCTCTCCCCTCCCCCGCCAGCCAGATGAGCGGGGCCAGGTAAAAAAGGTGGGTGGGATCCCCTGCCCTCACAACAGGGCTGGCATCCCTAGAAGGGAGTGACCTCAGTGTTGATGTGGTGCCATTGTGTCCATTTTCCAAAACAGCCATTTCCTACAGGGGAACTGGTCCCTGTAATCTGGAGTTCCTGGAGATCTCCAGGCCTCACTTCGAAGTTGGGAACCCTAGTCTGTCCCACTATGGTGAACAGATGGAAAGGAAATTCATGGCTGAGCAAAGACTCCATTTTATTTATTTTCCCATTTAAGGAAAAAGAACTCAAAATAACAATTTGTAATAAACACAAAAACAGTGTAAAAACTTTTTAACAAAGGAGATGTCTTCTTTTAATTCTGACTTGTCATCAAGACATATTTGGCTGTTCTGTAAATGGTTGATTTTGACATCTAATTTCTCTATTCTTTGCTTCTGTCTGCCAATCTTATCCCTTGTGTGTTAATTTTCTTTTATCCCTAGCTACTATATTATAAACTGATTGGCATTATAGTAAGGGCTTTTCCTACAAGTACAGGTCTAAAACATCAGTCTGCTCCATTTTGCCCGACAGGATTTAGTCTTTATAAAGCAACTAGAAGATTTGAGGCTCACATTTTCAAGGGCAGGAATGGGAGAACTGGTTATTTCTCTATAAATTAGTGATAATGTCTTTGGAAAGCCCAAATGTATTTGTTATTAACAAAATGTAAGCCACCAAGTAACTTTGTAGGGGGGAAAGAATATGGTGCAGAAATGTGACCTGTGACATGAGATGGGATTGGAGAGTGGAAACCATCTCTCAGACTACAAAACTACTCATTGTTCAATGTGCAATAACTTGTGTAATGACGTTGCCAGATTTTCAAATGGAGGAAGTTGGAATCAGACTTCTCTTTGAAAAAAAGATCTTTTTTTCTGTAAAAATTCCTTTGAATTATGGCTTGCTTCTTAAATAAATCAATGCTGTCTGCTTCCTATTCATTTCACCTGCAACATATCTTCAGGCAGCCATGATAGGGGAAGTGTAAAAGGTAAGGCTGTTTCTTCAACAGGCCCCAAATGTCTTTAAGAACTGTAATGTGCCAATGCCTTTGAGCTCTTAGTAAGGACTCATTGCTAATGATGGGGATGGAAGATTTGAAAGAAGTGTTAGCAGTCAGACCCCTCCTCTCACTGAGGGGCAGTTTATAGATATAAAACCAAGCCCCTTCCCTCAGAGGACTCTCAAAATGACCAGGCGAGTGTATAACAAAAATGATTTTTATTAAAGGAGAATCAAAAGCAATAATACAAGAACATACACCATACACATACAGAGTTGCCTAGGAAAAGCAGAGAGGTGGTTGGATAGAGTTTCAGAGGTTTTGCATTATAGTTACCAGTCTAGAAGGGAGGGGATGTCCTTGGAGAAGGGTAGATTGAAGAAAGGGGCTCAGACGTGCAGTCTGAGGGTGCATGAGTAGGTACAGAACATACACACGGAACTGTGGTAGAGGATAGCCTAATTATACTGTGGAACACGCCCTGGAGAAGGATGGCGTCTTCTGCCCCAAAACAATAACATAATGGCCGTCTCTGGGATGAAACAAAGAACTGGGAAAGCTTGGATTAAGCTTTCCTGAGTGAAACTAAAGTTATCAATGATGACTGATGACCCTTGATTGCTGGATGAGAGCGGCTGTCAGAGCCCTGATTAGCCTTGAATAGGGAAGAGGATAGGGCAGTTTGGAAGAGTGTTGAGATTAACTCAGGAATTTATCGAGTATCTCTATTGTATGAATTCTTGCACATCTCCAGGGCATGGAGGGGCAGCTAGTTGGCTTGATATACCTTCTAGTAGTTTTCCATACTCCTACCTGGGGATTGGCCATTTCTTGCCTTGCTAGGCAGCATTTCTGTGTTTAAAAAAACATAAGAGGCTTATGATATTCCATATCCATAAGCTTCCCTTTCCAATATAATAAAGCGGTCTGACTGCTAACAGTATGTGTTCTCTGTGTGTTTGTATGTTTGCTCTTTTATTTCTCTTTTAATAAAAACCTTTCTGGTTGAACATGTCTGGTTTATTTTGAGAGTTCTCTTAAGGGAAAAATCCCCATAAACATTGGTGGAGAATCCCAGTTACCCCCTCTTCCTTTTTTCCCTTTAAGCTAATTTCCTCCCGCTAATTAGGATACTGCCTATTTGGATAACAGAAGAGGACAATAAGGCTTGGAAAGGGAGAAGAGAAGCCAGCTACGTGGAACCTAGGAGCAATGAGGCAAGACTTTTCAAGATTTTGGAGAACTCTTAAAACAAAAAAGAAACCCTGAGAATTTCTGAAGCTCAGAAAGAAAGGGCCTGTCCTGAATCAAGGCGGGAGGGGGTTCATCCATCTCTCAGCCTGTGTAGGTGTTTTTACCACTGGGAATTTAACCTCCTAAGGAACAAGAGAGGGAAATTTCATATTAGTAAATGTAATTTAAGTATTCTGACAAAGTAGATAATTTGATTGTCACTCTCCCAAGGGGAGTGGATATTGTCATCATTAAAATGTATCAGCACAAAGCGTTCAATCACAGTATGAGTCACTGAATAAGTAAAGTGATGTTCTATGTAAATTCAGTCAGAGCCTATGAAGCACATACTGTTTCAACAGAATGTTCATTTTCTCACAGTAATATACTTTTCCTAATGAGAGAATTTCTCCATGAAATTGTGTGTTAAATGTGTTAATTGACATGTGACCTTTAATTGGTTGAGACCCATTTTTAAAAAAATCAAAATTCATGTTTAGGGAACTTCCTGCAAATGTCAGGGGTTTAATATGTAGCCAGTACGTGGACTAGAAATACTGGAGCAAAAAAAACTTCAGATTGTTCACAGTCAACAAAACCTGCACTGTGAAATAATCATCAAAATGTCCCCCAAACTGCCAAGAGCCTCACTGTTAAATTGGGACAGATTCTTGGACTAGAGTCGAAGTAGACATCTTGAATGCAATTTAGCAAGGCTTTTACATTGTGGCTGCACAAGGCAAGTTGTTAAAAGGTCACCACAGTCTATGAACATGTGATCTGAGGATACCACTAGATGGTGCAATCTACACACCTGAAGTAAGAAAAGTTTTTGCTTCTTGGACAGACAACAGATCGGAGGTGCACAAGAGATTAAATCAAGGGGATATAAAGTGACTTTCAAAGCATGTCATAGCATCGTGAAAAATCCCAGAAGCATGTCATAGCATCAAGGGCATAGTGAAAAATCCCAGAAAGATTTTGTGATCATTATTAGGAGTGATTATGTTTGCTACCTTTTACAATGGAAACGCAGGTACATTGAAATTCCTGGTTTCATATGAGTGGAGTAATATTTTTAAAAGGGACTTTCTTGGATAAGATGTGCAGGTTTGCATGGAGGAAAAACTGTATAGTATAATGGATTTATTCAAATTTGGAAATTTTGATGAGTATTGGGGGGGGAGTGAAATGCTTTTAAAGACAAGGTGGGTGTGCTGTGTAGGCATATATAGCTCTTAAATCCAAAATGCATTTCTGCATGTAGAAGCAAGGAAAAACTAAAGAAGCTTGTTTCAATTGATGCAAACATCAAGATTTCCATAGAATTGTATGAAGTTAAAAATAAAGGTTCAGAATCAGGAGTTTCAGAAACGGATTCTGATTAGAGACTTGAAGTACTGATACTTTTATTTTTAAATGTGATGAATTTTGAACATAATTTAAATGCTATAATGTGTGCATTGATGGTACACTGTTGAATAGTACTGTACTGTAATGTTATGAAGTGTAACTACATAACAAAATAAGCAATTAGTTTTTTTATGAGTATATAACCCTTTTTTGATCAAACAATATATTTTATGTTATTTACCCAAAACTCATATTTTCTGCTTAACTCCCAGTTTTTCTGCTTTTCAGATAGCAAAAATTAGAATATGTATGCTAAGGTAGCATAGGGTGCATCAATTTGCAGTTCTCTCTTAAGTACTGGGTATATCTGCAATTTTGATTGTAGAAAACGAAGGCATTTATAACTTTTAAATTCCATAAATATGTTAGACATTGCAATTTACTATGCTAAGTAAGTTAAAAAGGATGCATTTTATGTTTCTAAAGCAGTAAAATTAGCTGCTGTAGCATAGTGGTTAAGTGATTAGGTTGCAAATCAACACTCTGCTGGTTTGAATCCCACTACTTCCATGAGCTCAGCAGGTGCCCTTATTTAAGCCACTCCTCTCAGCCCCAGATTCCCAGGTGTATTATGGGGATAATAATAACATTGACTTCAGCATCCAAGAAGAAATTTATCATAAATATACCTAAACAAGATATGCTGATAATCATAGGTGTCTGGAATGCAAAAGCAGGAGATAAAACAGTATCAAACATTGGAAAATTGGGACTAGGGTCACAAAATGAAGCACGGGAGCAACTCTCAGAATTTTGTGATGTCAACAACTTGTTAATTTTTAACAAATGCTTCAGGCAACCAAGTAGACAATTGTATGCATAGAAATCTGTGGGTGGCCAATACAAAAATCAGATAGGTTACATAACTGGAAGCAGAAGATGGAGTAACTCTATTCTTTCTATTGTCAAAGGCTTTCACGGCCGGAGAATGATGGTTGTTGTCGATTTTCCAGGCTGTGTTGCTGTGGTCTTGGCATTGTAGTTCCTGATGTTTCGCCAGCAGCTGTGGCTGGCATCTTCAGAGATGTAGCACCAAAAGACAGAGATCTCTCAGTGTCACAGTGTGGAAAAGATGTTGGCAGGTCATTTGTATCTACTCAGGAGGGATGGGGCTGAGCTGAGTCATCCTGTAAGAGTTTCCCAGGGTGTGGAATGCTAATGGCGGGAGGCTTCACTGTATCCTGAGGAGGTTCTTTTGCATATGGATTGGTGCTTGATGTGCTAATCTTCTCTGCAGGGCTATTGTCGGGTATAGAGTGTTTTGTTAGCCTGGTGTTTTTCAGAACTGGAAACCATGCTCTGTTCATTCTTAAGGTTTCTTCTTTCCTGTTGAAGTTTTGCTTAAGCTTATGAATTTCAATGGCTTCCCTGTGCAGTCTGACAAAGTAGTTGGAAGTGTTGTCCAGTATTTTGGTGTCCTGGAATAAGATACTGTGCCCTGTTTGAGTTAAGCTATGTTCAGCCACTGCTGATTTTTCAGGTTGTCCAAGTCTGCAGTGTCTTTCATGTTCTTTTATTCTTGTCTGGATGCTACGCTTTGTGGTCCCGATGTAAACTTGTCCACAGCTGCAGGGTATACGGTATACTCCTGCAGAGGTGAGGGGGTCTCTACTGTCTTTTGCTGATCGTAGCATCTGTTGTATTTTTCGGGTGGGTCTGAATACTGCTTGAAGGTTATGCTTTTTCATAAGCTTTCCCATCTGAACAGTAATTCCTTTGATATATGGCAAAAACACTTTTCCTGTAGGAGACTGTTTTTCCTTGGTTGTTTGATTCATCCTGGGTTTGATTGCTCTTTGGATTTCATTTCTGGAGTAGCCATTTGCCTGAAGTGCGTGGTTTAGATGATTAATTTCCTCATTGAGAAAGTGCAGCTCACATATCCATCTTGCATGACCCACTAATGCAGGGGTGGGCAAATTGCGGCCCGTGGGCCACATGCGGCCCACTACAGAGTTTTTTGTGGCCCGCCAAGACAGTCAGAAAAATCCGCCTTGAACCGAGATTTCCTTCCCGTGCACGATATGAAATTAGCACAATAAATAAATTGAATAAAACTACCACTATTTTATTTAATTTATATTTATTGATTTTTATGATACAATTTATATCTTTTCTGAAATGCAAAGTTAACTAATGAATGCAATCATTTTAAAAGGTGCAGCCCTCCGCTAACCTCCGCTCCCACAAAGTGGCCCCCGAGCCAAAACAATTGCCCACCCCTGCACTAATGTTTTCATTATGCCTCTTTTCTGTCGGGGGTGGTGATTGGAGTTTTTGTGTAAGTACCGATCAGTGTGAATTGGTTTCCTGTAGACCTTGTGACCTAACTGAAAGTTTGCTTTGCGGATGACCAAGATATCCAGAAATGGGAGTTTTCCCTCGATTTCTTTCTCCATTGTGAATTGTATGTTCAGGTGGATGTTGTTGAGATGATTCAAAAACCCCATCAATTCTTCCTCCCCATGGCTCCAAATGATAAATGTATCATCCACAAACCGGAACCATATACTAGGTTTGTGGGGTGCTGATTCTAGAGCTGTTTTTTCAAAATGTTCCATGTAGAAGTTTGCTATAACTGGGCTGAGAGGGCTCCCCATGGCCACCCCATCCATCTGTTCATAGAATTCGTTATCCCATTGGAAGTAACTGGTTGTCAGACAATGGTGGAATAAGGCTGTTACATCCTCTGGGAAAATCTGATTAATAAGTGCAATAGAGTCTTTACTGGAACCTTGGTAAACAGGGATACAACATCAAAACTGACAAGTATGTCTTGTGGATTGAGTTTCAGAGAACTGATTTTGTTGATGAAATCTGCTGAATCTTTGATGTAAGACGATGTTTTCCCGATGTGGTCCTGCATGAGATCAGCCAGATGTCTAGCTAATTCATATGTCAGAGAACCAATGGCACTCACAATGGGTCGGAGTGGGACTGAATCCTTTTTTTTTTTAAAGATTTTATTTTTTTATTGACTACATTGACTAACAATACAAAGGGAGAGAAGGGGGGCAGGGGAAGGAAAGAAAAAAAAACAGCAACATATAACAACACTACACTACACATAATGCTTTCCCTTCATACTGCCATTATTAAAAAATTAAAACTTCGTATGATATTGATGGAGTGGCTGATTGCAAAATACAAATTACAATTCAAATTAAGTCTTCCTCCCCCCCCTGGGCCTCGGACGCAATTCTCTCTGAGCAACTGCAGCCGCAGTGCTCGTTCCCTCCCCCCCCTTCAGACTTCGCCTTTTCTTCTTGCTTGGTGTCTTGCTGAAATTCTTGATTTTTGTCCTCAAAGTCCCTTAATTGATCTTCTGATGTTATCTTGTAAGCTTGATCTTTGTAACTGAACCAAATACCTTCCGGAAATAGCCATTTGTACTTTATTCCACGTTCCCTCAGAAGAGCTGCGAGTTTTTTATACTTAAATCTTCTTTTCCGAACTAAAAATGGGACGTCCTTCAGTATCTTGACTTTATTACCCAGAAAATCCAGATCCGCATTATATGAGTTGTATAGGATAGTGTCTCGGATCCTTTTAGATGAAAACTCGATGATGATCTCGCGAGGCAGCTGACGCTTCATTGCATATTTTGAAGAAGCCCGACGGACTTCCAAAATGGCGCTTTTTACCTCTTCTTTAGTTGCCCTCGCGGGTGTCGCCAATAGTTCCGAGGCCAGACCCCATAAATCCTCATTTTCCTCCTCTTTCACGTTCTGGAGGTGCAAAATTGTCTGTGTTCGTTCCACTTGTAGCCCGATGAGCTGGTTCTCCACTAGCTTTAACTCTTTATTCGTTGCCCTCACGAGTGACGCATTTTCCCGGGCAGACTTCTCTGCCCCCCCCGCTGCTTCCTTGATGGTTTTCACTTCGCTCTCAATTAAGCCCACCCTTTGATCTGTTTCATTCAGCTTGTCAGGGCTTTATGGCTTCGATAACCGACCTTTTCACTAAGTCTTTGAGCGACTCTCCTTTCGCCTGCAGGGCAGCTGAAATTGACTTGTCCTAAGCGGGACTCTGCTTTTTCGCTGCCATTTTAGGGGGAGGGACCGCCAACCAAATTCTGAAACTCAGCGAGGGGGAAGAGCGAGCCTTCTTAGCTTCAGATCCCACCACTCCTTCGCGTGCGCGTGTAATAACAGAAGGGATTCGCTTACTTACAGGCTTCCGCCTAGTTCTGCTCTTTGCCGTTTTCCATGGCCCGGCAGCACTCAAGGTGCCGCGCACGTCTGCCGGCCTCCATAGGAACAAACGGGCAATTTACCCCCCGCATCGATTTCAGGGGGCACTTCCCGCCGCGTCCTGGACCCTGCCTCCCTCACTGGGAGTCCTGGGGGCTAATCTTCGCAGATCAGCCGCCCAGTCAGGCTGCTCAGGCGCTTCCTCCCGGACCTGCGAAGAGGAGCGTCTGACATGGCTGAGAAAACGAAAACAAATCCGGAGTGGGACTGAATCCTTATGTATTTTAGGGAGTCCATATAGTGGACAAGTTTACATCGGGACCACAAAGCGTAGCATCCAGACAAGAATAAAAGAACATGTAAGACACTGCAAACTTGGACAACCTGAAAAATCAGCAGTGGCTGAACATAGCTTAACTCAAACAGGGCACAGTATCTTATTCCAGGACATCAAAATACTGAACAACACTTCCAACTACTTTGTCAGACTGCACAGGGAAGCCATTGAAATTCATAAGCATAAGCAAAACTTCAACAGGAAAGAAGAAACCTTAAGAATGAACAGAGCATGGTTTCCAGTTCTGAAAAACACCAGGCTAACAAAACACTCTATACCCGACAATAGCCCTGCAGAGAAGATTAGCACATCAAGCACCAATCCATATGCAAAAGAACCTCCTCAGGATACAGTGAAGCCTCCCGCCATTAGCATTCCACACCCTGGGAAACTCTTACAGGATGACTCAGCTCAACCCCACCCCTCCTGAGTAGATACAAATGACCTGCCAACATCTTTTCCACACTGTGACACTGAGTGATCTCTGTCTTTTGGTGCTACACCTCTGAAGATGCCAGCCACAGCTGCTGGCGAAACATCAGGAACTACAATGCCAAGACCACGGCAATACAGCCTGGAAAACCCACAACAACCATCTATTCTTTCTGCTAAAACAAGACCAGAAGATGATTGTGGTACACATCATGAATTGTTAATATCAAACCTTAGAATAAAGCTAAAGAGAAATACTTTAAAAATCATAATGCCAAAATATAATCTAAATAACATTTCTAAAGAATGTGAAGACCATGTAAAGAACAGATTTATGTTACAAGAACGAGAACGAGAACGAGAAGAACAATGGGCTGAAGCCAAAGATATTATCAAGGAAGAACGTGCAAAGACTATTTCTGTAGCCAAAAGAAAGGAGAAGCCTAGATGGATGACTGAGGAAACTCTTAAAATTGCTAGAGACAGAAGAAAAGCAAAAGATGACAGAAATAGTATAAGAATTCTAAATGCAGCTTTTCAGCAATTTGCATGCAGAGACAAAAAATCTATTATAATAACCAGTGCAAAGAAATAGAACAATAAAAAAGGAAGATCTGCTCCACAATATCTCGAGAATCAAGGGGAAATTCAGGCCACAGTTCAGGATGCTGAAAGATCAACAAGGAAATTGGTTTCCAGTTGGCAAAGGTGTCAGACAAGGATGTATATCATCTCCCTATCTGTTCAAACGTATGTGCAGAACATATCATAAGGAAAACTGTATTAGATTTAGACGAAGGGAGTGAAAATTGGTGGAAGGAACAGTAACAGTTTCCAGATGACACCACATTACTGGCATAAAATGTGAAGACCTGAAATGACTGCCGATGAAGGTTAGAGAAAGTGTCAAAGCAGGATTACAGCTGAACATCAAGAAGATAAAAGTAATGACTACTGAGGAATTACACAATTTTAAAGCTATATTGTCGAAGGCTTTCACGGCCGGAGAACAACGTTATCCTTAAGGATCTTTTCTAGTTCCCTCATGGCTGCTTTTCCAGGTTTCAGTTTTCTCTTAATTTCTTGGGTGCAGTCTCCCTTTTGGAGAGCCAAGGAATAGAAATTTTTTAACAATTTCCGTCTCTTGATTATCAGCTTTAAAATTGATGGCTGTTGTGGGTTTTCTGGGCTGTATTGCTGTGGTCTTGGCATTGTAGTTCCTGACGTTTCGCCAGCAGCTGTGGCCGGCATCTTCAGAGGTGTAGCACCAAAAGACAGAGATCTCTCAGTGTCACAGTGTGGAAAAGATGTAGGTCATTTGTATCTACTCAGGAGGGGTGGGGTTGAGCTGAGTCATCCTGTAAGAGTTTCCCAGGGTGTGGAATGCTAATGGAGGGAGGCTTCACTGTATCCTGAGGAGGTTCTTTTGCATATGGATTGGTACTTGATGTGCTAATCTTCTCTGCAGGGCTATTGTCGGGTGTAGAGTGTTTTGTTAGCCTGGTGTTTTTCAGAACTGGAAACCATGCTCTGTTCATTCTTAAGGTTTCTTCTTTCCTGTTGAAGTTTTGCTTATGCTTGTGAATTTCAATGGCTTCCCTGTGCAGTCTGACAAAGTAGTTGGAAGTGTTGTCCAGTATTTTGATGTCCTGGAATAAGATACTGTGCCCTGTTTGAGTTAGGCTATGTTCAGCCACTGCTGATTTTTCAGCTTGTCCAAGTCTGCAGTGTCTTTCATGTTCTTTTATTCTTGTCTGGATGCTACGCTTTGTGGTCCCGATGTAAACTTGTCCACAGCTGCAGGGTATACGGTATACTCCTGCAGAGGTGAGGGGGTCTCTACTGTCTTTTGCTGATCGTAGCATCTGTTGTATTTTTCGGGTGGGTCTGAATACTGCTTGAAGGTTATGCTTTTTCATAAGCTTTCCCATCTGAACAGTAATTCCTTTGATATATGGCAAAAACACTTTTCCTGTAGGAGACTGTTTTTCCTTGGTTGTTTGATTCATCCTGGGTTTGATTGCTCTTCGGATTTCATTTCTGGAGTAGCCATTTGCCTGAAATGCGTGGTTTAGATGATTAATTTCCTCATTGAGAAAGTGCGGCTCACATATCTGTCTTGCACGATCCACTAATGTTTTCATTATGCCTCTTTTCTGTCGGGGGTGGTGATTGGAGTTTTTGTGGAAGTACCGATCAGTGTGAGTTGGTTTCCTGTAGACCTTGTGACATAACTGAAAGTTTGCTTTGCGGATGACCAAGGTATCCAGGAATGGGAGTTTTCCCTCGATTTCTTTCTCCATTGTGAATTGTATGTTCAGGTGGATGTTGTTGAGATGATTCAAAAACCCCATCAATTCTTCCTCCCCATGGCTCCAAATGATAAATTTATCATCCACAAACTGGAACCATACACTAGGTTTGTGGGGTGCTGATTCTAGAGCTGTTTTTTCAAAATGTTCCATGTAGAAGTTTGCTATAACTGGGCTGAGAGGGCTCCCCATGGTCACCCCATCCATCTGTTCATAGAATTCGTTGTCCCATTGGAAGTAACTGGTTGTCAGACAATGGTGGAATAAGGCTGTTACATCCTCTGGGAAAATCTGATTAATAAGTGCAATAGTGTCTTTTACTGGAACCTTGGTAAACAGGGATACAACATCAAAACTGACAAGTATGTCTTGTGGATTGAGTTTCAGAGAACTGATTTTGTTGATGAAATCTGCTGAATCTTTGATGTAAGATGAGGTTTTCCCGATGTGGTCCTGCAGGAGATTGGCCAGATGTCTAGCTAATTCATATGTCGGTGAACCAATGGCACTCACAATGGGTCGGAGACCCATCAAGACCCTCAATGCAGATCCAGACATCATCATTCTACCAGCTGATAAAGGCAATGCTACAGTGATCATGAAAACAGAGGAATACAAAAAGAAGATTAAGGAACTCCTGGACCCCTCCACCTACAAAAAACTAAAACGAGATCCCACTTGCAAAATCACCAGGCTAACAAATGCGCTGATCAAGAATTCCTCACTACATCCTGACACGCACAGAAAACTATGCAAGACTGAAGCACAGCCACCTAGACTATATGGACTCCCCAAAATACATAAGGATTCAGTCCCACTCCGACCCATTGTCAGTGCCATTGGTTCACCGACATATGAATTAGCTAGACATCTGGCCAATCTCCTGCAGGACCACATCGGGAAAACCTCGTCTTACATCAAAGATTCAGCAGATTTCATCAACAAAATCAGTTCTCTGAAACTCAATCCACAAGACATACTTGTCAGTTTTGATGTTGTATCCCTGTTTACCAAGGTTCCAGTAAAAGACACTATTGCACTTATTAATCAGATTTTCCCAGAGGATGTAACAGCCTTATTCCACCATTGTCTGACAACCAGTTACTTCCAATGGGACAACGAATTCTATGAACAGATGGATGGGGTGGCCATGGGGAGCCCACTCAGCCCAGTTATAGCAAACTTCTACATGGAACATTTTGAAAAAACAGCTCTAGAATCAGCACCCCACAAACCTAGTGTATGGTTCCAGTTTGTGGATGATACATTTATCATTTGGAGCCATGGGGAGGAAGAATTGATGGGGTTTTTGAATCATCTCAACAACATCCACCTGAACATACAATTCACAATGGAGAAAGAAATCGAGGGAAAACTCCCATTCCTGGATACCTTGGTCATCCGCAAAGCAAACTTTCAGTTAGGTCACAAGGTCTACAGGAAACCAACTCACACTGATCTGTACTTCCACAAAAACTCCAATCACTACCCCCGACAAAAAAGAGGCATAATGAAAACATTAGTGGATTGTGCAAGACGGATATGTGAGCCGCACTTTCTCAATGAGGAAATTAATCATCTAAACCACGCATTTCAGGCAAATGGCTACTCCAGAAATGAAATCCGAAGAGCAATCAAACCCAGGATGAATCAAACAACCAAGGAAAAACAGTCTCCTACAGGAAAAGTGTTTTTGCCGTATATCAAAGGAATTACTGATCAGATGGGAAAGCTTATGAAAAAGCATAACCTTCAAGCAGTATTCAGACCCACCCGAAAAATACAACAGATGCTACGATCAGCAAAAGACAGTAGAGACCCCCTCACCTCTGCAGGAGTATACCGTATACCCTGCAGCTGTGGACAAGTTTACATCGGGACCACAAAGCGTAGCATCCAGACAAGAATAAAAGAACATGAAAGACACTGCAGACTTGGACAAGCTGAAAAATCAGTAGTGGCTGAACATAGCTTAACTCAAACAGGGCACAGTATCTTATTCCAGGACACCAAAATACTGGACAACACTTCCAACTACTTTGTCAGACTGCACAGGGAAGCCATTGAAATTCACAAGCATAAGCAAAACTTCAACAGGAAAGAAGAAACCTTAAGAATGAACAGAGCATGGTTTCCAGTTCTGAAAAACACCAGGCTAACAAAACACTCTACACCCGACAATAGCCCTGCAGAGAAGATTATCACATCAAGTACCAATCCATATGCAAAAGAACCTCCTCAGGATACAGTGAAGCCTCCCTCCATTAGCATTCCACACCCTGGGAAACTCTTACAGGATGACTCAGCTCAACCCCACCCCTCCTGAGTAGATACAAATGACCTACGTCTTTTCCACACTGTGACACCGAGAGATCTCTGTCTTTTGTTGCTACACCTCTGAAGATGCCAGCCACAGCTGCTGGCGAAACGTCAGGAACTACAATGCCAAGACCACAGCAATACAGCCCGGAAAACCCACAACAGCCATCAATTTTAAAGCTGATAATCAAGAGATGGAAATTGTTAAAAAAATTCTATTCCTTGGCTCTCCAAAAGGGAGACTGCACCCAAGAAATTAAGAGAAAACTGAAACCTGGAAAAGCAGCCATGAGGGAACTAGAAAAGATCCTTAAGGATAAGGTTGTCTATCTGGGGACCAAGATCAAGATAATCCAAAATATAATATTCTTCAGTACTATGTATGGATTTGTAAGTTGGACAATGAAGAAAGCTGACAAGAAGAAAATTGATTCATTTGAAATGTGGTGCTGGAAGATAGTTTTGCAGATACCATGGATGGCCAAAAAGACAAATAAGTGGGTTCTAGATGAAATCAAGCCTGAATTTTCCCTAGAAGCTAAAATGACAAAACTGAGGTTATCATACTTTGGTCACATCATGAGAAGACAAGACTCTCCGGAAAAGCCAATAATACTAGGAAAAGTTGACGGCAGTAGGAAAAGAGGAAGATCCCAAATGCGATGGCTGGACTCAATAAAGGAAGCCACATCCACCTGTTTGCAAGAACTGAGCAAGGCTGTTAATGATAGGTCATTTTGGAGGTCTTTCATTCATTGGTTTGCCATAAGTCAGAAGCAACTTGACCACACATAACACACACACACATGTATATTCTGGCAATAGTATCTAACAGAGAATTATTACAATGCCTCAATTCAAAAAAGTGTTTTTGATACTTAAACCATTTCCATTTTTATGTCAGATATGCATCTATTCTTTTGCATAGAATAGACATAGATTTATTTGCATAGAATAAACCATTATGGTTATCTTCAGGGCCCTGCTTCCAGTGCCCTTGAGGCTATATGGGTGGCAACCCAAGAAAGGGCCATGTTGGCTGTTGCAACAAAATTATAGAATTCCCTATCATTGTCTTCTGCCAGGGGATGAAGACTTTTTTGGGGGGTGTTTCTGGTATTTCTCACTGATTCTCATTGATGCACCTGTATGATCATGTGTCAATGTACTTTTGTTTTAATTGTGTGTGTGTGTGTGTGTGTGTGTGTGTGTGTTTAAGGCTGTTTTAATTGTTTATTGCCTTGAGGACCCTAAGTTAGGTGGAAAGCACAACTTTAAAATGTTTTAAATAAATAATGTTTAAATAAATAATATCTATATGGGACAGATAAATTTTGCTTTTGAATTAATTTTTTTAATTATTTGAATTCCAAGTGATCAGATTGCCTAATAAACCTATTTTGTCTGTTTTAATTCTCTAGATTTAACCCTCTACGTTCTCTGTGTTCAAATGTTCTGTTATACAATATGTTTCCAGAAAATGAATCTATATGAAAAACCTGCTAATTTCTAACGAACAGAAAGATTAGTATCCATTATTGAGGACCATGTTTGAGAGATAACTACTATTGTTTTTAATAAGAACCAGGGATTTGTGGGATGGGGGTGGGTGGGGAAGAGATACAAGGTTTGAAGGTTAGCCCTACTTGACCTTCGTTTTCCATATACAATTGGTTGCATTGCCATAGATGTAGGGGCAAAGAATAGTGAAAAAATCCGCTGCTTACTATAATTTTTAAAGGAATTAGAAAGCATATCATTTGGAAGAAAGTAAATATTATTTGGATTTTTGATTGATAACAGTTAAAACATGAAAACGTCCTCAATTACAGAAAAATGGTGAAGAAATAGTGACAAGGCAGGTCAAAAACTTATTCAGGGAGCTGCATAAGAATTTTCAGAAACCACAACTCCTGAAGTGATAGAGATTGAAAATGGATACATTAGAATTTAGAGGAGTGTTTATGCAAGAAGCTGCATGCCTATAACAAACAAATAAGAAAAGAGCAGGATGAAAGAGCAAAGACTCGCATGCTTCCCCTTATCCACCTTGTTCCCCATTATGTGGTAGCAACTTCTCAGTAGCTTGTTGGAGATAATCCTAATGTAGATGTAATTTCCTGAGAGCCTTTGCAATTTACCTGATTTTTCATTAACATTGCGGGGCTTTTTTACTTGCCTACCTATTTGATGCCACAGATGCTTTACTCATGTTTTACTCAATTTTTGTATAATAATATTATTCTTACATTTTTGAGTTCTCACGATTCTGTGAGGTGCTTTCACCTCCCAAGTGAGTGGAGGTTCAATAGAGTTGTTCCTTTACTTGGAGGGTGTGCAGGCTATGAAAGGAACACTTTTTCTGCTGTACAAGGGGAGGGGGCTCTCTAAATAAGCTGATTTTAGATTACTGTGCATTTATTAATTTATTCATTTGCCTGGGGATGTTCAGCTCTAAATACACAAATGGTATTATCTCCACAGATTTATTACTATTTTTCTCACTTGCTCTTGGCATGCAAAATGCTAACTCGCAGGAAATCTCATTGTACAGCCTATTGCAGAACCAGTTCGGAATGGACATAGTCTTCTAAAACTAATAACCTGCCTGAGAATCCTGTGCTTTTAAAATGAAAAGCCTCATATATGAGATCTCTGTACCTAGGAAATATTTTGATGCCAAGCTGAAGTGTTTTCTCATTCAAAGGAGAAGGGGCTCTTGTATGATTGATCTGTCTTGTTTGCAGACCCATCTGTCAAAATGACAGGATACGGTAATTTATAGGCACTGTAAATGAGAGCTTGTCAAGTGTTTTTCAAATTATTTGTCTATTAACAGCAGGCGCGCTTTCTGATATCTGGGGACAGCTCACACCCACTCCTATTTTCTGAAAGCCTTTGACTTCTCAACACACAAGCCTTCAAGCTGCTACATCATTTGCAAAGTGGGCTATACCACTCTGGGAAAAAGTAGATCAAGGTCAATTGTGTGGAACCTCTATGCAGTTTGAAATGCTGAGAGAACAGGCCGCCTTCACTTCCTCTTTGCCTAAAAGCCAACCACTGGAATGACCTGCAGCCCCTGTTGTAGCCCATTAGGAGGGAAGGTGTCTTGAGGTTCTTTCTACATGGAGGGGGGCAGATTCTACGCACAAAACAGTCATTTGATATTTATGAAGAAAGCCTTACAAGGAGCGTCAGGTTACTGGCTAAGAATGCAATCCAGATGTGTTACCCAAATGGGGGGGTCCCCTCATGAGTTGAGGGAATTAGTGTGCAAGGAGAGGCAGCGAGAGGCCAGTAACAGCGGGATTTTAATCTGTGTTTACGAGGAGTGTTCCTCGAGAGAACTCTTTCAATAAAGAAGCAGGTGTCCAGTCAAAAGGAGATTTTATTTAAAACAATAAAGATCATTTGCACACAAAACACACAACACACAGAGAGAGAAAGGATAGAGGAAAATTGAAGAGAGTTGCAGGATTGGCTGATAGTTTCCAGTCCAGAAGAGGGCATCTGTGAGAGGGAGTGTTGAACTGGTAAGCTGCCTCTGAGGTGTGACAATAAACTGGGAAGGTTTGATTAAGCCTTCTTAGCAAAACTGAAGTTATCAGTGATGATTGATGATCCGTGATGGCTGGACAGGTGAGGCTATCAGAGCCCTGAATAGACTGGAATGAAGAGTGGATAAGGGGAAGATCGGCAGGGTGTGTTAAGGAGATTAATTCAGGAACTCCCGGAAGCCCTTGTTGTCTTATGATCTTTGCACATCTCTGGGGCATGGGGGCTGAAATCCGGTCTTGCCTGGTGGCTCATGCATTAATAATTTTCCAGCTCCCAGCCAGGATCTGGTATCCATTTCTTGCCTTGCTAGGCAGTGTTTCTGTGTTTAAAACAAATACAGAGAGGGGCTTATGATATTGCCATATTCATAAGCCTTCTTAATTACGCGAGGGCAGGTCTGACTGCTAATAGATGTACCAGAATATTTCTGAGACCTTTGGTCTCAAAGTAAGCTTCGCAGGACCTGCAAACAGTTTTCTAAATACAAAAGAATGTTGGAAGATTGACGCAAGAGCTTTAAAGGAAAAATAGCTTCAGTAGCTGTGTGCTATTATTTCCTCAATGTTCACTTTTATCAATGAGTGTGTGTGGTCAGTGTGAACCAGTTCTTCCTAACCATAAGTTAAAGAATTATGCTTGAAAGTAATAATGATGCCACTGATAACTGGACCACATTTTGTTAAAAAGAGCTAGAGGACTTCCAAGCTCTTCTAACTTTCACTTTGTTTCGTAAGAACCTGTTAAATTCAAATGATAGCAGTCTCTTTTGGAACAATAAAGAGTCACTAAGGTACCATCTTTCTTTCTTTTACCAAGATCCAAATTTCTGTGGATGTCCAAGTAGCATGCAAGAGCTTTGTATAAATTCACTCCTGTGTCAGAAAACGTTATCAGCATTTCTCTCTTTTACACACACACTGCTTACTCCAGCACTGAAGACCATGGGGATTCACACGGAATTCCGTGTGTAAATTGAGCTCCATGGGCACACCAGATAGATGGAGTTGGAGTGTTTGTGTCTCTTGATATTCTGCAGGGTTGTTGCTTAGAAAGTCTTGATTGTAACTGCTTCTTAAAATCCCAGCTGTTAAAATGATGAGACTACTCTTTTAGAAAAAGCTATAATATGACACTAGGGTACAGCTCGGCTCTCAGATAAAGCAAGCTATTTAAACAATATTGCTGAGTACATCTGGAAATGCAAAATGACACCCCCACCCACCCACCTACTCAAGCCTTCCTACAGCAGATAGTAATACAGGTTTCTTCAATAGGCATCTGTTGATTTCAGTTGAAAACAGAGTTACACCTTTCCAAGCTCATTGACTTTAATAGACTAGCAGTGCAATCCTAAGAAGAGTTACTCCAGTCTAAGCCTATTGATTTCAATGGGCTTAAACTCTCCTTAGGATTTCTCTGTTAGACAGCTATAACTCTGCTTAGGCCTATACTGTAACTTAGCTTTTTATGGCTGGTGATGTCTAACTAGCTACTAGTTCTGTTCCACTTGCTTTGGGGAGGCTTGCAAAAAAAAAAACCCCGCTGGCAGTTTGTACATAGCCTGCAACAGAGAAGCAATGCACCTATTTAGTTAAAAGGGCTGTTAGGGTCTGAAGCTCAGTGTTGCTTCTTCTGCCTTTCATCTGTCTGTTCTCAGGAAGCAAAGAGGGAACCCATCATAATGACGCTCGAAACTGCAAAAATGTTCAAGGAATGTAGACCCCCAAGCCTTACTGACTGTTAGTAGTACTCTTAGACATTATGCCTTGAATTCTTAAGAGTGCTTTGCAATTGAAAGGTGATATACTATATTGCTGAAAGGAAGACTTTTGGTTTGGTGATACTCCCATTAAACTCCTTCAGATAATGAGTCATTAAAAATAATAATAAAGGGTTACTTGGTACCACACATCCCAAAAGAAGGCACAGCACATACTAATTATAATGATTTAACATGGAGGATGAGCACTTGCCACAGGATCTTGTGTGTGGGGCACAATCTCAGCGATGAGATAGGTTTAAAATGAATTGCAAGAGGTGCTAATTATACAGCTTGTCCCTGCCTTCTTAACCAAATTGGGTGGGGGGGAGGGAATCAAGAAAGAAATTTTAAAGGTCACAGCCAGGGAATCTAACCATTTTACGCTTCATTTGCTGGCATTTCTGAAAGTGGAACTTGGTTGCCATAAACTTGAAGACATGCTTCATGACTGTAGGAAGGTTTTCCCCCTCCTCTTCAAATTTGTCTTACAGTGAAGTTGACTCAGAAAAACGTAACAGTCCCAGTGGACTACACCAAAAGTTTATTTAGCCTAGAGTTCTGTTATTCCCAGTGGTCAAGCAGATGCTCCTGAAAAGTCTACAAGCAGATCATGGCTGCCAAAGTGTTCCCTGTTGTTTGCTTTCAGCAGTTAACGTTCATAGGTACATTGCCTCATAACATGGGGGGTTCCGTTTAGCCATCATATCCAATAGCCATGAATGGGCTACTAAGCTGCCCCACTGTTTTGGGACCTTGGTGCTGTGCACTGTTTTATGAAATTATTTTTTCTCTTTTCCTTGGTATAAACATTTGTAGTCTGCCACTACCAGAAGATTCTTTTGGGCTCAGATCAGTACTTATAAGAACCATTCCAGGGCAGCTTCTGGTGAACCTGCTTTGATTCTCTGATTAAAATGCACACGCATGCTTGTGGAAATGCAGAAGTCACCTTTTTACACCCGCCCCTTCTCTCTGGCGGAGCTGTCTTCAGCACCCTTTCCCCTGGTAAATTCATGACTAAGAAGGGCTAATGCTTGCAGGTAGGCATTTCTAAACCCCTAAAGATCATTTTTTTAAAAGTTGGATTGGTAAAACATAATCTAGAAGTCACTGATGTTTGGGGACAATCCATAGGCTGTTAGAATAACGAGGAATACTAGTAAAAGAAGACATTACACTTGCTAGCCAGATGGACTTACTGTCTCTCCCTTCCTTTTGAGACTGGGGCAAGAGTTCTACCCCCTTACTGTAACACTTACTGATGCTTGTCCAAGGAGAAGGTGGAGTCCTATTGAAACTAACTGATGAAACCAAACTGCTCACCATGAGCTGCTCCCCAGGCTGTTCCATATATGTGCTTTCTCTCTAGCTTAAGAGGTTTCCTTCTTAGACCAGCCAGAATTTGGAGAGCAACTTCAAAATGCTCTCCAAGAAAACTTTTAACCAATCACTCAGAAGTATAGATTAAGGAGTTTTGCACTCTGCATGAAAATTAGTCCCCTGTGCAAAAATGAAGTACCAGTTGCAGAGGAGTGAAGGCCAGGAACAATTTATCAGGGCAATGACATGATGAAAAACTGGTATAATCCAGCATGTCCTCTGCTCCCTCATCCATCAGAGTAAAAGTGTTAACCTTTCTTCCAGGAATGTAGCCTAGGATCTTATAGGTCTCTCCTGTGTTGTTATAAAATCACATTCATCCATCCATAACAGACCAATCTCCACAAATTATTTAATTCCTTTTAAAATCCATCTAAACTAGTGGTCATGACCAGCAATTACCCCTTTCTAAGCCCATTGATTTCAGTGGACTTAGAAGGGTGTAACTTTTTAAAGATTCCACTGTATGCCTTGTAGCAGTGAATTCCATAATGTAAATATGCTTTGTGAGAAGTATTTCATTTTTTTTGTCTTAAATCTGCTATCCAAAAAATTAATTTGGTGCTCCACAGTTCTAATGTAATGGGAGAAGAAAAAAAAGTTCTCTTCATTTTCTGCATAAATTGATAAACCTATTATGTCTCTCTTTCCAGGCTTTTTCCAGTCCTAAACTGAAAAGCCCCAAGCTTTTTAGCTTTTCCTCATAGGGAAGGTGCTCAAACTTCTTGATCATTTGATTGCTTTTGGGAGAGGGGTTGCACTTTTCCCTGCCCTAAAATTTTCATTTTGAGATGCCGTATGATCACTGGACAGAGTATTCCAAGTGTGGACATCTCATAGGTCTAAACGAGGCTCTTATGATGCTGGTAATTTTATTTTCATCCCTTTTCTTGATAATCCCTTGAGTGGAACTTACCATTATCATTGCTGTCCAACAGTGAGGGACAAACTAGGAAGATATAGACCATTTAAAAATGCTGTGAGGGCTGCGCTGCAGGGGGGCCAGACAATCATCTCTCCCCCAAGCACCTTTTCAAGTACCAAAACAACACCATGGGCCCAATCAGGATTAGGCCCTCATGGCATTTTTAATGATCAGATTCTTCCCTAAAATGGTGTTGACAGCCACAGTTCAAACCCCTGGCCTCTGTAATGTCTAGTTTTGCTCTGAGTTGGCATTTTCACTGAGATTATCCACTACAAAATCAAGTTTCCTTTCCTGGTCACACTCTATGCCTGTTGAGGTAAAGTTTGGCCTTTTTGTCCCAATGTGAATCATTTTATACTTACCCAGTCTAGAAGGATCTTCTTGTAGCTCTTCATGATGTACCCAGTATTCAACATCCTAAATAATATATCTCCTGAGCCTTTGTCATTTCTTTTAGATAAGGGGGTGATGGGGGTTGCCCTCAGGGCTGTTCTGGAATGCCTAAACCCTAAACCCTAATCTAAGGGACAGCAACCCAACGTTCACCCTAGAGAAGAAGACTTGGCTTTTTATAAATAATTACTTGACTGAGCAAAGGTCCATCTAATCCAACATCCTGCTCCCAACGGATGTTCACCAGATGCTTCTGGCAAGGTACAAGCAAGGCACAAAGGCAACAACTCTCCACTATTTGTTTCCCCAATATCTGGTATAAATTACCTCTGAATGTAGAGCTTCAGCTGAGTTATTGTGGTTAATAGCTATTAATTGAACTGACCCTGAGGTAGAAGATTTAAACAAATAAGGATCTAACCCCAATCCTATCACTTCACCCGTTTCCCAGTGGTTTTTTTTCTGAAATGTTGCTGGCTAAGGATGCTTCTGAAGGCCCTCAAGAACTCAAAGGATATAGTTTCAGGCCTAGAGCTCTGTTCTAGTGAACTCTAGATGGCATTTGGATAAGTGGTGGAGCTTGAAGGAATAGGCCTTCCTATTTGGTAGCTTAGTTGAGATATGACCATTGTTGAAGTAATGCGTCTCTTGCCTGGGAGTCCTCCTAGGTCCCGCAGCACTCCAGTGCTTGGATTCTGCAATCTGTTGTCCGCTTCCCATACCCCAATGACTGGATGCACTAAATTATTGAGTTACATGAACAGGCCTGTGTGGATATTATCTTAATGTTAGAATGTGAAGTTTTTCCTCTCAAGATCAATGCAGTTTCAAGATCAGGAAATGGCATTTTTTATTTGGTTGCACATGGCTTTTCATTCTGGTAGGATTTTCAAGAAACAAATTTCAGAGCCACAACTGGAGAGAAGATTTTTAGATTTCTCCTTTTGGGCCATTTTTCTGAATTCTTCTACATTTTAGATCTGCTTACCATAATAAAATTCAATAATAATTTTGGTGTCCAAACAAAAAATGTGAAAACCCTTTGAAACGCTGGGGTTTTTGCCTTCAGACTCTTCAGCTAATGGTTACTGATGGATCTATTTCCAGCTGAATTTACAAAATACATAGACAGAAGCATTAGGTTACTTTTACAGGGTACCCACAGGATCCCAGAACCAACAAAGCATCACTGCCATGTTGATTCTTCAGTCTGTGTACAAACTGTGTATTAAATGGAAAATGTACCAGTTCCCATTCTGGCACACAGCTGTAAATGCACATGGAGAGAAAGCAGTATATAAGAGGGACATGTCCGGCATTGCTCCAAAAAATAACTTTGACAGCAAGAAGGCATATGCCCTCTAGATCCGCTTAAGCTTAGAAAAGATGGAATCTGTTAGTAAAAGTGTTCACTACCCAGCAAGGAGCAATGAGAACAGAGTCTCAGAAGCAAGCTTAACCCAGATCCCTTATGGGGCTAAGGGAGGACCACCAGATCTGCTCTGACCAAGTGGTATAAAGAGGCTTCCTAAGATTGTGGCTAGTCTCCGCTCATTTCTTCATCTGGTCACCTAATGTTCTGAGGCTGAACATCTCTTAGGACACCAGTTCAAGACCCATTGTGAGCTTCACTCCTGACACTACATAAAAGTGCATCAGTGTAATTAGCACCATAGTATTTGTTTATATTCACAATATTGAATCTCTTCTCAGTCAGCACCTTCAATCATCTTCTTCCAGTTTCAGCATTGGCACTCATCTGCCCTTGTTTTGGAAAATCAGAGCACCTCTGAACATGCCATTTTAAGAGCATAATGTTACCTGGCAGTTCTGGATTCTTCACTGTGCTAAGCAAACTGTCTAGTATAAGCAGAAAAATGGTGTGCCTGTTTATTGGATGTATCCTCTAATAGAGGATTTTGTTCTCCATCTTGCTGCACTGACCAGACTGCTGCTCTACCTTTATCTCATCTTGCAAGTCTGTATAACCACAGTGTCCTTTAGTCAGCTTACTCAGCTAAATGTTTTCTGGGTCAGCCAGTAGCAATATTATTGTATTGAGAAATAATCCAGTTTAACTGGAGCCCATTAATTTCAATGGGCTGAGACTCCGGAGAACATCCAATGTATATCTTTTCTAATGCTTCATGTTCAGATATAACGAAAGTCAGCTGGGCCTGGATTGCTCTACAAAGTCTTTACAGTTCAGAACACGAGGAGCACTCCCTATCACATGAACAAGAGCAACAGACCAGCCATGTTCTTGGTGGTGGAAAGTGCTGTCAAGTTGCAGTTGCCTTATGGGGACCCCCATAGGTTTTTCAAGGCAAGAGATGTTCAAAGGTGGTTTGCCATTGCCTGCCTTTGTGTAATGACCCTGGACTTCCTTGGTGATCTCCCATCCAAATACTAATCAGGGCCTGACCCTCCTTAGCTTCTGAGATCTGATGAGATCTGGCTAGCCTGGGCCATCCAGGTCAGGGCAGCCATGTTCTTAACTGCATTGAATTAACTTCTGAGAATGAAGAACAGAACAGGCTTTGCTAAATTTCAGCTACCTGGATATTTTACATATCTACAAGAGTTCATATGTAGAGGTCACAGAAAAGATGGTAGAAAAGGTTGGAAAATGTGGCTTGGCATGGCCCCCCAACTCTTTCATCTGCTTCAAACTACCAATTACCTACATATAAGAGGCTTTAAAAAGAAGTCTGGTTATACATGTCTATGTTTTTCTAATTTAAAAACAGCTTTACCTGCCTTTACAACAGAAAGCTATATGTTCCCCAACAGTGGCATGAAATCAATTATATAATCTATATCTTTTCTTTTTCTCAAGACGGAAAAAAAAATCTAGGTTTGTATAGTTTGTCATGCTGCAGGGTTCAAAAGGTTGCCTGAAAGGAAATTCCCTCTTCTATGGACACGTGAGAAAGGAACATGGCTGCCCTCCTCTACTGCATTTTGGAAATCATGTGCGAGTGTCAGCTGTTTGCGCTTTTGCATGTTCTTTGAGCAGGCCAGGATAGAAAATGTTTCCCAGACTTCCCCATCCTTCTCCTTAGAAGGGTTGGGCTCAGTGACCAAAGTTCACCATGAAATGGATTGGTGTATTCATGCTGCGTTTTGTATTTTAAAAAAAAAATCATATAAGCAGATTTCAAAGTGTCTCTGCTATTTCTACACAAATCAGTCTTCCACTCTTACAGTGAGCTAATTCTATAGACAGTCGCTACCAAGTTTTGACTAGAAAAATATTAAGGTTCACTGAGCCCAATTGGTTAAATTGGATTCTTTCCATTTTAAATTCAAGATGACATTGATCCTTTACCACTGTTCATTTGCTTTTGCACAACCAAAAAGGACAACTGAATTTGGGACACTGGTCATGATGAATATTTATTGATTTGTTTATGGCAGATAAAACACCTTTTATCACCACAAAGTGAAGACATTTCTGTTGGGACAAACAGGTATTTTAAATGAAAATCCACATAATGAGACAGAGACACCTGCTTGCTGCAACTGTAAATTAGTACTGTTGTCATTATTTTAAAATAAAGTGAGCCACGGGTTCCAGCTTTCTGAAACCTTAATAATCAGAAAGGTTCTTTTGGCTGTGGACTTGTGAAATGAAATCTTGCATCATTATGGATCAGGGTTAGAGCAAAGGATAATAGCAAATGTCTGATTTGCCGAATATGCATGCCATTTCTCTGTGCACATTAATCTTGTTCATTAGATGAATGGCAGCTTGATCCCTCTCAGCCAGCACAGAGAAGACAGCAGTCGTACACAATCCCATCATAAAGACAACTTCTAAGCAGCCTAACCACATAGAAAGTGGCTAGAGGAGATATAGTTTCATGGGATTGATGCAGATATTGATGGAACACTCCTGTGATGATTGGCGAACACCAGCACCAGGTATATGATTCCCCTTTTGCGTTGGCATTACTTATACCTGTGGAGCAGGCTGCCCTTTGGAATATACTTCACACAACCCGGGTTGCTGGGTATAGCAAAAGCCCTTGCCTCACCCTGTCCTATCACAATAAAAAAAGCAGCAATAGTGACGGGAGCACAGTGGTCTTTGTTTGATGGGAGATGCAATTTGAGCCCATTAAAACGTACATTTTCATAATAGCCCACTTTGTCTGTTTATGCATAAGCATTGAACTAAAAGCATGAGAAGCCACCGTTTATTTTTTAAAACGTTCATTTTTATTTCATTGGCCTATGTTAACTTTCTTCGCCAACACTTTTAGTAAATTCCCTTGCGGCATCCACTTAACTAATAATGTGTGTGTGATTTTGGAACCATCCTTTATTAATGTACTTTATTTGAAAATATGAGAAAGCCTGGCTGTGGGCCTTTCAGTGGGACAACTCAGTCCTGTGCTTACAATGAAATCTACGTTCCTGTGCATTGCTTAATCTGAACCATAATCCAAGAAGAGCAAAAGAATTACCTGCATGGTACAGCAGCAAGCAGAGAGTCACAAGAGGCTGTAAGTGGAACTTTGAATGGTTGGGAAGGGGAGAATCATTCAGAGAAATGTAAACAATGCATAATCACACACAGGCTCCTTTCTCACTCCTCTGCCTCCACTTCCCCATCCCACGAAGACCTTCTTCCAGGGTGCTGCCGCTTCTCTTCTGCCTGGCCTTCATTTACGCTATTTAGCAGCTCCAACAACAAGCTGCCTTTGCTGCAGTTGATGGAATCCTGGGGATCACAGGGGAGAGGGTAGTCTGGGCTCTCCAAACCCAGGTACCGCTTCCCTGGATGTTGTCGTTTCTCCAAGTCCTGCTCACTGCCATCTAGCCCAGCCTCCCAGCTTTTCTTGCCAGGCTGTTGCTGTTTGCTATAAGCCAGATATCTCTTGCCCGGATGTTGCCTTTTGGATAATTCATTCAGATAGGCCAGCTGGTTGCTAGGGATCTCGGGGTACAGGTCCCAAAGGGCCCTTCTGCCGGGATGCTGCCTCTTCTGCAGTTCTAAGTAGCGATCAAATTCATCGTCGTCTTCTCTTTTCCCAGGGTGTTGTCGCTTCAGAGTTTCTCCATAGAAACTGTCACTCACATCTTCCCTTTTCCCAGGGTGCTGCCTCTTGTCTAAATCATTCAAAGATCTCTTTCCAGGGTGCTGTCTTTTTGAAATCCAGTTCAGCTGAGAAGCACTTGGCTCTGCCCAAGAAAATTTCCAGCATTAACCTGAGAAATAACATTATTTCTTCTTACAGTTATTATACAATTAAGTTCAAGGAGGATCTCAAATGTTAGGCAGTAGGTTTGTTTAAAGGCTCCTTGGATAAGTTTGGTTTCTGCAGCAAAAACCGCCGTAGCTGCCACTTGGGAAAAGGACATATTGCCATCTAACAATGACTGGTTTAATCTTGTATTGCAAATTGCCTTGATGACAAAGTTGACATACTATCAGAGATCCATAAGGAATAACTAGCAGAATTCAGACAAATGTATTAAACAATGGACCTAATGCTTTTGTCCCTTTGATATGATGTTTCACTTAACTTCTGACCCACTGGCCCACTGGATATGCACTTCTGACCCACTGGACCATCTGACCGATTGGATATGCTCCTACCAGCACCCATCTGCAGGTCCAGTCCCCCAAGGACCACTCAAACTCTGGCTCATGAGAATAAATGAGTAGACAGATGTGTGTAGAATTTCTCAGACTGCACATTAACACAGAGATGATGACAAGCCAGCCATATACAGTGCAGATTGCACAGACTCTGTGTGTGTGTGTGTGTTAGATGCTATCGTGTCACTTCTGACTTATGGCGACTCTATGAATTAACGACCTCTAAAACATCCTATCATTAACAAACTTGTTCAGATCTTGCAAACTGGAGGACCTGGCTTCCTTTACTGAGTCAAGTCATCTTATTTTGGGTCTTCTTCTCTTCCTACTGCCTTCCACCTTTCCTAGCATTACTATCTTTTCCAGTAAGTCTTGTCTTCTCATGAGATGACCAAAGTACAATAGCCTCAGTTTCATTATTTTAGCTTCTTGGGAGAACTTAGGCTTGATTTGATCTAGAAGCCACTTATTTGTTTTTTTTGGCTGTCCATGGTATCCATAAAATACTTCTCCATCACCACATGTGGGTCTACAATAGCTGTTAAACAGACATATTTGAAGTCCTAGTATAGGTGTAGCCTTAATAACTCAGGGGTGGGTCATCGCAACACATTATTTCATATGCAAAAGGCACCAGTTTTCTCTCGTCAGGTTAGTGGATGTTAAACCTCTTTCTGAGGTTGGAACAGATAATATTGTTCCAGGTGGAAGCTTAAGTTCTTAAAGCTTTCACACAAATTAACCATTATCATTTTAATTACTGTATGCACCTATTGCAAGTTGCAGTGAACAAGATGGCCCCATTTCTCTCAGATGAAATTAATAGGAAATGGATGTAGAACTATCCATAAAGAATGAATTATCCCATGACATCAGCCAGTGATCAAGAAAAAAAATGTCCTAACATCTGTAGGTCATCCCCTAAAATCTTGAGAGCCTTTATATGTACATTAGAAAGACGCAAAAGTCTAAATAAATAAATAAACTCAGGAAATGAACTTCAATTACAAGAATATAACAGAAGACCCCAGATTCTCACTTACCTTTGTTGGTGTCCTCTTCGTCATCTTCAACTTTCTTAAGAATAGACCTCAAGATGATGTTTTCTGCCCTTTGGAACATATCGTCCAAATGACTCTTTTCTTCATTCTCACCATCTTCTGGAAATGGCTGCCCCAAGTTGACACAAACACTGGTGAAAGCCAGAGAGAATAACAGAAGAAACAGTTGCGCTGATGGCATTGTGGGACTGAAGGTCCTGTGAAGAAAAACAGAGTGGCAGGGAATGAAACAAATATCATAATGAATGCAATCTTCATAATCATTCAGAAAGATGTGTAATATGGCCAGGAGCCATATTTCTTCTGCCACTATCCCATTCAGCTATAGTTGCCCATGGAAATGAGTGCTTGTTCCTTTTAATTTTCTGGACTCTCTTTTGGTTTGCATGAGGCTCTTCAGATGAATAATGTTATTTTCCATTGACTGAAGCACTGGCACTGGTATATGCCAATAAATGTTAATGTTCCTTAAAAGTCCTCGTTTTATTATGATAATATATTTTTAAACATAGCAGTGCATAGCAGTGACCTGAAGGCATTCAGTGCCTGAAATTTAAAGCTATATAACTTCTTGAAAATTGGAGGTTGGGTTTGTTTCATACCATACGTATTGTGGTTAAATTACATACATTTTTAAGATGGATAGTATCTGGATAATAATTATGGCTTGAAGAAAATTTATCCAGTACTTTGAAGGTTGCTTTGTACTGGCATAGCTGTGTTGTAGCTCTTATTAAAGCCAAATAATCTTTCTTTCTAAACTTTCTATTTCATCAGTACTTTATAATATAAAAGATGAGAAAATCATAACTGATCCCCCCCACTGCTTATTCATAGAGAACTGAAAGCAAGAGGATTGTTCATCTTTATAAACTCAGTACAAATATAAGATTTTATATTTGTTCTTTATCTTCCAGTTTAAGGACTTCATTTGTTGCTTTTTACTAAATAGTTTCTAACATCCTCAAATCCAAATTAAGCATTTCAAGAAATAGCATGTTTATTAAAACTTTTATTAAGCAACTGTTCTCTTATATTTTGGCTAATTACAAAAAAGTGCAAACATTTGGGTTTTCTGAAGACAATGACATTATATTTTCCAATGTAATTCCAACTTTTTTTTGTTTCTGATCTGATATCTAGCAAACCAGTAATTGTAATTTCAAGACATTTATTTTCTGAGATATTATACTGAGTGAAAATTATAATTCACTTTTTGATACAATTAAATGCATTCTTTAAGAAAAGAAATGTACGCATTCTGACTAAAAGTTTTACAAAGCAAGAAGTCATTAAGAACAGGCTTTTCCTCTCAGTAAATAGCATGATTTTATAAGCACCAAGAACATCATGAAATAACAGCTGGACATTAGCATACAGATGTCGCTCGGCTGTGCTCTTCCTAAGAAGAGGGAACTTCAACCCAGGCAGCCTGACAATGAAATCAAAATGGGAATTACCTTCTGTACAGGAGCGTCAGTCCTTAGCTGGGTTTTGTAAAGAGTTCTTCCAGCTCACTTTGCTTCTGCAGCTGTTTACACGTCTGAGCTGCTAAGTTGCTCTCCTCTGTAGAATCACAGTAGATATCCAACAGAACTGCTGCTGAGTTCTCTTTTGAGGATCAGTTCTTCCCTTCTTATAGAGTGCTGTCTCTGGACCCATTATGCAAATATCATGAGGTAATGTAGGTGATGTGTTGCTCCTCTTCCCTCCCCCTTCATTGATGTCAGTGATCTGAATTTTGCGCACATATTAAAATTCTGACAGTTGTTGGTTGACATCACAATGCTGGAGGATGCTGTTTTTTTTGTTTTTGTTTCAGTAACTAGCAAAAAATCAGAAAGAGTCTGGTTCCTTTCTTAGGGGGGAAAGGCTCACAAACTGCTACTTAAACAACAATTACACAACGAGGCAGCATGGGAGTAAATCTGGAAAGAATTAAGCAGCATAAATGGTATAGCTTTACACCTGCTTTATTACTGTTTTATTTGTTGCAATCTCATAGCTACATGATTGATTGGTTGACCGTAGAAGTACACCCCAGGATACAGTTATGTGATGCCCCAAATCCAAATCTGGAATTTTACAAAAGAAAAAAACCTGAACAACTACAGCAAAGCGCCAAATGGGTGTTCCCTAGGGTTGCCAACTACTGGGGGGCAGAATGACAATAATAATAATGATAATAATAATAATAATAATAATTATATAGCTCCCTTCAGGATGACTTAAAACCCACTCAGAGCGGTTTACAAAGTAGTCATTATTATCCCCACAACAAAACACCCTATGAGGTGGGTGGGGCTGAGAGAGCTCTGGAAGAGCTGTGCCTGACCCAAGGTCACCAAGATGCCTTCAAGCAGAGGAGTGGGGAATCAAACCCGGTTCTCTAGATTAGAGTCCTGCGCCCTTAATCACTACACCAAACGACAGCATTGATGCTTTGATGTGGCTCACAGACTCCACATCACTCTAGGAATTTCCCCAATCTCTATAGCAAAGTTCCTAGAGTATCATGAGTGCCGTGATGTCATGGCATGGGCACCATTGGTTGCTCCTCCGTTTTTTATCCCGTTGCTCCATTGAACAAATGTGGGGGATGCAGCATGGGATTGGAGGTAGGCAGGCAACTGGTAAACCTAGGTTCAGGAAATATTTCTTAAGGTCTATTGACAACCCTAATGAAGTTCCTGGATTATCTATATATACACATACGCAAAACTACAAAGAGCAGGGGGAAAGGGCATTATTACAAAAAGAGGTCATAAAATCAAAACATTCTTTCCCAGGACATATGTCCATTAACATTTAGGTTGCAGAGTTGGAATTTATATGGAGATTTTTTGACTGGATCTTGTTTTCACCTGTCTCTGCAATGGAATGTCACACAAAATGTGACATGTGGCACAAGACGTTTCAATGTTTTGGATATGTTACAGCTATCCCTCTAGAATTTGTCACATAGAGACATTCTTCACATTCTTAAAGGCCTTTGATTTAACATGATTTCACATGTTGTCAGACTGGCATTAAAAACAAAACACCTGGAGTTTGTCCCCTCCAGCTTCAAAGAACAATTATAAGATTCTATTTGAGTGAAAATATTATTTTTGTTTGTTTTCATTGGTCAGTTAAAGATCAAGTCATAGTACTACAAGCCTGACAATGAAATCCTAAGCAGAGTTACTCCAGTCTAAGCCCATTGAAATTGTTGAGTAGCCTAAGAAGTCTGGGTTTAGTCAGTGCTTGAATGTAAAACTTCCTGGAAATGCCACATATATATATACTTGAGTTCCACGAGAGAAAGGAGGGAGAAAAACCACTGTTTTTAAAATTTATGTTGGGAGGTAGGAAAGGAATGATCACTACTTTGAAATTAGTTCAAGATAGAAATCAAATACCAAGTCTTTTAATTTTTTTTAATGTTACTGTGTTTTTAAAACAATGCTGGTGGGTATTGCAGCAGTTACTACTTCAGAAGACACGGCCCATATCACCTTTGAAAGATAGTTACTGAAGCAACATGATGGTGTACATTTTTTATTCCTGTTCTTTCTACATAGGTGACAACTCCACGTAGGCAAAATGTCACATATAAAGCAACCCTAATTTGCTCACATTTTCATAAATGTCATTGGCACAGGAGGTTACTAATGGTTGGGTTAGAATTTGTCTACTGAGCTTTCTCTAGAACATTCTGCTTCCCTGTTTTCAGTCTTTGGTGATCATAGAATTGTTCCCTACAACCTGAGACACAACTCTAAAACAGCACAGGGGGGGGGGAAGAATCACAAAATATCATGCACTGTAATTCAGGCACTTAAATATAATTACTACATTAAGAAACCCCAAATCCAAAATATGGATTTTTTTTTAAAAAAAGTGAGTGTAAAGGACCTCCCCCTGCCCATCTGCTCCTGAGCCACCTAAAAAGCTGCTTCTGAAATGCTGAGAATGGGGCTGCAGCAGCTGCAGCTTGAGGGGGAATCCACAGAAATTAGAAGGAGGGGCACCACTTGAAGTTTTTTTAAATAAAAAAAATAGGTGAGTTCCACTAATTCAGGTTCCCCAATGAGTTGACCATGGGCACCATGGCGCTCACAGTCACTTCCCTAGGAAAATAGGCAGGGCCGTTGTGAAGGAAATTGCCACCTGGACCTTTCCCACAGCTCATTGGAGAAGTAGCCATTATTCTGTAAACAGGACACACAGATCAGTTGTAAGGCAAGGGGGGGCAAAGAACACCAGAGCAGGAATGGCAGTATCTGTATCAACTGTCTGGTAAGGAGGGAGTATGGGGCAGCAATGAGAGCACCCTGATCAGTCACCTGAACATAGCAAAGGAAGACAAGCATTTCTCCTCAAACCTGGGGCAGGTATTAAAGAGGAATAGTGTTTGACTTCCTGTTGGCTCCAGAGGAGGGAGGAGAGGGATACAGATGCCAGGGTAGGAAGTAAGGCAGAATGTCCCTGGCAGCTACCGGGAGCAGCAAACACCAGTCAAGCATTTTTACAGTGTACTCCTTGCCCCACCTTTGAGGAGGAACTTGACTTCGTGCTGCACCTGGATGGCTGCCAGGGGCAGGTGGAGAAGGAGAACCAAGAGATGGATGGCAAGGACAGTAAGACATCGTAAGTTAGTACTCCTTGCTGCCCCTTGGGCTGCTTGTGTGTGCATTTTATCCCCTCCCTGGCTGTTGCTATCTTCTCTTTATGTGTGTGTGTTTATCCTCCCTTTCCCCACTGGTCATCTTCTTCTGTGTGCATTTATATCCCCCATCCTTATTCCTCTTGTTTGTGTACTTGGCTCTGCCTCCTGTGGCAACCATTTTATAGTGGTGCTTGCCACCTTGCCTCAAAATTCCAAAGGATCCCATAGGCTAAAAAATGTTGGGAATCCCTAACAACAACAACATTTGATTTATATACCGCCCTTCAGGACAACTTAACACCCACTCAGAGCGGTTTACAAAGTATGTCATTATTATCCCCACAACAAAACCCCCTATGAGGTGGGTAGGGCTGAGAGAACTCCAAGAAGCTGTGACTGACCCAAAGTCACCCAGCTGGCTTCAAATGGAGGAGTGGGGAATCAAAACCTGGTTCTCCAGATTAGAGTCCCACACTCTTAACCACTACACTAAACTGGCTCTCAGCTATCTAACAGTGAAATCCTAAACAAAGTTACTCCAGTCTAAGCCCCTTGAAATCAATGAGCTTCAACTGGAGTAACTCTTCTTAGGATTACACTGTACATGTACAGGAAGTGGTGGGACATCTGGGGCAGCTGGAATACTCTTAAATAACTTGCTGTGCTTTGTTGCTGCAACATCTTGTCACGAGGGCAGCGGGGATGGGGAGGTTGCCTGCCTGTGGCCTTCAAATGTCCTGGAGTAAAGGACTTTGAATCTTTTTTAAAAACATGAGTACAACTTAGAATGATATCTTGGGTGGAATTATGAAAAAAGACAGGGGGAAACAGCAACAGTTTTTAATCTTTATTGAACACATAAAATGACAGAGAAAAAGCAAGGGAAAGTAGGCAGATGGAAAAGGCTACATAATATACTAAATTTGAGCAATATATTAAGCTACAAGTAACTGGGTGGAATATAAAATCACACAAGCATTTGGGGAATAAGAAATCAGCAAGTAAATCAAAAGATTCCTGGTGGAAGCTGTTCTTCTTATGCTAGCTGTATCGTCCCACAGCTAGTCCCAGAATTAGAACCCTCCCTGGAGTTATGAGCAAACGTCCCTGGAGAAAGAGGAGGTTGGAGGAGGGAGGGAGTAGTGAAGGTTTTCTTCAAGCAGGAGTCAGAGGGTGAGGTTTGATGCAGAAAGTAGAGAGGCTGGGCTTGGATGAGGAGAATGGAGGGGGGAAGGAGCTGATTGAAGAAGTAAGGCAGAAAGTTCCATAAAGTTGCCTGTTCCTGCAGTGATAGCATCAATCTAATTTTCAACATGGCTAAATCTGTGGATACTTAAAACCAGAGACTGGAGCCATGAATAGAGAAAGCAGATGTTTCGATTCGGTTTCGTTTTCCCGGCCATGTCGGACGCTCCTCCCCGCAGGTCCAGGAGGAAGCGGCCGAGCAGCCTGACCGGGTGGTTGACCTGTGAGGGTTAACCCCCAGGACTCCCAGGTAGGGGGTCAGGGTCCAGAGCACTGCGGGAAGAGCCCCCTGAAGTCGATCCAGGGGGTAAATAGCCCGTCTGCTCCTATAGAGGCCGGCAGACTTGCGCAGCACATTGCGTGCTGCCGGGCCATGGAGAACGGCAACAAGCAGATTTAAGGTGAAAAGCCTGTAAGTAAGCAGATCCCTTCTGTTACTTTAAGCGTATGCGAAGGATTGGTGGGAGTTGAAGCTTAAGAAGGTTCAGATATCTTCCCCTTCATTGAGTTTTGGAACTTAGTTGGTGGACTCCCCCCCCCTAAGATGGCGACAAAAAAGCAGAGCCCTGCTGTGGGCAAATCAGTTTCAGCTGCATTGCAGGGGAAAGGAGAGACTCTTGAAGAGGTGGTTAAACGGACGGCAGCAGCTAGACTTTTGTATGCGCAAAAATGGAAAGTACAAGAAGTGCCAACTATTGAAGATTGGATTTACAAATTGCTGTACATGGCTGAAATGGACAAGATGACAAGAAAACTGAGAGATCTGGACTCAGGGCAGTTTAACACAGACTGGGAGAAGCTGAAACAATACCTGGAGAAGAAATGGGAGGTGGGAGGAAAACTGTGGCAGTTTGAGAACTACTGAAGTACAATAAAATGTAGAGGGGGGTGACTTTACCGGGGGGAGAAGAGATAAATTTGAATTTATAAGCAGTTAGATTAATAGATTGACATATATATAGATATATATAGGTTAATAAACAGAATATCGATAGAAAGTAATTAACTATAAGGATTAAATATAAGGATTGATTAACCAACAATATTTTCTTTCTTTGGTAAGATTTGTACAATGCACCAAACTGAATGTCTGAAGGTATAGATGAGTCAAATTGATTGACTATGTGATGAGAGTTATATAGAATTATTATAAAAAGATAGAATGAGTAATATATAGAGAATAAGTCAAATTGTTTGATTTAAATGAATGTATGATTTACATGGTTTATGATATATAGAAATATTTGAAATTGGAAAATGGGATAAATTGTTTATCTAAGATGGACACAAAGACTTACAGTTTGGGTATATAATATTAAAAATAGTTAAGGATGTACTGCTTAGAATAATGGAGAATATACATTTGTTTTAGATAGAGGAATCTAATAGAAGTAAGGGAAAAGGGACAAAGGGTTGGAAAGCGGTTGGAAGTCAACAAAAGGGGGGGAAAGGGAGGGGGTTAGAAATGGAAAATTGGGGAAAATTGAATGTAAATGTAAAAATAATGGATTCTAACCCAATAAAATTTTTTTCAAAAAAAAAAAAAAGAGGTGGTTAAACGGTCAGTCGTTGAAGCTATGAAGCCCTTTGTTGATAGGCTAAATGAAATCGGACAAAGGGTTGGTTCAGTTGAAAATGAAGTGAAAACCACTAAAGATGTAGTGCTCGAGGCAGAGAAATTTGCTTGTGAAAATGCAACACTCATGAGAGCTACAAACAAAGAAGTAAAGCTTTTGGAGAATCAGTTGATAGGACTACAAGTGGATCGTGCTCAGACGGCATTGCGTTTACAGAATGTGAAGGAGGAGGAAAGTGAAAATTTAAAGGATCTGGTGTCGGAACTTTTGGCGTCATTCGCAAAGGCAACTAAAGAAGAGTTAAAAAGCGATATTCTGGAAGTCTGTCGGACATCTTCAAAATATGCAACAAAGCGTCAGCTGCCTCGCGAGATTATTATTGACTTTTCATCTAAGAAGACTCGGGACACCATTTTATATAATTCGACTAACGTGGACTTGGACTTTCTTGGCAACAAGGTTAAGATATTGAAAGACGTTCCATTTTTAGCTCGGAAAAGAAGATTCAAATACAAAAGGTTTGCAGGTCTTCTGAGAAAGTGTGATATAAAATACAAATGGTTATTTTCGTAAGGCATCTGGTTTAGATATAAAGACCAAGCCTACAAGATAATATCGGAAGTACAGCTGAGGGATTTTGTGCTTAAACATCAAGAGTTCGAGCAAGAAGAAGATCCAGAATATGAAGGGGGGAGTGGGGAGGAGGGAGTGAGCGCAGCTATTGTAGCTGTTCAAAGAGAACTGAGACCGAGACGCAGGGGCGGGGGAAGAAGACCTGATCCTGACTGTAGTTTGTATTTTATAAGATCTACCAATCTAATAGCATATTAGAAAGTTTAACTTTTAAATAATTGTATTATGAAGGGAATTCAATACTTGTAGTTGTAGTCTGTGTTCTTGTGTTGTTTTTTCCCTCCCCCCTTGTTTCCTTTCTCCTTTTTTTGTTTGTAGTTTTGATGTTAGTAATTAAAATAAAAATAAAAAAAAAAGAGAGAAAGCAGATGTTTCTACAAACTTGAGAAAAAGCCCTAGGCTTGCAGAACAACCTGAAATCAAACAAAAAATGCCTGTGAACTTTTGCCTGACAGCCAGCTTGGCTTTTCTCCCACCATAGGAAACAATGGAGAGTGGCTGGGAGCACCTTGTTCAGGGGCCCATAGAACTGGACCTTGGGGTCCCATCTACTGAAACTTGGGGGGATCTTAATGGACAGTCAGGAGTAGGTTCCCTGCAAATTTGGTGGAGTTTGCTTGAAAAATGCCCCCCCCCCGCCCGCCATCTGGATAGTTTTTCCATTAGGGAAAATAGCTGGATAAATCTGGGATTTTCTAATCTTACTTAACTGGATTAGAGAATCTTACCCAGATTTCAAGAATACTTTTTTTTTTAGTATCCCTGAAACCCAGATGTGGATCAACCAAATTTTGGGGAGTCCACATCCCTAACCATTTATTCTCAGCCTGAAGTCCAAGGAGTTTAGTGCTTCAGGGTGACATGTTTAGGAGCCAATGCCCCTTTTGTGTTGAACTAGGAATCCTGCATTTCCCACCATAACAGGGCAAATGTCATTGGCTGCAAATTTAGGTCTCTCCTGCTACTGACTCAAGGTGATCGAATACTTCTTGCTCTTGGTGTTTTGTTTTTTTCCCAAATCTGTCCTGTGATTGGAGAATTGTTGGGAATTAAGAGGAATTATTAGGATCTGAGCTGTCATTGGAAGATTTGAATTTTTCTTTGTGAAAGATGCTAATGTGACATGGGTTGGGAGGGCATATATGACTAATACCTTGCAAGAATGAGTTAGGAGATGAGTAGATAGTCTTGAGCATGTATTTGATTCCAGAGGAGTCTGCAAGGGAGATCCTCGATTGGTCTGGGAAGGCCGTCAGTTATGAGCAGAAAGTTGATGAGCCTTAATGAGCTCATATCACCTGAGGATACCACCTGAGGTTATGGACTCTAAACGCAGGCCTCCCACTCATGGGGCTGCAGGGAGTATCAGTCCCTAGAGCCGCTCTTGTTCAGCCACTACAGCCCCTGCTACTGGGCTGGACAGCTCCTCACATGCTCCTTTTGAGCCTAGCCAGATGGCTCCTCTGAGCCTTTAGCAGTTCTCAGCATGTTGCTTTTGTGAACCAATTCTTTACTGCATTCGTATGGACGTACCTATTTAAAATGACTGCTTCATTTTCAATCTTGCGTTTGTGTGAGCCTGCTAGGGTATCCATCTATTACGTTTTTATCTTACCTTTCCTACCAGGAACTCAGGACACCATGCATGGTTCTCCACTTCTCTATTTTATACTCACAACAACCCTGCCAGGTAGGTAAGGCAGAAATACTGGTCTTGGGTCACCTGATTAATTTTATGGCTAAACAGGCATTTGAACTTGGGCATCCCTAGTCCTGGCTTGACCTCCTAACCACTACACCACACTGACCAGCTGTTCCTAAGAGTATTGATGTAAAGCTGTCATTGTAGAAAACTCCTTTTTTAATGTGAACACATTTTGGTCTTTTAAATGGGTTTCAAATTTTCTGTCTCTCTCTCTTTAAGCTCTGGAGACTCAAAGGATAATGAAAATACAAGCATAATGGCTTCACGGCTTTATAAGGATACTGTCATCTTTAATCTAGGAATCTGTCACTACTGCTTACTACATTAGACATCAGGACCCTAGATCCTCAGGGTCCATGATGCTAGAAAATTAGATTCAGGCATCTGTGAGCAAGTTTACTCTGGTGAAGCACTAATAAGAAAGAAGAGAGCACCACTGAAGCGAAAGGGATGTTGACACAGAATACATTCCAGTGACAACAGATTCTTTAGAATTGGAGACTGGAGCTTTACAAGCAATTTTCAAAATGTGCTATAGACGTAAAAGATTTCTAGAGAGCTGCTTGTTGAAGTGCAGTGAGCTGATAAGAAAGAACAATCCACGCAATAATAAAGGACGAACATTTTCCAAAGGGAGCCGTTCCGCTGATTGCAAATGTAAGACCATAAGAGAGAAACTGCTGAGGATGGGATACTGGACCAAGAACATGACGTTTCTGAACAAGAGATGCACGGGACGTGGAGACAGGCCCAGACCCTTTACAGAGCTAGTGGGTGTTCTCTTGCTTATTTATTTAAAATATCTGAATCCCAATTAACAAAGAACTTTCAGACCAAGAATGGGCAGCCATGCTGGGTGTCATGGGCCGGGCCGGGCCATGACACTGGGCCTCAGAAAAATGCTGAAAACAGCTGTATCATTCCTTTTATTAGAATCAACTAAAATATCACTAAACAGCTTTTGCGTTTCCCAGAATACTTCTCCAGACCGGAAGGCCTTTTCTGCACAGGGCTTTTCATTGGTCCTGGCCCCGTACAGTTTTGATTGATCTCCTGAGTTCTGCATGCACTTAGGGTTGCCAGCTTTGGTTTGGGTAATTCCTGGAGATTTGGGAGGTTGAGTCTATAGAGGATGGGGTTTGGGGAGGGGCCTCATCAGGGTATAATGCCATAGAATTCACCATTCAAAGCAGCCATTTTCTCCAGGGGAACTGATCTCTGTGACCTGGAAATCCATTGTAGTTCCAGGAGATCTCCAGCTACTACCTGGAGGAGGTTAGCAACCCAACACACAGTCTAGTCAGTCTTCAAATTGCTTCCCATAGTCTTTCAAGTTCTGCATGGAGAAAGGCTGCATATGCTGCAGAAATGCTCTTTCCTTGGCTTTTCTCCCTGTGCACATAACCCAATTTTTTTTTACAGTGAAGTTAAAAGAATGCTTTTTTGAAGTGCAGAATGTTTTCTTTAGTGTAAGCCGCACCCTGCCTTTCACCCTCTCCTTTATTCCCCTGTCCTGATTGGTAGAACAGCAATGTGCAACCACCCCCTCCCCCTTTCTTCCCCCACCACTCTCAGCCCTCACCCTTCAAAGAAAGTTAGCATTTGTTATTTGTTGTGTGTGCATGCTAGCCTTGGCAGTTAATCTTGAAAGTAAATCGTCTTCTCATCAGCACAAGCTATCAGGATGATATTTCGTCCAGGAACCTCTGAGATTTCTTTAGAACAGTTTTTTTCCCTTTTTATTTTCTTTTTAAACAACAACATTGCAATATTGTTTAATTTTTTTAAGACTTCCAACTTGGGAAACATCTGCTTAATATTTGGAAGTTTTCCTCCAGAATGCCTCAGCCAACCAACACACCAATGAAACCACTGATGTTAGAAAGACCGCAGCAAGACCGGGCATTTTTCTAAGTACAGAAGTAAAAACTAGATGCCGCTTTGGTTCAACATCCTCAAATGTGGAATTTTAGAGGCCCAATGTAGATGTGATCTTCCTGGGCCAAATAGTCAGAAAACCAGCTATGAGTTAGCATGCAGAAGAGGCCAATGTTCAGTAGAAGGGGGGGAAAGAAGAGGGGAATCCTCAAAAATTGCTCTCTTTTAAAAATACATTTATGTCCTAATAAAAGGTATTGCATGATTGTTGGTTTTAAAGTAACCCAACTAGTGCATACCACAAAATCAACTACAAACATAGTAAAGCAATTTAAAGCGCCCAAATAAATTAAGACAAGAACATGCAGCTGCAACAACAATTTTGGTACCTCTGTAAACCCAGAGATTCTGAAAAATCTGTTCTCCAAAATGCATGACAAAGCCAAGGTGCCCTTTGTTTTAGGGGCAGCTTCTCTTCTCTCCCTGCATCATTGACTCTTTGCCACCTGGTTGGGTTTTGTTTTTTCTACTATTGGTTGTATTTGTGAGACCCCTAAATTGTAGTGATGTTTTTAGTTTTAATATATAATATTTATTGTTGTTTTTAATATTGTAAACAGCTGTGGGCCTCATTTGAGGGAGAGTCAGTATAAAAATCTAATAAATAAATAAATATGCATCTGATAACCTCACAGGAAATGTAAAAATTCAGAGTTGCAAATCTTCTGTTAATATGAATTTCCTTCCTTTTCAGACAGAATTTCCCACTTAGTAGGTATCGAGCAAAACAGTGTCGCTGAGCTACATGGAAATTATTTGGTAAACAATTTTGAAGCTGCTCAGATCTATGCCTCTGATGTTTTGCTTTAATATCCACATGTCTATCTTCTGCACCTAAATTTCTGTTGAGAACTCCATTCTTGATCTCCTTTATCTATTATGGCTACCAGCAGTCTAAACTGATGAGAATGAGACCTGTCATTCAATTCTTTTATAAACATATACCATATATTATTGAAGAAGCTAACAACACCCATTTTGTATGCATAATAACAGAATCATCATATAATCCCCAAAAGGGGATCTCCGGCTTTCAGTGTATATGCACACACTGAATTTCCCACTGACTTCTTTTTACTGAAGTTATTTGTACCAGTACGAAGTATGGGGATAAATGCTTCCAAATTGGAAGAAAACAGTATGGTTGGAGGATATGAGATACAGCAACTTTGTAGAAACTAATCACTTGGATCCCATGGACTATGACTTTCTGGCCTCCCCCCTCTATCCCAAAATGCCCACCAAAATGCTGTTGTGGGGAGCAGCTTCCTTGTTGAAAATTACACCCAGTAGACAATAGACATGGATGAAAACACTGTTTTCCAGATTAATCCAGATTATAAAATATATTTTTAAAATTGGTAACATAAATGGATTGCCCATTTCAACATGTATTAACCAGTCTGTTATTTCACACGAAGCACTGTATGCATAGTCAAGAAATGTATCCTCTTTCCTGTAATCTTATTTCTATCTATGTTCTTGAATTTATGAATAATTAATAGGCTGATTCTTCACCGAGGTAGAAAAAGTTGCCCCCGCTATGGAAGCAACAATGAGAGGGATAGAGGCAAGTGGGGACACACTGGTCACTGCTAGCACCACTCCTTCCCACTTCCTTCCTCATTATCACATTGGTGCAGAAGCAACAACTTGATAACCATCTTGCTCCTGCAGCCAGCAGCTGAGCCATATGTCTCACGGCTGATTTTTTAAAAGCCCTGTTAATGTTTTATAATAATAATAACATTCAATTTATATACCGCCTTTCAAGACAACTTAACACCACTCAGAGCAGTCTACAAAGTGTATTATTATTATCCCCAAGACAATCACCCTGTGAGGTGGGTGGGGCTGAGAGAGCTCTGGGGGAGCTGTGACTGACCCAAGGTTACCCAGCTGGTTTCAAGTTGAGGAGTAGGGAATCAAACCTGGTTTTCCATATCAGAGTCCCACTGCTCTTAACGACTACACCAAACTGGCTCTCCATTTGTTTTAACATTTGCTGCCTTGGAGACCCTGAATGTGTTTGCAATATCTGGTGTACTGCAGCAGCAAGAAGGGAAGATGAGCCTTCTATGCAGGGGGCAGCAAGGATCACTTAGTTAGGACAGTGAGAGCAGCATCTCTCTTGTTTCCTGGGGGTCATTTCCTTGTCTTGTCTCCTATTGGGCTAAACAGGGCAATAGCCTGCTTCTTCTATCTCCTGCTTTATTCATTCTCTCTACATGATGTAGTCAGATAGCAAGGACTCTATTCCTATCTCTCTTCTTCACTCTCAAGTATGTATTTCTCAAATAAACTTTTTGCCTCTTTAATCAGCACAGTGTAACTTCTCCACTTTACTTGCACACTGCCAACAGAATGGGGTGGAAAGGGGGCATCGAAATTTTTTAAATACATAAAATAAATAAAAACACTAGTTAAAATAGAATTTTTAAAAATAAATACGTAAATAATAACGTTAATGAAAATAGTTACTCTATCTTTTAATTCTTAGGTGGCGGGGGGATGCTGGAAAAGAATTCTTTCTTACTCAGTACTTTTCTAATCTAAATGTGTAGGGTAATGTGTGTAAAACAGTAGCCTGCATGTGTAAATGGACCTTGCAAACACCCTCTGCATCTGTATTGTGCTTTGTGGAGATGAATCTGCCCTAATCAGAGTAGTTGGAAGAAGGAATTGTATATACAGCAGCATAAAGAGCAGGTTACATTGCATGTGTATTATTCTTTTCTCCTTCGTCTCCCCAGCATTGCAGACCTACAGAACTGGTTACTGTGGACCCAAGAGTTCTGGGCTCCAACCAAGAAATAACTGGAGACCTGATCACTCCCTGCGTATCACTCCCACAAGAAGGGCAGATACACAGGAAGGGGAGAAACAGAAGGATTGATTACAGTCGACTGTTCTGGTGATGCCTGACTTCTAGGCAAGCAGCAGATTTGCTAGTTGCTTCCTGTGGATGCCTCTACCTGATGCCAGAAAAGCGACAGCAAGGAATAATCAAATCATGCATTGAAAGCTTGCATACGATTATGTGATGGAGTCTAAACAGTGATGCCTCTTTTTGTGTCAAGGCAACACAGTGGACTTTGAGAAAAGTACTTTTAGAGAACTCCAAATGAAAGTGGGTATCAGAAAATAGAAGTCATCAAGGTGCTGCATTTCTGTAAAAAGGCCTTTAAAGAGGGCAAGATAGGACCATCAAGTTGTTAGCGATTTGACTGCAGATTTCCAAAAAGGTTTGCTTGATAAGTTAATGAAGTCAAGTGTGTCTTCCAAATTAAAACGCTGAAGATTTTTTGCCATATGTTAGCAGGCTTCAGTAATTTTGAATAGATTAATAATTTCACCTTATTCTAATTCTGCTTTTCATTTGTGACCAACATTTTAATCTTATAAAGTCCCTTTTTTAAAAAAAAGTAACACTCTCAAAGGAATGGTCAGCTGTGACAATTTTTCTGTTGGAACTTCATAAGCAAATTTGCTCGGTGCTAATCTTCAGTTGATCAAAATATAGGGTGTTTCCACACGCTCTTAAAGGGACATCCTACTCACCAAATGCTGGCAGCTTTCCCCCAGGAATCCACACGGCTCCATTTGCAAAACAGCTGTGGGCCGTTTGGCTTCCATGTTTTTGGTGCCTTTTTTGGGAGCACAGAAAGTGCATTCCCAGAAAAGGCACTGAAAACATGGAAGACAGATGGAAACCAAATGGCCCGTGGCTGCTTTGCAAATGGAGCCGTGTGGATTCCTGGGGGAAAGCTGCCAGCGTTTGGTGAGTGGGCCATCCCTTTAAGAGCATGAAGAAATAATCATATTCTTCTGAAGTCAAAAGAAACAAAGATGTATATTATGTGGTCAAAAGCCTCTTTTTCTAATACATAAATTAAAGTGCTGTGATTTTCCACCCAGTAAAGCCAGCTGGAGCAGCTTTGAAGTGAGTTGTTCCATGCACTGGAGATCAGACCTGGTGATTCCTGGGAAATAAGACCTGCTTGAGCTTTAAGGGATGAAGTCTTCAGACATTTCTCCACATCAATAAATGGTTATATGGAAGCAAGGGCTGTAATATAGAGAAAAACAACAGCTGTGGAGAGGAGCCAAGAGGCCTATGGACATAAAAAGATGTTGCATTCAAGAATCATGATAGGTTGCCTGAAATTGAGGCAGAGGACCAAGGATCACGGCTGAAACAAGACTTGGAAGCCATTTCCACAAGTCCTAAAAAGAATGCCTTACTCACTGAATACTGGCAGCAGGTGAAGGAGCAAGGCAAAGGAGTGCAGGGCAGCAGCCAGGAGGAGATGGGCAACTGGCATTCTCCCCATGGAAGCCAATGTTGGGTAGGCTGGAGGATGCGACCCAAAGGGGAAGCTGAGGAGGAACAGCTGGCCAAGGTTTTGGGAGAAGACCTGGGACTGTCCAACCCAGTGCCCACTGGCCATATGGGCTCCTAGGGAGCAGTGAGGACTGGCCAAGCCCCAGCAGAAGACCCTACTCCCAGACCTCTTGACCTGACAGCTAATGAAGGGGTGGCACAGGCACCCTGGTGGAGAAAGCACAACAGGAGGTGTGCCAGCAATCTTAGTCCAAGCGTCCTGGGTCTGAGGCCTTGGGGAATTGTCACAATAGTGTAACTTAATATGATCTGTGGCTGAGACATTCAGTAAACAATGCAATAGAGTAATGGACAGCAGAAAATTTGGGGAGGAAGCAGAAATCTGATATAGAACTAAAACTAAAACAATACAAAGCATAAGCAAGTAAAAAACTGATACAGAACTAAACAATACTGACACAAAGCATAAGCAATTTAAACATGACACATTAACTGATGCAGAAATTACCTAGCAGGAGGATACTTACAGCAACAGACACTACACAGAAGTATAGTCTACAGTCCCCATCACTTTACCAAAACATCTTTGTTAACCATTCCATTACAATACAGCCCTCCTACCTGAGTAAAAAAGCCCTCCTGAATAATTCAGTTTTGCATAGTTTGCAGAAAGTAGGAGCCTGCCTGAACTCATTAGGCAGGCCTTTCCATAAGATGGGAGCCACCAGAGAATTGTGCATGTAATCATATAAAAGTAAAGGTGCAAGCACCGAGTCATTCCTGACCCATGGGGGGGGGGGACGTCACATCACCATGTTTTCTTGGCAGACTTTTTACGGGGTGATTTGCCATTGCCTTCCCCAGTCATCTACACTTTACCCCCAGGAAACTGGGTGCTCATTTTACTGACCTTGGAAGGTTGGAAGGCTGAGTCAGCCTTGAGCTGGCTACCTGAACCCGGCGTATACTGGAAAGAAAACAGCCACATAAAATCAACAATAAACTCACAGCATAAAAAACATCATTTCCGAAAGCTAAAACATAAGGTAGTCCTATAGAGACCCTGTCTCAAATGATTTAGGGCATTAAATGTTAAAATCAAAACTTAGAGTTGGGCTTGGAAACTAATAGGTACATGTGTCCTCTGTAATCTGTACAAGCATGTCTCTGCGCAAGAAGGGGTTAGAGACTTATTTTTTTTAAAAAAAATGATTGATAGGTGAAATGGAAGGTGTTTTTTTTTTTTTAAGTCTCTAACCCCTTCCCATGTGGAGATATGCCTTTTTCCTTACATTTCTGCAAGGGAAGGGGCTAGAGACTTAAAGCTTTTTTTAAAAAATGAAAGCTGAGAATCCAGAAAACCTGTTGCACCTATTTTTACAATGGTAGGTTGATACAGCAATATGAGATGGATGATTTTAAAGGATCAAAACAAAACCAGGAAGGAGGAAAGGATGCTTGGGATAGCAATGGTTTGATTATGATGAACATCCAATCATCGAAAAGCAGGTTGAAGGTGAGTAGAAATGGGTGGAACAAACAAAACCAAAAGAAACATTATGCACAAGGAAAACAGTCAAAATAGGCTTCCAGGAAAATATCAGGGTAAAAATGACCTCAAAAGAACCAGAAAAAAACTGAAGGGGGGGGGGGGCTTGAAGCAACGCCCCCCCCCCAACAACCCCAAAACAAAAAAAACCCAGCAAAAAATCATATAGAACTCAGGAGATAAATTAAAACAGTGCGGGGGCAGAACCAGTGGAAAAAACCTGTGCAGAAAACCCCACACTCAGAAATTAAGATAGAATGGTTGTTTATACCGTTTTGGCTCCAGGTTCATAGGGAGACCCAAGGAGTGATAGTATCAGATCATTCCACAACCGCTACACTCCCACAGGCCATGTTTACAAAATACATTTCCTTCATTTTAATAATGAGGTTTGATTGATCTTGATGTTTGGTTGATCTTTAATGTCTGTGCTTTCCTAGTGGGAACAAAGATGAAGGTTGTAACAAGGAATTGGGTTTGAACTTCACCCTTTATTACATCTCTATCCTAGCAGAGCTCCCCTACTTCATGTTTGCAGGCCATGTATAAATAACAGTAGCAGGGCTCATTTCGAAGGGGAATCCACAGGAACGCAGTTCCAGCAGTTCCCCAAAGAGGTCACATGTCAGGTGGTCCCACCCACCTGACTCTCAGCCATTTTGGGCCCGTTTCAGCCTGGATTGGGGCCGAAATGGCCCGGATTGGGCCTCTGATGGGTGGTGGATCACTCTCCCACTCAGCAGCAGCCCGATCCTGACCATTTTGGGCCCCTTTTTTGGCCATTTTCAGCCCCTTTTTGCCATTTTGGGCCCAATTTCGGCCCTGAATGGCCAGGATTGGGTCCAAAACAGCCAGGATAGGTGATGTCAGGGGGTGTGGCATATGTAAATCAGTTATGCTAATGACACACTTCCGATAATGGCAAGGGGCATGGCATATGCTAATGAGTTATGCTAATGAGTTCCTCCAGCTCTTTTTCTATGAAATGACCCCTGAACAGTAGTATTATGAAAAGGGATATTTTGCATTTATATTTTTTTTAAATCTTATTAGCATAACTCATTTGTAGGTTTACTCCTGGCAAAGAAGATATTTTTTACACTATAGTTGTCATGGTGCAGCCAGGGCTCAGTGACAGTAAAGGCTCCTCAGAGGAGGAGGGGCCCTACGTAACCAGCCCAGGGTTGACAGGAGCCAACCAGCAGGAGACTGAGGGGCAGGCATGCCAGGACCTACAGACAGAAGCTAGATCAGAAGCCCCTCCATCCTCCAGCTCTGACCCAGCAGTGAAGGCCAGCTAGCTGCTCCCAGCCCTCCAGGATCACCAGTGCCTCTGGAATGTCATGGGCGAAGACTAAGGGCAGAATTACAAGCAAAAAGGCACAGGGCATGCTTGATGGCCCAACAACAGCTGCCTACCAACAGTGAAGATGAGTCTTGAGTTTTACAGGATTGTGTCTGAGAAGCCAGCTGGGTGCGTGAAGTGTGGGCATCCAGAGAGACACTGCTGGGGGCAATGCTACATTGAGACCTTGACCTGCCAACACTACCTGGATTGATTACTGGAAGACCTGACCTCAGTCTGAACTGCCTGACTTCAGAACTTCCTCTGGGCTTGTTATTCTGAGTAACTGGAAGAGACTCTGTAACCAGATACTGGAACCCAGCAACCAGTACAATAGTTTATTATACAGCCCACTCTTCATTTCCTCTAATTTCCTAGAATGTTTTCTATTTGAGACTTCTAGAGTTTTATTTTACTAATAATACACCATGCTCAGTTTTACTCCCATATGGAGGTGGTGGTGGAGAGTGCTATCAAGTCAAAGCTGAGTTATGACAACTCCTGCTGGGGTTTTCAAAGCAAGATACTAACAGAGGTGGTTTGGCATTGCCTGCCTCTGCACAGCAACCCTGGTCTCCCATCCAATTACTAACCAAGTCTGACCCTGCTTAGCTTCTGGGATCTGACAAAATTGGACTTGTCTGGGCTACTATTCAGATCCCATATATTGCCCAACTTTTCATAAACGGCTTGAACCAAAGCAGTGCTCTGGCTTCCCTTCAGATACCAGCAGTGGATATAAGTTTTATGTGGTTTCACAGATTTTATCACATTGTGCTGTTACCAAAATAGGAGGTCTCCTTAACTGGTTGGGGGAATTAGCATTAAAGGAGACAAGTGAGAGAGGATAACTGGGATTCTCCACTTATGTCTATGGAGATTGCTCCTTTACAGAACTCTCAAATAAATTGGTAGATGTTCAGCCAAAAAGATTTCTTTATTAACAGTGGAATAAAAGGCAAGCATACAGAAAACAAACATAGCATACACACAGAGCTAACTAAGAAGACAGTGAGGAAAGAAAGCATTTGGGAGAGGGTAGTGCTATAATTACCAATCTCAAAGAGAAGAGGAGGTCCATGGAGGAGTAGCAAAATGACCAGCATTTCATGGAGAGAAGAAGTCCAAATGGACTGGGATGCATGAACAAATACCAAGCCTCACACCCACTGAGCACATGGCTGGGAAGCCCAGTTACATGGTAAAACTGGCTGTAGTTTAATTAAACAATGGTTTAATGGCTTATCTGGAAGTAGGACAACATCTTGGGAAGGGTTTGATATGACTATCTGGGACAGACTATAGGAAAAAACATTGCTTGATGACCTGGTAAGTACCAGACATGGAGGCTATCAGATGTGTGGAATAGCTTTGATTAGATAAGTGGGAGAGGCATTGATGAAATCAGTTTTCTCAAGAAGCCTCATTATCTCTGCTGCCCTCCAGGACGTGGAGGGCCATCAGTCAGTCATTTCCCTTTGACTTCCTAGTCTCCAGGCTAGTTGGCATCCAGTCTGCCTGGGTCCAGACCATGTCTAGGACTTATTGCAAGGGGTTTATGGTATTCCATACCCATAAACTGCCCTTTTAGCATTGGAGGGGGTCTGACTGCTAACAGTGCACACAGCACATAGAGATGTCTTTAGACTGTAGAGAATAGCTGCAGTTACACAATCCTGGAAAATGTAAAGGGACAATGTTTGGGGTTTGCCAGCAAAAAACAAACAAACAGAGTGGCATATAGAAAGCAGGAAATGTACAAACCCATTATGCAGTGTAGGAAAACATTATGAAAGAATAGTTTCAAACTCTAACATTGCAATCTTAAACAGAACTACCTTCTTCTAAGTCCATTAACTTCTTTTTTTTAATAATTTTTTATTTTTCAATATCTAACATACAAAACTACAATGACAGTAACTACAAAAGACTACAATAGCACAAGGGAAGGGAAAGAAGGGAGAAAAAAGAGAAAGGGAAGGGGGGTGGAAAAAAAAAGGGAAAGGTAACCTACAAACACTAAACGCTACATTTCAATGCTTTCCCTTCATACTGCCATAGTAAAAAAAAATAGCTTAATAAAGTAGTGACGGAGTGGTTGATCATACAAATTACAAATTACTGTTCAAATTAAATCTTTTTCCCTCCCCTGGGCCTCGGACGCAATTCCCTCTGCGCAGCTACCGCCAGAGCGCTCATTGCCTCCCCCCTCCCTTCAGGCTTCGGATCCTCTTCTTTTTGCTTGGTGTCTGGTCCAAATTCTGGATTTTTATCCACAAAATCCCTTAGCTGATCTTCCGAATTAATCTTGTGAGCTTGATCTTTATAACTAAACCCGATTCCTTCTGGGAGTAGCCATTTGTACTTTATGTCACGTTCCCTCAAAAGAGCTGCCAACTTCTTGTATTTAAATCTTCGCTTCCGAACTAAAAATGGAACGTCCTTCAATATCTTGACTTTATTTCCCAGAAAGTCCAATTCCGCATTGTATGAATTATATAGGATACTGTCCCGGACCCTCTTAGATGAAAACTCGATAACAATCTCGCGAGGCAGCTGCCGCTTCATTGCATATTTTGAAGATGCCCGACGGACTCCCAAAATGGTGCTTTTCACTTCTTCTTTAGTTGCCCTCGTGGGTGTCGCTAAAAGTTCCGAGGCGAGATCCCACAAATCCTCATTTTCCTCCTCTTTAACATTCTGGAGACGCAAAATGGTTTGTGTTCGCTCCACTTGCAGTCCGATCAGCTGGTTTTCCACCAACTTTAATTCCCTGTTCGTTGCTCTCGTAAGTGACGCACTTTCCCGGGCAGACTTCTCTGCCCCCCCCCCCCGCTGCTTCTTTAATGGCTTTCACATCGCTTTCAATTAAGCCCACCCTTTGATCTGTTTCATTCAGCTTGTCAACAAAGGGTTTTATGGCTTCCATAACCGCTCTTTTAACCAGTTCCTCAAGCGTCTCGCCCCTCTGCAAGGCAGCCGTAACTGACTTGCCAAGAGCAGGACTCTGCTTTTTCGCTGCCATTTTAGGGGGGGAAACCGCCAATCTTCCGAGACTCTATGGGGGGGAGAAATCCAAGTCTTCTAACCTTCAGACCCCCCCACTCCTCACATACGCTTGTAGTAACAGAAGGGATTCGCTTACTTGCAGGCTTTCGCCTAATCCTGTTCCTTGCCGTTTTCCATAGCCCGGCAGCACACTAGGTGCCGCGCTCGTCTGCCGACCTCCATAGGGACAAACGGGCAATTTACCCCCTGCCTTGATCTGTCAGAGGGCTCTTCCCGCCGCGCCCCGGACTCAGACTCCCTGCCTGAGAGTCTGGGGGCTAACCTTTGCAGATCAGCCGCCCAGCCATGCGGCTCGGCCGCTTCTTCTCGGACCTGCCGAGAGGAGCGTCCGACATGGCTGCGAAAACGAAACCGAATCCCTCTAAGTCCATTAACTTCAATGAGCTTAGAAAGGTATTGCTTTGTTTAGAATTGTACTGTCAGTTTCCAGCTTCTCATTTTGACAGTTAATACACTGACAGAATTTACTTTCCAAGACTGGACTATTCTTGGTACAGTGAAAATGCACCTCTGCTGGAATCGCCATTATTCTGTGAGCAATCCTCTACAGAAGGAGCATGCCTAAGCAGGTCTACTCAGAAGCTAGTCTCATTTTATTCAAGGGGGCTTACTCCCAGGAAAATGTTCTTAGGATTGCAACCTAAATCCTCTACTTGCGGAAACCAGGAAGAGCCTGCTGATTGGCTAGCAGCAGCTGACCAAGATCTGACTGAGTTCTTCTCCTCTGCTACTGGTACTTAAGACCTGGATATGGCTAGAGGTATGTGCCCGTGAGTGTGAGCTGAAGGCAAGCATTCTTGGCCTTTGGCTGTTAGCCTGAGCATCATAGTCTAGAGCTGGAGGGAAGAGCTGGCACTTGTCTGCACACACATACACATGCACAAATGGTACAATGGGGGTTGTACTTGTTTGTTTTTGTTGGGGGTTGTATTGTAAATTGCTTTGGGTCCCTATTGGGGGCAAAGTAGGATCTAAGTAATAAAATAAAGTCCCGTTTTGGTCTTTGCCATGGTCCTATATCATTTACTGCAGCCATGTAACAGGCATGCTCTTGTTGGAGAACTATTGTTGTGGTGTGTGCTTTTGCTGGACTCTGTACATTTCATTACAAACCACCTTTAGAGATCCACATGGGAAAAAATCAAGTCATTAGAGAATAGATTTGGATAGGCACGTTTTATGCTTCTATAAAGAAGCATCCTTCCCACCAGAAATTATTGTGGAAACCTCCCTTCCTTCCTTGATGTTCATATATGAATCAATACAGCTTTGTATGTTGAACATATGTTCAATTATATGCATCTGTTGAAACAGACCCGTCTACTTGGTTCCTTTACTGGCATTTCACTGATTCATGAAATTGAGTTTGACTTATGACCTTCACATATATTTACATAAAACTGTGGGATTACTCCTGGATTTGAGAATCAGGCCTCCTCTCTCTGACAAGAGAATATGGAAAGGCTTGTAATTTACATTCTTCTTACTAATTTTCTCTTTGCATGGGACTAATCAGGGAGACAATGAAGAAGGCAGTATTTATTCATAGTGGGTGGACAGCTCCCTTACCCTGACATACAAGGAAATAGCTTGATAAACAAATTCACGCCAAGTGCAAGTGATTTCCTTGCAGAAACTATTTTTCCTCAGAACATTATATTACTCAGCTGACTTACATCCCAGTCCTTAACCAACCAAAACCAACCAACCAGTTATAGAAAATTCCACAGGGTAAGACTCTATTTGTTCTTCCTTGTCCTTTTCCCCAGTAAAGATCCTTTGTTATAGAAGATTCCAGGAGAATGATTAATCCAATCATAACCCCCCCCCCCCCAGGATTTAGTTGGGGGAGCTAGATGCCATTGGAGGAGGGGAGACATTTCCCCATTTCTCCTGCTCCACGTGGGAGTATTGTGTGCACGTGTAGCAGCAGAAATGGGAAAATTCTCCTTCCCTGCACTGTTTTTGCATGGGTGGGGGGAAGCTTGGGAGAAAGGCAAGAAGTTTCCCTTCCCCCAGCAGCAGCCTTCTGAGCCCATTTGCATGTTGTTGTTGTTTTCTTTAGGAGCCAATCCCTGAGGTGATGTGTGTGTGTGCTCAGAGCATGGGTTGGCTCCATGGAGAACCATAAAAGAAGTAACATGTAGAGTGACTGTCACTTTGCAGATGACAGGAACAGCACAGTTCAGAAAATAATCCAATTCAGAAGCTTTGCAAATACAAAAATGAAATTTCCGAGTTTCCAACCCTCTGAGAAAGCTCAGGTCTATGAAGACAGTAGAAATTCTGTTTACAATAATGAATAGGAGAGCTGGCAGTGAATGAGATCAGGGTATTCATTTTATGAACAAGAGAGCTTTTAATAGAATTACTGAGCAAATTCCTCAGAGTATAAATAAGTTGGCTTAGCTGTTTACAATGTGCGGGTCAGGCTGCTATATTTCCACGTAACATCGGCATGATCTGTCAGTTCAGCCACTTTTATTTAGATGATCACTCGACCAGCTCTTAGAGACACATTCCTAGATCAGAAGTCCACTGTGTCTCTCTGGGTGTTTCTTCTTTTACTCAGTCTCCTCTTATCCGATGGCCAACTCTGTTTCCCTGGCCATAGTCAAGGGGCAGGGGCTGCTGGGAAATTAGTCCTTCATTTTACTACAGTACATTGATCATCTGCAAAACTGTTTGACTATTTGAGGATTAATGATGTACAAGACTCATCAGTCCATAGTGGTGGTGTCTAGCAAGAAGAATCTGCTGGAGTAACTCATGGAGGATAGGCCCATTAGTGGCTACTAGCTATGGTGACTAAAGGGACCCCCCACATTCAGAGGCATTAAACATCTGAATACCAGTCCCAGGAGGCAATGTCCAAGGAAGGCATTGGCCTTTATACTCTGTTGTTGGACATCTAGAGTTGGCCACTGTGTGAGAGAGGATACTGGACTAAATGGACTACTGGTCTGATCCAGCAGAGTTCTTATGTTCTCTTCTTATGGGGTCATGTTAATATGGCCTGTTTTCAAAAACCTGAATATAAAGGAGACAAAGTTTCATCTCTCTATTGGAAAACTCTTTAAAATCACATCTCATGCCCAGATAAAGAGTGGCCATCACAAAATAGACATATCTTTCTATTAAAGGAATGTTAGCTCCCGCAGACTGAGTTGTCTTAGCTAATCATCTTTGGATCCTCATCTTACCCATGCATCTTGTCTCACATTTGAAGCAACTGTTAGCCACTGCTAACAGGAGAAAAGATGTGGTTCTTCCACACCTATCACAGCTAGGTGTGACTTCCAGGAAACCTCTATATACTTCAAGCAGATAGAGATGATGCGTTAAGGATATCTTGTGCTGCTTATTGCATATTTTACTTTAATTGTTCCCATCAGCTGTCAAGCCCGAGAGAGAAAGCTGTTAATGAAGGCTTACAACAAGTGACAAAAAAACCCACAGCCATCCTGATATTCAGGCTATATACCAAAGGGTATACCGATTCATAGAATGTTCAAGCAAATAATGAATCTGTGCACTTCTAGAGCTGTCCAAGGCATCTGTTGCTAAGGGCCCCATCTTAAAACACAACCCCTGAATGCCAGAGGATGGCAACTAAGTCCCCTGCAGGCATAACCTGAAGATATGCCAAGAGTAGGTTGACCAGCATCTCTGGCAACGTAGTAGTGCTGAGATGATGCTAGGGTGGTGTAACTTTGGCATCACGGTATAAATATGTTATGTCAGGGGCAAAGCAGGACTTAGTTGACATCTTAAACCTCCCCAGTCTTAGTTATGTCCCTGATGTAGCTGCCACGTGTGCAGGAAAATCTGGTGTTATCAAGTCCTACCCACACAACAGCCATTTTCCCCATGGTGGCCCTTTTCTCCCCTGCCACCAGGGGGGCTTTTTGATTTTTTAAATCAGCAAGTGAATATTGTTATATCAATATAACAGTACATGTAATGGGGTCTCTGATTTCCCAGCTTTCTTTTTTTTAAAAAAGTATATCTGCAAAGAAAAAGTCTATAGACTTACTTTTTTAAAAAAAATGGAAGTTGGGATTGGGAATCTAGAGAACCTGGGACACAGATTATTACAATGTTACATTAATATGTAATTTCAAATTTTTAAAAAAATGAAAAAGCCCCAGTGTCCCATAGGAAGGAAGGAGGGCTGCTGCCAAAGGGCCAAGGCAGGGAAACTGTGCGGAAACCTGCTGTCTCCTATTGGCAGTCATGTACTCACTGGAGTGTTAAGAACTCATAGAGACAGAGGCCACTTGCTTAAAGTGGATTAAATTAATGCTTGCCGTGTGGAAGCCCCACAGCTGCTGCAGTATATTAGCAGCCACAGCAGCGACAGGGAATCTACCCATGCCTGTCCCTGTCTGGAAAACACCAATATTATCCAAGTATCCAGGAGTGCAGGAAACACAATTATGAGCTAAAAGGTGCTGAAACTTTCTCTTTTCCCATTCCATAGCTATTTATGAGAAGAAATATATCACAGTATTTCTCAATTGCTCAAGTAATCCCATCATCGGAAGCTGGCTGTCATAGGTTGTTTTTAAAATAACTTCTGGACATTCTTAGCAATAATCCTTGATATCTTCCAAGTCTTTCTTTCTTTGAGTCACAAAAGGTAGAAGACAAATATTATTGCAAGGGAAAATATGGAAATGTGGAGGATTACCTTGTAAACAGGTGGTGCTAATGTTTTGTTAACATTGAGGTACATACTGTCTTTGTCACTGGAATAACAAATGAACTCAAATTCTCTAGTGGAGGAAATCCAATTGTCCATACATGCTGTGCTTCTCTATTTCGGGGATGTAATAACTCCATTTTCACGAACATAATTTCTCTTCGGCATTGAGATTTTGCATCAAATAAGCCAATTATTTATGAGTAAGGAACTAGAACAAGAACAAGAGGTTGAAAAAGGTACTTCTCTGTAGAGATTAGATTATATATTTCCTTATCCCTTTACTGAATGGCTAGAAAGATGATTTGTGACAAGGAGACCTGTGAAATTTTCCAGCAAAGTTTTATTTTAAATGTTCTTAATTGTTTGCCATGTGTGATGTCACACTCACAACTCACACATAGACACACCCTGTCTCTCACACAGAACTGGCATTGTGGCAGAAGATGGAGTACTGATTACATGGACAAGACTAGAGATGGGCACGAACACAAATACGAATCAAAGTTTGTCATGAACCGGGCCAGTACAGGGTTCACGAACCAGCAGTTCATTGGGGTGCATTTTTGACAAACTGCAACGACTTTTAGGGCAGTTCGTTCGGTTCGTTTTTTGGTTAATCAGTGGGATTTGCCCGTTTGTCCACCGATTGCCCTGCATATGCTCCCAACTGGTGTGGCAATGTCACATCCGGAAGTAACATCATCACACTGGCTCTGGGGCATGCACTTTCTACAGACCTTGTGCTGCCCTGTAAGTGATGAACCAGAAACCAAACAAATCAGTTCGCGAACCGGGCAATTTCATGCTGGTTAGTGGTTCATGGTACGTGAAATGCGATGAACCATGTACCGCGACGAACCACCATTTTTCCTGTTCATGCCCACCTCTAGACAAGACCCATATAGTTGGCCCTTGTTCTGTTGCCTAGGCCATTTAAATATCCTCAGCCATGTAGTAAATGTTCATAGATAAAAAACTAGGAAATATCTAAAGGCCACCTGAGCATCGCATAATTGGTGCACTTGTCATCTTGGTATGTGGAACAGGCTGCAGAAATCCCCTCTAGACCTGAGCACCTATCACATAGAAATGAGATTTAAGGGAAGATTGGCTTCATAAAGGAACTATAGGAATGTGGATCTATAACTGGAAACTGTGGAAATGAGGCAAAATCTATCAAATTGTAACTTTTGAAGGAAGCAAAGAAAATATGGCAGCTACAAGCTGCTATAGCTACACATTGCACTAGCAATAAGGTCTATGGCTTAGAGTACCTATTATTAAATATACTGAAGAACACAAATTCCCAGTTCTTTTGGGAAGACCAAGTGGCAGATCATGCAAAATAGTGCCCAAGGCTGAAGAAAACTCTCTTATTTTTTCCAGTGAATAACAATGGCTGCGGATTTAAAGGCATGGTTTAAAATTCATTATTCTGCTACCAATGTTCAAAACAAGATTCCCTTGGGATATTACACACAGAGCTCTTCCATGGATCTATTGTAAAATAGCAAATTACAGAACATAAAGCTATGAATTTGTATGAGGAAAAATTGCTTGACTAGACTGTAGGCTTATAACACTTTGAGAAAAGAACTGTATAGGTGGAAAGATGCAGTAGTGCATACAAAGTGGAAACTTCTGCTCTGTTTGTGCTTTGTGTGTTAAAGAGCCAAATTAATCCCCGAAGTTAAGTCCATTTAGTTCAATGTGCCATTGAAACCTCTGCTACATGTACTAAATGCTTCCAGAAGAAGGGTACAAGAGGGTGTGGCTGTTATGGACTGCACATTTCACTACTGAAGAGTTGTAGAAAATGAAGAATTTAAAGTAGTGAATGTATAAGAAGAAACCTAATTAAAATCAAATCTTGCCTTCTAATAGTCTCTGGTGAGTGGAATGTTTCATAATGATTCTTAACCTATAGACAGGAAGGTGTTTTTATACCTTCTACCTTCCAGGTCTTGAGAACAGGAATTTTAAGAAAAATAAAAATCTTAGAAACCAGAAAATCTTGTTTTTAAAGCTAGCGAGGTTATAAAGAGGAAGAACTGGAAAGTGCTGAGGAGCTGCAAGGGGTCTCAGAATGGAAGAAAATGAACTATAAGGAGTAATGTGAGGAATGCTTAGTTCTTGTGGCCCCTTCTTACATGCCCAGGGAAAGGCCGATCACCACCTTAAGTAGCAATTTTCCCCAGACCAGTTGGGCTCGGGATCCTGACATGCCAATTTGTAGGCATGGAGTAATGGTCACTGGGTGTGTGGGGGAGGGGAGGTATTTGTGAATTTCCCACATTGTGTGTGGGGCTGGTCTAGACGACCTTAGAGGTCCCTTCCAACCCTATGATTCTATGAATGGGGATGTGCAGGCATGAGTTATTTGCAACTGTATGGTGCAGAAACATCACTGTGAAGAACTCTATGGGGATGGAGCAGAGATCACCAACATAGTGCTTATGGGGGCTATGGCAATATGCTTCCTTGTGCCCATTTTCCTTCTGCAGCAAAGAGTCTCTTCTCTACTTCACTGGAACAGGAGATGCTTCAGAATCAAAAAATGCACACAGATTCAACACCCTGGAAAACCCTGTAGTTGAGGGATTTGGTGGCTACACTGAGGAACATTACTGCAAAGATCACAAGAGGAAACATTTCCTTCCCCTCTTATAAACATTCCCAAATTTTATGACCCCCCCCATTTTTCTAAATACTGTGTACAGGTATTTTAAAATAGACCTGGTTATTTTTCTTTCACTTCCTCAAAACCTAATCTCCTTAGGTTATGCTTCAGCTGTACAAAGAAAAGCTTCAGGCTCATTTAAACTCTTGCCTTCTTTGTTTTTAATGTATTCTTTGCGGTGAAAATGGCAAAAGAAAGATGCAGTAAGGATGCTCTTTTACTTCTGAAAAAAAATAACATGATACATAAGAATGGTTTTGTGAAGCCAAAAGACTGGTAAAATAAATCTGAAATCATTTTAAAAAACCATCTATGAAGACATAACACATAACCCCCCCCCCCTCCGTTTACTTGGGCATCAGTGAAGTTTTGAAACCAGTATGCCCAGTCTTATATCTAATTCTTAACATGTCCAAATATGGGCATACTTAAATAAAGAAACTGGGCACAGGAACAGACAATAGAAATCTTTCTACATACCTGAAAAACACCCCAGGTTTGCAGAAAAATCTGAAATATGGAAAAGTACATTGAAGGATTAAAACCACCCAAAATAATAGAAGCAATGCCTGTAGCTTTAAGAAACAAATAGCCTCAGTGGCTACTGCTAGGTAACCACACAATATTGCCAGCCTTCAAGCCTTGGTTCTGTCAATAAAAAGCAGGGGGCAGGGTCCTTTTCAGGGTTGTTTTGACCTTTGAGGGAGGATTTATTGAGGCCAGGGCCAACAGCAACCTCCAAGCAACTGGATACCACCCAGCAAACTGACACTACCTGACTTGCATGACTCACCCAGGACTGGCTGCTTATCACAAAAATATGTGAAGAAAAACATTTTATTTTGGATGTTTGGACTATACCAAAACCTTCAACTTTATTTCTGAAAAGTTCCTCTCTCTCAGCAGAGAACAGGCAGGAGAGGGGAGAAGTTGGCTTTAGAAATGCTAATGGCCTCTCCAGCCAGGGACCATGACACCTAGTAAAGAAGACAGGGGACGGACAAACAGAGATAATAAAACCCCTTGGCATGGATGGGATGGTCACTTTGGCTGATGCTACCTAGGCAGAAGGAATGCTTACAACTGGGTTCCTTCTGATCCCCCAGCTATTTAAATGGGCGCCAGGAGAAGAGGGGTGGTCTATTGACAAATTGCTGATCCTCCAGTGGTGCAGAAGTGCAGTAAGCAGTCTCTGTAGTAACCAGATGTTGGATAATGGGAGACACAGGCACAAGGGAGGGGGGGTCTTAACAACAGCAGTAAAGGGAAAAGAGATCTCTAGTCTTCTCTTTGAGTAATTCCTACAAAGGCCAGCAGTGACAGTGGAATGCCAAAAAATGAGTAAAAACCCATCCCAGGGTTAGGGAAGCCAGGAAGGTTATCTGGCAAAGACTTAGGTGGCTGCTGGGGCTGTTATCCAGAAACCTCAGAGCCAAGCTACAAGTGACGCCTTACACAGGTTGGACCCTTGTCAGTTTACCTCAAGCTTTGATGGGAAATGTAGGCGTCCTGGTTTTACAGCTTGGCTCTCCATTACAGCTGCAAGACCAGGATGCCTACATTTCCCATCAGAACTTGAGGGAAGCTGACAAGTGTCCAACTTGTGTCAGGCGTCACTTGTAGCTTGGCTCTCAGAGGGCAAGACAGAGCAGGGTCAGTGGAACTGCTCTACTGCAGCATATATGCACATATCACAACTCAGAAAATGAACCATTTAATATGGGGTCTAACCAATGTTTTATGTTCACCCTGTTTCAAGGCAGTAATTAACTGAATCAGGCAGGAGTAATTTTGGCTGAATTGCCAATATGCAGATAACACTCAGCTGTATCTCATACGTCCAACAGATCCCAGGGAAGCCGTGGAAACAAGAAACAGTTGCCTAGAGGCCAGTTTGGGGATGGATGAGGGCTAACAAATTGAAACTTAATCCTGACAAAACCGAGGTGCTACTGGTATAGGAAAGGTTTGACCGAGGAATGGGGATGTCTCCTGTTCTCCTGGAGCATGTTTGTAGTTTGGGGGTGCTGCTAGATAAACAGGTGGCAGAGCTTGTTTATAAACAGGAGTACCTTTTGTCAGCTTCGGCTGGTGAGGCAGCTGCAGCCCATCCTGGACAGGAAAGATTTTGCCATTATGGTGCATGCTCTTGTAACATCTTGATTAGAGGTGGGCACGAACAGCAATACGAACAAAAAAAAGCCATGAACAACCCAATCAGCTGTTTGCGAGCAAGCTGTTCGTGAGGCCCCGTTTCCCGGCCTTTCATTCCAAGCCTTCTTTGTGGCGTTCATCAGCTGTTCGTAAAGCCAGACAGTCTGGTGCCTTTCAATCAATTCCCCTGGCAACATAACCATCGCTTATTGAACAGGGCCTTCTGCAGGTGCCATGATGCAAATGGGCAAAATCAACAACTGCACACAGGCTTTTCTTTTGTGTGGGAAGTGGATTTAATGAAAGAAATTTTATGTACCTTTATGTGCCTTCTATTACTGTTATGCACTTTTACTATTCTCAGGAGCTAATGTAGTATTTGTAACGCAACTTGCAAGAAAATGAGACTTGAAACAAAAGACCAAAAAACACAAAAAAGACCAAAAGACACAAAAAAAAAAGACCCACATTAGTGACTTGTTAGAACAATAGGCAAATGTGACTGAAGCAGGTTCTTCACTCCTGGTTCCTTATTCAACATGGAGCTGCGTGAACAATCTGTTGGCCCACTTCCAAGGCGGTTCTAAGCAGAGTTACACCATTCTAAGTTCACTAAAGAGAATGGGCTTGTGTGTTATGTGCAATCAAGTCTCTTCCAACTTTTGGCAACTCTGCAAAATAATAACCTTCAAAACAACCTGTCATTAACAGTCTTGCTCAGGTTTTACAAACTGAAGACCAGGCCTCCCTTGATTGAGTGAAGCCATCTGTTTGGGTCTTCATATTTTCCTACTGCCTTCCATTTTTCTAGTCTTTCCCAGAAAGTCTTGTCTTCTTAAGATGTGACCATGTGTAGTTTTTCAGAGTATTGTTTCCATCTTTCCCTTATTTTTGTCTTGATCAAATAATAGATTTCTGTATTGATCTTTCAGCATCCCTAGTCAAGTTTTGAATTTTTCTTTGATTTCCTGGATCTTGTGGAACAGATCTCTTGTTCTTCCATTTTTTTGTTGTTAGTCCCTGCCCCAGGAATTGGAACATTGTATGGAACTCCAGTTGCATGCTGTGGGCATCCAGTTGGAGAAACCCTGTGTTAAGCATTTTGCTGTCAAGATCCCCCTCTAATAAGGGGTATCCATCTTGCAAGGAAATAAACATCGAGGTGACACAGGATCCACAGGGCTTTTGATTATTTTAAACATGCAGGCAACACTTTTTTTCCTCAGTGGATATGGAGGATTAAAACTGGATTACCACATTTACTCTTAGCCAATTAACTACAGCAATCAGGATCGGCACCATATCACCAGGAGATTTGAGTAAAGAGATGTAGAGCTGGATATCATCAGCATATTAATGACAATAAACCCCTAAACTACAGGTGATTTGTCCTAAGGGCTTTACATAGAGATTGAAAAGCATGGGGGGGGGATAGGATTGCACCCTGTGGAACCCCGCAAGAGAGGTCTCATGCTGATGATAATCTGGTCTTCAATAGCAACCCTTTTGAGTCTGTTCCATGAAGAACAATTTAAAGCAAATGCCTCCACAAGATGGCATGATCCACTGTATCAAAGTCTGTATATAAATCCCATTGGAGCAACAAAGAGGTATGGCCTTTATCTACCCTCAGACTAAGATTCAGATTAAGGTCTGTAACAAAACATACACAGAGAATTAGGACTAAAACCATTATTATTATAAGTTGTTTGCTAGAATAGGGATAGACTTTTAAAAAAAAAATTTGACTGCTGCATTGAGTTGTATTGTTACAGACTCAGAGATAGAAATCAAAACCTTATCCATGGTTAAAAAAAAAAGTCAATCAAGTCTACTGATATCTAAATAATAATATGTGCTAGAAGTTACCCAGTAGATTTTCTTTAAGCAGATGCTTTGCATTTCTTTTCATCCGAAATATGAATGAACAATAGTGCAAACTTTCTTGAGCTATCTGAAGAAACATTATAAATGTTAAACATAATACATGAAGAAATACAGTAAGCATTTTAATGCATTTGAAATAAAAATGATCTCCAGATTTAATGGCACAGATTCAATAGTTTCTTTCCATTTAAATAGTCAAAGAAGGACCTCAGACCTCTTATTCTTCCATCCCTTTTCATCCGTTATTCTTCCATCCATTTGGAAATACGAATGTGCCCCCAATCAGCATATTTCCAAATGCAACAGAATGATCAGTAGCAAGCAATTCTGGGCAAAATATTTTCTGTTCTCTTCTCTCTGGCTCTCCCTGCCTTTCTTTCTTTCATAGGTAGTGATGGTGAAGTCATGGTTTGTATAATCAGACTAAGTAAAATTGAGCTTTTAATTAATGTCCTGAAATAACGGAGATTGGAAGCCAGTATATTCAGCGCTGATTTCTGAAACCTTTTGGGACTATGTGATCCTCGCTTGAGTAAATTCAGAGTATAGCAACATGAAGGTGAAGCTGCTGCCTTTTCCTGGTTACGGAGGACATTGGTCTTCTCACTGCTGTCCTTTTGCATTATTACAAAGTCCGGGGGCAACCACTGTCTATAATTGTGAATAGGTTGACAGACTCATAGAGCTGAACAGAACCCAGTGGATTATGTAGCCAAATTGTCTGCCCTGAGGCTGGATTTCCTGTGCCATAGTTCTCAAACCAAGAGGGGAAGAAACCATTAAGGATGCAGCTAAAATGTTTATTTTGTGAATCCAATGCATTTCAAATAATATTATTGTCCAAACATCTTCCTTTCTGCCTCCCCCACCAGCCCTGCAGCACCTCCAAAGGAGGAGTTGCACCACGAAAATGTCCATTTCCATTTCAGTTCCAGTTCCTAAATAATTCAATTTCATTACTAGTTTGTTCCAGGTTGGCTGGGGCCAGCTCAGAACTGATCCTTTTTTTCATTTTCATGAGTTTAAGTCTGTTGCACACACATTGGCTGCACATGTGAAACCGCATGCTGTTCCTTTCAAGAGGGGGTGGGGAAACTAGGGTCTGGGGCAGCTGTTTTCACACTTAACCAAAACAGCATCAACCATTAGTCTAAATGGGAGGGCCTAGTCTAAACCATTGATCCACTGAGTTTGTCCTCAAGCACAATAACACACACACAAAAATGGACTCGTAGAAAGTGAGTGTTGGTGAGTGGGGCAGTGGCAGCGGGGCCCTCCCAAGTAGGAGAGCTCTCCAATCAGTGCAGTGTAGCAACATTAAAAATAATCCTGCTTCATGTTCACTTTTTTCTTTTTCTGTAGTGCCAATACATTGTTACCTTTGCATTCTGCTGTTGCCTGTTGCTGCTATGTTTCCCTGTGCTTTGTAGTTTTCTTCCCACAATGAGGGGTGAATCCAAATAATTCTTTTTGATACTCAGTGTTCTGTTGCGAATGGGGTGTTCTTGCTGCCAATCTTCTCCATTGCCCAAGTGCAACAAACTGCTGCCCATGAGGTGAGCCCAGTGCCTGCCTGTTGCTGGAAGGTACAAAATTAAACAAACAAACTTTTTGGTAGGAGGGACTTGTTACAATTTAGTTTCCCAGATTTGGTTCATCATTCCAGAAGCTGCTTTAACAAGCCAAACCAGCAAGTTCTGTGTGTATTTTTGTTTTGTTTTTTCCCTGCTATGCACACCCCTAGTTGTTAGTAGCCTGAGCAGGGCAAGCATAGGCCCCAGACCATCACAGGAGCTGCAGAAGTTTCTGAAGCAGTGGGGGCAAGCAAGACAGAGAGCAGAACAATTACTCTGCATTGAGATGGACTGTGAGGGGCTGGGAAACTGCAGAGTCTACTCAGCCCTCCCACCAGCTAGGCTGTAAGAAGGGTCTCTTAGGGAGGCTGTGTGGAAGGCGAAAAAAGTGAACCCTTTAAAAGCAGTTTCCTGTGAGGGCCAAGGAGGAATCGGAGGAAGAGGCAGCTGGAGCATGCTATCACTTCCTGAGCAGGAGAAGGAACAAGCTGCCTGCCAGAGGACATCTATCTCAGGAAGCCAGCAAGATGGCAGATGGTTGGATGGGGGTGTCAGTAAGAGAGAAGCCTCACAATTATTCTTCAAGGACATTTCTATTCTATTTCCAGAGCAAATATTTTTTTCTTCAAAATAGGCTTCTCTATCTTCTGTTCTAAGGTTGAAAATAACTGGAAGAACATCATGTGACTTGAAATGTGTTGGATTTATAAAATAAAAAATTTATTAGCAGTTCCTTCCACTGATGTAGCCCTGCAACTCGGTTCATTTACTTTGGTATCTTAAAAATTTATTTAGCACAGCTTTCCTAAGCAGCTATCAGAAAAGGCCACACATACCGTGCTCTGTTGAGAGACTCCAGTTGATGAGTTGGATTCATGATGTCAACATTCTGTTTTCTCTTGAGCATTTAACTCTACCTCTCTCTATTTTTCTCTAGAGTTTAAGGCCTGCGTACTTCTTAACATTCTGGACAGCAACAAAAAGCCACACACACCCTTTTTTCAGTGATTTGTTTGAGACTCTCATCACAGTGAGGAAAAGGGATTACCTAGCCAGCCACATGTGACTGGCTAGATAGTACCAAACTGCATCTTATTCCCTACACAGTCCCCAACTGCCCAGGCTCATGAAGGAAAAGGAATCTGACCGGGGGGGGGGGGGAGGGAACAGCACCAAACCAATCAGGGGCAAAGAGGGGAAATAATGTTGGTGAACAGAAAAATACAACTGCAGAAAAGATAAACATAAGGTCCCTTTTAAGAAATATTCTTAACATTCTTTTAAGAAACTTCTCAAAAAATGCTTATTTCTTGCCTCATATTGAAATGAGCAAACATATGGTGCAGACCTGCTAGATTCTTTCACTGTATCATTCACATTTGATGGGGAGATTCATGTATTCCTTGTGTAGTGGTTATAGCTAGAGCCAGTTTGGTGTAGTGGTTAAGAGCGCAGGACTCTAATCTGGAGAACCGGGTTTGAGTCCTCACTCCTCCACTTGAAGCCAGCTGGGTGATCTTGGGTCAGTCACAGTTTCTAGTTCTCTCAGCCCCACCCACCTCACAGGGTGTTTTGTTGTGCAGATAATAATAACATACTTTGTAAACCGCTCTGAGTGGGTGTTAAGTCATCCTGAAGGGTGGTATATAAATCAAATGTTGTTGTTATTATCATAATCAGTCTAGGATCTGGGAAACCCAAGTTTAAAGCCTTACTCTTCCATGAAGTTCACTGACTGACCTTGGGCCAGTCTCTCACTCTCTCTCTCTCTCTCTCTCTCTCTCTCTCTCTCTCTCTCTCTCTCTCTCTGTGTGTGTGTGTATTAACCTACCTGACAGGATTTTTGTGAGGATAAAATGGAGGAGGACAAAACTGTATTCACCACCCTGAACTCCACAGAGGGAAAGTATGGTAAACTATACTAAATAATTGGGCACTATCCATGCTGCAATGGGGACAGGTACACCAAATAAGAGGTTTCCATGACAGTGGCATTTGGGGGGGAAAGGTTCTCTTTCTTCATTTCACACTTTAGGAAACTCAGTATTAGGCGATTCTGTTGATTGCCTATAAATGTACATTTTAGCCATTTGTAATTTGAGCTTCATAGGTTGATTATTATTTATCTGGTGAATATAACAGAAACATGTCTGCACACCACTTCTTTCACTGTTAATCAGGCTCACAAGCAGCCTATTCAATCTTCATGTTTCTTCTAGGCCTAATTTATTACATAGTTTAGATTTGTCCATATTTGAACTGCAAAAAACCTGTCAGAAGAATCACCACAAAACAGCAAGAGGCGGGATAGCATTTGACAACACTGCTACCCACATCTGACAATTTAACTTCCTGTTATTTAGCGCAACAAATTATTTTGTGAGTCAGAAGAACCCTGCAACACATCAATGTCAGCATCCATAGAACAAATCCCAGAGAAAGGGGCCAAGAAGTCAAAGCCATAAATAACTTTTTAATAATGTTTGCTTGGCCTATTCATACCCTCAGCTTTTTCACAGAACTTTTAAAGAAAACGTTCGAGCCTTTAGATCTCTTTTTATAACAAACCTGCACAGCTGGCCAGTACTATCATTTGGAATCTGGTATTGAAGATGTGGGATGGAGGTTTGCCAAAGGATACACCATGAGTTTTCTGGCTTTCCTGTTCCAGCCAGGTAGTGAGCCCACCTGGAGTCTCTCAATGGCATGTAACAACATCTGGCTAATGGGTCTGGTGTACATGTTACACCGAAGAAACAAGGTCTCATCTTGGTGTTTAAGTGACAGGCCTTTACGTCAAAACTGGATTTATTGCTGATGAATCCCTATAGTGCAACAGAAAGACAAAGGGTTTAAAGTATAGCTGGTGTGAAGATGTCCCAAACCATTCCCTCACCTGTACTCCTTCCAATTGCCTCCATTAGCAGCTTTTTTTCTTTTTACTGGGAATTAAGTGGTGGAAATCCTTCTCGTTGGGAAGTCCTAAGAAAAGTCAGCATGCACCAAGAGTCCAGACTCCCTGATGGATATGTTGCATATTAATGTGCTTTATCATTAGTTCTGCACAACAACAAAAGCCCTTTTTTGGGCAATGAAAACACTTATCCTATTTCATATGTTGGGTTTAAAAGAAGAAGCCGCTGTCCACATCTTAACAATCACATAATGCAAACTGTGTTTTAATTATTCAAATGTATCAGTTAGGAATGACTGCATTAATTATACAAGGGTTTACAACAAATACAATGAATTTCAGGGATCTTCTTTTACATCCAGTTTTTAAAGCTGTAAAAAAGAATCCTGAAATTCATTGCGTATAGACTTCCTCTTTTAAACAAAGCATATAAATAGCAGAGAGAAAGGTGATTTTCAGTATCATCAGCCATGGTGTCCTTGGTAGTGGAAGACACTGTGCTCTGGTGGCTATCCTTTCTGAAGGATAAATTCCATAGGATAGACAATACACTGCTGTGGACTTCAGTTTTGTCTTCTGGCAACTTTGCTATTCATTACTCTACTGACTAAGGTTGTCCTCTGATTTGGGGTGAAGTGACCTCAGTGTGCTGATGATACCCAACTCTATTTATTCTTTTCATAAGAGTCAGATGAATCATGGAAAGGGTCTTACAAATCATCTAGTCCAACCCCCTGCCCAATGTAGGAATAGCCTAAAGCATCCACGACAAGTATTCATTCAGCTGCTGCTTGAAGACTGTCAATGAGGGGGAACCCACTGCATCTCTAGACAGCTGATTCTGTGGCTGAATTACTCTTAATGTGAAGAAGGTTTTCCTAATGTCCAGTGGTTACCTTCCCACCTGCAGTTTAAACCCATTTTTTTTTAGTCCTATCCTCTGGTGCCAAAAGGAAGAGCTTCCTTCCCTCCTCTAAGTGACAGCCTTTTAAATACTTAAAGAGAGTAATCATATCTCCCCTCAACCTCCTCTTCTCCAAACAGAACATTTCCAGGTCTCTCAGTCTTTCCTCGTACAGCTTGGTCTCCAGGCCCCTGATCATCCTGGTTTCTCTCCTCTGCACCCATTTCAATTTGCCCACATCATTTTTGAAGTGAGACCTCCTGAACTGCACATAGTACTCCAGGTGGGGCCTGACCAACATGGTATATAGTGGGACAATGACATCCTCTGATTTGTATGTTATGCCTTTGTTGATATGCCCCAACATCGCATGAGCTTTTTTTGCTGCTGTATCAAACTGACTGCTCATATTTTTGGAGGGAGAGAAGCGCCAAAGCCTCAGAGGGTCAGACAGAGCAAGTGGAAGCCAGCTAGCCCCACCCTCTGGTGGGAGCCTAGGAGCCCAGACAAGGGGAATGAGGAGAAGCCAGGAGGGGACCCCACTGGTGGGAGAGGGCATGCAGGAATGGCCAGCCAGCAGCAAGCCAGCTGGCAACCTTACCTGTAGTGGAGGGAAGGCAGCAAAGGGCCACATCTTAAACTGCAGGCAGGCTAGAAGAAGTTAACAAGAGCCAGATGAGGCTGGGAGCAAAGCAGACCCAGGTGGGGCTGCCTGAGGCATTCAGCAGAGGAAGCCCATCAGCCAGCAAAGAAGACACAGTTGTGGCTGCCCAGAGCAGCCAACAAAGCAACCACAGGTGTGGCTGTCTAGGACAGCCATGGCTAGAGGGCTGGGGGGGGGCATGGGTGACGAGTTAGGAGCAGGAAGGGGGAGAAGGAGGATGGTGTGGATTGTGTAGGAGTGTGGTGGAGTTTGGTAGAGTGAGAGAGGAGCTGGAAGGAGGAAGAATGTGGAAGAGAGAGGAAAGGAGGAAAATAGAGCTTGGAGGAGCCCAGGAGGCCGAAGGCTGTGGAAGGCAAGAAGTAAGGGGAGGCAGCTGGGACTCCATCAGTTTGAGCAGGCCTGTGAGTGGACTGAGAGGGAGTGAGGGTGATGTATACCCCCCCCTCCTTCCACAGAGCAAGAACCTGCGTTGACCCTGACAACCTCCCAGAGCCAAGATCAGGCTGGCCAGCACCCAGCCTAGCAGCACCCGGGGCAGAATCTGACAGCCATCAGAGGTTGGAAACTTATGAACAGTGAGCTTGATACCTATCCTGAGATGCTTCTAAGCCCTTCAATTAAGCCAGCATTGAAGCAAGGCTTGGCCCCCCTCCCCTCCTTATTTTCAAGTTTTGACCTCATTCCTTCTCATCCTTACCCTGGCTGGGACGTTAAAACATATGTAATAGTAGACAGCAAATCTATGTTATTATGAACATAAAAATATTATGAACAGCAAACTTGTATCAATTATGAATGCTCAAGTTAATATTTCCCAACTATCAAAGTAATGAACGGGCAATTTTCCTTCCTTCCACTCTTTACATGTATGGTGATATTTAGTAATCTGTATTGGTGGTGATTATAGTGGAATAATGAATGCCTTTCTGGATTAAACAACACAAACAAACAATACTATAGCTTAATTATGTGAATATAATTTGGGCTTGTGATTTTTAATAGATCTCGTTTTAGACTTCGTTGACACATACACGAAGTCAAAGAGTGTCTCTGCACAAGACATCTTACATGGGGATGCTCAAGTGAAAGATCTTACACTTGTTCTCCCATTGTGGACACACATGTGCTGTTAGGAAGACAGAGTACACTGGAATATAAGACCACACAGAAAGTAAGTCACTTGAACGTCCCTGTGTAAGATGCGTAGACAGACTCTAAGACTCTTACTTTATTCTTATAAAAGCTCCAGTGCATGTAGTTACCTTATCCTAATTTTTACAGAGGGATTTCAAGACATAATCCAGTGATTCTACCATTTCCTCTGCATCTCTAAGTATGCTACTGAGTTATTAAAGTGTGTGGGAAGAAAGGAGACTACAGTTTTCCAGTGTTGAGGGGAATGTGTTCTAAGCACATCTAGGAGTATTTTTTTTCCAGTACTCAGTCTGTGCTGAAAACAAACTCTTGGACTAAACCCTAGTGAAATCTTAGCACAAACTGAGTAAATAGTTGCGGAGGTCAACAGTAGTAGAGACAGATTTTAGAAAGGTATCCATGTTAGATTTGTGGAAAAGCTAAAAAGGACACTTATGCTGCCATAAAAAAATACCACCATCTGGGGACTAGGATAAGGTGCTCTCTCTTCACAGAGGATATGCCTGACTTTTCATATCTCCCCAATCTTGTTTCTTAATGTTGTTGTGAGCTTGCTTTTTTGTTTGGGGTGTGTAGAAATATTTTAAAGTATTTTTTTCAATTGAATACTTTTTTAGAGAGTCTGATGTCTCACTTCATTCAGTGGGAATTTCTTCCCATGTAATTTGTGTCTCATCTGTAATTTATAGTACACTTCAATATTCTGGCTAGGTCTCTTGGCTGAGAAGTCATTCTAATTCTCCTTAATTTTTTTGCACCATATCCTATTGGAATCTACACAGTGTAAATTAGAAGTTAATTAAAATCTATTTTAAAATCCTGTTACTGTTTCTTACCTAATGAATGATTACAAATCTGGTCATGGTATCCAGGTGATTTGTTTTGTTGTGATATTGGGTTTGAATCAGGGTCATATGTGGGGAGGGGAGGTGCAATCTTTGTCCAGGGACCAATGGTGGCTCTTGGCAGCCCTGCTTGAAACAGCCTCTTGGAGGTGGAAATCAATTGGATGAGATCTACCAAACTGAAGCTTAAATAAGGAAGTGGTGTATTAGTGGGGTATTCTTTGAAACAAGGTGATGGAGATTTACCTGTTATAGATAAAGTGTGGCATTCCCCCTAATACGTTAAGTTCATCCCTTGAGATTCTACCTTTGGATGTCCAAGTGACATCCATGGCTTCAAGTATTTTTGATCAATTTGATTTTCAGTATGTAAGCTTTCACGAGTCAGCACTCTCTTCTTCAGACATGAACAGGAATGGAGATCCCTGAGACTTTATAACCCAGCCAATGATGGGTGGGGTGTTACAAGAGAGGGCACCAGGATGCAAAGGTACAATGCAGCTTGCTTAAAGCAGAAATCAGCATCTGTGGTGAGATAAGAATCCTAAGTCTCTATTCAGTCCCATGGGGTCCATTGTTCTGAATTTGTGAATGAACTCCATTTCACCAAACTCATATTGTAATCTCCCCTTGAAGTTTCTGTTTGAGACAGCCAATTATTTGTCAGCAATGGAACGTCCTGGAAGATTAAAATGTTCTCCCACAGGTTTCTGAGTGTTCTGATTTCTAATGTCAAATTTATATCCATTTATCCTGTTTGTCCAATGTAGAGAGTGGAAGGTCATTGCTGACACTTGATAGCACAAGTGAATGAACCTGATGTAGTATAACTGGTGCTGTTAGCTCCAGTGATCGTGCTGTCAGAGTAAATGTGGGGACAGAGTTGGCATCTTGGTTTATTGCAGGCTCTGGCCCAGAGTCTGTGTCAGTGTTGGAAGGTACATTATTATGAGTGAGAAGTTGTTTAAGGTTAGGGAGCTGTCTGTGAACAACAAAAGGTTTGCTTCCCAATGCTTGTGAGGGAAGAGTATTATTGCCCAGCATAGGTGGTAAGTCATCAATGATGAGTTGAAGTGGTCTAAGCTGAGAGCTATATGTGACCAATAGAGGTGTTATATTGTTGTTTCCTTTGGGTCTATCTCCTACAGCAGACCCACACGCCTACCACCTAAAATTTTAACCAACTTGAGCTGGTGCACCAGCAGATATCCCCTTAGAAAGCAGTGGACTCAGAGCGACTCTTGTTGTCACATCAAAATTAGATTGCTCTAAAGTGCTCTCTGTGGGACTGCCTTGATGAAGAACTACCAGGAAGGTCTGTGGCTCAGTGGTAGAGCACCTGCATGCAAAAAGCTCTCCTAGGTTCAATTGCCAGCATCTCCAGTTAAAAGGATTAGGTGGCAGGTTATAGTAAATACTCCTACCTGAAGCCCTGGAGAGCTAATGCCAGTCAAAGTAGACAATGGCCATTTTCACACGTTGAATAATGCACTTTAAATGCACTTTCGCAATCCTTTGGAAGTGGATTTTTTGTTCCACACATGGAAAATCAGTTTCAAATGTTCACTAAAGAGTATTGAAAGTGGATTATCCAACGTGTGTGGAAGCAGCCAGTATTGACCTTGTTAGTCCAATGGCCTGATTCAGTATAAGGCAGCTTCATGCATTTGCATAACCTCTCTGAAACATTACATGTCAGCATATTTTGGTTGGGGTGATGGTAAGTGATTTTATCCCCTCTCTTACCACAAGGTGTCTGAAAGTCTCCCTGTCTTCTAAAACCTGCCTGGCTCTTCCTCAGAGCCCCTTCTTAGGGTATTAGACCTTTTTTTGCCTTCTTTTCTAATTGGATGTTCAGCCTCCATCTGTATGTTTTTGAATTCCCCCTCCCCCTAAAATAACAGAAAAGAGAATCAATAAAGTACATATAACTACAACAAATAAAGCAGGGGAAAGGAGGGGAAGAAAGGGAAGCATAAATTACGATGAAGTACAATTATTTTTCAACAGAAAGACTCATAATGATGCCTGCATAAGGTAGGCAACACTGAAAGTTTTATATAATCACTTAGCCCAACCAAACAGATTTATAATGAGATGGAGGTCATTAGGACATCAGAGTCTGCATTTACATGTACAATAAATGAGTCATTTGTGTGTGTGTGTGTTTTTTCCCTTAAAGAGTCTAAATGAAAAGCATGGCTTTCAGCAGCTCACTGGGCTTTATACATTGTGTATCAGAACTGTTTGCAGGTGATGAATATATTTTTGTTCTTTTAAGCAAATAGTATAGCACTGATTTTTTTTTTTTGGCCTGCATGCTTTTGCCAGAATTAGGCCTTATGGGAGCTGTCCATAGCAGTTGTTTTTAAAGTAAAAATCAAACTGTTGTAAAATCAGGCATGGGTCTCCTGCATAATTTGTGGTTCATCACAAAGAACTGGGCCTGAGGAACAAACTACAGAATATGTTTTTTATTGAGTTGGGTCCAGGTTCCAGAATATGCCATACGCAGCTCCAAAGTCATGCAAGTAACTCCTCACTGGGGCCATTTCGACTCGGAAAACCAGTGTAGAGGAGGCAGGAGCCCCTTCTCAGGACACACTGCAATCCTGAGCTGAATTGGGTTCCCGCAGCTTTAAAAATGATGTTCCCCACCGCTGCTGTGCTCTACTAGTGTGATTATTTTAGCTGTTCATAAAAATGTGGGGGAAATAGGTAAAACTGAAACATATCAGCAAATGTAGCAGATGGTGGCTATCTATGAAACATTCAAATTAATTCCTATCTTCAAAATGATATATTTCTGTTCGACATCACATGTGTAGAAAATTAAGCACTTTTAAAACAAAGCTTAAAAAAATCAAAAGTCAGAAAGTCTGACAGATTTGCATATGTGACTGTGCTGCCTTTGTTTCCTGGAAATGTCAGCCTTTGTGGCTAGCATCAGTACAGACAAAAGCATATATCCATCCAAACTGCTAGTGAGCACAAGGTAAATGACATCTGTATTACTGACAATTCTAACATGCCTTCAAAGCATTGGGTCATTTGTGGACTAAAATTTCTTCAATTTTACCTAATAGACTCCTTGCTACAGACTCTCAACATCAGTGCTTTTTATTACCTTCCTGCCTACCAACACACACACACAGGCAATTCCTAGATCTCCATGGAGTTCTCTCAGAACCACAATTCATTTCACTTTGAGATTGATGTTCTATAACAAGCCTTGAGCATTAGAGCATTTTTTTATTTTTAGATCCTCATTAAGTATTTCATCAGAGAGAGAGAGAGAGAGAGAGAGAGAGAGAGAGAGAGAGAGAGAGAGAGAGAGAGAGAGAGAGAGATGCTTTGAAAGAAAGCAGATGGAGAGGATTACACCTTCATCAGTTTTAAGAATATGTTTTTTAACTGTAAAACGGAAATAGGCAGGGTCATCCACAGGCTTCATATAGCAGCTCTGATTTTCATCCAGGGGGAAATTCCTCCCTCATTTAAGGGAATGGATCACAGAACAAATCTGTTCATACATAGCTATCGCAGAGCCAGGAGGGAATCATACCCTTCTAGCGGACAGTTCTCAAATGGTTTACTTTTACTACAGCTACAAGCCCACCCACAATGACACAAGTTCTTTAGCCTAGGGTTTCTTCAGAAAGCCTCCTCATTTGAACTTCTCCCCAGAGTTTGGAATTTCATATGGCCTGGTCTTGTTTCTGAAACAGAAGCAGTGAACCAAGAATCCTCCAATTTTTTTTACTCCCAATTTTTGCACAGTGAGCTATGCATGTGCAATTCATCTACATCCCTTTTCCTTCTGAGTTACCAATGTGCGTTTATAAAACATTGCAAAAAAGCAACCTTCGTTGGACTGCATGTAGGTTTAAAGCAAGATTAGTGCAGTCTTCATATTAATGTTGTGTACCTATTTTTGCAGCATGATATGGATGTATATGTACCCATCAGTACCAGGGGGAGAGTCAAGATGCAAATTAACTGAAGAAAATTAAAACTATGATGAACAGGGTATGTGGTCATTCCTAACTTAATTTGACAATGCCTTCTACTTAAAATGGAGTGGCAGAAGGTCAGAATTGCAGCACTGAGATAAACGATAAAACAATTAAAGGATCTGTTTACAGACTTCATATTCAGTTCATGCAGCATACTGTGGGCCAAACTGGACATTACAGCAGCTGCGGGCTGGACCTGCAGTCACCACCATCATTTTACGGAAGTATGTGGTCATTTTGAAAAATGCCACAAGCGCCCAGTCCTGATCAGGCTGACAGAGTGGTGGGACCAGGAGATCTTGTATCCCCTCTCCACCATGTCTTTTCAAGTACCAAAATTTTTAAAAAGTACAGGGGAGAACAAGATCATCTGGTCCTCCTGTGCCATACCTCATAGTATTTTTAAGTGATCCAATTCTTCCTTGAAATGGTGGCAGCAGCCATGGGTCAAACCTCCTGGCTGCTGTAAACATCTAGTTTGGCCCTGACTAGGAGGGATTGCTAGGCCTCACAACAGTGGTCACATTATAAAGCAAGAGGAGGCCCTTAATGAAATCCCAAAGCCCACCAATTTGACTCCCTGGTAGCATTTCTAAAAGCTAAGGAGATGGTTACAGAAGAGGCCATGTGGGCTGTCTCCCCTGTAATTTTGCCTTATATTTGTCTCACATGAACAAAAAGGTATCCTAGAACACCCCAACACTCCCTTGTGGCTGGGCATTGCAGAGAAACAGGTAATGATGAGTACATTGTGTTTCATGAAAGCTTCTTGGCCATTACTGAGCTCAATGAAGAATCTCCAATAAGCTTTTAAGCACCTCCAGGTTTCTGCACACTTTGAAAGCTAGTTTACTGTATTTTTATGTATTACAAATGAAGTTGCAGATTCGCTCAACATAGGATACTGGTTTTCATGATGCATTTCCGCTGAACATGGTCAGGATGGTTACTGAGTAGATATGGTGTCTCTGAATGTTTGCAAGACAAAATTCAACTCGTGCTTATTCAGCTTCATTGAATATGAATTACAAGCATCATGAAATTCACTCTGGCAGATTTCTCTGAGCCACAAGGTATGAAAGTATGATTAAATTAACTAGTTTTATGAATTAACTAGTTTTACAAACATCTCTGCTAGGGTTGCCAACTTCAGCATGGGAAATTCCTGGAGATTTGGAGATAGTGCCTGGAGAAAGCAGAGTCTGGGAAGGGAAGAGGGCTCAGCAGGGATGTGATGCCATGGAGTAGATCCCCTCCCCAATGCTGGCATTTCATCGAGGGGAACTGATCTCTGTGCTCTGGAGATCAGGTGTGATTCTGAGAGAATTCCAGGCCTCCCCTGAAGCAATCTTGTCTTCAGCTGATCTGGCAAATGGATCTCTCTCTCTCTCTCACTTTCTGTATGCCTGGATGGAAACAAGCTCTTTGGATTACTCTTTTACACATCCCATCTTAAAACGTATGTAACGAGGAATGCAGAGTTGGTGACAAATTTATTGTTCCTATAGATGGAACAAACAAGTTCATCACGAATTAAAAGGAAATTTAATTTTCATCCATGTCTTCCACTCCTTCAGTTTATAAACTGGAGACAAAGCTCCTGTGTGCGTGCCATTATCAATCTGATGCAACACAGTAACACAACGGGGACTTTTGGTGACCTCCTGCTTGTGGAATTCCTGTGCAAACAATATCTGCCAGAAATGCATCTAGAATTTTTTTTTACCTTATCTTTCATGCGTATGTTGCTGGAATTACGTTGATTTGAAATGTTGTTTCCTGTCTTTACATGTTTTACTGATTTTAAGTAGTGATTCATTGCTTTGATTGATATGTATTATTATTTGCATGGCAAGCCCCCTCGAGAATTTCAGGATATCCTTAAGCATATAAATCTAACAATCCAACAAAGAACACTATCAAAATTAGTACAAAGTGTGCCTTACGCTCTGTTTGTTCTGATAGTCCACATTCTATATCTACTAAAAACAATATCAGGGCAAGGAAGGCAGAATTAGGTAAATCTGGGACATGACATCAACACTTTTATAGAAGATATAAGAAGCAATCCAAATTCTAAATCATACCTATGTATGTGTAAGTTCCATCTCTGTATGGCCCTATCTGATCTGAAGTGTGAATTCATATGTCTCCAGGTGAATGCATATTTAACTTTAGCTTTGCATCTCATGCACTACTTCTTTCTGACTCAAATTAAAAAAGGAGACATCACTCTCACGGGCACGGGAATAAGGCTGGCTGGGTTTTATGGCTAATGGCCAATTTGCTGCATAAATACGTTACTCCTTCCCTGCAGTTCTTCCTCCCTTTATTGTCACCAGCACTGCTAACGGTGCATATCTGATCATCCTTGGTGTGAAATTATACATGACTGAATGAGATGGAATTAGAAAGTTTGCTGATCGTTGCTCCCAGTGGTTTTGTCACTACTGACAGCAGCACTTTCAATTCAAAAATAATTATAATGGAAGTTAGGACACGGCTTACGCTTTTCAAGGATAAGAAAAGCCACAGCATTTTGAGGAAAGCCTACATCTCAATGTGTTACAGATTTTTTACTTATGGTATTTATTTTTCTTTATGTTATTTATAGTTGCCTTTCTCACTGAGACTCAAGGCAGATTACACAGTCAATAAGATCAATATCTTGGACATTCAATAAATAATGCAATAGGGTATCAACTGCACAAATTTGAAAACAAGCATAAATCTGAATATATTTGAATAAATTTGAAAGTAAAAAATCAGAATTGAATATCAAACAGACTGAGTTGAGGAATATTTAGGGCCTGAACAGGAATCTAACCTATTATCAGGGAGGAAGAAAAAAATCTTATATTTTTAGGACCAATTTCCACCTCCCCTTCTAATCTTATTCAAAAGTTATCTTACTGTATAAACGACAAAGCATATTCAAGACAACTCACTTCCTACCCTGGTGCACCACCAGAGGGCGCTGCTGTGGAGGGAAGCCCAGATGAAGCAGCCTGTCCCTTCAGAAAGCATACCACGGTGAGAAGCCCAGGCCGGGATCAGGCGCGGAGCAGGCATCAGTGCTTGCCCTCTGCCTTCACCCAGCAGTGATCAGGAGCAGAGAAGGAGGCAATGCCTACCCCCTCTTCACCCACTGGGATCAGGAGAGGAGCAGGATGCAATGCCTCCCCTTCACCTGGCTGGGATCAGGCACGGAGCAGGTGGCAATGCCTGCCCTCCTTGGCCCAGCTGGGATCAGCAGGAGAGCAAGTGGCAATATCCACCCCTCCACCTTCACTTGGCCAGGATCAGGCACAGAGCATGAGGCAATACCCACTCTCTTCTTCACCCAGCCTGGATCAGGACTGGAATGAAGTTGGTGGCAATGCCTGCTCCCCCTTCAACCCACCGGAATCAGACGTGGAGCAGATGGCAATGCCCGCCCACCCACCCCCTTCATGCAGTCAGGATCAGGCATGGAGCAGGTGGCAATGCCTGCCTCCCTGCCTTCACCTGGCCAGCATCAGGAGTAGAGCAGGTGGCAATGCCCACCCACCCCTTCACCCTGCCAGAATCAGGCACAGAGCCGGCAGCAATGCCTACCCTCTCCTTCACCTAGCCAGGATCAGGAGTGGAGCAGGCGGCAATGCCCACTCCCTGCCTTCCCCTGGCCGGGATCAGTCACAGAGAGGAAGCAATGCCCGCCTGCCCACCCTCCCCTTTCTAGAACCCATTATATATTTTTTCCCACAACGGGCTTTGTTACTAGTTAGGTATATTAGGGCATGGTCCTGATTTATACTAAATAAGCCTACATGCCAGATGGCACTTTACAGCAACTTCTAGCACATTTCTGTACCATAAGCAAAGAGTAGATCGATAGAGTAGTCATGCTTAAGGTGTCATAGGGCAAATTTACTTTGGAAAACATGCTGATATGATCTATCAAATGAGCCATGCTATACACTACAGGGGAAAGCAAAAAAGAATATGCCAGAGTCACATGTTAGGCAGAGTGCAGTTAAGACATGGGCACGAACAGCATGGGCACAAACAGCATTACGAACAGAAAAAATCCATGAACAGCCCAATCTGCTGTTCGTGAACAAGCTGTTCGTGAGGCCCCATCCTAAACGAACAGGTGGTCATTGCAAGGCTCGTTTGTTGCCTTCGGCAGCTGTTCGTCAAGCCAGACAGTCTGACTCCTGCAATCAATCCCCTTGGCAACCGGAGGCAGGGAATAAACTCTGCCTGTACTCCTTCTGGCTTTAACCCTTCAAAGAACTTTCAGCAGAGATTCCCGTTTTTGCCACTGTGAAGAGAAAATGATAGCCAACAGGGAGACCCGTGGATCATGCCTTTCCCGGGGTGCAATCTCTCTGAAACTTGGGGGGGCTTCAGAGGACAGTGTCCCCTGCAAATTTGGTGGGCATTGGACATTGGGAAGGTCAGGTTGTAACCCCTCAATCTAGCTGCCAACATACACTGCTGTTTTTGCCAGGACAGGGCCCTTTAAACTATCAGCTGATAGTTAAAAGGGATATTTAAAGGGCCAGGTAAGTGGGTTTGAGGGGAGGGGGGCTAAGTGGGGGAGTTGGGTGGGAGTGGTTCTGGCCCCCATGAACAATGAACAACGAACAGTTCGTGTTCGTCCACGTTTGTTGTTCGTTGCATATTAGTAAACTGATAGCAACTAAGCCCCACAGTGACATAATGTGGAGATATGCTGGTGTATTTGAAATTATACTGGCATAGTTCTTAACAACACTACACAGTAACAGTGTAAACCCAGCAGAGGGCCACACACTTGGCAGCACTGATGGTGTATCAGGGGACAAGCAAGGCTTGGTTGCTATCCTAAGCTCTCTCAACCCATATCTCAACTCTGATACTGACATAACATTAGGACAGTGAAAACTGGTGAAAGTATACAGTGGGGATGAAAAATAAAAGTTTCCCTACCTTCTTCCCACCCCACTTCTCAATCACAGCATAGTTAAGGATTACCAGTGCCACCCTAAACAGAGTTACACCTTTCTAAGTCCACTGAAGTTAATAGGCCTAACTCTGCTTAGGAGGAGTGTAACTCTGCTTAAGATGGCAGTAGAGATGTGTGTTCGGATACTGCTGGTCTGAATATATATTTGAAAAATACCTCAGCAGTATTTGTCAGATATATTCAGGGGTCTGGATTGTATTTAGGATTTTTTGAGATACCAGCAAATGGGCCCTGAAAAATTCCAGAAATATTTGGGAATATATGGAAATATTCAGATGCAACATTTTAAATCTCCCAGGTCTGTTTTCCTTCCATTTTACAGTGTGTCTGTGCCAATGTCTTCTTGCCAGGTCTTCATATTAGCTTGTCAGGCTGGTTTGGCTTGGATTCTCTGGTTTGACATTAATTCTTTGGGCTTGTTGGTTCTATTTGCATTGGATGGCTTTTGGCCACTTGTTGCTTGCTTTTGTGTATTTGGCTATTGGTTTCTTTGCCCTGGAGAAAGCCCCCCCCCCACTCACACACAGAGGAGACAATGGAGACCAGTAGGATGACTGGGGGCACCATATTCAGGGGCCCATAGAATTGGACCCCTTGATCCAATCTGCTTGAAACTTGGCATATATTTAGTGTACAGGCAGGACTAGGTTCCCTGCAATTTTGGTGTCATTTACTTGAAAAACAGCCATTACAATCCCCCAGAAAGATTCCCCATAGGAAATAATGGATCTGAAAAATTTCCAAATTTTACAAAACCCCAATGCAAATATTTAAATGGTACTGGGGACTCAAATAACTCAGAATATTAGTATTTACACCCTTCCTATAAGCTAGATAATACCATGTTTTCCAGGGCCGATTCCAGATGACTAACCTTAAGGCGTTTCATGCCGCCCTCTTCCAGATCGCGACGGGGAAAATGCGAAATATCGCGTTTCCTTGCGCGAGTTTTGCGCGACGACACGCAAAACTCACGCGAGGAAACGCGATATTTCGCATTTTCCCCATCACGATCTGGAAGAGGGCGGCATGAAACGCCTTAAGGTTAGTCATCTGGAATCGGCCCTGGTGTGCATCCCTAGATGACACTTTAAGTCATCACTGCTCTTTTAAGTACTATATAAACCCTCAGCCATATTACATATGAGACGGAGTGTAGCAAAGGATATATTTATCTGGCATAATGTTAGGCACCCTTAGAAGACTTCTGGGGGACTTTGGTAATGGAACCCTCAGAAAGGACATTTTTTCACAAAGAGCCAAGGAAGTGAATAAATATTGCCAGAATATATTGCTAACACAGTTGTGCTCAGAACTCTTATGGGTACCCCACCACAGGACACCGTTACTGACCTTGCTCTTTATCTCTTCCAACTGGGAATGCAAGGACAAGGCACCACACACAGGTTAGCAAGAGGAAAGATAGAAAAAAAGACTCAGTTCCAAGAAGCTGACAGCATTAGAAATGTGCAGTATTTTTTGTTCTCAGATTTAGGAAAGGGCATAAATAGTGGTATTCAATGGTATTCAGGTCCCCTGATATCATTTTAGGTTTGGAGGGTCAGTTTTTTCTCAGAATTCCAGGATTATTTGGTTTTCATTATCCTCTGTGGTGGATATATACTGGACCTGGATACCGGTATTGCTAGGAATCCCAAATACCACCCCAACTACCTGACTACACTTGAAAAATACCATTAAGGTATTTAATACCATTTAGATATTTCAGGGTATATACTCTGACTGGATATGTCTGAGCACACATCTTTAGAGAACACTCTCCACAGCAAGGAGGACTGCGATGTGTGCAGAAGGATCCCTATAACCACAACATCTTTGGGAGCTCTGCAGATGGGGGCTGAAATCTCCTCTTGCAAACATATACCCCTTTGGTGGGTGAATCCAGAGGGAAGGAAGTGTGGTTACTCCAACCATATCACCCATATCACCCAAGGCTCACTTGACAGGGGTAGCCCCATCAAAAAGCCTAGGCAAGAGCTCACATTGTTTTATGTTATTTTGACTAGTAAAAGTTCTTACATAACTTTAGTTTTTGGATTTTGCTTTGGACCAAAGTGGCTTACCTGCAACCTCTTTTTCCCTTATTCATCCCAGAGATCTTTTGACCTGCTATACTCCCTTCATTCCACACCAAAGCATGTTAAATTCCTCACTAATATAACCAATTAAGTGTGTAATTTTTCTTGGGATTTACCAGAAGCAGAAACAAAGAGAATTTTATTTAGCACTGATTGAAAGTAATAGATTATCGAACCATTTCTGGCTCATATGGCAAGAACTCTGAGAGACCCACAGAGTCAATTTCTTAGCTCCATCTGAAAAACCTCTTACCAATAAAATGGGAAAAGGGATTCAGACATCTACTGAGTTACTCATCAGGTATCATTAAATGCAAAGGGAGTCTGATCCAAACATCATTCCATTGACCTTCAGTTCTAGAGGGTCATTTTATTATTCCTCATTCTGGAATTAATTCCCTAATCTCTCTTCATTTGTTTTCAGATCCCTTTCAGCACTATGGGACTATACAGTTATTTGATCAACTATATCCCAAGTTGGCAGGAAAACACAGGAAGCAAAAATTAAACCAAGGCTTTCTGTTGCATTACTTTAGCTGCTCAGATTGGTTCTGAGCTAATTCAAATGTTAGAGACGAAGGTAAAACAGAAGCGTGAATTTGTTTTTTGCTTTGTCTACATCTGACAATGTTGTGAACTAGTATTTCTTATATGATTGTTTTTCTGTTGTTATAGTTTTTGGAGCTCCAACCACACGTAAGACAAGATCATACTATATATGATCCTCCTTATATGTGTGGTCACAATTTTGAATAATGGTTGTTGTGGGTTTTCCGGGCTGTATTGCCGTGGTCTTGGCATTGTAGTTCCTGACGTTTCGCCAGCAGCTGTGGCTGGCATCTTCAGAGGTGTAGCACCAAAAGACAGAGATCTCTGTCTTTTGGTGCTACACCTCTGAAGATGCCAGCCACAGCTGCTGGCGAAACGTCAGGAACTACAATGCCAAGACCACGGCAATACAGCCCGGAAAACCCACAACAACCATTGTTCTCCAGCCGTGAAAGCCTTCGACAATGCAATTTTGAATAACTCTCATATTTTCCAGCTTTGGGTATGTGTAATTGGAAATCAAGATTGCCTAAAGATACAGGTTCATGTGTAACAAAGAGGGGGGAAGTGTGTTGCCTAGTTCACACAAAACGGCAACCACACATATTGGAAGAATTGTGGGTAAACCATTCTCCTGTTATGCGTAATTGGAGCACTAAAACTGTAACAATTGAAATGAGACAGTGCTCGAACGCGTAATTTCTATGTCATGGACAAACTCAGCCATGTGCCCAGCCCCCTGCAAAACAAACAGATCTCATTTTTTAAAAAATTGTCTGGAAAGTGTTATGTGTTAAAAACATAATAATATAAAGCAGGAAATACCTCTTCACTAAATGTCTGGCAAAATGTCATTTAGAATGACTATAGATGCTACTGCTAAAATTCCACATTCTCACTACTCAGAAATATTGTTACTGATATTGAATAATGAGTTTGCTCACAACTTTTTGAACAAAAAAACCCCCTGCTGTCTGTTGCAATCCATTCAGCAACACATGCCTGGAAATACAGCTCTGATTTTCTTCCCTTCAGCCAACAGTATTCACAAGCTAAACGTGGTTCACTGTGTTAGGCTGTGAGCAGAGAGACAAGAAATTACAACAGTGCTGTTCTGCCTGACCTACTGCCCTCACTAAGACTCTAAGCAAAATGATCTCTAGCTTTTCTCTGTCACTTTGAAACCATGTTTAATTATTCCAAACTGAAAAGATGTATAATGTAACATTATATTAGTCCTGGCCATTAAACTTTACAAACATGCCCACTTTGCCCCCTGGTTATTACTTTATCCTACTTACATCACCGTACCCAGTTAACTCCAAATATAATTTGCATGTTACAGCAAAAGAGTGGAAAGGCAGAACCAGATTGTGGGCTTATACCTGTGGGGCGTCTTTTAAGGTCTTGAGAGTCTGTGGAGTGAGCAGGCAGAGAAATTGAATGGGATTTCAGTAGATTCACAACAAGTTTTAAAAGCAAAGTCCTGGATGTTTCTAAATTTAAACAAAAAGAAAGCAGTATAGTTTACCGACACTTTCACACTGCATAATAATTATAGCAATGTTATCTACACAGGATGAGACAAAAACCCTTTTTGAGTCCTTTAGTTTGGTTTGAAACAAAGGGGATTTCTGGCTACGGCATGTAAGGTTTTAACTGTTTAAAACTTGCACTGTTTATTTAACTGTTATATTGTATTTTGTATTATTATCCCCACAATATAGCTGGGGAGCCAGGGCTGAGAGGAGTGGCTTACCCAAGGCTACCTGCGGAGTCCACAGCAGTAGTAGGAGTCAAACCAGCAGAGTGCTTTCTCAGAGCCCAACCACTTAACCACTCTGCTACAGCAGCTCTCCTACCTTTACAAGAAAAAAATCTCTTTCCAGCCATCAAGGGAGAGGGGAAGGGGGAAGGACAGGAGGAGAATGATAGATCTCTGCCCCTTGGATTAGCTTGGAGTGCTCTTTGCTCCTCCCTCGCATTGTTGAAAAAAGCACAGATTTTTTCAAGGAAAGGTTACCCTCACTACCAAGCAGTCTGTTCTGGAGAGTTACAAGTACTTTTTATGATTTTTTCGGCTCATCATTTTCATTACACTCTCCCCAGTTTATCTATACATTAGGCCACAGTGGGATAGTCATATTGATTCTACTTTACAGGGTGACTCAAAATTTTCTAAATGGTTCACAGCCAAAATTAAAACAACATTAATTAATAAAGAATTGAAATGCAAGCATAAAAATGCAGTTTAATTATTTTAAAATGCAATTCAAGAATTCAAAGACATAAAAGAAGTCAGAAATGTCAGAAAAGCTGCAGCAATAAAATGTTCATAACACAAGAAGAAGTCATTTAAATGCCTCATGAATAGAGGTAGGCGTGAACCAGAAAAAAAATGAACCATGAGATTTGTGGTTCATCATGTTTCACAAACCACAAACTTTCACGAACCTGCACCAGTTCACAAACCAGTTCATTTTTGGTTCATGAAAACATCACTTCCGGGACAGAAAATCACCCATTCCGAGTCAGCAGAAGGTCACTTCTGGGTCAGCAGAAGGTCTGCAGAAAGCCCAACCCCCGTTGCCTAGGAAACTGATTGATTGGTACCAGGCTGTCTGCAGTGACAAACCAAAAAACGAACCAAACGAACCACCCTAAAGTTCGTGGTGGTTCATCAGAAATGGGCTCTGATGAACCACTGGTTCACGAACCATGAACTGGCCTGGTTCGTGACAAACTTTGGTTTGTATTTTGGTTCGTGCCCATCTCTACTCATGAAACAAATAGTTTTCACTCAATCCCTGAATGTGATCAATAAAGGGCATAAGCAAATGTCATGGAGGAGAGCTTTTTAGAGGGTTGGGGCAACCCCTGAAAAGGCCACACTCCTAGGGAATGTTACCATGCAATCCTAAGCAGAGTTATGCCCATTTATGTCAATGGACTTAAACAAGGCTTCATAGGCAGTTCTTAAAAATCAGAGGTTATCAAAGTATGAGAGATCTGGCTAATGAAAATTATAATTTTTAGTGTATTGTGTATTTAAAATACTTGAAATGATAACTATGTTACCCGTGTCTGCCCCTTGTCCGCAGATGTGCCTCTGAATTCATCCAGAGAGCAAACCAGAACCAAGAGGGTTAATGTATAAACTGGGATCTGTTCCTATTATACCATGGTACCAGGAGCAGTGTTGCCCCTCACTGTAGCACAGAGCCACAGACAGCTGCATGAGAGCGAGGGGAGAAACAGGAGGGGGGAAGGACTAGCAATGGGCAGCCTCCCTCTTGTTCTTATTACAATTGCGAGGAATTAAAGACTCAGCATTTAGTTTTCATAATGGGGTTTTATTACAACTAAGTACACAAAGTATCAAACTAAGTAAACTTAGTATCAAAGGGGCGATAGCATCAAAATCTCAGGAGGTCATAGCCCCTCTCTATACTGCCTTGGTCAGGCTGCACCTGGAGTATTGTGTGCAGTTCTGGAGGCTTCACTTCAAAAAGGATGTGGACAAAATCGAGAGGGTGCAGAGGAGAGCAATGAGGATGAGCAGGGGTCTGGAGACTGAGCCCTACGAGGAAAGGCTGAGGGCCTTGGGAATGTTTAGTTTGGAGAAGAGGAGATTGAGGGGGGACATGATTGCTCTCTTTAAGTATTTGAAAGGCTGTCATTTGGAGGAGGGCAGGGAGCTGTTCCAGTTGGCAGCAGAGGGTAGGACGCGAAGCAATGGGCTAAAACTACATGCACAAAGGTACCAACTGGATATTAGGAAAAACTTTCTCACCGTCAGAGTAGTTCAAAAGTGGAATCAGCTGCCTAGGGAGGTGGTGAGCTCCCCCTCACTGGCAGTTTTCAAGAAGAGGCTGGATGAATACTTGTCAGAGATGCTTTAGGCTGATCCTGCACTGGGCAGGGGGTTGGACTAGATGGTCTGTATGGCCCCTTCCAACTCTATGATTCTATGAGTAGCTATGAAAGCACAGACAAAAAGAATACAATGAGGAACATATAGCAGAAGAAGGGAATATTCACTTATACAGATCTATGAGGTCTACATGTTGCAGGTAAAGTGATAACATCTCCCGGTGGCTTCTGAGGTAAATTTGAAGCGTGTTCTGGCTATGATGATTTCTGAGAGAAATTCTACAAGTAAAAAACAGTCACTGGGTGTGGTTTAGTCCCTTTAAAATGTCTCGGTCATTGTTACTTTAATGGGAGGTGTAGCCATAGAGTACATGGCCAGACTCCACAGATTATTCCATTTAAATTCTGAGAGATCAGTTTTATATTCTGTTGAGATATCAAAGCAGAAAAATTTAGGTGGCACTAAAGCTATATCATACACCTGATGCAGCTCTTTAGAAGAAATAGCCATTCCCCCATTACTTTTGTATAGCCGAATGTGTGCTGTATGAGAGATACTCCTCAGCATCTGCCCTGGTTTCTCTCCTGCAGTTGTGATGAAAGCAGCATAGAATTAAACAGAGCTGGCTTAGAAACAAAGTGTTCTGCCTGAGTGAATATTCAAAGCTGAAAACAGAATTTGCTGAACTAAATCTGGAAAGCCTTTTTTTTTAACTAGGCTTAGAAAGACAAGACTCACTAGATTATATTAAAAGAATCATTTTCACCCATTGTCCCAAACTAGCCATTTCCAATTCCTCTTCTGGGGTCTGGCATTCATTCTGCTTTGGAGTCTACCACTGATCATGTTCGTCCCCAGCTTCTACCACCTCTGTACCAAAACCTGTACAGATACCAAGCAATGAACCAACCATTTTTGTTAATTAAATTAAATCTGTGGCATTGCAGTTTTTTACAATCTTTGTGAGATGCAGTAGCAGAGGGACATCTATGCTAGGGACAGCCAACAAACAGCCTGCAAGTCATATCCATCCTCCATCAATATTTTTTCAGCCTCTCTTCTACCCATCTACATATCATTTTTTACCTGTAAAGTCTTCTTCTCACTTGGCAAAGGTCCTTCCAAACAGGACATGAGAGGTTACCTGACTCCTCTTGTCTTTCACACAGTGTGGTGCCAGCCAGGTGAGAGAAGCTGTCTTCCGTACAGCTTAGACTTGGTCAGAGTCATTTCTCAGCAATTTCACTCAAGGACTGACAGTGACTGAGCAAAGGGGAGTGTGTGAAAGTTGCACTTTGCTTTTACAGTTACCAAGTGGTCTCCCAAAAGGAGAATATTATGTCACTTTTGTGGCCCCTGTCTTGGCACAAGCTGTCTGGAGCAGCTATCATTCAAGCGAGAAGCAGCACTTAGCATGTGTCCTGGGAAATTTAACTAAGGCCCTGACATAAGTCAAATGTGTAGCCATAAGCTGAAAGTGAGCGGATCACGTACACCAGGCCCAAGGGTAAATTGGCAACATTTTATTTATTGATGTCATTTATAGTCCGCCTTTCTCACTGGGACTCAAGGCAGATTACACAGTGTGAGATTAGTACAGTCAATTTCAAGGACATTTTCATAAACAATGCCATAGTGTAAATAAATACAATTTTACAAAGACATAGCATTAGTAAGAATCCAATACAGAATTGAAATGCTGAAACAGAACATAAGCAATTCTAGGGCTGAGACCACATGAAGCACAAGTAGCTCATAGGAACACATATTTAAGACAACAGGTGGTAGGTAAGGCAACATAGTGGTGAAGTCTATGGTCCTTAATTCATTAGTGAAGCATCTGAGATCCCCTCCCTACAGTACAAAAGCCTTTTTGAATAATTCAGTTTTGCATCGTTTGCAGAAAGCTAGGAGAGTGGGGGCTCTCCTGACCTCCTCAGGCAGGCCCTTCCATGGAGGCAATTGTCAATTTTCCCATATAAGGAGACAGTTGTGTTGTAACTTTTCTATTGGTTCCTTGTTCCCACTCTTTTTGTTGTAAAAAGATACAAAAAGTTATAATGTGAATTACTCTGTGCTTCTGTGGTAGGAGACTCCCAGAGCCCATGCACATTAAATAAAGCTTTCTGGTTTTAAGGAACAGAGTGGCTGTTTCCTGCTTCAGTCCACCAGGGATAGCCTGGCTTGCCTCAAAGAATAAGTTCTCTGAACACATTGGCGAGCCAACCAGGAGGCAAGCTGTGAGGACACTTTGACTTCCCATTAGACAGACAGCACTCATCAGACCCTTTAGATACTATCTGTTCCATCCCACCTGGGAGGCCAACCTGTCCTTTGTCAGGGAAGAGTGCTATCCTCATTCCTTTTCTGGTTTGGTCTGGGGTGGGTCATAATCAGTCTCTGGTTCAGGTTCCAGTAAGACCCAATACTCTCCTGGGATATATATTAACATGTTGGGGATACCTCCATAAAGGGGCACGTAATGTAATTCAAAGTCGACCAACAGAACTCTCTTTTAAGGTATGGCCCAAGCATGCTAGGAAAACTAAATTTCATTGGCCAAAAGAAGGATCCTTTAATAGTCAAATATTGGCAAATTTGCATGTTAACGTCAATTGAAAAAAATTGAACTTGATTGTTGGTATACCAGGTCTTATGCTGCTAATAATGCTCCAGTCTCCAAAGTTAGCCAGCTTTTTTCTTTGTCTTGTGTTCATCTTTCTTGTGTGATAGAGTGGAGTGAGGGGGAGGAAGAGAAGTTAACTAGGGAACTTATCCCCCTTCAACGTAATTTAATTTGGTAATGGTAGCCCTTATTAAGGGAGACTAAAACTCAGTAGCCCTTTATGGGCTCCTGGAATACCGATCAGTTCTTTACCATCTAGAAAATTGCATGCAGTTTAAAGGAAAGAGATTTTAATAACATCCGTCTTTCTTCCTCAGTTTTCTTTTCAGCCCCAATTTTGCCTTTGTCATTTACTACTTTTAATCCAGATCTCAATAGTGATCCAGATCATGAGCATCTTTCCCCTCACCTTCAACCAGTGTTTTACTGGCTTGGAAAACTGGGGACGGTCTCTATTTAGTTTCAAGTAGAAAAAATGAGACTCTTATTAAAATAGCAGCTCTAAAGAAACCTGTAATGATCTGCCTTTGATTTTTCTGTCTGACAAAACCTTTTCTGCTATCAGCATTTCTGGTCTGTCTTTGTAGGCTTCCTCTGTCTTAGCATGCTCTCTTGTTTCTAGGTACTAGTTCTATCTATCTGTTAGGTTGCAAATGTAACCTTCTCTGTAAGCTTGATTACACTGTACTGTTTCTCTGATAGTTTCTTGTTAAAGGCTTCCTAAAGTCTACTGCAAACCTTTCCAAATTTACTGATGAGTTCTCTCTTGTTGATCCCTCTTTCATTTGTGCAAGGTCTTCTGAACACTCTCCTGCAATGTTTTCCACTGATCCGCAGCCCTAATTTGTCTTTCTTGGTAGGCATACCTTTTAACCATGGCAGCCTATTGGGAAACTGGGTGCACCTTTTAACTCCTTTTGTGACCCTTTCCACAACGGAAGAATGTAATTTGTGTATTGAAAATATCTCTTCCAATGTCGCAGTCTCTTTCTGTTTCTCTGAGTCCCTTTCAATTTGAACATGCTTTCTTATTGTCTGACACTTGTCCTACGATGTGATCTTCTTTGTAAGTTTGGCTATACTACCTACTGCTCCCCAAATGATGTATATCATATACTTCAGTCTATGTACCAGGAAGCTTTAGATCTCTTTGCCTCTTCTTAATCCAATCTGTTAATGTCTCTATTGTGCCCCTCTTCTTTCCATTAAAAGAGCTAAGGTGGTACTTTCATTATGGCTTATGCAGCCTTCTGAAGTAGGTCGCCTTTCTATAGTTCCTGTCACTAATATTGATGATCATGTGGAACCTTTGCCTTATATTCCACAATATCGTTAAAATCCTGAATTGAAATTGACATTGCATGTATTATTTCCTCTTCGCTTCAACAGGATTTTACTGTGTGAAAAGTTTATCTGGACATCTCTGTTACAAGGCTATGCTAAATCTTTATCTCCTTTCAAGCCCAACGGCATGATTTAATTGACTTAATCTTTCTTGCTGGTTCTGCCTTGGTGTGATGTGAATGATTTGATGATTTGTTGTGCTTTATTAAGGCTTTCATGACTGACTCTTTATTTCTTTACAGCCCTTGCTACCGGGGGTTATAAAGAAGTCTTGACTAAACTCCAGCTCTGACATGCTGCTATTACCTATCTGGGTTTTCCCTTTCCAGTGGAAAAAAAGCTCTTTCTACTTCTTATGTTCAAGTCACTTTTTCTCTTCCTCGTCCTACTAGACAAAAGCAAGTTCATCAGTTTCTTTGTTCTGTTGGTTACTGTCATCAGTGGATTCCTAATTTTGCTCAGCTGGCAAACCACTGCAAGATCTTATACGTGCTTCTACTCTTGGCTTCCAGAAGCTGGGCTTCCTTTGTTTCTTTAAACAAGCTCTTACTTCTGAATCCAGTTCTTGGTCTCTTGGTTATTCTAACACTTCCCTACTGTCATGAACAGTCTTGATATTCAACTTTGTTGGACTTTGTTGCACAAGCTTTCCTTCTCACCTTTGTTCTGGTTGGAGCAGCATACCTTGTTGAGGTGTCTGAGCGTCTCATTCTCTGATTCTGATGATCTTTTGTTTTGCTTGAAACACTACTAAATATGAACTCTTGCTTCTTCAGGCTCCATTCTTTCTCAACTCTGAAACTCTCTTCATCTGGATGTTTAGGATACCTGCAGTTGGCAATTTGCAATCTTTTGCTTCTCTTTGACATCATTTCAAATATTAGGAGATAGACATTTTATGAACACCTGGACTCAGTTTTCCATTCTGTGAAATGAGTATTAAAGAACCTGACTTGCAGAGTAAGGATGAGAATGAATGTGAGAAAGTAAAGATTTGCTAATTGCCTGAACCCTAAAATTATGGCCTTGGATAAATTCTGGTATTGTTATAACTGGAAAACTGCTACTCCTGAGCAGATTCTATGATTAATCAAGTAAATTCTCAGTGTGAACTGAAACCTTTGGGATGAAGTTAACGCCAAAAAAAAGAAAAAAAAGCAATTAGAGGCTCTGAGGTCTTATGTATTCCTTCTCTTCTAGCCTAGTTTCCAACTCTGAGAACTATTCCTCTTCCATTCAATCCTTCATTCACACTAACTGTTCTGGGCTAGTTTCATGACTGATAGATTACTGTTTCTTAGCCTCTATTCCTTATCCTGATTTATCTGATTCTCCTCTCACAAAACCTGATCTCATATTATTTTCTGATGGCTCTGTTTCTGTTTCTTTGAATACATATTAGAGCCCTTATGTCAGGTGTTGGCTCTGTATAAATTGTAGAGCACATCGCTCTCGCTCACATTTGTTTTTTTTCCTGAAGATTTACTCTCTATACTGCTTTCTGCAGGTTGTTCATAATTTTGGCACCCTCTGGCAACAGTGCAGTTTTCTTACCTCATTTGGTTCTTCTATTAAAATGGTCCTTACTAGGGATATGTGACTCAGGTTTGGAGTTTGGTAAAAAATAATGAATTTTACCCGATTTGGTAAAATTCGGTATTACTGAAATCAATTGTGATTCGATAATACCGAACTGAAGCTTACTGAATGTATTTGGTAAAATTCAGTAAACTTAGGAAGCTATGGCAGCAGCGTTTCTTGCTGTCAGCAACTCCGTTTGTTTATATCATAGGAAAAAACTGACTCCCACTGCAGAAGCACATGGCTCATGGCTGCCATGGCCACAGGCTCTGTGCTTTTGTGGTAGGAGACTCCCAGAGTCTGTGCATGTTAAATAAACTTTCTGGTTTTAAGGAACAGAGTGGCTGTTTCCTGCTTGTCCGGCTTGCCTCAAAGAATAAGTTCTTAGAACAGAGAACCAGACTGGCTGATTCAAAAGCAGTGCACAACACACTGTTTCTGGCAGTGGGTCCCATTGGGAGAAATGTAAGGCCTCTTACCTTGTGAGATGGCCTTTTGGGGCCATCTCACATTTCCTGAGGGAGAAATGCCCGCTGGCAATGAAGGAGCAGCATGTCAAGTACTTCATTCTGAAATCTCCATTCTGTCCATAGCCAAGCTAATGAGACTGGATGGCAATGAAGCCTGGGAAGCCTCTGGTCCCTGAGCAGTTCCACTGGAAGAATCAAGCCCCAAAGCTGAATATTTTGACTTTTCCCAGTGTATGCTAGCTAAGTATGCTAGCATTTCCAGACTTTCATTTATCAAGCTATATGCCTAATGATTCATACTATGACTCAATCCCAAACCCCTCCGTATGCAACTTTGGGCCAATGACCCAGCTCAATCACCCTATGAAATGTTACTGATTAACTTTTAACAGAAACCAAATAAAACTAGTAGATATGATGACTCACAAGCTGTTTCTGTGGCCACAATGTGATATTGTTAAAATAAACTTAAATAAAGTTCTACTGCTTGCTCTCTCCTGCTGCTTCAGTACAGAAAAGCAGACAGTGGGTGGATACAAATGAAAAAGTTAATGATGCATTCAACTCCCTCCCCTTTCCTGATATATGTATGTATGTAAATATTTATTAAACAATTTCTACTCCACCTTTCACTGAGGATTCAAGACAGCTTACATAGCAGCACCAGGTTGCAAAAGAGTTAAAACATTTTATTCAATAGTGACCAAGCAGTCACTATTCTGCACAATCTTTTTATTTCGTTTGGATTTCTATTCCACCCTCCCCACAAAGGGCTTCTGCCAAGAAAACTGACCTTTTATTAGCCTCCATGCAAGGCTTTCTGAAATAGTAATAGTTTTGTATACTTTATGAAAAATAGCCACTGATGATGCTCTCTGCATCTCTACAGGTGGGCTGTTCCAAGCAATGGGCTATTACTGAAAATGCTCTTGCCAGAGCTTACATAGAATGTACTAGCTTGAAAAGAAATGAAGCTTGTGATTAGAGTACAACAGAAGATGCATCTTTTAGTTATGAAGCCCTAGGGCGTGAAAAGATAAAAACCAGCACCTTGAACTGGGCCCAGAAGCAAATAGCTAACCAGTGCAGATGCTGAAGCATGATCTTCTTTATCATTAGGGAAAATGATTGATACTGGAGGTCAAGAACATAAATAGTAGTAGTTTGGTGGTCACAGGGGCACTGGATTTCCCACCCAGTGCTCTTCTATGTAACAATGGATTTACAAGACTGCTCGCTGAAAAGAAGGGCCTGTTGAAAGCCAGTAATTCTATAGTTCTTAGCAGACTAGGTGGGGTGTGTGTGTGTGTGTGTGTGTGTGTGTGAGAGAGAGAGAGAGAGAGAGAGAGAGAGAGAGAGAGAGAGAATGAGTAAGAGAGCGAAATAGAGAGAAAAGTATGAGCTGATCCTCATTGTCCTGCCTCTACTGGCATGGCAAACTTCCTAAATCCTTTCTTTCTTATCATAAGAATTGCTTTGTTTGATCACATATGTGGTCCATCTAGTCCAGCACTTTATCTCTAACACTTGTTAGCCTCATGTTCCTAGAAAACTCATGTCATTGACACAGCTATCCTCTCCACTCCTCTCAGCCCCAGCTCCCCAGCTGTATTGTGGGGATAATAACAACATTAACTTGTTCATCGCTCTGGGTGGGGCACTACTAATCTGTCTAGAAGAGCAGTATATAAATGCTGCTGCTGCTGCTGCTGTTGTTGTAGTACTTCTCAGTTTGTGATAAATAAAGGTAAACTGCTTCAGAATGGGAAGTTTTATTCTTGTCCTGTCTTATCCTATCCTATAGTATCTCTAATTTTTTAAGCTGGTCCTGAACAGCTTAAACTTCCTGTGTTCCTTGAAAATAAACTACATGGTTGCTTAAATCCTGTTCTGTTTTTATGTTTTGGTTTTTAGGAGTGGTCGAACACATTCTTCGATTGGAAGTGGCTGCAGGCTTTTACTGGCTACTGCTGTTCTTACAGGTTTAATAGATAAGAGCAGCAGCCACTTAGTGAATCTATCTCACTACCTTGCAATGACTCCACACCACTGGGGGTATTGTGGGCTCAGGCCTAGTTGTGGGCCCAGGCCTAGTTATCTGGAGGAGCACAGGTGACGCATACAGCAGTAGCAGAGAGAACTCCTGATAGGTTAGCAGAGGCTGATGGCTTATCTAGGACCTTAGCCCTGGGTAGAGTTCCCATGTGCCTGCTGGAGGCAGGCAAATTCCCGGATATTTGCCTCCTTGTCCACTGATTGCCCAGCAATTGGTGGGAGGGGGCAAGCTCACGGAGGTTGCCTGCCATCAGCAGGCACCTCAGGAACGTGCGCAGCAGTGTCACTTCTGGAAGCCACATCATCGTGCTGACTGTGGGGGCATTCCCGTGCTACAATTGGGGTTGATTTGAGCCCCAAATGGGCCGAATCAGCCCTGTGCAGAGCATGGGAGCACTTTCGTGGCCAGCATGGTAACATCACTTCCAGAAATGATGTCATCTCACCAGCTCCGGAGCATGCGCACATGAAGATCTACACACTGCCGGCACGAGGTGAGTGCCAGGTCCTCAACCCTCCTGGCGGGAGAATAGAGGGACCTGGCAACCCTAGCCCTGGGGCTAGTTAGTAAGAGCTAGTCTGAACTGTAGGAGGGACACTGCTGTCTATCAAAAAGGTAAGCTTTGTTTTTGCATGTTATGTATTGCACTAAATAAATTGTAGAAATAGTTACATTAATATTTGTATTGATAAATTGAGGGGGCTAGGGAAGACAGATGGGTAGTTAAATAGGGACACAATTTTGAAAGAATGTTTGAATGTGTGCAAAGGGCATGTGAATGTAGGAAGGACCGATATTTTACCTTGTCCCAGGGCCCCCAAATCCTACTTATATCCCTGGAGTCAGCTTGCCATGCAGAACTGCTGGGGTTCCATTCTTCATGAGATGGGAATGCACACCCACGAGGGTGTCTCCTACCGCTCCTTTTTTCATAGAAAAGAACAGGAAGCAACTGCATAGGTAGGCGTCATTTTACTCCTGGCATCCTTGCACGCTCCAGCCCTGAGGATCTGCACTTCTTAAATGTCCCCCTTTAAAGTCTCATCTTTTCAAAGCTTCAGAATCACATTAGTCCACTGCATAACATGCATGACCTATTCGGCAGTAAATAATTCATTTGGAAAGTGCATTGACTCATTCATTAATTGGATTAACTAGAAGACTCCACAGAGATGGCTCCTGCCCATGTATACTTTGCATGTTATATATACGGATTTGTAAAAGGTGGGAACTCGATACAAGTCCTATGCTGTATACTTACGTTGTTTTATCATGTGATCCACCTTGAGTCTCATCTTAAAAGGTGGCTTATAAATAAATAAACTGCCTAAGTGGTGACACACATGGCAAGAAACCCACAGAACATTTGGGAGAATTATGATTGCCTTTTATTGAATTCCATAAACCAAGCTGCAATATAGACATAAACAAATAAAAGTTTTTCCTTTGGTCTTACCTATACCTACTCACCCTTTGCATACATACAAAATAAATATATTCTTTCAAAATTGTGAGCATATTTAATGGCACATCTCTGTCTCCTACCACCATGAAATGTCAATAAAACAGCTTTTCTATCTTATAATCAACAGAAGATGTATTTGTATTGTAAAGATACTTATTTCTGTAAAATCATGTGGTTGATTTAGAGCCAAACTAGATGTTATTTTTTCATGAATTCACTACAAACCCAATCCATGTTCCGCACAACCACACAACAACTGGGGGGAATGGTTTCTAAAATACTTGGAGAACCCAAATGGGCTCCGAATGCTGCCATTGGGGGAGGAAGGGTGCCTGACCCTCAAGCTGGTTTCCTGTGCAAAAACAACATGGGAAGGGGAATTATTTCCCCATGTTTCCAGCAGCACATGAAGTACTTGTGGACATGAAACAGCAAAAATGAGAAAATTACTCCTCCTTGCACACAGTTTCTGTGTGGAAAAATGGTATGGGTGGAAGGCGGGAATTCTTCCCCTCTGTGGTGGCATTCCAAGCCTGTTTGGGGTCTCCTTTTTTTTTTTAAGCCATTCCTTATGAGTTGGGTCCACAGAGAACTTGTAAAAAAGTAACATTTAGCTTGTCTTTTCTCAATAAGGAAAAATTGTAGAAATTGGGTGGACATTTTTGCATTGCTTCAAGCAAATTTTAACATTGAAATCTCCACTCAGATCCAGCCTTTTGGGAGGGCATAAAAGCCTCAGATCTCAGAGTATACTCTCTGACTCTGTTCTCCCGGGAGCTGATGTCCTGATAAAGTTATCTATGAAGAGGCTATCGCCTGACACCTCAGCAAGTTGTCCTATATCCATGCATTGCCCTCTAGAAGCAATCTGGTTCAGTGGGCAGAAGATTGTTTGGAAGTGCATTCGTGTTCCACCAATTTATTTGTATTTATTTTGTACTTTTTTTATTCCTCCCATCTTCCAAGGAGACTAGACACATAGCCTCCATATGCAGAATAAGAATATTAACCTTTGCTCACAAAGTTACTGTGCAGATGAAAGACTAATGGGATGTAAAGCATTTTGCATATCAAGTATGGTTTCCCTATTTCTAACGGCCAAAGGCTGTCCCCTATGAGGATAGGCAGTCTGCATAAAGGGGCCAGCGACAGCTGTGGGGAAAGTTTTCCGAAATGAGGAGGCCCTCAGTTTTTCAGAGAAAAAACCTTGTTTTTGAAAACATGTCAGGATAATCCCTGTTAATCTAGGTTCTTTATCACCCCAATGGAAAGACGCTTGCCAAGCTCAAGGGTTTGTGGGTCAGGTGCCATCAAGTTGCATCCATCTTATGTTGTCCTCTTAGGGTTTTCAAGGCAAGAGACATTCAGAGGTAGTTTGTCATTGTCTGCCTCTGTGTAGCAAGCCTGGACTTCTTTGGTGGTCTCTTGCCCAAGGACGAATCACGGCTGACTTCGCTTAGCTACTGAGATCTGACAAGCCTGGGCTATCCAGGTCAGGGCATATCAAAGGTGTAGCTGATACTTATTGAACAGTTTAGTAAGGCTCCCTGATTAACACACCACTAAAACGTTAATAGTAACATATGCAGACATTGAACAAAACCCAGAAGACTTTGAGCCCATTTTGGTTTGTCAACATGAAGATATGGTGGACAGGATAGCAGCTGGTGGTGGAGCCAGCCAATAACAGGAAGAGGAGAGCAGAGCAAGAGCTGGGAGGTAGCAGGGGGTGAGGGTGGGAAGAAAACTTGTGAAAGTATGCCAGAATGAATGAAGGCCTATGAGTTGGGGAGGGAGGGAGGGAAAGGAGGGAGCACATGTGTCTTCTTTTTTCCAGATGAATGAATGAATGAAGGCCTATGAGTTGGGGAGTGGAGATTTCTACTTTCTTGAATGTTTTCCCTCTAATGACATAATATAATGCCCATGTGCCTTGAAAAACCATTTTTTTTATTTTAGTCTTAATTCTAAAAAGTTTGCTGTTCTTCTATCATTCTAACAACTTTTGTTCTGTACCTGTGATGGAGGACATAAGATGGGGGGGAGGGAAAGGAGGGAGCTCATGTGTCTTCTTTTTTCCAGATGAATACAAATTTAGAAGAGCTTAGATTTGCATCTGTGACATCTAAAAAGATTGAACTGAAGTTTATCCAGTTTTACAGCCCTACTCGGTAGGTGATGATTTGGTGAGCAGGAAATAGTATGGAGTTTGTTATTAGAAATCAGTATCTTTCTTGAGCGATAGACACCAAATGTTCCCTTGAGCTTATTATCTTGCAGAGAGGAGGTGGGAACATCTTGATTTGAGTCAGCCAGAAAAGCCATCCAACAATCCGATGCCTGTTAACTCTTTCAGAAGCATTATTTCATACAATCAAAACCTCTTCCTTTTAGGAGCAGGGAAGCAGGGAAAGGAGTGGGTTCTCCAAAGCTCAGACAGGAAGTGGAAGCTCCCCCACTGCCAACACCATACTGTAACGGGAGTGGCTCCCTCTTAATTTGAGTCATGTGGTTGCTTTGTATATTACTCATCTCCCTTTGGGGGGGAGTGCATTTGGGTTTTGTGAGTGTGATTGCAATGAAATTATGTTTGTGCAATCGCAGCCTCAATTGTGGTTACATCCTGGATTCAGCTCACCAATAAACTGTGTGATGGTTGTTGTGGGTTTTCCGGGCTGTATTGCCGTGGTCTTGGCATTGTAGTTCCTGACGTTTCGCCAGCAGCTGTGGCTGGCATCTTCAGAGGTGTAGCACCAAAAGACAGAGATCTCTCAGTGTCACAGTGTGGAAAAGATGTAGGTCATTTGTATCTACTCAGGAGGGGTGGGGTTGAGCTGAGTCATCCTGTAAGAGTTTCCCAGGGTGTGGAATGCTAATGGCGGGAGGCTTCACTGTATCCTGAGGAGGTTCTTTTGCATATGGATTGGTACTTGATGTGCTAATCTTCTCTGCAGGGCTATTGTCAGGGATAGAATGTTTTGTTAGCCTGGTGTTTTTCAGAACTGGCAACCATGCTCAGTTCATTCTTAAGGTTTCTTCTTTCCTGTTGAAGTTTTGCTTATGCTTGTGAATTTCAATGGCTTCCCTGTGCAGTCTGACAAAGTAGTTGGAAGTGTTGTCTAGTATTTTGGTGTCCTGGAATAAGATACTGTGCCCTGTTTGAGTTAGGCTATGTTCAGCCACTGCTGATTTTTCAGGTTGTCCAAGTCTGCAGTGTCTTTCATGTTCTTTTATTCTTGTCTGGATGCTACGCTTTGTGGTCCCGATGTAAACTTGTCCACAGCTGCAGGGTATACAGTATACTCCTGCAGAGGTTAGGGGGTCTCTACTGTCTTTTGCTGATCGTAGCATCTGTTGTATTTTTCAGGTGGGTCTGAATACTGCTTGAAGGTTATGCTTTTTCATAAGCTTTCCCATCTGATCAGTAATTCCTTTGATATATGGCAAAAACACTTTTCCTGTGGGAGACTGTTTTTCATTGGTTGTTTGATTCATCCTGGGTTTGATTGCTCTTCGGATTTCATTTCTGGAGTAGCCATTTGCCTGAAGTGCGTGGTTTAGATGATTAATTTCCTCATTGAGAAAGTGTGGCTCACATATCCGTCTTGCACGATCCACTAATGTTTTCATTATGCCTCTTTTCTGTCGGGGGTGGTGATTGGAGTTTTTGTGTAGGTACCGATCAGTGTGAGTTGGTTTCCTGTAGACCTTGTGACCTAACTGAAAGTTTGCTTTGCGGATGACCCAGGTATCCAGGAATGGGAGTTTTCCCTCGATTTCTTTCTCCATGGTGAATTGTATGTTCAGGTGGATGTTGTTGAGATGATTCAAAAACCCCATCAATTCTTCCTCCCCATGGCTCCAAATGATAAATGTATCATCCACAAACGGAACCATACAGTAGGTTTGTGGGGTGCTGATTCTAGAGCTGTTTTTTTCAAAATGTTCCATGTAGAAGTTTGCTATAACTGGGCTGAGTGGGCTCCCCATGGCCACCCCATCCATCTGTTCATAGAATTCGTTGTCCCATTGGAAGTAACTGGTTGTCAGGCAATGGTGGAATAAGGCTGTTACATCCTCTGGGATGTAACAGCCTTACATCCTCCATCCACCATGGAGAAAGAAATCGAGGGAAAACTCCCATTCCTGGATACCTCTCATGGCTTGGGGGTAGGATCCCCTGCTCTTCCATGTGGTCTACTGGTACTGTCTGTATTACTGAGGAGGGCAGCATTCCATGGAGTTCTGAATATTCAGTTGAGGTTTAAATGGCCTCTACTGAAAGATCTTTTTCAGTTTGAGGGGAACAAATACTGGAAATTCTCACCCTCTAACTGTCTTACAGTTTCCTTTTCATTGGGTGTCCCCTTATGAAAGAAAGCGCTTTTGCAGTGGATAGTTGAGAAAAACACATCAGGGAAAAACAAACGCTTTCTGGTGTTCTCAGACCTCTTTTTTATTTTATAGATTCACAGTGTGTCTCCATTCTTCTTGAGGAGGTGATGTTAGAAAGCTCAGCTGGAGACCATGGAAAAGATTTCCTATCTTAGCAGCCATATACAAAGAGTTTTCTTGGAAGCAAAGTCGGAGAGCCACTGGGCATATTGTACAGATATTGTATGACCGCATAGTATATTGTCTGTTAGAACACTGGACAAGTCACACACAACCTCCATCACTAGGTGTTGAGAAAAGGTATTGATTTCTTTCTTCAGGACAAGAAGGAGGAATTCAAAGTACAAATAGGTTCCTTTTGGACATGGACATGATTTCTGTCACATTTTTATTCCACCCTTCCTCTGAGGAAGTGAGAGGGGTATACATAATTATCCATTTTTTCCCTCACAGCAATGAGAAGGAAGCTGTGCTGAGAGTGTGTGTCTGGCCAAGCTAGCAGGTGAATTTCCTGAGTGTATGGGATTTGAACCCAGGTCTCCCTGTTTCTAGTCCAGCACACTAACCACTACTTGTACTGCCTCTCACAATGGCTTGGCTGCAATTTGCATTCTGCCATGGAGTCTTTTATGAAAGTGATTGGATCATCCCCTCACCCCCTACATCCCTATACTGTTGGCTGTAGTACTAAAGATTGAGGTATTTCAAGGGGCCTCAAAATAATTTAATGGGGAACCATGTAAGGTTAAGCAGAAGGTTCTACCTGTGGCTGAACATATACCTTCTTTGCTGCAGTTGGGGTTTTATTTTCTACCCTGGTGATTATCCTCTGCATGTGGGGTTACAGAGAGCGAGCCCTTGGGAAGAGATCCAGTGGGCCAGAGAGGAGGTAGCCCTTCAAGTCCCACACCTCCAAGCTGTTAAGAGTTTTAAAGATAAGAACAACCACTTGAAATTGTGCCAGCAAACCATTGGGCAGCAAATGGTTTGACCATTTAGGACTAAAATATCCTCAGCCTTGGAGAAGGAGCAAAGCTGCTGTACAATATGGTTCAACTAAGAGGTGACTTTTACTGGAGTTAAAGTCATTCCTACATTGATGTTATGTTGCCTTAAACAGAGAGGTTTTCATGCATTCTGTTTCCCCCATTTTACAATCCCCACCAACTTTTTAATTTTATTTTACTAGGGCTCTTTGCTATGAGCTTCAAATATTATCTTATGTTGTAATCTGCTTCCTGATTGTCTGATATCATATTTTGTAACCAACCAACCAACTAACTTAAAAGTTTTTATCATACTTGTTATCCACCTTGGGTTCCAGTGAGAAAGGCAGGCAATAAATAAAAATCCTCCTTCTCCTCCTCCTCCTCAATCATCATCATCTTCATCCCTGGTTAGCACTGTTGTTGACAAACTGCATCTTAGAGCCAAGCTACAAGAGACGAATTACACGAGGACATGCACGTGAAGGGAGTCGCAATGTTAGCTGGGAAGCTGAGTTTTAAAAGAGCTCAGAAGGCTTTGTCAATTTCCCCTCTCTACAGAGCTAGGGAAGATTGCTCCTCTTTGCCTCCAGAAGGCTCTGTCAGTTTCACCTCCCCTTCAGGGAGGCTAAGAGGAAATTCACAAGTCCTCTGAGGAGCTATCATCCCTGGCTCTGTAGGGAGGGGAAAATAACAAATCCTTCTGATCTATTTTAAAACTCAGCTTCCCAGCTAACATTGTGACTCCCTTCACATGCATGTCCTCGTGTAATTCATCTCTTGTAGCTTTGCTCAATATCCGCTTGCCTCCAGCCACCTATTAGGAATCTTTTCTTTAACTTAGTTTGCAGAAACCAGAAAGGGGACCTTCTCAGCAGTAGCACCTACTTTCTAGAATTCCCTAGTCAAAGATGTCCCAGTTGCTATCTCACGCCTGCCCCCCCACTTTTTAAAGAAAACAGCAAAATCCTCTTTGTTTCAGCAATTATTTATCAGGGTAAGACAAGCCTTAATTACCGGTGTTGGATGCTGCTCAGAACTTGTCCTTGGATGTTTTATACATCGTAATTTGTTTTGGTATGCGTGTTGTATACAGTTGGGTTTATGTTATTGGTAGATGCACTGAGAGCACCATTCCATTATGTGGCAGAATTCAGATTTCCAAATTATTAAAGAATTGCTTTGCATGCCGAGCTCTGGTATTCAAAATAGGTTTGCAAACATATAAAAATACACAACCTTTTCTCTACAAAAAGCTGTAATGGAGGAGAAGTATGAGAGGATTAGCAGCTTCATAAAAAACAACTCATTAGAAATAAGTGACTTGTCTGGTTGTAGGTTGGTATGCAATCATTAATCTTTCCCATCTTCTAATGAGAAAAGCAAAGTTGTGATGCTACAAACAAATAATCCACAGAGCTGTAAAATAGACATCTTTTAAGGAACAAAACCACAAAATGAATGTTGAGACTGTCATCCTGGATTTTTAAAAAAGGCAAATGTGGGGAAACAAAAGGCAAACTTTTTCATTGTTTAAAAGAAAAATACATTAGTCACAGAAATACATTTGCCTTACCCTCTTCAGGGTTTTAGGAAAGCGCTTAACAGGGTTCTAGGACACAGCCAAGGTTGCCACAACAGTAATCTGCTAAAGCTCCCTCACAGAAACATGAGGGGAGGAATTGAGCTCAAGACATTTACCGGGGCCAGCAGAGGAGCTGCAGTGGTTGTGCTCAACATGTGTCTCAGTGAAGCAATGGGCCTTGATCCAGATGATGAGATATATATGTGGAAATTTGCTTCTACATATATATCACTTTGTAGATCATGAATTGGGCAGGTGGAGATGGATGCACGCTCAAATGGGCATCTAGCAGCAGATACAGTCTATCAGCACTGTACAGCTTTCAGTGGGATATTTATGCAAATGTTTATTAAACAAAAAGCACTAATTGCAATGTGGATAGACAGCATCCACTACTGGATGAATGCTTGTGCACAAACCTATAATGATATACTATGCACCAAAGCAAAATGGCTGCCCCTGGTTCTGGGGCCAATCACAAAAAGTTGAGAGGTTGCAAGCCATATATCCTCCCATTGTGAAGGCAGCTGTTTCTGAACGGGTGCTCCCTGCAGATACAAAGATATTGGCTGCTTCCACACACGTTGGATAATCCACTTTCAATACGCTTTAGTGAACATTTATAACTGATTTTCCATGTGTGGAACAAAAAATCCACTTCTAAAGGATAACTAAAGTGCATTGAAAGCGCATTATTCAACATGTGTGGAAACGGCTAATGTCTTCACAGTTCTTCTGAAGGACCTCTAGCACCAATGGGGTGGAGGTGAGCCAGGGCTGACTTTGGAGAAGAAGACCATGGGTGCCAGGAAACCCATGGCACCCATGGGGACCATGTTGAGGATGACTCCACTAAACAAATAATGGCAACAACTGTAGCCATTGAAACAATTTTCAGAAGTCTAGCCAACCAATGGAGTAGCAGAGTTTGTTCATAGAGAAAATTCCCAGTGCTGGAGAGACTGATTTATGTGTTGGAAACTGAATGAGGATTCAACACGCTTATACAAAAACTGAAATAGTATTTAACTCATTTCTTAACAGTGAATGCATAGAATTTTGTTAATTTTAAAAGTCCCTGACATTTCATTATTAGTTTGGTCTGTAGTTCAATTACATTCATTTTTTGAGAATTTAGCTCAGCCACAATGCAACCTCATGGCAAGTCCTGAAAGTTATACATGTAGCCATGAATAATCTATTTTATTCTAATTTGCTGTGGAACATCTACTTGAAAAAATATCTTCCTGGTACTTGAAAGCTTATAACTTTAAGCTACTAGGAGGTAGTCAAACAGAAGTCATCATCATAATCTATTTTATGTTTCTTCGTTCTGCCAGACCAGCAGAGGGGTGGGGGGAAATACCCGTAAGAGAATGTTCACATAGATATTAGTAGCGCATTAGAAAGGACATAGTCACACAGATACCGTTCTGCAGTTATTCTGATCTGTATTCAGAACAGCGCACTGATGCTTCTGTGGGTATGAATGAGGAAATTAGACAAAGACAAGAGTCAAGATAACAGGACTTGAAAGGGGGGGGGAGGAATCCATTAGCGCCTGCCATCCTTTAACAGCTTTGAATTTAAGGACTGTATTATTTTGCAAAATGAATGCCTTTTAAAGAACTAGCGTATTGTTCTAGGAACAAAGATGTACCTTTGCGGATAAGATGAATTTATTAGACTATAAGAACCTAAGATAGTTAAAATGCCATATATGTATATCTCCCACACTAATAATCTAGCCTTGAGAAGCATCTAGTATCTGAACATGCTGTTTAAGGTGCTGGGCACATTCTCCCATGGGTAGGGTAAGACACAACTTCAATACACTTATTGCAATAAATAAATGAACTCTGCTTAATTTCACAGAAAGCAATGAAGGCACAATCCACCCATCTTTCATATAAATATTTTTTAAAAATAAAGCCTTTCGTTTTGCAAGCCCCACTAGGAACTCCAGCAGTGACTGCTGTGGATTTTATCTGTAGAATATTATTCCTCCTTATGCTTTTTTATATTTTATTCTATTCTTCCAAAGCACTCAGGGCAGTATGCATAGTGTGTCCCGCCCCTAATTTCATCTTCATCCTGTGCCAATCCTGTGGCTGCAAAATAGATTAAGCTGAAGAGGGTGACTGGCTCAAAATCTCCCAATGAACTTCATGACTGAGTGGAAATCTAAACACAGATTTCTTCAGTTGCTTCCACTGGTTTCAGTGGGAAACATCTCTCCATGTGCAACTCTGGGGTTGGCTTCCCACACTAGGGAACCTCCCAGATCCAATAACAGAAGTCAGCCTAGCTGGGAAAATCATGAAGGGAGTCCCAGATCCAGGTTGCCAACTCCTTCTGCCCAGTATAGCACCTGTGCCTGTGAAAGCAGCTTCCAGAGGCCTTGGGGAGACAGGCTAAGCCATCCATAGTGCAGCATGCTTGTGAACGAGACAGACTCCCAGACTGATCAGCTACCTAAAGGAGGATTCTCCAGGAGATGGGCTGGAACTGCAGTCTACGTGGAGGGATAAGAGCTGTACGGGCCATGCACCCAGGTCTCCCAGTTGAATTCTTACCTGCATGAAGGAAAACAGACACATGTGCAGTGACGGCAAAAAGCGCAGCAACAGCATCAGCCAGAGCCATGTCTGTAACACCCCAAGAAAGTCCACAGCCCTGTGGTGGGGTGGAGGTTCCAGGAAACCCCCTGCTGAGGTAGATGCTGCTGCCATCCACTTGAAACCCATCCAATGTGGAACTGCTCGGTGAGCATGGAAGTTTGATTTGTTGTTGCATTGGACTCTGATTCTGCAGGGTTAGCCACCTTATTGAGGGAGAACAGAGGGCCAGGACTCAGCCACCCCAACCCACAGTTATGCTCTCTCCTCCACCGGTGTGGTGGGGTTCCTGTCAAGAGAGTGTGCTAACAGCCCTGTGTAAGGCTGCAAGCATCCTTGCTCTCCGGCATCTGAAATGGCTGTCCCAAGTACGCTTTCCTGGAAGCCTGCCCTATTGGTGCTTGGAGGTCCAGGCTCAGGCCACCCCCCTCCCATCATGCCACTGGCTTCAGTTGTGGAAGCCAGCATTTGGGGGGGGGCACCAAGCCCTGTGGGGAATGGGTGGTGGTGGATATGGACCGTCAGGCAGAGACAACCCTGACTCTTGCTTACCTGTTAGTGTATCCTTATTATTATTATTTATTACCTTTCTAACTCGCCCTTCCCACAAGTGGGCTCAGGGCGAGGTACAACAGTTTATAAAAATATAATACAGGTCTCTGGAGTTGGGATGCCTTCAGAGGTGTGCAGTGAGAGATGTTAGCCACACAGTATGGACTTTACTCTCCCCCTGGGGTATTAGTGCTAAGTGTTCTCCTAATATTGCTACGTGCCACTCTGTGCTTTTCCTGCCACCGCAATGCCACATGCTCTGTCTCCGAGGCAAGGAGCTCTAAGAGAAAGTCCCGTGCCATGTGCCCTATGAAAGGAGTTCTAGAGCATCCTGGCAGGGATTTATGTAGGGTGAGGGTGCTGTGATTGGATGCTGGGGAGCGGCTTGGCTACTGCAGAGGTGGGAGGGGATTAGTTGCAGCTGCAGTTGGCATCCTGTGCTCCTCTAGATCATTTGGGCAAGGCCATGTGGCCTTTGCATGGGCATCTATGGCCTATGCCATCTTTCTTCAGGGCATAACATTCTGCTGCTGTTGTGGGGGGTGGGGCTGGGCTGCAGTGGATTAAGGAGCCAACAAATTCTTGGCACACACCTCCAGGCCTCTCAAGGGTGGTCATGACGGGGCAGCATTGGCATGTGGGATTGGTGGAGCACCACTGGGGAACTGCATGTGAGTAACTCCACCTTACTTTGATGCCCCCCTTGTCCCCAGCCCTGAATCTCCTGTTGGTTGCCAATCTTGGAACCTTACTGTAAACAAACAAATCAAATTTTAAACAATATTTAAATAATATTTGTACGTACTGGAATATCTTACTATATGAAAGATAGCAGGAGACAATTTATTTTTTTCCTGAAGATACATGAGAGGAAATTTAAATGTGGGGCTGAATTTCTAAGATGAATTTATGACTTATTGCAGTGAACGTTATTTGACAAAATGGCTTAAATTCAGCCTTTTGTTCTTAGTCTAATGATAGTATTACATTTACAATATTTTCCATTTTACTGATCTTTTGAAATAACGTCTACAACCGTAACAGTGTCATATTAGAAACATAGAAGCATAGAGCTGGAAGGGATTCCAAGGGTCATCTAGTCCAACCCCCTGCACAATGCAGGAAATTCAGAGCTATCTCCCCATCCCTCACCTCCCCCAGTGACTCCTGCTCTATACCCAGGAGAAGGCAAAAAACCTCCAGGATACCTGGCCAATCTGACCTGGAGGAAAATTCCTTCCTGACCTCATAATGGCAATTGGCAGTATGTAGTGAGAAAGGGCCACAAGAGCCTAGCAAGGGCTCATCCCTTCATTCCTTCCCTCTCCCGCTCTGTATACCTTCAGATTGAATCATAGACTCATCATTACAGTCAGGTGGCCATCTAGCCTCTTCTTAATTACCTCCAAGGAAGGAGATCCCACCACCTCCTGAGGAAGTCTGTTCCACTGAGGAACCACTCTGTCAGAAAGTTGTTCCTACTATTTATACAAAAACTCATTTGCTTTCATTTTAACCCATTGTTTCTGGTCTGACCCTCTGGGGCAACAGAAAACAATTCTGCTCTCTCCTCTGTGTGACAGCTCTTCAAATATTTGAAGAGGGCTGTCATATCACTTCTCAGTCATCTCCTCTCCAGGCCAAACATACCCAGATCCTTCAACCTTTCCTCATAAGACTTCATCTCCAGACCCCTCACCATCTTTGCTGCCCTCCTTTGGACACATTCCAGCTTGTCAACATACTTCTTAAACTGTGGTGCCCCAAACTGAATGTAGTACTCAAAGTGAAGTCTAACCAGAGCAAAGTAAATCAATACCATCGCTTTACGTGATCTGGGCAATATACTTCTGTTGATACAGTCTAAAATCGCATTTGGCTTTTTAGCTATTGGATCACACTACTGACTCATGTTCAGTGTATGGTCTACTTAGATCTCTAGATCCTTTTCACATGTATTACTGCCAAGACAAGTCTTCCTCACCCTAAAATTATGCCTTTGATTTTTCCTATCTAAATACAGACCTGTACATATATCTTTGTTGAAATTCATTTTGTTAGTTTTAGCCCAGTTTTCCAGCCTGCCAAGATCACCTTGAATCTTGATTCTGTCTTCTACTGTATTTGCAATCCCTCCCAATTTCGTATCACCTGCAAGTTGAATGTGCACTCCCTCTATTCCTTTATCCAAATCATTTATAAAGATGTTGAATAGCAAAGGGCCCAGGACAGCCTTCTGTACAAAACATTCAAATTCCTTTCTTCTTTCCTAATCCTTCAATGGCCTTTTTCATAAGATAGTGAACAAAAAGCAGAAAATAAGAGTGAGATCTGACTTCCCAATAACTCCTTTCCACATATTAAAAAACAGTCAATGCTGACCTTTTAAAGTAGTGATTTTCCTGCAGTAAACTCTACACTGTTTTATATAATGGATAAGAAGATATATAATGAAAATTCTCTTTTCACTAGAGAAGGAAACACACACACACGAGATAGCAAAAGAGGAAAAAATCAATGGCAGTTTAGAAGATCCTAAGAGGATGGGATGTCTTTAAATTAAAAGGCACTATATTGTTCTGCTGAAAGATTTGAAAACAAAATCCCATTTGTTTCCTGGTTTTTTATTATGTAGAGAGGAGAGAAGGTTTTGGTCTCCTTATTTGGCCAATATCCCCTCAGTGTGAAATTTGATCATGTGGAAAACACACTTTCAAGAGCACTTCATCTTTTTTATTTTTGTTAGTAAAAAAGAAAAAAGGGAAATTTTGCATTTCTTTTTGAATTGTTAGCAGAAAATTGAAATCTAATATGTTTATATAAATAAAGACAAATAAAACACTGATAACAAGGAGCAGGCAGGATAAGGGTACCATTAGAGCACAACATATTGTTAATTATTTAATTATCATATTTTACCACCATAGATTTCTGTCTCAGACTTCAAAAAGTCTTACATTGTCTCTGCCAATATCCTGCTGATAAACAGATTAAGAACTTGGAAAGTGGAGCCCTCACAGAACACCTGAGCTGTGATATATAAATTATCTTGTCATGGTTTATGGCAATGCTGATTTAAACTCCTGATCATTCTCAGATGTTGATAATCTTCTGCAGAATCAGGCATATAAACTTGTTTTTGTCATATTAATTTTTTAAAAGATTTACCTCATAGGGAGCCCATTTTTTTCCAGTTCATCTCTCTGTCATGTTAATATTAGACCTCATTGCATAATGACACGTTAATGACCCCTCGTGGATTTTTCATCACAAAGCCTGCTGAGGAAGCTGGCTTGCTTGTCTACTTATCTTCCTTGCTATGCTCTCACTTTAAGCAGCACAGGAGGGTTTTCCCCGTCAGTTTTTTTTTCAAACATGGAACGCCTTTGGGAAAGTTACTCCCAAAGCCTTCCTTTCCCCCCCCAGCAAATGCCTAAAGGACAACATTCCCGTTGATTTCATGCAGCATCACACTGCTCACATCTGTGACCTCCTCCTCGGTTTTAGGCAGCTCCACAGTTCTTTTTTTGAAAAGTGAACTGCTAGTCACCTGTTGCAGTGTAGTGTACCAACAGCTCTGAAAGTCACACTTGCAGGAACATTCAACACTTGTATGCAAAGTGCAACTTCCCCCCAATGGTGTAGCCATCCCTTTACTTACACATTTCTTGATTTTGTTTTCTCTTACTTCTTCTCCTTGGAGATGCTAAAGATTTAACCTGGGACTCTCTGCATACCAAGCAGATATCTACCACTATGTCAAGGGCCCTACCAAACTGGTACAAAATACCAGAAAACAGGAAACAAGTTTCTTTCCTCTTATATGTGCTGTTTGTAGGACTGAACTGTAGTCTCATCTTATTTCCTTAGGGCAGATCCACATGCAATTGCAGCACAAGAACATCAGTGTTACACTATTGTTTCCCATAACAAACCATTCAGCATGTAGACATCGTAAAGGTATGTACATGCCTTTAAATACCAGTATACATCCTCCTCAGAAACCAAATAAAGCAAGCTCGTGAAGCTCCTTTACAGCCAAACTAGACATGTTACGTTTGAAAGGGAGATAGCCATGGAATTTGGATTGAGGCCATGGTGCAGAGGAAGAGGGAGTTTAACTACTGTTCTCATGCTGTTTTCACTAATCAAAACTGACTCATCTTGCCATGCTGGAAGGGGAAAGACAGGCAAAAAGGAGTGCCTGACTCCCCACCCTCCAATGTTACTAATAGAGCAGGGGGTGTAGTTTCGATTGACATAACCACATTGGGGAGGTTACATTTTATTTATATTCTGCTTTTCTCCCCAATGGGGATCCAAAGCAGCTAATAATAAAGAGAGAGAGAGAGAGAGAGAGAGAGAGAGAGAGAGAGAGAGAGAGCCAAGCAAGAAAGGGAGGGATAGCTTTCAATGATCAAGCAGGTATTTTCGCTCTGTTGGCCGATCTTCTGTCCAGCTCTAGGCCCACCCTTTGGGATAGGAGCCAACAAGAGCTCTTTGGCTTGCACCTCTGGGCATGCCCAGGCCTTACACACTTGTGTGCAGAGAGGAGAACATACTCAGCAAGATGTTATTCAACTGTTGCTGACTAGTTGGATCTTCCCCAATTCCTCCCCTACCAGGAAATTTCCATTCCACCTCACATGGCTGCTTCTTTCATTTAAAAAGCACTGGCCTAGCATCATGTCTAGTTTGACCCTTAGCCCGACCATGCATCCATGTAGCCTAATACTGAATACTTGGTAATGGCTTTCCAAAGTCTTCGGCAGAAATCTTACGCAATGCTGTCCAGAGTTATTGCTGTCCAGAGATTGACACTATTACTTTCTATATGTAAGGCAGGTGTCCTGAGCTATGGTTCCTTCTTCTGCAATAAGTTTACTTCTATTTTGAGTAGTGTGTGTGTGAGGGGGGTGCTCTGATAACAGAACAAATGTCATGCATCTGGATAGTTTCAAGCTTAATCTCTGATATCTCCCATCGTGGGAACTGATGCAGGGAATGATCTCTCTCTCTGCCTGATATTCTGGAGAACCAGTCAGAATAGACAATACTCTACTAGAGATGCCAATGGTCTGACTTGATATAAAGCAGCATCATATGTTCCGATTAGTGTTTGGATTTCAGAGAACGGATGCTAATCTTGTTGCTGGGCACAAAGACCAAGGCAGTGGTGATGAATCTGGTTTAATAGTGAGCCTAACCTCAGTTGTCAGCCATAGCGTCTCAGTTAGATTTACACTCCAAATCCCTTATTTTAGTTAATCATGCTGTGAGAGCACCTCTTAACTAATGCAGGAATTAATATTTATTAAGAAGAAAGACCAGCTTCCCACAGTCTGTTTAATTAACTTCTGTTGGTGCATTTTGCACAATAGACATGATTAATAAAATAGGTCTATTTCTATGATATTCTTCACCAGGTTGGTCTAGTGACAATCAGAGACCATAATTCAATTACATTTATCCAGCGGGGGTAATGAAGTGTGTAATAAATATTATTATTTCATTAATGTCTCTGCATTTAATTTAGATAAGAGGAGTTCTTTGTAAACAGAAAAATTGACTGTTTCCCCCTATCACTCTGTTGTTACATTTGATAACTTGTTGTTCCTAGGGTTTCAAGGAATGTGTCCTCTTCTCTCATCTTTCAAAGCATATGAGATTATGTCAATTGTGTTCACTTTTTATATTGATTAATTTTTAAATTAAACTGCTAAATTGATATATTTGTAGCTCAGTGGTGGGGCTGCTTTTTGTTTGTTTGTTTTTGTGATATGCCAAACATATTGAGAGAATTTCCACTAATTAAAACTTAGACTTGGGGTTGGCAGCAGCACTAAAATAACTCCTAGTGAAATCCTAAGCAGAATTCCTTGAAGTCAGTGGGCTTAGAATAGTTTAACTTTTCTTAGGACTACACTATCAATTGTTGGAAATTGTATATATGTGGTGTATATATGTTCTGTAGAGTAAATATTGCTTGAATACAATTTTTTAGAATTTGGTTTGCCAAAATATGATCAACAGAAATACTAGACCCCATGAAAGATTTAGGGACTAGAACCCTAGGAACTTTCTTTTTAGAAATCTCCACTTTCTATTTTTCATGGGAGCAAATTTTTAGGACTCGTGCTTTACAAGAAAGGTCATATGGGCATCTTTTCCTGGCTTGGAGATCAAGAAAAGTAACCTTTTTAATGTATCAAAGTCTTGGAGCATCCAAGGCCATTGTAGCTCATCAGCTTTTTCTCTCATTCACTAGAATCTGAATGATATTCATTCAGGTGAGGCTAGTGGCTTTATGAAGATTACATATTCATGTTGTAAGCAGTCCACCTAGCTCTCTGAGATATAACACACACGTATGATTAGCAAAATCATAAACCTTCTCACTAATTTGCTTCAAGCTGCAGTAGCAAGCTGCCTGGTGGGGTGAGACATTGCCAGTTTCCACTCAGGAGACTGGAATGTGAATGAAATGTGAATGGAATGCAGAGTGATTAGGAGTGGTTGGTTCCTGCCCTCCCTGCTGCAGATGTGCAAGATTCCTGACAAGAAAGATGCTTGAGGGATTTTCCTTAACAAATCCTCGGACATTTCTGCCTCCCCTCTCCATTTGAGATAGATTGAAACAAAATCTTATCCAGCAATCAAGGGCCATCAATAATCTCTGATAAATTTAAACTCTTCCTGGGAAAACCTAATCTAAACTTTAAAGTCATTGTCTAACCCTGGAGATACTTAATTAAAACTGTAGCTCCATTGTCTGGCACCGGGGACAATTAATCAAAACCTCCCCAGATCCTATTGTCATATCCTGGCACACCAGTCAAGGTTTCTCAACTCCCTTGGTCCATTCCAGGAGAAACCATCAAAGTCGTTGTTTCTCGGGCTCAAGTCACCTTCTTGCCCCAGGGCCCATTTTGCCCTATAATTGCTTGGGCTTTGCCCCGGCCAAATTGTGCAAGCTTACTCAGATCCAAGTGCTGAACCCTCAGAGCCCTCTGAGCCTCTGGCAAAGGATGCTGGTTGTTCAAAGTTGTCTTCTTCCGCGAACCCCTCTACTCCTCTGATGGTAATTATCACCCAAATCCCATGCTTGTGATTTGCATTGCCTTTCGCTGTGTGCTTGAATTTCCCCTTTTAATAAAAACTACTTGCTACCTGTCTAGTCAGTTTCCTTGGGGAGGGGACCTGGTAAAAATTGGTGGAGTATCTCGCTTGTTATCACTTCTCGCAGGTTCTTCTTGTTTGCTAATTCCTCCAACTCACAAGGAGACCCATCTAGGTAACAATGTTGTCACCATGTATGGTCAGAAGACATGTGAGCCCTAGATATATGTCTGTGCAAATATGATCCATTTTCCAATTGGAGTCTAAATCCACAAAATATAGCCCAATATCAGGAGGCTCCTTTCTATCTATTGGCTCTTATTCCATGCTTAGAGAGCTACCGGCTAAGCTTAACCCCCCACACACACACCACTCACCTGGCTGGCAGGGGAGAAAGGTGATGGAATGGGCCTCTCAGGCGTGCTCCCAGGGTGTTGCAATGTCATTTCCTGGGAATGATGTCTTTGCACTGCCCTGAGTGTGCTTCTGCACTTGCACAATGACGTCACCCAGAAGTGACATCCCTGGAAGTGACATCATCATGTGACCCAAGTGACACAAGACCTCTGACACGTGTTCTTCACTTCTGCCACCTCTGGCGTACCATACTGTCTACCCTTATGGAGCCTTTGCCCTGCCACACTTGCTGCTTAAAACTTTGAATTAACTGAGCCTCAGCAGGGCAGAGGCTCCAGAAGGGGAGAGAGTCCAGTACACCAGAGGTGGTGGAGGGTTGTGAGAGAATCTGTCCCCTCTGGAGCAATCTCTGTCAGCTCTGTCTTTTAAAACATTGCATCTCCCGGCACTTGATAAACATGCACCCAGGCATCTCATGCAGAGAAACTCTCAGTCAGAACAGATTGGTAAGGCTTGGTAAGCAGTATGAACTATACAAGTTAGGTGGAAATTGAAATGTAGGTTGACTCAGATATGACCATGGATCTTGTGGCTAGGTAAGAGAAATGCAAGTAGTGCCAGGTACTCCTAGTGGCTAAAGGCACATTGATTAATTACTGGGGGCCCTTTGATTAATGATCTGATTGCTGTGTGCTGAGTATGGTGTGGGCTCTTCCAGGTGATTATTTGGAATGCTTATTCCCTTCCAGTTAGCATGTTCAACAGTGCAGTCCGAAGCAGTGACATCCTTGTAATTCTGTTCAGATCACTGGGCATAACTCTGCCTAGGATTGCACTGTGAGTTAGTTTTGGTCCTGCTTCCTCTATAGACACTGCCCTTTGCTCCTGTGGTGGCCAGGAACCTGCTTGCTTACTTAGATGCAAAGAATACAGAGGAAACCAAGTTGCAACCAAGTTGGAAAGAACCTTAACAAAATGGAGGCAGCACTGAACAATATTTGCTCTTCTTCTTTATTGTCTTTTATCAAATTATTTCGCATTGGAAAGCTTCCCAACTTCCATCACTTCTACACATAAATACACCATAGATTTCAAATGCTGCTGTATTGTGAAGGAATATCAATTTATATCTGGGCTTGGGTTTTGTCCTTTGATATGTTAATATAAAGCAATCATTACTCCCCCACTGAAGCCATATGTATAAATCGTGTGAGTGAAAACTGGTTCTATGCAAAGGATGTAATCATTACCGGCAATATGTGGGTGCTATTATTATCAAGTACACACTCCAGGCTGAAATCTTTTGCTGCTTCTCATCTTCAAATAATTTTTTTAAAAAACAAATACCTGATGTGTAGACATTAAGTGCCAGTGGTGTGTTAATAAGTACTGAGCAGGAGCTTGATAAGTATGATGCATAAGGAGCAAGGAGGTTACCTAGCAAACAAGGCATCAGAGGATGAGAAAATGTCTCTCCTAATCCCACGTGTGCTCTTTTGTATCAGTCGCCCTTCCTTTTATCAGAAGAGAGCCCACATTTCTTTCATTTGCTTGCCTGTCTTAGCTTTGATAATGTTTTCTTCCCCATTTGCAATGGAAATGCAGTGCAGGCGCAGAATTCTGGTGCCAAGACAGGTGGGAAATGACATTCGCATAAAATGGGGCTCATATAGACTCCCTACGCAAGGGGCAGCCTCTTTCTTGGAACAAGGAGCGAGGAAGCAGTTAATTGTTAATGATGAGAATGTCGGCGCTTCACTCTAAAAAGTTAGTCTGCTTAGATGCTATTATGGCTCTCATGCCTATTCAGTGTGGAAGACTCAGAAACTTGGCAGGGGTGACAATTAAAAATCTTAGAAGAAATAAAGTGTTAGATGAATTCCTTATTTTTATTGTTTAAAAAAACAGAATGTTTTAGTAGGCCTTTAGACTAAATATGAGACCTATCCAAGGAGTCGGTTGGGGAATGATGCTGAAAAATTGGAGTGGATTTTTAGTCATAATAGTCTTGAATTTTATAGTTATAGTTTTTATACTTAGATGTTTATATCTAGGCCTTCAAATGCCCAAGGTCGAAACTAAAGCGACGTTATTCAGCCACTGGGGGCCAAGCTACACATGACGAATGACACTTGAACAGCAAGTGTATTTCTCCCTGTTCACTTGCCCTCCACTCAATCCACTTGCCGTTCAAGTGTCATTCGTCATGTGTAGCTTGGCCCTAAGCATATCAGGGTCTGGTCATTAACAGGACAGGAGGGAACCCCCTGGGCTCCATCATGGAAGAAGAGTGGGATAATGTGTGGAATTTGTTCTAGCATTGTTTTATTCAGCTTCCATGATGCAGCGGTTCAATAGTAACAGTGCAGCTCAATATATATAAGGTCACGATCCATGTATAATGAACAGCATATTTATGTTAACTAGTAAATGTGACGATAGCAGTGGTATATCTGGCCTTCAGTACCTATTGTTGGATTCATTCTCATGCAAAGTTGGGAAGGTGTGATTTAAATGGACAAATGTATGTTGGAATGGGGAATCCTTCTCTTGCCTGTGACTCTCCCTCCCGTGGCCATTCTCTTCAGGCACTTTTCTTCTGATCAGAGTAACTTTCAATGTTGGAAACTGTGAAGAAAACAATGGCAGGTATGATTTGGCCCAGAACAAGTTTCATGAGCTGGACCCCTGTTGGCTGGGTCACGCCCACTGTGATGTTGGCGAAACTTTTCATGCTTGCAGCTGAGTGATCTGGCTGTGTCATAATACTGCGGCACCACTCCTTCTGCACCACTCTCTGGAACAACCATGATTACTCTGGGTTAGCCAGCTGTGCCATGGCACCGCCAGGGTCTCCAAAGGAAAACCTTCGGGGCTGCTTCTGCGGCAGCTGGCCACTCTACCCACCTTAATTATGCCGCTGCTTTTAGCTCTTGCAGTCACATCCCTATGCCACGCTTTATATAGGAATAAAGGGGACCTGCAAGGACTTAAGGATGGCATCTCCTTTCCCCCTTCCCCACGATGTCCTCTTTCCTTTTTCTGAAATCCCCCATAGCTTCTCCTCTTTTCCTGCTTCCTTCTCTCCTTCCTGTGCACCAGCCAGCTTAGCTGCATCTGCTCTTCCTCACTCTTCAGCTTTCCTTCCTTCCTTACCCTTGGTAGCGTCTACTCTGAAAAACTGTGGCCCAGTTGTGCAGTGCTTGCAGGGTGCATCTTATTGCCCCTATATGCCCTTTTCCACACTGTTTCGTCTTTTCCTCTTCCTGGCAAACCCTTTCCTTACCTCCTTCTCTCCTTCCCACCTTTTATCTGCTCCACACCTTCAGCTGTATTTATTTTTTATTTATTTATACCCCACTTATTTCCATGAAGGGGACCCAAAGCAGCTTATATCATCACTATTTCATCGATTTTATCTCAGGTTTATTCAGGGTCGAATCCACATTACTCATTCTAAGTCGCATGTTCCCCGCATTCCCCACGCAATCCCGAGTGCCGGTCACATTACCTCATTAAACAAACGCATTTCATTCGCATTTCTCCCGAATATGTGGTCACAGGTTTTCAACAGGAGTTTCACGGTGGCCGTGAACGGGCCAATGCGCAATTTATGCGGTTTTTTTAAAAACCACCCCCCTTCCTGTCTCTCCAGCTGTTCCGAGAGTTCCTATTGGCTGATTCAACTTGCAAGTGCTCCGTAGTCTGCAAAAGACTGTTTTTGACTTCATAGCATTGGATTTATTGATTATGCTGTTTCTGAATCAAATCTGGTAGTTTGAAAAATCATTTTGGGGTGAATCCATCCTCAGAACGGACTTGCGAAACTTCCTTTTTAACTGTTTTTTTATTTTTTTTATTTTATATTACTGTAATATCGAAATTACGAAATATTGAAATAATGACACTCCAAGGAAGTGAAACTTCAGTAAAATTCAGGCACTGAACTGTCCTGCATAGGAAATGCCCACAAAAGCTTCCCACATGCTTCCAAATTTCCAAAAAAGAAACGGGAGAGAGCCATCAGTGCTGTCAGTGGGGGAAAGAGAGGCATCATTATCTTCAATGATGTTTCTTTATAAGGCAAGATCGAAAAAACGGAAAAGTGCGCTCAAAAAAATAAAAAAAAATGGGCGGGACAAAAGGTCCCGCCCCAAAAAGCAGTTTTCGAGCAGCCGTGTGACCGGAGGGACGCGTGAGAAAGACGGATTGGAAGCAGGAATGTGAACGAAGAGGAAAAAATCGCGGATTGGAGGCAAACGGAAGATATCCGATAAACATGCAGGTAATGGGTGAATGTGGATTCGACCCAGGTTAGGCTGAGAGTGTACAATTGGCCCAACATCACTCACAGCCAAGCGACAAGTGACGCCTGACACAGGTTGGACACTTGTCAGCTTCCCTCAAGTTTTGATGGGAAACGTAGGCATCCTGGTCTTGCAGCTGTAATGGAGAGCCAAGCTGTAAAACCAGGATGCTTAGTGGCTGAATAACATAGCTTTAGTTTCTACCTTGTGCATTTGAAGGCCTAGATATAAACATGATAGAGTGGAGATTTGAACCTGGGTCTCTCAGATCCTAGTCTGAAATTCTAACAACTACACCATACTGGCTTTCAATGAGTGGCTGCTGTAGAAGAGTAGCAAGAGCCAGTCCTGGGTGAGTCATGCAAGCTGCATCGTATGAAGTCACTTGGTGGCTGCTGCTGGGCCTCGCCCTGATGAGCCCTCCCTCAAAGACCAAAATAGCTTCAAAGACCCTCAAGGAGCAGCTCCAATCTCTTGATTTAAGTGTCCACACAGTTGTCAATGCTGAGAATTAGATGTGTTGATGATAACAAAAATTAAAATAGTGACACTCAACCAGTGAAAATGACAATATATAATGCAATTTGAGCCAAGTCTCAGCCACTCATGGGCTGAAAACAGCAAATGCTTGATGGGGGTTACAAAAATATTGTGACTGTAGAAGCATCTTCTGGCATTTAACTGTGGCCACAATGGATGCACTACCTATGGAAGATCTATTTGAGAGGTTTTCTCTATAAGGATGGGTGTGTGTGTGCAAAGTATTGTTTTCAAGAGAGAACCGAAGACACTCAGAGTTCTCCCCAATGTGGTGGATATCTAGGTCATGTTGCTCATAATCATCAAGTAATTGTTACTTGTCTGAGTGTACTAATTTCCTTCTACAATCTATCTTGTTCTCTCTAGTGGCATCAACTATACTGTTAGTCTCAACTATCTGTCAGGACAACTGACTCACATACAGGTGTCAATGGAATAACACTACTCTAAATAGAACATGAACCATTATACCAAATAAAACACAGTGCAGAGACACAAATGCTATGCAGAATCAACATTGCTCAGTGGTTAGCATGTACCATACAGAACTAAAAATGTGTAGAGTTCAGCTACAAAGGGACCTATTAGATAAGCTTTAGGAATGTCGCTGCTGGAGTTCAGACACGCAGTTCAGACAGCAGTCCACATCACCCTGCTGAAGACTGAAGCAGGCACCCTTTCCCATTACCATGGGGGGGGGGGAGACTATGGTTCAATAAACGAGCACACCCTCTAACTGCAGAAGGTCCAAGGTTCAATCTCTGGAATCTTCAATTAAAGGACCTTGGATGTTGGGTTAGATTCAACTAGCTTTTCTACTGGTGCAGAAAGGAAGAGGAGGAGGAACCCCTGACAACCAAAAAGGCTATGCTTGGGATCATGGGATCTGCTGGGACAAAGACCATGTGGGGCAGAGCTGTAATTAACATGGGATTAAGGTGAGATTGAGCAAAAAAAAGCTGCCTAGATCCCACCCCTTCTCTAGACATGCAGCAGAATAAGGTGGCAGAGTGCTGAGGTGGTAGAATAAGCTGTACCACTACAGGCATGGGAGTATTACATTGTCCAAAGTTCCCTTACATTGATTATTCCCTGTAAGTTAAAAACTAGCACAGAAAGAGTTAGTCTAGAACATTTCACCTGTACGTGCTATTTTTTCATTTGCAGGGATTTTTTTAAATGCGGAAAAGTTAACATGCCTCCTTTCAGAAATAAAATTTGAGATTCTCAGGAAGCTGAATTTTGTCCTCAGTACCACATTTGATGAGCCTTTCACAGAACTGCATCGTATAAACAGCCCTGGTAATAAAGCACCATTCAAGTAACTCCAAGGGGATGCTGGTATATGCATGCTTTCTCTCATTCTTGCTAAATTCTAGAGGACTTATTCTCTGAGAATAGTTTTGATCTGTGTCTGAAAACTAGGTCTACAGTAGTCACAGCATTGTGATGTGTATGAGGCAACCTCTTTTGTGACTTTATTCCACTCATTTTTAATAAGATAAACTTTTTATCTGAATAGACAATACACTTAGGCTATACATTAGGCGCTTTTCAAGTTGCATCTTTGCAAGCTGTAATTAAATAGTTTTAGCTGAGGTACACGGTACATTATGTCTGTATCTTCAGAAAAGAATAAACACAGGGCCTTTCAGCTGGTAATAGGGAAATGTAAGCAATCTTCAATCTTGCAAAAGTACACTCCTAATCCGCCTTGATATTAAAGTCAAGAAAGACTGTATGATACTGATTTCTTCAAACATTACAGTGAAAGTATCCTTACTAAACCATTAAAGACTGTAAACGTCATTCTAGTTCTTATGGTTTGCTGATGAGCTGCTCTGATATTTACAACGTGGTATTTATATACAGACAGTACAATCCAGCTGAAGCTGGACATTTCTCCCACCAATTTCAACAAGAACTCAAGAGTGTTTTATTTCGGCTAACTTGTAATGAGATAGCTCTGCATTTTAAAATAGCTTTGATTATCGAAACACTATTGTGAATCTAACAGTGGCCTCACCTTTGTGAGCTGATTTGTATAATTTCAGCATGAACAATATTGCAAAAGAAAATTGAGCAAATTTGTAAACGAGGCTCGTGATTATACCAGGTGTTTCAAGACAAGGCAGGTCAGGTCCATGCCATTCATGCCTTAAGTTCTCAGAGCATGATGTTGATTCGGAGACAATGTCCCTAAGCCCAGAGGTTCCCAATCTCATTGACCCCGTGGGAACTTCCAGAATTTTGAAAACAAGGAGTGGGCACCATCACAAAATGGTTGCCATGAATGTTGGTTCAATTCCAGAAATTTCTGGAGGTTGCGAGCCAAGCACCCTTCTACAATGGAGGCATCTGTTTGGGATGGGTACTCCCTGCAGACACAAAAGTGATGCCTCCTGGATTCTTCTGAAGCACCTCCTGTTTCAGGAAAGTCAGGACTGGCTATTTGCTGTTTGGAGAAAGTAAATGGGCTACAAGAAACCCATCAGCAAATGCCATAACATCTGTGGGCACCAAAATGGGGGTCATTAACCAAGACCAACAATTTTTCATCCACCAGGTACCACAAGGCTTCAGAAGTTATAAGGAGACATCAATGAGTTAGTCATACACTCTTGTTCTGTTTGTGTTTGCAAACTTTGTTAAAGTTTGGAAACTTTAACAGCTCTCAGGTGCAGATATAGCTCACGCATGGACTACTCTTTACACATGGTAGTGGACTGTTACTTGTTATGATAAGGAAAGAACATCAAGAAGCCGTGTGGCTATAACAAAGACTTCTATTGACCTGAGGTGGGGAAGGGCCAGAGAAGTGGAGCACTGTTCCTTTAGGAACTGTTCCTCCAGAAACACAATTCCTGTTAACATAGTTCCTTCTATCATGATATGCCACTGAAAGAAAATGCCCATGTCAACTTCTCCCTCTGTTCCCCATAAGGAATACTTCAGCTGTGATTCCATCTCATTGTGTGTTTTCTGCTCACACAAGTGGCAGCCACTGGTGACAGTCATACTGTGGGCTAAGTGATTCTACATATTATGGAGGGGGATAAGGTAGCATACAGAGACTGTTATGATGCCAGCTCCTTAATGGTGATAGGTATTTGCTGTCTGGTTACTTTGAACAACTAGTTATGGGTTGTTTCGAGTGACACCTGATGGGAATCTGAGCCTTTGATACAAGAATGTTAATGTTCTTCAGGGGAGGGCTGTGGATCCATGGCAGAGCATCTGCTTTGCATGCAGAAGATCCCAGGTTCGATCCATGGAATCTCCAATAAAAAGGAACCAATAGTAAGTAATGTGAAAGACCTCTGCCTGGGAGACCCCAGAGAGCTGCTGCCAGTCAGAATAGGCAATACTGACTTTCCTGGACCAATGGTCTGACTAGTGTAGAGTCATGTCTATGCATGTTCAGTGGTTATGTTTCATCAGCATTATGTAGCATACTACATGCTACATAAAAGCCAAGCCATAATTCATTTGGGTCAGCAAGTTTTTCAGAAATGCAGTGAGGAAACCATGTAGAACTATTTGCTCAGGCTGTTCTCTCTGGTTATCTCCGGGAAATGATTCCTATGCTGAGACTTAAAGAAGCACAAATATAACCAGCTGTCAGCCCTAAAGATGTGGGAGTGCGGATTAATAGTAAGCAAAGGGCAAGTTTCATTGCACCCCCAAATCATATCACCATGCACTTACAGTGATGCCTGGTTTGAGATTAAACAAGTTGCATCTGTCCAGTTGCTCTGGTAGGTCAGTGCCTGGGCCTTCCGATACCCAGAATCATCCTACATGTTCTGCAATGCTTCAGCACCTCCCAGTCAACTGCTGTTGCTAAGATCTTTAGGACAAAAGCAGGAGCGGGAAGGATGATATACAGCAGAGCTGAGTATGCCGCTGCCAGTCTCATTTTCATTTAAGCCTCAGCTGGGACCCAGCATGATCTAGCCCCAATCTTCATCCGTAATGAAAGTCATTATCAGCTTCTCATGGTCCTGCATGTTTGGATGACAAGATTTTCTCTCCATGTCATCCTGAAAGACATGTAAAACTGAGAAGATGTTTACTGAGCAGGGAAGCTGGTTTTGTACAAGCAAAACTCAAAAGCTCTTCGATCTTTTGCAAGCGTGTATAATTAAGGTGCAATTTAAAACAGGGAGCCTGCCCTCCACCACCCCCTCTCTCCATTTAAGTGGTTTAGAACCAAGATTTACATTTATTGAGAGAAAATAAGATAGTCTTGCAATATAAGGAGTGCCGTCGTCTTAAACAACTTTTGGAAAGGGGATGGGAAATTTAACTCAGTTTTGAACAGTGTATAAGCAAACCCAAACCTTGTGGCATGTACAACCATGTTCTCTGAACAGGTACTCCAGATTTTTCAACCAAATTATATAGTGAAATTGCATGTAATCCTTACATTACTTTATGATGGGGGAGCAGAACGGTGGTAAAGAAAGCATTAAGTAATCCATTGGCAGCAGTGGAAACCATCTAATAAGGTGTTTGGAGGCCAGGCTGTTTATTACTTATTACTTCTATGCCTCATCTTTCTTCCTTCATGGAATTAAAGACAGTATACATGGGTTCCCTGGAAGTCTTCCCATCCAGGCATTGACCGAACTCAGACCTCTTGGAGATTTTAACAATGGGGAGGATCTATGTATTGAAAATGGTTCTTGGTCTTTGGAACAGGAGCCATGCCTCTGATTTTCCTATATGCTGATATGGCTTCTCTCTTAAAACATTAATTCACCTGTATCAATATCTAAAGGAAGGGCTAGTTCACATCTCTATGGCCGTCGTCACACGGGCATCTCTTCCGTTAAATTTACAGCATATAGCGTCCTACCTGTTATCGGCACAGTAACGTTTCTTTGGGTCACCTAACGGCTCTTCGCGCCACCAGCTGTCCACACCGAAGCGCTCTGTTCTGTTCTCTCTAACCGCGCAGAAGCAGCTCCTCCCGCCCTTTTTTTATTATTCTGGCGTTTAATTCCGCTATAACGGAATAACAGCATATAAACATTCCGTTAGAGCAAAACATTATGACCCTTTTGTTTTTCCAACTTTGAAATTATATAAATAGCCCTTTGCCCACAGAAAACTCCCTGTCTGACGTGATCCCCATCGCTGAAGACTCTGCCATGGCGATTGAGTCATTTTTACTTCAGCAGAAAGTTTGCATTGTGTTATGTCGTTATGGCGTTATAAGGACATAATAAAATTTTAAAAAGGGGAGTCGCAGGAGGAAATGGATTCTGGGATTGAAGGGAGGGCATAGGACGTTGCGAGGCGAAATACATCTATGTGAGGCATTCACACTGAGGCACAAAATAGTGCAACTATCAAGCACAAAGCAGAAGAGAGAAAATCGCTACAGTGTTGGAATAAGGTGGGTGTTTGCCGGGAAATAGCACAATTTTAGCGCTAAATAAAAGCCCGTGTGACGACGGCCTATGTCTGTCTCTAGGATCAGATGATATCTTTATTTTGTTTGTGAGTTGTCACAGACCAAAACTATAGACAAAATGAATGCTCATATAGCTTCTCATCATCTTAAATAGTGTCATGTGTCCAACCACATGGCATGGCAGTTTTTTTTGTGGAGGAGGCAGCAGCAGATGCTTCCACTGATTTCCCCTCCCACTTTGCCTCCTTAGGGTCTGTTGAGTCTCAGGAATAAAATTTCAGAGGAGGGAGTATAAGTGTTGCTGCAGTAAAAGAAGAAGCAGAAATATCTGTGGATGGTTGGATGCATGCCAGTCCTTTTGTTAACATTATTGGGACATAATTTTGTTTATCCCCAAACTTCCTGGGATGTGGCGCACAATGTCACAAATAATATTTCCATCATGATATAATTTCCATGTAGGAAAATTATATACACCATATATTGTGAAATGTATTGGGATTATGTTGCCACAAAGACACGTTTTCTGTATAATATTCTCTTTATTTTTCTATTCCATGACGGTGTTTTTCTCAAGAAAAATAATTTTGCCATTAAGGAACTCATCTCTTTCTTATCCGGCTGAGTAGTTTTGTTTCATACTTTATAAAGAGCATAATTTTATAAACCTCTTGCCGAGAGTCTTGTGTCACCCCTTAGCCATTAGCTACCTTTTTCTTAGGGTTGCCAACAAGCCTGGAGAAAAGTGTCCCACCCCTTTTAATAGAGGCTTGATGTATAGAAATGAGCATGTGAAGCTTTACATGGCATGGAGGTAACTAACATAACCTGATAAATAACAGCCCGTTAAGCCTTTATTAAAGGGACAGGACATTTTTCACAGTTGGCAAACTTACCTTTGCTGACCTTCTCTAGCTCTATGGTATCCATTTTATAGGGAAATAAAAATTGTGCATGTAATGATTTCAAGTAAATGTGTGCATGTATCTTCAAATGCTTGGTGTGAGATAGGTGAAGAGTAGGGGTGAAAGAGAGGGATGAATGAGTGATATGATTGGTTGATGACTAAGAGTGTGGGCGGAGTGAAGGCAGTTCACAGCAAGCTGTGTGCTGCCTGAGCAGTTTAAGCATTTCTGTGAAAAATATTTAGTCAGAAGAAAGCAGGCAAGCTATGTGCTGCCTGAGTAACTTTAAGCATGTCTGTGAGAAATGTTGAGACAGAGAAAGAGGCTAACTGTGTGTGAAGCCTTAGAAGAGATCTGTATGAATGAGTTTAAATGAAGTAATTTTAAGAACCGAGAGCTACTTTTATGAAACCACAGATCTCTTTGTCAGATGCATCTGGCAGGGAGAGCTGTGGTTATCGAAGGCCCATACTGCATTGGAATTGGATGGTCTAGCTGTTTGGCTTCTACAAACTAACAGGGCAAACTCCTTTGAAGCCAACTGATACACACACCAAAAGGAGATGTTTACATATACTAGCAAAGGAATGTTTTGATTGCTCCCTCCCCCTCCCCCCCTAATTGCCTCTTCCCTCTGCTCTTCTGTATTTGACCAGTCTCTGTATCAGGCATCTGAAGAAGAGAACTTGATTCTCGAAAGCTTATGCTAAGATAAAATTGGTTAGTCTTAAAGGTGCTACTGGACTCTTTTTATGAAACCGATATGCTTCTTGAAAAAAATAAAAGTTTATTTTGTTTTATGTATTGTCGAAGGCTTTCACGGCCGGAGAACGATGGTTGTTGGGGGTTTTCCGGGCTGTATTGCCGTGGTCTTGGCATTGTAGTTCCTGACGTTTCGCCAGCAGCTGTGGCTGGCATCTTCAGAGGTGTAGCACCAAAAGACAGAGATCTCTCAGTGTCACAGTGTGGAAAAGATGTAGGTCATTTGTATCTACTCAGGAGGGGTGGGGTTGAGCTGAGGTTTCCCAGGGTGTGGAATCCATATGCTAAAGAACCTCCTCAGGATACAGTGAAGCCTCCCGCCATTAGCATTCCACACCCTGGGAAACTCTTACAGAATGACTCAGCTCAACCCCACCCCTCCTGAGTAGATACAAATGACCTACATCTTTTCCACACTGTGACACTGAGAGATCTCTGTCTTTTGGTGCTACACCTCTGAAGATGCCAGCCACAGCTGCTGGCGAAACGTCAGGAACTACAATGCCAAGACCACGGCAATACAGCCCGGAAAACCCCCAACAACCATCATTTATTTTGTTTTGTTATATCCCAGAGTAGCTGTCATTGCTATATCCCATTCCTATCCTCAGGGCCACACAGAACCACAAAGGAGCCTGACGCTTAGGCACGTTTCGAAAGGGAAACCTTAAATAAAATATCGTGGAATATAATATTCCTGGTGGCAGCAAACTACCCAGAGGGTGTAAGAGAAAGATTAAAGGCTTTTTCAGATCATAAGCTTTCGAGAACCACATGCATGCATCTGACGAAGAAAACTGTGGTTCTCAAAAGCTTATGCTACAGTAAAGTTGGTTAGTCTTAAAGGTGCTACTGGACTCTTTACTATAGGAAACTGGGATTTTTTTTGTCCCACTATGAAACCCTTTCAGATTCTTACAATGAATTTTATTTTCTATTTTGCTGTTCCCAGTTTGACTCACAAATTGGAAAAATTCTTTTGAAGCAGTCCTAAATAGATCTACTCAGGAGCATGCCCCATTTTATTCAGTGGGGCATTCTCCCAGGAATGTGTTCTCAGGACTGCAGGCTGCCCCAGCTTGGAAAGTTTCCATAAATTTCGAAGGGTTTAACTCTGCTTAGGATAGTACTGTAAACTGTCAATAGCCTAAGGGAAATTCTGCTTGTCCTGAATTGCTAATTCCCTTGAATGTAAAGAATGATTTTTGCCAGGGCAGTGTGTACCTGAGTCAGACTTCATAACTGATGCAGTGGTGTATTTTCTCAACATTTGGACACAGAAGTAGATAAATAGAAAACCCTCTTTGGGGCTTGTGTATAAACGGCCCAGAATTGTCTAGGACCCTGAGAGAGGTAAATCTGCCTCTGTTTTTCATTTTCTCATATACTTGCTTTAAGTATTTCACAGAAGTTAACAATTTTATTTCTTTAATAGCCTTTGTACACCTTTCTTTTCTAATCATAATGAGATCATCTAACACTTAGACTTTAGGCATGAGCATTCTGCCAATTTGAAACATAGAGCCATATTCAGAGTCACAGATTTGCCTCTGAACTGACCTCAATGTGTTTCTGCTCAACTGAAATTTCACAGCCTATAGAATCTTCATTACTTCTAAACTTTTCATTTTCTCCCTGTCTCCTTTCTCAAGCAATTATTTCTGCTGTTTTCTTGCCTTGCTATTGATTATCACGGTCCTTGTAAATCATTTCTTCCTTCCCTTAATTATGTTCCCCCACTAATTATTTTCTGATGAAGTTTCTTCCTTTCGGTTTTAGGTTGCACTGAGATAACATGGCAGGAGATTTATGATCAAACTTCCTGTCACTTTTGAATAAGAAGTTAAAATCATCGATGGGGAGTGGATTAAGATCTAGGTTCTGGCTCTAAGGGGAAAGGATTCAACCCTTTCCCACGGGCCATTTTCCTTGTGCAAACCACACACATTAGTTACCTCTATTTGAAACATATTGTGGTACTATCTGGGTTCTATGTTCCGCTGACAAGGTGATTTAATAGTGCAATCCTAATAAGAGTTACTCCAGCCTAAGCCCATTGAAATCAATGGGCTTAGACTGGAGTAACTCTTATTAGGATTGCACCATTAGTCAGGTAAATGGCTGTGGAAAAGGGGTTAATTCCCCTCAGAGCCAAGCTACAAGTGACGCCTGACACAGGTTGGACACTTGTCAGCTTCCCTCAAGTTTTGATGGGAAATGTAGGCATCCTGGTCTTAAAGCTGTAATGGAGAGCCAAGCTGTAAAACCAGGATGCCTACATTTCCCATCAAAGCTTGAGGTAAGCTGACAAGGGTCCAACCTGTGTAAGGCATCACTTGTAGCTTGGCTCTCAGTCTCTCTCTCTCCCTCCAGTGGCTGCTGTTAATTCTTTCAAAAATTGGAGGAAATCAGATCATATGTCTCCTGCCATCATATCCAGATCTTTTCCTCATGAGCTGTTTGCACCCTGTTCAGCCCTATACTGTATCTGATGTTTTCCAGATATCTGCACATTATTCAGTGCCTTTGGTGGTCGCCAAGATTCTATCCTGAGCTTTGTACGAGTTTTGTGGCTGTGCAGTTGAAGTGACTTTCCCCCCAATGCAATTTAATGCCTGCTTTGACTCCAGTGCACATGGTTTCATTCGCCTTTCTTCAACCTGCCCACCACATGATCGATCCTTTTGCCTCCTCTCCCTTCCTTTTCTTCCTCCTGTTTTTTCCTTCCCCTTTCTTCTTCTCTCTCTCTCCTACCTTGTGTAAGAATTTTTTTTAATTAAATATTTAATTAAAAATATTTTCCATTGGGATTCCATAGGTGATTAACCCCGAGGAACTCCATTTTCCCATATGATTTTTTGCATCCATTGACAAAGCAATGTGCATTGCAGTTGTAACCTGAGACATAAGAATTTGTTTTTACAGTCATATTTACTATCTTTTGAATTAGCAATACGGAGTTGCTCTTAGCTTTGCATTATAACATTTATTTTGAAAAAAATGCTATTGTTATTATTCATGCATTAGCACATACATATCTATCGGCGCATTTCAATGGTGTTTCTTAATGCATGCACTCAACTTCCTTTCTACAGCTTATGTTTTGTTTTGGGTTGCGCTAATGGCAATTCTCACACAGCTGCAATTACTGGGAAATTGTCACCAGGAAACCACTCAGCCAGTTAGCTGCCTGGGTAGATAGAACCATCCAATTAGCACAGAGCATGAAGCCAGCATGTAGGAGGAGGAATAGGAGAGGAGATACTTGAACAGAACATAGATTGATGATCAGTTTAGCAAACTGGCACATGTGCAATAGCAATGCAAAAAAAATAGATGCTACCAATGAGGAAAACCATTGAAGGAAGATCAGTCTTCCAATCAAAACTCATCTTTTGATAAGGGAGAAAACCATGTGGAAAAGTAACATGGATGTATCATCATAAAGAAATCTGACCCTGAGGCAGAGGAGCGTAATGCAGCAGGTAATACCTCCCCCCTCCCCCCAAGAGCTTTCACTTCTAAAAACTCAGGAGAAAGGCAAGGGCGTGAAAATGGCCCTAGTGTGCTTATTAGAAGGATTATTTGTCCCTCTCTCTTTATTTACATTTTAATGTTCTAAAAGTATAAAAAGGACTAACAACCTACACCATAAATAACATTTCTACTTAATAGAAAAATAATAATGAAAAAAACAAAACAAAATCAGTAAAAATGAACTTGTGTTAACCCTGTGGTGGACTGAGGGCCAAGCTACACATGACGAATGACACTTGAACGGCAAGTGGATTGAGTGGAGGGCAAGTGAACAGGGAGAAATACACTTGCTGTTCAAGTGTCATTCGTCATGTGTAGCTTGGCCCTGAGATTGCAGTTTCAAAGCACAGATGATATGGCAAGCATAGCCTAGCGAAAGCTGAGCATTTCTCCAAAGTCATTGGCTTCACTAAGCCTCTTGTAGCAGAACAGTCCCACTGACCTGCAGGCACTACTCCGTCTTGCACTCTGAGGTGATTAGGCAGCGGCAGCCATCTCTACCCTGCCCTGCTTCACTCTCCTGGCTTTCTCTATTCTTTGGCCTGCAGCAAAGCACATGTGTGCACCCCTGCACCCGTGCAATGACGTCACTAAACATCAAGCTATATAGACTCTTTGTAAAATGTCAATCTTCTCTTCAGAGCCTGAGGTTAGGGAACTTGACTCATCCACTAATAGTCACAGGATGTCATTCCACAAGATACTGAGTTTGAAATAATGTAAATATCTGAAGAATGGACTGCACAGTATTGGTAGGAGTATGCTATGGTAGGAGGAGATAAGTGTGCTGTGAACAGTTTGACATTCTGAAAGAGTAATTACAGCTCCAAGAACTCACAAATTGGTCAGGAAAAGTAACCTGTATAATTAAAAACAGACTAATTATAGAGGTTATATAATGTGGATCTTGGTAAAGTTTGGAGCAGTTTTCTACTGCTTTGACTGCATATATAGATTCATATATCTTTTTGTAATAGTTTGAGTATGTATGTGTACGTATGACAGAGAGTATAGTCATGCAGGAAATAGGCTCTTCCACCTTGTCAAATATATATTGTTTTTGCGAATCACTGGAGTATGGCTGCAACAACAACACTTGCTCTTCATCTACATCATGACAATAATGTCCTGAGGGTTTGATGAACTCAGGAGAACCTTTATAGCATCTCACAGATAGCATGAAGGTCAAGTGACACATGACTCTAGAGTTATGTGACTAGAACTCCTAGAAGGTTCTTTAAAAATAGTCATGTGGGTAGGACAGAAAACACTCGCCTGAGAAGCAGAGCTGACTCCTCCCGCTATGCTTCCCTGATTGAAACTGCCCTTGCTGGCTTCTGTAAACCCTGGCAACAGGCGCTATATGGGTACCTTTCTTCTTCTTTGCTGGGAGTTAAGCTGCTGGGTAGGGCAGGCAGTTCCCATCAAAAGGAAAGAGATGGTCACCCTTCCCAGATTCTGAGACCTCAAGCTTGATTGACCTCCCATACACACACTCACCACTGTTTAAAGGCCAAATTACACATCTGGAGTTCCAATCAGCTCCATCATCACATGTAGGTTAGCCCTTAGAGAAGACAAGAGAGCAAATTGCAGGGTGTGTGTGTTAGAGCAGAAGGCACTGTGGATATCATGATTTGCCTGATATGGAGATTAGTGGTGAGAACTGCTTAATTTCTGAGTGTTGGCTCGTTGGCAAAGGCGTGGGATCAGGGTCAGGAAAAAAAAAGGTAGCTGCTTCACCTGCAACCTACAGACCCCATTTTTATTTTAAAAAATACACACCACCTTGCTGCAGTACATCCCATCCTGTTCCCATTTGGAATCTGGTTTCACACTCCCCCAACATCCATGCATCTGGGTGGGGCAAAATTGAAGTCCTGCTTGTCTTGGTAGATGGATATCGGCTATAAGAAATGAGACCCAAGGAGAAAAGGTGTGATGGCAGCCGCCTCTCTCCCAACCTCTGGGTTGTTAAAAAGTTAAGCTACAGTCTCTGAGTTGCAACCCTAAACTTGAAAATTCCTCAAGAGCTTTGTGAGAATTTATCTGGGCTGACTTTTAGAGAACATTTTAAGCTAGTAAAGTGTCTAGGTTTACTACAGTAAATGTAAAGGTAAAGGTAGTCTCCCTGTGCAAGCACAGAGTCATTACTGACTCATGGGGGGAAGTTGCATCACGATGTTTTCTTGGCAGACTTTTTACAGGGTGGTTTGCTATTGCCTTCCCCAGTCATCTACACTTTACCCCCAGGAAACTGGGTACTCATTTTACCAACCTCAGAAGGATGGAAGACTGAGTCAACCTTGAGCCGGCTACCTGAACCCGGCTTCCACCAGGATCGAACTCAGGTTGGACTCATGAGCAGAGCTTGGGCTGCAGTGCTGCAGCCAAATATGGTTACTTCTACATGGCTATTTTGCTCCACCCTGACTGTCTAACAGGAGTGGCTTTTTTCCAGCATCTGGACAGCAATGTTGTGCAGAGCCAGTTTGGTATAGCAGTTAAGAGTGACAGGACTCTAATCTGGAGAACTGGGTTTGATTCCCCATTCCTCCACTTGAAGCTGACTGGGTGACCTTAGGTCAGTCACAGCTCTCTCTGAGCTTTCTCAGTTCCATCCTCCTCACAGGGTGATTGTTGTGAGGAGGAGGATAATAACACACTTTGTAAACTGCTCTGAGTGTGGCATTAAAGTTGTCATGAAGGATGGTATATAAATTGAATGTTGTTGTTGTTGTTGGTGGTGGTGGTGTTAAACCTTCTAGTCCTTCCCCTGCTTTGTTGTGCTTTTCCCCCAAACATGCTCTGAGATTATCATTTTTGAAAGATCACAACAAAAATGAGTTTGTACCGACGTGGACAGGAAGGTGCAGATTTGTGCGCATGCGTGCCTGCCTGCCTGCATTAGCACCATATTCCCAGACCCATGAGACAGCACTTTAGAATCATAATGCTACACTGATCTGTCAGTTATGGATTATAAAGAAAAAGCCATGGGGGAAGGGGGAAATGACAATCTTGTGGGGACTGAAGCAAGGGATGTGTGGGGAAAACCTCCATGAGGATGTTACTGCTGCAGTATCAACAAGAGCCACACAGAAAATCATTGTCATGTGGATGCACTCATCCTCATCTATATTATTACATAGCCTAACAGTGCAATCCAAAATGAGTTACTCCAGTTTAAGCCCATTGATTTCAATGGGCTTAGATGGCAGTAACTCTTCTTAGGACTGCACTGTAAGTCACATGACTACATGAAGCTGCCTTCTACTGAATCAGACCCTTGGTCCATCAAGGTCAGTATTGCCTTCTCAGACTGGCAGCGGCTCTCCGGGGTCTCAGGCAGAGGTCCTTCACATCACCTACTTCCTGGTCCTTTTAACTGGAGATGCCGGGGATTGAAGTCCTCAGGCTGGCATATAAATGAATGAGAACAGGCAAAACTTCATTACATGAAGATGGGAGTCCATATTCACACTTACCTTATTCACACTTTAACCAAGAGCTTAATAAAACCTTTTGTTATATGTTGTTTAAGACTGAGGAACTTCTTGATTCTAAGTAGCTGTTTCTGCAACTTGTATGTGTTCCGTAATAGTAATGATACAATACAGTAGAATCAAATTGTCTGTTTTTTTTATTTGTCATTTTAACCTTATGTGTATTTTCAAGTATTCAACAATAAAACTTTCTGGACAACTTTCTTCTGTCCAGAATCTTTGGCCAAGTTTATATTTCTGATTGTTGCCTTTTTGTTGAGAAAGAACACCATGTATTCCATATAAATAGGCCTGCAGTGGAAAATAGAAATCACAAGATTATTTTCCATAAATGAATCCAGGTCTGCTTTGAACTCGGTGTGGTTATTCATTTTAAATGGCAAATGCTGGGAAATATTCTCCCTGTACTTGTAAAACACCATGTCTACATCTCAGAGGCAGAGCGCTCAGAATCAAAAGCTTCCTCTCAGCTAAATCAGACCATTCATTATATTGTCATTTCCTGACAATTCAGGTATGAGGAAGCCATTCATTCAAGAGATTCCCAGGAGGATCACTGAGAACAGCACTCCCTGTGGAATTCATACAAAAATGGCTGATTCTCCATCATTTAACCCTCTATTGTTACTCCTCTCTTACATCTCATTGTAGCCTGTTAACACCAGAAAAAGTTTCCTTAGACTTCCTTACATTGCATCACTGGTACTGCAAAAACATTACCCTTGTCCTCCGTGCCCCCCATTGCTTTACAAATGAAAATGGAATGGCGGGGGAGGGGGGGAATCGAGAGTAAGGATCATCATGTAAAGTGGTTAAAAGCAGCAGGACTCTAATCAGAAGGAAAGGGTTTGATTCCTCCTCTTGAAGTCAGCTGGGTGACCTTGTGCCAGTCCCAGCTCTTCCAGAGCTCTCTCAGCCCCACCCACCTCACAGGTGATTGTTGTAGGGATAAAAATAACATACTTTGTAAACCGCTCTGAGTGGGTGTTAAGTTGTCCTGAAGGGTGGTATATAAATTGCATGTTATGTTATTATGTTATTAAATTCTCTGTCTTCAATATTACACAAGAGTCTGAAGGCTCTACTTGCTATATTCAGTTTTTCTGTCACATCCTGTCCTACCCTAATTAGAATCATAGAATCATGGGGTTGGAAGGGACCTCCAGAGTCATCTAGTCTAACCCCCTGCACAGTGTAGGAAATTTACAATTACCTCTCCTCCACCACACACACACCCAGAGACCCCTGCTCCATGCCCAGAAGATGGCAAAACATCTTCTGGGCAATTAAAAAGCAAGTAGAGTTTCTGTTCTTTGGGTAAAAGACAGATACGAACATTCACAGGGTAAGCATGCACCGGTAGACATACAGGTCCTACCAGGGACCTCCAGTAGGATATGATTGACTGTCATGTCTTTATTGGCACATACCTCCTCTTCAAATGTTAAGGCATTAATTCCACATGCATGTGGGAAATGCCACTGCAATATGAAATGTAAAGGTGTTCTAAACGAGAATATAACATATGGACAGCATACAGATGCGAACTGAAATTTGTAAAAAGCTAAAAAATGAATACTCCCTATTCACCAGTGTGGGGAGGAAATGGATTGTTACATTAATCACCAAGACAATGACAACATCCCTTAAAATACAGTTTCTAAGCCACCTGAATCAAGTACAGGTGGAGGATCTTGTATGTAATTGCCCTCTGGTGGGTGGGTGGGGGACACCTTCTTGCACAACTCGCATGTCACAAGTTCCGACTAATCTCCCTGCCACTTGTCTCTCTATATATGGGAGGTTTCGTGAGGAAACCTTCAAACATGTAACCCGGAACCTGAAGTCTAAAGAAAAATCATTTAAATATCAGTACCAACTGATTCTGCTTTCCCTAATGCACCGCTGTTCATACCAAAATACGTTCCTCTGTTCCTCTGAAGGGACAATGCAGAATAATGTGAAATAGACTAAGGCTATAGGGAAATGCATTATAATAATAGGGCTTTATTCTTTCCCACCACTCCATCTCCCCAAAGTCAATGCTGATCCCTAACAATAAAGTGATAGCAGACACAAGAGAGCTGTATGAGACTATATGGGATTGTTCAGAAGACGAATGAGAGTGATTGTAAAGCACCTGACAGACTAAAAGAGCTAAAGGCCAAGAACGACATGAAGAATGTAGGGAATTAATAGACCTATTATTCATTAGGATGTTGCTGTGGCGTTACAACACTTTGTGTTTATTTCATCTGTTTATCAAGCAAGTTTTGTTTCTGCTCTTCTAACACAGCTTACTGCTAAGAACAGCAAGTAAAAGCAAGGCTCATACTGCCTCCCAGTGGTTGCAAAGGAAATCCTCTCCTGAGATATGAATGAACTATTAAGCACAACTAATACTATATTTTAATTCCTAGATTCCAGTGGTTCTAGTGATTCCAGTCATCAGTGTTGTACAAGGATGATGCTAGAATACAAAAATCAGTTAATATGTAGCAAACCCGCCCCCCAGCAACACTAATTTTGCTATGTTCCCTCATAATTTTTAGGTCATGAAATAGCAGATATTGTGGGAACCTATGAATGAGGGCATGGCCCTATGGTTAAGGAGAGAGTAGCTACCAATTTGGGTGGTGGAAGGTATCATCATCAAGTTGCAGCCAACTTATGTTGACCCCATAGGGTTTTCAAGGCAAGAGATGTTCAGAGGTGGTTTGCCATTGCCTGCTTGCCTTTGCCTCGTCTTCCTTGGTGGTCTCCCATCCACATACTAACCAGGGCCAATCCTACTTAGCTAGCGTGGGCCATCCAGGTCAGGGCACTACCAATTCTGCAGTTGCATAAAGGAAGAGACGGGAGAGGCTAAATAAGACCATAAAACTGGAGTTTCACTAGAATCACAGGCCTAATTTTGTTGCAGTCCACTATAGCAACTCCCAGATTTCTTTTAAGGTGTTGCAAAACTGTCAGCAATTTAAGTGTGCGTATTGTGCAATTAGTTCCATGTGCCTCTCACCTTCTACCTCCTTTGTTTATAATCATGTCCACTGCTCTAAGCTTCTTGGAAGAAGGGAGGGATTAAAAAAATTATATCTCACTTGTCCTTGTGGCTCAAAGTAGCTTGTGTGTCACAATTAAAACTTTACAATTTGGAAATAATCTTTTAAATGTGACATGCAAGCCATTTTAATAAAATTATGCATATATACATATTCTCACTAGTCTGAGTTCCAAAAGATTTCTTCATATAAATATGATTAAAACAACTATAAATAAAGACTGCAATGCAATAGGCATTTATTGTGAACAAGTCTAATAACATCTTATAACAGGGTACCAAGGACAAATACAGTTGATTGGGCTGTACATCTCCTTGGTTCTGCTTTTGATTTTCTGTGTACATAGAATTCTGCATTTTGTTATAATGCAGTCTAAAAATATTATCTTTGAAAGAGAGGCCATTGCTCAATTATTAAGTTTATAAGGCAAATGTATAAAATATTAGCAGTATTGTAACACCAGGTGGCAGTGTAGTATAAAATAAAAGACCCTACCATATTTTCACTATTAAAATATGAAATAATCATAGAAAGTATTCACATACACTAGTTAATCTCTCTTTGGCTTCAAACAACCCTATTGACAATACTTATACTGAGGGACAACCAGCAAGCATCATCAAAGCTCATCAATTAGGTTTTTAAAATAGTAATTGAGGGCCAGTGTGGTGCAGTGGTTAGTGGGTACCATTCCGTTGGCTTTCTTAGAAGCCTTTTTGGGGCCTCATAAGACATTGTGATGGGACATAAACTATGTGAATTGGGGCATCTCCTTCCTCTTCCATCAGCAAAAGGGCAGTATGATACAACCCAGTGTGCCGGCTCAGGGCTGGGAATACACAGGTTCAGGCCCCCGCTCTGCCATGGAGCTCAGTGGGCCAATCATTCTCTGAGCCTAACTTGTGTTTGTTTCCCTTACAAGCAGGTAGTGACCTGTCAGGGAGGCCAAGCAGCATGACTGTTCTAGCCCCTGGTGATCTTTCTTGGCTGCCATCTGAGCCCAGCCCAAGGAGCCGTTCCCTGGGCACCCCGTGACTCAACTCCACCCCTGATTAGGCAGCATGAGGAATGGCTCTCGTGCCTCTCATTGCTGTACAAACAGGCGCAGCTCCTGTCCCAACTGAGGGAAGCTGGCAACATGCAGCCAGACATCTTTGTCACTCTGGGCAGTTCAATAAAGTCTGTGCTGAGCAAGTACTCCCTCCCTGCCTCTTTGCTCGCCCGCAACTGACAGTAGCTCCCACCCACACTTCCTCTTGGGGCAGCTCCAAAGCACATCTCCAAGCCCTGGGCCACCAGGGAAAGGGCTGCCCCAAGGATCCACCAGGTGTCTCTGCCTCTGTCCCTGAATGAAGCGGGGGTCCATCGATCCTGTGGGAGCTGTCACTGCACGTTGTCCCTGTCCCACCTGCTCCCCTCACACAGTAGCATGGCAAATGGGGTGGGATGTGGGGTCTCGTCCATGTACTGGGGAGGGCAGTCAACCCCTCCCTCCCCCCGTGCTGCTGGGGCCTGAAACACCAGGCAAATAGCCATTGCATCTGGGGGGGGGGGTTCTTGTGGGCAGACAGTCCCCATGCTGCATGCATACGTGTCCCCAGTGAACCCTCAGAGGGGGGCAGCCACTGTAGAGTTCTTCTCTTCACTAGTGAAAGTGGGGGTCTGGACAGGTGGTTGCCTGCCATTCCCCCATTCTAACTGGGATTATTAACCTAAAGACTACTAAAGAAAAAGAAGTGATGGAAGGAGGGCTGTGCCCCCCCTTGATTGGTGCTTCCATGTAGAATACCGGTCCGGGGAGTTTGGAGCACACGTATGGTGGTGTGAGCATGTCCCAGCAATCTTGCGGTACTCACCGGATTAACAGACCAGCCCAGGTTGCCCAAAGGTTGCCCTAGCTGGATGAGCCTCCCACTCTTGGTCTCTTCGCCCACCAACTCCAGAGGATTCTTTCAGTCACAGCAAGCAGCCCTTTTGTCCTGGCATGGGGAGGCCAGTCAGTAGTTGCAGGAGGACCTGGGGAGGCTGCAGCAACTGCTGGAGCAAGATTCCTGTGAGCACCTCCCCAGCAGGGCATGCCTGAGAGTGGTTTTCACCAGGACACGCCCCTCATCTGCATAGAGAGATCCCTTGGGCAACAAGGGTTGGGGAGCAAGCTATCCATTTTGTACCCATGCATGTGCAGCTGGGTGGGGGAAGCCAGACCTGTCCAGCTGGATGTGCGATGCCACATGGGAGGGTGTCACAAGGCCATGGGTCATGTGGCCAGGGAAACAGTTCCCACCCATGCAGGGAGGCTCCAGTAACCTGAGCCCCATTTGGCAGCTTGGCACCCTCAGCAGTGTCCAGCTGGCTGCTGGCCTGTGACCTGCTCAATCATTGACGGGGCCACCCCTGCAGCACTGGGACTCCCCCTCAGACAGCTACCACCTGGCCTGGCACCATGATTGTGGGGGCATGTGGTCCCCAGCAGCCTGCTGTCCTGCAAGGGGGGGGGTGTCAATGGGCAGCAGGGATCATGGCTCATGCGCCTTTGCTTGCCAGTTTCATCTGGAGTTTTCTTGTTTCAATCATTCTTTTTAAACATTTCTACTATGTTTGTTTGCATTTGGTAAACATGATCCCTGGTATGAGGTGGGGAAGACTGAAATTATTCACTGGGCGCAGAGCTAAGGATGTGTCTAAAACCAAGGACAGGCACAAAAAATGCACAAGTGTGGTCTGCATGGTAATAATGCCCCCAAATATACATAATGCGTACACCTCCAAAATTCAACAGCTGCCACTTATGACGTTTTTAAAGAGTAGTAGCTATGGGGAACGTAAATCGATTGATTAGTGCAATGGCAACATAAGAATCCTACATTTTTTTTCTTTTGGGGAGCAGCCCCCACAGCCCTACTGGAGAAGCTTCCTGGGGTATATAGAAGTTTTTAAACTCATTGCAAATGGGTGCAAAAGCGATGCAGAAGCAATACCTGTGAAATTTTAGGCAGTTCATTTCATTGTTCCTTTTATATTCTCTACTAGAGATGGGCCCGATCTGAATTATGATTTCAAAAAAACCCCAATTTTGGCATTCGCGCCATCGTGACTCAGCTAATTGGTTCCGTCCATGGCACCAATCCAGCGGTTGGGAGTTTGCTTGTTCAGGACTTGATCGGATGGGTCAGTTTCTGTTCGGAATTGCAGATACTCTTGCGCTAGTAATTTATTTCCGGGGCAATGGAGTCAGAGGAATGAGCTGTGTTTGCCCTCCTTCTGTCGTCCTTGACACAAGAATGGAAGCCCAGCTTTCCTTGATTAGCAGGCTTCCTTCTAACCACGGAGCAGCAACCCAGGGGAGGGAGGGGGAAGGGGGTGTTCTGAAGCCATGGGCACAAAGGAAAGGCAAAAGGCAGCGCAGGAGGCTGGGAGGCCGCCCACGCTGTTCGCCTTTCCCCAGGACAAGGGGCGTGTGGGCAAGCCGGCCGCCCCTTGTCCTGGGGAAAGGCAAAAGGCAGTGCAGGTGGCTGGGAGGCCGCCTGCGCCGTTCGTCTTTCCCCAGGACAAGGGGCGGCCGGCTTGCGGGAAAAGCAAAAGGCAGCACAGGTGGCTGGGAGGCCGCCCGCACGGTTCGTCTTTCCCCAGGACAAGAGGCGCGTGGGCAAGCCAGCCGCCTCTTGTCCTGGGGAAAGGCAAAAGGCAGTGTGGGTGGCTGGGAGGCTGCCTGCGCCGTTCATCTTTCCCCAGGACAACGGGCACGTGGGCAAGCCGGCCACCCCTTGTTCTGGGGAAAGGCAAAAGGCGGGAGGCTGGGAGGCCACCCATGCTGTTCGTCTTTCCCCAGGACAAGGGGCACATGGGCAAGCCGGCCGCCCCTTGTCTTGCAGGTCAGGTGAATGGTGCGGGCAGCCTCCAAGCCACTCGCGCTGCCGCCAGCTCCGCAGCGCACCGGGACAGCCAGCTTGCTGCGTGGGCGGGGGGGCGACCCAGGAGCGCACGCGCACGCATGCGCAAGAGCCTGACTACGGTTGCCCTGGGCGCTGGCAACCGTAGATCCGGCCCTGGGAATGTCCCCTCTGTGAGGGGAGGTGGCTCGTTGCCAGGTTAAAAACTCCCCCCCTCTACTCTATGTGTGTGTGTGTGTGTGTGTGTGTGTGTATGTCCCCTCCCTCCCTGAAGGGAGGCGGCTCATCGCCGCCTCCTCCTGCCCGCCAGGCCTGGCAGCCACTGCCACCAACCACCGTTCCTATATCACTGGAAACAGAGGGGCGCCCTCCCTCTTTGACCTCCCCGATTCCCGATTCTGGACCGGAAACGAGACTTGATCGGTTAGAATCGGCTACCTGCGTTCGGTGGCAGCCCAGATCCACGAACGGCTAGATCGGAATTTTTTGGGGGATCATGCCCATGTCTGCTTGGAATGTGGTGCTGTTTGGAATTTAGTACTGTTAATTTTACAATCTGGTTTCATTGACTTACATTGTCCTTAGTTGGATAGCTTGTAATTGTATTGCACTATCCTTATTGTACTGTTTTTAATTGTGTAATCTACTTTGAGTGTCTGTGAGAAAAAGGGTGTATAATTGAAGTAAATACATCAGTAAATTCTGTCTTGGAAACAGGTACCCAGTTGATATTTCTTTTACTAACTCTCACGTTGAAATTCTATTTATATAACTCATGGATTGCTTTTAAAAATTCGTTGTTAATTAAAAGATAAGATGAAAGTGGAATGCATCTGTGTATTAAGCAATGCTGGAAATCTGCCAGAGTATAATAAAGAAGTACCACAAAGTTCAGGCTGAAAGTAATTTTTTTAAGTTTTCTGTAACTCAGTGATTCCAAAACAGATTACGCTCCTCCTCACCAGTTTGATCTTCTATGCCAACTTTCAGGTTGGTGGGGCAAATGTTCCTCTTTTGATTATGAAGTGGTGGTTTGGGTATTATATAGGTAAAATGTTGCTTAATCAATGTGCCAGAATAGCTAAATTCAAGAGAATGAAGTCAAGCCACACATCAGGACCAAGACTAAGTTGAGGGAACCAGTCAGAAAAGCCATAATGATATTAATTTGCTCTCATGCTCTTCCTTGACCCCTACTGAATCTTTCTCGTTGCAAGTGGGTTGTCCTCACTGGTTGCCAACAACACAGGCCAAATTTTGCCCAATCATTGCTGAACCCATTTTGTAACAATTGTCCTGTTAAAGCCTGAACCAGTCTAGATGAGGGGGAAAGGAGCCAGCAGCCAACAGAGTGGCTGTATAAATTGTATCTCTGTGCCATTCTCCCCCCCCTGGAAATCCTTATCTGTGAGATTTTAAATGATTTTCTTTATCTGCTGCAAGGACAAAATTATATTACAATACTTGTTGACATATTTTCCAGCTCCATACCTGAGGCATTAAGGCAATAATGCCAGACTACATAATGGATGGATGTTGCAATGTGTGTGTCCTGTTTGAGCTGAAAACAGAACAAGCACAGACACTTCCCAAGTACGCTCCCTTTGGCAGGAAAGAATGCTACAATTGTGCAGAAAGTCATTAGGAAACTCAGCGTGAGCCTTGATCACTGAGGTTTCAACTAATTATCAAGTTAATGGGGACAGGAAACTTTTGACCAAGCAGGCCGTTTCCAGGCAGAAATACTTACAGCTACCCCACTCCCCTTTTACATGGCACCCTGTGGGTGGAGCAGAAATGAGCCAAAATTTGGCCCATGCTCTTGATAATCAATTAGGATAAGAGCAGAGGTAACTACTTTGGAGACTTCATAATATATCATGTTGCATGATGGACAGGTGTCCTTGATATTAAACTCTGAACTAAAGTTTAAACATCATGATAACTCATTCAGCTACATACCTCCAAGTTGCTCTGACTGAGTTCCTATCAGATCCAAACTGAATGGAAAAATCCAAAGGCTGCAGTCCAATGCACATTTACCCTGTGATGAACGCACTCCATTCAGTGCAGAAGGATTTATTTCAGTGTAGATGTGGTTAGGATTGCGCCAACTGGGGCCTTAATCTATACCTGATAAATGCCACTAGGTTAAAACTCTGACTTTATTCAGATGGGCCATTCCACCTGGTGGAGCCACTGCAGAGAATGTTCAGGTACGGGCAGCAGTTGCTCCTAATGAGTACGCGCTATTGTAAGTGCTCTTGATCAGTAGTGTTTAGATATAAAATCTGGATGGTGGCTGTTTTTCATGTTGCACTTGGCAGCAACTGATTATCCCCTGACAAGGGAAGGAATAGCGAGAAGGGACCGTTGGGCAGAATGGAGTGATGCACAGAAAGAGGATTCCAGCTTGTGGGGGGCTTTAAAGGTAAGCACCTACACCTTAATTGAACTCAGAAATAAACAACTAGTGAAAAGATCTTAAAATAGAAGTAATGTGCACCCAGTGATTCACCCTAGATAACAGGGTGGTTACTGCATTTTGTACCAGCTGAAGTTTCTGAATCACCTTCAAGGGCAGCCCCACACAAAATGATTATAATAGTCAAGGGCTTTTGTGAGGATAATATTGAGAAGAGAATCTAGAGTTGCCAGTTGCCTTGAAAAACAATTCATTTCTGTTTAACAAAGGCTTAATGGGATGTAATTTACCAGGTGATGTTATTTACTTCCATGCCATGAAAAGTTTCAGCTGCCCATTTTCATACATCATACCTCTGTTAAAGGGTATGATGACTTTTTTATTCTGACTTGCAGGTGATCCTAGGACAGCAACATAAGCTCCTTGAAGGAGAAAGCCCCTGAGTTTAAACAAATGGTTCTGCCTTTTTCACATGTAATGTCCTCGGAGTACTAATTCCTGAGGGAGTAGCTGTGCACAATGGCAGCAAAATCAACAGAATCCTGTGATAACCTGAAAGCGTAACAGGTTTATTTGGTAAGTTTTTGCATACTAGAGCCACTTACCAAGCGCAACAGAGTTTACATCACAATGAATTTGCTAGTCTTTAAGATACCACAGGACTCTTGTGTAGTGAGACTACTGCTGCCTCACTGAGGCTCCACTTTAAAGGCATCCTCCTTTCCTTATAATCCAGATGACAGCAGGGATCTTGCTGGTAAATTTCCTTCAAAATACGGGACATGCTGGGCTACGTTTGCTCCAACCAGAAGTCTGCAAAAGGATTACCACAGCAAATTACATCCACCAGAATGGAGACTTATTTAAAGTACCAGGTAGATGACGGAGAAAGTCTTTGATGTACGTGTTCCTTCCTTGAAGCATGCAGGCAATGAGGACAGCCATCCTTCGCTTTGACAGATGGCCTGTTTCTTTCCTAACAATTAATTTGAGACAGAGATGATATTTCTGCTTCTGTTTGAAACAATGCTGTTCTTCTTAAGTGTGTCCTGCTTCAGTGTGGCCCTAACACAACTAGGGCCCTAATGTGAATTATTGGAGTACCTTGCAGTATTGTTTGAAAAAGAAATACCCTGCAGATTGATCCTACGCATGTTTTCTCAAATGTAAATCTTACTGTGCTCAATAGGTCTTACTGCCAGGTAAGACTTCATAGGTTCGCAGTTTTTGGGTCGTAAAGTGATCAGGGCTGTGTGTTTGTTTTGAGTTTCTAAAATGGATGGTACTCATATTTTGCCTTTCTATGCAATATGAAAGGCACCTCTTTGAAGATGGAAACGTGCAGGACAAACTGTTGTAGACCAGCCCTTCTTATCTTTCCCAATCTTGACAGAGATTCATACGTTGCTGCTTTCTGCATTGCCATTAAAGGAGCAGTGTGTACTCCACATTTGTCCAACAGGCATCTTAGAACAAAACATGTAACCGTCAAATAGAAATAAAATTAAGATATATTACATTCCTTTTTTCTCGGTGCACAACTCTAGTGCGGCAGTCCTACATACGTAGGCTGGATAAGCACTTTTTGGATTGCGTGACAAGAATTTGTCATAACCAGCAAAGGATTTGAGGGTTTAGTACAAATGGTAGCGTGCAGTTATCTTTTGAAGACTCCCTGCTATTCCTGTTTAAGTAGTAAATGAGGGGCCAGAAACTGTGTTTTTGTTTATATTTAACTACACTACCATTTGCCCACTGAAAATATATTGTAGCTGTATAAAGCATGATTACAGAAAAGTGGGAAAATCACCCAAGTTTATGTTTTGACTTCTTGAGGTGGGGAGCAAATGATGTCAGCTTAGGTATGCATCAGCTGTCCTTGTTTGGATCTTAAACGCATAATTGTGATGTCAGGAAAGCTCTGTAAGTGTATCTTTCAAACACTGGCGGGGAGAGGTATGCCAAGCCACAGAGCATACCCCCCACCTTCCAGCATCTTGCTAACACCGTGTAGGAAAGGGAAGGGCAATATCCAGAAGGATAGAATCAGGGGTAGCAAGACTAAAACCAAGAACTTCCTGGTTTGTCACTGCCAATGATGAACCCTTCCAGGTCACTGAAGAGAGGGAAGTGGCAGGCAGGCTGCTCTGGGGAAGATGGACTGGGTGGGCAGCCATAGTGCTGGCTGTGTGGCATCATTATTGCAAGTAGCAGCCGCTGACTCAATCAATTTTGGCTGAAAACAAAAATGTATACATCCCATTTCTAAGTGCGGGGACGGGGGAATTGATGGACCCCTGTGTGATGCTCTGAGCTTCACTAAAATTTCTCCTGAAATTCTGTTACAATGCTGAATCTACATTCCGCAATGACTTGATCCAGTATTGACAATGAGGAATAAGTGGGGCAAAGACAGCAAGGCAAATCCTCATATCTGTGGCAGAGTCTCTCTGTAGGAATTAATTTTAAAATTATTCCACTAAAAAACAGGAAATTCATCATGCTTCCTCCACCTCTTTCTGCATTTTAAAGCATCATATTTTAAAATTATTCATGACTCTCCAATGAAGCTCCTCCTTCTCATCCCACTCCTACTTCTTCATTTTTTCCAAGCAATCACCCCCCCCCCCCTTTTCTATCACATGGGGTTGCCAATTGCCTGTAGAAGAAAAATGCCTTGAGGCTTAATGAGGTGTTATTTACCAGGTGGTGTTACTTATCTCCGTGCTGTGAAAAGCTCCGGCTGGCCATTTCCATGCATCAAGAATCTATTACAGGAACAGGACAATTCCTCCAGGCCTAATGGCAGCCCAGTTTCCACAGGGCCAAAGACTGATCCTATTGGGCCAAAATGTGTCTTCTGTGGACACCCAGTTCGTGGTAATTGTTTAATGCACACAAGACAAGAATGGCCTAGATGAACTTTCATTCAGAGCAATTATTCCTGTTCTGCTGCATATGTACATCCTATCTGATTAATACACAGGGGCGGCGCCAGGGTTTCTGGCACCCGAGGCTGCCCCTACATGCATGTACAGATTATGTGTGCACGTGCCCCAAACTGCGTAATGGGGCCAGCTTGCTGCATGATGACATCACACGTAGTGATGTCATCATGCAGCAAGCCGGCCCCATTGGTGTGGCGGGCAGCTGGAACGGCGCGCAGAGGCTGCCCGCACTCCCAATCAGGCGTGTCGGGTGGCTGGGGAAGTGCACATGCGTCCTCCCAGCCCTCCTGCTCCATTGTTACACACGCTGCCCTGGATGCCTGCCACGCCTAGCCCATAGCTGCTGTGACCGGCCAGGGGCATGTGTTGGCGGCAGCGGCGTGGGGCAGGAGAGCTGGCAGGCTGCAGCAGCTGCAGGCCAGGCATGGTAGGCAGCCAGGGTGGTGCACAAGCGGCTTCCCATCCCTCCCGCTTGGCTGCCAGCACTGCTGCCACCAGCTCCATGGCACGTGCCCCCGCCACCCCCGGTTCCCCCTCATGCACCCCCTCCAATGCCTCAGTGCTCAAGGTGGGGCTGGACATGCCTCAGTGGGCGCACCAGTCCTGTTAACACATATGGGATTATCTGGAATTAGGGTTACCATTAGGCCTGGAGAAAAATGCCCCACCCCTTTATTATAGGTGTAATGTGTTGAAATGGGCAGCTGAAGCTTTTCATAACATGGTGGCAAGTAACGTCACCTGGAAAATAACAGGCCATTAAGTCTCTGTTAAAGACATTTTTTTCTCCAGGCAGTTGGCAAACCTAGTCTTTGCTAGAAATGAAGATAACCAGTGAATCAGGGCAATGTTGATGCAGCCTGATCCTCTAGCCAACCAAGAAAATTACTGGGTTAACAAATGTTCTGGTTGTATTGTGCTCATATAAGGGCCTGGACGTGATTTTATTCACTTGGCACCTTTTAATATGGGATCAGAGCTTTTAGCAGAGTGTTAGGGATACAAGAATTGTGTGTGTTTTTGATTCTTACTAGGTTTGTTTGTACAAGCATTAATGATAAGACTGCTATGCCTATGGAAGTAAGCACTTGCTGACAAAGTATATCTTTTTCATTCTGTTATTGCATTACACCATTGCCTAGAGAGTAAAGCAAACCCTTCTGGGCATTACAGTCTATAATTTCATTGCTTAGTTTACTAGGGTATCTGGACCATGCCTCAATTTAGTCACAGGAGCCAGCAAATCCAATTACAGCTTCTAAAATCCTATTGAGGATCTGCTGCTGTTTTGATATATCCTTGACTGAGATGATGTGATTTTTTTAATAGTCTGAAGATAGACAAATTATACCTTCCAGAGCATCTCCAACCACAGCAGCTTGCCATTAATTTTGAGACATCACTGTACTTTCCTACCTAGGATGGCCACCTGCCAATAAAGGATAGAGCTCCTCAACCTATGACACTGGGTAGCAAAAGAAATGTCAGCAAGTGCCTGTCTCACTCTTGCAGCGCTGTGACATGACAAGTGGCAGGGTAGTAAGACTATGGCTTGAGCAGCTGGCCTTCCCATGGAAGTACAGATGGTCAGTGTAAACCTGATGTTTTCCTTCTTTTTGGTTTTGCAGCCACAATGTTCCATCAGCACAAGTAGACATTGCTTGATTTAGGGGAGCTTGCTATGATAATATGTGGCTGCTAACCTACCATAATCTGAAGGAACTGTGTTGAGCCAGAAAATGGTGGCTGCAATCCCATGCACACTTGGGAGGGGAGGTCGGGCACTTTCGTCGTCATCTCCTGCCTCCCTTTCAAATGCTTTTTTTTTACTCTGCACATTCACAATCACATGATGAGAGCTTCAGGAGAGGAGCTGGGCAGTGATTGGAGGATTCCTCGGAGCGTTTTAATCATTCACATGCCAAAGAATGCAGAAGATGCACTCCGTCAACCCGCAGCAAAAGAAAATACCTGGGAAAGTGCGGTCCCAGAAAAAATGCCTAAAAACGGTAGGAAAATAGCTTGCAAAAGTTTTGCAAACTGAGACGTGTGGAACCCTAGGGAAAAGCCGCCAGAGTTCCATGGGTCGTGCCTATAAGAACATGTGGAAATGGCCTAGGGTTGCACAGCCCTGATGCTGTAGTCCTCTATACAATACCATTTTTCTGGTTCAACAAGGGCTAGACACTTGCTATGTTTTTTTAAAAAGAGGAAACAAAGGCAACTAATTCTGCTGTAGCTACTACTTGTTAATATCGAAAATTTATAACTAGTGACTAGTGTTTATAGAATAAAATTGGAAGGACAAGCAGGATAGTACCATGTTTTCTGTTTGTGTTGTCCTGCAGAAATGAATGGCTACAATCTTATATTCACACACATAGGAATATGTCCATTGAAGTCAACGGAAGTTTTTTGAGTAAACCTGTACAGGGTTGCACTGCATGACTATCCCTTGTAATGACAATGCCCTTCCCTGCCCCTCTTTTGATAATGTGTTTGTGGTCTAATTATGTAATGATCCACAATCAGCAGTCCTGATGTAGAGGGTGGATGTGTATAGGTGCACAGTGATTTTCTGTCATGTTACCAGATAGGTTAATTATTCAGATATGTGAAATGACTCAGAAGTGATGTACTCATCTCCCCCACCCTGGCACTGGGAAAGTTTAATTAACAGTGCAATCCTGAGGGCCGCAGAAGCAGCTGTCTGCTGGCACAGAAGTGGCGGCATTGGTTCATTCCCTATGGACATTCTGCAGGGGGAAACAACAATCCATGCCCCTCTGGAAGGAACAGATGGGATAGCAAGCATGATGTAGTCTATAGCAACTCTGGCCACTTCCACCAATCAGGCAATGTCAGCCAATGCTGCCTCTCTGAGTGGCACCTCATTGAAACCGCAATGTCACCACCAGCTACACGAGACCAAGCAGAGAATATAGCACAGGCAGGTACAGCTCAGTGGGAAGGCACTGTGATAGCATAGCCAGGGCTGGTGATTGATCCCCAGAGCTGATATTTTGCTCCTCCAAATGGCAAAAGGGGCGACGGGATCGCTAGCTGACAGGCAGCCCTGGAGATCCATTGGTTTGGCCAGGACACCACTCCACTACCCTCTTCCTCTTCTGCACCCATGGTGGCAGCTCCTTTGCATCTTCCATAGGCTCCTAAACCCCTGCCTCAACAAATAGTGTGGCTTATCAAATGCCAGCAATGGTGTGGGAGAGTGTGGGATCCAAAAACCCTCCACCCTCCCAGAGCAGTCACACACACACACACACATGGACCATCCACCAGCCCATTCACCGTGCATGGGGTACACAGCACGCAGTAGAATGTGTGTGGGGGAGGAGGTAGGGACCTACATGTGGGGTCAGCCTCCAAGGTGCCACAGGACCCTTGCTGTATTTTGCAGCTGAACAAAACAGAAGGCCACTGACAAAGACCAACCACTGCCACCTTAGTACAGACATTCCTGAGCCAGAGCCCATCCTCTCTGACATGTGAATGGGCAGTCCTAAGGAAAAGTTAGGGATGGGGAGAGAAGAGGTGGGGCAGGGAGGGGCATGGGCCTAGTCTCATTTGCTCAACATCAAATAGGGACTGAGTTCAAGAACACCCCAGACTTTATTGAACAGCAGATCATGATGGGGTCCAATGTGGATTTGGGCCAGTGTGCTCCAAATCACATTGACCTGGGAGACCCAGGTTAGAATCCCCGCTCTGCATTGGACTCTGGGAGACCCAGGTTTGAATCTCCACTATGCCATGGAAGCTTGCTGGGTGACTTCAGGCCAGACACACACACACGCAGCCTAACCTGCTTCACAGAGTTGTTGTGAAGTTAACATGGAGATGTGGAGAATAATGTCAGTCACTTTTGGTCCCTTGTGGGAAGAAAGGCGGGGTATAAATGAAGTAAATAAATACATTTGGGTTGCCACCTCCCTCTGTCCAGTATTGCACCTGCACTTTTGTGAGCTGCTCTCAGGGGCATGAGGAAACAGGCTGGGCCATCCTTAGCACAGTGTGCATTTGATTGTGGCATGCATTTGACTGGGGCCAGGTAAGAACACTGCCCAAGGCAGGATGTTCCAGGAGCTGTGCTGGAACTGGTGACTGGCAGGAATGGCACTAGTCATGCCCCCAGGTCTCCATGTGGAATCACCACCTGCACAGAAGTGAAACAGAAACATGTGCATTGCTGGTAACCAGTACAGAAGCCATGCCAGCCACTGCTGTGTTTGAAGTGCCTTGGCAGGTTCTGCAGTCTCATTCCAGAGGGGCATTTGCCAGAAAACTCCCTCTGAGGTGCAAACTGTTGCCATCCAAATGACACTTACCAAACCCATGAGAAAATGTGCTGCTACTGCACCTAATCGATCCAGGCTGCTGAATGGAGCCCTGATTCTGCAAGGCAATGTATCCCATGGTTGCTAGGCCAGCTGATCCACAGAGAACAGTGGGGCTGCTGCCAGGCACCCCAAAACTCAGTTGTGCCCTGTGCCCCCCCTGTGCCTCTCCTGCCACCAAATTTAACACTGCATACTCTATTTCCGCACGGCAGAGAGGCAGAGTTCTGAGACCCATGCCCTACCCAGTGAATTGTAGGACATCCGGGCTGGGATTTATCTAGTGCTGGGAGGGGGCAGTGATTGGGTGCCAGGGAAAGGGTTTGGCCACTGCTGGGGAGGAGGTGATTGGTTGTGGCTGTAGTCAGCATCTTGTGTTCCACTGGGGCTTTTGGCAGGGGCACGTGGCCTTTTCCAGAACAGGAGTACCTACAGGCTACACTATGTGTTTTGCTGGAGTAACTTTTCACTGAGGGGGTGTTCCCAGCCTGGAATGACATAGGGAGTTGATTAACTCTCACCACATCCCTGGACCACCCAGCTCCATGCCAGCACAGGAATTTACATTCCTGGCATTCTGCCAGCAGGTGGCTATGGAGGGAAAGGGACAAGGTGTTATTCCTGCTTACGCTGGTGTATTTTGGAGATATGCTGTTGTAGCAGCTAGTCAGCTCCCTAAACACTACCCCCCCCACATCAGGATTGTGCTGTAATGCTCACATGATTAAAGCTTTCATTTTCATCTTTAAACCTCAGTGGTTTAGGGTCATGGTGTGTCAGATTAGGGCTGTTTCCACATGAATGCCTTGCTGCATCTTGGCTTTCTTACAGCAGGCCTGTTTTCAGGGCTTCATCCTCTATTTGTGTTTTCTCTTGCTTTGCTGCAATCGTTCCCAAACATGGTTTGGTATGAAATTTTTGGAACGATCACAGCAGTCAAAATGTTTTTGGATCCCATGTGAATGAGAAGGTATGCATTTTGGCAGGTCTCGCCTCCATCAACATCATTTTCCTTTCTTTACCCCTCACAGCAACCACTTCCCTTACCCCCACTGAAGGAATTTTTCAGGATTTTTCGAAATTGATAATTGAGCTATTGCTATAGCACAAAAAACATTATGATTTTTTGCCACAATCGATTAGGTCCCATCTTTCATTTTTCAAAAAAAGAAAGTCTCTAGGCCTGTTTGTTGTGGAGTTAGACTTATTTTTTAAAACATCTGGGATCTGTATGTCAATTATCATTTTTTTAAAAGCCCCCCAGTTTCATGGGGAGAAGGGGACTGAGGCAAGGAAAAACTGCTGTGTAGGTGCTATATTGACAGTGTGAATGACTCTGAATTCACCGTGACAGTGAATGCTGCCTAGAGAAGCCCACTTCTGCATTGTTTATAGTATGACTTGCCTTAGAGGAGGAGGTTGACAGGATTCTGTGGCTGATGAGGCCCACCACGTGCTTCCTGGACCCCTGTCCTTCGTGGCTGGTAAAGGCCAGGGCGAATGGACTGAGGGCCCCATTGGAGGCCACTGTCAACTTGTCTCTGAGCTCTGGAATGTTTCCTGGAGCCCTTAAGGAAGCTGCAGTGAAACTCCTTCTGAATCCGCTGATCCATCCAATTACTGCCCAGTTTTGAACCTCCCATTCCTGGGCAAGGTGACTGAGCAGGCAGTGGTGGAACAGCTGCAGTTTTTCCTGAAAGATTCCTCTGTCCTGGACCCATTTCAGTTTAGTTTCTGTCTGGGTCATGGGGTGGAGATGGTGCTAGTCGCCCTCACGGACAATCTTCGTAGACACCTGGATCAAGCCGGGTCAGTGCTGGTGGTGGTGTTAGATCTCTCAGCAGCATTTGAGACAGTTGACTATGATCTGTTGATCGACCACCTCGCCAATGTGGGGATACAAGGGACTGCCTTACAATGACTCATCTCCTATTTCCATAGGTGGGGACAGAAGGTGGCTCTTGGGGAGAAGTTATCATCAAGCCACGCACTGGTATCCTGCAAGGGGCAATACTCTCTCTTTTGCTGTTTAATCTCTATATGTGCCTCCGTTGCCCAGCTGGAACAAAGCTTTGGACTGAGTTGTCACCGATATGCAGATGACACTCAGTTGTATCTGTTGATGGATGGATGGCCTGGCTCTGCCCCAGATGTCCTACTTAGAGCTTTAGAGGCCGTGTCTGGATGGGTGAAGCAAACTTGACTGAAGTTGAATCCCATGAAGATTGTGGGGATCCAGCTCCCAGCCTTCAATGGGGCACCACTTGTGCCGTTTTGGCAGTCTGGGAGTGACTTTGGATACTTCCTTATCAATGGAGGCCCAGGTCACGGCAGTAGCCCAGTCTGCTTTTTACCATCTCCAGCAGGTCAGGCAGCTGGCCCCCTACCTTTCGACCCATGACCTAACGACAGTGATCCTTGCAACGTTCACTTCCATGTTCGACTACTGTAACTTGCTCTAGGCAGAGCTTCCCTCGAGTCTGACCAGGAAATACAATGGGTCCAGAATGTGGCTGCACGCATCTTTATAGATATTCTGTACAGAGTACATATTACTTCCATCTTGCAGCAACTACACTGGCTTCCCATGGAGTTCCAGATCAGATTCAATTCAATTTATTACTGTCAAGAGACCAGCATTAGAAAATATTTACAGGAAACTGAAATTTAAAACACATTTAAAATCACTTAAAAGTCATAAAAACTAAACCAAGTACCTAAGAACTTTTAAAAAGAACACTAATTCAGAGATCCCTCAGTCAGATATTTCCACTTCCTAATTGCTGATGTGCAAAATTTTGCTACCACAAAGGATACAGATTTCTGGGTATCTTCTAAAAGATATTTCCGAAGAGTTTCAGTTCTAAAATTCTTATAATGCTGCAATGGCTTGAATCTAGAAAGGAGCAGACCTTTTTTCTTGATATAATTCACAATGCAACAGAATGTGTGTAACAGACTCAACTGCTTTTTCAGAGCAGGGACAACAATGTTGCTGCAAAGGCAGCTGAAGAAACCTGCCATGTAATACTGCAGAGGGAAGTGCATCAAAGCCTGCTCTCGAGAAGGCCTGTTGGTATCTCTCATATGTAAAATCTGAAAGACATGAGGCTGCTGCATAATTTGGCCCCATTTTTAAATGACTATAATTTATGGGAAACATTGCTTCATCATTTTGGGACTCTGTATCAGTCAATCTTTGTAAAATCAGAGCTTTTGCTTTATTTAATCCCATATCAAAAAGAAAGATCTGGATTCAAACCAATGGTTATAATTTTGTCAGCTATCCTTGTGGACCATACGGGATAGGGGTCAGAGGCTAAAAGAAGGGGAATTAGACCCTTCAAGTTAAGATGTATCTTTAACCAATAACAAATTGCGTATTCCCAAATTTTTAGCTCTACTCTGGGTAAACCAATTTCTTGCCTAAGGACAACATTGAAGGTACATCTAGGCTTAATGTGCCTATATGTACAAATACTAGATTCAAGGTTTTGAATCTAGTAGATTCAAGGTTTGAATCTACAGATTCAAGGTTTTGGTTTTGACCTATAAAGCCCTTAGTGGACAGGGACCAGCATATCTGTGGAACTGCCTCTTGCTCTATGTACCCCGAGAGCACTTAGATCAGCTGATAAACACCTACTGGTGGTCCCTGGCCCCAGGGAGGCTAGACTGGTCTTGACCTGAGCCAGGGCCTTTTCAGTCCTGGCTCCAACCTCTTGGAACTCTCTGTCAGTAGATACATGGGCCCACCAAGATTTTCTGTCCTTTCGGTGGACCTGCAAGACTGAGATGTTCTGTGAGGCACATGGTGGAGGCCAGTCCTGTATCCATTTTGTGAGCCTCCTCACCGGTCTCTTGATAGGGGGCTGTAGAGTCATCTGGCTAGGGTTGCCAGGCCCCCTCAACCTCCCAGTGGAGGATTGTGGCCTGGCACTTACCTGCATGTGTGGGGGAAGGGTGTGTGCGTGCGCGCTCCCGCAAGTGTGATGACATCACTTCCAGGAAGTGATGTAATCACACGGCCCCTGGGAGCATGCCCATGCTCCACAGGGGCCCAGATTGGGGACGCTGTGGAGTGCAGAAGCACTCCTGCCCTCCCCAGCGGCTCATTTCAGGCCCATATTGGCATGGATTGTGCCCATTTTGAGCCACTGTGCAGCATGGGAGCACTCCTGCTCTCCGCAGCAGCCCAAAACGGGCCCAGTCCAGGATAAATGGGCCCATTTCAGGCCGCTGCAGAGTGCAGGAGTGCTCCTGCACTCCGCAGCAGCTCAAAATGGGCCAAATCCATGCCAAAACGGGCCCAAAACAAGTCCAATCTGGGCAAAAATGGGCGCGTTTTTGGCCGCTGTGGAAGGCAGGAGTGCTTCTGTGCTCCGCAGCGTCCCCAATCCAGGCCTGATCCAGGCCAAAATGGGCCCAGTCCAGGTGGCTGCAGCAAATGGGAGCCTGCAGCACCACAGGGGAGCATGCGCGGAAGGTGCACTCCCCCCGCTGGTCAGGTAAGTGAGGGTGGGGTGTGAGGTGGGGTGTGGGGGCAGGGGCAGGGAATCCCCCACCCCAGTGGGGGTCAGGCATCCCTACATCTGGCCCCTCACACAAGATGTAGTGGGGGCAGTAATGACTGCTCCCTCCCTGCGCACTGTTGGCAGGGATGAGCTGCATTAGCCTCTGTTTTGGAAACTGTGTTTTTATGAAAATTGATGTTGTTTTTACTATGATTTTAATATTATAACCCACCCTGAAACCGCTTGCAGGGAGTACGAACTAGAAGCCTAATAAATGAAAAGAAATGCTTTCTGACTCTACAATCTTAGACTGATTGCATTATTCATTACTTGTCTTATGATGTCTGATTGCATCATTTCACATACTATAATCCATCTTGAGTCTCAATGACAAAAGCGGGCTATAAAGTTAAATAAACAAATAAATGTTTACCATGTGAAAGCAGCCTAGGAGTAGGGAGATCCAGATTTAAATCCTTCATTCGTGAGGCTCACTGAGTAATCTTGCCATCCTATGTTCACTTACTTGGGAGTAAGCCTCACTGAATTTAGTAGGATTTTCTTACCAGTAAATATTCACAGGGTTTTAGTTAAAAGGAAACCAGTTTTTAGTCCACTGATATGTAACCATTTTTTTACTGTTAAAAATTATGTTACCCCAAATATCAGACACATACTAGAACTCCAGTACATAAACAATAACTGGATAATCTGCTCTTTTTTCCTGTTCATGGCCTGACTTAACAATATTTTTTATCATATCACTTGAACAAGCATCAAAAATTTGGCTATGGAACATTTGTACAGAGTAGCTGAAAATGGGAAGGCTGAGGGTGTTTCTCCTGGTAGACCTGCTGCTAGCTGAATGGAGACATATACTTGCCCAGTTTGCAGATCCCAATTCACTTAAAATGACACTGAATAGAATATATTTGTAGTTGGAGGTAGTTCCATGTTTTACATTCCATAGCAAGAATTGCCATCTATGGGTTATTGAGACTTCTTGCCTATCACTAGTGCCAGTTCTGCTCAAGTACCCTTGGAAACAAAATGTATCTGAGTCACCGTCTCCAGCTGTAAAAATGACGCTGGTTGGATGCTTAGAATCCATATCTCAACTGTTACCCGGTGATGGTTTCCATAGTGACTAATGACCAGGGAAGCAAGGTTTGGTTCATTTTAATACACTTTCCTAGTGTAATGCACTGTGTTGAATGATGTTTTTAAATTACTATAATGACAGTTCTCACCCTAATCAAGAACTTTTTTACACAAGGGAATGCACATGTGAACAATGTGAGAAAATAGATTTATGTACATGACGCTTTATACACTCATAAGTCGAAAACTAGGTCCCACCCCCATGAATCCCAACTTCTATTTCTGTAGTCATAATGCCATTGCTGTTGATGCCGTACTACCTTTCTGAGGTAACATATAGGGGGGAGTTTTCACATAGGGGTGCTATTGAATGAATGCTTCCCTGTGTGAAATTTGAAATAATAACAATCTCTACATACAGTAAGAGCTGTTGCTCTTGATGATGAAAATATTTACTGGTCCTAGGATAGGACTGTACTATATCAATTGTGATTGTGTAAGTTTCATTTTTTTGAAAGCACCAGCATATGAAAATCACTCTCCATAACAAAGCTGACCACCTCAGAAATTAGGCCTGACTGAAAACATGACCCTTTTCTCTGAAGTGGGCAGTTTGGGGATGAGATTTACCACCTCAATTAATGATTGATTCAGCCTCTAGCTTATGGGGAAAAGACCAAAGTTTTACTAATCTAAACAAAGAAACTCATCTAAAATTAACTGCCTATAGGCACATGCAGGAAGGAAACAAGTAAAATCTAAACAGCCATCACCATCCATATTGCACAGCTATAACCAGTGGCAGACCAGGTACTTGGCCACCTGAGCAGAAAATGGAAGCAGACTTGCTTATTCAGGGCTCATCTTGTCAACCAAGGCAGGAATTTCATACCATCCCTAGAAACCTGGAAAAAAGTAAACAGTTTTGCATAAGTACTAAGAAGAGCTGATTTAAATAAATACCAGAGGCAAATGCAGCTTTTCACTTTGTCATGAAAATGTAGAAATTATGTAGAGTAAAAAAAGGGATGCAGCTGATGAACTAATTTGTTTTTCCCATTTGAATTATCTACACCTTGGTACTATGTAGCTGCAATTTTAAGATTATTTTCTATGGAATAAGCCCCACTGATTAAAATGGGACATTTCTGAGTAGATTTGCTTAGGACTGCTTCCTGGATGCCTTTTACTATACATTCAGCCCTTAACCTGAGCAGTATTTAGGTCTGCTGTGACACATGGGCAGATGTCCTGCCATTTTCTGTCAGTCACCATCAATCCACTGTATGCCAGTTTGGTATGTGTTTACCATGGAGATTGTGGGAATTCCTGGAGTGTTGTTCAGCATGGTGACTTCACCTAGAAGTGACATCACCACATTGCACGCCACTCCCCCTCCCATGAAGTGATATCGCCTGTTTCATTGATAGTTGCTCTGCAACCATCAGGGTCAATGAATAGCCGAGGAAACCAGATTGAGCAGGGGGTGTTGAGAGAGAGAAAATGTTATGCTGTCAGCTCAGTTCAAATATGGTTTGCATCTCCAGAGTGTTAATTGGGAGAGAACCTGTCTTGGGAGATTATTTAGGAGCAAAACTAGACATTACGGCATCCCCAGATCCAACCCATTGATGCCAATGCCATTTTAGAGATGAATTTGTCCATTTAAAATGCTGCAAAGGTCCAATGGGACCTGGCAGTCTGGTATCCCCTCACGTGTGTTGAAAAGGCATGTGGGGGGAGAAAGAAAAAAGATAACCGGGTCCTGCTATGCTGTGGGCTCAATCCTGATTGGGCCCTCACATTATGTTTAAATTATCAAATTCCTAGGTTGGACCAAAGGATGCCATCATGTCTTAAGTTTCAGAGACTGTTTTGAGTGCAAATAGGTTAAATAAGTGAATGTTTGGAGAGAGTGTTAGAGTTGGGAAATTGCTAGAGATTTAGGAGTACAACCAGGTTTATGGAGGAGAGTAACCTCAGCTGGGTATAATGCCTAGAGCTGCCAGGTCCCTATACTCTCTCAGTGAGGGGGAACCTGGCACTTACCTTACTCTTCCTAGGAGTCTTCATTTCATACATGTGATCCTGGTGCTAGCACAATGACATCACTTCAGGAAGTGACATCATCATGTCCCTCCAGGAACATGCCCTGATGTGTGCTTTCCCAAGTTCCCTTCTGGTGGCAGCCAAGTTCCCATCAATTGGCAGTGATCAGTAGGCAATGGGGCAAACTCCTGGGAGATTGCGCACCACTGACGAGGAACTGGGAAGCCTAATAATGCCATAGAGTCTACCTTCCAAAGTTGCCATTTTCTCTAGTAGAATTGATCTGTGTAGCCTTAAGATCAGTTATAATTTTGGAACATCTCCGGACCCCACCTGAATGTTCATAACCCTAAAGTTTGTGATTATAGAGTGGTGCACTGATAATCCTTTCTCAGGAGATTTTGGAAGTCTAAGAGTCTGTCTGTTATGAGAAAGCAGGGTAGTTCAGTAAATGCTTGAGAAAGAGACTTATGTAGGTGCAGGGCCTAGTTTCTGTGGGAAATTGTCTAATGATTTATAGTTTCTGAGAGGAGCTCATGTTTACACTGTGAAGCTTTACGCAGCATTGAGGTTAATAAAATCACAGTAAGCCTTTATGAAAGGCAAGGATATTTTTTTCTTCCAGGTAGTTGATGATCCTAGCAGCATTATGTTGAAGGGATGTATTTTACCTCTCAATGCCTGGGATGTATAACAGAATTAATGGGGAGGAGGAATTGGTGTATGATAGACATAATTGGGGAGGGAGGAGCATTAATTGGGATGTAAGGAAATATTTCTTAGTATGTTGAATCTTCCCTCCAATGCTTTTAAAAGTGTTGAGGACCTGTAACCCTTTAAAACATATAGCACCCTGCACACAGTGGGTGCATGCATTCATGGTGTGCATCTCCTAGCCCTACGTCTCTTTCCCCGACAGAAATAAATGTGAGACTTGTGGTATCTTAAAGACTAAAAAGAATGTATTTATTTCACTTATACCCTGCCTTTTTCCCCAATGGGGACACAATCATGCTTACATTATTCTCCTCCCCTGCATTTTATCTTCACCACAACCCTATGAGGTAGGTTAGCTTGAGACTGCATGATTGGCCCAAGGCCACATAGCAAGCTTCCCTGGCAGAGTGGAGATATCAAAACTGTGTCTCCCAGATCTTATTCTGACACTCTAACCACTATACCACACTGGTTTATTCCAGCATAATCTTTTATGGACGCTCAGATTTTATGAACAGATCGTCTATAAACAGACATTTTATGTAGGGTATGAAAAACCCCAGTATGGTCAAGAAACCATGAAAGGTAGCAAGTATAATTATGCAAAATTCATATTTAATAAAGAAAAATACAGAGACTATTCACCAGTTTTACTAAGCTAGTGAAAATCTGTAATGGCTAAGGAGTCCCAAATTTTGCTTAACATAGTTATTACCTGTAATGTAAGAAATCTTAGGTCTCCTAATTCCATAGCACCATCCTTTCTTCTGCCTTTAACTGGTACTCAACAATAAAAATGGAACCCTAATAGTTGGGGGAAAGGTATATATATAATGAACAAATTAAAAATAGGATGGGATTTTTTTCTTCTTTTAAATTTACAAACTAATATTCTTCTGCCTATCTTGGGAACAACACCTCCTCCGTGCAGGAATCTTTACTTTGTAGGCACCTAGAATACAGTGCCCAACAGATAGACACTCAACAAACAAGTTCACTTTCAGAAAGAAGTTGGTTTGTTTGGCACTTGGAATTTGAATGAATTCATATGTTTTGTGTTGCTTGGGACTCCTTTTTATCTGCCTTGGGCAGATAAAGACCATAGAAAATGGGAGGCAGACTAAAGTGTAGCCCAGAAATAACTTCTCATACTCCCCAAACTCCATTTGCCTCAGGTACCCCCCCCCCACACACACACAATCTCCCAGCATTTGCCAAGGCAATTTGGGAAACCTAGTTGCCACATGAAACTGTTCCCAGGAGGTCTGTGATGATGTTGACACTGGAGGAGTTATGCTTGTAGCACAGGCCTATTTACCCCCAAATAATCCCTTTTTTGGGCTGAGAATCGGCTCTGGTCATGTCATAAGTGGCATCATCAGTAGGCTAGTGGCAGGCAATCTCCCTGGGTTTTGCCTGGTTGCCTACCAAATGCTGGCAATCAGTGAGAGGTGGTAACTCCCCCCACCCCGGGTGACTGCCTGCCGCCAGCAGGCAACCTGGGAAAGCTATGGATCACAGGTGTCTGCCGATGACATACAATCTCTCAGAGGTTGACTAGTGGGAGATTTTCGGCTGCCTGGAGATCACTCACCATCGGCAGGCACCCCAGGAACGTGTGTAGTGCATGCACTCCCAGCGGATGTGATGATGTCACTTCCAGAAGTGACGTCATTGTGCTAGCTGTAAGAGTGCTGTCATGCCTCATTTGGGATGGAAATAGGCCCTGTGTAGAGCACAAGAGGGCTCTCATGGTCAGTATAACAACATCACTTCTGGAACTGACATCATCATACAAAGTCTGGGAGCACATGCGCCAAAAAGGCACAAGGTAAGTGCCAGGTCCCTCCCTCCTACCGGGAGGGTATAGTGACCTGGCAACCCTAGGGAAAGTATACACTGGGTGTTTCCCTGCAGGATGTGACAACATCACTTCCTGAAATGATGTCATTGCACATGCTAAAGGTATGCTCCCCCACTTCGTTGGGGCCAATTTTGGCCCCAAATGTGCTAGAATTAGCCCTGTGCAAAGTGCAGGAGCATGCCCATGGACGGTGTGATTATGTCACTTCCCAGAAATAACGCTATGCCTCTTCAGGAGTGCATGAACAAAGTGCTCATGCAAGGAGACTTCCACAGGTAAGCCCTAGCTGCTGTCGCCCCCCCCCCGCCCCGGGAGGGTATAGGAACCCGGGAACCCTAATCATCGGCCCGTAACATGATCAGGCATGTGCCCATTTTCCCAGCCTGCCCCCTCCTGCCAATCAGCTGACGATCAGTGCACAGAAGCATAAATTGCTGGGAGTTTGCCTGCCATAAGCGGGTACCTAAGGTAACAAAAGAGGTGTCCCAAGGGCACCAAACAAGCAGAAAATACAAAGAGCCCTTAGGAAAAAGCAATCAACAGTTATCCCAAATTCATATATTTAAGATGCTAAAAGTGCTCAGTGTGAGTAAGTCCATCATATAAATTGTTCCATCATACAAATTGTCATATAACAAATATCAGCGATGGTATGAAATCACAAATTTCCTTTAGACATCAACGGTGGTATACAAGTCACAAAATTTCTACAAGCAGTACATGTAAACAGTACATAAGGTGCTTGGAAGCCCTAATAGTCCCATATAAAGCCAGAATTTTCCACAAGAATGTAGCTTCCAGGTCATAGAAGTCTTCTCTTGAGTAATGTATGCTGACAACACTAGATTGACTGGAAGGAATTGCAATGGTGGAATGAGATTGACTGTTACTTGATATCTTGCCTCTGAAGAAGCCTTTGGGGCGAAACAGGACTGGACTTTTTGCATGCCGGCGAACCCCGTAGGCAGCGTACCTTACTCAAGAGAAGACTTCTATGACCTGGAAGCTACATTCTTGTGGAAAATTCTGGCTTTATATGGGACTATTAGGGCTTCCAAGCACCTTATGTACTGTTTACATGTACTGCTTGTAGAAATTTTGTGACTTGTATACCATACCACCGTTGATGTCTAAAGGAAATTTGTGATTTCATACCATCGCTGATATTTGTTATATGATAATTTGTATGATGGAACAATTCATATGATGGACTTACTCACACTGAGCACTTTTAGCACCTTAAATATATGAATTTGGGATAATTGTTGATTGCTTTTTCCTAAGGGCTCTTTGTATTTTCTATAAGCGGGTACCTGGCAAGATTACCTACTGAGCTGCTTGAAAGATTCTCCATCAAGTGTCACAATCTTATAAACACTTACTTTGAAATAAGCCTCATCAAACAGAGTAGCTCATGTATGTATTGGTACTCTTGCTATTCTGCTCACTCACCACATTCCTTCAAAGTGTGCAACGATAGATGAACCACTTACACAGTATTTCTTTAATTTGTTTATTTAAAATGTTTATACATCACTTCTGTAAACTGGCTTAAAGCAATTTACAGAAGCGAATAGTATCAATTAATGTATGTTAAGAATTCATTTTACACCAAGATAACATGATGTCCCAACTAACTTTACTGGAGACCAAATTAAGCTGTTACAAGTATAAAGAATGAGCACCAGCTGCTTAAAGAAAAACAGGCCTTGGACACAGTAATGCTAACTTCAGTCACCAAGTTAGAACTTCTAGACCAGAATGGGGAATCAGGAAGTATGTCTTAAAAGTACAGTAACACTATTTACAGAACTATTCCATACAGCACAACGTACAATCAAAAGAACATCCACTTAGGTGAACTCAGATCATGCAAATGCACTGCACAGGCTGCTGCACTTGTGTAATATTCTGTGTGTGTTTTGCTAAACTGGTTTGTGATTTAGCACTTGAGCATTGTCTTAGCACATAGACCATAGGACAAATTAATAGAACAAGTTTTACCTGTACACATCTGGTGATGAATTCATAAATGCTTGAAACTGCAGTTAGCAAGCTCTTCTGGTACAACTAGTTATGCAGAAACACGTAGTAGGTTTTTGTATTAATAGGCAGCATTAATATAATGCTTGTTTCCTTAAAGCTTAGCTTACATTTCACGTATAATAATTAACTCTGCAGACATGAACCTGTATTTCTTCTGTGTAGAGCAAGCACAGAACATTTTGATGGGAGGATGGAAACTGTATTTTCAAGAATGAGCCCATGGAAAAGAGAGCCTGGCATGATTAATTAGTTCATTAGGAAGAATGAGACAGCTGAATGGGAAGAACTCTATAATTAAGACCGAGCAGTTGGTGGGAGTTGTCAGAAGCAGGACTGGGAGTGCCTGTTTGGATTAGGTCGGTCTGATTCTTTATAATGTGGGAAACTATTATAATGAAGAACAAGTTGTGCCCATAATATTCAGATCTATTCTAAGAGTAGAACAGAAACGCTCAGAAGCAGTGGAATAAGACAGCAGTCTCTTCTAGCCATTGTGATGTGTGGGTTTTTTTTTAAGGATACTAAATTTCTTTTCTGCTTTCCTGATTTTGTCTCTTCATGTCAATTATGTATTATGCAATTCTCTCTCAAACTGCAAGATTTCTCGACAGCGATTCTACTGTTTCCTTGGATTTCAGCCCTTACCTTGCTGATAAATCGCATGGATTACTTTTCTGGATGGTTTGTTTGAAGCTTTTTACTACATGAGCAGCCAAGTTCAGTGCACTGCCCACCCCAAGAGTACATGCATGCATACATGCTCAATTTTTTCTTTCTGAAAGAAAGCAAAACTGGAACCAATAAGAAAGAGCCAGATAAAATGATACTGTATTCATCTTTCTTTTATTCATTCCTTTCTTTTGATAATTGTTCCTTATCTGTTTATTTTAAAGAAACAATCTAACTTCTTTTTCAAGCCCATACTGACCAAATGCACGAAAACTTAGTATGCATGGAGGTGGGGGGAGGGGCAGGGGCAGGAGCAGGGCGGGGGTCTGCTGTAGAAAATATCCATTCTACATGCTAGGAATATAATGCCTTTTGTTCAGAGTTGGATGCTGTACACTTCTTATGCATAGGAGTGACATTATAATGTTTTCCACATGGAACTAAAATTAAATGTTTTTTCTAAAATCTTTGCTGTAAAAACAAACAAGCAAGCCTGAAACAACTAACACTTTGGATCCTGATCTTCTAGATATTAATGGGAATTGATTTCTTGGAGATGGCTCAGTGTTCCTCTTCTGGGAAACAGATTGCAAGTAGCTACACTGGTCTAAAGCAATTTTTTTTTAGAAAAAACTTTATTAAATAGAGAGACCTCCTTTTGAAAACATGAGTGTCTTGGAAGTTGTATTTTTGAACTTGCTATAGCCTTTGACGAAAGAGGCTTGGTGCCTAATAGCTGTGTGATGGTGGTGGCTTAATTAGTATAGTTTTCCCATCATTAGCTTTCCCAGCACAAGTATATCTACTGAATACTTGACAAATTTTAAAAGTCTTTTACCAGAAAAAGTAGCAAAGCAATGACCGTAGGCAAACAACTCTGAACAAGTTTAAACAGGTGCTGTGGACATTTGGATAGCAGCATCCTTCATTCTTTTGTCATTCCACACAAGGGTGTGTATCAGATGACTTCATGAAGACCAATTCACCTATTGTCCTTTTGTTTATTTAACAGGTAATAAGGCTCTCATTGTTACTCCTGAGTGTGTTAACCTCACAATCCTATATATTTTGTTTAAACTGGGATAAGGTAATGTTCTTGCACTATATCTTTTGAAGAAAATCTGTACTTCATCTCCTCTTTATTAAGTAAACAAAGGGCATACATGTCTTCTTACAGCAGATACTTGTGAGGTAAAACACACATTTATTTATTTTTATTTATGTCATTTATAGTCTGCCTTTCTCTCTGAGACTCAAGGTAGATAACATAGTGTGAGACCAGTACAATCAGTAGCAAGGACAAGGGACGGTATTTCCATACAGTGTCAAGGACATTTCCATAAATGTCACAGAGTAGATGAATACAAGTTTACAGAGACCTAGCATTAGCAAGGATCCAATGCAGGGTTGAAGGATTGCTGAAACAGAACATAATCATTTCTAGGATTGACATTAGACAACATGAAGCACATCTGGAATTCTCCTTCCTATGTCTGCTCCTAATGCTCCTCTCTTGAAGCTGCTTTTCCATAAGCAGGGGCAGGGAGCACTTGGGGCTTTCTTGTATTTGTTTGCCTGTAACGTGTCAGCCCCTTAGGTCTGAGCTGCAAAGTCAGAGCTATCACTCTAGGCCACTTCTGGAACCAACAGGAAATTCTAAATCAGATTCTGCAGAGAGCCAGTGATAACAACAGTGACGGGCTTGTGATTTATGGTATTAGTATCGAGAACTGTGTAGCTGCTGTGCAAGTAGGTTCAGTAGGGTTACCAGCCTCCAGGTGGTGGCTGGAGATCTCCCGGAATTACAGTTTATCTCCAGGCCATAGAGATCAGTTCCCCTGGAGAAAACGGCTGCGTTGGAGGATGGATTTTATAGGATTATACTCTGCTGAGGTCTCTCCCTTCCCCAAATCCTGCCCTTTCCAGGCTCCACTGCCAAAATCTCTAGGAATTTCCCAACCTGGAGCTGGCAACCCTAGTTCACTGACAGTGCTATTGCAAGCTAGAGATTTGTGCTTAGAGTTGCTGCCATCTCCTGTACATTAAACAGCCACCTGCCATGGAGAAATTTTAGTAAGTGAAGCTTTCTCCATGTATGTCCATGCTAGGTAAAATTTCATCTGTTCACGATACTAGTACTTTTATCTGGATCTTTTCCTCTGAACCAGAGTCCAGCTGTTTAGAGTAGCATCAGCCAGGGAAGGAGTATATGGGGGAAGGTGTAGCAACAGCCTTAACGGTTCAAAAGCTAAAACACAAACTTCTAGGTGGCAACTCTAATGCAATCTGCAACTCACCCTCGATAGTGGCTCTGATTCCCAGGATGTGTTGCCATTAGAACCCCAAAGTCAGTAACTTATGCCAAGAAAACTATTTCCATAGGACATCAAATACAACAATTACCTTGAAAACAGCCCAGATTAGTCATGTTTACATATGGCCTATAATGCAAAACTTTTGTTAGTGTTTGTAATGCAAAATTTTTGTTATCACATTCTAAAACATTTAAACAGAAAACAAAATTATAACTTCATGAAAAGTTTAAAAGTTTATAATAATAAAAGGATGTGCGTTTCTGTGCATCAGTCAGTCTGTTTGTGACAGTTGTCACAAATTAAAACTATGAGCCTCAAAATTGGCCTCTGTTTTCAGGATGATAGTGGGAGTTGCAGTGCCAAGAATGAAGGCGATCAGGACATCCTGGCCCGGACTCTCCCCCATGCAATTGGCAATGGAAGGTATGGTTGTCTGTTTTAGTGGCATAACTCATCAGAAAAGAAAGCAAGATGTTTCGAAATTGGCCACCAGCTTCAGGATAATCATAGAAGTTGCATGGAACTGGGACATCCTAGTCCAAATTAGCTTCAGAACATCTCTGTGCTATTTGCAATGGAAGCAAAGGTTTACTCATAAGAAGCCAGGAAGGTAGAGGCAGCACAGACAGGGAGGGTGGAAAATATCCCTTCCATCACTTCCCCAAGTGACCAGAGCCAGTGTTTCTTATTGATGTCATTTATAATCCGCCTTCCTCACTGAGACTCAAGGCAGATTACATAGTGTGAGATTAGTACAGTCAATATCAAGGACATTTCAATAAAAATGCCATAGGGTATATAAATACAAATTTACAAAGATGTAACATCAGCAAAAATCCAATACAGAGTTAAAGAAATATTGAAACAGAGCATAAGTATTCTAAGCCTGACATTAAACAACGTAGAACTACTCAGTAGGATCATATTTAAAGCAACAAATAGTGCATAGTAGCACATACTTGAAGCAACAGATAAGACATAGTGGTGAAGTTTATGGTCCCTGTCTCTTTAGTAAAGCATCTCCTTGAGACCACCTCCCTACAGTACAAACCTCCTATCTGAGTAAAAAGCCCTCTTGAATAATTCAGTTTTGCATCATTTGTGAAAAGTCAGGAGAGCAGGGGCTCTCCTGACCTCCTCAGGCAGACCATTCCATAAGACAGGGGCCACCACAGAGAATGCACATGTATGGGCAGCTATTGATTTCACCCATGTGCAGGTTGGCACCTGCAGGAGACCCTGTTCAGATGAGTGAAGCTGCCGTAGAGGAACATAGGGAGAGAGGTGATCCCGTAGGTATGCTGGACCAAGACTGTGAATGTCAGATTAGGATCAAGGAGATCCAGGTTCAAATTCCCACTCTGCCATGAAAACTTGCTGGATGACTTTGGGCTAATAAAACACTCTCAGCCAGACCCACCTCACAGGTTTGCTGTGAAGATAAAACGTGGCAGACAGGAGAAAGGCAGGGTGTGGTATTTGTTATAAATATGACTTGGCCTACAGTTTGTGAAAAACAGATGATTGCTCTTGCTATTGCTGTATCAGGTATTTCTGCAACTGTTTTGGCATGAGGCATAACTGCTTGTTCTGTATTCAAACCACCGTTAACTGTGAGCACAGCAAGCTATGGGGCTGGAGAGCAGTGCAAGCAGGGGCTGGACCCTAGGCAGCAATAAAATACTGGGCAAAGCCTTTTTTTAAAAAGTACTCTTAGTGAAACTACTTAAATATTTTCTATATTGTATATTTATTGTAGAAAAAGTAATAAAGTGAACTTGGAAATGTGATCTCCTTGGAAATATGGTTAAATCAGTATCGAAGCAAAAATAGTTTTAACTTTAAAATAAGACACAGTCTCTCTCTCCCCTTCGCTTGTACACTAATTGTATCAGACAAACAGATCAAGGGCACTCCTTCCCCTATATCAGTTCAGCTTCTACTCAAAGGGGTGCGGCTTTCCAAAAATATGTTGGGGCTGGTCACGTTATATAAATATCACAAGATGATATTGTATCTCTGCTGGATTCTAAATTTTTTAGAGCACTTTGAAACAAATCTACATGTTGTGTGGTTGTTTGATTAATATATTTGACTTCCAGAACCGGTCAAGTGTAATACACAGACTTTGTAAGAGAAGAGATAAAATGTCTGGGAAGCTTGAAGTAATACAACACTACAATGTTTTTTCTTGCTTCAGAGACTCCTACTTCCTTCCTTCCTTTTTTTGTTTCTGACCAGGGCTTTTTTTCAGCTGGAACACGGTGGGATGGAGTTCCGGAACCACTTGAAAATGGTCACATGGCCAGTGGCCTTGCCCCCTGATCTCCAAACAGAGGGGAGTTTAGATTGCCCTCTGCACCACTGGAGCAGTGCGGAGGGCGATCTAAATTCCCCTCTGTCTGGAGATCAGGGGGCAAGGTCACTGGCCATGTGACCATTTTCACCGAGGGCAACCCACTGAGTTCCACCACCTCTTTTCCCAGAAAAAAAGCCCTGTTTCTGACCATACTGTGAGGGGGAAGCAAGGAACAGATGTGATCAGCAGGGAGATTCAAGAAAGCTGCTCTCACCCTCCCTCTTTCCCTAGCAACTAAAGGAAGCCATTACTTTCCCACCTCTTCACAGGTTAGCGAACAGGATAAAGAATCTCTTTAGATATCAAACAGAGTATATGGGAGAAAAATAAGAAAATGTGTGGAGTGTAATCACAGGTGCCTTGTTGCTGAGAATTGTTGTTAGCTCCATTCCATTTGTAATGTGAACGTCATTAACCTTCACAAACTTTGTCACCAAGTGGCAGAAACCAGAAAGGGTCTTTAGGGCTGCATTTGCAACAACTGGCTTATTCAAAAAGTGCAGTTCTGAAAAATGCAGCTGTGATTAAACTGCCCTCACCCTCAAAGCATCTATAACAAAGTTGTATGGGGGAGGAAGGGAAGGTCAGAGGCTTGAGGCCAAGATAGACCACAGAATATTAATTTTTCAGTGGCATCTGAAGCAGGGTTGCATCCATTGACTTCAATGGACTTAAAAGGGTGAACCTCTGCTGAGCTGAGGATGGCAGTGTGAAAGGTTCCAGGGAGACCTGAGGCCTGTTTCTCCAAGGGGGAGGGGGGCAGGGAATTATAGTTGACTAGGAACCAGCTTTTACTCTTCTGTTAGGATACCTGTTCATTCTTGTATGCTAATGACAGGAGGCATCAATTGAGGGCACCTTAAGCCCTATTAGTAGGTCAGTCATTTAAGTGTGTTATCTAGTTAACTTGAAGGGCTTTGGGTACCTATATAAAATCTTTCAAAATGTAAATATCATACTGGGATTTAATGGTAGCCATTACAGGTGGGCAGGGACTGAAAAACGAAGCAAAATTTTACACAGACCAGGCCAGTTCAGTGTTTGTGAACTGGCAGGTCATGGGACGTGCCTTTTTTCACAGACGCGGCGAACTTTGGCCGGTCCATCAGTACGTTGGTCCATGAAACCAGACATCCTGGCGCTGAGCAATCAATTCCTTAGGCAATGTAGGAGCCGCCTGCAGACCTTCTGATGCCCTTGAAACACACGAGTCTTACCCAGAAAATCTTGATAGGCAGCTCTGGCTGCCAAACAGAGAGCTCCTATTATTCTCTGTGTGAGTGTTTAGTATATAAGACACAGCACAGAGCCGCAGTTTCACTTTCCAGCTGGTTACCAGCTTGGAGGAACTGCTTGTTGCAGGAGTTTTTGCCGGATTGCACCAGAGGGAGGTTTGGGGCTTGTGTTGCAGCAAGGCTCTGGGGGGGAGGGGGAGCAAGCTTGTTGGGTTTCCTCAGCTGAGGGCTCATTCTTGTTTCTCCTTTTTTTCCCCTTTCAGTTCTTATTTGCTTGTGGGGCGGTGGGCTAGCCTAGGACTGTGCCCCAACTCAGTCTCAGAGCTGCAGTCAGGCTCCGAGTGCAAGCTTATTGGGATTCCTCGGCTGAAGGCTCATTCTTGTTTCACCTTTTTTCCCTTTCAATTCTTATTTGTTTGTGGGGTGTTGGGCTAGCCTAGGACTCTACCAGTTGCTGCAAGCCAATGCAAGTCAACTGGGGTTTGCGGCTCCTATTCTATGTACTGGGAGTTTCCTGGGGGCAGCCGCTTTGGCGATCTGTAACTCAGACATCTGAAATGCAATCTTGGCTAAATGTGGAAGGTGGATGGAGGAATGCCTGCTGAAGACACATTGCAAGATTGGCATCTCTGACTGCAAAGGGGGAAGTGCTAGGGCCCCTGGAAGTGACGGATCACAGACCGACAAACCTGTCCACAAACTGGGGCGGGTCTGTGAATGGTCTGTGGTCCGTGAAACTCGACGGTTGGTCCGTGGCTTTTCCCCAGCCTGTACCCATGTCTAGTAGCCATATACATGACCACATACTACCTAATAGCATACTAAGATCAGGAAAAGCAGAAAATTAGCAACTTTAAGTCTAGTTTTGCCATAATTTTTAAAGTAGGGTGGGTAGTCCTACAGGCTACCATTTTTCCAGGGTTTCCTTTGAATGATTGGATGAGAGTATAGCAGTTTTTTCCCATAGGGCAGAAAATATATCAGATGTCAATGGCTGAGCTGCAAATCATTTATTAGATGTAAGTAGAGCAGCTATGAAGATTCACAGGGAAGGGGAAATCCCATTCTCCCTTCTCTGGCCTTGTGTTTTGTGCCCAGGTGATCACTAGTGGCTTGTGGCCACTCTTTTGGCCCAAAATCATTGTCAAGAATCCCACTGGTCAGTTGATTGGGAAGATCCTGGAGTTGGAAGCTGTGTGCTGTCAGTCTCAAGTTACTACCCTTGCTGCTCATCCATTCAGTCTTCTCGTTTCTTCCTGCTCCAGCCTGCCCAATTGTTCTTCCCCACCCCCTTGAATCCCTATGTTTTTAAAAAGATTTTTTTTGGCAGAGTTACTGGGTTGCTAGGCAACTCAAGATGTAAAATGGATTTTTGCATGACATTTGCAGAAAGATGTCAATGGCTATTTTGGGAGATTTTAGCTCCACAACTTACTATTTTTTTCTAGTATTTCAGATACCTGGGATTCCTGTAGGTTTTCCAGAATTTCCTACAATCCTGGGATCATTCCAGGCTTCTAGAAATATCTACCTTATCCCAGGGCGCCCATCCCTTTGCAGATTTTTTGATCTATACAGTGATTCCAAGTGGGAATTAAATATATCATTCTGTGTACATTACTTTCAAGGTATGTCAAATTGGTGCTCACTAATTGTTGATTGCTTTATGTTGAATCTGGGTACAAAATATAGTTGATCGTCTTGGCAGAAGGGGGATAAACTTGACTATTTAGAACTGAATCTCTTTGCAGTTTCTAAGCTCAATCTGTAGGGCCACTGATTCGTGACAGCTGCCCCTACACATTCTCTGTAGTGGCCCCTTCCTTATGGAATGGTCTGCCTGAAGAGGTCAGGAGAACTCCCACTCTCCTGGCTTTCTGCAAACTGTGCAAAACCAAATTATTCAGAAGGGCCTTTTTTCGCAGGTAATAGAGTTGTGCTCTAAGGAAATGCTTCAGAAGGTGCTGTAAGAAATGGGAGAGAGATGTGTCAGTAAATGGATACGTATACAGGGGTCCAGTTACAAACTAAAATATAAAACAATTCCAAAAAGGTATTCTGAATACCAGTTCTAGAAGGCATTGGCCTCTGTAGCCTTTTGGCTTTCTGTCGCAACAGGTTGGCTGGCAGACTAGATGGTACTAGAACACTGGTCTAATCCAGTGGGGCTCTTCTTATGTTGTTATTACAGGAGAGTTCTTATATATTATTGTTACTATTTCTCAGGGAGTGTCCATGCTTTCTAAAAGCTGTACCTGTTGAATCACTCTCTTTATTTTTGCTTTTGTGGAATGCCTATTAGAATTTTGTTTGAGCTGCTGGAGTTATCCAGAATTTAGTTCCTTTCCTTGGATCTCTGGCATGGAGGGAGGCAGGATACATCTTGTCTCTAATGTACACTCCTGTACAAAAGGACCCACGTACTGCTTAGCTTGCCACTGTACATACTACAGATGGTGTGGTTTGTTCTAAAGTACAAACAGACTGTAGGCTAAATTTAATCCTAAGAAAAATACTTTCCAGTGCAGGCTGTGATGCTACAGAATAAATGGATAGGTCCCTCAATAACATGAAATGTGATAAAACTGCTGGGTTTTGTATTTTCAAAGGGATGCATCCACGTCTTGCTTCTTCCTTGAAGGCTAAGGCTGCAGCCAGACCCCAGCATTATTTTTGATCTGCACATCTGGTCAGCATTTCATAGGATAAGTACAAGATCTTAAGATCATGGCCAGAGACATCCCCCCCCCAATCCAGCCTGACAAAGAGTGCCAGAGGACTCACAAGCTTGTCCACTGTCTTGGTTTATTTATGGATTATGTATTTGAAGGGCAGCTGGGGCAATAGTTCTTTGTCTGAGAAGAGGGTTGTTGCAACTGTCTCTATTTTCATGTGTGAAATGTTGCTCATAGAGCTGCAAAAACAAATTAGGTCAGAAAGAGTAGCTGAAAAACCCGACTTCCCCCTTCCTTCAGCTCACAGGTATAAGGAAAGCAGAGGTTTTTTTTCCAAGAAGGCTGCAATCCTGTACAGCCGGTAGGTTCCCCCGTCTAAAGCCTTAAAACTGGCGCGCGTTCAGGTCTGCAAAGGGATCACAGCTTCAGGTATCTGAAGTGAGCTGTGGCTCACGCAAACTCATACCCTACCACCATAAATGTTGTTGGTCTTATAGGTGCTACTGGACTCTTGCTCTTTTCTACAGCTGCGTTTATGTTTAGGATTGCGGCGAAATGCCAAAGTGTAGGTGGTGGGGAGAAGAGCTGTAACGGCAAGAGGGCGGCTCAGGAACAGGTGGAACAAAAACACATCAAAAGACCTATACTTAAAAAAAGCTAAGGGAGTGGAGAAATATTAAAATACCACGACCGGCAAAAAAAAAAACGCCTGAGGGAAAGTAAAGAATCACGCCGAGGAGCACGTGTCCTTGGCACGCAACCAAGCGTGCGACGCCTCCATGGCAACCAAGGGAAAGAGCAAGCGCTTCGCTCGGAGCCAAAGCAGCCACATCCCCGCACAGGAAACCCCGCCCCTCTTCTTGTTTCCTACAGCCCCGCCACCTCTCCTCTCCAATATCAGGAGGGGAAAGGGGCGGAGCCAGCAGCGCGAACGCCTTCTCGCTGCTCCTTCGGCTCCCCGCACGCGGGAGAAGCGGCTCGCTGTGACGTCATCGTGTGTATGTGCGGCTCGCGCGACCGCCTCTCTGTCCCCCCGCCCTCCGCTTGCGCAATAACGTGGCGTCGCCTTAGCTGTGAGGCGGCGTCGGGACGCGAGTCGGTGGCGGCGGCGGCGGCGCTGCTGGTGGGGGGATGGAGCAGCCGCCGCCGCAGGACTCTCGGGGGCGTCGCCTCTCCGGACCCCCACAGCCGGTAAGGTCCTACGGCGACGCGAATTCTGGCTCTCCCTCTTCGATGCGTAGGGCCCAAAGCCCCTCACAGGAGTCCCGGGGTCCTCCCCGCCTCTTCCTCTTTCCGCAGCGCCTGATTTCCTTCCCCCCACCCCATTGAGCGTCTTGAATCCGAGGTTTTCTTCAGCGGCCAGTTTTCTTTGCTTACCTGATGCCCCCTCCCGCTCCTTCTGTCAGTTCCTCGCGTTACTTGAAGGGTGGTGGTGGTGGTCTTATTGTTTCGTACCTTTTCAAGGCATCTTGTTTTAAATAAATACATAATAATAATTAATAGCACTTATATACTATTCTTCTAGGCATATTAATTCCCACTCAGCTGTGAACAAATTCAGTGTTGTTATCCCCAGATATAGCTGGGGCTGAGAGGGGTGGCTTATCAAGATCACCCGCTGAGTTCATATTAGTAGTGGGATTCAAATCCGCAGAGTGCTGAATCGCAGCCGAACCACTTAAAATGAAGGGGTGTCTGTAGTTGCAGATGTATTAGGGGAGTGGAAGAACAAGGGATGTGGGAGAAGAATAGAGAGTCTGAAGTTAGAGGTCTTTTGGGGGGGGGGGCTCTTGTTTTATTGTGTTGCTGCAGACTACCCATCAGGAATCATCTTTCTTGGGGTGGTGCTGAAGCTGTACTGTTTTCCACCTCATAGTGAACAGAATGTTTTTGAAGACTGTAGTTTTGTTTATTTTTTTAAAGCAGCAACAACACGAAACAAGACCTGGCCTTTCTCGTGTTCTTAAACTGGCCTTGCTTGTGTTCTTTTAGATTCTGCTTTCCAACATGGAATCATCATAACAAACACGGGGAGCAAAGTCTTGAGGTTGTATCACTCAGGTGGCTTTGCAGTTTCATATCTTCAGTATTAGCTTCCCCTCTTGTTAATTGTGGTGTTAGTTTCAGCTGCATTATGTGGGGCAAAGGGTCTCCTGCAGGTTGGGTTGGGTGTTTTGAGTCATTGGAATGAGTAGGGTGGCCGTGAGGTGGTTTGGTTTTGTTTGGTGTGCCCTTGTTATGGTTTATTTTGAGTTTGGGAAGTAAAGATGTAAACAGGATTGTGAGAAGAGCAGAGTCAAACATCAAAGTACACATTTATCTGAGCATAAGAAAAGGCTTCTTGTGCTTTATTATTATGGAACAAATACATACTGTGGAAACAACTTGGAAGGGACTCTTCTTAAGCAGAGGCAGAATTTCTAGATAACTGATGCCTGCAGCTGTGTTTTGTATGTGCAATCCGTCCTGCGTTCTGTGGTGTGGAAGGCTATGAAATCTTTTTTTTTAATGTGGTTTGCTGCAGGTGCGTGTATATATTCACACACAAGCTTTTTTTTAGTTCTGGCCCAGAGGACAACTTGCTAAACTAATCCTGTCTTCTACAACTTGTTTGTTTCTTCTGCATTTTGCAAAAATCACTTTTATTACAAAAATGATGGTTTTCATACCAGTGTGATGTCTTAGAATTTAAACAGGCCTTTTAATTTAGAGTGTTTAAAAATCAGGTTGGAAAAGATGTTTACGTAGAAGATAGCTTTTAAAACATGAAGATATGTTGTTCATTGGTCTAGAGATCTGATACATGGGGGATGACGCCAGAAGACAATAGTTTGTATTAAAGAAGCAACCTTTTGCTAGAACTGAAGTTTTAATCTTTCTCCAGAAAGTGTGACTATAGTAGCTCTTTAACAGTAGGATTTCAAGCTTCTAATTCTGAGAACCACTAAACACATGAAAGATTGGTGATCAGAGATCTCTTTTAATCTAGACAGCTTGCTAAAGAATATGCAGATCAGATATGTTCATCACTTTAGTATCCTGGAATTTAAACTGCCCACATTTTAATTTAATTTCATCAGCATTTCTAACCTAACATTAAAAACCAATAGTGAGGCAAATACTGAGTAAAATCATTGTATGCAGTGAAGAAGGTGACCTAGAAGACTGAGATACCCCTACTGCCCCTGAATATTCTTGAAGATCTGTCTCTCAGCCACCATTTCTCAGCTCCAGGTACTAATTAATAAAATGGAAATAGCAGCCTACCTATCCAACATGACAGCTGTAGGAAAAACAAGCTACATTCTATTAATTATTTCAATGATTTTAATCAGTTTTTAAAAACTTACATAGCTTTATTGTTCAGGCTTTTAAAACCCCGTTATGCAACTGTGGAGCTTCAGTTCCTTAAGTCAGATGAGAATTTCTGGTTTTTTCTAGTGCTGAGAAGAAAGCGATTCTTGGAGCTAATTTTGAATTTAACTCTGTGGGCAAAATCCTGCTAAAGTGAAGCACTCTAAGCCTAGTTGCACCAACTAGACTTGCAGGGTATGAACTTTCAAGAGTCAATACCCTGGAAATCTATTTGGTCTCTACAGTGCAGCTGGACTTGAATCATGCTTTTTGACTGTAGACAAACAAGGTTTCCCACCTGAACCTACATTGAGTCTAATTGAATACAATTTTAGTGGCTAGCTTTATTGGTCTGTAATAGACATGGGCATGAACCAGGAAAAAACTGAACAATGGGGTCTGTGGTTTGTGGAGTTTCCACAAACCAGGAACCATGAACTGGCACAGAACTGGGCCCAATTATGAACCAGTTTGTGGTTCGTGTGGTTTAAATGCCCCTTTCCGGCATTTAAACCTCAGCCCTTTCCTGCTGCTTGCAAGGGGCAGGACCCTTTAAACTATCAGCTGGCAGGCGGGGGAATCCCCCCTGCCGCCTGCCAGCTGATAGTTTAAAGGATCCTGCTGCTTGCAAGCAGCAGGGCCCTTTAAATGGCCTAAACCCGAGCCCCCCCAGCCCCAGCCCCCCAAGCCCCAGCCCCCCACTTAACTTCCCTCTGGTGCTGGGGTGGTGGAGGCCTCCTCCGCTGCCCTGCAGGCCCACGCAGCAGAGGAGAAGGCCAAAAACGCCCTTTCTGCCCCTCAAATGGCAGCTGCGGAGGAGGCCTTCAAATAACGAAACTGCCTTATACTGAGTCAGACCATGCGTCTGTCTGGGTCACTGGAGTTACACTCCAACCTCTTCTGCAGCAGGGACATAACTCCTCACTGTCCCTGAAGTCAAGCCTAAATGCCTGGAATTGGCTTGTATGTGGCTGTTTGAACCTCTCATGTTTGTTTCGTGTGGTCCCATTTTCTTTTTTAGTTTGCACCGTGTCAGAATGAGTTGGGATTATGAGTGCTTGCTCATGTCACCTTATTTTTTTGGGCATGCATTGAATCGATGCATCACAGGAACGCTGAATCAAACTATTTCCTGAATTTCACCCTCTCCACCCTTCCCTTTGTTCATCCTGATTGGCTGATTCGCCTGTGCTTTTTTCCCTTTTAACTCCACATGTGACTGGCTGTGAGAATTGTCTATTGGCTAGCCAAACAATGGAAACAATAGATAAAGTGTGTGTGTGGAGAGACAATTCACGTTGAGCTTGAATCACTTGTGTGAACAAGGAAGTGTTCTTTCTCAGAAACAAAGAGAAATAATATTTTTTAAAAGGTATTTTATTTTGAAGTGATCATCACTGGAGCAGTGATGAATCACTGGCAAAGCTCTGTTCATGCCTCCTTTTCTGTTCCCCCAAATATTTGTTTCTCCACCATTGGATAAAAAGAGAATCTAAAACTCGATATTAAAATCTTTATTTTTGATACCCAGATATTTAGTCCCCTATACAATATTCCCGCCCGTGCCAAAGCAAAAAGAATACGAAGGGAACTTTGCTTTCATGCTTTCAAACCAGCGATTCATCAATCCTACACTGGACAATTTTCTTTTTAAAAAAAAGAGGAAAAAGGAAGAATGGAAAGTAGGGAGGGGTGGAGAGAAGGGTAGAGGGAGTGGCTGGGTAGACGAGAGTAGCCAATCACAGTACAGTGGGCTGGCAGGGGATGCGAGAGTGGGGGGAAGAGGCTGGAGCACCAAAAATGGACTAAAGAGTATGCACGGCGAAATAGCCTACTGCAGAGTGGATTTTAAACAAAAAGTTGGAGTATAAGTGCTACCAGGAAAGCCACAGAAAAGCCACATAGTGGCTGGAGAGACTACTCATGGTGTCAAATCTGGTGCAGATGGTCACACGCACACACAAACCCCGCCCCAGCTGCAGTATGGGAACTGAACCGACAAAATTGACCCATGCAGAATTGGCTTCTAATTTAGAGCCTGGAAGGCCACTGCCAAAAGTCATTCACATCTCCCAGTACCTCATCCTTTTCACAGGAGATGCCAGGAATTGAACCTGGGACCTTTGCATGCAGAGAAAATGCCCCTTTTCAGAAAGACATTGTTTGTGTGGAGCCAACTGCCCAGATACCATCCAGCATATAATTTTGGAATGCCATTTATATGATAAGTTGCGAAGAATGCTGTTTGAGAGGTTGCCAAAACGTATTGAACACCAGGACAATTTATCCTTTTGTCGTTTTCTGTTAAAGGATAATGATACAGCGATTTCTAAAGTGGTTGCAGAGTTTTTAGTGGGTGTGCTTAAGATTCATACAAGTTTTGTATAAATATATTGACTGCTGATATTTTATGTAATTTTATAGTGACTTGTTTGCTGTCTTAGATCTTTGTATGCCATTAAAGGTATTTGAATTGAAAATGCTCTACTGCTGAACAACAGCCCCTTCTCAGGCAGAGCAGAGTTTAATGTCTATAGCCATAGGCCGTCACAAATTTTCCAAACATCACATCAACTAATAAACAGTTAACTTCCAGTATCACAATTTAAAAAGGTTAATTAAAATTAATTAAAACAGTACAGTATACCAAACTATCCCAGGAGTCACGAAACAGTCTCGTTCAGTACCACCTTAGATCTTATCCCTTCTCAAGCCTTGTGACTTTTAGTAGAAACCTCCCATGTCATAATTTACTAATTGATGCTTGGCAGAGCTTGCAGCGTCCTGTCACGGCTTATGAAGGTGAGCCTGGAAGAGTAAAATACTGAGAGTGCTTGAGAGATATAGGTGCTTCGTATTTTTAATGTCTACCTGTTTTCCATCTTGTAAAAGGACTGATAAGAGCAACATCAGAGAGGTGATCTTGTAGTTAAGAGTTTATGCTATGAGCTGGAAATTCATATTTCAAATATTGCCTTAGCTATGAACATGTTCTCATATCCTGCATGTATGTAATGTAGGGAGAATATTCCATTAGCATAGTAGGGTGTTAGAGTTTCTGATACTGAATGTGAAGTACTTTGAACTCATAGGAGAAAGTCATAGAAATATTGAGGCTAGGACAGTAAAAGGAAATAGGAGTGGAAATAGAATGTCATCTGACAGTATTTCTATGCTTCTGATAAGTAGTTATTTCTAAATACAAATAGCTAAAATGTAAAGAACATTAGACATGAAATTTGTTGAATAGGCATATACGCATTGGAACATTGCAATTTAAATATTCTGATGCTTGCATAATGGTGCATAAACTGACCTCACTTGAACCTAGTATAGGGACTTCTAAAGGATTTATTTAGAAACGTTATAGCTTATTGTAAATGTAAAATGATGACTCCTGCTTTTCTGTGTTGTTGCCTACTTAGAGTTTGGGATACTGAAACACAGGACTTACTCCAAATAGAAATAGCAGAACTGAGGAAGGGTTTATTCTACTGCTATTGCAGAATTAAGAGCAAAAACAGACATTTTTTTCTTTTGTATTAATAGAGCATGCCAAACTTGCTTCTTAGTGAACTAAGGCCTTTTTTTGCATGGGCAATTTTGGCTGCTTTTGGCATCATACCATTTTGAGTTTTATTCTGGATGCTTAACTCTCCCTTCAGATTTCAATGCAGCATTTTAAGGCTTTGGCAGGCAGAAAATTTGGAGGAAAACACTTAAAATGCCACACTGAAATCTTGAGGGGGAGTTAAGCATCTGGAATTTGGAAGAAACCCCAAAGAGGTATAGGGCCAAAAGCAGCAACATTGCCCGTGCAAAAAAGGGCCAAATCCTTTGAAATCAGTGATGTGGGTTTTCTGGAGAAAAAAATGATTTGGGAAATTTTCTGATGCTCTCACTAACTAGTGTTAATTTTATGTCCTGATCACAACAGATTTTTGAACTGAAATATGTGATTAGGGAGAAAAATTAAATGTGGCAAACAAATGCAAAGCTTTATGTGGAAATTATTGTTATTAAAACAATACTTGTAGAAATGCAAAAATGTTATAGGACCTACTTCTCTTAGATTGTTTAAACTTAAGAAGAAAACCAAAGGTACTGAAAACTGTTGACACACAAAGAACTGTGCATGTTGTGCCGTGGGCACAGTGGTTCACTCATCTATTTCAACAGAACTTAACGCTTCCAGGGAGGTCACTGGGTAGGTACCTTTGTTTTGGTGCCACTATTTTTCGCATCACTCTCTGTAGCATTATTTCTATGTTCCATATCAGATTAGTAATTACAATGTTGTTTCCACAATGAGAGCGGAGAGGCTTGCATATGAATTTGAGGTTTATTTTGATTTAACTTGCACAGCCATTCATATAAATCCCATAATTTTTTAAAATTTGTATTATTGTATATATTTGTGGTTTTATTCCCTCTTACCAACTTACAAATCAATAAAACATATGTTTACTTTGTCACACAGTTCCTGGGGATAATCCCTTGGAAAACATTAATTACAACTTTGAAACTGCCTGACTTGTTTAATATACACCAACGTAGTGTTGGTGTGAAATAAAGTTTTATCTCCCACCCACTCCCCCAATTATTATTGGATGTAACTTTCAGCTATGGGAGTGTATGATGACACCATTTTTTATGGCTTACCTGGAAAAAAGCCTCGTCTTGCATTTGAGTAAACACAGTAAGCTGCTTTAGGTCCCCATTGGGGAGAAAGGGAAGATATAAATGAAGTAATAATATATTGACAATGACATCCAATAAATTTTTAGAAATAAAAAACCTTCAGTAGAAAAATTAAGGTCTTTCTGCTGCTGCATCTCTGCTTGAAATGATGGGTGTAGATATAGTATCTTGTCCAGGATCATTAATGAAAATAGGGAAAGGCTTTTGTGTATAAACTATGAAGCTGCTCTGTATTTTAATAGCAGTTATATACAGCTTCTTTTCCATGCTTCAGTTCTTTATGCTTGTTTGCAGTGATCTTACTATGTTGGAATTCAAACAGATAATCTTGTCCGTGAAGATTTTAAACAATTATTAAAGGCATTAAATCTCAAATGACACTGCAGGCTCAAATAAAACATGGGGTTGGATCTAGCAGAAAAGCTTGCAGAAGGAGATGGGAGAGCTTGTTTCCCCCCTCCTTCCCCCTTTCAATTTCCCATTGAAAGTCCTCTCTGTGGGTAAGGAGAGCCTTGTAGACCAAGTGCATCACAATTTGGGATGCTGGAGCAGTGAGGGGGGAAGCAGGTAAACTTGCTTCATCCTACTCCTTCTGTTAGTGGTTTGTGTCAGTGGAGGAGGAGATGGCTGCTGGGGGAAGAGAAAAGTGGGGAAAGATCTGCTTTATTGATCTCTTCTGCAAGCTTTTCCACTGGATCCATCCTATTACATTTGTGAATCATCTTTTATTTAGATATTTTTGTCCTCAGTGGGTACCCTGAACTAGGTATATTTAACTGTTTAACATGAGATTCAAATGACAGGCTATTGAATGCAATAAATCTAAGGGAGTAAATATTCTCAATGTAAATTGCATTACTGGATCATCTGGTTCTGAAATTCTTTGCTCTGGAGTTGTAATTTCTGTCATTGCTGAATGTATACAGAATCAGTAACTCCATAAGACTTTGTTAATGGGTAAACATCCTACTTCCTCAAACAGTTATGTACAGATTTCAAGGTACCATATTTGTTCAGGGTCAAAAGAAGCACCAGTTTAAATTGAAGTTATCCGTTGTAGAGATCTGTTCAAAACAGCTTGCATTTAGTGATATTAGAACAAATAGTGATTGGTGCCAAAGAGAGAAAAGTGGACTATAAATAAACCCTTGACAGAATGCAGTTAATGCCTTTGCTGACAGTGAAGAGCCTCGGTGTGATCCTGGATGCTACGCTTTCGATGAAGGCTCAGGTCATGGCTGTTGCCAGGTCTATCTTCACCTTTGGCTGCTTTCGCCCTCTCTCTCCTCCCGGGACCTGGCTTCAATGATCCATGCAACATTCATCTCCAGGCTGAACTACTGGCTGATCTGAAAATTAAAGCTGGTCCAAAATGCGGTGGTTTGGGACCTCATGGGGACACCACTTAGACCGCATATCCATCTAATGCCGAGACAGCTGCACTGGCTTGCGGTTGAGTTCTGGATCCTGTTCAAGGCTCTGGTTTTGATATTTAAAGGAAGAAGGAACAGCAATAGCGCAGGAAGAGAATTTGTTAATGTTGAGCAATCTCTATGTGTTTCACCTTAGCAACCAGTGCACAGATGAAATAGACATCCATAAGAATTCTGAAGATCCCCCTGATGAAGCTAGGGTGAAATGCGTAGGGGTCACTCAATATTAAAGAATTCTTTTCCTCCACCATTGCTGTTCCTTCTTCGTTTGACCAGGTGTAGCCCTTCTTCTTTTTCGTTGATATTTAAAGATCTTAATGGACTGGGACCAACATACCTGCGTGACTGCTTCTATGTCCCCCAGAGGGCCTTGAGCTCTGTGGATAAGCAGTTACTGGTGGTCTCCAGCCTGAGGGACATTCGCCTAGCCTCATGCAGGGCCAGAACTTTTTTGGTTCTGGCACTAGCCTGGTGGAACGCTCTCCCCATGGAGATTCAGGCCCTGCGGGATTTGTTACAGTTCTGCAGGGCCTGTAAGATGGAGATGTTCTGCTGGGCCTGTGGCTGAGGTGTTGGTGATCTGTCCCTCCTGACTGCCCATGCTCCACTTCATGCTGCCCTGGATATGATCAGCAGACTTACATCACTGGCTGCATCCTGTCATTTTGTTACAGCCTCAGTGAGACCTCATAGGTGATACCTTTCAGTTGCTGGTTTTTATGAGACTTATGATTCAAAAACATATTTTTAACTTTATATCTATTATTGTTGTGACCTGCCATGAGCCTGCTTGTGGGGAGGGCAGGATATGAATGGGATGAAATCAATCAACCAATAAATAGTACACATAGTAAGTGTTCATCAGATCAAGCATCCAAAATCCCCTGCTTTGTAGGTGTATGCTTTGTTCTTTTTATGATGGCTTTTTACTTTCACTCTAATTTGATTGCTTTCTGTGAAATGTTTAAAATAGTAAGTACTGTGCTGCATGAACAAAACAGTGAAATGTCTGAGCCATGGCATTCTGGCATCTAGATTTACTGCAACTTCAGTCATGCTTCTGATACCAAACTGCATTTGCTAGGAGGCAGTGCAGTTGTGCACCTGGTAGAATCTAAGGGCACTGTTTTAAATTGCCAAAAGAAAACATTGAATTGTTACAAGGCCTTCAAGCGTGGTATGAGGCTGGCATGAAGGCTAATGTATTACACTCTGAAGAAGAGTCTATAGGATATTCATATAAATCTTGAACTAGTTCATGGACTGTTCATTCTGCATACTCATCTTCGGTCTTCCTGTGCACTCCCACATGAGGGCTCTGTTCAAGCGCTTCACAAAGTGAAATGCTAAAATGACAAAAACCAATGGGCACTCCCTGTGCTTGATGTGTCTGGGGGAAGGGTACAATACTCAGTTGTACAAACACCGCCTGAGTTTCACTACAAAAGCCCGAGCAGAAAGAGCTGGTCGTTTGAAGGTGTCATTATGGCAGAGAGCCCTTGAGGCAGCGGAACACCCGGAAAACGCAAAAAAAAAAAAAGCCCAGGCTGGTACTACTCAGTCATTGGTCCAAGACCCCCATTGGTTGCGAGACAACCCCCCCCCCCCCGACTCCACAACTAAGTCCATTGGTGTCAAAGACACCTCGGAGCCAAGCTCCATCGATATCTCCAGCCTCCCAGATCCAATTCGAGTCCAACCCTCCGATTCAGAACCGAGATCCCCTGCGCACTCGGATCCAATGATTATTACCCGATGGTCGAAGGAGTCAATGGTGACACCAACACCGTTGCAATCGGCTCCAAGTGCCAACGAAACATCAGAGGGAGAGCTACCAAAAAGAAAATAAAGAAGTCGAAGCACCGGTCTACACAGGAGCTGGCCAGAGCGTCCCCGAGGGAGGATTGGGTAGAGCAGGAGATACTGATAATTGACCTTCCGTCTACCCCTTCAGCTCAGTCAAAGTCTCCCTTGATACATTCCAGATTGTGGTCGGTTCACTCAGAAGAGGAGGGCAAAATTCCACGCAGGAAACAACGATCTCTGAGAGAGAACCACTACTATCCTCATGGAGAGGGAGTGTGGCATCATTGAGAACCATCTTGCTATGAGATAGATACAGGGAGAACATTCTTCACAGACATGATGTCTAGGGAACCATCACCTGCACCCCTGAGAAGGCAACACTTTTTCTCGAGCTCGAGAATGGCCTTCCAGCTGTCCAAGCCGGATGTTGATGTTCATTAGGGGATGCATTCCAGCTACATTGATCAGCCCACTTCTACTATGCATTCCCACCAATCCCTTTACTAGCCAGGGTAGTAAGCAAACTCCAGACAGAAACCATGAGGTCGATCATGATAGCCCCTTATTGGCCCAGACAACCCTGGTTTCGTGGGCTAATGAGATTAACGAGCCAACGCTCCTACTTACTCACGGAACCAGATCTCCTGTCATGGAGGGGAGTCCTGCATCACAACATATTGAGACTCAAACTGACAGCATGGTCAATAATGCCAGCGCAGCACTCACTGAGAGTTTAGGGCAGGTCGTATTAAATGCTAGACGATTGTCGACCAAGCAGTCTTATAGACTGAAATGGGAAAAGTTTAAAACATGGATAGAGGAGAAAGGTTTAAGTGCTACTGACTGTACATTAGCTAACGTCCTGGAATTCTTATTAGAACTTAAGCAGAGAGGTTGATCTAACTCGTCAGTTAAAGTGTATTTGGCAGCAGTTTCGATGTTCCATGCCCCAGTTGATAATAGCACAGTTTTCTCCCATTATACATCCAAGATGTTTTTGAATGGCTTGAATAATATGTTTCCGCCTACCAAAAGAGTAGTGCCTCAATGGTACCTACAATTGGTTTTGACAAAACTGTTCGCAAAATCTTTTGAGCCGTTAGCAATGTGTCATCTGAGGTTACTGTCAATGAAGGTTGCAGTGCTAATGGCTATCACATCAGTGAGGAGGGTGAGTGAATTAGCAGCATTGAGCATTCAACTACCCGTTCTGAAAATTCACCCAGAAAAAGTAGTGCTATGGACAAAATTAGATTTCTTACCAAAAGTTACATCAGAGTTTCATACATCCCAAGAACTGTGTTACCTATCTTTTTTTGTAATCGGTCGAATGAGGCAGAAAAACCCTTACACACACTAGATGTCACGAGACAGTGATTCTATTTTATGAGGATCGCATCAAACCCTTTAGAGTAGTCTCCCAACTCTTTATCTGCTTTTCTGGGCCTAACAAAGGGAAGAAAGTGAGCGCACAGACCATAGCAAGATGGATGGCACAGGCAAAAAAGTTGTGTTATGAAAATGCTAACTTACCTTGCCCCTTGGAAGTGCACGCACATTCCACCTGGTCACAGGCGTCATCAGCAGCTCTGCTCAAAGGAGTACTGATCCAGTACATCTGTACAGTAGCGACATGGTCATCGGCTGACACCTTTGTTAAGCACTATGCCTTGGACATCCTTGACAGGAAGGAGGCAGTGGTGGGTGCAGCGCTATTTCTGTCGATCTTCCTGTAAAGAAAGCAAACTCCACCACCCAGGTAAATAGCTTGTTAAACTCCCATGTGGGACTGCACAGGAAGACCAAAGATGAAAAACAGGGTTGCACTTACCTGTAACTGTTGTTCATCGAGGTCTTCTGTGCAGACACACATACCCTCCCTCCTTCCCCGTCATGGCTCTTCTACTTACCTGGAGAGTATGGCAGCGAAAGAGGACTGAGGGTAGCAGGGGGCGCCCTACCTCCCAAGGGGCTGGTTTTGACGGGAAAACATGTGTGCATGCACAGTGGGAGGTGAGGGTGCTCCTGGTGGAAATTTAAGCTAAAAAAACTCCAAATCGCAGGCCTGCATGTGTGCAGTCCCATGTGTGCCTGCACAGAAGACCTCGATGAACAACAGTTACAGGTAAGTTTAACCCTGTTTTTCTACACTGACTTCTTCAAAGTTGCCTACCTGACAAGAGCTTGAGAGTCTTTTGTTGTATGATTTCAGTGTTTACATCTAATGAAAGGGTCGTTTACTGTTTCTGTAAGATAAACTATATAAATAATAAACTAAAAATACTCTGAGGACTTTTCTTCTGTTTTGGACTTCAAGACTCATCAGGGTTTGACATACCATATCCATGTCAAGAATATGTTTTTCTCATTTTTAAGAGCCGTAAAAACTGTGTGTTAGATGAGTGTAGTGATATGTCAGCTGTTGTGACACTTATCAAATATAGTTGGATGTAATTGAATAACGTGGACTTAAGATATTCCATGGTTGAATGACATGAATACTTGATATTTTTCTAACTCTGCATCCATGGTTGAAGGGGTAGGTGAAGAACTGTGTCCTGACAAATTCTAAAAATGGCTGATTCCCCTCCTCGCTTGATTCATTTGTGCTTCATGTTCTGCTACTGAGATTGTATTAAAGTAAACTAATTGAATGTAGGAAATTAACTTGTGTTGTCTAGGTAACAGAACTCACTGATAACTAAGGATAAAGCATTGTTGGTGCTTCAGCATCTCATTTGAAATATATTTACTCTTCTAAATACAGTTAATTTCTCACTACATAAATTTTATATGCAAACTTGATGCATACTTCTGTGAGGTTGTGGGAAATTTTTCTTGCATAGTGAACTTTCTTTGAGTGTATTTTCTCTAAATGACTGTCTTGCTGGAAGAAAAACTGTTCTTAAAGGAAAATCAAGTGTGCTTTTGAGTTTATTTTAGCCTGATTGTAAGCAATCTATAGAGCAATCCTGCTGTTGTTGGAAGAGGTTGTTCATCATTTGCTTAGTTAAGAGTGTAAAGGAGTACAGGGTTTGCTGTGAGATGCAAGCATTTAAAGAAGCTGTATACATGATGCCTCAAGGCACAAAGTGCTGCAGGAAGGGGCTGTGGTTTGGTTCAAATGGCCCACCTGCAGACGAATCTTTTAACTCTCAGGATCTGATGATTAGTTGTGATGCTTTTGCTATTTTTTTTTACTGAGAATCTCAAATATGCTCAGATTTGGATTCTGGTTGTAATATATGTCCAGTATAGGGTCCACTCTATTTATGGATAATTTCAGCCCAGTTTCCAAGATGGATGTTGATAGGATCTTGGGGTCTGTAAAGGCCACCACGTGTACTCTGGATTCTTGCCCATCCATGTTGTTGAAATGATGTCTCTGTAGGTGGACCAGTCCTGCCCTGCAGAACTTTGTACCTAGAGGCATCAGGTTTCAGACTATGGAAAAAGCTGAATTCTCAGGCTTCCAAATCAGACTTTCTGCCGAAGGCTCAGTGCAAAAAAATTAAGTCTAAGGCATTCCTTTGCTATGTAGAGGGCCTGTTACAACCTAAGAGACCCATAGTGGCCAAAGAGGACACAGAATCCTGAGCCAGCCCAAACAAAGTGCTTTGGGCATGAATGTTGTAGTCTCTCAGACCATTCAGTCTAGGTCTCCAGCACTGAGACCACCTCAGCCAGATCAGACAGAATGCTCAGCAAGGAACTAGGCTAGTAAATAGGTACAATGCCCTATGTATTACTGGAACCAAACATAAGGAACAGGCAATTGATGCTGGCAGCAGTTTGCACTGGGACTCTGAAAAAGGGAAGAGACTCACAGAAGGTGATATCTCCCTGCACAGGGTTAATTGATGTATTTGGTTAATTTTAAAATATTATATATTTACAAAAGAGAAATGTACAATTCTTTATTTTGAAAGCTAGTCTTTAGCCATGTAGATTTGTGCTGTTCCAGTTTTATTATACTCTGATTAAGGAACATGAACAGCTGAGAAGTTGATACATTTGAGGTAGCTCCAAAACAATACCGTTTGCCCAGGGAATAGCAAGGTTCCTATGGGAACAAGGGTAGTTCCTTGTCTAGTGGCCTCTCAGTTGCACGTAGGCTGATTAAAGTTCTTCAGCTTCAGCATCAATCATTGGTGATCCTGCAGTTTCAGACATTGCAGTGCCTGAGATGGAGCATGAAGAGGGTTGTTCATAATGATCTTGTGACCAAGGGAATCTTTGGGAGTGGTTGTCAGGACTGAGTGGCATTTCATATGGGATTACGATGGTTTTCCCTATCCTGTTTACTTAACATCAATGGTACTTACAGGGATGATGGGTTGAGATAAGACTGTCTTACATGTAAAGTATATGGACTGCAGAAGCTGTAATTACGTTTCTGTGAGTGACCAGTTATCTGATCCCTGTACAGCTGCATGAATTTAACTGAAGGGGGAACACTTGCGTATCCCGTGAAATATAAATTAATCTGAACTGTCCAGCAGTTTTTATTTGGGAGCTGTGCAATAGATCAATATGCAAAAATAAAGTACACTAGTAGAAGAAAGTATATAACAAGAAAGTATATAACAAATAGGGGAGTGTTGTAAACTATAAATTGAAAGCACTACCTGAACCCACAGTATATACAAATGTGACAAGCATAGACTAGAAACAGTATTCATTGTATCAATAACAAGTATGTAAATACACAGAAAAAGAAAACAATATAAACATATAATACATCAAAAAGGAATTAACACACATGACAAATTACAGACCATCAAACTCTATTTCAGGTAGATTTTCATCAGATCATTCCTGTATTATCCTGTTTTTTCAGTTTTAAGACAGCTACGAGTTCAAAACAAGGAGCCAAAAAAGGTCTTTTACCAATGCTGTATGATACAAAATAACATCATCTTTCTTTCAGCCAAGTTTTTAATATTGCACTTGTAGTAAATTCAATATTATTCACCCTTGGACATTTTTGCTAGTGTGAATACATCAGTGTCTTGTCATTATTGCAATCTGTATCTAATTCATTGGTGCAAGTGCGCTCAAGTACAGTTGCACAGATTCAAAGTAAAGAGACTGCTGTTTCCTTCCCATTCCACCTTAAGGAAGAAGCAGCACATACATATAGGAAATAGTGACTATGTTAGCAACACACATGAGGACAAGAATAAAATTAAGTGAAAGAAGGGTGTTGGCTTAGACACCTTAATCTCACAGGGGATTTTCCTATGAAGCAACTTTGGTAAATAACTGTACAGTCTGTCATTTACAGCCCTCAGTATAAAATCTGATCTACTCTGTCTGAAATGTGTTTACATGTAGTAGGACTCTGAAGCTAAGGGCCCATAAGAAATTACTGTTGAGGAGATGGTAAGTGGGGGAGAAAGTAATGTAATTATATGACTCTGCTGTGGCTAGATGAGCGCTTTTCTTCCTTTCAGGCCCTGAACCTCAGTAGTCCAGTGCTGACTGCTGAACAGAAAACTGTTCACCTGGCTTAAGCCTAAGCAATAGAGCATTAGGATGAGGTGATGTATTCTTCCTTCCGATACTATGGAAGATGGCTTTGCAGGGGAACTCCACTTCCACATTGCAAGATATTAAAAGACATCGGGGCTATGTTCCCTACACAGCTTAAAGAATCCTTGGAGGACAGTGATTTCATTAAAATTGAAGGCAGTGTTTCCTCTCTTATTCTAATTAATCTCACTCCTGTCTCTTATTTTCAGAGGGCTCGAGCTTGTTATAGCAGCCTAGATTTCTAGCACGCACGCACACACACACACACACACAGGCTTGATAAAGCCAGTTGCCATTTCTCCATTTTGTTTCCCAGCTGCCTTCAACATTTCATGTCTCCTGGCATGTAGTAAGCAAACTCGCTGTCCTTGTGGACCAGGGCCGTTTCCAGACGGCTTACCTGGCTCCGGAACGTTGCGCCATCTTGTGGGGAAAACGCGAAATATCGCGTTTTCTCGCGTGAGTTTTGCGCGACGTCGCATGAGAAAACGCGATATTTCGCGTTTTCCCCACAAGAAGGCGCGACGTTCCGGAGCCAGGTAAGCCGTCTGGAAACGGCCCTGTTCTCTGCATTTTAAAAATGTTACATATTTTACATATGTTACATATGTTACATATGTTACATTTTAAAAATGTTACGCACGCGCACACACACACACACACACACACAGGCTTGATAAAGCCAGTTGCCATTTCTCCATTTTGTTTCCCAGCTGCCTTCAACATTTCATGTCTCCTGGCATGTAGTAAGCAAACTCGCTGTCCTTGTGGACCAGGGCCGTTTCCAGACGGCTTACCTGGCTCCGGAACGTTGCGCCATCTTGTGGGGAAAACGCGAAATATCGCGTTTTCTCGCGTGAGTTTTGCGCGACGTCGCATGAGAAAACGCGATATTTCGCGTTTTCCCCACAAGATGGCGTGACGTTCCGGAGCCAGGTAAGCCGTCTGGAAACGGCCCTGTTCTCTGCATTTTAAAAATGTTACATATTTTTCTGCATGCCTGTAGACTCCTTCTCAAAGTATTCAGACACATCCACCTCGTCTATAGAGGGCCCTGTTGTGCGGTGCTATTTAGAATAAAATTGCTAGTTGTATGCATACTAGTGGTTTTCTCTAGTGGCAGCATAACTAAAAATTGTAGGAAAATTAGATCCAATCTCTGGACAAAATATTTTGTTTTAAAAAGTAAGGTAATGAAGCTGATCTGACAAACAGCAAGAATTTAGTAGAAAAGAGTCCAGTAGCACCTTTAAGACTAACCAACTTTACTGTAGCATAAGCTTTGGAGAATCTTTGGAGAATCACAGTTCTCTTCTGTGATTCTGTGACATTAAGAGATCTCTATCTTTTGGTGCTACACCTCTGAAGATGCCAGCCACAGCTGCTGGCGAAACATCAGGAACTACAATGCCAAGACCACGGCTATACAGCCCGGAAAATCCACAACAACCACAGTTCTCTTCATCAGTTGCATCAACTGTGATTCTCAAAAGCTTATGCTACTGTAAAGTTGGTTAGTCTTAAAGGTGCTACTGGACTCTTTTCTATTTTGCTACTAAAGACTAACATGGCTAACTCCTCTAGAGCAAGAACAAAGGAATCCAGAGTATGGAAAGAGGCATGATCCTTTTAGTGTGAGAGGAAGGGCAAGAACACAAGGGCCGTATGGCACACATCCTGGGGACAAGCTATTTCCATACCGCAATTGGAAGAAACTCCACTACTATAAGAGAGACAACAGTTATATATATGGTATCTGGGAGCAGTGCTGATAGTGGACTGCTCAAATACCAACTGTTGGAAAACAGTAACTTTAATACATTGGGAAGTCAGCCCTGAACTGTGACATGGCTTTTTTGTAAAAAGAAGCATGCCATGTGACAATTGATATCTGGGGTAGGGTGTTTGATTGTGCTGTTCTATTGCAGATGGAAGCAGGTAGATTTGAGGGGGGGGATTAAACATGGCCACCACTAGGCAAGAATGCTTGTAGTTTACCTAATCTCTAAAACATTCCAAATGATGCTATTACAAGGGCCTCTGTTTCTTCTAGTTCCTCTTTAATACTACAGTAACAGATCAATGAGGCACAAAACTGCATACCTATCTGGCTTGCTACAGGCAGAGAAGATTGGCTTGGCTTGGCTCGGCTTGCATAGCAGAGATGTGGATGAAAATGATGTGGTATGCCTGTCCCAATTAACTCTGCCTGATTATGCAGTCCTCAGAGTCCTTCAGATTTCACAGACTCCCCGAGTGAGCTATCACTACATCTGTTAGGGCATTACTACAAGGGAATTATTCAGGAGATAGTTCAACTAAAGGAACAGGACTGTTGACTTTGCTGCTGTATGTTATGTATTATCTGTTGCTATAGGTTCTTAGCGCATCGTATTTCTGTGTATGTAATACCATTTACAACTTGTTTAAAGTTGCTTAATACTTGCTGTGTTTAGATTTCTGCAATCCTAGGAATTCTCATTGTATATTAGGTGTCTCATTTTGTTGATTCCATTGACTTACGCTGTGTAATCTGCCTTGAGTCTCAATAAGAAACACATACTACAAATAATGAAACTAAATAAAAGGATGCAAATAGGGTTGGTTAGACAGTACCCATGACTGTTATGTTGTTCAAAGGACAGATAACTATTTTTAACTCAGAATGCAAGACAGCACTACAAAAGAAATGTGAATAGGTATTTGGAATTAAGTGAAAGTCAGATCTTTAGGCTTAAACAAATTGCTAAATGCAGCCCACCACCCATGCATTGTGGCCTTGAATTCTGTAGGAAATTATGAGGAAGGATTATTTTATCAGACTTAAGGGCTGTATGCAGCTTGTGAAGGATGCTCAAAGTTCTGCCGAAGGAGCTGGCTCTGAACATGCTACTCCTTTCAGAGGTAGAGCTTAGGAGAAACTAATGGCTGCAAGAATAGAGATAATGGCTTTTAATGTCTTGCATTATAAAGGATACAGTTGATCCAACCTGCATATTTCTGTTTGAATTAGTGCTGAGTGAAGGATTGTGCTGCCCTGATGATGGCAATGTCAGACTTGAGCTGAGCACTAGTATAAGATTTGTACATTTTGTGTACAATCTTTAGAACGTAACCATACAGAAGCGTCTACAGTTCTGTTAGAATGTGTTGCCTATTTGAATCCCTGAGAACCAATCTAGAGATCATTTCTGGATACAGTTTTTTGTATAGGAACAAGATCTTATCTGCAGTATCCAGTTTTCTATTCCTCTTTGGAAGAAGAAGGTTAAAGTACATAAATGTTATCTTGCGAAGGTGAAAACAGTTCAACTACAAGGGGATTAAATTTTCAATATTTACCATGCCTAGACCAGTAGTACTCAATGGCTAGAGGAGAGCCACATTTGCAATTACCATTAACCAGAAGAGCCATATTATACTGTACGCCATGTATGCCATCCCACCAAACATACACATACAGTAACATATAGCTATTAATACTTAAATACTTAACTATGATAATTCAGAAGGTTAGAATACCTCTGGGCATGTAGGGCTTTCTCCTCCTCCACTGTTGAACCTTAGTCAGCACTTTCCTATCTTGAGAGAAGGGAAAGACTTCCTTCTTTGATTTTCTGCTTTCTCCTCAGCAAGAGCCACATCAGCTCCGGCTTTAGAGTGAGTTTGCTAAGGTGTCTGGAGAAGAACGAACTGGCTATGAAGACAGAGAAGTAAAAACTTCACCATCCCACTGTGCCCAGTTTGCTGTCTTTCCCAGGTGGCTGTTTTACTCTCGTTGCTTGCTCTCTTCCCAGCAGTCACCTAGGAACTGGGATGAGAGTGAAGTGGCTGCATAGGAGAGGGGGGTGGGTGGGAGGTAATAGAGATGATGGGCTCTTTACTTACTCATCCCTGGCATGAGGCCCACAGGTCAAGGAGGCTTGCAGCTTGCCTGCTCTACAGTCCCTCTGGTGGTACCTGCTTCAAGGTGCTGGTTTTGGAAAACTTTCCACCCCTATTCTGCTGCTTTTCCAGGGCTTATTTCAAAATTGTTTATGTTGCAGCTGCCAAACACCTGTTTTGTAGTAGCAGCCTGGAATTGCATTTGTCCTGCTTTATAATACAGTCATTGTCTTGGCTATTTTAAACATGTTGCTGATTATGTGCTTTGGAGAAGTCAAAGATCTTTAAAAAAATCTATTTTCCTAGGGCTTCTAGAAACAGAGCTGGAAGGAACTCCAAGGATCTCTACTCCAGCCCTCTGCACAGTGCAGGAAATTCACAGCCCCCGCTCCCGTGACCCTTGCTCTATGTCCAGAGGAAGGCAAAAGATCTCCATGATCCCTGGCCAATCCGGCCTGGAGAATTCCTTCCTGACCCCCCAAAGTGGCTATTGGCATTACCCTGGGCATATAAGAAAAGGCCACAAGAGCCTAGCACTGGCTAATCCCTTCATGCCCTCTCTCTCTTGATCTTTGTACAGTCATATTTAGTCATAGAATCATCATTGCTGTCAGGTGACTGTCTAGCCTCTTCTTAAATATCTCCAAGGAAGGAGAGCCCATCACCTCTTGAGGAAGCCTGTTCCACTAAGGAACCACTGTCAGGAAGTTCTTCCTAATGTTTAGCTGAAAATGTATTTGCTTTAATTTTAATTCACTGTTTCTTGTCTGACTCTGTGGGGCAGCAGGAAACAACTCCACTCCATCCTGTATGTGACAGCCCTTCTGTAATGGACAGGGCTAGCTCCAGCTCTGCCTCTTGTGAGAAACAGCCAATGGAGCAGGCAGACTACTGGGCCAGTGAGAATTAGCATCTGTTGGAGGGGGAAAAAGGCTTTTGGAAGCTGCTGAGGAAGAAGAGTTTTGACTCTGCTGAGGAGAGGTAGCAGAGATATTGCTGGCTGATTCCAAACCTGTTCTGTTACATTGAAGCATTCTCTGTTTAACTCCAGTTTATTAGTTTAAGTTTATTAGTTTTAAATCTGTTCATTCCTATTTTCCATCTTGTGAATAGTTTGTTTTTGTTTAACCCTGATTTGCTATATATATATATATATATATATATATATATATATATATATATATATATATATATATATATATATATATATATATATATATATATATATATATATATATATATATATATAGGGAAAGTAACTTCTAAGTTCCCTGTTCTGCATTAACACTGGGCTGTAGTCGGGTGAGGGGAGGTACATACAGGGAACTGGCTGCCTGTCCGCGGGGAGAGGGGACCCTTTGAGGATTTGGGTCAGGGCTTTCTGCCTGCTGTAGTGGAGGCTAGACAGGTGGTGTGTGGTGACCCAACCTTTACCTGCCTGAGAGTCTCCAAACCTATAAAGGGAGATTTAGGGTGGATGGCAGGGTGTGTGAAAGGCTTGTGGGGGGGGTCGTTGCCATACCTTCAAATACTTGGCTATTATATCACTCCTCAGTTACCTTATCTCCAGGCTAAACCTATCCAGCTCTTCTAGACTGGAGCATAGGAGGCATTCGTTTCTTTTATTAGCTGACCAATTGAGTGGCTTCTAAATATCCATTACTGTCTATTTGTTGTTAGCGTAGAGCTAGTATTGTCTATTCCCTTAAGCCTTAGAATCCATACTGCTTTTTCATTGCTGACATCAGTTGGCTTTTGAGTTGAAGCTCTGTTTTTCCTCCTGAGAAGAAATCCAATTATTATAATGCTTCTAATGGGGAATACCTTTTTTTTTTTAAAAAAAGAGCTGGAATATTTATGCAGTGTCAGCTGTTTATGCCAAAATCTTTAGAGAATGAGTAGGTTTCCAGTTTACTTTTTATTTTAAAAAATACATGCTCAATCTGTTGATTTTGATTTGTGGCAAAGTGGCTAGAATGCTTAGCTTCAGTAAAACCAGTATCAGCCCTGGGAAACTTTGGACAAGTCACCCATCTTTTAGCCCAGCTGGATGTTGGTGAGGCTAAATGAAATCACCCCTGTGTCTGTGTGCTATATACCATCAAGTTGCTTTTGACTTACGGTGACTATAAATTAACAACCTCCAAAATGTCCTTTCATTAACAGCCTGCTCAGATTTTGCAAACTGGAGGCTGTGGTTTTCTTTATTGAGTCAAGCAGTTTCATTATGGGTCTTCCTCTTTTCCTGCTGCCTTCACTTTTCCTGGCATTATTGTCTTTCAGGTGGGTAGCCATGTTTGTCTGCAATCAAAGAGCAAGGCACTGCTCTGTTGAGTCCTGGCAGACATGTACTAGGAATTTTCCACATTGCTAAACATGCCATGTAATTTTGTTATGCTTGGTTTCAGAAAGATTTCATCTCTATGCTTGGCTTTATGCTTGTTTTTCCTCATTTTTTCTGCTTCCATATCCTATTGTATCTCTTTCAATGACTATCCTAGCTGCTGTTCATTACTGTACCTTGATCAGTGAATGTCTTAGCTATTGATTATATTGTATTTTCATTTGAATTGTGTAATCCGCCTTAGATCTCAGTGAGAAAAGTGCACTATAAATAATAATAATGCTAATAAATAATAATAATTAAAGATAAACTAGCTTTCCAAGATACGAGCTTTTGAGAGTTAAATCTCTCTTTATCCAATATGAGGAGTGGAAAAAGGAAGGAGTCTTTATAATCCAGGCAGAGGATGGGAGGTGTATTGTAAATAAGAGTGTCAGGAAGCTAGCTATAATACATGTTATAATTAGCTTGATAGGGCAGGGTTGCGAACTGCAGAAAATTAGCATCTGTAATGCAAGAAAAATCCTATGTCCCAATTTTTCTCACATTACAGATGCTGATTTTCTGCCATTTGCACCTCTGGTCTAGCAACATGTATTATACCTAGCTTCTGGACACTCTAATTTTATAGCACCTCTCACCTTCTGCCTGGATTATAAAGACTCATTTTTTCCTCTCCCTGTATCTGACAAAGGGAGTTTTGTCTCAAAAACTCATTCCTTGGAAATCTGGTTGGTCTTTAAAGTGTTATTGGACCCAGATCTTGTCTTTTTCAGTGAGTTTTCTCATGAGGTGACCAAAGTACAGAATCTCTCTTGTCAGTTTAGCTTCTTGTGAGAATTCAGGATTGATTTGATCTAGAGCCTACTTACTGTCTTTTTGGCTGTCCACAGTATCTGTAAAACTCTCATTCACATTTCAAATGAATCAGCTTTCTTCATTGTCCAGCTTTCATATCCATACATAGAAATGGGGAAATTTTAACAATTTCACTTTCTTCATTGTCATCCTTAAAATTGTATAATTCCTTGGTAGTTATTACTTTTGTCTTTTTGATGTTCATCTGTAATCCGTCTTTGGCACTTTCTCCCTTAATCTTTACCATTAGTCCTTCATGTACATGATCCTAATCTCCTGCTAGTACCTCAGTCAGTATTTGCCTTAGTTTGGTGGAGCCAGTTTGGTGGAGAGGTTAAGAGCGCGGGACTGTAATCTGGAGAACCAGGTTTGATTCCCCACTCCTCCACTTGAAGCCAGCTGGGTGACCTTGGGCTAGTCACAGTTCTGTGGAGCTCTCTCAGCCCACCCACCTCACAGGGTGTTTTGTTGTGGGGATAATAATGGCATGCTTTGTAAATGCCTCTGAGTGGGCATTAAGTTGTCCTGAAGGGCGGTATATAAATCGAATGTTATTATTATTATTATATTAGCATTCAAAAATGCTTTATATACCTTTGCAAATTTATAACAACTCTGTAAGGTAGATTAGTATTATCCCCATGTTGTAGTTGGCAGGCTTAACTGGCTGCTAGAAACTTGCTGATAGTTTCCTAATGAGTTCATAGCAGAACTGAGCCTGAACTGGGGACTTCTAGTGAATCTTTGCCATAAGACTGCACCAGCCTCTTGGAGGAAGGATGGAATACCAAAGTGACAAATGTTCATCTGAGGCACAATACGTGACAAATGGAATCAATTTTAGTACTTCAATGTAGCATCCATGGTGAGAGTCTTACAACTGCTTAGCTAATGATGCAATACGTTTACAAAATACTCTCCTTTTCCTGTAGCCCTATGTGATCTTGCTTATTGGGCCACAAAGAAGCTCTAAAAATGGTCAGCAGAAGTGTGATACAGCAGGTCACAGTGTGTAAAGTTCTTGTCAGTAATGAGACTTACTCGGCTATACCAAACGTGTTCAGGAATGATGGGTATTTAGAAGTTCCAGCTTAGAATTTTGACTTGTAGTATCCAAATATGTTCACCATTGCGCAAGTTTTTGAAGTCTAAGACAAAATAGGGGCAGAGGAATGGAAGCTGGATTTAAGATGGTATGCGAGTGAAAGCACGTATACAGGAACCATTCCATTGCTCTGTTTCTATTTTGTGGCTAGTCAGAAAAAGGCACTGTGCAATTTTATTTATTGAGCGTATTTAAGTTGATGTTTTCTTAAGTGTATGTTTCTTGTCTAAGACTTTTTTTTCTGATTTTGTTTTAGCTGCTCTTTGACAGCGGAACTCCACCAGTCAGTCATGTCTAAGGATAACCAGCAGAGGCAAGTATCATCTTTATTATTGTAAAATTAACATTTGCTTTTCAATTACTCTTTTGCTTGAAAGTTTCATTAAAAATCCTATCTAAACATATGTAAGTTTTCTGAACTTTCTCCGCTTGTGAATATGTCATTCATTGACTAGATATGAAGCTTTGCAGCTTGATCCTCTACTGGACTTATTAGAATACTTGCTGCCTCCAAAAGTAAACTGGTCGCAAGTTTAAATTTAAAAAACCTGTCCCTGTATTAAACATGCAAGCACAACAGCAAATGGTATGAGTTTGTGAAAGAGATTTTGATGCCTTTTCAGTGTGCCTCCCCCACCATTAACCTGGCTCTGAGGCAAGGGGGATAGGATAGGATGTAGGACGGGATGCAGCTTGGGAGACTATAGCCAGAAGGGGGAAATCAGTAACACTGTGTTCCCTCACCACATAGCGGTATAGTGAACATACCTTTTCAATTTCTTTAAATGTTTGGAATAATTGTTTTTGTCTTCCTCTGAAGCTTTTTCTCAGTAACACAATGGTTAGAGATACTGCAATGCACACTAGAAAGAATGTGGTGAGTTGGGTGTCAGTTGTCCATTTGACTTATCCACAAATGTATGACATTTTCCCTGGGAAATAGGTTACAGGTTTTTCTCCGCAATCATGAGGTGAAACCTGCCTCTATTGAACAAAAATGGAGCTACTTGGGAGTATGCTGGAAAATAAAATGTGGTTGTTGATTTGGTCACAACCATAGGAATTTCTAAAATCCATTTTCAATTGGAACATGAGCTTAAATGTCACTATGCCAATAAGCCTACATATCTTTCTAGGACCCCAGTGCATGGTGACATTTATGAAGTTCTAGACCTATTAGGGAAATTAAAACCCAGTAAGCTTCCAGGCCCTGATGGGATACACCTAAGGGATCTTAAGGAATTCAAATTCTTGATCTACTAAGCAGTGTATCTAATTTGTCACTTAAATCACTGCATTAGAAGACTGGAGAGGAGCAAAATATTACAATGATTTTTAAAAAAGAGTTCAGAGGGGAACCAGGAAATTACAAGCCAGTTAGCATAATGCCTGGCCCAGGCAAATTAGTAGAAATTGTAATCAAAGATAGAATTATTAGGTGCATAGAGGACCAAAACCTTCTGAGGGAAAATCAGCTTGGCTTCTGCAGAGACATCTTGCCTCATCAACCTTTTGGAAACAGTATATATCTGTTTCTTACTGCATGAGTGTTACCCAAATTGCTATACTATGGAGTTCTTGTAACAAGTAAAGGTGTCTACTTGCTGGCCTAGAACCACACATGAATTGCAGAGTATTTAAAACAATATTTTGGGATGTTTAACCAGTGTATACCAAGGTCTAGATCCAGTACAGAACTCAGAATAACTAGGGGGGGAATAAGCACTCTTTAAAATGAAAAGAGTTTTTATTGAGATCTCATAAGCCAAATTAAACAAGAAATATGAGAGAGAGAGAGAGAGAGAGAGAGAGAGAGAGACTGCAATGCAGCAAACCAAAAATCTTTCCCTCACAGCTTCCTGTCAATAAGGGAAAACAAAGTTGCGGGGAGCATACGACCTGTCCTGTAGAATGTGGGAATCATGTCGAGTCCTGATGTCTTCTTTGGCTAAGATCAAGCGTAGTCAATCTGCTGCAAGTATTATGGATTAATGGGCAATATTTATGGCCCAGATGTTCATGATCTGGAACGTGCTGGACATTGAGATATATAAGAGAACAAAATAGAGGCAGTTCAGAAAAGAAACCAAGAGAGTTGATTCTAACTTCTCAGAGTTTATATTGGTTTACTGTTTTTATCAAGTTATATTCAGAGTTGATACTTCAGTGTATTATTGATTTTCAAAATGGCATATAACATGATAAGCAGGTTATAAATTTTGTATAATAAAATACTAATCTAATTCCAAGACTTAATTTGTTAAGTCATTGTATGTATATTTTCATCTGGATTGGAACCATGTCAAACCATTTATCCATTTGCCAATTTCTGACCCACTTCTCCCTCCCCCAGAAAAAGTTTTTTTTCTCTTTTTTACAAAAGGTTTCTTGGTGGTTTAAGTATTTTATGCTGCAATCTTGAGAAGAGTTGCTCCAGTCGAAGCCCATTGATTTTAATGGGTTTAGACTGGAGTACCTCTTCTGAGGATTGCACTATTAATCGAGTGTGGCAGCTGGAGCTGTGCCTCTTGCTGGTTTGGGTCTAGGCAGAATGAAGTTTAGGTTTGAAGCTGGTTCTCTTATAATCACTACAGGCAAATACAACAGCAGACGATTAACTATTAGGATGCTTATTGGTCTGTAGCTTCAACAGGAAGAACATGACGTACTCATGATTGGAAGTACCCTGGGTTTTAAAACAGAATGGATGTAGAAACAGCGCCTTGGGAGAAGTTGGAGTTTGCTGGAAACAACCATTGTGGTTTGCTGAACTAATCCAGTTTGTTGTATTGACTATCTTGGGATCAGTCTTTGTATCCAAATATTTTTCAGTAGGGGGTGGTTTCATCACAGTATTTGGACATACATTACTTTTATAGATGCTGTCATATACTGTCAAAGTATTTCCATGAAGTCAAAACTGGGAGTGGATCTGCTGGGTAATATGTGGAGCTGTTTGTGTACTGCAGCTTTCCCCCCTGGCTTGGATCTGGACTAGAAGTTGCAAGATTTTTGCCCACAGAGCTTGATTTTCCTGCCCCTTCCCCTACTGTGGCAACCCAAACTGCTCCCTGAAATCCTGCTTCAGGAAGTCCCCCCCCCCCAAAACAGGATTGAGGAGAGACATTTTGGGCTGCTGTGGGAGGGAGGAAAACCATACTCTGTTAGCTGAAATAGTTGCATCTGCATAAAGGTTGGTCTGGACCCCTCCTCCTCTTTCCTACTGCAACTTGTCATGTTCTCAAAATATTACCAATAAGGATTGGGATAAATTTCTGGAATAAAATTTATTGTAGTATGAGAATATGTTGTAGTATGAGAAGATGCAGGTAGAAGAGAAAACTTGTCTATGTGTATGCAGAACAGCTTTTTGTATGTACATGGGTCTGTATATATCCCAGTTATAATACATATTTCATCTTAGGTTTGGATTCTCTAGAAAATTCAATTTTATCCGTTGTACAAATTTGCTTAAATCAATCTAAACATTGGAATGAAGAAGGTTCTGTATCTGGGATTGAGAGCCAGCATGGTATAGCGCTTAGAGCGTCAGACCAAGATCTGAAAGACCCAGGGCTGAATCCTCAGTGTGCCCTGGAAACTTGCTGGGTGACCTTGGTCCAGTTGATCTCTCTCAGCTTAAACTACCTCAAGGCTCTTGACTGTGAGAATAACATGGAGGAAGCATGAACTATGTTAGAAATCCCTTCGCATCCCCGCTAAGGGGGGGGGGGGGAGCAGTATATAAAGACCAAAGTAATTTTTCTTTCTCTGTGTGCATTACATGACTCTCTTCTTGACCATGTCAAGATAAAGTGCAGGTACCTTTAGCTTGTTTGCATTTGTGTTGCTGTAATGTAAGCGCTATTTGTGGATAAACTTTGATAGTATAACATTTCTCCATGGGTCCACTTCCGGATGCCTCACAGACACTTTTGCTTATAATTGGGACAACATTCCTCTATACTGCTGGTTTCACAAGTATACACAATTGTTGGTGAAACAGTGGAATGAAATCTTTATTCCAAATTTATACTTTAAAAAAACCAGTAAATCCTGTGCAAACTGTAAAGTAATAGTTTCATTAAAGAAACGAATGGCAACATAAAGCAGGTTCTGTGTTTCTCCATGCTTTTCACTGCATTGTACAATCACGTGCCTAATATGAGTAGCAACAGTTTACCTTAATTGGATTCTTGTAACTCTGGTGATATTTGCTTGTCTTTTTCAAAAATGAAAAATTCCAAGACTTAATATGTGAAACATGCTGTGCTTCTATTTCCATCAGCTTGTGCATTCTGGCTAATGGGTTTGGTCTTCAAAGTAGATTTAATATGCATAATCCTATGGGTGCTGTAATAACCATAAAGGTCTTATTGTACTCTGGAGAAAAAAATCTACCAATCTAAACATGTCTAATATTAATGAACTTTTTCTCAGCTCCTGCTGCTTCTGGCCAAGGATGAGAGCTTTATTCATGTGATCTGGCTTGTATACATCCTCCCAGACACCCAGATAATCTTAGGTTATGCATGTGATCTCATTTAACTGCAACAGATATGAATCTTTTTGCCCTTAATTTTCTGACTTAATGTTCTCCTAGCATTCAAGTTAGTTTAGATTCTCTTGCTTACATACCATCTACATTCTGTTTAACTCCTACTGCTTGACACAACTATAGGTGCTTGCCTGCTTCTCCTATCTGAAGTGATGTGTTTGAGGGAGAAGGTCTGCTCTTAAGAGTCTGAATTGATCTGTGTGTGTTGCTGAAGTATAAAAAAAGCCTTTTTTTAAAAAAAGAAACTTCATACTCTTGGCTAAAGCTGCCTTTGATAGCCCTGTCACTTAGGAACTCTGATATATCTTGGGGAAGAAACTTTCTATTTCACTACCATGTTATGATAATATTTGATTGGGAATACATACTTATAGGCATTGCTGTTTCTTGAATAACATGATAAGAGTGTTATGTGAGATGTAATACGTATTTACAACTTAATTTATACCGTATATCTCACCAGATATTCCTTGTTTTCTGGCATGGCAGCTTGTTTAGCAAAGATGTGATTTCTTTAGCATAGCATTTGATTTTACAGTCCATTTTTGAATACTACTCACTTTCCCTTTTTATCTAGGACTTTTCCTTCATGTACAAAGCAACGTTGGTATTCTGTCCACAACAGAAATGCACTTAAAAGAATGCTTGAATTGTTTAGGGGAGAGTAAAGTAATTGCATGTTTCTCATAGTGCATTACCATGACCTGATTGTGCATGAAATATAATTGGATTTTTTTGTTTAACATTAGATAAGCATGAGACCACCGTGGCACAACTGCATGTATATTCATTCTTGAAGCAATTGCACACTTTATTGGCTGACAATCTTGGCATTTTTAGCAAAAACAAAATATAAAGACACAGGACTTCTGTGTTTGAGTTGTTAAAACTTTTGGGGTGTCATCTGATGGAGCCTTCTGGTGGTGAACAATTTTATGATGACCCCGACCTTGGAGGCAAGTTTCAAGATCAAGAGGCCAAAAGGCAGCATGAGTCAGAGCAAAAGTTGTCTAAAATTACCCATAATGCCTTGGAGAATATTAATGTGATTGGTCAAGGCTTGAAGCACCTCTTCCAGCACCAGCGCAGGAGGTCCTCAGTGTCTCCACATGATGTGCAGCAAGCTCAGGTTGATATGGAGCCTGAAATGGATTTGGAAAGCCAAAGCACATGTGCAGAAATTGATGGTATGTCTACCCATCCTACAGCTCTGAACAGAGTTCTTCAGCAAATCAGAGTTCCACCTAAAATGAAGAGAGGAACAAGCTTGCATAGCAAGCGGGGCAAGTCAGATCCTCCAAAGGGAAGCCCTCAGATCAACCGGAAGTCCACCCAGGATATTCATTCAGGTCGACCCAGATCCTCATCAACTACTGATGCTCCTACTAACTTATCTGTGCTAGAGATGGCATCTCCTGTCTATGCAGCTGGTGAAGAGGTTGTGTCAGCAGAAAGGGTGAGTTCTATTTAGAATAAAGTTTGTAGTCTTGTTGCTAAATTGACTTCAAAATAACAAAACTGACTATTCAAATATGAGACAAAGCTAATTCCTTGAGAGTCCTCCATCTGAACAAGGTAACTACATTGAACATATTTCTGTACGGCTAATAAGAAATGAACAGCAGTAAACAGTCAGATTTTTGTGCCTTGTTGGGGATATTAACTTGCAGTGTCTACTTGTATTTTTATTTTAGAAGGTTGCTTGCCAGTGTTACTTGAAACTCCAATCCAAGTAAACTATTTCTATGAAGCCAATAACCCCACTCCATCCTGGAATCTTTCCTCCTCCTCTAATTTCAGCAAATGAAATTATATGCTCATGGTATAAGGTAACCCAGCAGTTCTGCTGTGCTATACAGTTTCATCTGTTCAGGTTAATGTCTTTAGAGAGAATTCTCTTGGTGATTAAGCATTCTGTGTTCCTAATATGTTAATGCATGTTCTTGAAAAACTTTAATTAAATGTGTTAGTCATATTAAGGGGGAGAAATACTCAGTCAGTCTTGTAACCTTCCTCAGTTCTGGTTCTTAGTGCTATGGTGAATTTTGAAAGTGTTCATTATACATACTTTGGAATCAATTCCAGTCTTGAACATGATTTTTTCATTTTATGTAGACTGTTCGTTTCCTTCCTTGAAGGCATGCCATCTGTCTTGGAGAAATATTATTCTGATTAAAATGGTTTGTTAAATTCAAATGATAGCTTGTGTTTTGTTAGATAAATGTATTTTTGGAAACAGGATGGAACATTTTAAATGCTAAATTGATCTAATTAGTAGACAATGCTTGTGCACCAGAAGTTGAGAAAGTATCATTTTGAAAGATGAAGTAAGTTCTGTTCTATGTGTAACCCAAACCTAAGCCCTAGACACTGGAGTGGCAGCAGTAAGCTGTTTGATAACTGTACTTAACAGAGGGAAAGCAGACAAAGACATAACTTAGATCTCACAACAGTAGGCATCGTGAGTGTTTAGACAGCAGAACCACCGGTTACAGTGGAGCGGCTGGTAGTCATTGAGGACTGTGGTGGTGTCCCCTAGTTGCCCAGGAGAGAGGGGTTTTAGTACAAGCATAGCAGCATGGTAATGTATCTGACAGCATGGTGGCATATCTGTAAGTGACCTCATCTCTCTGCAGCATGCATATTTACTGCTAGTGACTGTTGAGGTAGAAGGGTTGTTAAGTTAATATAGACTAGGTATATGTGGAGAGCAAGGAAAAATATGGGTAGCTGTGTAGGAAGGGAGGGATGAAGCCCTTGTGGCACCTGCCAGCTGTGCTAATAGGCAACATTTCAGGTGCTGGGGAAATGAAATAGACATTGGAGCATGTTTCAGATTTTCTGAAAATATTTTATGAAATAAACTGAAAGGCATGGCAGAGTCTAAAACATCACATTAGCTCTAGGTGTAGGCATCATAGTGTGGGCAAATTAGTGTAGCTGAGTGAGATGTTCCAGCAGATAAAGGATAATGATTCCAGAGGCAGGGTCAATTAGTGGCTCAGGGTTCAGGAAGAATAAGCAGAAGAGGCAGAGAGAAACATACAAGATGGTTGCATTGGGTCTGCACATAGAAGAAGCTGTGTGGTATTGGCAGGAAAGATATAAAGGAGGAAAACAGAGCTGGGAACTGAATAATGCTGGCTGGGAGCCAGGATGGTTGAATGAAGCAGAAGGCAAGAATACATTTTTTGTGTACTTTGGTATTCTTGTATTTTGCACATGTTTTTAATGAAAATCACCCACAGGGACTGAAGTGAACAGTAAAATACTGGTGAGAAAAGTGCTTATCTCTTTCTGCTCTTGGGTAAAATTGCACCCCCTCCCCCAGCAGAGAAAAAGGAATCCTTGGTCAAGGCTTCTCTCTCTCCCCCCCCCCCCCCGCCTCCATTGGCTACTGTCCACAGACCAGCTGTGATGACAGCCTTAGGCCTCAGGTTGTACTGCATGTGTTTTAATTGCAAAGTAATGGATGTCAGGAAGCTGTTCTTATTGCTCATGGATGAGATGAAACCTCTCCATGGCAGCTGAAGATATGGGATGGCGTTATGATCAAACACCAGTAATGACTAAATTCTGTAGGCTTTGAACAGCAGCAATAGATGTTGTAAGTTTGTAGATTGAAAAGCATATTTTGTGGCTGTGTGCTTCTAACTACTTGTTAGTTTACTTGTTAGTTTATTTGCTTGTTGCATGACAGGGAGTTTCCCCTCCTCCTCCAAGCTTGTTTCACCTGGAAAGGAAGTTATTGAAAAAAATGGATGTTACATTTAATTGTATGAACGCTTAAAATCAAAAATTCTTTTTTGGGGTGAATTGTAATAGAGATGGAAATGTGAAGGCCTGTGGGGAAGAACTGGGGTGGGGGAATTCTGTGTGTGTTTGTGTGTGTGCTTGTGTGTGTGTGTTCAGTTTTCCTAATGGAAGAACTGGAAATGTCATGGAATACTGAAAAAACTCCTATAATTGCTTTTGAAATGAATGAAATGGTTTTTTAAGACAAAGTTTTAGTTAATTTAGTCAATTCTTCAATAATGTATTAATTGGTATATTTATGAAATTTAGAAGTACTTTTCCTACGAGCAAAATTGTGAATATTCCTAATCTTAGAGATAGCACAGGGTAAAGGAGTTTACAATCTTAGCACATGCGTATTTTTGTCTCTCAGGTAGGAGAAAAATGTTGAATTTTTTGGTAGTAAACAAAAGGGGTATTTGGACAGAAACAGTCTGATGGTCAGAACAGGGCTAGCAACATATCTGGGTATCAAGTTAAACTTTATTACAATGAAGACTCTAATAGTATATGGCCATCATACCTGTTTTTAAAAATTATTTTATATATTATTTACCTTACAATAAATGATCAGCAGTGCCATTATAACTAATATAAACTACCCATTCTAGCAAAAATTGTGGACAAAATTAGTTGATTTGAACATACCCTTGAAAATATATTGCATATATGTACACTACTTCCCTAAATTTTAAGCTGTTTTTTCTTGTTGGTCAAAGATGTTTAATATAAAACAGTTTTTAAAAACCCAAGCAGAAGCTGAAATCATAAAATAATAACCCAAATCAAGCATTTAAAACCAAGTCAGGACAAAGCCTACCTAAAACATACAGCTGTACACTATTATCTGAATAAGAAGAGGAAGTCTTCAATTCAACTGGCAGCTGATTCCATAGGGCTGGGGCTGCAACTGAAAACATTGCTGCCCTTGGCGCTCAGAAGTCACAAACTTTAAAGTGAGAAAACAGTAAACCTTATGAGTGTGTTAAAATCCATCTGGGCTCTTATGAGGTGAAGCAGTTCTTTAAGTGTGTGAGACGTAGACCATAAAGGACTTAAAAGATCAAAACCATTACCTTGAATTAAATCAAGGAGGAGACACATAACTAGTGCAGCAGCTGTAATACTACAGTCATATAGGTAGTCAGCCCTGACCTCAATAGCCCAGGCTAGCCTAATCAGATCTTGGAAGCTAAGTCCTGATTAGTACTTGGATGAGTTGGCCCTGGTTAGTACATGGATGGGAGACCACCAAAGGAGTCCAGGGTCACCACGCAAAGGCAGACAATGGCAAAACACATCTGTTCATCTCTTGAAAACCCTATGGGTTCGCCATAAGTCAACTGAGACTTGACTGTACTTTCCACTGCATGGGTAGTCAGACTACTTCCTATCAACAAGCTGCTACACTCTGTACAAGTTGTAGCATCTGACTTGTAGTTAAGGACAGCTCCACATAGATAAAAGTTATGTTTAGGTTAGTAGCATTGATCAGTGTGGTCAGGTCAGCTGTGCATTCTCTGACTAGATGTAGCTAGCACCAATTCTTGTCTCTTTTTCCATATACAGAACAGGTATGTATCAGGTATATATACAGAACAGGTTCCATATATCAGAACAGGTCAAAGAGCATCCCAAGCACCCCCCCCTTTTGTCTTTTTTTGGGCTTTTGCATTTCTAGATATGTAATTTGCTGTTTTGCTGCTTCATTCTTGTTAGCTCATGCTTTTTGTGACAGCTAAAATATTCTGTCCCATCCCAATTGCTTAGTTAAGGGCTGATTTCCTATCTGGAAACAGAGATATTCAACTTGCTGCCTGAAAGGAGACAAAGTGATGAACTTAATTCAGTAAAGTCTTGGTTTAACAGACCCCCATAGTGATTTTGGACTAGTTACTCATTGGGTAACTTGTTCAAGTCCAATATCTCTCCGCCTAACCCACTTTACACCGATCCTGTGAATTGCATGCCTTGTGCTCCTTAGAAGGTGGGGGGAAATGGGTTTATTTTATTACGTATGAAATTTTATTGCCCTGATTGAATTTTCTGGTATAAGGCATTGGCTCATAGTACCACGACCTTAGGAAGACATGTAACAGATGCTCCTGTGCTGCTGGCCCTGAAACATAAGCTCCACTGCTGGTGGAAAACCAACCATTGACATACAGTCATTGGCAACTGCTCTTTGCTCTTAGTACCAGGGTGTCAGAGTAGCCTGGGAAAAGTCATCTTTCATTACTCATGTACAGAATGGTGAGTGTTGCCTGAAATGTCAGTGCAGATGACAGTTTTTGTTGTTATAGAGAAAGTCAGGTTGCCTGCTTGTGGAGAAGGTGCTGAGTCAAAGTAACCGTGAGAAGCCATGAAGGCAGAAAAAATCATGAATGTTGCTTGCTTAATGACATATTTATTTTTAAACAGGCTAGTATGATTTAAATGCCACAATGGTACTGTCACATCCAAAATGTACTTATCTAACAGAAGAAGAACTTAACTTTGCAATAGGGAGATATCATAGTGCCTTCTTAGAACATGCAGCATTCAGTGTGCCATCCCTCCCCCTCTACTATTTACTAATAATGTTTTCCTTGCTCTTAGTTCTGGATTCTTTTGGGTAGGCAGTTCCAAGGGCAGACCATGTGCTTAATGTTCTGGGTACACTTGACTGGCTATTTTATCTTTAGTTCAGTGATGAATCTGTTACTAGATGTTCCCTACTGCAATATACAGTTCATGCTCTACCTGCAGTAATTTTAAAATTGCTGTTGGAAGATCAAGGTATAGCTACCTCCTGCATCTTTTGGGTTGCTTATTACAGGATGTGTATATAGTTTTGGAGTAGAATGCTTCTGTCCTGGGCAGAAATAAATGGCTAGAATGGTAAGATTCTTCAGACACTTAATATAAGAGAATACAATAGTTACTACTATTATACATTATCTTGTATTGCTGAAGTATCATAATCTCACCTAGTATTTAGGTTTTAAATGCTAAGATGAATAGCTATTGTTTAATTTGTATGTATGTCCTATAGAAATGTATTACTGTTTACGAAATGGCTTTAATGCATCATTTTACTTGTATCTGAACCCAACTAGAAAAGACTCCAGCAACATTTTTATGACCTCTTTTTCTGTATACATGACAAGATTAGCTGGCTGGAGGAACCCCATCCTCCAGGCAGCTAGTTACATTTTTATATTTTTTAATCTTCCTGACCCCTTGGTTGAGGTCATTTTAAACTGATCCTAGTATTAGGCAAGTCCTAGACTGTTTTTGTGTTATGGAGACACCACAGAAAAATAACAGGCTTAATATGGCAGTGAAGCTAAAAGGTTACCTATTTGTTCGATATATCAGAAAATACTTAAGAAAGTGGTTGTTCGTCTGCAAACTTATGGCTCTGTTAAGCAAACTTAAATGGAAACTCTTGTTTTCTAAGAATGAAAATTTCATCTTAAACAAAATGGATTAGAATAGTAGTTCTGTTGACCAGAATAGAGATTCCAGTGGGAAAAGGGCATGGTGTGGCACTTCTGAATGGTTTTGGCATTCAGAAGTGATAATTGGAAGTGGGTTGGGAACTCTGTAACTTCTTCATAGTTCTCACAGTCAATTTAGTCTATGGTAAATTAGAAGCTCAGATAAGTGGCAAGCACAGGCTAGGGCAAGCTGGAAGATTTGTACTGATATTTAGGATTAAGGAAGGATCTGGCAGGTAGTTCTAAAGCTAGGCTAAATGACTCCAGGTCAGATGTATAGAAATAGCTGTTAAAACTGGAGATTGAGAAAGTTACATAGGTATGATATTGAAAATTGGAAGTCACCTAATTGAGCAGGTAGATCTCAGCTTTTGATACATTTAGAGAAGCATCACAAGCCAAATGCATAGTTAGCAAAATGTAGAAGCTTGTTACGCTTCTCCATAAGGCCCAAAGGGGAATGTGTCAACGGTCAGTCTACCCCTGCAATAGAAGCTTACAGTTAGTACAGTTAGCCAAATTTAAAGGTAATGCATGTTCGGCCAGCAGAGAAGTAAACTTGCAGTTTAGATGCAGAATTTTGTCAGCATAAAATATCACACTACTGACTTTGTCTCTTGAAAAGTTGTCAATGGAATGCTGGGAATATAGAACAGCTCCAGATTTTGAATCTCACAGTGATTGACATGAATGTTACTTAACTGAGCTTTTCCAAGGAATGGGGGCCTCAGTGAAGGAGGGTGAGTAAAATTATTCAGATGCAAAGCAAATGGTAGGAGTACAAACCACAGATTCATGGAGGAAGGGACAGGAAACAGAGAAAAACAGATGCAAATTTGATATGACTTTTAGAATACTCTGTGCTAATATTAGATGTATGATGTATTATTATAGAACATTTGGGTCAGTGATGTGTTTTTGTTGCTTTGATTCATTGTATACAGACCACAGTACACTTCATCCTGTCTCCACGTGTTCCATGCTCTGCTTTTGGAGAATCCAGTTTGTCGTTCAGCCACACTATGGTATTGAAGAGTATACAATGCATTCAAAGCCAGCTCATGAATTGATTTCAGTTGATGTTCGTTTCTGTTTCTCTTTTCCACATTAAAACTCTGTTAATTGATTGTTTTGTCAATATAATATTCTTCCAGTACTAGTGAGTTCTGCCCCCCATCACCTTCAGTTCTTAGGTTTTTACTGTTTTTTTTAACCGTCTTGAAAAGCTCTGACTTTTGTTGTCCTATCACAGGATGGGAATTGTTGCTGACACCATACATCTTGAAGCATTCTGTCACTTGCATACCTACTGATTGCTTTTGACTGTAGCTAGTTTAATCAACCAGTCAAGATGCAAAAGCTCAGAAACATTCAGGGGAAAAAACAATTTTGGGTAATGTCTTCCAAGAAGTCTTCGTATGGAAACTAAAAATTCTGGGGAGTTCAGGGATGGGAGTGGGGAACTTCTGTGAAATATTCTCTCTTGGAACGTTTTAATATTTTCTTTTTTAAAGAAAAGATGTTTGTAGTATGAATTTTTATGTAAAACAATCTGTAGCACCAGGTAATTCCTTTGTATGCTCAAATATAGATAACACACTTCTAAAAATATGTCTGTTGTCTAAATATGACTAATTTTGTCCACAATTAATATGCTGTAATGTATATGATATGCTGTTGAAAAATTCAGTTTTCAGTGGTGTAAATTTAACTATATTTACATGGGCTGCTAATCCAATTGACTCTATAAAACAATTCCTGTCCAAATAATACTTTAGTTTACTATTTCAACTTTTTTTTCTTACTTCAGAGCTGGCAAAAACTATACATGCTGAAGTAGCAGAGGGGACAGCAGTCTGCAGCTTTCTTAGTACTGGGTTTAGTCACAGTTTTGCTTGCTGAAGACTAATCATATTCATATATTTCTGAATTCCAAAAAATAGGCCAAATAGTACAATTTTGTATGCTGACCAAGTTACAAATTAAGAATTTTATTTTAAAGCATTAAAATAAATTTGGGTTTCATGAAGGATTGCATATAAATATCTGTTTCTTGAAAACAGCTTCCCCCCCATGGATTAAGAATTTCCAGAAATCATGCTTCTCCAACTGCAGCCTGCGATTGTCTAACATTTCAGATGGTAAACCACATGATAGTTACTACATTGTGCTTTTGAGTGTGTTTTGGCCAGATGAAGTATTCATTGTGTTCATTACCTGCCACAAAATTGCCTCAATACCCAATATGTGTATATAGAGAGATAGTGAAGAGAGACTTCTTGTTAAAATTGAATTCCTTCCTCTGCCTCAAAACGTAACTCATCAAAACTTGGTACAAATACTTTCATTAGAACCTTTGCATCAGTATGAAAAAATCCTTTCTCTTTTGCAGGTGCCTTGTTTGGAAGCAAGTGCTTCCAGTTGCAAGCTGATAACTGAGTTTTGGAATGAAGATAATAAATGCTTTCTACCTTCAAGTCTCAGTCTTGAAATAAAAATTCAATAGAAAAAAAACAGTTTAAATTCTTTTTATTGAAGTTGACATAATTATGTCAGGGTAGCTTGTTACAACACATCACTTAAGACTAAGGGTAATAACCGGTCTTGGCAAGAGAAGTTTGAAGTGGCACTTCTTGGAACAGGAGAACCACCGTCCTCCAGCCTTGTGAAGTGCTGATGAAATCTCCTCAGTTTCCAGGATTTAAAAAGGTTACTTTAAAACTTTTGTTACTTTTAGGGGCTACTACCAACTTGGTGCAATTCTAAAGTTGTTTCCTGATTGTGCTAATAACTCCTGTTAGTAACACAAGCTTATTTGTCTTATGCACTTGAGCCTGTGCTGTTCCTGAATGCCCCAAGACTGCAGGGACCAAACAATTTGTTTGCATTTTTGAACCTGTAGTTGTAAGAATTAATGATATTGCTGCATCACAATGGCTAATCCATCCTACCTGCCTGTTAAAGCTTGATAAAAATACAGCATGAAATAAATAGTGGAACTATAATTTTATAGCTCTTTCTACTTGAGTTGTTCATAGTTCTACAATTTAAACTACCTAAACCAGTTTTCCTAGCCTTAATAAAAGGCTTTCTTGATTTGTTGTACAGGATTCAGTGAACCAAATGAAATTTTCCTGCTACCTTGTTCCAGCCTGCTCTGCCTCCTTGAACAGTGTGATGAAGCATGGGGAGGATACACTGCAGTTGGAGGAGAAGCTTACAGAACTCTTTCTTTGCATGTGCAAGGAGATGTTCAGATTGAACCTAGTATATTTTCATACTTTGAAAATGCTTTAATATGCACATTTTATATTTTGCATTTGAATTGCCAGTACCACTTAGTCAAAATATTTTCTGGTTGACATGTAGCTTAATACTGTAGAATTCACATGTTTTTGTCTAGCTTAGCATATGAAATTGAGTTCTTGTTTTGTAAGAGGACTGCTAGCTTGAAAATGCAAGCAGAATTTTTAGTAACACAAAGGGAGGGTTTTTGAACAGTGAGTACCCTCAAGTGTACTCTTACCTGGGAGAGTTTTGTTCTTAGCGCTTGGCAGTTGGAATAACCATATTTCACTCTCTGAATTTGCTATCTAATCTGTTAGACTTCTGTGCAATCACACATGGCAATCACAATGTGCAGGTCCGCTGATTTGAGCTGTTTAGCAGCATTTTTTACCTCTAGGGGGTGTCTCTCCTCTCCCAGAGTGCATGTGCGGCCGTTTCTTGCTGAAACAGCCCATGCTCTAGGAGAGGCAACGCCCCTAACTCTCAAGTCTTCTTTTGCCACCAGTCTAAGAAGTTCATCTGCTGCACACTCCTCCATTGTTCTTCCTGCTGCATTGGGTCAGGCCTTGCTGTTGTGCCGTTGATTGCCTAATGGAGAGAGTGAAATGAGAGAAAGTTGAATGGAAGACATTTGAAATTCTTCAAATTTGTAAGAATGGCTGAAAAAGTCTTGTTCAGAAGATGCACTCAATATAATACTAAAATGATGAGGACTGATGGGCATTCTCTTTGCCTTATCTGCCTGGACAGAAGAACACAGTGTGAATTCTTGCAAACATTGCCAAAAATTCACCTGCAAGACTCAGGCAGAAAGAGCCACTAGGCTCAAGCCATATTGTGGGAAATGGCCCTATTGGCATTGGCCAGCCCTTCCACCAAAGCCACTAACTCCTCTGCTTTTATAGAGTTAGCTGAGCAATTGGATACGATTCCACTGTCTGTTCCAATGTTGAGGTCCCCAGGCCATTCAGAACTGACATCAACGTCTCGGATCTGGCAACAGCATTTGGCTGCAGAAGATCAGAGCCTGTCAGAGCAGGCTCAGAACCAACAGCATCACTCTGCCTCAGGTTCTCTGAATCCTGCGGATCCAACTCAAACACCAACAATCCAACAGCACTCGAACTCTAGGGAATCTTCAATTGTACAAGCCACAGCTTCAATTGTACAAGCCATAGTCTTGGCTACCCACTTGGATCTGAATATAGAGAGATCCAAAAGGATGGGGAAACAGACTTTGGACTTCCCAGAGCCACCTAGGAAGAAGGCCAGGTCTAAGTCTTGACACTCCTCCAAAAGAGACTTCTGGATAGATGACTAACCTCAAAGAGGAAGTGCATGAGGTCAAAAGCATAACTCCATGCACACCTTCCATACATTCTAAATCTCCATCAGTATACGTTTCCAAGGAAAAGGGTGAACTTCCGAGAATGACCCTGGTTCCGAGACATCAGATTCAGATGCAAGAACCGTATCAACCTTGTTGTACTCATAGATACTCATCCTGATTTCACCAGGAGGTGCCAACAGCTTATTCCATCAGCATGGGAGACCTTTACAAGGCAGAATCAGTCCGATCTACTTTTGAAGGTTTCACACAAACAAAATCACATAGACATCAATACTCTATACTTAAATCCTCCAAGGCTTTTCAGTTTCTGAGTCGGAATCTGAACCTTACCAGGATGAACAGAGCCCAAGCTTACCGTCTGATCCCTCCCCTGATGAGGCAGTGGGTGATGGAGGGTCAGGCCCACCGATGACTTTTGCCTGTATGCTGAACAGATGCTCCAGATAGCCAAATCATTGGACATTGATGTGTCCTCTACTGTGCCTAAGTCAAAAGATAAGTTACTGCAACACTTATATTCAGGGAATCCAGCCAACATTGCCTTCCCCATGTTTGAGGGATTTGTAGAACTGATATCTTCTCTATGCAAGAAGCTGGTGTCTGTTTCACCCATATCCAGAAAGGCTGAAGGCCTTTATAAGGCTAAAGAAGATACATGCCCCGTTCTCTTTACCCATCCCCTGCAGTCATTGCTCATCACCAAAGAAATGCAGTCCAGACATTAACAGGGACCTCATTCCACCCCTGCAGATAGAGAGGGGAGGAAGCTTGATGGACTCGGAAAGATGATATACACTTCAGCAGCCCTCAACATAAAGATCACAAATTATTCAGCCATCATAGGAACTTACCAAATTTTTCTTTGGAACAAGGTGGTGGCATACAATGTTTGTCTACCTGAGGATTAGAGAGCTCTAGTTAAAGTGATTCAAGAAGAGGCATTAAGGCTGTCCAAACAGCAGATTAATGTGGGCAGGAACACAGCCGACTCTTCCACTAGAGCATTGGCATCAGCTATAGTGCTCAGGAGGCATACATGGCTGCGCTTAACAGCATTACTTGTAGAGACATGTAGCAGAGTGGAGGACTTAGCATTCAAAGGCCAAACACTGTTCTTTGCAAAAGCTAACAACCATCCACACTGCATGGTGGAAGCTTCTCACCCCTGAAGAGGTTGTTGCCACGAAACATCAGATTCAAGCTGGCGCTGTATGTTGGGCAACGCGGGTCTGCTGTTGACACCCCGGCTCCACCTGTAAAGAAATACAGAGACATACATGATTATATTCAGGCTTTTCTAATACTTACTATGTCATTCATATTGGAAGCTTACCTGTGGGATGTATTCCTTTTTGCACCTGTACTGCACCTTGTTGATTGCTAAACCTGTATACTTATTGTATGCTTCTTGTTTAATAACATTGATTTGTTTAGTGTGTAAAAAATTTGTTGATTCAGAGGAGAGCTCTTTGCTCCGATACATATTGACTTGATTTTCTTTATTTGTGTTGATTCTTTATACTTATCCTACTCGTGTGGTTTCACCTCCCCCCCCCCTTATTGAATGCATAAGTCATGACAGGGCACCCATCCCTCCTCTAACAAAGATCAGGCTCAGAATCCAAAACAGTTCTGACTAGAACAAGAACAATGTGTAGTGTTTGGTTATAGGCTCACTCCTTTTCATTCAGCTTGGGGTCTGATCACCTCTGATTTATGGATGTTGAAGATCATTGAAAGTGGTTATAAAATCAACTTTGACAGTTAACTGCATCTGAGTCTTCTTCCTAAATTTAAACAGGACTCTTCACCTGCCCAAGCCAGAGAACTGGCAGCGTTATTAGTGAAAGGGACAATAACAAAACATTCCTGCATCTGAATCCCAATTGGTATTTTATTCCAAGTTTTTTCTAATCCAAAAGAAGGATGGTGGCTTTAGGCCAATTTTAGACTTAAAAGAACTAAACAAATCTGTTGAGGTATGGTCCTGCAATTACTTCTGCCCAATTCATGGTTCACTGTGTTGAACCTGAAAGATGCGTACTTTCATATATCTATCGATCCTTCCCATAGAAATGTTTGAAGTTTATGTTTGAGGGAAATACTTACCAATACCAGGTTCTGCTGTTTGGACTGGCCAGAGCCCCTAGAGTCTTCACAAAAGGCATGGTGGTGGTAGCTGCTTACCTTAGAAACTAAGGATGCTCTATATACCCCTATTTAGATGATTTTTTGATATTGGCCCATTCCAAAGATCTTCTGCAACAACAGATGACACTGATAATAGAGACTTGCCATAACTTAGGACTTGTAATAGACTTTAAAAAGTCTGGTCTGAACCCTTCTAGGAGAGTCCAATTTATAGCAGCAGTCATTGACACCTCTCTGAATAAGGCCTTTCTGCTGTCATAGAAGGCACAGAAGATAAAATCTCTAGTGAGATTATTCACAGCCTGTAGATTCCAGTTGGCACTGAAAATTCAGATGCTTTTGAGTCTCATGGCAGCTAGCCAACTTACAAATGAGGAGACTGCAAGTATGGTTTCTGTCAGTCTGTTTTCCAGGGATACATTCACAGGATAGGAAAGACTGTATTCTTAGGGCAGTAATCAGATCTTTACAGTGGTGGTTGATGGATTCCCACTTGTTAGGGAGAGTTGACTTTGGTTCACCCAATATTGAGGTCAGTATCTCCACAGACACTTGATTGAGGAGCTGTTTGCGAGCAATTTTCTATCCACAGCTCATGGTTGGAAAATGAACAGAGGTTGCATACCAGTGTTTTAGAGTTAAGGATGATATGTTATTTACTTATCTCCTTTGCAGATATAGTAAAGGGCAAAAATGTCCACACGACTGCACACACAGTAATGTTTTATATAAACAGTGAGGCAAGACTTCCAAAATTCTGTGCATGGAGGCCATACTCTTCTGGAAATGGGCCAGCAGATAGGGTGTGTCACTTCAGACTGTTCACATTCTAGGAGTGATCAACCTCATAGTTGACAGACTGAGCAGATTAGGCTCCTCCACTCATGCGTGGCCACTGAAAGAATTATACAGTCTACCACTGTTATGACAGTGAAGCTTCCCGGATGTGGACCTGTTTGCGACAAGGGAGAATCAAAAGGCTCCAGAGGGGGATTAGACCTAATGTCCTTAGGGGACATATTTCAAGGAATTTGATCATGGTACCTATTCTATGCCTTTCCTCTATCCCTCTAATTGCTTGAATGGTCGTCAAGATTCAGGCCAAGGGAACAATGCCATGGTAGTGACTCTATTCTGGCCTTTTCAGCCATGGTTCCCTCAGTTACTACAACCAGCCAGAGGTGGATTTCAACAACTGCCTATAGTTCCAGATCTACTCACTTAAAGGGGAGTCCAATATCATGACATACTCAACTCAAACTGACAGCCTAGGTAATTCTTCACTTGGGAGACGCCCTTAAGTGATAGCTGAGGTCATCTTAAATGCAAGGAAAGGCCTTATGCTCATAAATGGGATAAATTAGTTGATTGGGTCAAAGATAAGGATTTAGATCCTTATGATTGTCTATTGGCCCAGGTATTCGAATATTTACTGAAGCTTAAGCAGGATAGTCTATCCATATTATCCATCAAAGTGTATCTAGCTGCTATATCAGTGTTTCATCCCCCTGTAGACAAAAAGATGTTTTTTTCTCACTACACATCTAAATTATTCCTTAAAGGGAATAACATGTTTCCACTTGTATCCCAGATTGTTCCTCAATGGTAACTATATCTGGTTTTAGCAAAACTTATGAGGAAACCCTTGAAGTCTTTAGCTACTTGTCATTTAAGGGCCTTATCTAGGAAGGTGGCTCTTCTAGTAATGATTGCCTCCACCAGGAGAGTAAGGAAACTGGCAGCACTGAGTATGGGCCCACCTTTCCTTAAGATTCACACAGAGAAAGTAGCGCTTAAGTCTAGTCTAGAATTTCTTCTGAAGGTGGTCTCCCAAGTTTCATAGCTCTCGGGAGTTAATATTTCCGGTGTTTTTTCCGTCGCCAGTGTCTGAAGCTGAGAGGACACGCCACACTTTCGATGTACGAAGGGCATTTTCTCTCTTACTTGGATTGTACCATGTCTTTTAAGTCGGACGTTTAGTTGTTTGTCTGCTACACAGGTCCTAATAGAGGAAAAGGGGCTACATCCCAGGTGATTGCTAGGTGAGTCATCTGGACCATCAAGACATGCCACAAAGAGACCAACTTACCTTGTCCTTTAAAAGTCTACATTCATTCTGCCATATCGCAGGCATTCTCGGCAGCATTTCTGAGAGGAATACCTCTGCAGGATATATGCAAAGGAGCCGTGTGAGCTTCAGCTGATACCTTCATTAGACATTACGCTCTAGATATTCTCAACAGGAGAGAAACGGCAGTGGGTCAAGCAGTCCTACAATTGCTGTTCCAGTGAAAACCCTAACCCTCCTCCTTGGGTAAGTGGCTTGCTAATTTCCCATGTGGGACTGCACAGAAGACTGACAATAAAACAGGGCTGCACTTACCTGTAACTGTAGTTCATTGAGGTCTTCTGTGCAGGCACACTTCCTGCCAAACTGTGATCTTCACTACTTACCTGGAGAGCCTGGCAGCTCAGGAGAAACTGAGGGTTGGGGGGTGCCGTCTCTCCCAGAGCATGAGCTGTTTCAGCAAGCAACAGCCACACATGGTCTGGAGGAGGAGAGGCACCCTCTTGAGGCAAAAAAGCTGCCAAACATCTCAGATCTGCAGACCTGAATATGAGCAGGCCTGCAGCAAAACGTATTCAGGAAATGAAGCGGTAACAACTTCCCTTCCTCCCTGCTTGTTCATGTGTTTCATTTTGGTTCTTAGTGCACAGTGGCAGCTCAGGCAGGCATAAGGCCGTCAGCTGCAGGTGGCAGCATCTGTTACTTGTTTCCCTAATGACAACCAACCAATCAGATCCCAGAGGTAGAGACTGAGCCCTAGTGTAGTGTAACTCCTTTGGCAGAAAAGGGAATGTCCTTGTTACATGTGGTTGCATTTTGTCTTCGGCGCCTCCTGGGCAATGGTATTGGTATTAGCATTGAGTGACTCCAGTTTTCAAAAGGCTTGCTTTGTGTCAGTGAAGAAAGCAGCAGGCAGCATTGTGCCATTGCCTCACCAATCCCTTTCTGTGTGCTTTTACACACAATGCAAGGAAAGGCCAACAATCTTCCATGTGGGCGTGCACATGCAGGTTTAAGGAAGAAACCTCCTCCAGCCTATAAGTCCCTGGCTGCTGCAAAGGCTTGTGTTTTGCAGATTAAGGTGAAAATTGGAAGTAATAAACAATGATTAAAGGAAAGCCATGCCAAGGAGGATCCAGGCATGTGTGGACCAGGTTGCCCAATAGTGGCTTTCTGTTGCTGCTATCCTTTGCTTAGGTGCCACCTCTGTGACTAAGAAGTCCTTCAGAGATAATGGGTAAAGGAGTGTCAGCAGAAACTTTACCCCGCCTGGAAAGACTTCTGTCTTTTCTAGGCTCTTCTAATTAAAACTGTTAACCCTGGGTTAAAGAATGGGAGAGAAGAGACTTAGCAGATCTATGCATGGTCTCTGCATGGTCTCAGCAAACTTTCCAGATTAGTATTGCATGTTAGATCTGGTTAGATTTTTTTGTTTCCTGTCAAACTTTACTTTGCCTTTAATTCAACACCTTCTCCATTCAACTCTAGATTAATGGTTTTAGTCAGAAAGGGAGACTGGGTGACCTGTCCTGTCTCCCACTTTTACTAGTAAAAGATAGAAAGAGTCATCCTCCTTCTGCTTCCCTTCCCATGAAGGAAATCAAAGATCCATCTCTCATACAGTGTGATTTTTTAAAAAATTTTACTGTGCAGCACTGGTTGGCAATGTAGTGCTCTCCACTGCTTTGTCAGCCAGTTTCATGCCATTGTGTGTGCTTTCCGACACTCACCTTCTTGGGTCCATTGTTGTGTGTGTGTGTGTGTGTGTGTGTGTGTGTGTGTGTGTGTGTGTGTGTTGTATATAAGAAGAAACTCATTGGTTCAATGAGTTTTTGGACTAGGAGGATAACAGATTGTAGGAGGGTAAATTTGTGGTTTTTGGTTAAGTGGAATAAAGTCTTGTTTCTGAGCCCCACCCTAAAAAGAACAGCATGTGCGTGCATTTCTGTCCAACACTCACCTTGTTGTCTTTCCCCTAGGGTCTGTAAATGTTGAACCTGTTGTGTGTTCAAACTTGCTGTGTTGATGATTTGAGGAGAGGACTCTGTTCTGTACAATTTTGGTGCATTAAATGCAAAAACGGCTGCCTCATTGTCTGAACCCCTCTTGAAAAGAAAAGCATGTGTGTGGTCATGTGCAGTCAACACCTACCTTGTGTGCACGCAACTGGCTGATAATGAAAAACCCAAACGGATTAGATCTAAACTGACACTGGCCAACCCAGAACAAACCAATAAGGAAACAGAGTTCATTTGGATGCCCTGGATCCAATACTGGAATGGAAATTTCCTCAGTGTATGCCTCTAATAAATAACCAGCAAGTGAAGGGCTGAGTATGTTCTGGGAGTTTTAATAATAATTGAGTCAATTAAAGAGGAATACCCTAATGGAGGTGGAGAAAATTGGACTGTTCTGCTCTTTAATAGTTTATGGAATCTTGGGGGGCGGGGGAGGTTCTCAGTAGAATATATCTCCTCCTTCCTGAAGATTTGTTGTAGCTCTCCAGTTTGTTCCCTCAGCAGCAAAACCAGGCCAACACAGACAAGGTAGGGGTGGAGATATGAGACTGTGAATTAAACCTCTATTCCTGCTCCCAAATGGCCTGATGGTGTCTGAGGCTAACATACTTAATTGCCCTTGGAGTGTTGATGGCAGTTGAGACTTAAAGAGGTATGGGAAATAAATGAAGGAGAGAGGAAAATTGATCTGCTCAGTTTCCTAAGACATTATTGGGGGGGGGGGTTACTATTCACAGTATCACAGCTTGTCCCTTTTAATTCTAAAATCGTTGTTACTAAGGCACCAAAATGAAGCCATGAATATGCAAGAGGGTGGTTTTATCATCTCCAAGACAAACCCCAGGATTGCTGTAAAATGTTACTTTAATCCCCGCAGAGACCAAAACCTTAAAATAACCAATGAAGAGGTCTGTGTATGGTTCATAGCATGATCATGACCAGGTGCAAGTCCTTAGGCCTTAGAGTGGCTGTTTAGTACAGGGGATGAGTAAGAAACAGGTGTGCAGTGAAACAGACACTGCAGTCTGGCATGCTTCTACCCACACCCTTCCAAATCAATACTAGCCCTCATAGGTGTCTGCTTTGGGTCTCAGGAGGAACTGGAAGACATGCCTGCATTTACCTGCTACTGCCATTCAGCATCTGAAACCACTCCACTCTCTAAGATACAAGGTCAGATGGACTCACATTCTAGCTGTATCTGAAGAAGTGAGCTGTGACTCATGAAAGCTCATACTCTACCACAAATTTTGTTAGTCTTATGGGTACTACTGGTCTCTTGCCCATGTCTGCAGTGTGTGTGACTGGTCAAAAATATGGAAAAGAGGAAGGGCTGCTTGAAGGTGCAGAGATGAGCCACACCGTTCAGGAAGACTCAATCAGAATGAGTACTAATCATAGTTTTGAGAGGCATTCTGGTAGAGTACCTATATTGGTCTATTGCAGACATGAAGATCTTGTTATCTTTTAAAGTTTAGCTTTGTGTACTGCAAAGCAGTTGTAGATAAGTCCAGTTGAACTTCAGTTGTTATCTGATGAACTGGACTGTTGCCTACAAAAGTTTATTTCTCAGTTAAAATTTTTGGTCTTTAATATGCCAACACACTGTGTAGAGAGCTGCTGTAGCACAGTAGTTAAGTGGTTTGGCTGCAAATAAGTACTCTACTGGTTTGAATCCCACCACTGCCATGAGCTCAGTAGGTGGCCTTGGATAAACCACTCCTCTCAGCCCCAGTTCCCCAGCTGCATTGTGGAGATAGCGTGTTCACCACTCTGTGTGGGGCACTAATCTGTCTAGAAAAGCAGTATATAAGTGCAGCTGTTGTTGTTGTTATAATTATTGCTGCTGCTGCTGCTGCTGCTGCTGCTACTACTACTACTACTACTACTATATGGTTGAACCCTGCCTACATTTTCACAAGCTCAAGAGGGCAGGTTTTGCTGATTCATCTCTCATTTGACAGCCCAATATCACCACCACCACTGTGAAATACTGCTTCTGTGGGAAGGGGGACCCTAGGAGAATAGCTTGGGGAATTTGGAGGTCTCTTCCACAAGAAGGGACTGGCAAAACATTGCCCCCACTCCTGTGGAAATCTAAGCAGGATCCATGCCTTGTGTGTGTATGTGTGCACGTGCGTGTGCGGCTGTTTCTCTGCCGGTTGTTGGATGCCTGGTTGCTTTTATAGTGCTGCCTGTTTCTTCCTAAAATGATGTCAATGCTTGTATAGTGTGTGCATGAATGTATATCGATACATACCTTACCATTTTGTTTCATTGGGGTCTGCATGCTCCTCTGAACATTCTGCTGAACATATTGTATCACTGATAGTGCTAGTGGAACAAAATAGGCACTGACAGTATGAAATGATATGATTCAACCCATTTCCTCCTCTCTCCTGTTGCTGCTGTTATGTACATAGTGACTAAAATACATTGCATTTTAAATTTTCTTGTCCTTCTTGAATTTGTGGCATCTTTTAATGAAACAGGAAGTAATCAGATTCTTGGGGCATGGCTGGATTTTGGGCTATCAGCATTGTTTAACAGATGGTATAATGCTTTGGATTTGATTTATTCATTAATAGACCATGTTGTATAGTGGTGTCTTTTAAACAGAAGCTCTAAAGAGGAATCTCCTGAATATTTGTGGAACTTCAGTGAGAGATAGTGGCTGCTTTAAAAATAATAATGTGGAATTCCTTTTAGAATAAGAATGTTGCATATCAGCCTTTGAAGATTCTTTCAATTGTGATGAAAGAAGAAAGCTCAGGGATTCCCAGATTACTTGTATACTGTGAAAATCTTGGTGAGTTTAAATTATGAAAAACTTAGTAAATAGTCTTGATTAAAAAGTGGTGGGGAGGACTTTATTGCTGCCTGAAAGGGAATGGCTATTTCTCTAGTGAACTGTGATATGTGGCATCTTCCTGCACTAGATATGCTATAAACCAAAGCAGTTCTAAGGCAACATTTCTACCTGGGATGGATGGTTCGTTGATTGATAATTTTTCTGATGTGCTCAGATTAAGGACTGTGCTTTCCTCCGCAAACTTTACTACTATTAACACTGTATGCTATATTTCCTCTATATGATTGAAATCTTCAACCACAGATATATAAAATATTCAGCGCTGTTTGTGGTGGTGGTTAGCTGGAAACTCTTCTGGTTTTAAAAAAATGCCTACATATTAATATGGGAATACTTAAGAGAGAAGCTGAGTACTGCAGATAGGCCTTATTGATTGAGAGCGGGTAGTGTGCTTTTTATTTCCTGTCGTTATTCCACAGAGGCTTCTTAGAGCTGCTTATTGGCTGTAGTCCAGAGAAAACAGTACATATGAATATGCAAAATGTTAAAATAGCCAATTTCTCTTGGTATAGCAATCAATACAAAACTGAAACTTGAACAGAAGAGTGATGGAAGAAGATTTGGATAGCCAAGGATCTGAGAGTGAAGTAAGTAAAAAGAAGATTGCAAACTGAGAACTTCTGAGTTTAAGATAGTCAGTCAGGAGCTAAATGTGGTATCTGCATTAAAGAGAGAAAAAGAACACAGCACATTCATGTAAGATACCGTTTTCTTACTTTTTACTCTCTGAATTTTCTCTTCATTTGTATTCTAGATAGTGCTGTGGAGACATCACATTAACTGATGGCCTCTATATTATCAAAGGGAGCGTAGCCATTTTTCTGTCCCAGCAGCCTTCAGTGCATCTTGGAACCCATTTGCATGCAAAAGAATGTAATCCAATTAAGTCTGCAACACACTCTGTGTTCCATTTTAAGATTCTGCTGACTGGGTCCTATCTCTCAGGCTTGAAGACCTTTCCTTTTTTTGTTCTCTATATTAATCATCCAGCCGGATGAAAAATCTCAGGAATTCAAACACTTGCACACAATTCTGTGATATTTACTTCATTGGTCCCAGTGAAAAATATTTATTATACAAATTTTGTTTTGAGAACATTTCTTTGGACCACCAATGAGTACTTACAAATCTAGTCCAATCAGTTGAAATCTTTGCTTAATCTTAACTAATAACACCTATTATGTAGTGAATAGTTTCCCTTGTCAAAAGGTATTCATTGCAATGTAAGTATTGGTGCTTTTTGCTTAGGAGTAGGTAAATGTGCTCTGCTTAAATTCCAAATTTCAACTTGATGAGAAGATGATACTGTTGGGTATTCTCACATTATTGCTTTACAAATGTGTGTATGTATCATGGATTAGTCTCAAGACCCACCTTTTGTGGTGCGTTAAAATAATGCAACACTGAACTGATATGCACAGACTTCATAACCTGTATGTCAGACTTTTCAGGAGTTCGATTGGTATCAGATTGGCAGGCCTTACTTTTAGTTGGCTCAGAAAGGAAAGAAACCTGTCTTTCAGAAGGGAAGTCTTCCAAGATGAAGAGTTCAGTAATCTGTTTATTTTCTCTGTATGGGAATATTTTTTTGTCACAGTTTAGATAATTATTGTGGTTAAGGTTTAAGGGTTTTTAAAAGAAAACTTAGTTAGTGAGGCCTTTGTTGTCCTCTGTCACCTAAATAAATGTTAACCTCTACCAGACATAATTGTCTAAATTGACCAAGTATGTTCATGCTTTTGGTCAGTATTGCCATGAAACTAAAAGTAAGGCTTATTGCAAGAAAATGTGGTTTTATTTGAAATTACTCTTCTCCTTTCTTTCCGTTACTCCTTTATTCACCTTTACTTATGGCATGATCTTCATTTTAACATCATAAAAACTTTAATTCATAACTAGTGGGCAGACTTCTTGGGATTCTGTACTCTCAGCCATACTTTTCACTTTCAGTGCTGGGTGCCGTCTATATTTTACTAATGGAGCTTCCAGTTATGTCTTATATCAGTCCTTTATCAGTGCCTGGATGCTGTAAAGTAGATGGGAGACAACCTCATTTAATTGCTAAATCATTTTGCAGCAGTTTAAGAGAGCTGATTTATGAGTTGTATTTAATGGATTAGAAATTAGTAAACTTTATCAAAATAGTTGTGACATGCCTTTTCCAAAAATCTATCTTTTCCATATATAAGGAAGTTGCAAAAATACTAATGCTTGAAAGAAATTACCTAATCAATAAAATAATTTTCCTTACAATCTTTCTGCAGCCATTTGTGGTGGAACAGCCCCATTGACTTGTGATCACTGTCCCGAAGCATCTGTGAATTAACCAGTGACAATCTAAGTCTCTGCCTAGCATGTGCTGCCACCAGGTTCCTTCCAACCTTTGTAGTGGCTTTCGTTCCGTCTTTCTGGTATCCACCACCATCACTCAGCCTTCGTGGGACTTGCCTATTGAGAGGACCAAGGCTTGCTATCCAGTTTCTGATTATCACAGCAACTCCTTGTACACCAGAGTGGGTTAAGCAATTTGCCAATAGACCCCCCCCCAAAATGCCTAGTGTCCATTTCAAAATAGCATGGTCTAGTAGTGAAGTCTTATCTGGTACAAAGAACAACTACCAGCATTTAAGAATCAAGCAAAGCATTTTTTTTTTAAAAAAAATGTCCACACACATGCTTTTAAGCACAGCAGCAGATGGATCAGGAGGTCTATGACGTTCCCTTGCCCTTAATCAACAGAAATGGCACCAGAGATGTTTTTAAAATTCCAAAAATAAATAACTAGTTTATTTACTGTAGAGGGAAAAGATCAGGTGAAATGAGGGGTTGTAAATTTCTCTCTCTCTCTCTCTCTCTCTGAGGTAAAATCAGAACATTCACAGACTTCAATTCTTAGGCTCTTCACAGAAAGGCTCCTGTTTTGAGGCTTTGATTCTTTTGTTTTTCCCCAAGTGCTCTAGTATACTTTCTTTTAGTATTCTTTTTCTTCTGAAGATCGGAATGCTGGTACCCATTTTCTAGTACCCCAGTCCCCTTCTCCTCACACACCAGTGCTTTTCTTCAGTTCTTAACTGAATCTAAAGGTCTCCACAGGCAGTTTCCAACCACACCCAGTCAGGGATCTCTTAACTTTCCAGAGCTACCTGCCTGTTTGACTGGGTAGGGAAAATCTCCTCTCCATAGAAGATCTATCCCCTTTCTTTAGGCTATTTGAGAGTTTACTTCCCAGACTTCCTTGTCAACTTTCCCCTCTTCTCCTGCCAGTGTTAAAATTGCTCTCTGTTAAGACTCGTCTCCCAACTCTTCACACTCTTATCTCTCTCTGCTAGAACTTAAAAACGACCCTCTTCTTTCTAGCTCACGCTATCCAATCGGATCCCTTGGAATAGCCCGTCACTCAAAGTTATTTGATTCTGTGAGGGATTAACCCTTAACAGTCCTGCAGCTACATTTGTACAGCACTTCCAGGCTTTTTAAAACGTGCAGTCCGTCACATATCCCCCCCTTGGAAATCATTGCTTCAGAGCAGATTCTCACAAGCCTGTGCAATTGGTGAAGCTATCTCTCTGTTTGCATTAATACCAGTAGTTAAACATCTTATACCAACATCTCTGCAACATTCAGCAGGCATACCAATCTGCTTCTGCAACCTCCACCCTTTCATGTTTCTGGAAAGTGCATCTGCAGTGATATTCTCCTTCCTTTTTTTGTATACTATGTCAAAATTATAATCCTGTAATTTATCAGTTTACTGTTTGTACTCTTCACCTGGTTTAACCTTCCCCATATGTATGTTTTAATTTACCTAAGACCCACACTATTGCCAAATATTCCCTCTCAGTCACAGAGAGGTGTGGCTATATATCCACCAATGTTCTACTAATGTAGAGGATGGGGTGGTGATTTATATCCTCCCAAATACGACTTAACATAGCTTCTAACCCAGTATTAGATGCATTGGTGTAGAGAGTGAAGGGTTTCATGAAGTCAGGAGCCCTTAACATTAGCTCTATGGTTAATACTCTTTTTAGGTGGTCAAATGCAGTTTGGCATTCTTGTGTTCAAGTCACCATATCCAGAAATGATTTCTTGGTGCATTCACACAAAAGAACAGCAGTGGAACTAAATTTGGGAAGGAACCTCCCATAATAACCCACAAGGCCTATAAGTGCTCTGATCTGCCTTTTAGTTGTGGGTCTAGGACACTCCTGTATCGTTTGCACCTTTCTCCAGTCAGCTTTTATCATTCCACTTCCAAGCACATGCCCTAGGTATTTAATGTAGCTCATTGCTATTTGTCACTTTGAGGCTTTTACAGTTAAACCAACCTCCTTTATTCTTTGAAACACAATAGCCGGATGTTTGAGGTGTTGTTCCAAGTTTGGTTGTAGATGGCTATATCATCTATATAAGCAAGAGCAAAGACTTTTAGCCCTGTTAACAACTTAACAATCATCCTCTGGAATGTGGCTGGGGTGTTCTTAAGCCCAAATGCTAAGACTGTGAACTCAAAGAGATCTCTAGTCACAAAAGCAGTTTTGAGTTGGTCATTAGGATCCATTGCCACTTACCAGTAGCCTTTAGTTAAATCAATGGTAGAAATAAAATGTACAGCCCAGTGGTTTCCACCAGTTCATCCACCCTTGACATCGGGTATATATCTAGGATTGTAATGTAATTTAACCTTTGATAGTCAACAAAAAATCTCGCTGTCTGATCTGGTTTGGAGACTGAAATAACCGATGAAGCCCAAGGACTTTCTGAATGAACAATGAGTCCAAAGTTAAATGTTACTTTAACCTTCCTCTTGATACTGATGACATTTGGGCAAGTTAATCTATAAGGTGGGAGAAGTTACTCAATACAGTGGGAGAGCAATAGACCTAGCATCTCCAGTATTGATCTTGTGCTGAGCTGTGTTCACCCTGGGGAACTGGAAAAGATGGTCTGATGTTCCATTAAGAAAGCCTTACTGTACCCTTGCTGGTCTTTAATCAGGGTAGGTGCCAAATTCACCTTACTAATTGTGCTACTTCGGGTTACCTTCCCACAACCTATCAATGCAATTTCCTTTTTATGCCCTCCTCTTCCCATAAGGACCATGTTACCTCTATCATAGTAAGGCTTAAACATGTTTACCTGAAACATTTTACACTGCTCCCCTTCAAAATGTACATTTACCAGATCGTTTACATTTGAAACCTTGTTTACAATTCTAAAAGGTCCTTCCCAGGCTACTTCCAGATTGTGTTTTCACCAAGGCTTCAACATGTGGACTTGGTCTCCTGGCTTGAAGACTTTCTCCCTGGCTTTGATATTGTTCCAGGCCCTTTGCATGTTATCCGTTCTCAGTTTGCTGCAGCTCTCAGTTCTTGAAAGTTCTCTTGATGCTCCTGAAGATAGGTGACTACATCTCTACTTTTGATGTTCTGTTGTCCTGACCATGCTTCTTTAAGAATATCCATAGGTCCTCTTGCCTGACATCTGAACAGCAGCTCAAAGGGACTAAAACTGGAACTGTCTTGTGGCACTTCACGATAACCAAACAGATGTTGATGTCGCTGATCCCAGTCATTAGGATGTTTCACAGCATAGATCTTAAGCATATGGTTCAAGGTGCCATTAGATCTTTCATTTAGTCTATTTGCTTGTGGGTGGTAAGTGGTAGTGGTAAGGTGTTTAATTCCACAAGCCTGCAATAGCTCCCACATCACTTGGGACGTGAATGTGGTTCCCAAATCCATGACATCTCCTGTGGAAAACCTAGGCTGGAGAACACAGTCAGTAAGGCTTCTTCTATGGTTTTCACTTTGATATCCCTTAAAGGTATTGTTTCTGGGAACTTTGTAGCATTGTCCGCTATGGGGTCAAAATATATTTATTCACCAGGTTGCTCTGGCAATTGACCAGACAATGTCTGCTCTGATATTAGAGAAGATTGCCAAGACAAGTGGTACAATTTGTAAGAGTCCCTTTGTTTTGTCTTGAGCCTTGCTCACTAGGTGACATACCTACCTGACAAGAGTTGCAAAACGCCCTAATGTCTTTCCCATACTGGGCCAATAGAATCTGGCATGCAACCCTTTTCTGTTCTTGTTGATCCCTAGATGTCCTGCAATAGGTGTCTTATGGGCTAGCTATAAAAGTTGCATCCTGTATTTCCTGGGGATCACTAGCTGTTTGCACTTCTCCCAGATAGCAGCGTGTTTATGCCTCATAGACACTTTATACAGTCTCTGTTCTAGGATCTTGAATAGACAAGGATTTTCAATAGTTACTTCCAAAGAGGGTTTTTCCCTCTGTCACAAATCTTGCAACATTGCATCTTGCCTTTGCTCCTTGAGGAATTCCGCAGCATGGATTCCCTGATGCTGGCTGCCTGCATCTATCCCTCTAGGCTCAGTTTGCAAATCCTCTGCTAGGCAGCTACAACTGGTATCCGTAGCAACCCCTTGCATCTCAGTGGTAGTTTGCTGCCCTAAATCTTGACTTTGTGGCCTATTCCTGGTCACTACTTTAACCACCCTAGCCCGTGAGGCCAGGTCATTCCCTAACAAAATTGGAACATCCAATTCTTCCCAATTCTCATAATCCATTTCCCCTGGAATCCTTTATATTTAACTAGCAACAGAGTCCATTGTGAAAATAAATACAACGGGCTCTAGCAGCGGGGCATGGCCCTCCCAAGGACCCGCAGCTGCTGTGGAGGGGGCAGGGCTCCCTCATACTGCACCTCCCTGTCGGCTCTGCACCCCTCAAAGACCTGCTGCGCCGACAACTCACCTTTTATGCTGGCACAGGGGCACCCGCAGAGCCCTCACTGAGGCTGCGGCAGGATAAAAAGTGAGTCATCGCCAATACCAATCAGCTTTTATGTATAGGATAGGGAGTTCTGCCATGTTTACTTCAAACTTTGGGCCACTGATTTCCTGTAATTTTTTCCTGGTAAATACTGTTCTTTCTTCACTAGGTTAGTCTTTATTTAGGTAACTTCTGCCCCTGTATCCCTCCAGCCTATTACTACTTCATTATTTGTCTACAGACTCCACGTATTCTCTATTTAAGTCCTCCTGCACTTTCCAGACCTGTAAGACTCTAGCTGGTCTCTCTGTTTGGGCTTTTACTGGAGCATGGTCTAAAGGGAGTTCTGTGACTGCCACTGTCAATTTCACAATCTTGGCTGAAGTTTGCTGTTTTTCTTTGTCTGACTTTGGACAATTGGCTTTTATGTGTCCCTCTTCCTGGCAGTTATAGCATAGCTTTCTCTCTCTTTTCTGATGTCATTTGTTAGCAAGGGCAGTAGTAGGACTGGTGGTCCCCTAGTCCTGCACTAGTGGGGCACCTAGCAGCATACAAGGATTCTCCTACTAGCTATCTGCTGTAACTGCAGACATATCTGAACATGAATATAGTGTTGATGTTAAATGACATGTTCTAGATACACCAAGAACTCAAGCTTGCTTGCTGCAGGAAATAAGCCCTGCAACGTGTTAAGGGATTGAATTGGGCCAAAAAGTGTTGGCCCTACTACCTGCTTAGCACAGCTGCTTTTTAAAAACAGTGTTTTGATAGCTTTTTTTAAAAAAATCCTTCTTTTAAAAATGTGTGGCTGCAGGTTGACCCTGTCATTTCAAGCTAAAAGCCAAAGAAAGCATTTGTTCAATGAAGCTGCTTACAGAAGGCTTAGTTAACATTATGTTATAGTATTACTATTTTAAAATAGAGAGTGAACTAGCATGTGTTTGTAGCGAGTGAAGAGATTAGACCTGTCTATCAATTGTTAGGTTGACCAAATTGTGTTTGGGTCAAATGTTGTGCATGCTACTTAATGTGTAAATGTGTGGGGAGAACTCTGAAAGAGACGCTTGGAAGGATAGAAAAGGTTCATGGAGCAGAGGACCCATTCCTAGCCAGTTTTGTGTAGTGGTTAAGAGTGATGGAACTCTAATCTGAAGAACTGGGTTTGATTCCCCACTCCTCCACTTGAAGCCAGCTGGGCGACCTTGGGTCAGTCACAGATCTCTCAGAGCTCTTTCAGCCCTACCCACCTCACAGGATGATTGTTGTGGGGATAATAATAACATACTTTGTAAACTGAGTGGGTGTTAAGTTGTCCTGAAGGACGGTATGTAAATCAAATGTCGTTGTTGTTGTTGCTGTTAAATTTTAGAGCTCAGAGATTGCATGTAGAAGGTTCCAGGCTTGGTCCTTTGCTGCATGAATCAAAGACTCTCTTGTAGCATGTGTAGGAAATACCTGTGCCTGAGACCTTGTAGAACTGCTGCCAGTCAGGTTAGACAATACATTTTCTAAATTAAACTGTACTAGATTGATTAAATAGTCTGATTTGCTGTGAGTCCATTTCATGCGTTCATATGAGATGGTGGCTGTAGCAGTGGGCTAGTAGTGAGGATACAGTTGCCAAACTCATGATAATTTGGCCCTTGAAGCTCAGTAGTGCAACATATAACAGGACTGATAGGTTGGGTTGCCCGGTCCTTCTCACCTGCTCCTGGGAGGTAGGGAGAGCTGGCACTTACCTCATGTCGCTCACAAGGATTCTCTTTGTGCGCAAACATGTGCCTCGGGGCTGACGCGATGCCGTCACTTCTGTTAGTGATGCCATTGCGCCTGCCACGCAAGCACTCCTGTGCTTTGCACAGGGCCGATGTGGCCCATTTGGGGTCCAAATCGGCTCCAAATGAAGCACGGGTATGCTTCTGCAGCTGGCAAATGATGTCACTTCAGGAAGTGATGTCACCATGCCAGTTCAGAGTGCATGTGCGGCACGCGTTCCTCAGGTGCCTGCTGGTGGTGAGCAACCTCCTGGAGCTTGTCTCCTCCCACCGATCGCTGGGCGATCAGTGGACGAGGGGGCAGATCCCCAGGAGTTTGCCTGCCACTGGCAAGCACCTGGGAACCCTACTGATAGGCGTATCTGAAATGAAGTTCAAGAAGAGCAGCATGTGGCTTGTTCCTTCTTGAAGACTCATGTCTAAAGTAACAGTAGCAATAGCTGCATCCTGAGCTATCCTGTAAGTAACATTGAAATGATAAGGATTTGTTTATCAGGCTTGAAAAGGTGGAAGAAACATGTATATTCTGGGATTGTCTGCCTGTGGAAGTGTTTTTTCTAATGCTGTACTGTTAATTGTGCAAAGCTGACACCAGTGCACATTAACATGTTAATTTTTTTTATCAGAAATCAGTTGCAGAGTTCATATGTACATGAGTTATAGTTTAAAATGTTGCTTTATTGAACAAAATTTATATCCTGATTTATGAGTAGTTGCAAGTTGTTGTTGCTGTAGCTTTCCATAGGAAACAGTCACAGTTTAGCTTGCAGTAAAACCAGTTTCTTCAGTCAGCATGAAGCATCAGACTACACAGTGTAGGTGTAGTCTGATATTTATGTCTGTATCATAATATTGTTATGCTGAATTATGTTGGTAAGATTTTGAACATTGTAATGATTCACAGTACCCTTCTGATGAAACTAATTTTGAAATTGTAACCTTGACTACTCGTTTGACATCCAGTAGCTTGATGAATACTGTTAAAATTAATTGGATTAGTCTACATTCTCAGTATGAGGCACAGGGTATATATGTATGTTAGAGTTTTGACTTAAAAGTACATGCCTCTTACCTTGAGGCAAATTCAGTCATTGCGACTGATACTGTTTGATGATAAAACTGTAGCCCCACATCATAACACAAGTGTGTGTGTTGGCTGTTCTTAGTAAAAATTCCCTGACTAAACATAGATGGCTTGTACAGAGATAAGGTAGCATTGTTTGTGTGTTGGAATAAGATAAGATAAACTGTCATATGGCCGTTGTGGGCTAATTGCATATTGATAGGGCAGTGTCAAGGCTGCAAGATGGTTTTACAAGCTAGCATTAATCTCTCTCTCATTCTCATTTACCAAACAGTACATTCTGTACCAGGCACTATTGAATGTCTGAATACAACAAAGAGTGAACACTTGGGGTTTTACTTAATATGCAGAATGATACACAATAGAACCTACATTGTGTTACTAATGGCAATAAACATGTAGGCTTGGACACCTTTTTTCTCTTCAGGGACTCCCATTTATAATTGTCCATGGACCTATATAGTAGTGTGTATGTGCATTACAAACACACATTAGGCATAATATTGTGACTCTTATACATGATCCAGCTCTTCATTTGTGCCATGGCACAACTTATGTTTAGTGGCTAGCACCAGTGTATATGAAATAAAAAATCTGAGCTACAGCCAACTATTGTTAATTTGTTGAGGAAGGGGGGGATACATATGCAGACTAGACATGGGCACGAATTGAAATACAAAGCAAATTTCGTCATGAAACAGGCCGTTTTGTGTGTCGCGAAACAGTGTTTTGTGGGGCCGCGGTTATCACAAAATTATCATGAAATTCACGACTTTTTGGCCTGTTTTGTTAGTTTAGTGAACGGTTCGTAATTGCAGAAAGGATGGCACCAATCCATTGATTCCCTAGGCAACAATGGGCTCAGACCTTTTGTTGCCATTGAAAACCCCAATCATAGCCCACTTCCCCTTGATTGGAGCTCTCCTAGCCATCTGGAGAGCTTCCATTCTGCCCTACACAGCCTGGAGCTGGGGGGGGGGGTTCAATCCCCTAGGCAGCAAGGGGGTGGGCCTTATGTAGTCATGGGCACACCAATTTCACCCCTCCAAACCCTGTTAAGCAGGTCTGTCAGCCAACCACAGACCTCCTGTTCCGATCTATGTCAGTGTTTTGCTGGGATTGGAGTGGGAGAGTATGTGGAAGGATTTGGGATTATGCTTTTGGCTGCTGCCACTTTAAAGAGAATGAAATAAGCCTCTTATTTCCAGCTCTTGGCCTTGTTGTGGGAAGGTCTTTGGGTGAGGGTGCCTTTTTTCTTCCACCTCACCCCTTACTGTGTCTTCCCAGCCCAGCTCCACCACCATCCTCTGATCCAGCAGCTCCCAGTTCCTGTTCATTCATGCACCCTGGCAGCACTTTTCACCCTTCCCGATCAACATATTGCAAATTGGGAGGGTGGGTGGAGAAGAGCCTGCTGAAGTCTCCGTGCGAGTTTGGCATTTCTGGGTATGAAAGGGGCTGTTGAAATGCCCCGGGTTCTGACGAATCACGAAACTAATGAGTCATTTTGGCAAACATCAATTTCATGAAGTTTCGTGATTCACGATTCGTGGATCATGACAAAACATGAAACTCTCGTTCATCTACGGTCTTCCTGTGCAGTCCCACATGGGACTGCGCACGCGCAGGCCTGCCGATACCAGAGATTTTTCATAGCTCAAAGCCACTAGGGGGCGCTCCCGCCTCCAAGCGCACATGCGCGGCCGCTTTCCCGCCGAAACAGCTCCTAAGAGGCGGAGCACCCCTCACATACCCTCAGTTTCTCTTTCGCCGCCGATCGTTGAGGTTTATAGCTCTTCCTTCGTACGCGATGTCGGAGACGGCCTTGTTCAAGCGGTGTGAGACCTGTAATCGCAAGATGACAAGATCGGATGGTCATTCCATTTGCTTATATTGTCTTGGGGAAACGCACAACAGTCAGGCGTGCAAGCATTGCCGCGCGTTTACCTCCAAGGCCAGGGCGGAGCGAGCGGATCGCCTGCATGCCTCCCTCTGGCAGCGCGCGATGTCTGTTGAAGATCCTCCACCTAAATCTTCTGCTCCGTCTGCGCCCTCTCGGCCTCCTCCGGAGGCGTCGGGTTCCAAGACTCCTCGCTCCCAACCGTCTCCAAGTCGATCGGAGTTGAGATCCGGGAGGATCGCCCCGGTTCGGAGTTCGTCGGAGCTGACCGCTTCGGTTCCGAGACCTTCTCGGAGTCGACCTCCTTCGACCTCTTCGACTGCCCAGGCTTCACCTGTCCGAGGAGCCCATAGAAGTACAACTCCCTCGGTTCCGAGAACGACCCCACCGGCTCCTCCAGCCCCTTCGGATCCGACGACTTCGGATCCGGCTCTGAAGTCGAAGACGGGAATCGCTCCTGAAAAGAAGAAGAAAAAACATAAGCACTCCAGCAAGCACGACAAGGCAGTTTTAGAGAGCCTGATTGCTCCCCCGTCGGTTCCGACCGACTCCGCTACTGCCCCTGAAGAACAGCGTGCAGAATCGGCTGACCATCCGTCATCTAAGACCCCTCCAGTACGAGGGATTCAGGAGGAAGATGTCATACTGATCGAGAAACCTCCTACGCCATCTGGACAGCCTCGATCAGCTTCCTACGAATCGGGCTCGGTTCGTTCAGATAGGAGTCTACGGAGTCAGTCTACACGTCGATCTGACTGTCGGAGCACACCTCGTTCCTACCGGAGCCGATCCAGGGATAGTCGGCGTCGGGAAGAGCCAATTACCCGCTATTTTAGCAGAGAAGGCTCGTACTATTCTGACCGACATTATAGAGGTGCTTCACTGTCCCCCTCGTTTAGAGTCAGTTCCGACACTGGATATGACCCATCCCGTCACCCATCAGAGGTGGTATCTCCTCGGATCCGTGCCCGATACAGCGATTCTCCATTATCGGATTCACTTGAAAGGGAGATTGGGTCATCGGAGGAGGCTTCGCCCACCGATGATTTTCGGGCCTATAACGAGCTGCTCCAGAGAATGGCTAAAGCTTTGGACCTTGAAGTAACTTCCACTGAGTCCAAGTTCACCGATAAAATACTACAACATATTTATTCGGGATCGACGCCCTCAATTGCCTTTCCTCTTATCGAGAGTTTCGCTGACCTGTGGAAGAAGCTGCAATCTAGACCTGCGTCTGCTACAGCCACCAATCGGAAAGTGGAGAGCCTTTACAGAACCAAGGACGACGCTCACCCGTTCCTTGCGGTTCATCCTCCTCCGTCCTCACTTGTAACCGAGGAGATGCAAGCTCGGCCTCGTCAAGGCTCTATGTCAGCTCCGGCTGATAAAGATAGCAGAAGGCTCGACGCCATGGGCAGGAAGCTGTACACTTCGGCTACGTTTGGCATCAAGGTTGCGAATTACGCAGCGATGATGGCGGACTACCAACTTTTCTTATGGAAGAAAGTGGCATCTTTTCTTCCGAGGATTCCCGAGGACCAACACACTCTGCTTCGGGTTATACAGGAGGAGGCTATCCGTCTATCCAGACACCAGATTAATGCTGGTAGGAGTATGGCTGACACTTCTGCCAGGTCACTTCTTTCATCTGTGGTGCTGCGCAGGTATGCCTGGCTTCGCACGACTGCCCTTCCTGCGGAGATGAGGAACCGGGTGGAGGACTTACCTTTCGAGGGCACCACCCTGTTCTCGGAAAAGACTGACAAATTCCTTTCAAAAAAGAGAACTGATCGCCTGACTGCCCGTTCATATGGGGTTCTGCACCAAAACCCGCAGCAGCCTTCTCGCGCATACTATCGCTCCTTCCAGCGTGGCAGACAACACCGTTACCAGCCCTATCAAGGGTATGCTTACTAGACTCTCAGGAACTATCAAAGCCCACAATCTGCTTTTCCTAGACGGAGGCAGGGCCAACGTCCCAAGCCTGGCTCCCAGCAGCATCAGGCCAAGGACCAAAACCAATTGCACAAGCAATTCTGACAATCACAGGGACCTGACCCCACGTTTGGGGACAGGCTTGGTGCTTTCTTGAATGCATGGTGTTCACTTTGTTCAGATGTTTGGGTTCTTTCTATAATCCAGTTTGGTTATAAAGTTGAATTTATTGATTTACCTTATTTACGTCTCCCTGTGTTTTCTTCTGACCCCCCTCGATCAGAGATCTTGGGGGAGCTCGCAGCTCTCTTACAGAAGGGGGCAATAGAAGAGATTCCAGTTGACTCAGCTGGTTTGGGATTCTATTCCAGCCTGTTTCTGGTAGAAAAGAAAGATGGTGTGCTAAGACCTATCCTGGATCTCAGGGGCTTGAACAAGTTTATACGAATCCGTAAATTTAAGATGGTTACTTTACAAATGGTTTTGACCTTACTGCCCCCGCAGTCTTGGTTTGCGGTCCTGGATTTGAAGGATGCATACTTTCATATTTCATATTTTCCCTGAGCACAGAAAGTTTTTACGTTTTGTTTATGGCCAACGTGTTTTTCAGTACAAAGTTTTACCCTTTGGGCTAGCCACTGCACCTAGCGTATTTACTAAATGCATGGCAGTGGTTGTGGCTCATTTGCGCCTCCAGGGCTTTCAAATTTTTCCTTACCTGGATGATTGGCTCTTGGTTGGCGACTCTGCAGAGGATGTGTCTAATCAGGTGTCTCTCACTCTGACTTTATGTCTGCGTTTGGGACTTTTTGTTAATCAGAAGAAATCTAAGCTGACTCCGGTACGCTCCATCCAGTTCATCGGTGTGATCTTGGATGGTGTTAAAAATGCAGGCTTCTTGCCTGTGGATCATGCGTCTAAAATCAAGAGGCTTATTTTTACCCTTAAGAGGTGTCGTTTCCAATCTGTTCGATTTATCCAGACGCTATTGGGTTGCATGGCCTCTACAACGGCGGTGGTTCCACTGGCCCGGTTGTTTATGCGGCCTCTCCAACTGTGGTTCAATTCAGTGTTTTCACCGGGCCGTGATTCTCAGAACATGAGACGGTCCGTTCCTAGGAGGGTGGTGTCCTCTTTGGAATGGTGGTTGGACGATGCTAATCTGTTTAGAGGGGTGGAGTTTGGGTTTCGACAAACGCATCGGTCCGTCACCTCGGATGCTTCCCTGTTCGGTGCAGGGTCTTATGCCCATGGGTTATGGTCTGAGTCAGAACGTACGGAACATATTAATATTCTTGAGTTGAGGGCCATTTTATATGCGCTGATCTCCTTTTCAGATACCGTGCGGAACAAGTCCGTCCAGGTCCTGACAGACAACACGACGGCGATGTTCTATGTCAACAAACAAGGTGGCACGGCGTCTGTAGCTCTCTGCACAGAGGCGATGAGGCTCTGGAAGTGGGCCATAGATCATGCTGTGTGGCTGCATGCAGTTCACATTCCGGGGGTGGAGAATTCCATGGCGGATCACCTGAGCAGACTCCACAGGGAGAACCACGAGTGGTCCCTCCAGGACAAGTATCTCGCCCCTATCTTCTCGAAATGGGGGACTCCGGAGCTGGACCTCTTTGCGACAGTGGAGCATCGCAAGTCCCTAGCTTATTGCTCCAGAGGAGGCGTAGGCCCAGAATCACATGGGGACGCGTTTCAACTAGACTGGTCGGGTCCCCTGTGTTATGCCTTTCCTCCATTCCCACTTCTGGCACGGGTCCTCAGCAAGATCCAGAGGGACAGGGCGTCAGTCATTTTGGTGACCCCATATTGGACGAGACAACCCTGGTTCCATTCTCCCCTGAGTCTTCAGACTCAATCAATCTGTCTCCCGGTGGTTCCAGATCTCCTGTCCTGCGGGGGGGGGGGGGGTACTTCACCACGACATCGGGAGACTCAAACTGACAGCTTGGTTGATCAGACTGGGGGTGCCTTCTCCGAGGCTGTGACTAATGTTCTGCTAAATGCTAGATGTCTGTCTACTAGGCAATCCTATGCCCTTAAGTGGGATAAGTTTTCTGTTTGGTGTAGGCACAGCGGGTTGGACCCTTTTCAGTCCACCCTTTCTGATATTTTGGAATTTTTGTGGGAGGTGAAACAGAAGGGTTTGGCCAATTCTTCAGTTAAGGTTTATCTGGCAGCCGTCTCTGCCTTTCACCCTCCGATCGACAGGAAATCTGTGTTTTCTCACTATTCTGCTAAATTATTTTTGCGAGGGTTGAATAATTTGTTCCCCCCAATTCGAGCTCTGGTCCCACAATGGTCGTTACCCTTGGTTCTGACTCGTTTGATGTCCAAACCGTTTGAGCCTTTAGCCTCCTGTCCGTTCCATTTTTTGTCTATGAAGGTGGCCTTTCTGGTTGCAGCTACTTCGGCTAGGAGGGTGGGGGGGGTTAGCAGCGTTATCCTGCGAGCCCCCTTATCTGAAGCTACACCCTGAGAAGGTTGTTCTTCGTACTAAGATCGAGTTCTTACCTAAAGTAGTGTCACGTTTTCACTTGTCCCAGGAGCTGGTGCTGCCAGTTTTCTTTCCGGCTCCGACTTCAGGGGCAGAAAAAGCCCTTCATTCCCTGGATGTCCGCAGGGCCATTCTATTTTATTTGGATAGGGTGAAGCCGTTTCGGCTTGATTCTAATTTATTCGTCTGCTTTGCGGGACAGCATAAGGGTAAAAGGGCCTCATCTTAGACTATCTCTAGATGGGTAGTCCAGACTAAACTGACCTGTTATACTGTTGCTAACTTACCTTGTCCTTTGGAAGTGCATGCCCATTCCACCAGGTCCCAAGCGTCGTCAGCGGCTCTCCTCAGAGGTGTTCCTCTCCACGACATCTGCAGAGCGGCGACATGGGCCTCAGCGGATACTTTTGTGAAGCACTATGCTCTGGACATCCTAGATAGAAAGGAGACAGCGGTGGGCACAGCAGTTCTATACTCCATCTTTGAGTGATGCTTTGGCGTCACCTCCACCCAGGTATTAAGCTTTGAAATCTTCCCATGTGGGACTGCACAGGAAGACCGTAGATGAAAAACAGGTTTTACTTACCATAACTGTTGTTCATCTAGGTCTTCTGTGCAGGCACACATGCCCTCCCTCCTTCCCCACTAACTCTCTTGGTACTTACCTTGTAGGGGGCGGCGAAAGAGGAACTGAGGGTATGTGAGGGGCGCTCCACCTCTTAGGAGCCGTTTCGGCGGGAAAGCGGCCGCGCATGCGCGCTTGGAGGCGGGAGCACCCCCTAGTGGCTTTGAGCTATGAAAAATCTCCGGTATTGGCAGGCCTGCGCATGCGCAGTCCCATGTGTGCCTGCACGGAAGACCTAGATGAACAACAGTTATGGTAAGTAAAACCTGTTTTTTCAGGCTTTTCCCGTTTTGTGCCCATGTCTAGTGCAGACTACAGAGACAATTTTCTTGAATTACGATTTATTATTTATTTGTTATTTATAGTCCGCCTTTCTCACTGAGACTCAAGATGGATTGCATAGTGTAAGTCTACACATTCAACAGCTGAGATATTCAGTAAACAAAACAGTGGGATAATTATGGACTTTTTAGGGTAAAGTGTATGATCTGGAAGTATACTTGAGCCCTAGAACTTCTGCAACAGGCACATGGTTTCTCACACATCCACTGGCACACCCAAACCTGTTTATCTGACACTTGTGTTGAGCTGTACTAAATAGGAGTCTAGTACTAGCAGTGGAGAAGATAAGGATAGTAATAGTGTTTTTCATACTTTTTCATGCCAAATCTACAGATGTGAATGACAGTAGCCAAAGAAGTGATGATGACAAAGCTACAAGCAAGTGGTAAAATAAAGCAGGCCTGATGCCCATCTTGGATTAGTCCAAGTCAACAGGGAGCATGGCCAAAAAGTGCTTTAACAATTATTTTTTATCATATGGATTTATACATGCTGATATCTTCTATCTATTTATAGAGTATGGATGTTAGTTTAAGCCTAGGTATGGCCAGAGGATTATCTGGCAGGAGAGGAAGTTGAGAAGAGTCTGCCAGTTTGCTAGCAGCAGCTAAGTATTATATGTGCTGATCTTGTTTTCCCCTCTGCCTACAAGATACTTAAACCTGGGCATGGCCCTTGGCTCTTAAACCTATAGCTCTTAGCCTGGGGCCCTACAATAGCCAGCCCTGTGAATCAGGAGCTGCCAAGGATGTACTTGTGTTTTTTGTTCTATTTGTTCAAATTATATAACTTAGACTCGTAGCTTTGGAAACTTCTGTAAGCTGTTCTGGGGAGAAAAGTAGCATACTCCAATAAATTTCTAGTGTATCAAAAGTCATCACTGTTGATCTATTTTGAAAGTGAATAGTCCGGTAATTGGAGCATCTGTAAAAAAGCTGTGAAATACTACTTGTAACAACTATAGATAGATCAGTCCTATAGCTGTTATGTTAAGGAAGTGTAGCATCATTGACTGGTGATCCCAGTATCTGAGATGAGAAGCAAGTTTTTTCAGCTCTTGGCTGTGTCTGAAATAGCAGCCAGTTTACTTTGTCTCATAAAACTCTGTGGGAGTGATTTTAACTAGAGATGGGCACTAACCAAAATACGAACCAAAATTAAGCACGAACCAGGCCAGTTCGTGGTTCGCGAACCACGGTTTGTCAGATCCCATTTCTGACGAACCGCCACGAACTTTAGGCTGGTTCGTTTGGTTCGTTTTTTGGTTCATCACTGCAGACAGCCTGGTGCCAATCAATCAGTTTCCTAGGCAACAGGGGATGGACTTCCTGCAGACCTTCTGCTGACCCGGAAGTGATGATTTTCTGCCCTGGATGTGACGTTTTCACAAACCAAACGAACTAGTTCGCGAACCAGGGGCAGATTCGTGAAAGGTCATGGTTCGTGAAATTTGATGGACCATGAACCACATGGTTTGGGTTTTTTCCAGTTCGTGCCCATCTCTAATTTTAACTGAGGCAACTATTGTTCATATTGTCTTCCCCTTTATATAATCTTACCTTTCTCTTAGTCATGCTAGAATGTAAAGGCTTGGGGAAAGTTGGCTTGGTGAGAGACAAAACACCATCATAGACCTAGTTTCAGGTAGGTAGCTATGTTAGCCTACAGTAGAACAGCATGATTTATGTCGGGTGGCATCCAGAGACGAATAAGAGTCAAAGCTCCCTTCTTCAGATCATGGAGCTGCCACTGCTTTGTCTCTTTAGCCCCCCTTCTTTATAAAATAATCTGGAATACAAGGGGTGATGTAGTATCGCTATAGTGTAAGTTTCCCCAATAGTGCTACTAGCTAAGGCAAGGTGAGGAAATTCACCATGTGGTTATATCTCACATTTACTGGAGCACAAGCAAGCCTCTGGTTTGTGCACTTCGGGTATTTCCCTGATTTTTCTTTTGGGACAATCCATTTCAGATTTATCAGCAATCTACAAACTATTGTTTGAGCTTCTTTTCCAAACTTGCCTAGGAAACGAGTTTGGAATTCTATAATTTACAGATCTGAATGTAGCTTGAAGATTAGGCAGAATCAGGGGTGCTAAGGAGAGGAAGGAATGCGTGAATCTGCAGGTCACTCTTCTAATGAGAGCCAGTGTGGTGTTGTGGTTACAGTGTCAGACCAGAATCTGGGAAACGCAGGTTCAAATTCCCACTCTACCATGAAAGCTTATTGGATAATGTTGGACCAGTCACACATTCTCAACTTAATCTACCTCACAGAGATAAAATGGGATGGAGGAGAAAGTTGTTTGGGTACCCATTAGGGAGAAGAGCAAAGTATAAATGGAGTAAATAAGTGAGTATGTTTCTGCAAACGAAGTGCCATATTACTGCATCTTACGTAACTCTGAGGTGGAAATGATTCATTCCTTATGGGAATGAATTTTTTCATGACAGCACTGATTATTGGCTGTAATTAGGCTGAAGCAGTAGCCATTTCTTACCATGTGACTAACTTAATAGCGTGTATTGCTCTTACACATTTGTGTTCTGGGTATTCAGTGGGCTGGCTCCAGCGATGCACAAACAGAAAAATAAATTTACTTGGTGTTCTGTTTGCAAAAGGGTTTTCTGCAGGATCTTGTGAAGCTTCTTCTGCTCCTGTCCTAGTTAGCTCCCATACACAATGACATATTCATACAAGTTTTTATGCAACCATCTCTTCTCTCTCCCATATCGTACCTTCAGGAGCAATTTTGCAATTGAAAGTGTTGCTAGATTCATATCCTGAACCTTGGGCCTGGTTGCACAAGAGCTTGCTCAAGCAGCAATATAAGTGGGGGTACATTAAATTGAGCTTAGTGCAAATAACTGCTATGCTTTTTCTTTCCTTTCTGCTTGTGCAAGAGCTCTGATGCAAACAGAAAATTTGTGCTGGATCCAATCTAGTTTGTTTAGTGTGAAGCATTTTCTATTTCAATGAGGCAATTAATAGAAATGTTTTGCAATTGCTGGATTAAGATTAAGGTTAAGATTGCTAGATTAAGGTTGCTGGATTAAGATTGATTTTAATTACCATTCATGTTTTTTAATTCGTAAGGGCTTTCCAACTTTGATCAAATTTGTATTATGCTTGAGAATACTTGAGATTCAGTATTTTTCATATTTGAACTTTATATTTAAGTTTATTCAGCTTGCATAGTAAGTTACAGAACCACAGAATATGATAAAGAAACGGCAAAAAAGAGGCATCACTGCCTGTGGCATGTATACATGCGTTACATTTTCCATCCCTGGGGAACAGTTTTATTTGTTGTTGAGTTATTCTTTACCACACTTGAAGAAAAAATAAAACACAAAATAAATACACAAAGCACAAAACCATTTATTTAGCTGTGAAGCTTTATAAACATTGCCTTACATTAACTATGCCAACAGTCCAAATCTGTATTTGTTAATTTGCCAACAGAGGGTGCTGTGGAACTTCTAGATACTTTTAGCATACTTGAGTGGTTTATAGGACCTGTTCTAAGTAGGCTGATTTAGTTAATCTTAACTTGAAAGTTTGTTAGATTAAATGTGTACAAACGTGCATATTTTTATTTTGTCCCAGTCATTATTCAAGAGCAGTAGTCTGCATCTCTAAGAGATGCTTTGCTGCTCCGTGGTTGGAAGGAAGCCCTGCTGATCAAGGAAAGCTGGGCTTCCATTTGGGTTTCCAGGGCGACAGAAGGAGGGCAAACAAAGCTCAGGCATTCCCCTGGCTCCGTCGCCAGGGGAATAGATTGCTGGCGCCTGAGTGTCTGGATCCCCGATCCAAGCCCGATCGCTCCGATCCAGGCCCCTCCCGATCGCTGGATCGTTGGCTGTGGACGATCACGATCCGCCGGTTCACGATCGTGTGATCGCCATTATCATGGGGTTTTTTCGATCGTAATGCGGATTGTGCCCATCTCTAGTTTTGGACACTTAACATGCTCTATAGAGATATAAACAGCAACTCAGTGTGTGACTGTGACATCATGACATTTTGCATTGGTCTGCCTGGTTGAAGAGACAGCAAGTTAATCCCTGAAGCATTTTTTTTGCCTGGCTATCTACTGTAAATAGAGCAGAAAGGAGCTTCCATCCTTTCGCTGAATTTAAAAATGGCAAAAAGAGGATTCTTGTATAGAGATGAGAGTAAATTACATAACCTTTTTAGTTCAATTTGAACATCTCCATTTCAACTACCCTCAATTACATTTCCTCAACGTGTGAAATGAATCCATGTCTTTCTTAATTGCTGTTTGCTACTTAATTGATAAAGACATGCTGAGATCCCATCCTTTTTATTCCATTCTCTAGAAAGTTGCAGTAGGTACATGATGAGGTAATTTTAGCCTAAACTGGTGTGTTGAGTTGATTTTCATAAACATAGCCCTAATAATCACTTGAATTCATTCTGTGCAGCACAGCAGCAAAGTATTTAAGATACTCACTGCATCACCTGTAGTATCATATTTGCAGGATGTTTAATTTGACTAAGGTTGCAGTTCTGAGTATACTTAATCCAGTTGCAGTGAATTAATTTGGATCATATGATGCAATACTCTGCTGCCAATAATGGAGATAGATTTTACTGTACACACTTGAGGCTCGTTGAGAGCACTTACAAAAAGCCCCAAATTTTGCTGTGAAGATTCTTGACATTTTTTAAACTTCAAGTGAGCCTGTTCCATCTTTGTAACTGCCTAGCGTTTTATACTCCATTGGTCCATTTAAAACATTGTAAAGTTCTGTGTTGCTTTTCAAATGGTGCTCTTATGTGCTTCCTGTCATATTAAACGTTACATATTATAGTGTGTGCTCCATAATCAGAATGGGACCCCCCCCCCTTACACACAGTATTAAGTTTCATATTAAATTGTAAGTGGATGTTTTCCTCTTACATTTTGCTATTTTCATAGATCAGTTGTGAGCTGCTACCAGATGCTGGGTTTATTGGTAGTTCATTGTGACCCTTGTGACATAGGCAGTATGGTTTGTGTCTGCTTACACACTATCCAGCTTACTAGGAAATATTGCTGTAACAGTCATCTTCCCTTCTGTTTTCATTCCATCCTAACAGCTTCATGTCGATGGGCCGCAACAGCATTAGTGCCAATTGCATAGATGTCGTATTCTCAGCTAGCCAAGAAGTTGTTAGAAATAGAGAAAAAATAATCTCAAATATTGACCTAAAGCAATTATAACTAATGTTAGTAAACAATCCTTGAAAACATAAAAAGGAAAGGACTTTATGTGGAGTCTGTTCCAGGAATATACTTGAGGCTGTAGAGGATTGCTTGCATTACTTCACCTCTGGCAATTAGTGGTAACCTGAATGGGCAGTGATGATTGGGGAGGGGGGGTAAAAACTGAATGTTCAAAATGCAGTCACTTTGTTTATAATCTTTTGGTTTGTTGGAACTATGTAATAAAAATGGTATTTTTGTGTACATGATGTTGCTGTATGTCCAAGTGTTCGCAACTGGCAGAATCCTGATAGTTTGTAAGTTACAAACTATCAGGGTTCAGGTAGTTTATTCACCACAGTTGTCCTGATCTTTGCCCCTTTCCCTTCATTGGCTAACATGTGCTGCCATCAACTTTTTGTGAGGGCTTAGAGTGACCAACACACAGCGAGTGTATTTTTTGTGGGTTGGTTCTCAGTATTACTTAAATGATATTTGAACTAATTAATTCCATTGCTGTCTGGAACTTTCCTTAAACTTCATTATCTAGCTAACAAATTTAGAAATATGCATTGTATGGGATTTCAAGAATAAATGGCAATGAAAATTATATAGTCTTTTGCTTATTACCTATAATACAACTATCTTCAAAGGTAGAGAAAGTGGTCTCCTTTGCATAAGCAGTACAATAATTTTAAGAATAATGTTTTTTTACTTTTGATGAGCCTTTTGTGAGTAAACTGACATTCTCTTCTAGCATGCCAAAATGTCTGTTGACAGGATACAAGTTATGGTAGTCCCCCTCCAGCCTTTCATCTTTCACAGAACCTTGCCACCCACCCTAAACCTTCCCAGGGGCTTCCCAGGCAGGTAAAGGCTGCCCACCACACACCACCTGTCTAGTTTCCACTTTAGCAGGCCACGAGCCCGGACCCAAAATCCTCATAGGGTCCCTTCTCTCCTCTTCCGAGGCTCCACTAGACAGAAAGCCCATTCCCTGTATTTACCTCCCCTCACCCAGCTACTTATTTTCCCTGTACATGCTGTCACCATTTACTTCATGAGGTCCATGTAACATGATCAGAGCATCTGAAGTCTGTGTATGATATTTTCCCTCAGCCAACAATTTCAAGCCAGCAAGCCATCCAGGGTTAAAACAAAACAAAATTAAACTTTATTTACAATATGGAATGTAGGAGTGAATGGTTTAAACTCAAAAACAGGGAACATTTCAAGGTAATAGAAAGGGTGAATTGCTATTTATCTCTCTGCATCTTCCTCTCAGCAGCTCCAAAAGCCTCTCCTTCCAACTGACTCTCACTTCCATTAGCCCAGTATTCTGCCCACTCTCACTGGCTAGCTCTCAGGAAAGGCGGAGCTGGAGCCAGTGCTGTCCATCATAAAAGTTGTCACTGTAACTGCTGAATAATGCTACCACTGGACAGAGCAACAGCTATATGGGGTGTGACTGAGGAATATTTTCTTAAAAGTCTACTAGCCAGAAAGTAGCTCAGGTGCTACATTACTATGTAGGAGAGCTTTTACCAGAAAGTTAGAGGGAATTTGGTTTCTGTTGTGCAGTGTTATATGCTGCCATTGGCGAAATAGCCACTTACTTGGTTGGGAAATTAGAGAAGCCAGAATTAATGGTGAACCTCTGCGGGCTTCTAAAAGCAATAAAACTTCAGATCCAACAAAAAAGTCTAAGACATTATGAAGTATCTGGAGTCAGAACAATGTTTGGTATGTGGGACAAGACTCAAAGAGCTTCCTTGGGATTTCAGTTGTTTACAGATAATTCCATCACTACACACTCTTGAACTTTGCTTTAAGTTCTAGCTTACATGTGACCTTACAAGCGACCTTAATTCACAGAAGAAAAATGCCACGGCTGGGATTCTTCAGCCCTGTATATGAAAGAGATAAAGGCCTAATATTTGATGATTTGAGTACCATAAAGTTCCTTCCTGAGAACCAAAATGCTTTTGGTATTTGACTTGATTGGTTAAGTGTCAGCTGGAAATAAAGTTTGAAAAATAGAAACTGCATTTTTAGTATTCATACTAAAGTGTTACTTAGACAACAGAATTTATCTTTGTATTTGAAACTTCTTAGTGGTAGGCATGTGCTGATCCAATGACTTTCCCAAGCCAACTTTCAAATTCTTTATGCTAACTAAATTATACCAAGTCAATTATACTGAAGAATGTTTTGCTTATTTCTTTTTTTTTTTTTTACAAAATGTATTTCAAAAACATCTGTTAACTTGTTACTATTATATGATTCAGTTGCACAAACATGAGAAATTAGAGGGAGTTCTTCAGAGGAGATAGCTGTGCTAATTCTTTTTAGTGTAGTGGATGTGCTGTGGCAAACTTTCATGGGCAAATCTGCTTTGTCAAATGAGTGATACAGTCACCTTTCTCAGCAGTATCGGAGCAGTATTCTGTCACAATATATTATGAATAGCACAAACGAACACTGTAGAATGATTGCAAGATTTGATTAGCATGGATATGACACTTACTAACACATATTAAATTGGTATAACAAGGTGAATAACGTAAATGAATAGCTGCAAAGGGGTCATCCATTTCTGTAATCGGCTAGCTGCTACCATTGATTCAAGTCGAAATTCAATTATGTCAACTTTGCTACTGATTCCATTTTGGTGGTTTCATGCTGTTATGTTTAGAGGTTTCACGCTACACCTTTGTTATATGTAAAAATTCTATGGCTAGTGTATGACAAATTCAACAGATTAGAAAGTTTAATTAGTTGGTATCACTTTACTACATCAACTGTGAGCTGTGAAAGGAAGTGCCATCAGATTCTTAACAATTTTTCAGCTTTTCTTAGCAGATTTTTCTCCCCCTCCCCGCCAGTTAGATTACCATTACTAGGTTGCTTTTCAAGGTTGAAAAACAGTCCCATGCAGTTTGTAATTTACTGCAAGAGTAGAAAATATCCTTGATACAGTATTGGCATTCGGTTGCATTGGAAATGCATGATCACTGTTTACTGAAATGTTCATGTTCAGAATCCATTGCACACCTATTAACAACATAAATACATTGTCATAAATGCTTAATGTGCTCCATACTAACCTTGAACAAACTTTGGTCTACTTTTCAAATACCTACCTTGATTTCTTTTGAGCTATGTAGAAAGAGTCTGTACTATATACTTACAACAGGGAAAGATTTTGTAAGCAAATAGCCTTCCTTATATCTCTCCATCATTGGAACTAGTGGCTTTTCCAGCTTCATTAATAAGCCCTTCTTGTCCTAAAAAGGGAGTTTCTGCAAAGGTGAAAAAATGTCTAGTGTGACTCAATTACATAGTAATTCTATGCAAAACATGGGAATGACCTTTTCTCTGTCTTTCTTCTGTGTAGATAAATCTTCTCAGTGGACACTGGCTACAAGATTAATGCTTCAATTAGTATATATAGTGTCTGATGCTGGTGGCTAATTGCATGCTTGTTGCTTTTCTCTATGCTCACTTACAGTGGATTTTCTGAGTATTCGGCCTGCAAGGATCAGATCTGCTTTGGGCTTCTGTAATTCTGCACTTGAGGGAGTCAAACTGAAGTGGTATCTGGTTGGTGTGGAGCTTTTATTCCTGCACTTAAAAAAAATGCTTTGTTTCTACTGTGGGCTTTCTGGAGGAAGACAATGTCAGTGGTTTCATCAGTAATCTTTCGTTTTCGTTACCGTATAGTAACATTGTAATGTTGGGACCTTAGAGGGGGTTTTAGTTAACCTTTTCCTCACCCTGTGCAAGTCCATCAATGATTGGATGTTATTATTTGAGCTCTAAATTTAACGAAATTTCTGTGTGTTAATTGGCTGAGGTGTTCAGGATGGAAACTTTAAAAATTACAATGTTTTTAATTTTTTTAAACTGTGTAAACATTTTTTCAACATTGTTTTTTTTTAAAAAAATCAAGAAAAAATGTACTGTAAAGTACAAGAAACAAAGTCTCCTTCGCTAGAAAATGTCATCCTAAATAGCTTGTGTAGGTGAAAAGACAATTAGAGGTGTGCAATCCAGATCTGGGATTTGAGGGGAAAGCTAGATTTTTGCCAATTTGAATCACATTAGAGAATCCCAGATCAGGTGTAATTTGGGAAATGCAACTTGACTGTTTCCTGGCAAAGAAACAGCATTTCTTGCCTTTTTGGGAAGGAGGGAGGGGGGTAGTGCGGCCGAGGAAGGAGGGAACGAGAATGAGGCAGGGAGGGGGTAGTGAGTGGCCAATCCACTCAGGAGCTCTCCTTGTCTGCCTGGCTTCTGTTAGTGACACTGGTTCAGTGAGGCTAAGTTGCAACAGTGTCTCTACATTCAGTTTGGTTTGCGTGAAATTCTCTGTTTTAATATGATGCTCTGGTTTGATGTTGGTCCCCTTGATTTACTTTGGTTATGGGGAGATTCCATCCATTCCCTTGCTTCAGTCTGGTTCTGTTGTGCTTCCTCTTGCATTTGGGAATGTTCCTTTGGCCAATGACAACGTTGCCCCTGTGCATTTCTGCCTGAGATCCTGCTTGGAAATGTTTCCCTCATAGGACACAATGGAGAGTTACTGGTCAGCTTGTCCAGGGGGTATTTGGGTTTTGGAAGGGACTTCAGTTTGTTTCTGTTGGGCTTTCAGTGTGCAGAGTTTGCATTTGGGAGTGTGCCTTGGCCATGGCAGCCTTGCCCCAGTGTGTTTCTGCAGTAGGACTGTTGTAGAACAAGTAAGCAATTGGGCTCTGAGGAAGAGACATTTCTGAGGTTTTGCGACTACCTGGCCAACTAGAAGCAAGGGAGAAGGCAGAGTTCTCAAGAGTGTACTTTTGGGGCAGCTAGTACAACTTTAAAAACTAGCATTATCTGGGTACTTGTCAATTCCCTTATGTTCACTTTGTCTTGTAATAGTAATCGTAATCATAATAGTAATAGTAAAACTGAGCTTATATACCGCTCTTCTAGACAGATTAGTGCCTCACTCAGAGCAGTGAACAAGTTAGTGTTGTTATTATCCCCACAATACAGCTGCGAAGCTGGGGCTGAGAGGAGTGGCTTACCCAAGACCACCTACTGAGCTCATGGCAGTAGTGGGATTCGAACTAGTAAGAGTGCTGATTCACAGCCAAACCATTTGACCACTGAGCTACAGCAGCTCTCCATTCAAACTCCCAAATAAATCTCCAATTTTGAATCACAATTTCTTGCAATTTATACCAATGCATAATGTATTGCTCTGATTTATTTTGTACATCAAAGCTACAAGAGAACAGTGAATTGCTACCAGGGTATAGATTTCTTTCCCTTTTAACTTACTCAGGATACCATATCCATCTGATTTAAAAAGCTATTAAAAGTTATTAAATTTCTGTAACTTTCTAGTTCTTCTCACAAGAAAACTTATTTCATAAATACAGGCTTATTCTACGCTAATAGAAGTTTCCCTGTTATATTCAAGGGCAATACAGCATACTACACTAACAGAGCAATCCTTCAATGGGCTTAGACTGAAGTAACTCCCCATAGGATTGCATCGTAAGCCATCCTAGAGATATTTAACCATAGAAATTTTATTTATGAGTTACTTTCCTCCCTACTTTTTGGCTTATTTAGACCCAGAGCACAAAGTAGCTCACTGTCAAAAACATAGCACAGTAATGAATCCTGTGCAACACCCAGTCAAATAATGGACCGAACGGAATTAAAAAAGATCAGCAATAACAACAAATCCAAAACCAAGACCAGCAACAGTTAAACAAAATGAGATTCAAGAATTATTCTGGCCTCAATATTGTTCAAACCATAATTGTTTTGAAAAATGACTCCACATCAAAGAGATGACTCGTACTTGAGAGCTTGAAAGATCCTTAAGAGATGACAACACTTGGTTGGAAATGGTTACTCTTGTTTTGCATCCTTGCAGTTGTATATGTATGCCTCCTCTCTTGCTTTAGACAGTGCATTTTAAAACCTGTTTTTTATCTGTAGAATACTAACCCCGTCAAACAAAAAGCAAGAAGGCAGATGGCATGTTCCTTGCCTTTCGTCTTTTTAACGTAAGCAACCAACTGGGCGGAAACTACATATACAAATTCAAACTGTATTTTTTGTGCAAAGTGCTTTGTGCAATAAATAGCAATACAGTAGAAAAAAATCATACAACAATAATTAATACAAACTTCATGATCTGTATCAATACTAATACATATACAAAAACCTTCACACTCAAATGAGTTTACAATACATTAAACAGCAGGATAGCGCGGCAGGTAAACATCTAGAAAGACCACCAGTCCAATCCCATATAGGGAATAATAAAGCCAATTAGCATAATTGCCGACGGGATGCTGCGAAGCAACTTTCTCCAATACCCGTTTCGTGTGTCTTCCTCTTGGGCAATCGTCTGGTGAACTAAAGGAGTACATACATTAATATTTACATTACACACTCTCATCATATGATTCTGAATTATACAATAATGTAAATACTCACACTAGAAAACGCCTGCGCTTACACATCCATGCAGTCAATCAATGAGGATCAAGATACAGATACACAAAAAATACAGTTTGAATTTGTATATGTAGTTTCCGCCCAATTGGTTGCTTACGGTAGTTCTTCTTGAACTGGGAGACTCCGTTTGTTTGTATAGCTTTCGTCTTTTTAAGGCAACAGTAAACTATATTACAGTCAAGGAAGGCAAATTATCCTTTAAAGAGAAGATGATTGTGTCTATGTTGGGCATTGTGGAAGAATAGAATCACAAGTAAGCCTTGCTAACAAATGCATGTTACTTCATATTTATCTAAACGCATTATTTAGAAATTAGAAGGTTGATGTTTAAATGTCCCACAGTCTTAGATAAAGGTAAAGGTAGTTCCCTGTGCAAACACCGAGTCATTACTGGCCCATGGGGGGGTGGGGGGAGAACGTCGCATCACATTTTCTTGCCTGACTTTTGTTACGGGGTGGTTTGCCATTTCCTTCCCCCATCATCTATGCTTTACCCCCAGGAAACTGGGTACTCATTTTACCGACCTCAGAAGGATGGAAGGCTGAGTCAACCTTGAGCTGGCTGTCTGAACCCGGCTTCCACCAGGATCGAACTCAGGTCATGAGCAGAGTTTGGACTGTAGTACTGCAGCTTACCACTCTGTGCCACAGTCTTGCATGTATTTATTTGTATTCGGTTTCTGTGACTGATGAAGCACTTTTAAAACCTCATATTCTAGACTAAGTAGAAGATGTGATCACTATGTTTAGCTTCATCCCCCTACATGTGCAGTGATAATCTCTGCTCTAAAACTTGAAGTTTTAGAAAATAACAAGTTTTTACAGTGGAATAAATGGCCTCAGTTTAGGCAAGTTATAAGACTTTTTTGATTCTTGAAATCTGGACTCCTTGGCAAAGTGAAAGTTTAATATAATCCACTCTTGAGCGAACACTATGCATGATGTCATGTAGCGGGCTTTACTACTGCCACAAGTGGCAGCTGGTAGTAGAATAATGACAGGGAAATTTGCAGCATCCTATCCAGTGTTCTGTTTTACTAGATATTACTAGTTGAGGGTGAAGAGGAGGCATGAAGTTGCTACTTTTACTGGCAGCCGTGTGGCTTCCCTACCATCTTGGCCAGTCTGTAGCACAGTGATATGATGCATACTTGTCACAGGAAGAGAGAAGCTCTTATGCAGGGCTTTTGCTTTCAGCAACAGCTAAATAATTTTTGCACATCTAGTTTTGTCATTAGCCTTAACTCTAAGGCTGTAACCAAAGGTTGCTATCGTATGCATGCTTTTAATATTCTCTGAATTCGGACCCTTGTTATTAGTATAAACAGTTATTGTATTAACTTGCCTTGTCTTCCAAACGTAAAGAAGCTTGGAAAGTAAAGAATTTCCCTTCAGGACCTTTATATAGGTATACGATATAGTTGTGGTGTACATGTATCTAACAGTTACAGATACATACGTTTTGAGAAATACATATGTGATTCTTGCCCATGAAAGAACAGAGAACCTAATTATCAGAGGTTAAATGCTCAGCCTATTCCCAAGCTAAGTTATAAAATGCAAAGTATTGTTGAACAGGTTACTCTGGACTTACTGCTTCCAGATTGCTGCAGGCATTAACACTGAGCTCCGTCGCTTCTTCCAACAGCCGTTAACCACATGTTGTGCAAAGCAATATTGTGCATTATAAGTGTGTCAGTAGTGAACTATAAATCAACAACATTTAGTAAGATGTGCACTTCAAACCAGTGTGCATATTCAGAAATATTGGTTAAGAGTACATATAGCTGAAGGGGTGGTGTCTAATAGGCTTTTTTGGTTCCTGACCTTAATACACCATATAGAAAAAGTATCACCTATCAGTAGGCAACTGGCAGTCAATACAAGTCTCTGTTGCTTGCCTTCTCTTCACCTTTTTTTATCACCAGCCTGATCTACCTTGGATTTCTTCAGTTACTGGGCAGTTGCTGTGGCTGTCCATGTTCATTGTCATGTTACTTCATATATGGCAACTTTGAATTAACCTTGTATAGGGAGCATCATAAAAGAATATGACGATTTAGTATTTGGAAACAGCAGATATGTTGTCAGGGGTTGGGTCTGTCCATCAAGCTGTCCATCACAAATAAGCATCTAAATTAGAGATTGATTTTAGCAAGCTTGTTAAGGCAAGCAATTCAGGTTAGTTAAAGTGTATGGTGTCTTTTTTCTTAGAATGTAATTTTCGGTTAATTGATTAACCAGCTAAAAAAAATTATGCAAAAAAGTACCCCCCCCCCCCCGTAATAGGGCAGCATATTTTTAAAAAGCTGATTTTAACATTTACTTATAAAAATTACACACAATAGGTATCATATTAGAAGAGGTGTTCTCCCATTTCTCAGAAAAGACACCAGGTTGGTGCCTGTGACAACACACACTGTGGACATCAAAAAAATGAAGCATGTTCTTAAAAAACGTGTTATTAATGTGATAATTTAATCTGTCAATTGATGAAATCTCATAATTGAGAATTAAAAACCTATGTGCTTTTGCAAACTGTTGTTTTTGTCATCAAAAATCTTTTTTAAAAGCCCTGTGTGTCCAAAATATCAAGCTGTAATATCAAAAACGTTATAAAAATGCTCACTAGCAGTAGAAAACACACAGCCCCCAAGTTCTCCACAGTTAACACACAAGTATTCCAGTTGAAGTAACTTTATTAGAGATCCATTCAGTACGAGGTTCATAGACAGTGAAATTGGCAGAAGTGATGTAGGTAAGGCTAGCAGTGTTAGTTATAGGGCATATTCCCACCTTAATTTTGGCCGTTAGCCTGGGGGGGGGCAGGATTGGAGTGAGACATTATTTAGAGCAAGCGGTGAGAAAGATGGACTTATCTTTGGTTCTCAGGAGGAACACACCATGAGCCAGCTTTGGCTGGCTGTCAAGGACACTAGCTCATCGGAGCGAGAAAGAGAAAGTAAACATTGCATGATAACAGGCACGGAGTAATAAAGAACTTCCCCCATTCTCAGGAGCCGTAGTTAGAACCCATATGCATTCATGGAAGATATGCAAGAGGCATATATGACACCCCTTTTTATAGAATAAAAAGATTTCAGGTATCTCCAAGAGATCAAGGTTGGTAGACCTCCCCCTCACCCCGCTTATAACCATCAACCTATGTTCAAAATGCCATTTCAGTCTGGGTGATATTCCACTAGATTATCTTGGCATTCTGTGAGATATTCTCAACCTACTATTCAACTCTGTCCTGCAAAATTAACAGCAATTTGCTTCAGGTATTTAGTAAGGCTTCTGAATGGCAAGGGCGTCAACAATCACAGGACAAAATGTACTATGAAATAAGATTTCTGCTCATAAATTAAGGCAGAGTGTCCTATTTTTTATTAATAACAAATCCATTTACTTGGCTTAGATATCAAATGATTCAGATCAGGGGAAGTTAATGACTTAAGTATCAACAGATTTGAGGGAAACATCATTTTCTCTATTAATGGCCAGCCTGATCTTGGAGTGAAGCCTTCATGTAAGGCAGCATCAGATATATTGAGCAACTGTCACCCCCTGTTGCTACTTCAAGGGTGCTGGAATGGAAGGAAGTATCAGTCAGGTACCTCTTCTAATGTGAGGAGGCCATATTCAGGATGGTGGAGGATTCAGTGAGGGTGAACCCTCCACCCGAACAGACCACCCAAAACCGGCTTGGAAGCTACCGAAACACCTGAGGAAAAGACAGAGGACCAGCATGAGCAGCCATCAGGTCTCCATTTTCTTGCTGCATGCTGGATATCTCTGATCATGGAAATAGACCTACTTGTTCCTTTCCAGACTATCTTGAAAATTGTGTGTGTTCTCCCCATACTACTCAAGTCTGATGCACAGAATGAGGGAATTTTTTCCCTTTGATTCAGGGCTCCTAAGAAAGCCTTGCAACTTCTTATCTCATTCTCTCCACAAACTTTTCACATGGTGCTCTGCTACTTAAGAACATTACTGGCTGGCAACCCTTTTACCTAAAATTGGAAGAAAACTAGAGCCATCTGTGTCCAAACTTCTAGCTGGGTGGATACAGAAGATGTGCAAAAACTTGGCCCTCTTTGAAGGTGCTGGAGATGGCAGTGAATGGGTTAAAGATGCTATCCAGTCCAATGCTGAAACCCCTTATTTGTATTGCATTAGTGCCTAAAGGTTTTGACTAGGTTGGGCTCCACTGTGTTATGTCTAATGCAAACACATAGTAAACGACCCTGCCTAACTAGTACTGAAGATGTGTGGGTGCTGTATGCATGTGTACACTTGTGAAGCTTGAAAGTGAGCCTGACTGTCAAGTAGCTAGCCCTACTTGTATGTATCCTGCTTAAGTCAAGCTCTGTATGTGTCCGTGCGCTTGTGTGTGTGTGTGTGTGTGTGTGTGTGAGAGAGAGAGAGAGAGAGAGAGAGAGAGAGAGAGAGAGAGAGAGAGTTTTGATTCAGTTCTGCCTTCCCCCCCCAAAGCAAACCTTTATTCCCACAATTTGCCACTTACATACATGTAGTTAGAATGAATTTTCTGCCTCTGCATGTTTCCTTACCCAAAGACAGGATTTCAGGACATGTATGCAGTCAAAGTTTCAGTTAATGAATTCCACTTCCCACATGATGTTTGGGTTGATACAGTTTGGAGTGTTTTGATACCAAGCCAAAGAGACAATAGACTGGAAAGATTTAAACTAATTAGTGGTAAAATGTTTTTCAGGCTTTTCTGAGAGGAGAGTGCTTGGGTTTCTGTTGGGTGTTCAAACAGGCTTCATTTTTAATAAATCATTCACCAGTTTTCTAGTGCTTCAAAACAAAGCAAACACTTTTAATTTGCGTTAGGACTCCAGCAAAGTTGATGCCATTGTTGTACTACGTATCCCTCTACCTGCCGGTCACTCAAGAAGTGAAGTCTCTGTGTATGAATAAGAGGAAATGTGTAACCAGCGCTTTTAGACCCATTCCTGCAACTGCTGAGCCCTGGAGTAGGAGTTTCCCCTCAGCCATGTTAACCCTCTGTCTCCCCCGCCCCCATGTTTTGAACGGATTTCATTTTGAAATATAAAAGAGAGGTGTGTGTATTAACAAAATTGACACCCACAAGAGGGAGGGAGTACTTCTTAAATCTCTGCAAGGATTATTTGGCTGTTGTTTAACCTCCTTACCGGTACTTCAGGCACATGCTTGCTAACCCCACCCTGTATTAACTAGAGCAGCCAGTCATTCCCTTCTAAGGCTCAGGTGGCTTCCTGGTAATGCTTAGCTAATGAATCTAGAGAGGGGGGTGGTCCATCTGTCAGGACCCCTCACAGCTGACTCACAGGAAGTGCTAAAAAGCTTGGCACAGGGCGAACAGCTCCAGGATTCTGCCCCTCCTCTCTGCTTCTGTCTGTGCCTGCATGTTTCACGGGCTTGTTAAAAAAGAACAATGGACTGATTTTGAAGTTTTAACAATAGGAGGGATTTCCTTGGTCTTGTCTGTCTGGCAGACTGCAGAATGTATTGCTTGAGACAGTGGTAGACAGCTGTCAGTCTTTATTTTCTCCTTCTCTCTCTCCCCCTCCCCTTGTTGAATTGCTTTGTCTGGAGAACAAGGGTGACCATGGTCCAACGTTTCAGCCTCAGAAGGCAGCTGTCAAAGGTAGGTTGCTTCTCCTGGCTACATATGTGAAACTGCTTATTTGTATCACTTTTCTAAATCAGTATGGTCTTTGCTTGTGCAGAGGTGGGCGGGGGTATGTATGCTGGAGAAAGCCGCTCTGCCTTTTGTTCTTCGCTCTTGACAGACACAAAGGTTTGTAAAACAAACTGTTAACTGGCAGTCTCTAGGCTCTTTCTTTTTCTTTTTGGGGGATAAAACCAGAGCTTTCATTGTGAAGTGAGCCGGCCTGCTGTATTTTCCTTTTGATTTAATTACCAGTGTGCATGTGTGATATGAAGGAAATGGGGATCTTATTATCTTATCAGAATGTGAACTGATGGAAAAGCAAGTCTGGAGAAATACTTTCTTGGTAGGATAGTATTCTACTCCTAGTCAAGAGATATACCTGACAAAGCGGAGGACAGCTCTTGCTGTTGCTTCAGTATATTAGGCATGGCTTGCTGTGGTGCAAAGAACAAAGGAGTTGTTCTGAAGCAGCTTTTGCTTCACAATGCTTTTTGTGTCACAATGCATTTTGGAAAAATTGGGCATGCAGACAACTTTATTCAACCAGACCCTTTATTTAGATTTCAAAAACGAGTTTGGGGGGAACTTGCACTGTTTGAAATGAGGGCCTGAAATATCTTCTGGTTAAGAGAGGTTCTGATTATAAATCTTAAAATAATAGGTATCTTTTTAATGGTAGGATCTTGAGACTATAACTGGATATTTGTATTGCAAAAATAAAAGCCCTTGCTTCTAGCTAAAATGCCTGTAAAGGCTTTCTTTTTGTTCCAAATGCAGTGATCAGCAGCTGATCACTACATTTAGGTCAAAATGCACTCCCTACAGTCAGTCTATTGAGCAGCTTTAGAGTGTTGCAATGGACTGGCATTCTGTGTTTCCTTTCTTTAGAGTTCGTCAGCATTTTTGAAATAGCAAAGTAATGAATGTATCTATGAAGAAGGAAATCACCCCCCTTTTTTAAACCCTTCCATATTTTGATCAGGAGGACACAAATAGAAAATATCTGTTAGCTCTATTTAAAAGGAGAAGAAATCAAACTTTTTTACCTAATGATCTGCATCCCAATCCTAATCAATTTATTTGGAAATAATTCTATGTGGTATCCTCTGGAGCTGAAGGTTTTATTATCCATGAACCCTTCTTCAAGCTTTGCCTTGCTGAAACAGAGGAAACGTCAAGCGTGGTCATAGTGTAACTTTCTCATCTGAGAGAGGTAGTAGATTTTCATGAATAGTTATTTGTATAGTTTTTGGAACCATGGAATCTGGTAATTGCTTTGGTGCCCAAACAGCTGTGTAGACATGATAGAAAGCTATACAAACCTAAACTTGAATCCTGCCGAGAGTTCTGCATGTGGTGTGTACGTGTGTGTGTGTTGATCCCTCTTTCCCATTAAGAGACCCCCAGCTCTTCCTCTAAACTATTCCTGGTGGTCCCCCCACCCTCCCAGAGCAGAGCAGCATTTTGTAGGCATTCTGGGCTGCCATGGGAAGGGGAAATTGGTGAGAATGGCCTCCTTCCTTACATCTGCACAACTCTAGGGAGGGTTGAAACCTCTGTAGCTGGTTGGGGTATCTTTACATGGCAACTGTCACTGCTTGTGTATACAAAAATAATCCCACACTTTTATACCAGTGAAGAAATCTTTTAAATCAGAAACAGCCCCCAGATTATATCTGGCTGTGCCCCAGCATTATGCTGCTCCTGCCATCCCCATGCATAAGCACCAGAAACTTGTTTTTTCTGAAAGAAAGAAACCAACCTGAGATTCTTAGGAAACTGAATGCTGTCTCCATAATCAAATTCCGCTTTTCCTGTGTTCTTGATAAATTATATGCAACTCACAGTTACAGAAGAGTTGATTATAATTTTAAGAGCATGGGGATATATTGCTGCTTGTTCCAGTTAGTAGTAGTATTGGGGAGGGGAATTCTTCAGCTTTTGATTCATTGTCTCATTGATGGCCCTCTGTACAGCATATGGAGCTGGGAATTATTTGTGGAGAAGCTTTGCAGCTACTAGATTGTAGCCTTGTGAGATGTGAGCATCCCTGTCACTTTTATGTATTCTGTAGGCAAAAGATCTTGTCAATCTTGCAGCCTGTGGTTGTTTGATCCATTGTAGGTCTTTGGGTAGTCTGGGTTGGATGGAAGCAGACCTGTTGCCAAAGCACTTGTTGCTCAATCTCTTCCTGTTAGGGAGAAGCCTCCAGTCTTATGCTGCATGATCCTAGTACTAACTGCAGTAGTACCTGGAAGAACATTTCCATGACCAAAGGTTCTGAGTATATGAATTTAGATAAGTAGCTGTTTAATTTTTGTACACTACTGGCAATACTTGCTTCAGTAATTTGAGAGCTGTTATTACTACTTGTGGTTGCAGTCACAGTAGAATTTTCTCCCCGTTGGGAAAAGTACCACCAGCCACACTTGGTCATATACATAAGTCTTTGTGTGTTTGTGACCTCTTTTCCCTAATTCATGTATTATTAGGTTACTTTACATGACTTGTAGAATGGCAAGAGAAATGTCAAAGCTGACAAGAATGATACCAGGAATCAATTTTAAAGTGAGCAGTGATCTAATTCTCAACATGGCCAAATCTATGGATATTTAAATCCAGAGACTGGAGCTATGAACACCTAAGACAGATGTTTCTGCAAACTTGAGAAAAACTCTAGGTTTGGAGAAAAATCTGAAATCTTTTTTTTTTAAATTCATTGAGGAGTTGTTGTTTTTTTTTTAAAAAAACCTAGGTAATAGAAGCAGCATCTGTAGCTTTAAGAAACAAATTCCCTCAGCAGGTGATGCTAGGCAACCACACAATGGTATTGCCAGCCTTCAAGCTTTAGTTTCAGTCAGTAAAAAGAAAGGGGGAAGAGGCAGGGCCATTGTTTTGGCCTTTGAGGGGAAGACTCATCAGGGCCAGACCTGGCAACAAGCGCAGGATTACTCACTGCCACACAACTCTTGTCCAGAACTGGCTGCTTGATACTGTTCAACAGCAGCCACCTCCTGAAACGTAGTGAGGTGCATTGGTTTGAGTTTCAAACTAGGATCTGGGAGAGCCAGGTTCAAACCCCCACTCTTCTATGAAAGTTTTTTGGGTGACCTTTGGCCAGTCATATATTCTCATCCTAACCTATGGCTGCTGGTATCCAGGTGGGACTAGAGATCTCCCTGAATCACAGTTGCTCTCCAGATGACAGATGACAGTCCCCCTGGAGAAAATGGCTGATTTAGAGGGCAGACTTACCCTGCCCTGCTGAGGTCCCTCCTCTCCCGAAACCCCACTGCTGTCAGGCTCCACCCCCAAATTTTCAGGTACTTCCCCAACCTGAAGGTGACAACCTTAGTCTAATGTTTCTCACCAGGGCCGTTTTCACACAGCCACACACCTGCAAGGTCGTGCGAAACTCACAGCATAAAAGCTTCTTCCTAGCGCAATTTCCTGGCACGATCCCGTTTAAGGGCCCTTTTTCTGATGTCATCAGGCCATTAAAGGGGATCATGCGCAAGATCATGCTAGAAAGATGCTTCATGTTGTGAGTTTGTGCCATCTCCTGGGGCGCGTGTGAAAATGGCCCAGGTTGTTGTGAGGATAAAGTTTAGGAGAGGAGAATGATATAAGCTGCTTTGGGTCCCCATTGGGAGAAAGGAGGAGCATAAATTGAGTAAATGAATAATGAATATGGCTGAAGATAGGGGCATATAATAGAGGAGTGGGTGGGAAGGAGAGAAGGAAACAGAAAACTGAGAATATGGGGGCTGCAAGGAGGAGAGAAATAGTGTAGGGAGGGAGATACGTGGGAAAATAAGGTAGTCTGCACAAGTCCTTGCAGGTTCCCCATCATGCAACTGGGCCCAGTCCGGACAGCACAACATAACTGAACCCTGACCAGTGACTAGGCTGCCAGGTACAACTCTGCTGGGTGTTTTCTGAGGAGAGGCTGCTAGAGGAAGGGAAGGAGGGGAAGCTGAAGATGGGGTGGAGATGAGTCAGATACAGGTAGATTAGCTGGTGGGGGGGAGAAGAAAAGGAAGCAGGAAAAGGGGAGAGGCTATATGGGGTCTTTCAGGAAAGGGAAAAGAGAAAATAGTGGACGCGAGGAAAATGAGATGCTCCCTGCAAGTCCTTGGGGGGTCTCCCGCTTGTAATACATATATTATACATTCATACACCCTAGATGAAGAACTTGGCAAGAAAAACATAATTCCTTCTTCCACCACTACCACTACCACCTTTTCTGCCTCATTAATTGATTATACTTTATTCCTGCTGTTTTGCTATTCTTCTGTTGTCCTTCACCTGGAAATCTACACTTGATTTGTGAGTTTACAGCTCCAGTCTCTGGATTTAAGTATCCACATATTTGACCATGTTGAGACATGTGCCACTATTCAGAGGTATTGGTCTCATCTGTGTTTACATTAGGACATTCTCCTTCAGGTTTGTCCCTCACTGTACCCAAATTAACTTAGAAAACAGTTGAAGTCTCATTTCCCCCCCTGTGATATATAATAAATGTTAGCATCCAGAATACCTACCCTCAGGGCTCCTGTAACCTGGTAGCAATAATGTAAGATGGAAGGTTTTCCATGGAAAATTTTCCATTTAAAAAAATGCATAGTTTGTTACTAATTTTCTGAATGTGCCTTAGGTGCATTCTTGATCTTATCTTCACTAAGAGCTCCTCTGTGTCTGACCTCTGCTGTGGAATACTGTCTGATTATTACTTTGTCCCTATCAGCATTGTATACAGTCCACCTTCCCCTTGCTCTTTCTGTGACCTACAATCATATTGATGCAGTGACTCCCTTGGAAATTTTGTCTATTCTTATTTCTTCTTTAATCTCTGTTCTCTCAGGCTGAACTCACGGGGAAAATCACCTGATAAACTAGTTGCTCCATTCACACTTGGGCCTGGCTCAGTACCTCAATTTGAGATCTCGTTTCATGTTCTCATGTAGCAGAATTACTCTAAAGGAAAACAGAAGAGCTGGCATTGTTTTTCTCCACTATAAACCACTTGCGAACTGACACTGTTACTCATCACTGATCCACATCTCCTCTAGGAATATCAACACTTCTCCATCTTTAATGCTTTACTAAGTGTCCCTTCTGCTCACGCTTCCCTACTCTCTACTCAAGACTTTGCTGCAAGAACTTGATGCCTCAAAACTGTCTTCATTTTCTGCCATCTTCCTCTTTTTGATTTCCCTATTCCTACATGTCCTTCAGTCCTTTCCTCTATTGCCAGCATCACATGATGAGTGTGCCCTCTTAATTTAAGCAACACCTTGTAGCCCTGGGTTCTGTTACTTTCAGTGTTTATTTGACATCTTGATAACCATTGTTTTTCCTCTCAACCACTTTACTGACTGATCTCTTCTGGCTCCTTCCCTGCTACATTAAAACACTGTATCCCTGCCCGCCCGCCCCTGCTCCCAGGTTTGAGAGTCCATCCTTTGACTCATTCTCCTTTTCCAACTACTGCCCAATTTTCATTCTTCCTGTTCGAAATGCTGCCATGCGCTCAACAGGGCACAAGCTGAACTCCTGTTTCGTAATCTCTTTTTCAAGAGCGCAGTGCAGTTGGTGGCTGTGCAGTTCTGTTGAGCGCATGGTGGTCTGTTGTCTTCCCTGAGGGTTGGACTTCTCAGCTGCGGTTTCTCCCGGTGGGGAACTGGTCTCAGGAACGTTTTCGTCATAGACCACTGCAGACAAGAAGAAAGGAATACCTTCTACAACATTTGAAAGTTATTTTTGGGACGTTTACACCCTGTCAGGGGAGGACTTTTAGTTTGTGCATTCTCTATAGTGCTTACTTAACAGCTGTGAACAGCATCCTGAACTTGGAGATATATATGTAAAGTGTTTGGCTTATTTTGTTACATTTGTGTGACTGCATAATTATTGTATGGGTCTGTAGACCTTATTACTGTGGGTTTGTTTGTTTTTTTGTGTGCATTCTGGTTACCACACAGTATTGCCCTTCCTATTGCACATTGCTTTTGTACATATAATACTCCCTGGTTGTTTAACAATTGTTAAATACAGGATTCAGGCAAATACTCTCACCAAGTCTTTTGTTAGCATTAGCAGTATGGTTAAAGCTTACTAGGATTCCTTTGTAACTCAATTTTGAAGCCTCACTGGAAGCTAGTTCTACAAGAGAGATTCATAATTAACATTTTTGCTAGTTTACCACTTAACCACAGTTAAAACTGATGTGGAGAATTTGTGGCCCGAACAGCCAGGCTGGGGTGAGAAGAAGCATGCACTTTGCAGCCTATTTCCTATTGGTTACATGACCGAGCGTGTTTTGTGTGCATCCATCAAATATGTGTTAATGCTACTTATTTATTCCTAAGTAAAGATGCTTTAGACTTTGATTGAAACCCTCTTGCCTCCACTACAGCACATATTCAAGTTTCATATTACTGCTCATAAGCAAAGTCAGAATTGAAGCCAGTAGGGTGAACCATCTGATACTGAAGATCCATGGTCACATACTCAGATGTGTAATTGAGCTGCACAAAAAAATTGAGGCCTCTAAAATGGGCTGGGATTTTAATACCTAGAGGGGGCGTATTCTTTCCCTGGTGCCATTTTTCCTGGTGCCATTTCCTTGAGTTGGAAGCCTCCCCTCAACTCTGGGTGAGAATTATAAAAAGACAGGTATCCAGATTTGTAGGAGCTCTGTGGCGCAGAGTGGTAAGCTGCAGTACTGCAGCCCAAGCTCTGTTCACGACCTGAGTTCGATCCTGGTGGAAGCCGGGTTAACCGACTCAAGGTTGACTCAGCCTTCCATCCTTCCAAGGTCAGTAAAATGAATACCCAGTTTCCTGGAAGTAAAGTGTAGATGACTGGAGAAGGCAATGGCAAACCATCCCGTAAAAAGTCTGCCAAGAAAGCGTTGTGATGTGACATCCCCCCATGGGTCAGTAATGACTCGGTGCTTGCATAGGGGACTACCTTTACCTTATCCAGATTTGTACTCTCAACCTCCCCTCCACTGGAATTTAAAGCAAGTGCAGTAGGATTTCAGGTTAAGGAGATGCCACTAAAGGATGCATAAACCCCCTCCAGTCCATATGTCCCCAATCTATATCCCCCTCACATTTTTATAGTGCAGTTCCAGAATATTCATGATGCGGGAGGGGAACATGAGATGCCCTCCACAAATCCTTGTGGGTCCCCATGTGTGTTACTGTATTGGAGAAGATCAGAACCTGACAACACTTGGAATTTTACTGTGAGTTCAAGAAAATAAGGCAGTTCAGAAATGTTTTAAATTATGTATTTATTTACTGCATTTCAATGTGGACCCAAAGTGGCTTACAACATTCTCTCCTTTTTATCCTCACAGTAGCCTGGTGAGGTAGGTTAGAGTGAGTGTGTGATTGGCCAAAGGTCACCAAGCAAGCTTCCATGGCAGAGTGGGCATTTGAACTTGGATCTTTCAGATCCTAGTTCAACACTATAACCAGTGTTATGCTCATTCTGTCCATACTGGATCAGAAACAGGTAGTATTCCACCACCAGAGAAGTTCTAGTTATTGGAATTTTCCCATTATAATACTGGAAGAGAGAAGGGTGTGTATGAGAGAAAAGGGAAATATAGCAGGGTAGAGAAAAAACATTTAAAACGGCAAGCTAGAGTTAATTTGTACTTGAACAGCTTCTTGTCCTCCCTGTTTGTGGGGTAGATCAGGCTCTAATCACCTCTAAGGCTCATTCCCTGAGGTTCCCGAACTTATCTAGACCAGATTGGGCTAGACAAATATTAATTAATGTGTTTTTCGATCTCCACAGTCTTGTATTCTAACAGAGATTTGGAAGGATCACTTTTTTGCCTTGTGTAATGCTACCAGGTCCAGCAGGACTCTTCCTTTTCCCTCATCACCCTTGATAGTACTAGTTCCCTGCCAGCTTGGCCTCCAGTATCAGCAAAGGAGATAAGAGGTATGATACAGCATCAAGTCTGGTAAAGCTCCTGGGCCAGACTTTCTGACAGTGGACCTATCAAAGTCCTTTCCAGATTGGCAGTCACCACTTTTAGCTGCTTTGTTCACCACAGTAAAGGATTCTGGTAACATTCTGGAAGCTTGCTCTAGGCTGTCATTGTACCAGTTTATAAGAAGGGCTGCAGATCGGATACATGTAACTACCATCCTGTTAGTGTGCTTTCTTCCGTTGGGAAGCTTTATACTTCTTATTTATACCATGTTGGGCCCATAACTAGAGACTGAGGGAATTTTGGGGACAGAGCAGGCTGGCTTCTGAAGAGGACATTCGACATTGGATCATTGCCTGGTCCCTTCCCATCTTCCAGAGAATTCAACTCCCCACAAAAAAGAGTTCTTTGTATAGTCTTTATGGATATAAAGGCTGCATTTGATTATATACCTAGAAAACACCTGTGAGCAAAACTGTGTGCATTTTCCATTGATCTCAGACTTTTATACTTAATACAACTATATAAAAATCCTAATGTCCATTTTTGTTGTGGCCTCAACAACATAGACGGGAAGGAAATGGACTTCATGTTGCCCCCCTCCTGTTCAAGCTTGCTGGGGCACTAGTGGTGAATTCTCATGCCCCAGTTCTAGCAACCTGACAGATGCCGATACTACTTTCTGCAGCTCAGTTTGGAGAAGAGGAGGTTGAGGGGAGACATGATTGCTCTCTAAGTATTTAAAAGGTTGTCACTTAGAGGGAAAGAAGGTGTTCCTGTTAGTAACAGAGGATAGGACTCGAAACAATGGGTTTAAACTACAGGAGGGAGGTACTGGCTGGACATTAGGAAAAGCTTCATGTTAAGAGTAATTCAGCAGTGGAATCAGCTGCCTAAAGATGTGGTTCCCCCTTATTAGCAATCTTCAAGAAGTGGCTGAACAAATGTTTATTGGGGATGCATTATGCTGTTCCTGGGCTTGGGGTTAGACTTGATGGTCTGTAAGACTCCTTCAACTCCATGATTCTATGAGATGATGCTGTACTTTTATCTAGAACACCAGTGGGTTAGCATAGGTTATTGAAGATGTTTCAGAAATGTTACACTGCTGAAGGTCTGATAATTAACTGAAAAATCTAAAGGTATGGTTTTTTTACAAGATCCTCTCAGATTAAGCAGCTGTCTTGGAAGATAAATAACTAACCAATTCAGCTGGGATCCCAGTTTCACTATCTAGATATCCTCTTTCAAGCTTCCGTTTCATGGAGGGCTCATAAGAATGTGATCTCCTTTCTACAGTCAGTTTATTGTTAGGTTTTCGTTTCTTGTTCTTTTCTTCTGGGGGCCAGTTTGTTCCGGAAATAATTCCGGTCTCTAAGGCTAAAGTGTTATTACAGCTTTGATATGGGGTGGCCATTTGGATCTCTGAAGTTGACAGGTGTGTTAATGGACCCTTTGAAGCTTTCCTTCCACAAATTAATGGTGTTCCTTTTTGCATGGCCTCTGTGGTCCTTCAGGTGCAATTGGATCAGTGGAATGCCAAGCTTGGAAGTGGATTTTCCACCTTTACCTGAAGGTTTTGTTTTCTAGAGGAGCTTCTGGTTTTCTTCCTTTTTTGTCCTCTGATTATTATGCATCACAATGTAGATTCAACCTTGGGGCTGTCCCTTGGAATTCTATTATCGATTGGCCCTCAATCTGCAAGGACATTGCTTGATAGAGCACTGGAGGCCCTAGATCATCAGTCGGCCCTTGCTCGGGCTTGTAGGGTGTGCTCTATGGGGTTTTTTTGTTGGTATTGTGCCTCCTACCCTACCATCTTACTTTTATCAACTGTCTGTCCCTAAAAATTGAAGGGCTTTTCTTCTGGCTAGGTTTAGTGCTTTTCCTTCTGCTATTTTGGCAGGCAAATTCCAAGGATTTTCTTTGAGTGCATGTTGGTGATGCCTTTGAGAGCTTTCTGGATTCCGCCAATGATTGTTTCTTGTCCTTTTACTTCCCCAGGTTTTTTGCCAGGTGATACTGATGTTGGTATGGCGCTGTCTGTAACAAAATTTCTGACTACTGTAGCTTCAAGGCATGAGTGAAATTAGAGGGTGTGATTTACTTTGTCCAAGGTCATGGGGTCATTGATTTATTTGAAATACATATTAAAGGAATTAATGTGTTTAGTACACTTATCTTACCCTTCCAAGGAGGTCAGGATGGGGAACATGGTACTCTCCTCCCCAGTTTTATCCTCACAATCACCCTGTATATTAGTCTGACAAAGTGAGTTTGATTCCTCACTCTTCCACTTGAAGCCAGCTGGGTGACCTTGGGTCAGTCACAGTTTCTAGCTGTCTGAGCTCCAACCACCTCACAGGGTGTTTTGTTGTGGGGATAATAATAGCATACTTTGTAAACTGCTCTGAGTGGGTGTTAAGTCATCCAGAAGGGTGGTATATAAATTGAATGTTGTTGTTAAATTGTGATTGGCCTAAGGTTGCCAGTGAGCCTCATGGCTCAGTGGTGTTTTGAACACAGATGCCCCAAATCTAGGCCCTTTTCACACTGGGACTTTAAAGCATTTGAGTATCTGTTCTGCTTCCCATGCATGCAGGAGTTTCACACTTGCAAGGTAGTTATGAGACACAGTACCAATGTTTGTCCTCAGTAGCCCTGATTTTTTTCCTGTGGACATAGAAAGGTAAAGGTGCAAGTACTGAGTCGTTACTAACCCATGGGGGAGCGTGGTATCACTATGTTCATCCACGGTCTTCCTGTGCAGTCCCACATGGGACTGCGCACGCGCAGGCCTGCCGATACCGGAGATTTTTATAGCTCAAAGCCACCAGGGGGCGCTCTCGCCTTCCACCGCGCATGCGCGGCCATTTTCCCGCCTAAATGGACTATAGAAGGCGGAGCGCCCCACACATACCCTCAGTTTCCTTTTCGCCGCCGATAGATGAGGTTTTTGGCTCTTCTACTCGTTCGCGATGTCGGATACTGCTCTGTTCAAACGATGCGTCTCCTGTAATCGAAAGATGACCAGGTCAGACGGCCATTCTAATTGCCTTTATTGCCTCGGGGAAACCCATAATACCCAGGCCTGTAAACATTGCCGTGCCTTTACTTCGAAGGCCAGGGCGGAGAGGGCGGACCGTTTGCACGCCTCGCTGTGGCAACGTGCTATGTCTGTTGTGGACCCTCCGGCGAAGGCACCTCCATCTGCTGCGCCCGGATCCACTCCTCGGCCGGCCGAAACCGTGAGCTCGAGGACCCCTCGCGCCTTACCTTCCCCGAGTCATTCGGAGTCGAGACCGAGAGATCGCTCGTCCTCCTCGGTTCGGAGCGCGTCGGAACCAGCACCATCGGTTCCGAAGCTCCCTCGGAGCCGACCACCCTCGACTTCATCTGCTGCACCGGCCTTGGATCGAGCTGCGTCTCGGAGCCGGACACCTTCGGTGTCGAGACCGACGCCTCCACCGTCTCAGGGTGCAGTCGCTTCGGAGACAGCGGGAGAACCATCCGCTCCGTCCGACTCTGACAAAAAGAAGAAGAAGAGAAAACATTCTTCTAAGAGGGACAAGGCGGTTCTGGAGCAGTTACTCTCCTCCCCGTTGCCGACCGCTTCGGGTGCGCTTGGTTCCGACCCACCGGAGAAGAGGCGTAAGGATCCCGACCCGGTTCCTGCCCTGGCGACCGCCTCTCAGGAAGACCCGGTTCCGATGGAGAAGCCCCCGACCCCTACGGGACGTCCACGGTCGACCTCCCATGAATCTGGATCCATCAGATCGGGTCGAAGTTATCGGAGTGGATCGGACCGTCGATACAGCCCGTACCCGACTCGGAGCCGATCGAGGGAGCGATACAGCAGTGGGGGCCGGGCGGCCTCGTACTATCTGGAGGATAGCCCACTCCGATCAGACCGCTCTTTTCGGAGGGACTCGATTTCTCCTTCCTTTCGGATCCGATCCTATGGCGACTCTCGTGGAACCCCACACCTTTCTGAGGCCGGCTACCATCAGGACCGACCGAGGATTTATGAATCCCCTCTTTCGGATTCGCCTGATGCTGAACTTGGCCCGGCGGAAGAACCTTCGCCGACAGACGACTTCAGGGCCTACAATGAATTGCTTCAGCGAATGGCTAAGGCGCTGGATTTGGAAACGACCTCTACGGAGTCGAAGTTTACTGATAAGATCTACCAGCATATCTACTCGGGCTCCACGCCTTCCGTAGCCTTTCCACTGATTGACGGTTTTGTGGAGTTATGGAAGAAGCTCAATGTCAAGCCTGCTTCTATCCCCGCCACTAACCGGAAAGTGGAAGGCCTTTATCGCACGAAGGACGAGAACCATCCCTTCTTGACGATCCATCCGCCTCCTTCCTCCTTGGTCACTGAGGAGATGCAGGCAAGGGGCAAACAGGGTTCCATGTCGGCTCCTACTGACAAGGACAGTAGAAAAATTGATACCCTGGGGAGAAAATTGTATACCTCTGCCGCATTCGCCATCAAAGTGGCTAACTATGCGGCTATGATGTCGGCTTACCAGCTCTTCCTGTGGAAGAAAGTGGCAGCTTTCCTCCCCAAACTCCCTGAGGATCAGCGGACCCTCCTGCGTGTCATTCAAGAGGAGGCCACCCGCCTCTCAAGACACCAGATTAATACGAGCAGGAGTTTGTCTGACACCTCCGCACGTTCCTTGCTCTCTTCAGTGGTTCTGCGGCGATTTGCGTGGCTCCGCACGACTGCTCTCCCGCCCGAGACGAGGAACAAAGTGAAGGACTTACCTTTTGAAGGGACGCTCCTTTTTTCTGAGAAGACAGATGAGTACCTGTCGAAAAAGAGAACGGATCGTCTCACGGCACGGTCCTATGGCGTTTTGCACCAGGCTCCTCAGCATCCCGCGAGGCCTTACTTCAGGTCTTCTCATCGGGGCAGATCATATCGGTACCAGCCTTATCAGGGGTATTCGTATCAGTCTCAGAGGAATTACCAGAGCCCTCAACAGTCCTTTTCCAGGCGCAGACAAGGTCACCGTCCCAAGCCTGGTTCTCAGCAACAACAGGCTAAGGACGCCCCCCACGCCCAGAAGCAATTCTGACAATTACAGGGACCTGAGCCTATGTTTGGGTTCAGGCTACATGCATACTGGAGGGAGTGGCTGTCCATCGGTTCCGATGTTTGGGTTTCTGATATTGTTCAGTATGGTTATAAAGTTGAGTTTGTGAGTTTACCTTACCTGCGTCTCCCTGTCTTTTCTTCCGGACCTCCTCATACGGAGATCTTAACTGAATTGGCCACCCTGATTCAGAAGGGTGCAATTGAAGAGGTGCCCCGTGATCCTGCCCCCTTCGGGTTTTACTCTAACCTGTTTCTGGTGGAAAAGAAAGATGGTGGTCTTCGACCCATTTTGGACCTACGGGCCCTTAATAAACTGATAAAAATTCGAAAATTTAAAATGGTCACTTTGCAAATGGTTCTGACCCTTTTACCTAGACACTCCTGGTTTGCTGTCCTTGATTTGAAGGACGCTTATTTCCATATCTCCATTTTTCCCGAACACAAGAAGTATTTACGTTTTACTTATGATGGTAAAATTTACCAGTATCGGGTTTTACCCTTTGGTTTAGCTACTGCTCCTAGGGTCTTTACGAAATGTATAGCTGTGGTGGTGGCCCATCTGAGGTTACAGGGCTGTCGAATCTTCCCGTACCTGGATGACTGGCTCCTGGTTGGAAGTTCTGCTGATGACGTGTTTACCCAAGTATCCCTGACTTTAGATTTATGTCTTAGGTTAGGTCTTTTCGTTAATCAGAAGAAGTCAAAATTGACCCCAGTACGGTCTGTACAATTTATAGGAGTAGTCTTGGATGGGATCAAGAATGCTGGCTTCCTGCCCTCAGACAGGGCGGCCAGGATTAAGGGCATGGTCCTTCGGCTGCAGCGCTGCCGTTTTCAATCAGCTCATTTTATCCAGACTCTCTTGGGTTGTTTGGCCTCTACTACGGCTGTGGTTCCATTCGCCAGGCTGTTCATGCGGCCATTGCAAATGTGGTTTAATGCCAGTTTTTCTCCCAACTCTGATTCCCAGAACAAACGTTTATCAGTCCCTAGACGGGTGGTGGCCTCGTTAGAATGGTGGCTTGCAGATGCGAATCTATTTAAGGGTGTGGAATTTGGCTATCGTCAAACTCACTTGTCCGTAACCACTGATGCTTCCCTGTTGGGTTGGGGAGCTCACTGTGAGGGTGCTTATGCTCACGGCACATGGTCTCCGACCGAACGCTCGGAACATATTAATCTCCTTGAGCTTAGGGCTATTTCAAATGCACTGATCTCCTTTTCAGATACCGTGCGCAACAAATCAGTGCAAGTGTTGACGGACAACACGACTGCAATGTTTTATGTCAACAAACAGGGTGGCACGGCATCGGCGACCCTTTGTACCGAGGCGATGAAGCTGTGGACTTGGGCCATACAGAACTCGGTATGGCTGAGAGCGGTACACATCCCGGGGGTGGAGAATCTCCAAGCAGATCAGCTGAGCAGACTACACCGGGATGTTCACGAATGGTCTCTTCGGGACAAGTACCTCGTTCCGATCTTCTCGATGTGGGGTTTCCCGGAACTGGACCTCTTTGCCACACTGGACAATCGCAAGGCCCATCGCTATTGCTCCAGGGGGGGTCTAGGCCCCGGGTCCGGTGGGGATGCATTTCAAGTCGAGTGGTCGGGTCCTCTGTGTTATGCATTTCCCCCATTCCCCCTGTTGGCCAGGGTTCTGAGCAAAATCCAAGGGGAGGGGGCGACGGTCATACTGATAGCCCCTTTTTGGCCGAGGCAACCTTGGTTTCACACTCTCCTTCGATTGCAGTCGCAGTCGATCAGGTTGCCACTCGTTCCGGACCTTCTGTCCTGGCACGGGGTTTTGCATCACGACATTCAACGACTCAAACTGACAGCGTGGCTGATAATTCACAATCGGGGTTTTCTGAAGCTGTAGCTCATGTTTTATTGAATGCTAGACGCCTTTCCACGAGACAGTCCTATGCGTTCAAATGGGAACGCTTTTCTGGGTGGTGCCGCAGCCGGAATCTGGACCCTTTCTCTTCCTCTTTGCCTGAGGTTTTGGAATTCCTTTGGGAGATTAAATTAGGGGGTTTGGCCAATAGTTCTGTTAAAGTATATTTGGCAGCGATTTCGGCATTCCACCCTCCTATAGAGAAGAAATCAGTCTTCTCCCACTACACTTCGAAATTGTTTCTCCGAGGACTGAATAATTTGTACCCCCCTGTTCGGGCTATTGTCCCTCAGTGGTCTTTACCGCTAGTCTTGACTAGATTGATGTCTAAACCTTTTGAACCTCTAGCTACCTGTCCTTTACGCTACCTTTCTTTGAAGGTGGCTTTCTTGGTGGCGATCACTTCAGCCAGAAGGGTGGGGGAATTGGCTGCGCTTTCGTCAGAACACCCCTATTTGAAATTTCATGCTGACAAGGTGGTCTTACGGACTAAAGTTGACTTTTTACCTAAGGTGGTGTCTCAGTTTCATTTGTCTCAGGACATTACCTTACCTGTTTTTTTCCCGATGCAGTCTTCTGATGCGGAGAGGGCCCTCCATTCGTTGGACGTGCGCAGGGCTCTTCTCTTTTACTTGGATCGTACCAAGCCTTTTCGTTTGGATTCTAATTTGTTTGTCTGTTTTTCAGGACAAAAGAGGGGAAAGAAAGCGACATCTCAGTCTATTGCGAGATGGGTTGTTCAAACAGTTTTAACATGTTATGATTCTGCCCATTTACCTTGTCCTTTAGAGGTGCATGCCCATTCCACTAGGTCCTTGGCGTCAACTGCGGCTCTGCTGAGAGGTGTTCCTCTGCATGACATCTGTAGAGCGGCGACGTGGGCTTCAGCGGATACCTTTATCAAGCATTGTGCGCTGGACGTCCTGGACCGGAAGGAGACTGCAGTGGGCACCGCAGTGTTGCATTCTATTTTTGAGTGACTTTACTGTGGCACCTCCACCCAGGTATTAAGCTTTATAATCTCCCATGTGGGACTGCACAGGAAGACCGTGGATGAAAAACAGGTTTCGCTTACCGTAACTGTTGTTCATCTAGGTCTTCCGTGCAGGCACACATGCCCTCCCTCCTTCCCCGCTGTATGGTGAAAATTGAGAGTAGTACGGCGGCGAAAGGGGAACTGAGGGTATGTGTGGGGCGCTCCGCCTTCTATAGTCTATTTAGGCGGGAAAATGGCCGCACATGCGCGGTGGAAGGCGAGAGCGCCCCCTGGTGGCTTTGAGCTATAAAAATCTCCGGTATCGGCAGGCCTGCGCGTGCGCAGTCCCATGTGCGCCTGCACGGAAGACCTAGATGAACAACAGTTACGGTAAGCGAAACCTGTTTTTTTCTTGGCAGACTTTTTGTTACAGGGTGGTTTGCCATTTCCTTTTGCAGTCATCTACCACCAGGAAACTGGGTACTCATTTTACCAACCTTGGAAGGATGGAAGGCTGAGTCAACCTTGAGCCAGCTACCTGAACCTGGCTTCTGCCAGGATCGAACTCAGGTCATCATGAGTAGAACTTGGGCTGCGGTACTACAGCTTACCACTCTGCGCCACAGGGCTCTTTCCCTGAGGACATACTGCAATGTTATTTTGAAGCCGCTGTCAAGTTGCGGCTGGCATGATTAATGCTAGTGTGAATTCTCTTCTCTCCTCCATCTCCTTTTCCCTCAGGAGCTGATTGGTCTGTGCATAATTAACTACTCCCACTCTCCTCAGCTCTCTGAACTCCTTTTCCACCATTTTTTTCAGTAAAATGAGGTAAGGGTCATAAGGCTGCTTCTCCATTGTCTTCCTTCCTCCCAAGTATGCATACATGCTCTTATTTTTTTCCCCAAAACCAGGAACAATTCCTAACCTTGCTGCTTATTCCCTGCTGGCTTGAAAAGTCAGGAAAGGGTTAAATGGCTGCTTTTCCCCTTCCTCCCTCTAGGATATGCACACACACACACTCTGGTTTTTTTAAAGCCAGGAATGATTTGTAATGTTGCTGTGTTGAAGCATTACTGCTATTCCTTTCTGGCTTTAAAAGCCAAGAAAGGAATAAATGGCTGCTTTCCCCTTCCTCCCTCAGTGGTATGAGCACACTTTTAATTTTTTTCTCAAAGCTAGGAAAGTGTTGTAACTTTACTCTTCATTTCTCCTGGCTTTCTCACCTAGGGTAACTCCTGGCAGGAGGTGGTGCCCCTGTCACTACACAGGTACGCACTCCCAGGACTGTGTGATGACATCACTTTCAGGAGGTGACACCATCACACACAGCACAGCTCCCCCCCCCCCCCGAAAGAAAGAAAAAGGATGGGAAAGAAAGAAGGAAAGACAGGAAAGAGAAAGGGAGTGAGGAAGGAAGGGAAAGAAGAAAGAGAGGGAGGGAGGCTTCAGCTGGGAGCGGGGAATCCCCCTTGAAGTTTCAAGCCCCTTTGGGGCTTCCCCCAACCAGCTGAAGCGTAGGGATTAAAGAGCTCCTTTCCCTCACAAGCTAGTCAGGGCCACCTGCACACGTGACTACTTTGCAGAGCTGCTGGAACATTCCAGCCTGTTCCTATTTAAGGAATAAGGGTTTGGAATAGATGATAGTCTGTATCCACTTTGGAATCCTTGGATCACAAGAAGTGAGCATCTCCTAATTTTTTAGCTCAAAGGGGCTCTTAGATTATCATTAAAGAAAACCTAGGAAACTTTAAGCTTGGTGTGTGTCCACATTTTCTTGGGAGTTATTCTTGAAACCCATAAAAATGTATGAAGGTATTCTTTAAAACGCTAGTTCTTGCATTAAGTTTTGTCAACAATATTAATGGAAGTGCTTCTGTCTATGAGCTACAAAATTGAACCCAGAGAGATCACACAGTACCTATTTTTCTATTAATTAATATACATTAAGGGATACTGTTTGTGTCCTTTTTGAAGTATGGTTTTATGTTAGCATGTTTGTTGTACTGATCTGAAGGAGCATAAATACCTCTACTGCTCCAAATGTCACATCCTGCCCAAAGTAGCGATTAGCCTACTCTAGTATTTTCTCTATTTAAGGCAGTGCTTCCCAACCTTTTTATGGAGGAACCCCTAAATTATTTTTTCAAATCCTGAGGAACCCCTACCTTCGAAAATGTTCACAGGCTGGAAAAAATTGATGGTGGAAAGTGCCATTCAGTTACTATAAATTGTCAAGAATGTTTATTTGTAAAGAGCTGCTGTGTGTGTGTCTCTCTCTCTGTCTCTCTTTATATGTTATCTTATGTGAAGCATTTTTCTGTCTTTTTTGTATTGCCTAATCTTTTTTTTTAAATAACAAAGTATCAAATCAAAATAAAGTTCATAGGGAAAGAAAGTCAGTATTACGTTCAATGCAATATTTGGACTGGTTTGGTTTTGCACAAATGTTGAATTCTTGGTCAAGTTTTGATATTTGGAATTTTTCACAGTATTTTAAAATTGTTATTTATTTATTCCATGATTTATCACAGAAACCTGGTTGGGAAACGCTGATTTAAGGCCTTTCTTGGTTACTATGCCGTATTAACAGCTGTTGCTGATCTTGTACTCGACATCCAGTTTTCTCATGAAAGACTTGGCTTTTGGGATGTATGTGCTCAACTGTAATATATCTCTGTTGCCCTTTTGGGGTTGGATTTGTAACTCGTTTGATTGAAATGAGTGCTGATATTGCAGTTTTCTTCCTCCCGAAGTTTTACCAGTATGCGCACCATCAGAAACCATGTTGATGATCTGTCTGAAATGAAGTAACTCTTCCATCGCCATCTGAGGGGAAGTTTTTATTGTATGTAGTGTTTTAAATTTTATTGTAATGTTTTATCTGTTTTTATGTGTTTTTATGTAAATTAAAATGTTGTGCTCTGCCCTGAGCCCACTCGGCAGGGAAGGCGGACTAAAAATAGGAGGAGGAGGAGTATTTTATTTTACCAAAAAAAAGAAGCATGGAGAGAGTTCCGTGCTTCTTGTGTAGATTGCTTAAAACTGAGTATTCCCTAAACAGAAGTTCTGTCTCAGGGTTAAGATCTAGCCGGAATAACTGCTCCCCAAATTTTGCCAAAATTCGTTGTCAGTAATCTTTGACATCTGTTGAGATCCTTCTTCCTTGAGAAAGGGGATATACTCATTAGTACCAAATCTCTTGTTAAGAGTTTCATGTAATAATCTAGGGCTATTTTGTCCTCTGAACGTTCATCTGGTTATTTGTCTTGAGTGCTATATTTAGGCATCCAGTCAGTATCTCTGTAATATTTTCACCATGCAAATGATTATTATTGCCAAATAAGCTGGTTTCCATTAGTTGCTTCTAAAGGGAAAAGCAAATTCCACTTTTTTTGCATTGTTTATAAAATATGGTGTCAGATATGGTGTGAGGTTCTGTTGCACGGTGTGTTGGAGGCCATATGCCATTTGATTACATTGTCTTATGAGGTGTAATCTGCCTTGAGTCTAAGCAAGAAAGGTGGCCAGTAAATGAAGTAAATAAATATAATCAAATGGCATCTCTCTACCTTGTATTTGAACAAGTGGATAAATCTTTGAGGTAGTAACTATCTGATCCGTTTCATGTTTTTGCTGATGACAGTCTTCATTTGACTAAGAATAGAAGGATCAATTCAAGAAATGCTTAATTAGTGTGTACATTCAGTGCACAGCAGTTAGATGCACTGAATTAAAAATTGTTTGCAAAACCCCCTTTAGAATAAAAGTACTTAAATTAGTATTTAGCTCTCCCCTCCCCTGACGCTTTTTTTTAACATCTCCATAAGTGTAACTTATGTGGGAAAAACAAATAGATTAGATAATGGAGGAACTATGACCTGGTAACTGAACTAAAAATTTGACTAAAGTGAAGTTACTGTGTATAGTAGCACAGCACCTGTCTCCTGAAGAAATATGTACTGGCAGTTGTTTGCGTTGCTGAAATTCAAAAAGTTTTCACTGAATGAAATATTAACAGAAGTTTCCTGACCACTGATGCAGTTACAGCTGTCAGTCTGACAGCTGCTTGAACCTGCTTGTGCATGGCATCTGTTCCATGTGGAAAACCGTTGTTCATGCATCATAGCTTACTATGCTGATCATCTGGTTCTACATGATTTGCCATCATGGGCTGCTGCTTGAAAGGTTTTAGAATGAGTGTGTATACAACCACATGGTAGCTGTACTGTTTGCTGCAGTGATACAGACTTATAAAAGATAGCTATCTCTTGACATGAACCCAGTTAGCATCATATCACCTGTAATAGTACAGTTCTTAGCAGTGAGTATGTTATAAGTGCTAAGCTGATTAAGAAAGCACATTGACTTTTTTTGAGAAAACATCCTTGTTTAATTTTTTTAAATCATCCTTTTACTTGCTCTCATACTACTGTTTTTGCAGTACTAAATCATACCTCATTCAGTAGTTAAATTACATTGAGTAATGGTAGACAATCTTGTGTAATGAGTGGGTAAGGTCACAGTTCTTGTGAGTCAACAATCCTCTCTTATTCCATTATACTTTATAAAACTTAAAGGCATTTGCTTCTACTTACGGTTAATTGAGAATCCTTGTCTTGATCTACCAAGTTCTTTCTTAAGCCTTCTGGACTGGTTGGCAGTCTTACCAGAGCCAGGTGGGAGTTGGGGAAGGAAACATGACTGGAAAATGAGGGTTTTTTTCATTGGTTTGGAATGTTAGAAAGAACCCTAATAAAGATAAGTCTATTAGCCAGCCTGTGAATAAACGTTTGCCCTAAAAATAAGTTCACTAGTAAAAGAACATGAATCTAGTACTTTTGGAATATTTTCCTGGGAACAATAAGGAGCTTGTTTAACTCTGTGGGAGGCATTCTCGTCACTCCCCATAGCAATTGAATTGTGACCTTGGACAAAACCCAGGGGTGTTGAGTTTCTGTTTGCTCTCTGAGGAACTCTGAATTCTTTGGGATTTATAAAATAGGCATCTGCTTTAAGGAGTTACTCAACTCCAGTAAAAAGGTAATTTAAAATATCTAGTTGATCTAAAGGCTCTTTTCTGTTACAGTCCTGGAAACAAACTAACAATTCATTTCTTATATAGCAGTGTTAAAGTCATATGTGCTTTTCAAGTGGGGCTTTGGCATGTATGGTAAATCTGAGATTGTATCCAAGGTATCTCCTGTTAAAAAATTCAGGCAGCAAGTGATGAGAAAGACCCGAGACCCTGGAGAGTTGCTGCAAGGCAGAGTAAAGAGTTAATGATTGAGATAGATCAGAGATATGACTCTGATCTATATATAGCAGCTTCATGTATTCAAGATCCAAGTGTTAGAACACTGGCAAGTTTACTCTAAGTGTCTAATGTTCCCATAAAACCAGTCTAAGTCACAAATGGCAGTAGAACTAAGTTACGGTTTAAATGGACTAAAAGTTATTAAATCAGAACTTTTTGTTTTAGGACAGTACGTGAAATTTGAAGCATTTTCAAAGATATCAATGTAATATGATAAATGAAAGCAAGATGATAAATCATGAGAATATATTCTGCTGTTAAGCTTTTCAAGTTTTCAGATAATGTGAAGGGTAAAAGATGAGCAAGACCATTTCAGTGGAAATATTCTTATGATTTGCAGTCCTTCAGGTTGCTTGACTTCACCTATGGAATTCCATCCTTATGAATACTGTGGCTCAGTGATAGAGCATGTGTTTTGCATGATTTGTGGCTTTGATTGTTAAGAATAAGGTTTCTGAGCTATCAAAAAGATGAGACACAGGAAAAATATTAATGAGACCACAAGTTGATTGACAATAAAGAGGGAAGTGTTGTAGGCGAAAAACTGTAATGAATTATAACGTGCCTGTTATGTTTCTTACTGTTTTTACTTTATAGATTAATTTGTAGGCCATTCTTGGCCCTTTGTAGTTAACTTCCTGTTATGTTTCACTTTCTTTCTCTTTTTCTATCTTTTAACTTTTCCACAATAAAAATTAAAAATAAATTTAAAAAAGAGAATTTATCATATGTTTATAAATTATATAATTATTAGTTTTCCTCATATATTTATCACAGAATGCATCTATTGGTGACATCATTGGTCATATCGGAGGACTAATCCTCATTTTCACAGAATCCCAGATTTTGAGCAAACTGTCTCTGATTACATGATTGTGTGTTGTGTTCTCATCCTTTTCTTTAGCCAGAGGTAATTATGTAGCCCTTCTGTCAGATTTAACTTTATTAATCTATCAATGGATTTTGAATCCTGTCTGTAATCCAGACCAGACCAGTGGCTTAATAATATTACTTGCTATTCGGTACGGATAGGCCTCTTCTTTTTTCATCTTGTAACACCTTGAATCTGATTCTTGGGGTTTTTGCCGTTCCAAATGAATATATTTATTTGTTTTTGCCAATGTTTCAAGGTCTTTTCCTGTATATTTATTGGTATCATTTGAAATAAACTTAAATTTTGGCAAAATATTCATTTTTATTGTAGAAATTCTTCCTATCTAAGATAATTTTAATTTTGACCATCTTTCTAGATCTTTGAATTTTCTTCCAGAGTTCATCATAGTTGTCCCTGAATAATGTCTTTTTGTCCTATCAGATTAATACCCAAATATTTCACTTGATTTATGGCTATCTCGCATCCTGTCATTTCCTTTATTTTTTTCCTCTTCTTGTTTCATCAGAAATTTAGCTTAGTTTTTTTAATTAACTTTAAATCTAGAAAAGGAACCAAATTTTGTAAGATGTTCTGTAATGTAATGTAACGTCTTTATGTAGATTCAAGTTTGTCAGAACTGTATCATCAACATAACTCTTCACGTGTTAGCAAATATTCTCAACTGGCTAATGTATTCTTGAGCAAGAAATGTGAACATTCCATGTTGACTAAACCATGTTTAATTAAAGTCACAGTTCAAAAGGTCAGAATAGCATCTTTCCCAACAGTTCTAATAAACCCTACTAGAAGCAACATATAAGCTCAGTAGATTACTATGAGCTGGAATGGATTCTGTGATCCATGAATGCAAGGGAGGGGCATTTTCACATTTCATTAAGCCTAGCAATTCTACCCTAGGAATGTTGATTCCTGAGGTTGCAGGACGCTCATGGATAAATAAACATGGACAGGGGGAGAAATAGCTGCGCTGGCTGAAGAAGCTGGAAAGGTTACTTCATTGCTATTCAGTTCAGCTACCTCCCCTGGAGTCTGTGCAGTCAAACAATGTATCCTCTGTCCCCACAGCAGGTGTATTTTCTCCTACTGGATCATTTTTGAAGGGAACAACTGAGCAGCAAGGTATTGTTCCACTAATGTGAAGGCTGCACAATGCAGCCTGTTCTCCCAGAGATGGACAGTACAGCTTTTCAGCTCAATATTTTTGAATAATATTCAGTTCATGCCAGTGATTTTTTTCCCTAGGAAAAATTAGAATTGCAGTTTTTTTTCATCAGACTTTAAAGAAAATTAGCCAATTCTCTAGGGTGATAACAGATTTTACCTTCTTTCATTTGACTTATTTAGTAAGCAAATTGAAAACATCCTGTTAATTTTATTCCAATAGTCACAAAAACCCAACCTGAAATATGATTAGAAGAAAAAAAATCAAAGGTGGTTTAAGTGTTCAAACAAATTCAAGCCTTTAAGTGGAAATTATTTTAATTGACAATGCTTGTAAAAATTTAAAGCTAATATAAAAAATTACCAGATACAGGGAATCAGCCTGTTCATTCCAGCAGTAGGCATTTATGTGTCATGTACAGAAAAAAATCTGACACTAATGTTGTGGTCTCTCTGGTTAATCAAATATTCAAGATGGCTACATTTTTGGATTATTGTCCGTCTTCTGAACAGTAGAGATGGGCACGAACAACAATATGAACAAAAAAAGCCACAAACAGCCCCATCTGCTGTTCTAGAACAAGCTGTTTGTGAGGCCCCATTCTAAACGAACGGGTGGTTGTTGCAAGCCTCGTTCATTGCTGTTCATCAAGCCAGACAGCCTGGCACCTGCAATCAATGCCCTTGGCAATTTAGGCAGGGATTGTCTGAACTCTGTCTGAACTCCTGTTGTTGCCCTGAAAACCCCAATCTAAGCCCAATTTAGCTTGATAGGCAGGTCTTCTTTTCAAGTGCGGAGCTCCAAATTTGTTACAAGGAACCAAAGACCATGGGAGAGGGAGGGGGCTCCCAGCTCTGGCTAGTCTTTGCAGACAGTGGAGAGGGAGAGAGACAGGGAGAGTGCATTGGAGCTTGAATTTTCTTTGTGTGTGGTGGGATATGGATCTACCCCTTCAGGTTCCAGGGCTGCTACCAGGCTCTGGAGCCAAGCTATTATTTACTATTTGTACCTTTCCTGCTGCCTGCTCAGGTAAGGTTTCTGGGAGTGGTGCGGTAGGGGTCTACCCCTTCAAGTTTCAGAGTTGCTGCCAGGCTCTGGGGCCAAGCTATTATTTATTATTGGTACCTTTCCTGGTGCCTGCTCAGGTCAGGTTTCTGTGAGTGGTGCAGTAGGGATCCTGACCAACCTTGGATGATGGCTGGAGAAGAGCCTGCCGGCCCCCACAAACATCCAGCCACGAACATGTTCATGAACAGCTCATGCTCATAAGTGTTCGTGAGTCCCTGTTCATGGATTGCAACGAACAACAAAAATCATGTTCATTTTTTTTTGTTCGTGCCATCTCTACTGAACAGTTAACAATCTGATCCTGTTGAGCTGCCTTCTTGCCTCGATTGAATTAGTCCTGCAGACTCATCAGTAGCTGCTGATTAGGAAAATTGGGTAAAACTAGTGGCCAGAAGTCAGATGTGAATTCATTTTATGTGGATTGATAACACTATCTGTATTTAAATATTCTCTATAGAACACTGGGTTCATAAACATCATGAAAAGGGAAAGATGTAAGCTTTATCTTCAGCTTAAATGGCTTATGTTTCAAATACCATCAGTTGTTGCCAAAACTACCCTTCAGACTGGAATAACAAAATTGTTGTTCAACTGAAAAATTTATATTTTCTGACACTGTTACTGTCTTACTTTTTCAGTGGCTGAAGTGAATATCAGTACTGACTATCTTGCCCAGTCTTGTTTCAACTGCAACAGCATACTTTCAAATCCACTCTTAAGTCTTTATGTACTAAAGATTCACTATAGCAGTCTTGCAGATATAATCCTAGAAGCTTTGCTTGCATCCTATTTGCTCTTTCAGCTATAATTTCCAACACACTGACCTTCCTTATAGGCAGCTTTAATATATTGTGGCTTATTTCCTGGGCTAATAGTAGTACTGCTACTTCTCCTGTAGGAGTGGGTAAAGCACTTGTGATAGGACTATGGAGGTCATTCTGTGGTTGAATAGAATACTCTAGTACTTTTTTGGTTAACTTTTCAGATCTTGGGGAGGGAAGCGATGGAGTTAAACTCTTCTAATCCTTCTGTACTGTTTAAAAAATGAGTGCTGTGCTACTCTACAATGTCATTTGTCTTTCTCCCCAGAAGGGACACATCAGACATCAGTATACATCATTCTCCTGTCCTCAATTTTATCCTCACAACAATCTTGTGAAGTAGGTCAGGCTGAATATGTGTTACTGGCCCAAGATCATACAGCAGGCTTCTATGGCAGACACTCTAAGTAGTCTGACACTCTAACTACTACACTACGTTGTATAACAGTGATGGCTCCTTCCATTGGGGAAAGACCATGGCTTCTGCTTTGAGGATCTGCTTTGTGTGCAGAAAGTCTCGGTTTCAATCTCTGCCATGTCCAGTTAAAAGGACCAGATAGAACAGCAAGATTTGAGTGCAGTGACATCTTAAAAACCAACACGATATTCAGAATATAAGCTTTCAAGAGTCAAAGCTCCCTTTTTCAGATACTTTGAGTTTTTGGAGCTTTGACTGTCAAAAGCTTATACCCTGAAAATCTTGTTGGTCTTCAAGTTGCTGCTGCTGGACCTGAATATTGCTATTCTATGGCAGACCAACATAGTTACCCACCTGAAAGGATCACCTGAAAGTGATGCTCAAGACCTCTATATGAGCCCACAGAAAGCCACTGCTGGAGTAGACATCTCTGACCGTGAGTAGATCTTGAGTTGCTTTTCTAACACACAGGCCCTCAATTTTGTCAGTATGGGCATTTCTGGAATTTTGAGAGAGGGTAGTGGGTTCTGGGGGCGATTTGATTTAAGGTATGTACTTCGAGTAGGGGTGTGCATGAGATACAGTGAGGAGCCAATGAGCTGAGCTGTGATGCATGAGAAATAGTGACAAGGCAAGTGGGAGCAAGGAACACATCACCAGGCATGATTGCACCCATAGGCACTGTTCTAATCTTTGGAAAGATCTTATTAGCATCAGAATTGAGGGCTACTGGTTGCTTATTCGCCAGGTGCATTTTGTACTTGCCCAAAGTGTATTATGTGTCTGGGCTAAATAAAATACTTGGTAGATTCCTAATCTGAACAAGGTCTAATTCTAGCTAGTTGATTTGAAAGCAGCAATGTGTGCAGAACTTCAGTTGCCTACGCATGCATCTTCTATATTTGTGACTCCCAACCTTTGGGTTATGGTGACCCACAAGTCCAAATTTATTTGGTAAAGTGACTCATCCAGAGTCAGTCCAAAGTTTTGTGGTACCCTAGGCGAAGTATGACCTTGGTGCCTAGTCTAGCATTCCATTTCTACAGTGGCCAACCATATGTTTTTGAGAAACCAACAAACACCACATGAAGGCAAGCAGCATTTCAAAGTACACAGCCTTTGCATAAGAGGACAACATTCCAGCCTTTGACCACCCTCTTATTCTCCATTGTCCTCTCTAATCCCGTTTAAGAGTCTAAGAAGCTTATAGTAAGTTACCATCAGGTCATATTTTACTTGATTCTTGAGCAATCAGCATGCCTGTGCAGTGAAGGGGGGGGGGAAACCAGCTAACGTATGACAAGGAAGATACTGTTTCCAGGATCAGGTCTTAGGTTCCAAATTATAGGTCAAAGCCTTGCCTGAAATTAAGCGCTGAAGTTGGTTCTTAAAAGAGCCACTTCACTCATGATAATTTTCCTTTAGATATATTATTCTACATAGGAAAAAATATATACTTGTAAAGTTACTAGTTGCTGGATGGCTCAACCCCCCCCCCCATTATTATTGCAAAGAGTGGGAAGGGAGAAGGTGAAAAGCTGGCATGGAGGAAGAGGAGAGAAAGAGAGCAATGCAGAGGGCAGAGGTGAGCATTAGGGAGTGCTGCCCTGTGATCTTCTCTCAGAAGTTTTGTGACCCACTTTTGGGTCCCAACCCACAAGTTGGGAAACACTGTTCTATATACATTAATGTACTGCCTTCTCATTAAGCTGAATCTATTGAGTGGTAATAGAAAGTTTAAGTCTAATATACATGTTTTATGTTGGAATGCTTTGAAACATCTGAAATACATTTCTATGTGTATGGGTGTAATGTGTTACTATAATCTGGTCTGATGTGATTGTTCAAATGTCTTTTATATTTGTAAAATACCACTTTGTGGACTGAAGATGGTGATATAGGGTACAATGCAAATTGTCTTGTAAAATACATATAGTGTACGTGTCGTTGCTTTTAACTTTCATGCATACAACCTTGGTGATACTTCAACTTGTTTTCTTCTAGACTGGCATTTAATTTAACTGTAGGAACCCCAACTATTACAGCCTTTACATGATCACAAGACTCAGCAGCATGCAGTAATGCAATGACTGATTTGTGGAGCTGTTCAATCAATTTCTTAAAATACAGGAAGGAAAACGAGACTGAGGGGGAAATAAACTGAGGGGGACTATTTGCCACTGGTGGTGGTCCATCAGTTTTAAATCAGACAGAACAATATAAATCTGGTAGTGTGAAAGCTTGGAGGGGAATTATTTGGCTGTTTTCCCATTCTAACTTGTGGTCCCTGTATATTCATGCTTAACAACTGCATTTGTACCTAATCTATTCTGAATTGAAAGTAGTAATGTAGGAAACAGCTTTCAGCGTAATTTAATAATGAGCTGCTGTAGCATAGTGGTTAAGTGGCTGGACTGCGAATCAGCACTCTATTAGTTCAAATCCTACTACTGCTCTGAGCTCAGCAGGTGACCTTGGGTAAGCCACTCCTCTCAGCCCCAGCTCCCCAGCTGTATTGTGAGGATAATAATACTGACCTTGTTCACTGCTCTAAGTGGGGCACTAATCTTTCTAAAAGACCAGTATATATGCGCAGTTGTTGTTATGATTATTAAAACTGCTGTAGTAAGGAAGGCCCTCAATAAGGCAAGGTGTCATATTTTTAAGATTATAGATGCCTTCAGTTAAAGGACTAGTGTGTTCGACTGTTCTTCAGACTGGGAGTCTAGTAAAGCTAGCCCTCTGGCCCTCTAACTTGACAAAAGAAACATAATTTGACATTTTGGGCTTTATTTCAACTGGTCTGACTGAATTGCTTCAGAGCCACGTACCTGAAGAATGACTGTCAGTTTCCCCTTTTGCCTTCCAGCAGGGACATCGCAGTTTCAGTAATGGAATTCTCAAATGTAGTTTCTAAAATGCTTGAGTTTCTAACCTTCAATTAGTTCCTTTAGTGGGTTTTATTGGCAACGTGTTAAACAAATTGTTTAGGAATCTTGTGTGACTTTCATATAGAGCTGAAAATAATTCTTAGCTTCCAATATCTAGGCACAGCCAAGTGTCTGTCAAGATGTTTTGAAACAGGCGAAAAAGGCAGTTGTTTTTTGAGTAACCTTGTTCTAGCCAATAGTTAATTTAAAGATTAATATAGGCAGTGACATTCTGTGCTTGATCTCTGCAGCTGTGGAAACAAGGAGCATTAATCACATTATCTCGGATTTTGTGGTCTTTCAACAAACTAAAGTATGTCCTACCTAGTATAATGCCATAAGCAAGTAATAACATTTGTTGAAGGAGAAAACAGCACAAATGGTTTGGGAAGCTCTTGTATGGTGTCAGACTGTTCATTTTAATCAGTGGAAGCAACATGAATTCTTCATTAGCTGTGAAATGACCCTGGCTTTTATGTTAGTGGCTTTCATTCTCTGAATTGAAAGAACTGTAAATTTCATTCCTTGTAGAGGTGAACCTAGTTCTTGTTAATTGCTTTCAACTTGGACTGTGCACTAAGGCCTGTTTGTATGTTTCACACTCCACCCCCCCCTCCGTACCCTAATAAGTCAAGTTTGAGATTTTTTTTCATTAGCACATTTTGATGATTTAGTGGGTTGATAATTAACTAAGGCTATTACTTCAGCAAATATAATAATTCATCTCTTTCGGTTTCATAAAAATCTGTTCAGGTGTAATAGGCATACTTGTGATCCCTGTACTTTGCATACATTGTAGTATATATGAAACTGCTAAGAGCACCTTTGAAAGGTGAAGCATTCTTTAGCAATCAAGTTACACTTGCAAATTGTTTCTAATTCTTTTTTTAGTCCAGGGTTACTTATGAAAGGGCCTTGTATTGCCTGGTTTTCTGGTGTGATGTAAAAGAGGATTGATAAAGCAGTAAAGCTTCTGGGGCAGTGTAGTTTTTTGAGTTGTGTATGTATGAAGTTAATCTGTCGTTTTACCAAACTATACAAATGGGAGGAAATTGCATTGGGTTCTTCTTTACCAAAGAGGGAAACCAGTATGACTGAGTTTTCCATCTTGGTTTTTACCATTGTTCAAAAAGCAGCTATAAATAGTAATGAGTTTGTGTGTTATGCAGTTATTATTTCTGCACAAAGTGCATATTCAGTCCTCTCCTGAACTTGTTCATTGTGCAGTATTCTTTGAATAACAAAGAATGGCTGACTCAGATTGTTGTGGACACAGACAAAGAGAGCAGAGGCCCTGTTCTGTTGTCTGGATTGTTTAAAACTAATTCTTCAGTTCTTTTGCTAGAATTCTTTCACTACTCATAAATTTCTGTAGAGGTTTATTTGTCTAAATGCTATCAAAATTGGCCTTTCCATACATATGTAGAGTGACTGATTGGTTTTTTCCCCTGTAGATCATGTTCTTCCATTCTTTAACTTTTGACCTTATTTCCTGTCTTGTTGGATGCCTTTAAACTGGCTTGTAGTTTCCTCTTTCCTAGATTTTAGAATTAACTTTCTATAGAGGTTAGAGAGCCTGAATCTTTTTATGTGCTTCATTGCAAAGGACTTCTAGAAATTGTTTTTTGATCATTACTATCCTAATCAGTGGCAAATATAGTAATTGAGTTCTGTTGCTTTTTTATTTCATCCATATTTATGGCGATTAAGCGGGCAGTTTCCTATCATGGTGTTCCTGGTGATTGCCTGAGATGTCAAGGAACAACCTGTGAGAATAGAAGGGGGATGCCATTTATGGAGATTGACCAATGTTTGTGGTAGCACCAATGCTGAGGGGAAAAAAACCTTATTCTGCCTGGAGAGATTTAGTTTTACAGCCAAAAGTGAAAACATGGCATCTCTTTGGTACACTAGCTCCTCACTATTGGCAGAGCAGGTTCTAGTGGGCTGTTGCTGACAGAACCTGAAGTCCAGATTTGTTAAAAGCTTCTTACATATATGGGGTGAGGGGCTGAAAAGGACTGCTCCTTTTGTGTGTATGTGTGTGAGAGAGAGATTGTGGAGAAAGCATGACCATGTGAAGGACAGCATCCTCTTTATATATGCAACAGTTTGAATCTCCCAGTGGGTAGGGGAGATTTGATGCTCAGGATCTGTAAGTTCATGGTTTGGTTAGCAGTCTTTCCATGTTTCATTTTCTTTTCTTAATCTGTATCCTCTCCTGTAATGTGTATTTGTGCCAGTAGAATAAAGCTGTATCAGTTACAAGAAAGTGATTGCCTTGATTCCTACCTGTGTGCCTTGCTGTGGCTCACACAATGAAAACACATGCAGTTTGATGGTCTTCCTGGCAATCAAACTAGAAGGGGAGCAGGGATCAGCAGGTGGTGGCAGCCAACCCAAGGGAAAGGCTCCAAACCCTGCTTCCCAGGGGGTTATGGAGTAGTATGGGATTTCAGCTGAGACAACAGGCTTCCCTCACTGAAATGATTTCCTCCTTAGCTTCTGAGCAGGGCTGCACGTTTCTCACTTGCTTGAGGGCTGTTTGCCTGAGTGGGGAATGAGGGTGGCCCGTTGGGCCCTGGGGCAGAAGTGTCACACAGCCCATCCAGCTGGCTTTTACTGTTGTAAATTTCATGTTGTGCTTTATAAAATAGGTTCATAACAGAGTTCCTGTGCTTCATTTTCATTTCACAGCCCTGTTGAAGTTAATGGATATAACAAAGTCTGCTGTTGTATTTACAACTCTTAAAAATATGAGATGGCAATATGAGTGCATAGCCAGCAGGAAACTTTAAAAGAAGAATTAAATATAAATTCCAAAATGATGAACAGTGGAAAGATGTCGCTTTGTTTCAAACATTCTTTAAACTAGCTCTTGCAAATACAATAGCATGGGAATTTGAACCTATAAAAATATAAGTTTCTAATGAAAACCATTGAACATTTTAGAAGACTGTGAATTTGTGAGAAGGAACTGGATGGAAAGTTATCATGCACTAACTGTTGCTGATATGTCATTCGTGACAATAATCCTTGATATTTATGTAGCATGTCCACATAGCAATCTCAGTACAAAAAAGTTGAAATATGGCAGAAAAGTAACATACTGCACACTTATTGTGCCGACAACTGTATAGATACACCTTTGGAATGTTTAAAATGAAAATGAGAGATTTTGAAGTGTGACCTCCAGAGGCTTGTTGCCATAGCTTGTATACTGTATCATGGCTAGGTGGACCTGGCAAGATAGTGGCATATTGGGGAGAAGACATGATAAACTTAGACACTGCGTCTGCCCAAATGCTTTCTAGTGTTTTGGTATTCTGGTCTGCCCAAATGTGTTCTGGTATTTTAACTTCTGAATTTCCTATTTACTCTAATTGTCTCCTCATTGGTAAAAAAGAACTCAGCTTGCCTATGTATGTGCTATGCGGTGATGTAGAAAAAAGTTTAATAGGCAAAACCATTAAATTTTGTTTCAAGTATGTAGCCGTGTTGATCTGCAGTAGAATCGCAAGATTTGCATCCAGTGGCACTTTAGAGACCAAAAATCTTAGAGACTCTCGAAAGTTTATAACGTGAAAATCTTGTTGGTCTCTAAGGTGCCACTGCACCAGGGTGGATTTGATTTAAATCAAACTGATTTAAATCATGATTTAAATCACTAGTCATTAAGGCTTGATTTAAATCATAGTTTTCTACATAAAGACTAATTCTTGCTGGTATAACTTTAATATGCAAGTAGATGCCTGCCTTACCAATAGGTAAAGGAACTTCATTAAAGTATTCCCAAACTGGGTCTCTTTTACGACCTGCTGCCATTATAGGTTTTTTCCTCCAAGGAAAGAATGTGATAAACCTCAGGTCATACACACAAAAGATCCAAAGACTTGTGCAGTATTGTGCTCAAAAAGTTTCACTTTCATTTTGTACTGCTTGCCCCTCCCTCCTCACACTTAGTTTCTTCTTGTGCAGATCTATTCCACTCCAAACAATCAGAAAAACATTGTTTCTATTCACTGAACTTCTTGAAACTTAGCACTGGAGGGGTTGATTCTGTCTTCATAGGTTTGTAGAACAATAGGATTAAGGTCTTTTTCTCAACTCTGTTCATGTTATAACATTTTTGCTGTGAAGAAGAGGCATGTGATCTCTGCTGAGCTGACACAAATTCAGTTTTGAGAACTGCAAAACCAAGCATCTGTGATATCTTGTAGGCAGAGAAACTGCCCAATAATCTTACAAAAACCTCTGGAAGAGCATGACATTGTGAATGGATTAATGGAATTTATTTACCAAAAAAATTAAACATATACAGCCTTATTCTACATAACTAAAAACTAATCTTTATTTCATGATGGAATAACCTTTGGATGGTAATATATTTTCCTCAAAAAGCATTTTATTTAAAAAAAATCCGATTTAAATCAAAAAAATCCGATTTTTTTATTTTTTTAAAAAAATCATTGATTTTTATCCACCCTGCACTGCACTCAAATCTTGCAATTAAATTTTAGTTCAGCAATTGAGTATGAACATGAAGTTGGTTATACTTGTGTGTAGAGCAAGCAGTAGTTCTGCCATTGCACAGTTTTTATTTGTATCTCTATGGAAATATCCATTGAAACCATTGTGGAACATAGAAGATCCTCTTCTGATGGGAAAGTCGGGGAAACATGAGGGTTTTTTCCTTGCTGCAATTGAAATTTCAATTTAGAAGCTATTCCTTGTTCTGAGATAATAAAACTGTTTTAATCTTTATGCATACGCTTCAAATTGGCTTTCATTGTACTAGCCTTTGGGAAGCTATTTAAAGTGAGATACTGCTTATCTCTGCTGTTACAATGTGAAGATTTACAATACTGTTTCAAAAAGCCATTCAGAACTTTTAATAGATAGTAATTTGAGATCAGTTTTTACAAGAAATTGCCTTAAATCTTCATGATAAATGCTTTGCAATGTACAATTGTCTTTGTTTCTTTCATCAGCTATTTATTCAAATGCTCTGGACATAGATTGGATTAGTATAGTTTGCAGATGTCTGCGATTTTCTTTTTTTTAAAGTGTGTGCTGCTTTAAATATATATTTATTCTAATATAATCTAATATATTGATGTGCTTCCAATATGCTTACAATGTTGAAGCTTTTGCCAAGCTCTGTCCTGTTTATGGAGAAGGAAGAGGTTTTCCATTAGTGCCTTTATCTTTACATCCTGCAGATCATTGCTAATGGGTCGCTGTCTAAGATTTTCAGAGGCCTACTGGCTCCTACTGGTTGGTGCGTAGAAAGGGAGGGCAACTGGAAAAACACCTGTCATTCTTTTCCACTGTCCTTTCCATGATCTGCAAATATTCACATTTGTTGTCGCACACTCATACATAAGCTAACCTCACTAGGGCGCTGAAATTCCTGACCACTGCAGCGAGCAGAGAGTAAACAGCAGAGATGCAGAGGAACTTAGTAGCGCATCAAAGGTAGAAAGATGTATTGAGAACTCCTAGAATTCATATGAACTGGATTTGTAGTAGTGTTGCTTACTAAGTAGATGGCTGACAAGGAAGGAGGATGAATTAATGGATAAAATCAGCTAGCTCTCTAGTCTATTCAGCTGTACAAGCGCATGAACAGAGGTAATAAACTGAGGGAATGAGCCAGGACTCGGAGGCATCAAAGGTTCAAAGGTGTTTGTGGCAAATGAGTGAAGGACAGGATTGAGATGAAGGCAAAAATGGTAATCTAAGCAATCTGTTTTTGATGGAAGGATTGCATTCTTTTGTGAAAACTTTAAAATTAATGCAGTTTTGTTTACATTTTTACTTGTAGTTCATTGTCACTTTTCTAAACAAATACCAAACAAAAGTTAAAACTTGTAAAATAAAAGCTTTTAAAACCTAAAAAAGTGAAACAGCAGCAACACAAACCTAAAAACAACAAGAAAGCTATCTCAAAACTTACTAGCTTGCAGTAAAATTAATCTAACAGGTTTAAAAAATTATAATTATACAGAACGATCAATAACAAACTTTCTGCAGCTGTCTTGATTCTGGTGTGACAAATAAAAAGAAAATGGCTTCACTTTTTTGTCATTATCATTGATAATTCTGTATAATTCTTTTCAAACATGCTTTAAAAATATAGTTTCAAGCAGGTTAAAAATCATAAAAAGTAAATTTCAGATTATTTTTTATTAATCTAATAACCAACACTTGTTTTATCTTACACGTTTTCCACTTAAATGTAACAGGAGCTTACTTAAAATAAGACCTCAAAAGTTAAAGGGAAGTAAAAGGAGAAGGTGGCAGGGAAGGCATTTGTAAGGCAGTATGTACAGAGCCGCCTTAGCTTATGCTTTCTGGGCTGGGAAGGGCCTGATACAGACAGTGCAGACTGTGAGCCCATCAAATGCTGAGTCTCTCCCAAGGATAGAGGGGGGGGGGTGTTTGATGCCTGAAGCTGGAGCTAAGATCAAGGCACATTCTATTGTAGCAGAAGAGAAAAAGTTGGGAAAGAGAGTTGGGAAAGAAAGCCTGGAGTAGGTTAGAAACAGACATTATAGCTTTGGTTGGGAGGAGTGAATGTCACGATCCGGAGCTGCACTGTCTGTCTCTACTTCACTGAGCTTTCATTTCTACCCACCCCCTTTGATCCAAGCCAGGAGGCTCTGAGTGGGAGGCAAGGCTGGCAGCTGCAACTGAGTTTCAGAGCTTTCACTGTGGTCCTTTTTGCACTGGGACTTTAAAGCATCTGAGTATATGTTCTGCCTCCCATGTTTGCAGGAGTTTCACACTTGCAAGGTAGTCATGGGACACATTACCGATGTTTGTCTGCAGTATCCTCGATTTTCCCCCCTGCAGACATACCATGATGTTATCTTTTTTTTTATAAATTTTTTATTTTTCAGTATACTACACAACACTACAATAACACTACACAAGACTATCACAAGGAAAGGAAAAGGATGAAGAGAAAGGGAAGGGGCGGGGAAAAGGGGACATAAAGGGAAGGATAAACTACATTCAACACTACACTTCAATGTTTTCCCTTCATACTGCCATAATAGAAAAAAATAGCTCAATAAAATGATGATGGGGTGGTTAATCATACAGATTACACATTTCAAATTCTAATTAAACTTTCCTCCCCCTTCTGGGTCCCGGACGCAATTCTCTCTGTGCAACCGCAACTGCGGTGCTCTCCTCCCCCCCCCCCAGGCTTCTCCTTTTCTTCGTTCTTGGTACACTGGAATTCCGGGTTTTTATCCTCAAAATCCTTTAGTTGATCTTCTGAGAGTATCTTATAGGCTTGATCTTTATGTCTAAACCATATTCCTTCCGGAAGTAACCATTTATACTTTATTCCATGGTCCCTCAGAAGAGCTGCGAACTTTTTGTACTTAAAACGTCTTTTCCGGACTAGAAATGGAACGTCCTTTAAAATCTTGACTTTAAGACCCATAAAGTCCAAATCCGCATTATATGAGTTATATAGGATAGTGTCCTGAATCTTTTTAAATGAAAAGTCAATAATGATCTCGCAAGGCAACTGTCGCTTTGTTGCATATTTTGAAGAAGCCCGACGGACCTCCAAAATGGCGCTTTTAACCTCTTCTTTAGTTGTCCTCGCGGGTGTCGCCAGTAGTTCCGAGACCAAATCCCACAGATCCTCATTTTCCTCCTCTTTCACATTTTGGAGACGCAAAGTTGTCTGCATTCGTTCCACCTGTAGCCCGATCAGCTGGTTCTCCACCAACTTCAGTTCTTTTTTCGTAGCCTTCACAAGTGACGCACTTTCCAGAGCAGACTTCTCTGCCCCCCCCCCGCTACTTCCTTAATGGTTTTCACTTCGCTTTCAATTGAGCCCACCCTTTGATCAGTTTCGTTCAGCTTGTCAACAAAGGGTTTTATGGCTTCCACCACCGCCCTGCGCACCAACTCTTCGAGCGACTCTCCCTTCTGTAAGGTAGCCGAGATTGACTTACCGAGAGCGGGACTTTGCTTCTTTGCTGCCATTTGGGGGGGGGGCGCCAGCCAGATCCTGGAACTCACCGAAAGGGAAGAGCAAGTCTTCTTCAGATCAACCTCTCCTTCACAAACGCTTATAGAACAGAAGGGATTCGCTTGTTTACAGGCTTCCGCCTGTTTCTTTTATTTGCCGTTTCTCGTTGCCCGGCGGCACTCAAGGCGCCGCGCACGTCTGCCGGCCTCCATAGGGACAAACGGGCAATTCCCCCCCCGCATTGATTCCGGGAGGTTCTTCCCGCAGCGTCCCGGACCCTGCCTTCCTAACTGGGAGTCCTGGGGGCTAATCCTTGCAGATCAGCCGCCCGGTCAGGGTGCCCGGTCGTTTCCTCCCGGACCTGCCGAGAGGAGCGTCCGGCATGGCTGAGAAAGCGAAACCGAATCCCACCATGATGTTATCTTGAAGCCGCTGCTGAGTCGCATTTGGCCCGATTAATGTCAGTGCGAACTCTATATTCCCCTTCTGCTTCTCTTCTCCCCCCTCTCCTTTTCCCCGGGAGCTGATTGGTTTTTGCCGAATTAACCACTCCCACCCTCCTCAGCTCTCTGAACTCTTTTTCTGCCATTTTTATCAGTAAAGCGAGGTAAGGGTCATAAAGTTGCTCCTCCGTTTGCTTCCTTCCTTCTGGATATGCACACACTCTCTTTAATTTTTTTTCAAAGCCAGAAATGATTCCGAACATTCCCTGCTGGTTTAAAAGCCAGGAAAGGGTTAAATGGCTGTTTATTCCCCTCTCTTTGTGTGGTTTTGCACAACAAGCATATTGGGAGGGGATAAAGCAACAGCATTTTAACCCTTTCCTGGCTTGGCTTTAAAAAAATTAAATGAGAATGGAACAAGCACAAAAAGTACGTTTTCCCCCAGAACGCCATCAATTGCCTCTCCAGCTGGCACAGGACAACCCAGTCAGCAAATACGGGGTGGGGGTGGGGGATGTTACTACACCTGTTCAAAGTTTTTTTAAAAAACTGTGATGTGAATTTCAAAGCCCCGGAAGCCCGAAACTGCACCAAGGCTTCAAAGCACATCTAAAATGAAAAACAAGATGCCAAATCGAAATTGCCTTGGACAGTGTGGAACGTGGGGGTGTCATGCCAAAGCCATTGCAATTGCAGCAAATGCTCATTAATGAGGGTTTAAACTGTAAGTGTAAAAAGGGCCCATAAAGGAGCCAGCTTCCTCTACGGGTTTGGCTTGTGTATTGGGATCCAGAGAGAAACTGGGTGCCCCACAGCACAGAAATATGAAGTCGCCTTGGCACTCTGCTTTTGTCAAAGCATGGGCTAGACACAGAGCAGTTTACTGACGAAGACAAGATCCAGAGAGAAACTGTGGGTGCCTCACAACCCAGAATTATCAAGTCGCCTTGGCACGCTGCTTTTGTCAAAGCATGGGCTAGACACAGAGCAGTATAATGATGAAGACAAGATCAAGAGCATGTGTGGGGTCTGTCATAAAGTGTTGGTTTCTGCAGCATCTTTCCATGGTGTAATAAGCTTTCTGTCAACAATAGATGATCTGCTGATGCAAGAAAAATGAATGATGTCCTACTCACTCTTTAGTGCCCATGTTGCATGACTTTTTATCCAAGTGGGTCCCCCAACCTCCAGCATCATTTTTCTTCTCACTCACAGGTGATTCTGAAGAAAAAACATAGGAAGATTTCACCTCTGCCTAGGATCCAACTCGAGTATACTCGTTATACTTTTAGATTGCATGCTAAATTTACTGATCAAATCCTATAACTAGAAGTATCTAGAAACCTATTCCTACCCCTTTTCTAAAGGTAGGTTCCTCTGTACATAGGCGTAAAACTACTGACAGATTTAGTTGGGGAATTTATTTATAAAGATAATGTGTAGGGATTGGAGAGTAGATAGCTGCAGTATGACATTGAAGAATTGGCTAGTGTACATCACTCTTCAGTGCGATGAAGAGTATGTGCTGTTGAGATGCAGCAGAAACATAGCAACCCCTTCCATGGGATGTTCCAGGCATGAGATGAGCAGAAGTGGTTTGCTATTGCCTTTCTCTATGTAGCCACCCCATTCTTCCTTGGAAGTCTCTCATCCAAGTACTGACTATAGCTGTCCCTGCTTAGGTGCCAAGCTGGGCTAAATGGGCTGCTTTAGTGTGGTAACAGTTGAAATTCTGTTTAGAAGCATATAAAGTTTAATTGATTCTGGCTTTGAAGCAGAGAAGCTCCTGTGATGCTAATTCATTATTGAAGGACTAGAGCGTACTTGGATCGGGGGTGATAATGCTGACATTTACATCCATATTGTCCAGTGAATTTCTAGTGCACTCCATTCTTATGCAGCAGGGATCAGTTTTGTGTTGACAACTTAACGTGTTGGATTAACAAAGTATGACATAAATTGGGGGTCAAGACTATTGCTTTTCCTTGCTAGAATTGAATTGGTATGCTCACATTCTGCATGCCTCTTTAATTTTTCATGGCTGGTCTTTTATAGCAATTTGTAGTCTGAAAGGTGGCATGCTCCTCCTACTGACATAACTTCAATTTTTTTTGACTGAATGATATACATTTTCAGGCATCCATAGAGGAAAAGTAAAAGGAATGTTTCCTATTCTACATAGTATGCAAGTTGCATATATAGAGAAGAGAAACAAATATTAGCCATTCCTTACTAACCATGTCTATTCTGAAAAAACTAGCAAGCATGTTTGAGGGCATGCTAGCTTCCAAGCATTTAAAGCAGTAAAATGAAAGCTGCTTATTGAATTTAGAGCACCAATTCATACACCCTTTTTTTTTGCACTTGATGCAATAAGCTCTTTAACACTCTTCCATATAAGACTTCCTTACTTCATTCTGTGGTTATTCTCTTATTTTTGTAATCACTATATTTACTCCCTTAAATATGTCACATAGCAAATGGCCAATTTAAAAAGGAGTTCTTGACCTAATAATAAGCAAAGTTGACTATTTGAAATATTTATTTTGTATACAGCACAACATGAATTTTGTCAGATTCTCTGCAACTCCACTATTTATTTAGATGAATGAATGGTTTCAGTTCTGCCTCTATTATGGCAAGTAATGCAGTGTTTCTGCACACAGCTTACCTTCAGTCATGTTGTGAAGTTCCTTGTGCCGTGATGGCAGCTGCTGCCAAAAAAACTTTTTAAAAAAACAGCACAGCAAATCAAATCTCTGATGGCCAATCAGAATCCCTACTGGGCAGAGGTCCCACCTGACTCTATCCACTTTCTAAGAACACTTGGCAAGCCCCAGGAAAGGGATCAGGGAGCACCATGGTGCCAATAGCCACTGTGTTGGGGCCCCTGGTAAATGGCATTGGAAACCTTAAAGTGTATGTGTCTGTGTGGGGCCTTTATTCAGCAGCTTCCTGTTTTTGTGTTAGATATATTACTGCCTTCAGGAAATAAGAATAATTTAGTTCATTGTCAGTCTTCCATGCAGTCTCACTTGGAACTGTGCATGTACAGGCCAGCCACCCAGAGGATTGTATAGCTTTAAGTTTCTAGAGTGGGGTGCCTCTTCCTCAAGAGTGCATGTGTGGCTGTTTTCCCACCCAAACAGCCTGCACTCTAGGGGTACACCCTCGGTTTCTCTTTTGCCACTATGTCAAGAGGAGCTGTATTGTGGCACTCATCACTCAAAACGCTTCAGGAGTTGTCTCTCTTTTCCTGCTTCTTCTTTACTGTAAGAGACAACAAAATAACTTTGTTAGTATGGCAGATAAAGCCTTGCTTAACAAGTATACCGAGCACAGTACCAAAATGACAAAGATGAATAGTCACTCCCTATGTATTCTATGCCTGGGCAAAGGGTACAGCCCAGAGGTTTGTAAACACTGCCAGGTATTCACACCAAAAGCCCAAGGAGAGAGAGCCACTCACTTGAAAGCGATGCTCTGGGAACTGGCATTATCCAGCACCACCAGCCTGGCAGCAGAGTCATCTGCCCTGGTAGAACACTTGGACTGGCCATATTCAACATCCACATGACTGCTGACCCTAGGCCCTTCAGGGCCACCAGATCAGATCATAATCCATTCCAGATTAAGGGGCTATTATTTTTTTACCTTGATAAAAAAAATTCTTTTTGCAAGGATGGTCAGCTTTTTGTATGCCATTTTGAGCACAAAAAGAGTACAGTGGCTTCAGCCCAGACAATTTCCAGGAGGGTGATGCAAACTATTAAACTATGTTATCAGATAGCGCAGATACCTTTTCAAATGGAGGTCCGTGCACATTCCACTGGTCTTGGAATCCTCTGTAGCCTTCTTTAGAGGGGTGACTCCCATATGGGACTGCACAGAAGACTTACAATTAAATCAAGATTGCACTTACCTGTAACTGTTGTTCATCGAAGTCTTCTGTGAAGGTACATATACTGTCTCTCCTATCCCAGTTATGAACTATCACTAAAAACAACAACAACAACGTATATTCAGAAAGACTTACAGCAGCACAGGTGAATTGAGAGTGAGAGGTGCCGCTTCTCCAGAGTGTGGGTTGTTTGGGTAGGAAAACAGGTGTGCATGCACTCCAGAAATTTAAAACTATACAATTTTCCACATGCTGGCCTGTACATGTGCAGTCCCGTGCATGCCTACACAGAAGACTTTAATGAACAACAGTTACACTTAAGTGCAACTCTGTGTAACTATATACTCTATCTTTGTGGTAGACATGCAAACCCAATCTAATAATTGTAGCCAGGCATTTAATAGCCCCTGGAGTTTAGGGCAGTTATATGCAAGAACTTACGGTATCAGAAATGCACCTTTCATTATGCATACTACACGTCTTCCTTTCTGTTGTGAATACATTTCACTTTCCCAGCTCTTCATGTTCCAGCTAGTTTTAGGTGGGTAGCCATGTTGGTCAGCAGTAGAACAGCAGAATTTGAGTCCAATGGCACTATAGAGACCAACAAGATCTTCAGGCTATGAGCTTTTTAAGAATCAGAGCTTCCTTCTTCAGATACCAGCTTATACCTTAAAAATCTTGTGCCCCTGGACTGCCCACAACCTTAGCTCCATCTGTTCTAAATTTTAAAAGCTGCTTACTTGCCTCCCTTTAGCTCCATTACACCATAAAAACTTTACTGAGACCCATGTTAAAGTCAATAAACGATTTGGGCACATTTGTTTGTTAAAACAGATTTTCTAGGTAGGTTAAAACCATATCAGTCCTGAAATACTTAGGTCAGATCCCAGTAACTCTAGTAAAGGTCGATTTAAGGCAGAATGAGGGGAAATTTTCTGGTTGTCATTTAATACAATATGAAATTGCAGCCTGGTTTACAGAACTTGATTAGGTACTCTTAGATATCTTAGATTAGAGCATAATTCTGTGCTTCAATCTTGGCCTTTTAGCTGTATTTAGAATTACTTTCTTTTGTTGTGCATAAAACAACTTGTGTATATTGATGTAGCTGATCTCTGTTGTACAAAAGCCACCTCTTGGGAGAAGCCGTTCTGTTTCTGTCAAGGCCTCCATGGGCTTAGGCTGATAATGTTTAGGCGGCTGCCTTGGGTTCTTAAACATTATTTATCCTTAATTACTCTTTACATCTCTTCCCTGTTTTTCTTTTTAGTGAATGATAGGTTTATCCTCTTGTGTATTGGAGAACCGTTGTGTAGTTTGTCAAAATCCTTTTTACTTTCATTTGTCCAAGTTTCAAATTCAAGGGAAGCTGTGTTTGTGGCACTTCATTTTCCTGAAATTCTCATAACTAATCTGTTAAACAATACATAAACTCAGACTTTGATTAACCAAGATTTTTAAAAACAAAATCATAAGTTTGGTGAATGCAGTCAGTACTATGTATATAGCTTGTTCTTTGTGAGATTCTATTCCCACACTTCAGAATCTCATTTTGTATAATTTGGCTCCTACACTTCTAAAGCCTAGAGAACTGATTTTGGAATTCGTGAACTCTGCTAATGATAATATAGTCAATAATTCTAAAATGGGGCTTTGACGTCTATTGATCAGAAGGCAAAAGCTTGTGGATTACTCAGTTCTTTCTTTTCTCACCTCTCTTCACCCTGTGGTTCCTTCCTATTGGAATAGTCTTGCTGTTTCTGCCTCTTCTCCTAATGTCACTTTCCAGCCCTTCTACACTTCTTGCTCCTCTACTGCAAAAAAACCCTATACAGTTGCTAAAAATAGAAAAAGAAGTGTGTTTTAAGCCTCAAGTGTATCATATAGATTTTAAGCACTGAAATATGTTATTCATGACATAGATCTCCTTGGATATTTTAAATGTGCTTGTAATGTGATAAAAAATATTTCATACACACTCCATTGTGAGTTCTACAGAATCTATAAAGCTAGTAACTAGTTTCATTTTTTTTAACAAACAACAGTTGGCCTTTTAAGCTTATCAGAGAACTGATGTACTGTGAAAGTGTGATGAGAGAAACAAACCTCCCAGGATTAAAGATGTTTGGCAACCTCGCTCTAGAGACTGATCACTGTATCTATAGACTCATCTCCTATAACAGTTCTACTTGATTAGAAGCAAAGTTGAACCATAATGTTACAACACTGATTTGTATTTCTAATGGAACCCAGCAATGTAGCATGATGCCCACCATGGATTTGTTGATAGGAGCATGAATATGACTGGTAAAGGATTCAAGGAAGACAAATACACTGAAGTTAAAAGCCATGCATTGTAAGCCTGCAAAGAGCGAGGTGAGTTGGGAAAAACTAATCATACACACATACATGCTATGATAGCAGGTGTCTTTCTCATCTTTCTTCCTCCCCTAGTTTCTTATGCCTTGCTTTATCTTGTACCTTTGACTGTTCAGTGTTTATTATTTGTTCTCTCCCCCTATGTCAGAGTCATAAAAGGGAAAAAAGGAAGCATACTTTTCCTGTTAACAAATGAAACTAAGAGCACGATTCTCTCCAAACTGCCTGACAGCTGAAGATTCTACTTGTGTAGCCAGTTCACTTGCAGTTCCCGTACCCTTGCTGCTAACAAGAACACACACCAGAAATGCCAAACTGCAAAACATGCTTCTGTCAGAATCTCTCATCTACTTACACAGTGAAAGTTACCAGCTTTTTTATTTCTTCAAAGACTCCTATGCCTTTAACAGATGCCTGACATGAAGGAAATGTATCCATTGAAGCTGTTCCATCATTTCATCTTTAGCATCACCTCCTGTATATCTGCATGCCAAGTACTTATGAAAAGTATAATAACCCTTGATAACTCTAGCAGTATGGAATGGGACAACAAGAACTACATTCAGTGAGAGTGGGGGCGGGAGGAGGTTGGTAATATCATCATAACTTGAGAGTATAGATTCATTTCATTAATTTTTAATTTTAATAAGGCTAGGAATCTCTCAGATGACCTTCTTAATAAAGGGGTTGTTTCCTTCTTTATTATGTGTTAAAACTTCCTGCTTGTCTCAGGCTGTTTCCCCATCTCCTTTTTCAGAGATTCTAGTGCATTAATTCTTGGGAATTAATGCATCTTGCATTATTTAAATCTTGGACAGTGAGCTCTAGTAATTACATGTGTTATATCTGGGCATATAATCCCATTTTCTGCATTGCTTTGCTCCAAAGAAGACCGGTTCTGTATCTAAGGCCAATAATAGCAATTGTATAAACTAATGGAAGTTCACCAAACAAAATAATTTTGCACAGGAGTAAAATTCTAAGATGCACCCTATCTATTTTAAACATATTCAGAGATGTATGTACTTCAACTGTGGCTCTGTGCAGTTTTTCTGCACTGTCATCCCAGTCTGTTGGGTAATGTATATACGTTCCTTATCAACAGGTGACATTTATAACTAATAGTATATTGAGTGAGAAATCCATAGTTTAATGTTTGTAAGGCAAGACAAGGCTTCATGAGATAGTGCAACAAAGAAGAAAAGAGGGAGGGGGGCACAAACTCAACCCAAACAAGCAGGGGTAAAAAAATAGAGGGGTCAAATTACAACCTAAAATTTAAAATATACTCCAAGAAGGTATTTATTATGGATGTACACAAAATATAAGTTAAGGACAAGGACAGACCATTCGCGTTTCAGCCCTAAAGCCTTCATCAGTGGTCACCTGTACAATATTTATAATCTAACACACCTACACATTCAGAAGCCAATATAGAAATGCTCCTTATGCTATATCTCTTGTATTGTGTGGTATAATACAAATGTTGCTGCAGGCCAAGGACTGCACTCACACAGTGCTCTTCATTTGATATTGTATTCTGAGGCTTGGTTTCCAATGTGTTTGGGACTGATGAAACGTACCCAAATATAAAGGCTCAGAATACAGTATCAAATGAAGAGCATTGTGAAAATTGTTCAGTTATTCTTTGATTCTCAACCTCTTATCCCATGACAGCTGTAGGAGCTTTTGGTGAGGGACTTCATCAAAGCTTTTTGGATGTCCATATCTGTCAGTTTTTATTTCTTCATAAAGTCTGTGGTACTGAGCTTCCCTTTGCAGAAGTTATGCTGATTCTTCCTCTGTAGGGCCTGTTCCTCTGTATGATTAATTTTATTTTTAAAAGCAATTACTATCCATTGACCTGGAACAGAAGTTAGGCTAGTAAGTCTGTAATTTCCTGGATCTCTTCTTGAACCGTTTACAGAATTGATGTTACACTTGTTAGTTTTCAGTCTTTTGATAGGGAGGCTAATTTTAGCAAAAAGCCGTATATTCTAATTAGGAAATCAACAATTTCACATTTGAGTTGCTTAAGAACCCTCAAGCGTAGGGCTTTTTTTCAGCTGGAACGCGGAGTTCCAGCACCTCTTGAAAATGGTCACATGGCCAGTGGCCCCGCCCTTGATCTCCAGACAGAGGGGAGTTTAGATTGCCCTAAACTCCCCTCTGTCGAGATCAGGGGGCGGAGCAACCAGCCATGTGACCATTTTCGCAAGGGCAATTTAAACTTTAAAAAACTCCCCCCTTGTTCCAGTTGACCTAAAGTGATGCCATTGTGCAGCCCTGAGTTCCACCACCTCTTTTCCCAGAAAAAAAGCCCTGCTCAAGTGTATATATTTAAACAGAAAAGTATCCTTGAAAATGTGTTATGTCTACACTATATATAGGAATGATCTGATACTGTAGATTAAAAAAATCATGCTACATTTTTTGACTTAAACCTTATATTTTGCTCATTCCAACATCATGTTGGGGAGGGAGTGCGTTCCAACAAATTTCTTCAATTTGTCACTCTATACGTATTATGCATCTTCAGTGAAAGAACCTTGTCAAGCTTTTCATTTGTTATAAAAAAGAATGTATTACATAGGAATTTTCAGTGCTGCCCCCAATTTCCCAAATTTCTATTGGGAATTAGTTAAGATTATAAATTTTATTTGTAATATGTATTTTGCCTATTGAAGATTAATCTTCAATAGGCCATTAATCTAGTAAAACATATTCCCAATGTTTATTTGTCCAGTCATTTGAACAAATTGTGTTTTTCTTCAAATGTAATTTGTGAAGTTAGCAATTCTGAATTGCCGTATATACAGTGGGTACAATCCAGTCAAATATAAGCACTTTCTTTTGCTTTATTTACTTTTTAAAGAGAATTCAGCATATTCTAGCTTTACCATTGAAATCAGTGGGGCTGAAAGTGTTTTACTTTGGATGGGTCATACACCATTAATGTTTTGTTTAGCCTGAATGGATGAAGTTATTTATTTTCCGCAAGTAATTGCTAAGAGTTAAATACCATAGAATCAGTACAGCATATTTTTAGAAGATTTCATGGATTAATTCCTAGCTGTTTTGAAGGCTAATTAATTTAATGGTTAAATGTGTATTCTTTTGACAACACTTAGAGGCCTTTCAATAAAGCTCCTTTTGCAAATTCTAGAATAGTGTAAGCTTTTTATCCCCATTAGTTTTATTACTTTGTATTGACCTTTATCTGGTTTTGTTCATAAAAAAAACCAAAAAAATATACCTAAAATTAACGGTTCAGCAAATACAATGTATTATATGTAAAATGAACAGACATTTATGCTAGAGCTCCATCTGCTGCTACAGAATGTAATTCTGGTTGATAACTTGAGAAAACCCAACTGCAGCTCAATTCCACTACCCTGAGTTGCAGTTTTGTATATTACTTAAAATACCCTGGAGGCATTTTAGTGTGGCTGGTTTTGTATGGCATCTTCTTAGTAGCAAATATTATGCGGTTGCCAGCCTCAAGGTGGGACCAGGAAAACTTCTGGCATTACAACTAACTGCAGAAATCAGTTCTCCTGGATAAAATGGCCACTTTGGAGGGTGAACTGTATGGCCTTATACCCCACCGAGGTCCCTCCCCATGCTCCACACCCAAATCTCCAGGAATTTACTAACCTGGAGTTGGCAACTCTAATAGTTTATAATCCCATTTTCTAAAGAATGAAATCCTTGCATGAAATGCTGTGAACACAGGAATGATTTTTTGTTTATTTACTTCATTTATACCTTGCCTTTCTCCCAAATGGAGACCCAAAGCAGCTTATATCATTTTTCAGTTACATTGTTCTTCTCTATTTTATCTTCACAACAACCCTGTAAGGTAGATTAGGCTGAGTATGTGTGACTGGTCCAGTATCACCCAGCGAGTTTCTATGTCAGAGAATTAGGATTAAAATCTGAATCTTATCCTAGTCCAACACTAACCACTATACCACACCGGCTCTCTAGCAAGTGTCCTTTCTGAAATCCGCCTTTTTTGAAGTCATATTTTTAAAAGGAATGGTTAGAACAAGTACTGAAACTCTTGATTTCTTCTACATTATAGTTTCCAAATGGATTCTGAAACATTACCTACAGGAGTGAAATTTAGGGAGGGCCTCACTGTTGTTACCTTGGGATCCCCTTTAACCTTTTGCTTATATTAGGTCATCATGTGATGATGTCATCACACAGCCCAGGGCGCACACAGGAGGGTGGCCGCAGGCACCAGAAATGCTGGCACCGGCGATGGGCTTGACACAGCTTGGACACAGTCTATGCACCAAGAAGCCATGCTTAATTTCTCAAAAGTGATGTGGGTGGGGCTCAATCCTGCCTGCCAAATGTTATCTCACTTTGAACTATCCCTGTCATACCAAAAAAGTTAATCTTAAGGGAAAACTAAAAAAGTTTTCTCTTAAGTTTTCCCTCATCACTGGTTCACATTCTGGAGCTTGAGCCCTAGATTTAGGTGGCCTTCAGAACAACTGACTCATATTAAAAACAGGAAGAGGCTAGTTCCCTTGTTTTTTAAGTTTCAAAAGCATGGTATAATGTTGGGTTTTGCCTCAAAAGACCCAGGTTCAGATTGCCACTCATCTTGAAACTCACTGAGTGACCTTGCCCAGTTTTGTGTGTGTTCTGTCCCCCCTCCCCTGGCCTACTTCACATGGCCTGTGTGAGGAAAAAATGGAAGAGGGAGAACTGTGTATGCCATCCTGAGCCACTTGGGGGAAGGGTGGGATAAAAATGCAATAAATAAAATCTTCCCTATCTTGTCTCCTTAGAAAAAGTGCAGGAGGGAAAAGGGAGACCAAACTGTCTTTCTCTCACTCTTAATTATAAACTCTGGCTCAGAAATTCTATATGAATACATTTTTCTATTACTCGCTTTATGCATTTATCCCATTCTTGATAAAACAACTTTTAAACTTGACAACATTTTAAAAAGCAATTGACTGGTTGGCTTGGGTTCTGGTGTGCAGGCATCTTTTACTGCCATGCAACATAGACAAAACTTCAGTTTTTAGATTAAAAAATACTAATCGTCCAGACTTTTTGCAAAATAGCTTGATAGGGTAACATAATGTGTCTTTAACTGCCAGAGTTCCATGGAATAAGCTCTGTGTGTCCTGTTTAATGCCATCTGACCACTGTCTGCCTCAAAATAGTGTTAAAGAACAGTATGGGAGATCTGGTTGCTAGGGATGATCATGAAGATCAGTCAGTGTCCAGCTTGGGGATGAAATCTAGAACTACCTCATTCAGCAAATGAAGTTGTGACATAGGGTCTTACTCTTGATATTTTACCCAATCCAGTATGAAAACATAATTTATTACTAGAAATGCTCTGGCATTTGTGAATGGTATTATAAAAAGATTAACGTAGCAATTGAAGTTATCTGGTGAGCTGTGACTCATGAATGCTCATCCCTACCACAATTTTTGTTAGTCTTATAGGTGCTACTGGACTCTTGCTCTTTTCTGTAGCGACTGGGTTAAGCTTCTGTCCAGAGTATCACGAATGATGTGATTCCTGAGTCTGACTATATGCCATTTATTAAAATTACTTCATTATATGCCTGCACGGTCTGTTCTGACCAGCTAAGAGGCCTTGAGCTATAGGTGCAAACCTGAAACAGCTCTCAGGGACAAAGCTTCACAGAGGCTGGTATCTGTCTCCTGGCTTGTTGGCATGTAGGGGGTGGTGAGTTCTTTCCCCTCTCCCTTACCTGTGAAGACAGGCTACAGCCCAGTCTGTCATCAGAGGGGTTTTTTGCCCCTCTGATTGGCCAAGAGTTTAAGCCAGCTGCAGGTGGCTGGTCTTGGAAAAAAGAGTTGTTCCTTCAGTCTCTTAGACTGGGAAGGATCCGGTGGATTAGAGGAGGAGGGAAGAGAAAGGGCCATGTTCCAGGTTTTGCTCCTGTTCCTGAATGCCACACAACTGGTAGATTCCTGTGCTCGCAACCTTTGTGCTTTTGTCTTTGGGGCCTCTGGCTTAAATACTAAAGCTCTTTTTTAGAAAAGTTGCTGGAGGTAACATCTGGAACAAGTTCAGGGACTTCTAGTGAATATAGCCTAACTAAAACAGTCTGTTGTTGTTTTGTGCTTCTCCACATACTTCTGTGTCATTTTGTTTGCTTTTCAGTTTTCTGTTATTTTGTTTGCTTTTGCAGTTTTCTTTAATAAATTACCTTTTCTTAATTTAGTGTGGAGTTATTGAGAGCTGTAGCCTACCTCACAGGGCTGACTTCCTGTTTAAAATCTGAAAGGGCTGGGAACTTGCCTCTCCATTCCACAGCTAAAGGTTTAGCTAAGAGATGCTGGTGGCAATTTTCTACTCTGGCAGTGAGGCTTCACTTGCCAGTCCTTTTGGACTTTTGCCTTTTGACACCAGCAGGTGACCGGCAGCCCCCTCAGGGACCCAGACAGGCTTGCTGGAAATCACTACACTTTCCATGGGTGTGTAAGCATGTAAGTTGGACTGGATCCTCTGCCGAACTCAGGGAACAAATAATCTGTGATTGCTGTAATTGCAGTAAGAAGTAAAACTCCAGATTTCTTTCTTACTGTGTCAGAGGCTGGGCATATTTTCAGTGGCCTCTATGATGCAGTTGTAGACTGTTCATGTGACACTGGGTGATTTGCTTGTTTGGAGCTGCATTATCTTTCTAGAACACCCACTCAGAGCTCTGCCAACATGCCTGGGGTGCCCCTGCTTCATATTCCATTCATTCTGTGTTGTCGGGCTGGAATTCAGTCTAACAAAGCTGGAGCAGTGCTTTGCTTAAGCTTCCTCTCTAGACCAGCATGTTGAAGCAAGGGAGAAGCCTTGGGCTTGGCTTCGCATTCTTTTGCTTGTTTGTGAGCCAGCATGGAAACCTTGACATCGTCTTCTGATACAGTATGTTTTTTTTTGTCCTTCCTTCAGTAATGTTGCTTTCGCTGTTGTTCTAGTAAGAGACCATACGAACTCAATCTGCAAATAGGTAGTGGGTACAAACATTCAGTAGTCCCAGAGGCACGGCTTGCAACGGTGGCATTTGGTTTTAAAATATTCAGTTAATTTATAAATTTATCCAGACAGGGCATAGGATAAGCCACTATATAAAACATGTTGATGTATAGCTGGCATAAGATATCTTCACCGTGTAGAAGGATTCAGATTATGGGAAGTTTAGATAAATGACTTTCCTTGACCTTCTGGTACTGTTCAGTTGTACAGGTCTTTGTGATTTCTATTGGAGAAGTAATAAGGAGGTTGTGTGTATTCTATATGTATTCTGGCTATGTGATACAAACAATGGCATTTTGAAATGTTTCATGCACAACTTTTTAAAATCTGCTTTTATAATGGAAGGATAATTAGACATTTAGCTATCTCAATACAAAATGAACCATGATTCAAAAGGTTTTTGTCATCCTTAGAGCTGCTTGTAGTTATGCAAAGTAATTTTTCTCTCTTGGGGTTTTGAGGTCTTTGCTTTGGCCATAAACTGAAATTCAGTCTGTCCTAACATGCTTTGAAAAAGTTCTTGCTTATTGTATATCAATCTAGTTTGTGTTTGGTTTAATAGCAATAACAATACGTAACTCTGAATTTGGAATTGTTTGTATGTTTGATGCCCAGTGGTATGTTCCGGATGTTAGAAAACTTGCTTTTCTTAATCTACTGAATTTAGGTCTGTTAATATTCTTTCAGGCATAGCAGTTTTGATTATCTGAATAAAAATTCTTCCCACTGCCACTCCCAAAGGCTCTTAATTTCTTCTGTCATGTGGTTAATCTTCCATTGTGACTTGGTAATACAGCCGTTTTGTTTAAGTCTCCTTTGATTCTCCCATGCTGACACAATTTGTTTGCTCAAAGGTTATATACCGGTCAGCTTGTTGCAGCATTGTGCAGCTATAAACTCTTCTACCATTTGTCATGGTAGATGTAAAAATAAGAGAAAAGAGGAGATATTGCAAGTAAGAGATCCATAGGAATGACAAATAGAAGAATGGCATATTGTATTTGGTCTCTAGCTCTTGCTCCTGGAACAGAGTTGCTTTGTTTGGGTAAAGAAAAGGGAAAATAGTAAAAGCATTCAAATTATTTCCTTTCATTTATGGTGAAATTTCTCATCTGATGCTGGTAAACTGTCAAAGTTCGTTACAAAAGCCATTACAAATTAAGGGCAGATATAATGGGGGAAGAATCAAGACGGGGGATGAGAATACAAGTGAACCAACAGAAAAAAAAGTCTGAAGTAGGTTTGATCTGAATCCATACTAGCAACTTTCCTTCCAGTAAAATTAATGGCGAAACAAGATTGGAATCCAAGTGCCTCAGATCCTGCTGCATTACACTGGGCCTCAGCATGTTATTCTATCATGGCCATTATCAGATGGAGCTTGAGACAAGGCAGTGCTGATGGGAATAGATGGGTCTCAATGGAGAACAAAATAAACTGGTTAAGTTTTATGCTTAGGAACATCATTGCAGTTGGAGGCAAAAAGCTGCCTTCAGGTGGAAGGGGTAATATAATGTATGTCTGGACAGACTACTACGGCTGGCATACCTTGACATCCGGCCCTATGAGGTGAGCAGGTAGTATCCACAAAGGACACCTTCTCTCCCCACAGCCAGATCCCTCCAATGTACTGTAGCCTTTCTCTATTTAGCCTTTCATTCTCCTGCTCATCACAGCTAACTTGCTAGTATAGACAAAATGCTTCTGTAAAAAATTTATATTCTCCTCCGTAGGTGCCAAAAGCAGCTTACAACATCATTCTCTACTCCTCCATTTTATCTTCCCAAAACTACCCTGTGAATTAGGTTAGGCTGAAAGAGTGACAAGCCAAAGTCCACCCAGTAATTTCCTATGGACAAGTGGCAATTCAAACCTGGGTGTCCCACATCCTAGTTTGACACTCTTACCACTACAGTGTGCTTGCACCATACTGAGTGTACTTCATGTCTGGTATGCATACAAAATGTAATGGTATATTGTTTATGGAAGTGCATAATGTGAGTACACCTAACTTTTTCTTTAGATTAATTATTTCTATGTATTTAGACAAGCAACACCATAAAAGTTTTCCAAATTGATTTGTTTCAGTCTTGCAAAGACTGGAATGCTTGTTCTGGTAAACAGTAGATTCCTGTTCTTTCCTGTTGCGCTGACATTTTTGGGGAAACTGACATTTGTTGCCACCAACAATCGAGTAACAGGTTGAAGTTTACTGTTTACATGATTCATTAAAACAGTCTGTGGACCAGGCTTTCTATTACTGCTTTAATTTATATTGGTGTTTTATGTGCTTTTGAAGGATATCTTTTAGAATAATATTTAAAATTTCAATGTAATGCTTTTGTGTTAAATTCCCAAAGGCAGTAAAATATAAATTGATAAGGATTTGATAAAGAATGTAGAATTAGGATTGTGTAATAATATCTTTTTTAAATTTTTTCTTGTTTTTTAGATGTATCTCTCTTTTTTCTTTTATTTGTATTTTTATAATTTGCAATATATACTTTTTGTTATATTTTATATTAGTTAACAACAGGGGTCATTTCGTAGAAAAAGAGCTGCAGGAACTCATTAGCATAACTCATTAGCATATGCCACACCCCTTGATCGGGCTGAAATGGCTGGGATTTGGCTGCTGCCAGATGCTGGAGTGTCCCTTTTGGCCCCAATCCAGGCCGAAACAGGCCCCAAATGGCCATTTTGGGAACGTTTTGGCCTGAATCGGGCCCAAAACGGCCCAGATCGGGTCAGTGCTGGGCAGGGGTGGGATCCCCTGCCAGGCACCGACCCAATCCTGGCAGTTTTGGCCCTGATCCCGGCCAAAACAGGCCCAAAACAGGCCCAAAATGGCCAAAAATAGCCATTTGGGCCCTGTTTGGGCCCGGATCAGGGCTGAAACAGCCAGGACAAGGTCAGTGCCTGGCAGGGGAGGGTTCCCCCACCTGGCACCAACCCAATACCAGCCATTCCGGCCCCAATCCAGGCTGTTTTGTCCCTTATCCAGACCAAAATGGCCATTTTGAGCCCGTTTTGGCCCGGATTGGGGACAAAATGGCCAGGATTGGGTTGGTGCCGAGCAGGGGAGGAATCGACTTGATCCAGACCATTTTGGCCCAGATTCTGGCCATTTTGGCCCCTATCAAGGCCTGAACAGCCCTAAAGTGGTGGTGGTGGAATGCTCTGTCAATGGAGATCCAGGCCCAGGGGCGCATATTATCATTCCGCCAGGCCTGTAAAACAGAGCTGTTCCGCCAGGCGTTTGGTGGTTGAAGGGGGCGGTGCCATGTCAGCCTCCCACCTTTGGGGTGGGGGATTCTCCCCACCCATTGCACCTTAATGTATTTGGTTAATTTATTTTATTATTATTGTATGTTGATTTGAGAATTTTTTTGTTTTTATTGACTTTAACTGATGTTCACCACCCAGAGCACCTGAGGATGGGCAGTTTATAAATCGACGTAATAAATAAATACTAAAGTCAGGTGGGTGGGGCCACCTGACTTGGGGGAACTTCCGGAACGTTCTGGTGCGTTCCCCCTCGAAATGAGCCCTGGTTAATAATAAAATTATTCTACAAAAAGAAAAAGAAAAAATAATTTGTAATCATTCCCTCTGTTGGCCAAACTTAGTAAAGTACAGTATGTGAAATTATTTGTAAGTAGACTAGCATGTAGAATGATCTTTTGTTCCTTGGCTGCTTTGCTGGTGCCTGCAGGAAAAGAATGAAGCATCTCCCACACACATGCTCAAAGATATTCTAAATCACAGGCGTCCAAGCATGTTTTTTCTTCAAAGCATAGTCATTTTATTTATTTGCTACCTTTTAAGCCCACCTTTCTCCTCATTGGTAACCCAGAGTTACTTATATCGTTCTTCTCTGCTCAGTTTTGTCCTCACAACAACCCTATCAGGTAGCTTGGGCTGGCTGAGTGTGACTGGCCCAGGTCACCTAGCTAGATTCCATGACAGAGTCAGGATTTGAAGTCTGGCATTCTAACCATGACATCAGATAATACAGGTGTGAAATTCTTAAATGTGCACTTTGGAGACTCTAACTAGGTAGATGAAATATTGGAAGTACATTCTCAGTATGAGAGGACTATCAACTAGTATAAACTAATTTGTTTTTTAAACAAGGAAAACAAATGGATTTGGAAGCAAAAAACCTCCTGTACTAGATTCCTTGGGACTTTCTGTACTGGATGAAATGTGTCTACTGAACATACAGTACATATAATACACACATAGTAAATTTGTATCAAATAAAATTACAAAAATGTGTGCAGCTTCCTAATTTCATACTGCTTAGTAAGAGAGATGTCCTCTAGACTTTGCCAGTACATAAATAATGCCAAGCACAGATCTTTCTGATTAGCAGGCTTTTGTATTGCTGTGAGGTCAGCTAATCACTGCATGATTAAACAACATTGTAGAAAATGTTTGAGACCACTAAAGATTGTGGGTGCTGAAACGTAGAACTCAAGTATGAATGTAACTGCTAATTCTTAAGATCTGACTCATCCATGAAGATTTTTTATACTACTGAACGCTCGATAATTAGTTCATTTAAAGTTCATGAGAAATTCTCACACTAACATTATCTTCATTTCTCTAGCTGTGTATGTTCTATACTGTGCTAACCCCAAGTATTCCATTATGTCAAGAGGCCTCCGTCCTTAGGTTTTTGTTTAAATCTGCTAGTTGATGGTGCATAGTAGCATCTAATGGCTTATCATGGTAGTCAGTCTGAGAAATCGATAACTGGCAGGCTAACTGGGGCTTTTGGACAAACTATCGTTTGTCATGTACTTCTGATAAACTAATCACGCCTTGTGCAATGAAGTGGTTTAAAATTAATAAGTTTATCTTGACATCTGAATGCCTCTTTTGAAGTTCTTCCTGGAATTGTAATTTCCTTGATGAATACAGTGGAGGGGAGCCCTGAGCCCCCTATGAGCAGATGGCCGGCAGTGGTGGCAGCAAGAGACTGAAGCAAAAAAAAAATGTCTGCTTGAATCCATGGCAAGTGCAGCTCCCGTATATCTCAGATTCTTTATGTGAAGCTCAGTTCCATTTTCAGGTCATCCCCGGAGGGCCTGGATGCAATCCTAAATGAATTCAGAGATGGACCTATAAAAGCTGGTGTCCATTATGCACTCCCCCATGTTTTTTAGGATTTATGCCATCATTCTTAAGGACAGAATTTTGGCAGGCTAAATGTAACAAGTTTAAATGGTTATCTGTCTCTAAAATAAATGATGGGTTTACACCATCTATGTACTGCCTTCTTAGTTTCTCTCTGAATATTAATTTGTACACACAATGACAACGGGTTTACTTGCATGTCAGTACAGAAACTTCTCTTGATCATGTGTAATTTTCAAAACTCCCTCTTGCTACTATTCTACCTTTGTTCTTTTTTCAACACATTAATAGGCAGTATTTAAAATCCTCTACCTCCTCCTCTTTGCTGAATCCTAGTTTATTTCTTGCAATGCTGTATAGAAATATTCTTGTGCGTTTTTGTCCCTGAGGTCATGCTTACTCACTGAATCAGTTTTCTTCCATTTCAGTCCCATTTCCCAGAGATTTCTAACAAATCTCCTTTGAAAGGCCATGAATTCCATGAATAGTTGTACTCTTGTGTATGCACTCAAGTACTTCAAAAACTCTTGCTTATTCAGGTAAATCCATTTTTTATTTGAAGTAGCATACTTTAATCTAAAGGGGCAAAACCACAATAAACTGGACTATCTAAGGAAGTAACTAAAGGATTATGATTAAGGCTATGTACGTACAGTTTCAGAAACCTGAAGACTGTGAGATAACTATGGGTATATCTGCTAACTGTCCGATTATGGCCCAACAGCTTTAGTAGTGGGTTGGGGGGGGGATGCTTTGAAAACATTTAAAGCCTCTTTGGCCAGAAATCATAGTGGAGCAAGAAAAAAATATGTATGTATAACAATAGAGCTGTTATGTTGCCTGCTTGTCTGTGAAAAAATCACTGCCTTTACCCATGCTAAAGGAAACAATCTAGATGCAGATGATACTTGTTCAAATATAGCTTGCATCCTGTTTATATAGGTTGTTCATGCTTAAAGTTCACCTATACCGTGCATGCTATGAAATGGATAATAACAGTGTCATCTTCTCCTGTGATTTTGATAAAGATGTCATCTCCTGTTGGACTTACCTTATTCATTATACTTTCAATTGAACATAATTTGTACAATATCCTGAATGTATTAAAACAAAACAAGTCTGGTGGTTTCTAGCAAGGAAACGGCTTTAGCACAATAACACTGTCTATGCAATGAGTAACGATACTGACTTCTGGCCGTGGGTGTCCTGGCAACAGTACTGAGTCTTGATACACTCCAAGTTACTGTAATGCCTTTGGAAACAATCTGGAAATTTTAGTTAGTTCAAAGCTCAGCCATCAGGCTAATTTGGGGAGTAACTCAATGTTAAAAATACTGCACTGGCTCATAGTAGAGAGCAGTTCAGGTATCTGTCTTAAACAATCTCAGTGGTCTGGGCCCAAGATACTGAAGGAAACAGGAAAGTACACTTAACATCTTTTGGAGAGACTTCAGAGCTTGTCTGAATTCAGGCTAGTGGGAATAAGTGTGACTTTTTTGATTGCCTTTCCCAGGGAAATTCATCAAGCTAATTCTCCTTAAGCTGCTAAATTTCTGTCATGTAGGATGGGGTGAACAAGTTTAAACGGTTATCTGTCTCTGAAATAAAAGATGGGTTTACACCATCTATGTACTGCCTTCTTCTTAGTTTCTCTCTGAATATTAATTTGTACACACAAATTAATGGGCATTTGTATGTTACATTGCTGTGTATTGCTTTATAATTGTCTTAATTCATTCAGAATAGTTTATAAAATTTGCATGCTGCCCCTATAGATCTGCTCAAGGTGGCTCACAACTAAAACAATAAAACAAAAACTAGCAAACAAGACAATAAAGCCATCAATAAAAACAGATCATTACAATTAAAACAAGCCAAGCCACTAAAACGGATTATATATTCTATTTATTATTGTTTCATTGCCATCTCTTTAGAGTCCTGCTCAAGATAGCTTATAAGTAAAATCACCACGGCATTAAAAACTAGCCACTGGACATAAGCAGCATAAAAACTATCCATTAAATAGAAGCAGATCATTTTAAAATAAGTTTAAAAACATTAATCAAAAGCCCATGTACAAAAGATGTGTTTTGGCCTGGTACCTAAAAGAAAATAGGTGCCAGGTGAGCCTCAAGGTAGAGGGTTTCCAAGGAGAAGATGCCACCACAGAAAATGTCCTGTCTCTAGTCACCACTAGAGATGGGCTCAAACAGCAATACGAACTAAAAAAAACCACAAACAGCCCAATCTGTTGTTCACGAACAAGCTGTTCGTGAGGCCCCATTCTAAACAAACAGGTGGTCATTACAAGCCTCATTCATTGCTGTTCATCAAGCCAGACTGTGTGGCACCTGCAATCAATTCCCATGGCAGCTCAGGCAGGGAATGTCTGAACTCCTGCTGTTGCCCTAGAAACCCTAATCTAAGCCCAATTTAGCTTGATAGGTCTTCCTTCCAAGTGTGGACTGGAGCTCCAAATTTGTTACAATTATTGAGCTTGTAGGTTTTCCTAAATAGGCATCTGTTTCAGAAAGGAAGATAAGAACTTAGTTTGATGCCTTGTTATGGTTGTTTAAACTCAATCCTCAGTGTATTGTTATTGGAGCAGAAACATGAGCAATGAAAAGAGACATTGGGAGACATGCTGCATGATAGCAGATTCTGCAAGATGTGTAATTGTCCTATATGTGAGACAGAAAACCAGGCTTCTGAGTCTGTAAAGCGTGAAATCTTCCATCTCTACAGGTTATTCTCTATTTCAGTACTCTCTTTAACTGACCTTTTTTCTTTTGGACTCATATGGTTTATGGGTCATCGTCACCTACTCCTGTTATTTTAAGCACAGAACAAAAAATAGTGGGTTTCAGGACTCTGAGAGAGTCACGCTATAGAGCTTTGTCACGTGGGAGAAAATGTTTATGCCTTCTCAGCTTTGGGACAACTTATCTCTTCCTTGCTGCTTCTTTTATTCTTAGTTGACTTAATTTGTAGTGCTAGCAGTTCAGCAAAAACAGTGCACGTTCCCTTTCCATTTCTCCGCACTAATTGGGTCCAAGTAGACTTGGAAAGTTGCCGTGCCTTGTTACTCTGGTCATATGAGCATCCAATCTTTAAACGTTTTCAAGATGCATCAGAATTTGAGCTTTAATTGCTTGAAGCTCATCCCACCACTTTGTTCTGCTAAGTGGTTGCAACCAAAGAAAGATATTTGTTGACAAGGACCTAGTATGTCAACAATGCAATTGAAGATTCAATAGTTGGAAGTCTGGCGAGAGGGAAGAAGGCTTGGAGGAAGAATACGTAGGCTATGTTGAAATCAAAGCATTTGAAGAGCTGTCATGAAAAGCTTTGTGAGTGAACTCTGCTTCAGAAACAGTTGGGATTTTCTTTGGTCTTGGACGCACACACAAACACACACGTGTGTATTTTTTTTTCTTATGTTAAATGACTGATATAGCCCTGGGGGTTCTGTACCTGTATTTAAATAGTTTTGGGTGGTGCTCTGTCAGTAAGATGTGGACCCCAAAAATGTGTGTAGCCAGCTCTGTTTTAATAAGTCACGAATGATTTATATCGCAACATGTCCCTTTACAGGCTTCATCTTGTGTTCTAAAAAAACATACAAACAAAGCCTAATTGCGTAAGGTTCTATAAATAGCATGAAATTTTACAACATCAGTTACTTGGGTCTATATTTAATTTGTGTGTGTATTGAATACACAGTATATTTCTTTAAACCTTTAATGAATATTTTTAAAAAACAGGCATTAGATGAGAGAGGGATCCAGGGACTATGTCATCTCTTCAGCTAATGCAGCAAGATGCACAAAGCAGGACCTTTTGAAAATATGCCCAATGCATTCAAAATTTTTCAGTGATTTGCAAGAACTATATACAATGAAGGGGACACTTGGCCTTTATTCATACAAAAAAGAGGGCTCACAGTTATGCAACTGAAGGAAAGTATTGTGGAAATGGAATAGTCTCAGTCTTGCTGATGCTTATGGTGCATCCCTAGTAAATATTCATTGGGGCTTTGCAAAGAGTTTTATAATAAAAAGCAGGGATATTGATTTGGTTTTAGCAGCAGTGCTAGCTTGTTTATCCCCCACTTGGCCTGAATTTGTTCTCTAGATTGATTTCTCTAAGCTTTCTAGTGACCAGACACTTGATAGGGAGGGAAACAGAGGAGAATGTGTGTTTGTGGAATAGCTGTGGATCTTACCATGTTGCCCTCAGATCACATGTCTTTTTAATGTATCAGGCGGTTGCCCAGCTGTAGGAGCCTAGCTACAATATGAACATCTCCTAAGTTAGCTGTTGAATGTCATGTGTGTTATCATTTAAGTGCATGGATTATTTCTCAGCTTTTTAAAAATAAATCTCTGACAACCAGATTGGAGAAATCAGTTTGAGAATGGAAGATAGGCCTTCTGAGGACGTCACAGTCCAGGGCTGTTCCTTATTTTTGTTCCTTTTTTATTTTTGTCTGTATTTTTTTATTGGACCAAGTCGCAGGGCCCCACTACATTAATATAATGCTCTAGACCAGTGATGGCGAACCTTTTTGAGCCCGAGTGCCCAAACTGCAACACAAAACCAACTTATTTATTTCAAAGTGCCAGCACTGCAATTAAACCTGAATACTGAGGTTTTAGTTAAGAAAAAACAACTCATACAGTTGTCCCAACTAATTAACCTCTCTCTCTCACTCACTCACTCACTCAAAAGCCAGGACTGAAAGTAAAGCAAGTTAAATCAAAGCAGTTTGCCCTTCTTTAGACCAGCAGCCCTGCTTGCAAGCACTCTCTCTCTCTCCCTCCCTCCCTCTCTCTCACTCACTCAAGAGCCACGACTGAAAGTAAAGCAAGTTAAATCAAAGCAGTTTGCCCTTCTTTAGACCAGCAGCTTGCAAGCTCTCTCTCACGAGCCACGACTGAAAGTAAAGCAAGTTAAATCAAAGCAGTTTGCCCTTCTTTAGACCCAGCAGCCCTGCTTGCAAGCTCTCTCTCTCTCTCTCTCTCTCTCTCTCTCTCTCTCTCTCTCACTCGCTCAAGAGCCACAACTGAAAGTAAAGCAAGTTAAATCAAAGCAGTTTGCCCTTCTTTAGACCAGCAGCCCTGCTTGCAAGCTCTCTCTCTCTCTCTCTCTCTCTCTCTCTCTCTCTCTCTCTCTCTCTCTCTCACTCGCTCAAGAGCCACGACTGAAAATAAAGCAAGTTAAATCAAAGCAGCTTACTCTTCTTTAGAAAGCCAGCCCCAGCAGCCTGGTTACCGCCTCCGCTTCCTGCTGCTAAAGAGACCGGCAGCAGGGAGGCAGCCTTGAGGAAAAGAAATCATGTGGGCAGGGCCAAAACCCATGTGATCTCTGCTCAGAGCTACTGGAACGCCGTTGCAGGCGTTCCCCCTCCAAATGAGCCCTGGACCTAGCGATCGGCGACTTGGCTCGCGTGCCCACAGAGAGGGCTCTGCGTGCCAGCTGTGGCACGTGTGCCGTAGGTTCGCCATTTCTGCTCTAGACTGTGTGCTCTCTCCCTCAGAAGTACTAGTGTGCTCAAGAGAGGCAATCAACAGCTTTTCATAAGGATTTCAGGATTCATCTGTAAGACAAAGACCTAGTTCCATCTTTTTCTTTGGATCAGCTTGCAGAGCTTGGTTTTTGTCTTTGGACAAAGAAATAGTAGACTAGCCTGCCTTATAATATATGTTACATGAGGCCTGAGCACATTTCCTTTCCTTGTCTTCAGGAGGTTTACTGTAAAAAGGTTCAGGAATCCCTGTGTTTTTGTAATTGCATGACTGCATTGAAACAGGAATCTTGTGGCACTTTAAAGACTAACATATATTTATTCTAGCACAAGCTTTTGTGGAGTAGAGCCCATGTGCATGCTTCTGTTGAATTACGCTGAAGTCTACAAAAGTTTATGCCGGAATAAAAATACTTTAGTCTTTAAACTTACCTTCAGACGAACATAGCTAACTCTCTGGACTGACCAGGATGGTTTTATCTTCTTGGCTACTTTAGTGTTTCAGATTCAGTAGAATGCCTCTTGAATACCTCTAGGTTATAAAAAGGAAACTGTTCACTTCAGCTGTTTCTTACCCCATAACCTCTCTAGCACTTCAGTCAGAAGTCTTGTCTACTCATTCTGTTCAGCTCATTTCTGAAAACCCAAAGGTCCGCTTACCAATTAAGCAAACATGTCTAAAGTAGACATGAGCACGAACAGCATTAGGAACAGAAAAAAACAACGAACAACCTAATCTGTTCTCGAACAAGCTGTTGGTGAGGCTCCATCCTAAACAAACAGGTGGTCGTTGCAAGCCTCATTTGTTGCCTTCAGCAGCCTTTCAGCAAGCCAGACAATCTGGCACCTGCTGCAATCAGTCCCCTTGGCAACTGGAAGCTGGGAGGGACTGAACTCTGTCTGAACTCCTTCTGGCTTTAACCCTTCAAAGTACTTCCAGCAGAGAGTCCCATTTTTGCCACTGTGAAGAGAAAATGACAGCCAACAGGAAGACCCGTGGATCATGCCTTTCCCAGGGTGCAATCTCTCTGAAACTTGGGGGGGGGGGTCTTCAGAGGACAGTGAGGACTATGTTCTCCACAAATTTGGTGGGTATTGGACATTGGGAAGGTCACTTTTGTAACCCCTCAAACTAGCTGCCAGCAGACACTGCTGTTTTTGCCAGGACAGGCCCTTTAAACTATCAGCTGGCAGGCTGCAGGGGGGAATCCCCCCCTGCTGCCTGCCAGCTGATAGTTTAAAGGGATCTTTAAAGGGCCAGGTAAGTGGGTTTGAGGAGAGGGGGGGCTAAGTGGGGGGGTTGGGTTGGAGGTGGTTCTGGCCCTCACGAACAACGAACATGTCTGGGAAGAGTTCATGTTTGTCCATGTTAGTTGTTCGTGGATGGCACCGAACGATGAACAGGGTGTTTGGGGGGAGGTTCGTTCGTGCCCATGTCTAGTCTAAAGAAGAGAGACTATTAGGACTTGCTTGAGAATTCTCAGGTGCATTGGTAGTAAGAAGCTCTTGAATGCACTATAGAAGTTTGGGGGTGGGGGACCTCCTTCACAGTTTCTCGCTAACTCCAGCTTGGTGATGTTTATGAGTGCTATATGATCGATGACGCTGATGTTTTATTGTAGCAAAATGTTTTCAAAGTTTCTAACTGGAAGTTTACAGTCAAAGTTAGCTACCATACTCAAAACAAAAACTCTAAAGAATGTTTAGTCATCTTTCATCCACGTTTTACATATCTATATATGTTAATTATCCTGCTTCTTAGGCATTGTAAACCTGAGTGACTGCTGGGAGATCAAAAACTTGATGAATTCTTCCCAGAAAATGTTGTTGTTGTTGTTGTTAATAATACAGTTACCTCCACCCTACCTTTCTTCCCAGTGAGGTTTCAAAGCAGCTTGCAACATTGCTGTTCCCTTCATTTTATCTTAATAACAACCACCTTGTGAGATAGGTTAGGCTGAGAGAGTGTGTCTGGCCCAGCAAGCCTCCATGGCAGAGTAGGGATTTGAATCAGGGTGTCTCAAATAATAGTCTGACAGGCTATCTGCAGCACCACATTATGAACACACAGTATAAAAAATAAATGGATTTAGAGCTGTGTGCTCTGTATCTTTAAATTCAAGCCCTAGTGAGCTTGCATTTTTTTATAAATGCTCTCTATTGGAGGCAAGGCATATACCATGCTGGAGTTCAATGTAACTGTTCATTTGCATCAGTGATGCTGGAACACACAGGACTCCTTGTTTTGGCAAATGGTCTGTTTATACAGCAAGTGCCCAGCGCTCTTTCAGGCTCACAGATGTATGAAGTAGTCTGGGAGACAGTCCGAGCAGTTCCTAGCACTGGGCAGGACATTGCAGACGAACCATGCGGCAATGTTTATGTGGTGCTGCTGTACCTGTGTGTGCTGTGAAAAGCATTTCTGTGAGCCTGTCAAGGTGAGATTATCCAGAAAAGGATAACTGCTTCCTATTTGGTTGCTCTATTTATAGCTCCAGTAGTAACTGACCTCATTAATAAGCGATATTATTGGAAATGCAGTTTTCCCCTCCTTTGCTAGCTTGGCTGCTTATTATAATCCTGAAGTCATTTTAACGTGTTCTTAAGAAGCATGGAAATATGCAAACCTTCTATCTGAGTGAGCATTGATCTTGATTATAAGTGGTGCTTTCTTTTGCAGGAGATAGGATTAGTAAAATCAATGTGTCGGGGATGTTTTGGTCAGGCAAATCTTTCAATGCAAATGCTTGGCTTGCTTTTTCAGCTGTATCATGTGCGTTTCATGGGAGACATAAACATACTGCAGAATCATCCCTTGGTACTGGACAAAGGAGCAAAGATGGGCAAATGTCCTTATTGAATGAGTGACCTTTAGAAATAAAATTTCTAGTCGTCTTGAGCGTTCAAAGCTGCCACACCAGGCATCCTACTCTAACATATATAAAAATAAGCATGAAAACGTCAAATCTTTTTCCATCCGTATGTTTGTTAACAATAACTTCTCTTGTCTTGTAGAGTCTATGTACACCAGCCTATTAAACCGTTGATACTTCTCTTATCCTGAAAATCCAGTGCTCTTGAAGGAAGTAGAATAACATTTTTAGGCCTTACATTTTGGTGCACTGATATTGGAAAATAATTGACTTGATTTCTTTGCTGCCCTACAATACAGGTTAAATGTAGTTAAGCAGTTTTACTAGGACCCCAGTAATTACTAGGATACTAAGCTGATCTTATTTCTGAGCAGAGGTGGTGAGTTCAGTCTCAGTGAACTGAGTTCCTTTATCATTATTATTAGTGTGTAGAAAGACACACTCATAGCATCAGTCAGAGCATTATATAAGAATAAATACATAATAAAAATGCAATAAAACATCCAAAGGGGAATTGGCCATTATCTTAACTTTTCCCCTTTTAGGCCAAATTCATACATGCCACTTTAAAATGCTTTTCAGCTTTCCCTCCACTTTTTTTGCTCACAGTTAAAAAACAGGCACTTCGAAATGCCAGGTTTCTAAATAAATTTGATCATGCAGGAAAGTTGATGTACAGTCTCAGTTCAGCTGCTTGTGTGTGATAATACAGCGTTACCAAACCTGTGGGTCATGAGCTACGGGGGGGGGGGGGTCTTGTAGGCTTATATTGGCTGTCCCCATCCCCTTATTGCGTGATGTATAGGATGTACTAAAATGACTGACAAGATTGCCCATTAGGAATAATGGGAGGTACCTAAAGACCTACTGGATATAATAGAAGCCAGGGATGCCAGCCGGCTTGCATGAGCTCCCTTGAAATTCATGATTACAGCACACAAAAGTTGCAAAGACAATGCAGAATGAGTTTTGAGAAACCTGCTCTGGACTTGTAATCAGGGTGGATAAAAATCAATGATTTTTTTAAAAAATCAAAAAAATTGGATTTTTTTTATTTAAATCGGATTTTTTTAAATAAAATGCTTTTTGAGGAAAATATATTACCATCCAAAGGTTATTCCATCATGAAATAAAGATTAGTTTTTAATTATGTAGAATAAGGCTGTATATGTTTAATTTTTTTGGTAAATAAATTCCATTAATCCATTCACAATGTCATGCTCTTCCAGAGGTTTTTGTAAGATTATTGGGCAGTTTCTCTGCCTACAAGATATTATCAGAGATGCTTGGTTTTGCAGTTCTCAAAACTGAATTTGTGTCAGCTCAGCAGAGATCACATGCCTCTTCTTCACAGCAAAAATGTTATAACATGAACAGAGTTGAGAAAAAGACCTTAATCCTATTGTTCTACAAACCTATGAAGACAGAATCAACCCCTCCAGTGCTAAGTTTCAAGAAGTTCAGTGAACAGAAACAATATTTTTCTGATTGTTTGGAATAGATCTGCACAAGAAGAAACTAAGCGTGAGGAGGGAGGGGCAAGCAGTACAAAATGAAAGTGAAACTTTTTGAGCACAATACTGCACAAGTCTTTGGATCTTTTGTGTGTATGACCTGAGGTTTATCACATTCTTTCCTTGGAGGAAAAAACCTATAATGGCAGCAGGCCGTAAAAGAGACCCAGTTTGGGAATACTTTAATGAAGTTCCTTTACCTATCGGTAAGGCAGGCATCTACTTGCATATTAAAGTTATACCAGCAAGAATTACTCTTTATGTAGAAAACTATGATTTAAATCAAGCCTTAATGACTAGTGATTTAAATCGTGATTTAAATCAGTTTGATTTAAATCAAATCCACCCTGCTTGTAATGACAGCTCCTGAGTAGAATGGTGGTCCTTGGGAGTAGAATAAGTATTCTGAGACTAGAATGACAGCTCCCCAGAGTGGATTGATGGACCCTGGGATTAGAATCAGTTCTCTTCAACTGTAATTACAAACCTTAGAGTGTAATGCTATTGATGTTTCTGGAAGTTGTGCAGTGATCCCCAAGTCAGTTCCATCTCATTAGTTATCCTGCATGTGAGCTGTTTTTCCTTCTAGCATCATGAAGTTGGTATCTGCCATCTGATTCTACGTGGTTGACCAATATAAATCTTGAGCCTTTTCCTCCTCAGTTTTCTTTCTTAAAGCTCCACAGTGTCCAGGTCTGCTTCTTTCCTATCTTCTGTGTTCATGTTATGCATTATCCCACTCTAGAGGCTCTCATTCCAATCTCAGGAAGCCCTGCTTCTACTCCCAGGTTACTATCATTCCTCCCTGGGACTGTCACTCCAGTCCTAGAGCAGTGTGTATGGTCCCAGGGACGATCATTTCACTCTGGTGGGTATCATTCCAGTCTCAAAATACTTAAGCTACTACCAAGGGCTGTCATTCCAAGCACAGAGCATGTTTCTCAAAATCTGTTCTGCATTTTCTTGTGTTCTGTAATAGAGTCTGCGCAAGTCACTTTGCATTCCTTGCTTCCATTATACCCAATGGGGGCCTTCAGGCATCTTCCATTGTTCCCAGTGGGCATTCTTGTCATAGTACATAACATTGTTTCTGCTGCAGCAAAATTGTTTTCTACTTCTCCCCTTCATTTGGCAACTGACAGGAAGAGGCAGAGAGAGATGGAGGCTGGAGGCTGCATTGGGAGCAGGAGTGAGTGGGTGATAGTGAGCTGCTTGGACCTTGTCCTCCCCCACTTGGCTTAGGAAAGTTTAGCCATTGCTTTGGGGGGGGGAACCCTCAATTTTCCCCAAGTAAAATTCTAAGACAGTATTGTAAGAGAAAGAAGCTTCAGGTATGGAATCTGAAGCTTTCAACTAAATAAGGTCATAGATCCAGAGGAGTTAGCCGTGTTAGTCTGTAGTAGCAAAATAGAAGAGTCTAGTAGTGCTTTTAAGACTAACCAACTTTATTGTAGCATAAGCTTTCAAGAGCCACAGCTCTCTTCATCAGATGCATGCTGATGAAGAGAGTTGTGGCTCTCGAAAGCTTATGCTGCAATAAAGTTGGTTAATCTTAAAGATGCTATGGGACTCTTTACTATTTAACTAAATGAGATATGATCCAAGTAAACTTCAACCTCTTTTCCATGTTCTGTTTTCTCAAGCTCTTCTTTAGAGAAGTAAATGTGGTGGCTGGGACTGGGACCTTGGCTCTGTATGCCCAAGTGAGGAACTGGCAAAACCTCCTCTGCTTCTGTGTTTCTCTGAAGTAGATCCTATTTAATTTATTGGGGCTTACTTACAAGGCTGCCATGACCTGGATGGCCCTGGTGAGCCTGATCTTGTCAGATCTCAGAAGCTAAGCATGGTCGACTTTGGTTAGCAGTTGGATGGGAGACCTCCAGCAAAGATCAGGGTTGCAGAGGCAGGCAATGACAAACCACCTCTGTTAGTCTTTTGTCATGAAAACCCCTCCAGGGGTCACCGTAAGTCAGCTATGACATGATGGCTCTCTCCACCACACTTACAGGGCCATCCAATGCCCACTTACCCACTAACACTAGCCAAAATGAACTTTATTGTGAATAAAACTATTAAAAGGTTCTTAATTTGTTATATCTAACACTACGTGTATCTGTATGTTTTAGGTTAATTTTTATAGCTCATGAAGCTATATAAGCAATCAGATAGTTATGTTCTCACATTTGCATAAACATTGTGAATAGCTTTATAAATGCAATAAATATTTCAACAAATTCCACATTAATAGGTGCATTAAGTAAATGTTTGCTTGGTAGTAGCTATAAAATAGACCAACTTGCAGTTAAAATGCATGAAAGCGATGGCAGCTCCAAACACCTACAGTCCAAAATTCATGTGACAATAAATCAATGGGTCACTGTACCAAATAAATTTGAACTTGTGTGGTCACCATATCAAAAAGGGTGGAAACCAATGTTATAATGCATGTAACCAGTAAAAGTGCTCAGCATTTTACATCAAAGTGTTGTGTGTGTTTTTATCTGCTGTTTCACAAAGTTAAGAAATGTCCGCAGGTTTCTTTGGAAATGAGGGAGGCAGCAATCCTTCCATACTATACAATCCATCAGGCATGTGCTTGTGATTTTTTTCTAATCCTGGAGAGAAGCTGATCTATTCCATGCAGAGCCTGGCAATTTATTTGGCATCCGTTGCCATCACGGAGGGAATGTGGAGAATTGAGACTGTGACAGACCCTTGTGACCTCAGGGGAAACCCCTGTAACAGAAGACACATTCCTCACAGCACTGGTGTCAGAAAAACAGTTCCTGAGATACTTTGCCTGTTTATTCCATATCTTGTGGTTGAGGGGAGGGCAGAGAGTTTGAGAGATGCTTGTGCCTCTGTAGGTTCCTCTTATTATGAGGTTGTATGTGAAAATATACGTTACATCCAGCATTATGACAGTGTGATGATTTTCTAGTCCGTCTCTGTCACTCTAGTCAAATGCTAGTGAATTCTATGTACAAAATAATTTTTTCACCATTGCAATAAATATAACGGAGAGCAACATAAAGGCTTTGCATAACAAGGTATAAATGAAGATTGCTAAATGCAGACGTAACAGAGGAGACCACTTGGTAAAATAGAAGAGTTGAAGGTGGTCCAAGTTTGTGTATCTTGGATAACAGATTTGGTATGAGAATCTCTTTGCATTGATTCTGATTTGTATGAAGTTACTTAAGCCGAGTCAGTAATTCCAAATGCAAAACAAATGTAACTTACACTGGGCTGGTGCCCTTATCTAGTGATGAGTGCTTCCAGTTCTATGTGAAGTGGGCTCACTGAATCGAGATTTTCTCTTCTTTAGAAGATGGCTCTTTGTTTTATGAACTCAATTCCAAATTCAAGATCCAATTGGAAAGTGAGAGTTTTGAAAATCTCTTGATCATCTCTTCCTTACCCATCTGACTGTGTAGTGATGGCAACAGCAGCAGGAAGAACTTGCTTCCTATCTGGCACCTTGATTGCAGTCACACCAGCATATATCCAACCTGCATTTTCAAGAATCCCTGGCACCTGGGACCTACCGCTGCAAAGTTCCAAATAGGTAGCTGGGAAGGAGAGAGAGAAGCCTCCCCTCAAAAGATTTCAGTAAGACCTCCTGGTAAATAAATTTGAAATGGAGCTTTCAGATGAGAAGGAGAGGGTGCAAAAGCTATTTGGATGACCATAATGTTTTCCTTGGATAATGAGGGAACATTGCAAGCTGCCAGCATATGAATACTAAGCTAAGCAAATACACGTTTCTCTGGTATTATTACTTTGAGCACCACTGCTAGTTTTGTTTTTCACATTCATAAGGTTCTGTAAGTGTCTTAATATACACCAAAATATAATACTTTAGAAAAACTTCTTAAAATATTAGAATTGGCAAACTTTGTCTTGCCATTACATGCGTAAGTTGTTGCATTTCAATTGCAACATGGCCCCCATGGGTGCCATGGTGCCCGCTGACACCTTTCCTAGTGTTTTTAGAAACTGAGCTGGGCCAGGTGGAGCATTTGCCCAGCTGAGCTTCTGGTCGGAGATCTGATTGGCTGTGCAGCTTTTTAGAAGTTGCTTCTACCCACACCACACAAGGATCTTTACTGAAAGGAAGATGTGTGTATGAAAAAAAAATAGTTTAAACAATAGGTTCATTTTAAAATCCTGTTAAATAGTGCTTCTCACTGAAATGTCGAAGTGTTACTAACAGAATTACGTGATGGTCTCATTCCCTGACATTTTGTTGGCTCCACTTCCTGTAGCAGGCATTTTCTTGTTGTGCCCACTAACCTGTGTCTCAGAATTTCGAAGGTGAGTTCATGCTCAGAAGGGTTGGAGACCTCTGATTTAAACTGTATGCAAGAGATTTTCTTCTATGATTAAAAATAAACAATTATAAGGTCCAAAGAAAAGACATGAAACAGCTAGTTCTTAAATGTTGATTATTTTTCCAGCACACTTGATATATTTTTAAGCAGCTTACATCATTCTCCTCTCCTCTCGTTTTATTTTCACAACAACCCTGTGAGGTAGGTTAGGCTTGATAGTGTGTGAATGGCCCAAGATTACCCAGTAGATGTATATTGTTGTTAACCTAACCTGGCCTTGCAAATTGAGATTCCAGCTCATCTTTTATGTTGATATGGGGACTGTAGTCATGGGCTGCATGTACCCTATAAGCAGCGTATACTATGCTTCGCTCATCAATAATGATCACTTAATTGGTGTGAATTTTACATTTGTGTTCTCCTGGTGGTGTAGTGATTGGATGTGCCCAGTACTTTCTCTTTACTGTTGTTATGAGAGTGAAAGCCACTTTCTGATTCTCCTTTTGCATGCACACAGATGTTATCCCAAATGAACTAAACAGTAAAAGGTAAACCACTGCAAAATGCCAAATAAAAATGTTTTTCCAATTGCACATATACAGCGTACTGAATAGCCACAACATTGAGACTGATAAAAATTACAATCCAAAGTGGAGTGTCTTTCATTCACAGGGTTGTCAGAGGTTGGAGGCGATTTGACGGCATATAACACACACTTAATGGATAAGGGCTTCAGCAATTCACATAATGACAAACGACAGCAAACATCTTCATGCTGGCTGGGCTGAATCATTTCTAAGATTCAAATACACATTTATTTTACATCTTAATGTATTGCTAAAGCTTGCATCTAAATTAGCTGTTAGTAAAGATCTCCTGAAGCAAGCCAAGTAACTGGTTGCTGATAGAACGTCTGTAATTTTTAAACTAATACTGCCTTTAGATTTTGAGCTGTTGTCTGTGCACTTTAAGTTATCAGTTCTTGAAATATTTGAAATTGGTACAGCCCTAATGAGTCATTTCTTTGGTTAGTTGGCCTCTTTACATAAAGACAAGAAATAATTTTGCATCCTACTAAAGAGAAATTTAGCTATAGACTAAGAATTGGGCTCTGTATGGAACCTTATGGGCTAGTTTAAAGCACATAGCACATTTAGGACACACCTGTGAGGCTGTGTACCTGGTTTGGTAGACTTCGTTCGCTGTCCTAAATAAAATAGTCTTCAACTGCCTCCTGAAGCTAGAGGAGGCCAGACATGCCTCTCTGGGGAGATTGTTCCACAATTGTGGGACTACACCAAAAAGATCCTCTCTCACATACCCTCCAAATGAGCTTCTTTGGTTGATGCGACAGTTAGGAGGACCTCTTCCTGTGATCTGAACTCCTGGGCAGGAACGTAGAGGAGAAGACAGGCTTTCAGATAACCCAATCTTAAGCCATGTAGAGCTTTATAGGATAGAACCAACACCATGAATTGGGCTTGGGAGTAGATTAGTAGTCAGTGTTGTTGTAATATCAGGGTCACATGTTCGTGATAGCTGGCCCCAACTAGCAGTCTTGCTGCAGCATTCTGCACTAGCTGTGGCTTCCAAATCATCTTCAAGCATAGTGCCAAGTACAGCACAATGCAATAATCCAGTCGAGATGTAATTAAGGTATAGAATAGTATAGAATAGATCATTGTGGCTAGATCTGATTAAGCCAGCAGCAGACACAGCTGACACACTACTCAAAGCTGGGCAAAAGCATTCCAAACCACTGCAGCTACCTTGTTTTCTAAGGGGACTGCTGCATTGAGCAGCACTCTCAAGCTGTGAACCTGGCTTTTCAAGGGAGGTATAACCCTAACCAAGACAGGAGATTTCTTAAGTTCCTTGTCTGCCTTTCTACTAGCCCAGAGAAACTCTGTCTTGTCAGGAGTCAGTTTCAGCTTGTTTGCCCTGATCCAACCCATTACTGACTCCAAGCACCAGTTCGAAACATCCTTGGAATTAGGTGGAAAAGAAAGGTAGAGTGGGGTATTTTCTGCATATTGGTAACACTGCAGCCCAAACCTCCTGATGACTCTCTCAGTGGCTTCATGTAAATATAAAACAGCATGGGTGATAATATTGAACCATGTGGGATTCCTTAGGTCAGTGGCAATGGAATAGAACAGGAGTACCAACTTCTAGGACTGGTCACCCAGATCGGATTTGAACCACAATAACACAGTGCTTCTTAGTCCCAGGGTTGAGGAGACTCTGAAGGATACTATGGTTAATGTTATCGAAGGCCGCTGAGAGATCCAGCAGGACTAGCAGGGTCACAGTCCCTCTGTCTAGTTTTTGATAGAGTTCATCAACCAAGGTGACCAAGGCAGTCTCTTAAACAAATCCCAGCCTGAAACCAGATTAAAACAGATCCAGAAAATCAGTCTCTTTTAAGAGCCCCTGGAACTAAGAAACAGCCACCGGCTCTAGCACCTTGCTCAAGAATAGAAGATTGGAGGCTGGCTGGAAGTTCTTCAACATAGGAGGGCTCAGGGAGGGTTTTTTTCAACACAGATCAAATTACTGCCTCCTTGAGCATGGGTGGTACAATTTCCCGTTCTCAAAGAAGCAGTTATCACTCTCCTGACCCAGTCAACCAGTCCTCCTCTGGCAGTCTTTATCAGCCAGGAAGGGCAAGGGTCAAGAACGGAGGTAGTCAGTCTCTGTTCATATTCGCAAGTTCCACAAGCTGAAAGGTATCCATATAAATCGGACAAGCAGATGCCAGAAGCACATCATCTGGCCATGCATCCACGCTGACATCTAACTCAGAGTGGATGAGTCTGCAAAGTAAGTAACAAAATGATCACAACAAGCCATTGTGTGGTCTAGAGTCCAATTCTGTAGATGATTATGTGCAGATCCAGTGGTGATGGAGAAATAATGCCTTTTTGCTGCCATCACTGCAACAGAATAGGCTCTAATATGGGCTTTATGCTGTGTTCCATCAGTCTCGCTTTGAGTTTTCTGCCAGCAGTGCTCTACCTGTCATACCTCCCATTTCATCGCCATCATGTCCCCCAGGAGCCATGGAGACTGCTTGGCTTTGTCTAGGGGAGAAGACGCTTAGGTGTGATTGCATCAGTAGTCTGGGCCATCTCCCTATTCCAGAGAGCAGTCAGGGCCTTGCTGGAATCATCAGCAGCCGTGGTGAGGAAATGCCCAAGCACAGACAGGAAGTCACCAAGATCTATCAGGTGCCTGGGATGGACCATCTTAATGGATCCACCACCCCCATGAAGGACAGAGGAAGCAGTAAGTTTAAACTCTCAGATAATGATCTGACCATGATGGGGTAAGCTTTAACTCCTCCACCTTTGGATCACTCTCCCCATCAGTATAATAGACTGCTGCACTAAGGAGCAACAAGTTCATTCCATGTAACATTGCATCATTTTTAAATGATTTGTTCAGAAGCTACTAGTATACTGCACTCATAACCAGAGCACTTTCAGATATTTTTGACAGAAGGCTAATTTCATGGCCCCCTGAACTGTCCAGTTCTTATTCTTTCATTGCCTTCATCAAGATAAGACTTCCAAGTTAACACCCAATATTTAAAATCCTGTTAAGGGGTTCTATGAGAAACCTTTACGTGTATTCTATAAATGTTAAACCAACATGCTATTGACCAGAAGCATGTGCATCTCAGCACTGAGTGGAGGAAGAAAACACCCCCAGGACTCTAGATCTAAATTCTAGTTTATTAAGAGATGTGCTGAAAAAACACCCTGCATCCGTTAAAAAAAAAAATTACGCAAAGAAGCCACCCGCGTTCTGGGAGTGTGCCACTATTTTAAGGATGTGAGGAAACGGCCTTAGATATATGGTGGGCATATATTGTTTTATTTCAGAAGCCCTAGTGTCCAAGCCAGTTAGTTCCAGAGGAGTCATAAACTATTATAATAGTTATATAAATATTATAACCAATTCTGGTTTTGCTTGGAAAGTTCCTGTTATGCCATTGTCAGAACAACAAAGCTTAACTTTTTCCTGAAAAAATGACTAGTTTTTTTTAAACTGTGTGGTATTGTAACATCTATCTGGATCAAATAATATGTTAGGCCAGAACTTAAAAATCCATATGTATTTTCTGGAAAAGACATGTGAACAAGAACCAGCACGAATAATTACTTTTCTGATGGACTTTTTAAAAAAAAAATCTGTGTAGGTGTTCCTCGGGGGGGGGGGGGTGGATACACAACCTACAAGCAATCCCAAATCCAAGAAAAGCCAAAACTGGAAAAAAAGAGTATATGTTAAAAAAAATCTCCATTTGACAATCAAAATCTAAGCAAATATCCTTTAAACAGAAAGTGTCACAAAATGAACGTTCTACATGACTCTTGTGGCATTTTCTGTTGATTTAGTAATGGGTATTTATTTTGTTTAGGTTTTGATTTTCAGATAGCAAATTTATTTTTCTTACATATACTAATTTCCCCTCAACCAGTGTAAAACCTCATAGAGATAAGTATTAGGGGCTGAAAATGGAGGAGAGAGATTTTTCTTGGACCAATTTGAAATCACAGTGTGTAAAATGGGAACAAGCAAGGATTTGAGAAGGAAATCATGCTCTGCCCTCCCCCCTCCCCATCTCTGATTTGCACCTCTCACTGGCTCTAGTTCTGCTTCCCCTCCTGCTTTCTTAACTCTGGCTCTGCTTCCTTTATTTTGCCCCTGTCCTGGTGGTAGTGTCCACTGCTGTCCAATATACCACCCAAATTTCAGACTGTGAGTGGGTTTTTGTTTTGTCTTGTGAGGCTCCTCCTGAGGTGGGGCTACCTTGCACTATGATGCTATTAACATTTGCAGTTCTTGTGGCCTCAGATATGGGAGAGGGAGACTGGGTTGCTTCACCTACAGACCTGTCTAGAGCTTGTTTTTTGTGTAGCAGAGTCAGTTCTCCTGTGTGCTCCTTGGCTGTGTGTCAGAGCTCTCTTTTATCTTCCCTCCTCCAGTCTCACATGACCCCACCCTGATGGTGAGGCAAAATATCTAGGCTAAGGGCTGCTGGATTGCCTCGGCCCAGCCCTGCCTCTGTTCTCTCAGGACTGCCCCCCTATGTTCCATCCATACCCCTTCATCAGGGCTGCGCAGCCCCTGCTGTTGACTGCAGGATGGGGATGGCTGGATGACCTGGTCACCACTCTATCAGCCACCCAGGGAAGTCTGAGCTTCTTTCCTGAGGCTGTCGACATCAGCCACACAGGATGCCCTCTGCTGATGTCACCAGCAAGTGTCCCAGGCCTTGCTGCAGTTCTGAATTAGGCTGGGGCTCACCGCTCACCACTTCTCATGTCCACCTGCTGTGGCTGCTCCTGGAGGTATTGGGGGCTGCTGCCAGCTACAACACCAGGTGAATCTGGTTCCCCAACCCTAACATTGCTGCCATGGTGGGGTGTTTCGGAGTGGAGATGTGGGTCCCTGACTGCCGTTCTTCATTCAGGTTGGTCTGTCTCAATGGCCCCAGACACGCCTGAACATGTACAAACAGTTGTGGGAGGCGGGTTACCAGTCAACATTTTAAAACAGATCTTTCTGCAAATCTAGGATTCCCCAGGTTTGCAGAACCCTAAATTATATTCACACTAGCCTCGTTATATGGATGTTTAAAGTCCAAGGGGGCAGCCCTTTGCTGTTAGATATCAGGATAATTCAAAGGCCCGTGGTATAGGAATCGCTCTCAAAACACTCCCATAGAGGAGAACTAGAAATGACCTTTTGAGATACCGCCAAAATGATTAGTAATGTCATGTATAGGGGTGTGCACTGTAAAAAGATTCGGTTGTCTTGCTTTGGGTTTACTGAAGCGGGAAAAAGATTAGGGAAAACCCAAATCCCATAGCAACTTGCTCCAACCCTCTCCTCCCCCTTCCATCAGGTGAAAAAAGGCAGCAGGAAGCTCAAAGGATCACTTTTCTTGCTGTAACCAGTAAAGTCCATAGTCTGCAAACCATAATAGAGAAGCCATTATGATACTTCTTTATGGTTCTCACATGCAGTTGTATGTGTAACCCTAATATTTAATTACTCAAAGGTAACTGATGCTATTGCAAATTGAATGAGGTAAGCTTTCCTCACTTCCTGGTTTCTGTATTTACATCCCAACTTTTCCAGGTAGCTTACATCATAAGTGTGTTACAATATAATAAATTCTTCAACATTACATAACCATTCAGCTATAAAGAAAAGGAATTTAGAACTGTTCCATATCTGTGTCCACCATCCACTTGTAACAGGTGAGTTTTGCATTCTTATGGAATGCCGCACAATCTCAATTGGGAGGCCATTTCATAACCTGGAGTGATTGTAATTAAGGCCTTGCTCCTAGGTAGAGATGGGCACGGAACAAAAAAAAACCCTTGAACCACATGATTTGTGGTTCATAGCATTCCACGGAACATCGAACCACAAACTTCTGACCTTTTCCCAGTTCGTGGTTCGTTGTTCCGTGGCATTTCAGTCGCCCTGCACCAGCTGCTGAAGCCGGTGCGGGGCATTTGAAACAGGCAGCCCCTTTCTTCTGCTGCCTGGCAGCAGAAGAAAGAAGCTGTCATTTCACAGATCCCACGCTGGAACCAGCAGGGGGGAGGTGTCTGTGAAATGACAGCTTCTTTCTCCTGCTGCCCGGGCTGTCTGTATTACAGACCCCGTACTGTTCCAGCGCGGGGTCTGTGAAACTGACAAACTGACAGCCCATGCAGCAGGAGAAAGAGGCTGTCAGTTTCACAGACCCCGTGCTGGTTCCAGCACTGGGTCTGTGAAACTGACAGCCCATTTTTCCTGCTGCCCGGGCTGTTCATTTCACAGACCCCACACTGTGGGTCTGTGAAACGGACAGCCCGGGCAGCAGGAGAAATGGGCTGTCAGTTTCACAGTGAACCCGGCCACAAAACGGCTGGAAAAATTCATTTGTTCCATAAACCTACGTTCCCGTGGAACATGTGTTTCGGTGCAAACGAACCAGACATTCTGTATGGAATTTTGTTCCATGGTTCGTTTTGTACCCCTCTCTACTCCTAGGTGTTAATGATCTCACCTCACATAAGGAAGATAAAAGGAACAGGGCTTGTTCAGCAGGTCTCAACTATTGTACAGTTCATGCAGGGAAAAATAGTCTCTTAATTTTGATACCAGACTAGTAACGTCTTTCAAACTAACTTTGAATTGGACATGAAAGTACACAAGCAGACTGTGCAAAACCTGATTTTGTTCTCACTACTCCCATCCCCATCGGGAGGGGAACTTGGAAATTGTGTACTAGTTAAAGCTTGCAATTAGTTTTCAAGGGTCAGTCCCTCATAAAAGTGCTTTACAGCAATCAAACCTCAAGGTTGTAAAAGTATGCTTAAGTTTTGAGGAATTCTTTTGTTTAAAAAAGGTCTCAATCAATAAAATAAATGCAACAGGTGAACAGTACTCCTGGTCACTGCTGCTGATTGCTTTCTGGAAGGAAAAGAGGACCTAAGAGGACTCCAAGAGTCCAAAAATCTCTCCTTAGTAGGATAAGAAGATTCAATTTGAGCTCATCTGTTTGCCCACTGTTCACAGACCAAATACTCCAGCATAGTTAAATAATGAAATGTAGAATTAGTTCCAGAGGAGTTAGCCGTGTTGGTCTGTAGTAGCAAAATGAGTCTAGTAGCACCTTAGTCTTAAAGGTCTTACTGGACTCTTTATTATTTTGTAGAATTATTGTCATCAATACTCTGATAACATCCCACTCCGACTATCTGGTTGAGTGGTATCTGAAATGATGTCAAAATTACAGGAATGTGTTTTCAGCGCTTCACTCTTCTGCACATCAGGATTATGATGAGCTAATTGAAACCATTTAATAATGGTGTCTCTGGCTACTGTTTCTGTGACTCTTTCTTTCAGGGTCGGCGCCAACGTTGAGGCGGGGGCCACGGGGCCGGAGGGGGTGCCGGGGGCGGAGGCGCGCACCATGCTGCCCCCGGGCGGGCACAGCAGCCGCGGGCCAGGGACAGCAGGTGGCTGGGGTGGCGTGCGGAGAGCGGGCAGCCTCCTCATGCCACTCCAGCCACCTGCCGGCCAATGGCCCCAGTGGCACTGCGTGATGACATCATCACGCAGTCCGGGCGCATGCGAGGGTGGCCTCAGGCGCCAGTAGCCCTGGCGCTGGGGCTGCTCCCTTTGACCAGTAGGGAAGAAAGCTTGTAATTAGAATTTTTTCCCCCAAAAGTAAGCTTTTTGATGGTGTGCTTTTTAGAAGATTAAATAAATCTCAACATAAATATTGAGTTTAGGTGTTTATTTTTTGTTCATTTACTAAATTAATGTTTAAAAGAATGTATGGATAGCTCAGAATTTTATAGCTCTGTGCCAACAGTTTCAGGTGCATAGGATTACAGCACTACATAATGAAATCATTGTTTTAGATTACTGCTTCAAATACCTGGGGATATTTCAATCATGTATATGAATTTTGAAAAATCTAGATTGTAATGAAAAACCTTCCCTAGAAAGATGGAAAGAATGCACTTAAGGTATTATTTACTTTCTGTTGGCTATTGCTAAAAGTCTTTCCGATCATCTGGGTACGTTTGTTTTTCGATATGGAAAAATAGGCAGCCCTATAAATAAAGATTATTTTATTTAGATGAGTCTTCCTAGAGGCTAGAAGCTCTTTATTTTTATTTTATTTTTTATTTTTATTTTTTCAATTTATATACCGCCCATCCCCAGGGGCTCTGGGCGGTGAACAGTTAAAATCAATAAAAACAAGAACTAAAATCAATATACAAATAATAAAACAAATTAACAAAGTGCAGTGGTGGGGAGAACCCTCCCCCACCCCAAAGGTGAGAGGCCGACATGGCACCGCCCCCTTCAATCACCGAATGCCTGGCGGAACAGCTCTGTCTTACAGGCCCGGCGGAACAATAATATGTCCCGCTGGGCCCGGGTTTCCATTGACAGAGCGTTCCACCAGGCTGGGGCCAGGACTGAAAAGGCCCTGGCCCTGGTTGAAGTGAGGCGGGCTTCCTTAGGGCCGGGGACCACAAGTAAATATTTATTCGCTGATCGAAGCGATCTCCGGGGAACGTACAATGTTTTGCTTAGGCTGAGCATTGTTTTCACTACCCCTCCCCGCAATTAATTATTTATATTTTCCCCCTCAATGAAATCAGTTTAACTGTGGGTTTTAGAAAATGTTATTCCTTCTCTTTCCATCTTCTGTGGAAGATTTAATTGCTGTATAATATCGAAGGACAGTTCCATGGAATTTTCTAAACAGAGGCCTGCTAATTGTTTTAATATCATCTAAGTGACTTTGAAAGTAAATTTCCTAGGCGATAGAAGATATGGCTATAGATATGGCTAATATGACAATGCATAACTCACAGACAGTGATAAAATCCATGACCCCTTGCCTTAATAGCCTTGACAACTTTGTGATAATAGCTCAGGAGTCTTAAGTCTTCTAGGATGAACATTTTTGCTACCTAGAACATTTCTTAGTCCTTCTGTCACTACAAAATGATCCAGACATCTCTTATGTGCTTGCTTAGTCAACAGTGGTTTGTTATCTGACCTTACCAAACAGATGTGGTTTGAAGGAACTGGTGTCTGCAGACATAGAGCTGTAAACTGGTGATTTATGTAGCTATGAAATGTGGATGGAATTGTGCTTCAGCTGAAGGCAGTAATTATAGAACTCTATTATTGAACTTACAGCTTTGCATAAAGCACTCTTCAGAATATGTGTGTGTGTGTGTGTATGTATATGAATTTTCAAACTTTGAAGAATCAGAAGTACAAATGCAGCATAAAGAGTAGTGCCCAGGATACAGGGCCAAACTAGATGCAACTGGATTGGGGGAAGGGGAAAACTTGTTCACCTTTATAGCAGATGGCACATCACAGCCATCTGGGTTCTGAGAGGGAGCAGGAAAAAGCACTGCTGGAGCAGTGAGTCTTTTTCCATTGCCTTCCTTAACTACTTCGGGGGAATTAACTGAGGTTACTGTGTGGGAGGATAGTGTTTTGGGGGTGTGCATAGAGCCTGCTGCAAAGTGGAGCCAGTTAAAGTGTTTTTTTCTGTTTGTGTCTTTTGTTTGGGTTGGAACTAATTGAGGAGGGTGATTGTTGCTAATTGGAGAGTGTCTGTTTTGCCTGGGGCTAACTGCTGCCCCCCTCCCCCCGCCGGATGAGCCTTGAACTGAATTAGGCTCCTCCTCGCTCTTCCCTTTGGCTCTTAGCCTGTGCGTCTGGCCTGTGGGCCCTGTTAGAAGCTGAGTATCTCTTACACCTTACAGATGTTAGGCTTTTTTCCCCTTTTGCCAACCTTTTACAAATTGTCTTCTGAGCAGTTTAGCAGGGGAATTATCAGGGAAGTGCCATAAAACTTGAACTACCTCTGAAATGGATTGCAGCAGCATGGCTAGTGAAAGAGCTGAGGCAGTGACATATTTAGTCTGGCATGTTTGTATTCTTACCTGAGGGTAACAACAGCTACACTTGCAGCAAGTGTAGTAGCCCTACTAAAGGAGAAGATACAGGAACTTAAGGCACACTTGTCCACACTCAATTTAATATGGGAAGGTGAGAGTACATGGACAGAACGCATGAAGCGGTTTTCAGAGGGCAACATGAAGAGGAGGGAAAGGTATCTCAGGATTTGGAGGAGCACCCAATACAAGAGGCAGGCACATGGAAGAAAGTAACCATGGTTTTTGGGACCATGGCTTACACTTTCAAGATGAAGCTCTTCTATCAAGAGATGGTTTGCACCTCACGAGGGTAGGAAAAAATGTTTGGTAAGAGCGTTGCAAACCTGATAAGGAGGGCTTTAAACTAAGTCCTATTGGGAAGAGAGACAAAAATTCAAAGCGTGTAACTGGAGAAGGGAACACTGAAGACCTGCAGGGAGTGAAACATATGCTAGGAAACATTAGCACAGAAACAAAAACCTTGGGGCATATAACTCATGGCTTCCAATGTCTCTACACTAATGCACAGAGTATGGGAAACAAGCAGGAGGAGCTTGAAATCCTAATACAGGAAGGGGACTATGACAATAGGCATTACTGAAACTTGGCAGAATGACACTCACAATGGGAGATGTTTACATATACTAGCAAAGGAATGTTTTGATTGCACCCTCCCCCTTCCTCCCCCTAATTGCCTCTTCTCTCTCCTCCTCTTCTGTATTTGACCAATCTCTGTATCAGGCATCTGATGAAGAGAACTTGATTCTCGAAAGCTAATGCTACAATAAAATTGGTTAGTCTTAAAGGTGCTACTGGACTCTTTTTGATTTTGCTACCACAGACTAACACGGCTAACTCCTCTGCATCTATGACAATGGGAATACTAGGATTGAGGGATACAACTTGTTCAAAAGAGATAGACAAGAAAGGAAGGGGGGAGGAGTAGCATAGTAAAGGATGTATATACTTGTGAAGAAATACATGTATCTGAGCATGGAAATTAAGTTGAGAGTCTCTGTGTAAAAATAAAAGGAATAAGAAATAGCGATACTGTGGTGGGGGTCTGCTATAGAAGACTTGGATGAGAAACTCCTAGAACAAATTATAAAGTTCACAAAGAGACATGACGCAGTGGTCATGGGAGATTTCAATTACACAGATATCTGTTGGAAGTCTGCTAAACATAAAAGGTCAAATTCCTGTCTGGTCTTGCTGACAACTTCATTTTTCAGAAAATAGAGAGGGAAGCCAGGAGTTCGGCTATCTTGGACTTGATTCTCACCAACAAGGAAGAACTGGTTGACGAGGTGAAAGTAGTGGGCACCTTGGGTAGCAGTGGCCATGTAATTTTGGAATTAACAGTCTTGGGGAAGGGAAAGCTGTGGATAGTCAGACATATAGGTGGGACTTCAGGAAAGCAAATTTTAACAAACTGGTAGAATCACATGGTCAGAAATGCTTAAGGAGAAGGGTGGGAGTTTCTTAAAAGTGAAATATTGAAAGCACACAAACAAATCCTATGAGAAGGAAAAATGGGAGGAGCTTAAAGAAGCCACGGTGGCTTCATAAATAGCTTTCTAATGAATTGCGAAATAAAAAACACTCATTTAGGAAATGGAAGGAGGGCCTTATAACCAAGGATGAATATAAACAAATAATCAATGTTTGTAGGGAGAGTGTTAGAAAAGCTAAAGCTCGGTATAAGCTTAGGCTAGCAAGAGATGCTAAAAACAACAAAAAAAGGTTCTTTGCTTATGTTCAAAGTACGAAGAAGAGCAAGGACATGGTAGGCCCATTGCAGGGACAGGAAAGTAAAATTGTACCAGGCGATGAAGAGAGGGCAGGACTGCTCAATTTCTACTTTTCCTCAGTCTTCTCCTTCGAGAGAAATGGTTCTTAACATGGCAATAACAGAACACATAATGGGGGAAGGAAGTTGCAGCCTAGGATCAGCATGGAGCTAATACGTAAACACCTAGTTTCTTTAAATGGAACTAAGAGCAGAACCACAAGTGACAAAAGGCACAGATTGGACACTTGTCTGCTTCCCTCAAGTTTTGATGGGAAATGTAGGCATCCTGGTCTCGCAGCTTCGCTCTCTGACTGCTGTCCAATGGACTTTTCAACTGTCACTTGTCCAACATTCCGCCAGGCTGCCTACATTTCCCATCAAAACTTGAGGGAAGCTGACAAGTGTCCAATCTGTGCCTTTTGTCACTTGTGGTTCTGCTCTAAGTCCTCAGGGCCAGATGAATTACACCCAAGGGTACTAAAAGAACTCATAGATGTAATTTCTGAGCCTCTGTCCCTTATTTTTGAGAATTCTTGGAGATGAGGCAAGGTGCCCAAAGATTGGAGGCAGGCAAAGGGGAAAAGGAGGATCCAGGTAACTACTGACCCATCAGTTTGACATCTATAACTGGAAAAGTCTTAGAACAAATCATCAGTCAGTCCTTGAGCATTTAGAAAGGATGGCTGTGATTACCAAGAGCCAGCATGGGTTTTTCAAGAACAAATCATGTCAGACTAACCTTCTCTTTTTTTGAGGAAGTTACTAACTTGCTGGATTAGGGGAATGCTGTAGACATAGTTTATCTCGATTTCAGTAAGACTTTTAATAAGGTTCCACATAATATCCTTGTTGACAAGTTGGTAAAATGTGGTTTGGATCCTATTACTATTAGGAGGATCTGTAACTGGTTGACAGATCACACCCAAAGAGTGCTAGTTAATGGTTCCTCATCCTCTTGGAGAAGAGTGACAAATGGAGTTCCTCAGGGATCAGTCCTGGGACCTGTTGTGTTCAACATTTTTATAAATGATTTGGATGAAGGAATAGAGGGAATGTTTATTACATTTGCAGATGATACTAAATTGGGAGGGGTAGCAAATACGGTCAAAGACAGAGTAAAGATACTGGATGAATTTGACAGGCTGGCAAACTGGGCTAAAACAAATAAAATGAATTTCAACAGAGCTTAATGCAAATTTCTGCATTTAGGAAGGAAAAAATCAAATGCATAACTATAGGATGGGAGAGACTGGTCTTGGCAGTAGTATGTAAGAAAAGGATCTAGGGGTCTTAGTAGACCATACACTGAACGTGAGTCAGCAGTGTGATATGGTAGCTAAAAAGGCAAATGCAGTTTGGGGCTGTATCAACAGAAGCATAGTGTCCAGATCACGAGAAATGATGGTATCACTCTTACTCTGCTCTGGTTAGACCTCTCCTAAAGCATTGTGCTCAGTTTTGGGCACCATAATTTAAGAAGGATATAGACAAGGTGGAACGTGTCCAGAGGAGGGCAACGAAGATGGTGAGGGGTCTGGAGACCAAGTCCTATGAGGAAAGATTGAAGGAGCTTGGAATGTTTAGCCTGGAGAGAGGTGATATGATAACCATCTTCAAGTACTTGAAGGGCTGCAATATAGAGAATGGCTGTCATATAAAGTTGTTTTCCGCTGCCCCAGAAGGTCAGATCAAAACCAATGGCTTGAAATTTAAATTAAAAGAGCTTTCGGCTAAACATTAGGAAGACCTTCCTGGCAGAGCAGTCCCTCAGTGGAACAGGCTTCCTTGGGAGACGGTGAGCTCTCCTTCTTTGGAGGTTTTTAAGCAGAGGCTAGACGGCAATCTGACAGCATTGCTGATTCTGTGAATCTGGGCAGATCATGAGGGGGAGGGCAGAATGGGTTACATCAGTGCTTAGTTCTCATGGCCTTCTTGCATGCCCAGGGTAATGCTGATCGCCACCTTGGGGTCAGGTAGCAATTTTCCACAGACCAGTTTGGCTAGGGATCCTGGAGGTGTTTTGCCATCTTCTGGTCATGAGGCAGGGGTCACTGGGGCAATTGAGGGGGGGTCAGTTGTGAATTTCCTGCATTGTGTAAGGGGTTAGACTAGATGACCCTAGAGATCCTTTCCAGCTCTATGATTCTAAGTGGTGTTTGTTTTGCTAAACAGAAACCTGAATGTTCAGAGAAGAAAAAGAGCTAAATCCTACTTCCTCCTTTGCTTTGCCTCATTATCTTTCATTGCTTTCACTTTTGTTCTAGTCCAGTTCACTTCCAGTATTGGGGTTGAGCTGGGAGAATAATCCTTAAAGTGACAGAATGCAGCAAAGTAAAGCAGGAGATACTGAGTAAGGTTTAGTTCTCTTTGCCCATGGAAGGGTGGATGGGTTATAAAGTACACATGAATTCTCACCATGTTGCATCTAGTTTGTCCCAAAGAATACTGTTAAAGAGCCAAATTAGTCCTGTGCAAAGATAAACAAAGTTATCTTAAATTGTCTACCATTAAAAGCAAAGGTGCTCTGGGCCCTGTTTTCAGAATCTGAAAGCGCTTCCTGCCTCTGAGGATGCACTGCAGCACACCCACATGTGCACAGTGTTGCTTTCTTTACTAGTTTATCAGCTCTGCCCACACAGTTTCAGAAGAAGTGGAGCATAACTAAGAATACCAAGTTTTCAAATAAAATTAGAGTTACTTACCACTTCTAAGGGGAAAACCCAAACAGAATGATTTCACTTGCCATTTTTTTAAAAAAGGTAGTTTACTTATAGTGCTGTTGACTCATGCCGTATGTGCTGTGCATGTTTATTTCCTGAGTGAGAGCTAATGAACAGGATGACACACAGAAGAGACCAGCTGCTCATGGCTTCTTGACCAAATCAGGCCTCTTGAAGAATAACATCTAATTCACCACAGTTGCCAAAAGAGACAAGAGCATGCGTGCTTATAGAATTTGGCAGCACCTACTTTGGGGAGTATGCACGAGGCCCTTCACTCTCATTAATGTAGAACTTATTGCTCATCAAGGGAGTTGTTTTCAGTTGTAGTTGTATTGTCATTTCTATAAAGCACAATGACCACAAGCCAATTTTCAGCAAAACATGTTTATTTTATTCTGAACACTGATTTTGTGGGTTTCAGGGTATGTCCACCCCATATTATTGTTACAGTAAAGTGCTTAATGAATGGATGGAGATTGCTTCCTTCTATGTGCACTCTATTTGAAGACCTAGGATAAAATTAAGTGTAAAGCATTCATTTTGACAACCTAGAGGGAAGCTTTGTTTAAATTTGAGGCTGTTTTGTTGAAAAGGGGTGCTTAATTAAGAGCATCAATGAGGTAATCTTTTATTCTTGTCTAGCTGATTTTTTGCTGTATTTTTAGTGTGATTTTATTTTTGTAATTTTATCTTTCAAGTTAGTGTAAGCTATTTCAGACAGCTGGAGAAGGGTGGGTATAAAGTTTTAAATAACCTGTTCTTTAAAATCCAGGGTTGGGCAAATTAATCATAACTTTGTATGTGCCACTTGTGGACCATATTGTGCAACTTCTAGTATAAGTAGCGGCTCAAAATGACTGAGGGGCTATTATCTGAGCAGTGAAATTATTTACTCACAGAGAACACCAGTTTGAGGAAATAAAGTTATTTATGCTGCAAAGTAGTATCAGTCTTTACTCACTGGCTGACTAATGGTTTGGCTAAGGTTTCTAGAATCTCATGGGCTAAATCTGTTGAACTTTGAATGTCTCCCACAGTTCACAGCTGTATAGAGGATCACCTGGGCTTTTCAGCTGAGAGGGGAGAGGAAGCACATTTGATCACATGTTCCATCTCCTTTTCTCAATAATGCCACAAATAAGTTGTCTGTAAAACCGCGGAATGGTGTCCCTGCTTACCACTGTAGCGTAATGTGAAAATGAAGCTGCAAGGGTATACACAGTTCTCTTCCGCAGAAATATAGGGCTGGATGGATTGTAAAGCATATTTTTGATACACTTCAGTTTGTTATCAATGATAATTGGGTAGCTCAGATTTACAGTGCCGTTACCTCAGCCCCACCTAGTTTCAAATCTGAACTAGTTAGTGCTAGAGGGGCACAAGGCCAATAATTTGGTGTAGTGGTTAAGAGTAGCAGGATTCTAATCTGGAAAACCGGGCTTGATTCCTCACTCCATGAAGCCAGCTGGGTCACAAGTCTCTCAGAATATCTCTCAGCCGCACCCACCTCACAAGAGGATTATTGTAAGAATAATAATAACATACTTTGTAAACTGCTGAGTGTGTCATTAAGTTGTCTGGAAGGGCAGTATATAAATTGAATGTCGTTGTTGTTAAATATCTCTCCATCAGAATCGCATCCTCAGAGTCGCTAATCCCCTTTCCTCCACAAAACCTCTCCCCAAAAAACACATTTTAGTGACATGCGCTTCTACACAATATTTATATATGTTTGTACAACTGTTTATTTGAATAGTGGGTCAGAGTGGCACTGAACAATTCTCTAAAAACTTGTTTTTATTTTATTATTGTTTAAATTACTTACTTCCTTCACAGAGGGAGTGAAGGCAGAAGTTAAAAAGTATTGACTTGCCCTTTCAGTCCTAGCCTCGAACCCCGTCTTTGGCTCAGAAAATGTTTTAGTTCTCAACCCTGCATGTTAGGTAGGACAGTCTCGAGTTCCATCTGCTGGCAAGTCTTTACAGCTTCCTTTGTTTTTCTTTGGACTGCTGCTTAAAAAAGAGAGAGTGAAAGCTTGTGTCTTTATATCATCCATACCTCTAATGATGTCATGGTGCTATTTTTCATACACGTGTTCAAGGCAGGCTAATTCTTCCTTGTTTGGGGAGGAGCTGCTGAGTAATTAAATGATTCATTGGTTTCTGTCTTAAGCTGCCTGCCTTCTTTGAGACTTCTTTTTACAGCATTCAGGGAGTGTGTGAGAGTGTATGGATTAACTTTCAGCAGAGTGATGGTAGGCATGTTGCTTTTGTTCAGATCATGCACTGGGAACAGCTATTACGCCTCAGAAAAGCCAAGGTAGGCTACAGAAAGGAAAATGTTTGCTTTCTTTTGTACAAAAGGAAAGGCTGGAAGACTTGAGAAGGGGTATAAAGGTGTGTAACTGTTGAATATATTTATTGAGAGTAGCCCTTATGTTAATGGTTATTAATCTGGTTATGGATTGATGATTTCCAGCATATGTGAGTTTAAAGCTTGCATACAAGTATATTCTATTTTGAGACAATTATGGTATCTCTTGTTGCTGTAGTCTTTTTGTACTTTGTATCACACATTGATGTACGTTTTGGACATAAGTGTGGCGAAACTGATTGGAGTTATCTGGATGTCTGATAGTTTACCTTGATATGCGTTCCTCACATTTTTAAATAAAGAAGAATAAGCTCAGTCTTTTTCTCACCATCTCCTCCACTTGTTGTACCAGCAGATTATTTGGAGATGAGTACTCCACTTTGGTGATCCTACAGATGGTGCTAGTGCAATAAGGAATGTGATGTGGGAGTGCTCGTACAACATCAGCATGCTTACCTAAACTGCTCATTTTACAATGCATTGGTAGACTTGAATTTATCTCATGGGCTTATTTGATACATAAGTAATTTATTTTGCTAGCTTTTTTGTTCAAAGTAGCTTTAAATGCCTTGTTCCTCTCTGTCCTGCACTCTGCCATACATATTATTCTGTTTTCTTCTTATGCCTTAGCCATTTGCTTTAACAACTCCTTCATGAGATTTAACTGAGTTGGTTGAAGTATATCCTTTAACACACTCAGATTACAATTATTCTTTTCAGTGCTTTTAAGTGTGGGAATGGTTCACCTGAAAACTGACGAGTAAAGAAAGCCTGTATCAAATGAGGTTTTTTTCTTTATTGAAACCAGTGAAAGCTTTGCTGCCTTTTTTTTTTTCATGATCAAGATAGGTTTTTTTCTAATTTTTTTTCTTTCACTCTTTCTCTAGATCGAAAGGTTAGATGTAAGCAGCCTAGCACAAACATCTAGTGCAGTGGCCTCAAGCACAGACTGCAGCATCAATGCAGACTCTGTTGATGGAACACCAGATCCACAGCGCACAAAAGTGGCCATCACCCACCTGCAGCAAAAGATACTGAAGCTGACAGAGCAAATCAAAATAGAGCAAACTGCTCGGGATGATAATGTGGCAGAGTACCTGAAATTAGCCAACAATGCTGACAAGCAACAGAGTGCCCGTATCAAGCAAGTGTTTGAGAAGAAGAACCAGAAGTCAGCCCAAACGATCCTCCAGCTGCAGAAAAAGTTAGAGCACTACCATCGAAAGTTGCGAGAGATTGAACAGAATGGCATCCCTCGACAACCAAAAGATGTCTTGAGAGATATGCACCAGGGGCTGAAGGATGTGGGGGCAAAGGTCACTGGCTTCAGCGAAGGAGTGGTAGATAGCGTCAAAGGTGGACTTTCTAGTTTCTCCCAGGCAACACATTCAGCAGCAGGTGCTGTTGTTTCCAAACCCCGGGAGATTGCCTCACTCATTAGGAACAAATTTGGAAGTGCAGACAATATAGCTAACCTGAAGGACTCTTTGGAAGAAGGTCAAGAAGATGGGACTGGGGGAAAGACTTTAGGAGTTCATAACTTTCAGTCAAGCCCCAAATATGGTAGTGAAGAAGATTGTTCCAGTGCCACATCAGGCTCTGTGGGAGCCAATAGCACCACAGGGGTCCCCATGGGGGCACCAAGCTCCAAAACAAACACTCTGGATATGCAGAGCTCAGGGTTTGATGCAATAATCCATGAGATTCAAGAGATCAGAGAGAATCAAGGGCGACTGGAGGAATCCTTTGAGAACCTCAAGGCTCTATATCAGAGGGATTATTCCTTGATAATGCAGGCTTTGCAGGAAGAGAGATACAGGTAGGCATTTAACAGAATACCCTTTCACAGTTTATCTGTTAGGGCACATGCAGAGCCATCAAGGTACATTCACAAAACTCTGCTCATCTTCCATATCTCTAGCAGCTTCCTTTCAAATCATTCCAAAATTATACCCGCTATTTTTTGCTTGCCCAAGTTCCTTCCCTTCCTGTCCTCCCTCACCTTTGTTTTCCTGGTACCTATAATAGTGCTGCCATGATGAGTACATATTCCAATTTAGAAGAGTAGGTAGCACTGCCATGTTATTTCCTAACCAATCCCATAATTTTGATCTTGACCAGAGGACTGTTTTTGAGCAGATCATCTTTTGTCTTCATAGATGAATGTGGAGGATATTTTATAGGAAAACTCTATAGAGCTCAAGTAGAAATCAGCATTTTACAGTAACAGCATTTTACAGTAACCCAATAATTATTGGGCAAAATACATTCAGATACACCGTCTGCTCTACTTAGGATGCTTAGAGGACAAAACCCTTAGATGCCCCTTTGAACCCATGCAAATGAGATTTAGCTACTTTTGTGTAATTTGCAGACCTGAATGTATAAGCAAAGGGAGTATAGATTTTCAAGCTCCCTGTTGTGACTGAATTTCGCAGTTAGCATGTAATGTGATCTGCCAGTCTGGAATGTAAAACACAATAGTCCTTAAAGAACACAAGTGGATGCTATAAAGTAGAACAGAGTATGACTTTTTAAAAGGCAACCTTGAATTACTGTGTACGATTGGAAAAGGCTTGGCCATTCTCAATCTGGCTAGGTAGGCATAAACATTTTGGATATATTTAAAGGTTTTTGGGACTCTCATACTGGAATGTATTAGGTAGTTGGTGGTAAGCACAGAGTTATTTATCACATCATTGGCTGAAGAATCACTGTTTCTGTCCCCATTGCCACCTTCTCTCCTGCATTCTGTAAAACCAGCTTTATTGGCTTTACTGGCATTCAGTCATTGACTACTGTGAATCATTCTGTGGGGATTCCATGTTAACGCTATGCCAAAACCCATCTTGTACAAGAAATCATGAGGAGTTGTTTAAATGTGCTGCAAACATTGTAAAGCCTGAAAGCATAACTTTATGTTGTGAAGCACATCTGTTTGAGTTGGTTTACTTGCAAACTTTAGAAGCAGGAGTGGAAGAGGGCTTTTGCCAATAACTAGAACTGACAGCGAGGACAGCAAACATGGGAGAAATTAGGTGATTTTAGAAAATCCCCACTTGGTAACTAGGAAGTTGCATCTTCTGGCTTCTGAATCTTCCCCTCAAACTGAAGGTGTACTGTACTGTACTGTCAGGCCATTGGTCCATCACGTCTAGTGCAATCTTTTCCTGGCAGCTGCTTTCCAGGAGTTCAGGCCGAGTTTTTTTTCTTCTGTTTTTCCTGTTATCTGAGATACTTTTAACTGAAGAAGACGCAGTCTAAAAATGAGACTTCCTGCATGCAAAGTATGTTCTCCACTGAGCTGTGCCACCTTCACTTTAGGGGTTTTTCTCAGCAATCACATGAGTAGACCAGAAGGCTGGGGGAATTTTTTAAATGTGTTTTGAATCCCACTTGACAAAGATGTATCTATTATTTAAATGACATTGCTTCCTATCTCGAAGAGCTCTGCGACCTGTACTTTTGCAAAGGTGCTGAGGATTCTGGTGGATCTCTGACCACTTCACAAAACTACTGTTCTCTGTGCCTTTTTGAAGGAGATGAGATAGTATATTAGCAAAAGCAATATTAGATTTATCTTTTAGACCTCATAGAAGTGCATAGCAAAAGGGACTTTAGGCGCTTTCTGCTCCTAGGCTACTTGTCGTCTTTCCTGCTACAGAGCATGGTAGAAAATATCACTTCTTGTCACAATTGGATCCCGTTGCCCTTCCCCAATTAATTTGCCGCTTGAATGAAGAATGCCATTGTTCATAAGCAGAATCTGCCCTCTGAAAGTATTGTTAATTAAAATGGGGAATCTTAACTACTGCCAGATGGGTTAAAGGCAGTGCAGATGGTTGTTTTCCCTAATGGAAAGGAGAAGTTAATACTGCTGCCTTAGTGAACAGCAGAAATCATGCTGCTCTCAGTTTTTTAGCAGAGCTTAGTGAGGGCTTCCTTTTATGGCAGCATTTTTAGGAGAAGCATTCCAGAAAACACACTGCAAGAAAAACCTAAGTTTGTTAACCAAGTGCACCTTTCTGTGTGGTGGGATTCATCTCTGGTTCCTTAATGGAGCTTAGTAAAATTCATTTTAAAATATCTGAGATGAACTACTATGCTTTCTCAACCCCCTGTGAAGCATGGGGACCAGTGCTAACAAAACATTGAGGCAATCTGCTAAAAAGCTTCTGTGGAACCAGTATCTCAGAGCTTTGTCTCAGAAGTGTTGCTAGACTTTTCACCTCAGTCCTGTTCTTAGAGTCAACTAAATATGATAGTACTGTAAGGTGTCACCTTATTTCTAAGGGTTTTACTTCCTTTTCCTGAATTTCCTTTTCTTTAATTATACATCTTGGCCTTTGTCTAGTTTCTGTTTTATCATGCCCTGCTTGTCTGTGGCCTGCCTTGTTGCTGCCGTCCCTCTTCACTGGGCTTGGTGTTGCTGAAGCTCTCTCCTGTTTTTATGACTCTTCCCCTCCCCAGGATTATTTGAGGACAGCATGATTTCTGCAAGTCACTCCCTGTACAGTAGAGCTGCAAGTTATTAGGCAGTGTAGCTTTTTGCTGCCGTCTATTGGATAGTTGATGTGGCCTCATAGTGGAGACAGATTAGTTTGCTCCTCCCAGCTCCCTCGTCCCTGGCAGTTCAGCTCTATCTTGATCTCTGTTCTTTCTGCAATCTCTGCTTGATCAGCTACATGAAACAACAAAGCAAGCTGCTCTTTATCAGCTTTCACAATGTGGCAGATGTTTGTTTGGCAAGTAGGGACTTTTTATGCCCTGAGAGTTCCTGTTGAGTCTCACTTATTATAGGTCATGCCCCATTTTAAAAAAACAAAAAAACCTTCTTCACACACAGTGAAGGATGAGTCCATATAGCTAAGATGCACTCCAGCGATTTCCTTTTGGCCATTGCCACTTTCTGCAGGGTTTCCTAAAAGAACAATTGTGTTATGCTGCATCTGTGTTACAATTTTTGTGAATTATTTCCTTGAATCTTATTCTACTCTTTAATTACTGCCCATCAAAATAGCCTTAACTTCCCCATTCAGAATCATGCTGTACAAAGCTGTGCTGTTGAGCTACAGGTTGGCTGGAACTTGAGAATAGCTGGTGGGCACTTAAGCTTCCAACTTAAAATCTGCATGCGGTACTTATGCCATACAAGCACTTTGCATTCAAAGGTGCGCATTTGTACTTTGTAAACTTAAGCAACAGACACTTAATTGCTGGATTTGATCGATACCTCTTTCTTCTAGACTACGACAATAGCCTGTAAAGAACTGCAGTACGTTCAAAATAATTCACAACTTTGTGTGTGTTTCCTTGGGTTCATCCTATAACACTAGTGGACACTAATCTAACAAGACCTAAAGTTATCCCTCTGTTAAAGATCGAGTGGTTCACAGTTTCAGGAACAACAAAAGTCTGACTGGGTGGGTGGGAGTTGTGCTGCATTGAATTAAAATTGGCACCAGCCAACTGTAGGGTTTTGCAAGTAGGTTAGTATGCTGGAGTGCACAGGCAGTAAACACCCATCCAATGAACTACAAAAATATTTGATAATGCTTGCTGTTTCCTCATCACATTTAGGAGATGCGATTAGCAGTTAAATCATACTTAAAATTCTCAGTGTTAACGTTCTTAAAGTTCAGCAAATACTATTAAAGGAATGTTTTTGTAGCACACCCACAGGATCCCTGGAGCTGCCAATAAGAGGACTGTCCTGGGTTTTGAATGAAGGCTGTCTTTGCCACTGAAATAATCCAAGTGGAGGGTGAATTCTCTCACCATAAAACAACCTGAGCAGATTCAGCCTCCCTTTAAAGTAATCTCCTAACACAGGGAAGCATGAATTTTTTTTGGACTAACTCCCCCATACCCTTTGAATGCCTTGTAAGTTGAAGGTGTCTGATTCCGCTCAGGCTTTGCTGCCAAAATAATCAAGGTAGTTGGGATTTTTCTCTTCTCCCACTCTTTCCAACTCCCCCCCCCCGGATTTCAACTTGTAAAGTCTCCACTGTTTATTGGCCCTTCAGTCTCCTCCTTCAGTAAATGTGTGGCTTTACTTCTAAAGGACACTTTGGTTTTGGCGACCTTTCAATAAAAGACTGTCCAAAGCTATAGAGGTTATGCTGGAACTGGAATTTATGCTGGAACTGTATGTGATATTTAGGATGCAGGTGTTAAAGATTTCCATAAATTAAAATGAGCACCTTGCATTTTATTTGGAAGACTATAGAAAGCCCACTTACAATCTGTAGCACTGGTGGCCCATCTTCTCTGTAGGACACTTTGCAGACTGAGTTTCACAAAACACTTACTTGGGTAGCTGTGGCAAATAGGCCAAGGTGCTGGATTCAGATTGAAGCACTGGGAACCCAAATAACTCCCAAAATATGATTAATAAAGTTTATTAATTAAAAGAACTGCAAAAAAGAATTATTGAATTATTTAATAAATAATTCAACAAATTATTGAAGCATGCAGAGCAAGAGAGGAAAACAGGAGAGGAAAACAATAACAGGTCAAATAATTACCCTAATAATATAAAGGCTTTCAGCCCTAAACTAGATGTTACCATTCAGATAGAGCACAATAATCCAGGCAGAACTTTTAAGTCAAAAGTCCAAGAAACAAGACTCCACACCAACAAAAGAATGGACATGGCTACAGGTGTCCGCCAGGAACTTTC